>NC_082684.1:45012908-46287811 GCF_949987515.2 Delphinus delphis | reverse complement strand
TGTTTCATTTATTTCTGCTCTGATCTTTACGAATTCTTTCCTTCTGCTAACTTTCGGCTTTGTTTTTTCTTCTTTCTCTAGGTCCTTAGGTGTAAGGTCAGATTGTTTATTTGAGATTTTTCTTGTTTCTTGAGGTAGGCTTGTATAGCTCTAAGCTTCCCTCTTAGAACTGCTTTTGCTGCATCCCATAGGTTTTGGATCATCGTGTTTTCATTGTCACTTGTCTCTAGGTATTTTTGGATTTCCTCTTTGATTTCTTCAGTGATCTCTTGGTTATTTAGTAATATATTGTTTAGCCTCCATGTGTTTGTGTTTTTTATGTTTTTTCCCTGTAATTCATTTCTAATCTCATAGTGTTGTGGTCAGAAAAGATGTTTGATATGATTTCAATTTTCTTAAATTTACTGTGGCTTGATTTGTGACCCAAGATGTGATCTATCCTGGAGAATGTTCCATGTGCACTTGAGAAGAAAGTGTAATCTGCTGTTTCTGGATGGAATGTCCTATAAATATCAATTAAATCTATCTGGTCTATCGTGTCATTTAAAGCTTGTGTTTCCTTATTTATTTTCATTTTGGATGATCTGTCCATTTGTGTTTTTGAGGTGTTAAAGTCCCCCACTATTACTGTGTTACTGTTGATTTCCTCTTTTATAGCTCTTAGCTGTTGCCTTATGTATTGAGGTGCTCCTATGTTGGGTGCAAATATATTTATAATTGCTATATCTTCTTCTTTGATTGATCCCTTGATCATTATGTAGTGTCCTTCCTTGTCTCTTGTAACATTCTTTATTTCAAAGTCTATTTTATCTGAAACGAGTATTGCTACTCCAGCTTTCTTTTGATTTCCATTTGCATGGAGTATCTTTTTCCATCCCCTTACTTTCAGTCTGTATGTGTCCCTAGGTCTGAAGTGGGTCTCTTGTAGACAGCATATAGATAGGTCTTGTTTTTGTATCCATTCAGCAAGCCTGTGACTTTTGGTTGGAGAATTTAATCCATTCACATTTAAGGTAATTATCGATATGTATGTTCCTATGACCATTTCTTAATTGTTTTGGGTTTATTTTTGTAGGTCCTTTTCTTCTCTTGTGTTTCCCACTTTGAGAAGTTCCTTTAGCATTTGTTGTAGAGCTGCTTTGGTGGTGCTGAATTCTCTTAGCTTTGGCTTGTCTGTAAAGCTTTTGATTTCTCCATCAAATCTGAATGAGATCCTTGCCAGGTAGAGTAATCTTGGTTGTAGGTTCTTCCCTTTCATCACTTTAACTATATCATGCCACTCCCTTCTGGCTTGTAGAGTTTCTGCTGAGAAATCAGCTGTTAACCTTATGGGAGTTCTCTTGTATGTTATTTGTCATTTTTCCCTTGCTGCTTTCAATAATTTTTCTTTGTCTTTAATTTTTACCAGTTTGATTACTATGTGTCTCGGCGTGTTTCTCCTTGGGTTTATCCTGTATGGGATGTGCTTCCTGGACTTGGGTGGCTATTTCCTTTCCCATGTTAGGGAAGTTTTCGACTGTAATCTCTTCAAATATTTGCTTGGGTCCTTTCTCTCTCTCTTCTCCTTCTGGGACCCCTGTAATGCGAATGTTGTTGCGTTTAATGTTGTCCCAGAGGTCTCTTAGGCTGTCTTCATTTCTTTTCATTCTTTTTTCTTTATTCTGTTCCACATCAGTGAATTCCACCATTCTGTCTTCCAGGGCACTTATCCGTACTCTGCCTCAGTTATTCTGCTATTGATTCCTTCTAGTGTATTTTTCATTTCAGTTATTGTATTGGTCATCTCCGTTTGTTTGTCCTTTAATTCTTGTAGGTCTTTGTTAAACATTTCTTGCATCTTCTCGATCTTTGCCTCCATTCTTTATCCGAGGTCCTGGATCATCTTCACAATCATTATTCTGAATTCTTTTTCTGGAAGGTTGCCTATCTCCACTTCATTTAGTTGTTTTTCTGGGGTTTTATCTTCTTCCTTCATCTGGTACATAGCCCTCTACCTTTTCATCTTGTCTATCTTTCTGTGAATGTGGTTTTTGTTCCACAGGTGCAGGATTGTAGTTCTTCTTGCTTCTGCTGTCTACCCTTTGGTGGATGAGGCTATCTAAGAGGCTTGTGCAAGTTTCCTGATGGGAGGGACTGGTGGTGGGTAGAGCTGACTCTTGCTCTGGTGGGCAGAGCTCAGTAAAACTTTAATCTGGTTGACTGCTGATGGGTGGGGCTGGGTTCCCTCCCTGTTGGTTGTTTGGCCTGAGGCAACCCAACACTGGAGCCTACCTGGGCTCTTTGATGGGGCTAATGGTGGACTTTGGGAGGGCTCACGCCAAGGAGTATTTCCCAGAACTTCTGCTGCCAGTGTCCTAGTCCCCACTGTGAGCCACAGCCACAGCCTGCCTCTGCAGGAGACCCTCCAACACTAGCAGGTAGGTCTGGTTCAATCTCCCCTCGGGTCACTGCTCCTTCCCCTGGGTCCCAATACACACACCACTTTGTGTGTGCCCTCCAAGAGTGAAGTCTCTGTTTCCCCCAGTCCTGTCGAAGTCCTGCAGTCAAATCCCACTAGCCTTCAAAGTCTGATTCTCTAGGAATTCCTCCTCCCATTACCAGACCCCCAGGTTGGGAACCTGACGTGGGGCTCAGAACCTTCACTCCAGTGAGTGGACTTCTGTGGTATAAGTGTTCTCAAGTCTGTGAGTCACCCACCCAGCAGTTACGGGATTTGATTTTACTGTGTTTGCGCCCCTCCTGCCATCTCATTGTGGCTTTGTCTTTGGCTGTGGGGTATCTTTTTTGGTGAGTTCCAGTGTCTTCCTGTCGATGATTGTCCAGCTAGTTGTGATTCTGGTGTTCTCACAAGAGGGAGTGAGAGCACATCCTTCTACTCCACCATCTTGGTTCCTAATCTCAACTGATTTTTAAGAAGGGTGCCAAGACAATTCAATGGGGTAAAGAAGAGCCTTTTCAACAAATGGTACTGGGACAATTGTATATCCTTTTGCATGTAGCAAAAGAAATAAGTTGGGACTTCCATGGTGGCACAATGGTTAAGAATCCACCTGCCAATGCAGGGGACATGGGTTCGAGCCCTGGTCCAGGAAGATCCCACATGCTGCGGAGCAACTAAGCCTGTGCACCACAACTACTGAGCCTGCGCTCTAGAGCCCACGAGCCACAATTACTGAAGCCCACATGCCACAACTACTGAAGCCCGTGGGCCTAGATTCTGCACAACACAACGAAGAGTAGCCCCCACTCACCACAACTAGAGAAAGCCCGCACGCAGCAACAAAGACCCAACACAGCCTAAAATAAGTAAATTAATTAATTAAATAAAAAAGGGAAAGAACTAAGTTGGATCTCTGTCTCATGCTACATATAAAAATTAGCTCAAAATAGATCAAAGGCTAAATCTAAGAACAAAAATTACAAACCTTTTAGAAGAAAACATAGGCATTAATCTTCATAACCTTGGATTAGGCAATTAGATTTACTAGAAATGACACCAAAAGTGGAAGCAACAAAAGAAAAAAAAAAAGATAAATTAGACTTCACCAAATTAAAAATTGTTGTGCTTCAAAGGACACTATCAAGAGAGGAAAAAAACAACCCACAGTTGGGAGAAAATATTTGCAAATCATATATCTGATATGGGACTAGTATCTAGAATATATAAGAACTCTTACTACTTAATAATAAAAGGACCAATAATCTAATTTTAAAATGGGCAAAGGATTTGGATAGACGTCTCTCCAGAGAAGATATACACATGGCCAATAAGCATGAGAAGAGATGCGCAACATCATTAGCCATCAAGGAAATGTAAATTAGGGTATGACTGAATACTACCTCATACCCACTAGGATGGCTATATTCAAAAAGATAGGTAATAACAAGTGTTTCTGAGAACTAAAGAAATTAGTATCCTTATACACTTCCAGTAGAAATATAAAATAGTCCAGCTACTTTAAAAAACAGTCTGGCAGTTCCTTAAATGGTTAAACATAGAGTTCCCATATAACCCAGCAATTCTACAGCAGGTATAAACCCAAGAGTAATAAAAACATATATCTATACAAAAACTTATAGATGAATGCTTATAGCACCAGTATTCATAATATCCAAAAAGTGGAAACAACCCAAATGTTCATCAACTGATGAATGGATAAACAAAGTGTGATATATACATGCACTGGCATACTATTCAGCCATAAAAATGAAGTACTGAATACTAACATAGCCTATAACATGGATAAATCTCTTTTTAATGTATTTATTTGCTTATTTGGCTGCGGTGCGTCTTTGTTGCTGCATGCTGGCAGCAACTCTTCATTGCAGTGTGCGGGCTTCTCGTTGCAGTGGCTTCTCTTGTTGTGGAGCACGGACTCTAGGTGCATGGGCTCAGTAGTTGTGGCTCGCGGGCTCTAGAGAACAGGTTCAGTAGTTGTGGTGCATAGGCTTAGTTGCTCCGCGGCATGTGGGATCTTCCTGGACCAGGGATTGAACCCGTGTCCCCTGCACTGGCAGGCGGATTCTTAACCACTGTGCCACCAGGGAAGTCCCACATGAATGAATCTTGAAGACGTTATCCCAAGTGAAAAAAGTCAGGTGAAAATCGTCACATACTGTGTGATACTATTACATGAAATGTTCAGAATAAGCAAATGCATAAAGATAGAAAGTAAATTAGTGGTTGCCATGGCCTGGGCAGAATGGGGAATAGGGAGTGACCACTAACAGGTATGGGGTTTCTTTTGGGGTCATAAACATTCTTTGGAATTAGATAGTGGTGACAGTTGCATAATTTTGTGAATATACTAAAAATCACTGAACTGTACACTTGAAAAGGATGAACTTTATGGTGTGTGAATTATATCTCAATAAAAAAAGTCAGTTCTCTTAAAAATACAGTTGGCAAAAAATATATATATTTGATTGGCAAAAAGAAATTCATTCGGGTTTTTGCATGTTTCAGAAAAACCCGAATGAACTTTTTGGCCAACCCAATAGCTTTCTAGAAAACATTGAGACAGAAGGCTTAACTCCAAGCTAGATAAAATTTTGAATTTGAAAGACACCTTCAAGAATAGAGTGTTTTAAGCATCCGGGCAAAAACCAAGCCAAACCAAAACAACAAATTGCCTAAAAGAAAGGGGTTGGGAGTAAGGACATAGGCTACTCTCCAAATTTTCCACAGCAACGTCCATTGCCAAAAAACAAATAAAAATTTGGAGGAGACAGCTTTATAGCTTTAAGGAAAGTAAGCTATACTCAATGAAGAAAGCATTCAAGTTATAAGGGTGCACCATCTCAAAGATGTATGAACTCAGAAAGCACAACTCCTATAAGTTCCTTATTGAGAAAACCACTTGACATGAGATCTCGCTAATTGAGATAATCAAAATAAAGAACTCAAGAGTGAAGAAATTATGGTAAACATTTAAGTATAAAACCAATTTAAAATATTTAAATATGAAAACAGTGCTAAGTATAAAGCCAATACTAAATAACTTTGATAATCATCATTACAAACAGAAGAACATGAACAGTGTGAACCTGGACAACATGAGAATAAGAATACAACCAACCAAAACTAAGAACTGGAGAAAAGGAGATAGGCACAGTCTTCACCCTGCAGAAAAAGAAGTCAATAACATTCTTTAAACTGAAACATAGTAGTAAAAAAATCTTCATGGAGTTTATGATTTCTTTTTTTTTTTAACTGCAGAGAGATTGTTAAAGAAATATTACTGGGGGAGTGAAGAAATTTTGTGTCAACTTGACTGGGCTAAGGGATGCCCAAATATCTGGTCAAACATTCCTAGGCATGTCTGGGAGGGTGTTTCCAGAAGAGATTAGCCTTTGAATTAGTGAACTGAGTAAAGAAGATTGCCCTCCCCAATGCAAGTGGGCATCATTCAACTCCTTGAGAGCCCAAATAGAACAAAAAGACAGGGGAAAAGCAAATTCACTTGAGAGAGAATCTCTTGAGCTGAGAGATCCATCTTCTCCTGCCCTGGGCCTCAATCATCAGTGAGTGCTTCTGGTTCCCCGGCTTTCCAACTCAGATCATGGCTTACACCATCAGCGCCCCCTCACTCCACCCCTGTTCCCAGGCCTTTGGACTCAGGCTGAATTACAGCACTGGCTTTCCTGGCCTTCCAGCTTGTAGATAGCAGATCATGGGACTTCTCATCCACCATGACCATGTGAGCCAATTCCTATAATAAATCTCCTCTTATATATATATTTATATCCTATTGGCTTCGTTTCTCTGGAGAATCCTTACTAATACAGATTTTTCAAAATAGATTCCTTCAGATTTGCTTCAGATCCCTTTTCTTCTATTAAATTCAAATAAAATGAATTTAAGTGTTTCTATTAAAAATAGTATTTCTGGTAGGATGCCATTTGGCAAAGGGTTTCAACCAGTTTGTAGTGAAGAATTAGAAATTCACATTGGGATGCCACTGCATGGTATTCATAGTTACTGATCCAATAAACTGTATTTGGTTCTCAGCCTGCTGGGTAGGTTCGGTTATAAATCACTTTAAAGTCCCAAGTATGTCGAAATTCCCTGGTGGTCCAGTGGTTAGGACTTTGCGCTTGGCCCGGTTCAATCCCTGGTTGGGGAACTAAGATCCCCCAAGCCGCAGCAGGACTGAAAAAACAAAAAGTCCCAAGTACAGAATAAGCCATGTGGAACCCCAACCGAAGATTGGATCCTCATGCCCACAGTGAGCAATCAGGTAAATGCCACTGATTTAAAACACTGAAGGTGGGCTTCCCTGGTGGCGCAGTAGTTGAGAGTCTGCCTGCCGATGCAGGGGACACGGGTTCGTGCCCTGGTCCGGGAAGATCCCACATGCCGCGGAGCGGCTAGGCCCGTGAGCCATGGCCGCTGAGCCTGCGCGTCCGGAGCCTGTGCTCCGCAACAGGAGAGTCCACAACAGTGAGAGGCCCGCGTACCACCAAAAAAAACCAAAACACTGAAAGCTGTTTTAGCAATGATTCTTCTCTGGGTGTACCACGTGTTAATTGCAGCACAGGAAATATGGTCAGAGAGGACAAAATCCAAGCTTCTGTTTCCTGATGAGCTATAAAAAAAAGGTCAGGCAACACAAGCTGTCACACTCTGAGGTGCCTTAGGTTGAATTCATAGGGAGAGCTGAATGTGAAGCATTCTTTAGTCTGCTTGATGATGGGGGCTGGGAGTGGAGCTTCAGTCCTGGGATCCCCTCCTCCACTTACTGCCCTGGTTCAGGACCACCCGCCCACCCACAGGTGTATTACAATACAACAAGGCTCTTTCCATCCATATGCCATCTAACCTTGTCCATATCAGTAGGCACAGATAGAAGACTCCCTGGAGACAGTTTCCCCTATTCTATACTGGATCCCAAACCAGATGAGAACATTGAGATTCAGAATCCAAGCCAAGAAGGAGATATTTTAAATTTCATATAATTGTCCAAATGTTTTCACTTTGAGCCAAGTCACTCAGGATTTCAGTCAGTTCCAGAATCAGGTATATGTCCTTTTTGGTCTATCACCTGCAATGTGCAAAATATTTGTGGTTTTAAAGATTAACAAAAATTAAGCTTGTAATCTACTCTGGCAGAGTTAAATTTCAGAGAGGGGCTCTACTGACATGGAGAAAGATTGCCCTCATGATGCCATCAGGATTAGGTGTCATTCAACAAATATTCAGTGACCATCTGCTACATGCCAGGGTGTGTATAAGGCATAAAGGAGTCCAACAGTGAACAAAAGAAACAAAAACTCCCTGCCTTCAAGGAGCTTCCATTCATTCATTCAACAAGTTCTTTGATGTTGTTACCTCTAAGGCATATGTGATTTTTTTTTCCATTGCTTTTGGAAGAATTCTAGAGACTTTATTGCCACTTAAAAAGTAAAACTGGGGACTTCCCTGGTGGCACGTGGTTAAGAATCCTCCTGCCAATGCAGGGGACACAGGTTCGATCCCTGGTCCGGGAAGATCCCACATGCCACGGAGCAGCTAAGCCCGTGGGCCACAACTACTGAGCCTACGTTTTAGAGCCCATGAGCCACAACTACTGAGCCAGCACACCAGAGCCCACGCTCCACAACAAGAGAAGCCACCACAATGAGAAGCCCGCATACTGCAATGAAGAGTAACCCCGGCTCGCCACAACTAGAGAAAGTCCAGGCACAGCAACGAAGGCCCAATGCAGCCAAAAATAAATAAATAAATAAATTTATTAAGAAAAAAAAGTAAAACCGGGTAAGCTCACAAATTAGAAAAAATAAGGGCCATGTCATGTAGTGGTTAAGAAACAATTTGAGGTGTCACCCTCCCTGAGTTCGTGCCCTTGCCTCCATCGGTTATCAGCTTGTTGACCGTGGGCACATTTCTTAACTTCTTTAAGCCTCAGATTCCTCATCTGTAAAATGAGTATACTAATAATAGAATATTCTTCATAGGCTTGTTGTGGGAGTTTGAGATAATCTATGTAGAGAATTTAGCAACAGTACTAGAGACAGAACAATTGAGTGATAAATGTTAGCCATTGTTAATGGCAAGAGTGTTTAAAATACAAAAAGAATATTCTGATTATAGAAAGATCCCTTGGAAAATGAGTATTTAACTGCTAATTTACTTAAGGGAACCTAAGTACAGACCAGAAAAAACTTAGTGTTATCTCTTATTAACTGAAAACTAATCAGAAGTTGAAATAAAATATTTCTGAAATTATAATGTAAATCCATAAGAATATGATTTGTTTCAAGTTTTTCAGTAATAGATTGTGTTAAGTGTATTGTAAATACTGTATTGTAAATACTGTGAGTTTGGTTTTTTGTTTTTTTTTTTTAAGCACAGTTGGTGCAACCCCCGATCATGGAAGTACAGAATTATACTTTAGACAATGCATTCTGCTGAATATTGTTTCCTAGTAAACACCTTATTTGTTGAGTTCCCAACCAGGCATTGTGAAATGGCACAGTTCAATAAAAGGTTGTCAGACTCATGTATGATGAGAACACTGGGCTGGCGCTCTGTCATCTGAGACAAAGATGATCTGAACACTGACCAACATTTATCTGCAAAGAGTGCCATGTCCAACACAGCCAGGTCTGATGGCAAGGCTGTACATCCAGCCACATATTTCCACGGCTCATGCCTTCTCCCTGATCCCCTCTATCAATTAGCGTGGGAGTTATTTCTGGAGGATGCCTAGTTTATCCAGAGTCAAGGATTTGTTTGCTAGTCAGCAGATGCTTTCAAGTGGTAATTTAACTGTCAATGAAAAATAAATAAATGGTGTTGCGAATTCTGGATGATCTTAGCAATTCTTGGAAGCTCTGCGTTATTGAATGCATCTCCGTCTCAGTTGCCCGGGGAACTGCATTTTGATGTCGCACGTCAAGCAGATCTTTCCTGAGTGTAATTGTAGTTTTTCTGATGCCGTGCTTAAAGCTGTTCAAATGTTTGGCTTCTGGCAAATACTTCCTAACATCATTCATGACAGTGATGGATCTGAAGCAATTTTAATACATTTTTAAATCCCACTAACTTGTTAAATAACCAGAGAAAGAATCCTATATAAATTGAAAACATCTTTATTACCAGAAGAGATGTCTGGGAAGATATAGGCGAATCTGTATTGATCTGATGTTTCCAAGACCATGGTTGGTCCTTTGCAGGATCAAATCTTAGAAGCCAGTCATGCATCTTCATATAGTGAGATGAAGCCCAGTACTGGGTGGACCATTGGTTTCTGGAAGTCACTGCTAGATGCCTACCCAATACTCTTTCTCCCCTTCTTTTTTTTACCGAAATATCTCCAACTTAGTTCAGAGAGGCAGTGTGCCTGGACTTGGCTAAAAACACAAATTTTCCAAGTTTCCTGGAGCTGCAATGATCACATATTCTGTCCAATGAGTTATCCGTTGCTAGGTGGCACTTCTGGGAAAGGCCTTTGAAAGGGTGAAGATAGGTGCTCAGCCTATAGGTGCCTCCTGCCCTTCACGTTCTTTCTCTTGCTAGGAACGCAGAGGTCATGCAGAAGTGGATTAGCCATCTTGTGCCCCAAGTACATGCTCAGGATAACTGAGCAGAAAGATACGAAGATCCTGAGTCCCCAGTGACACAGAAGAACCTCTGCTCCAGCCCTGGATCACCTCACCCCAGCTTGCCATTATTTAAGAAAAGGGAAACAATTTACTGAGCCACTGGCGTTTGAGTCCCTGTCATTAGAAGCCAAACACAGTTCCTAACCTGTAGTGGAATGCTGCAAGTAAAATGGGAAACTAAGTGTTTGACAGAGGGCTTTAAAGATCCACCCACTGGAGCCTGGAAGGCTAGTGGTCCCTGTTTCAGCAAGGCAAAGCATTTGGTCAGACTGTTCTCTGCTGTACCTTTCTTGCAGTACGTCAGTCATCACTCTGATGGCAGAAGAGGAAGAGAGATGGGACCTTGTTCATTGATAGTATTGCCAAGTTATTCTAGACCAGGTCTGCCACACCCAGACCTCTTATTGGGTAAGAAGAATGATCCTTTATATTTTCTTTGCATTTTACGTTATGGAGTGCATTCTACTTAAGGCATATAAATGAGAGGAATGATTCCAAATACCCTGCATGGTACCCGGCATATGGAAACTATTTAATAGAAATCTGTTGGGGGGCGGTGGTGGTGGGATGAATTGGGAGGCTGGGATTGACATGTATACACTGATATGTATAAAACAGATAGCTAGTAAGAACATGCTATATAAAAATTAAATTAAATTTTAAAAAAGATTAAAATAATTTGTTGAATAACTAAATGGGAAACTCTTATCATTCTATCCGTCTCACTTCAGAATGTACATAAATGAGGACCTTGCTTTTGTTGGTTTTACTGTTACTTATCTGCCAATTTATTATGCCTTGCTCCAGGAAAATAAACAGTTTACAGATTGATTAAAAAATTAGGTTGGGGGCTTCCCTGGTGGCGCAGTGGTTGAGAGTCCGCCTGCCGATGCAGGGGACGCGGATTCGTGCCCCGGTCCGGGAAGATCCCACATGCCGCGGAGCGGCTGGGCCCGTGAGCCATGGCCGTTGAGCCTGCGCGTCCGGAGCCTGTGCTCCGCAACGGGAGAGGCCACAACAGTGAGAGGCCCGCGTACCGCAAAAGAAAAAAAAAAAAAGTGAGGTTGGACTTTGTGATATCTAGCCCTCGACGAAACCATAAGACAATGATGATAGCTAAGTTTTTGAATGCCCTCTATGTGCCAGTCAGTGTTCTAAGAAATTTGTTAACTGATTTAATCCTTACTACCATCCTATAACATATGATTATTATGATAATAATTCCATAGGTGGGAAACTATTATTATAGTAGTTTTCTAGGTACAGAAGGCACAGATAAGCTAGGTCACTTGTCCAAGATCACACAATCAGAATTAGTGAGTGGCAGAGCCAGGATTAATCCAGGTGTTCTAGCTCTCAGCTACTACACTCTAACTTTGCTTTAGTATATTTTTCTTCATTCTTCATCCTCCTCCTCACTCCAGGCTTTGGGCTTCTGTGACAGTTGCTATCACCCTGTGAGTTTGGGTGTTTAAAGTCTTTGCTTTGCCAGGCTGTGTATTTCTTCTTCTCACCTGTGAGGAGGTGATTCCTGGGTTCAGACCTCATAGTCCACTGGAGGCAGGTTCTCTGTAGGGATGATTAATGTTTACACTTGATGCTTTTTGAAAAGCAAAATCGTAATGTTTGTGTTTATTATAACAGTGAGGCATAATCATTTGCTGGTACTATGTTGACTAGTGTGGCAGAGAATTCTAGATATTCCTGTATCCCTGCTCCCCTTCTTCTAAAGTAACAGATCCTATTATTAACCTGGGCACATGGCCACTCTGAATAATGACACTTCCATCCACTCTCACACTTAGATGAGGCCACAGAGTGCTGATCAGCGGGATGTGAACGGAGGGGATGTATACACCTCGCAGGCTGCATCTCATTTCTAATGCCCTGGAATGGGAACATAATGGACCATGTAGAAAGAGCAGTCTCCTAGAGATGGTGGAACAACCAGATGGATGGAGCCTGGAGCTTTGCTAACATTACAGAGCAAAGCCACCTTATTAATCCAGTCATATACTCAAGAGAGAAATAAACTCCTCTGTTGTTTAAGCCACTGGTATTTTGGGGTTTTGGGGGGGTTTTGGTTTTGTTTGCTTTTTTGTTGTTTTTTGGTTTTGGCCGCACTGCATGGCATGTGGGATCCTAGTTCCCAGACCAGGGATTGAACCCCGGCCATGGCAGTGAAAGCATCGAGTCCTAACCACTGGACCGTGAGGGAATTCCGAAGTCACTGGTATTTTGGACCGCTATTATTGGCAGCAGAGCCTATTAATTAATTCTAATTAATACAACTGAGGTATACAATCAGAGCCAGACCTAAAGAAATGAAAATGTCAATCATATCATGTTAGTATCCTGCATGATTTACCTGACTCAGCAATCTTTAATTGACATCCATCACTGTTGTATAACTCTGGGATGAATAGGGAAAATCCCACATTTGAATAAAAACAACCCTGAATCTTTCCTGTAATCAGACCCCTTCCTGATGACTTACAGTCTCAAAGCCTCCAGATTCCTTTCTGTAGCTGTCAAGGACTCCGTTTACCACGATTGGAGAAATGATCTTGCCACTCTCTTTGACTTGGTTTTTTTCTTGCTTGATTCAGGGTTCGAATCTCTAGAGTTGACAACCAGGTTCTAGTGTTAGGTGACAACCATCCCAGTTTGCCTGGGATCTTCCCAGGAGATCAGCTCGGTGCTTTGTGACCACCTAGAGGGGTGGGATAGGGAGGGTGGGAAGGAGACGCAAGAGGGAGGGGATATGGGGAAATATGTATACATATAGCTGATTCACTTTGTTATACAGCAGAAACTAACACAACATTGTAAAGCAACTATATTCTAATAAAGATGTTTAAAAAAAAAAAGGCACTGAAAGCCTGGAATCACAGAAAACCCCTGATTCCTGATCAAGCCAGGATAGTTGGTCACACTTTAAATATGTTATGCTATTTCTTTTCTCAGAGCTTCTCAGTTTTTATCTACCGCTACCTTTCTACTTTCATTCTCATGTGTCATTTGTTGTCCAGTATGTGTCAAGTATAATGTTAGGTGTTGGAGAAGTACAAAGAGTAGTTGGATCAGGAAGTTTTCATCTACTAAAGGAAACAGATGTATAAATCTAATTATAATACAGTATAGTACATTCAGTTGAAGAGGTAAGTGTGAAATATTTTGGGACTGCAGAAGAAGTAATTTAAGGTACTGGGTGATTTAGGAAAGGGCTTCATAGAGAAGGGGACATTTCATCTGCATCTTAAAAATGATTAGATGTTCATCAAGCAGGGAAGTTGCTGAGTAGTTGCCTCTTACCACTTAATCGACTCAATTCTTCCTTTTTTTTTTTTGCGGTACGTGGGCCTCTCACTGTTGTGGCCTCTCCCACTGCAGAGCGCAGGCTCCGGACACGCAGGCTCAGTGGCCATGGCTCACGGGCCCAGCCGCTCCACGGCATGAGGGATCCTCCCTGTCCAGGGCCCCCGTCCCCTGTATCAGCAGGCGGACTCTCAACCACTGCGCCACCAGGGAAGCCCAATCCTTCCTTTTTAATGGAACTTTAATCTGAACAGAAGATCAGTATAAAACAAATCCAGGAAAAGGATGCTCATTATTCATGATTTCTTATCTTTTATGAAATTTTTATCTGAATCTTTCTCCCACACAGAAACAAGTTCTAGTAGTTCTGGCTAAAGAAATGCAAACAGAAGTTGTTGGATGGGTGGGAAAACTGATTAAAAGGGACAGACAGAGTGTCCTTGTCCCCACGGTGAGCTACAGCCAACCCCTGCCTATGCAGGAGACCCTTCAACACTAGCAGCCGTGTGTCTGACAGGGTCTTGGTGCTGTGCCTCTGAGATGGGAGAGCCAAGTTCAGGACATTGGTCCACCAGAGACCTCCTAACTCCACGTAATATCAAATGCTCTCCCAGAGATCTCCATCTCAACACTAAGACCCAGCTCCACTCAACGACCAGCAAGCTACAGTGCTGGACAACCTATGCCAAACAACTAGCAAGACAGGAACACAACCCCACCCATTAGCACACAGGCTGCCTAAAATCATAATAAGGTCACAGACACCCCAAAACACACCAACGGATGCGGTCCTGCCAACCAGAAAGACAAGATCCAGCCTCATCCACCAGAACACAGGCACCAGTCCCCTCCACCAGGAAGCCTACACAACCCACTGAACCAACCTTAGCCACTGGGGGCAGACACTGAAAACAACGGGAATGACAAACCTTCAGCCTGCGAAAAGGAGACCCCAAATACAGTAGGTTAAGCAAAATGAGAAGACAGAGAAACACACAGCAGATGAAGGAGCAAGGCAAAAACCCACCAGACCAAACAAATGAAGAGGAAATAGGCAGTCTACCTGAAAAAGAATTCAGAGTAATGATAGTAAAGATGATCCAAAATCTTGGAAATAGAATGAAGAAAATACAAGAAACATTTAACAAGGACCTAGAAGAACTACAGAGCAAGCAAATAATGATGAGCAACACAATAAATGAAATTAAAAATTCTCTAGAAGGAATCAATGCAGAATAACTGAGGCAGAAGAATGGATAAGTGACCTGGAAGATAAAATATTGGAAATACCTACCACAGAGCAGAATAAAGAAAAAAGAATGAAAAGAACTGAGGACAGTCTCAGAGACCTCTGGGACAACATTAAACACACCAACATTCTAATTATAGAGGTCCCAGAAGAAGAAGAGAAAAAGAAAGGGACTGAGAAAATATTTGAAGAGATTATAGTTGAAAACTTCCCTAATATGGGAAAGGAAATAGTTAATCAAGTCCAGGAAGCACAGAGAGTCCCATACAGGATAAATCCAAGGAGAAATACGCCAAGACACATATTAATCAAACTGTCAAAAATTAAATACAAAGAAAGCATATTAAAAGCAGCAAGGGAAAAACAACAAATAATATACAAGGGAATCCCCATAATGCTAACACCTGATCTTTCAGCAGAAACTCTGCAAGCCAGAAGGGAGTGTCAGGACATATTTATAGTGATGAAAGGGAAAAACCTACAACCAAGATTACTCTACCCAGCAAGGATCTCATTCAGATTCAATGGAGAAATTAAAACCTTTACAGAAAAGCAAAAGCTAAGAGAATTCAGTGCCAAAAAACCAGCTTTACAACAAATGCTAAAAGAACTTCTCTAGGCAGGAAACAAAAGAGAAGGAAAAGACCTAGTAACAAACCCAAAACAATTAAGAAAATGGTAATAGGAACATACATATCAATAACTATCTTAAATGTGAATGGATTAAATGCTCAAACCAAAAGACATAGACTGGCTGAATGGATACAAAAACAAAACCCATATATATGCTGTCTACAAGAGACCCACTTCAGACCTACGGTCACATACAGACTGAAAGTGAGGGGATGGGCAAAGATATTCCATGCAAATGGAAATCAAAAGAATGATGGAGTAGCAATTCTCATATCAGACAAAATAGACTTTAAAATAAAGACTATTACAAAAGACAAAAAAGGAGACTACGTAATGATCAAGGGATCATCCAAGAAGATATAATAATTGTAAATATTTATGCACCCAACATAGGAGAACCTCAATACATAAGGCAAATGCTAACAGCCATAAAAGGGGAAATAGACATTAAGACAATCATAGTAGAGGACTTTAACACCCCACTTTCACCAATGAACAGATCATCCAAAATGAAAATAAATAAGGAAACACAAGCTTTAAATGATACGTTAAACAAGATAGACTTAATTGATATTTATAAGACATTCCATCCAAAAACAACAGAATACACTTTCTTGTCAAATGCTCATGGAACATTCTCCAGGATAGATCATACCTTGGGTCTCAAATCAAGCCTTGGTAAATTTAAGAAAATTGAAATCTTATCAAGTATCTTTTCTGACCACAATGTTATGAGACTTGATATCAATTAGAGGAAAAAAATCCGTAAAAAAATTACAAACAGATGGAGGCTAAACAATACACTACTAAATAACCAAGAGATCACTGAAGAAATAAAGAGGAAATTAAAAAATACCTAGAAAAAAATGACAATGAAAACACGAGGACACAAAAGCTATGGGATGCAGCCAAAGCAGTCCTAAGAGGGAAGTTTATAGCAATACAATCCTACCTCAAGAAACAAGAAACATCTCAAATAAACAACCTAACCTTACACCTAAAGCAATTAGAGAGGGAAGAACTGAAAACCCCCAAAGTTAGCAGAAGGAAAGAAATCATAAAGATCAGATCAGAAATAAAGAAAAGGAAATGAAGGGAACAATAGCAAAGATCAATAAAACTAAAAGCTAGTTCTTTGAGAAGATAAACAAAATTGATAAACCATTAGCCAGGCTCTTCAAGAAAAAAAGGGAGAAGAGTCAAATCAATAGAATTAGAAATGAGAAAGGAGAAGTAACAACTGACACTGCAGAAATACAAAAGATCATGAGAGATTACTACAAGCAAATCTATGCCAATAAAATGGACAACCTGGAAGAAATGGACAAATTCTAGAAAAGCACAAGCTTTTGAGACTGAACGAGGAAGAAAGAGAAAATGTAAATAGACCAATCACAAGCACTGAAATTGAGACTGCGATTAAAAATCTTCCAACTAAATAAAGACCAGGAACAAATGGCTTCACAGGAGAATTATATCAAACATTTAGAGAAGAGCTAACACCTATCCTTCTCAAACTCTTCCAAAATATAGCAGAGAGAGGAACACTCCCAACCTCATTCTATGAGGCCACCATCACCCTGATACCAAAACCAGACAAAGATGTCACAAAGAAAGAAAACTATAGGCCAATATCACTGATGAACATAGATGCAAAAATCCTCAACAAAATACTAGCAAACGGAATCCAACAGCACATTAAAAGGATCATACACCATGATCAAGTTGGGTTTATCCCAAGAATGCAAGGATTCTTCAATATACACAAAACAATCAATGTGATACACCATATTAACAAACTGAAGGATAAAAACCATATAATCATCTCAATAGATGCAGAAAAGCTTTTGACAAAATTTAACACCCTTTTATGATAAAAACCCTCCAAAAAGTAGGCATAGAGTGAACTTACCTCAACATAATAAAGGCCACATATGACAAACCCACAGCCAACATCGTCCTCAATGTTGAAAAACTGAAAGCACTTCCACTAAGATCAGGAACAAGACAAGGTTGCCCACTCTCACCACTCTTATTCAACATAGTTTTGGAAGTTTTAGCCACAGCAATCAGAGAAGAAAAGGAAATAAAAGGAATCCAAATTGGAAAAGAAGAAGTAAAGCTTTCACTGTTTGCAGATGACTGATACTATACATAGAGAGTCCTAAAGATGCTACCGGAAAACTACTAGAGCTAATCAATGAATTTGGTAAAGTAGCAGGATACAAAATTAATGCACAGAAATCTCTTGCATTCCTATACACTAATGATGAAAAATCTGAAAGTGAAATCAAGAAAACACTCCCATTTACCACTGCAACAAAAAGAATAAAATATCTAGGAATAAACCTACCTAAGGAGACAAAAGACCTGTATGCAGAAAATTATAAGACACTGATGAAAGAAATTAAAGATGATACAAATAGATGGAGAGATATACCATGTTCTTGGATTGGAAGAATCAACATTGTGAAAATGACTCTACTACCCAAAGCAATCTACAGATTTAATGTAATCCCTATCAAACTACCACTGGTATTTTTCACAGAACTAGAACAAAAAATTTCACAATTTGTATGGAAACACAAAAGACGCCGAATAGCCAAAGCAGTCTTGAGAACGAAAAATGGAGCTGGAGGAATCAGGCTCCCTGACTTCAGACTATACTACAAAGCTACAGTAATCAATATAGTATGGTACTGCCACAAAAACAGAAAGATAGACAAATGGAACAGGATAGAAAGCCCAGAGATAAACCCACACACATATGGTCACCTTATCTTTGATAAAGGAGGCAGGAATGTACAGTGGAGAAAGGACAGCCTCTGCAATAAGTGGTGCTGCGTAAACTGGACAGCTACATGTAAAAGTATGAGATTAGATCACTCCCTAACACCATACACAAAAATAAGCTCAAAACGGATTAAAGACCTAAATGTAAGGCCAGAAACTATCAAACTCTTAGAGGAAAACATAGGCAGAACACTCTGACATAAATCACAGCAAAATCCGTTTTGACCCACCTCCTCGAGAAATGGAAATAAAAACAAAAATAAACAAATGTGACCTAATGAAACTTAAAAGCTTTTCCACAGCAAAGGAAACCATAAATAAGACCAAATGACAACCCTCAGAATGGGAGAAAATATTTGCAAATGAAGCAACTGACAAAGGATGAATCTCCAAATTTTATAAGCAGCTCATGCAGCTAAATAACAAAAAAACAAACAACCCAATCCAAAAATGGGCAGAAGACCTAAATAGACATTTCTCCAAAGAAGATATATAGAGTGCCAACAAACACATGAAAGAATGCTCAACTTCATTAATTGTTATAGAAATTCAAATCAAAACTACAATGAGATATCATCACACACCAGTCAGAAAAGCCATCATCAAAAAATCTAGAAACAATAAATGCTGGAGACGGTGTGGAGAAAACGGAACCCTCTTGCACTGTCAGTGGGAATGTAAATTGATACAGCCACTGTAGAGAACAGTATGGAGATTCCTTAAAAAACTACAAATAGAACTACCATATGACCCAGCAATCCCACTACTGGGCATATACCCTGAGAAAACCATAATTCAAAAAATTCATGTACTAAAATGTTCATTGCAGCTCTATTTACAATAGCCCAGAGATGGAAACAACCTAAGTGTCCATCATTGGATGAATGGATAAAGAAGATGTGGCACATATATACAATGGAATATTACTCAGCCATAAAAGGAAACGAAATTGAGCTATTTGTAATGAGGTGGATAGACCTAGAGTCTGTCATACAGAGTGAAGTAAGTCAGAAAGAGAAAGACAAATACCGTATGCTAACACATATATATGGAATTTAAGAAAAAAAAATGTCATGAAGAACCTAGGGGTAAGACAGGAATAAAGACACAGACCTACTAGAGAATAGAGTTGAGTATATGGGGAGGGGGAAGGGTAAGCTGTGACAGGGCGAGAGAGAGGCATGGATATATATACACTACCAAACGTAAGGTAGATAGCTAGTGGGAAGCAGCCGCATAGCACAGGGAGATCAGCTCGGTGCTTTGTGACCGCCTGCAGGGGTGGGATAGGGAGGGTGCGGGGGAGGGAGACGTAAGAGGGAAGAGATATGGGAACATATGTATATGTATAACTGATTCACTTTGTTATAAAGGAGAAACTAACACACCATTGTAAAGCAATTATACTCCAATAAAGATGTTAAAAAAATTATTTATTTAGGCTGCTCTGGTCTTAGTTCCGGCACACAGGATCTTCATTGCAGCATGCAGGCTTCTTAGTTGCGGCATACATGTGGGATCTAGTTCCCCAACCAGGGATCGAACCCAGGCCCCCTGCATTGGGAGCACAGATTCTTACCCACTGGACCACCAGGGAAGTCCCTCCTCTACTACATATATTATCTCAAAAATTCCAAAGCTTACGCAACCAATTTTTACCTATTTGTTGAAGTCCTGTGTCATTTACTATCCATGGAAAAGCTTGGTCCACGAAGGAAACTCCTAAACAAAAATGTATAGATTGAGTTTATTGTGTTAAAAGATAAACTGAGGCATATTAAAATTTTAACTTTATTTAAGCAAAAATCAATTCCAGTTGGGCAGTGCTAAACCAGAAGTGGTTTGGGTGCGCCACAGAAAGGAGCCAGCGAAAAGACTTTTATAGAGAAGTCACAGAAGCAAAGCAAGGAATTTATTTGATTGGTTATAGCTTAAGCAGCTGCCTTATTTGGGAAAGATTAGCTGGCTGTTTGTGATTGGTTGTCCTTAGGTTTTGATTTCTTAACCTTGAGGCATTATAGGTTTAGGATTTGGTTTTCTTAGTTAGGCTGCTAAGGTATTAAAGCCTCCTCAGTCTAATGACCTCCTTGTTTAATTAATTTAACAATCCAAAGCCCTAACAATTTCTCCACACTCCATCTGCATAGCACAAATTGCTTTTCTAAATCTCAGAAATGTGATAAGAAATATGGCATACCCATCACGTCCCAGAAAAAATTCTGAGCAGTCCTATTCATGTATCAGTCTTACATTTTCTTGATGAAACCTAGAGACAAAAATGTTAAAATTTTAGGCTGGTAAGGAGGTATTTTTGAGCAGGTAAGCCTCAGTCCCCCCCCCCCCCCCCCCCCCAGTTTCCAATGTACAAGAAGTACCGCTGACCTTCAGCCTCTGAGTAGATCTGTCTTTGGCTTCCATGTACTGCAAGGTATAGGGGAGATGAGAGACACTTCAATGGAATTGGACAAAGGGATATCCTAGCAATAGCAGTGAATCCTAGGTCTTGGGAAATAGCATCAGGTGGGTCTGTGTATTTGCAAAGTTGTGGAGAATCTAAAAGGAAAATTGTGGAAACTGGGACTTCCCTGGTGGTGCAGTGGTTAAGAATCTGCCTGCCAATGCAGGGGGCACGGGTTTGATCCTGGTCTGGGAATATCCCACATGCTGCAGATCAACTAAGCATGTGCGCCATAACTACTGAGCCTGCGCTCTAGAGCCGGAGAGCCACAACTATTGAGCCCATGCGCCACAACTACTGAAACCCACACGCCTAGAGCCTGTGTTCTGCAACAAGAGAAGCCACCGCAATGAGAAGCCCACGCATTGCAACGAAGAGTAGCCCCCACTCGCCGCAACTATAGAAAGCCCATGCACAGCAACGAAGACCCAACAAAGCCAAAAATAAATAATTAAATAAATAAAATAAAAGGAAAATTGTGGAAACTTTCCTCTCCAAGGTCACCTCATTTTCCTTCTCTTAACTCCCTGGTTTTTTGACCTGTTTCTTTCTTCTTTTGGCTTCTTTCATACTTGCCGAAGTCTGCTCTTCTCACTTTTATCATATACATAATATTAACTACTATTTTAAAAAATGAAACATTTCGGGCTTCCCTGGTGGCGCAGTAGTTGAGAGTCCGCCTGCCGACGCAGGGGACACGGGTTTGTGCCCCGGTCTGGGAAGATCCCACATGCCGTGGAGCGGCTAGGCCTGTGAGCCATGGCTGCTGAGCCTGCGCATCCGGAGCCTGTGCTCCGCAATGGGAGAGGCCACAACAGTGAGAGGTCCGTGTACCACACACACAAAAAAAAAACAAAGAAACATTTCCAAACTGGTGAGATTATATATATATGTGTGTGTGTGTGTGTGTGTGTGTATACATATTTTTTCTTATTGAAATCTACATAGAATAATATAGAAGCAGGCATTTGTAAAACTTGTGAATGCATTTGGGAGGTATAGGGGTTTTTTTTGTTTTTTTGTTTTTGTTTTTTTGTTTTTTTTTTTTTTGTGGTATGCGGGCCTCTCACTGTTGTGGCCTCTCCCGTTGCGGAGCACAGGCTCCGGACGCGCAGGCTCAGCGGCCATGGCTCACGGGCCTAGCCCCTCTGCGGCATGTGGGATCTTCCCGGACCAGGGCACAAACCCGTGTCCCCTGCATCGGCAGGCGGACTCTCAACCACTTGCGCCACCAGGGAAGGGAAGCCCTGGGAGGTATAGTTTAAAAGATATAGTTGAAGGATCAGTGAGACTTTCCAGAATGTTAATGTGATAGGAGCATGTGTTTAAACTGTATATTCCAAGCTTCAATCATTCAAATACTATCTGGCTGTCAGGATTGTCCCTGTTTCTCAGGATGTTTTAAAAGCTCTGGGATCCACCCCATACAACCAAAAACTTGGCGGGAAGTACAAAAATGTTCCGAGCCTTGTATGTTATAATTGTTGCAGGAAGGGGGACCCCTTCCAGGGCCTGAGAGTGGGCTCTTGTCTAACACTCGGAAGTGAACTGTCCGAGGAGACACATGTGCTGACAAAGCAAGAGACTTTATTGGGAAGGGGCACCTGGGAGTAGAGAAGGAGGGTAAGGGAACCCAGGAGGACTGTTCTGCCACCTGGCTCACAGTCTCGGGTTTTATGGTGATGGAGTTAGTTTCTGGGTTGTCTCTGGCCAATCATTCTGACTCAGGGTCTTTCCTGGTGGCACACGCATTGCTCAGCCAAGATGGATTCCAGCGAGAAGGGTCCTGGGAGGTTGGTAGGACATATGGGCTAGTGTCTCCTTTCTTTTTTTTTTTTTTTTTTTTTGCGTTACGCGGGCCTCTCACTGTTGTGGCCTCTCCCATTGCGGAGCACAGGCTCTGGACGCGCAGGCTCAGCGGCCATGGCTCACGGGCCCAGCCGCTCCGCGGCATGTGGGATCCTCCCGGACCGGGGCACGAACCTGCGTCCCCTGCATCGGCAGGTGGACTCTCAACCACTGTGCCACCAGGGAAGCCCTTCTCTCTCCTGTTGACCTTTCCGGAATTCTTCTGGTTGGTGGTAGCTTGTCAGTTCCATGTTCCTTACCAGGACCTCCTGTTGTAAGATAACTCATGCAAATGGTTACTATAGTGCCTGGCCAGGGCGGGCGGTTTCAGTCAGTGTTTCCCCTAACATAATCACCAAACTTAAATAGATTCAAACCATGAAAGAGAACAGGCCCTTTGGTAGCCCGGCCGGAGAATGGTATCCATCTGAACAAGGATGAGACAGAAATAACCAAATGACCAGAAAGCAGACAAACTCAACCCTTACCCCAGGTCCCTTCACCACACTTGCTCGAGATAAGGGAGAAGGCCACAGCCAAGCACCAGTCTAATCCAGTCTTTTCAGGAATTGAAAGGACAGGGATTCTTTGGGAAGAGCCTCTGAAAGGCACTGGTTCTGGTCTTATGATCAGAAGCTGAATTGATAGATTGCTCCATCTCATTAAACCAGTCTCTTAGTCTTGACTCTAGGGCAGTCCAGTTAAATTCATTTCAGGAGGCAGTGATTGATATAGGTGGGCTTTCAAAGTTAGGCCTATAAAGTGCAAGCAATCAGGTATTTAATAAGAGGCATTTCTGTGGAGACAAAAGAAAAACAAAGGTTAATGATTGGAGCAAATTATAAACCAGTTTCTGAACATGGGGGCAGTCAGTTGAGAAGATTTCTGGATGTCAGAGCTGAAGCATTTTGCAGTTTAAAATGTCTCTGGTGGTCAGTGGTAAAGAATTCACCTTACACTGCAGAGGATGAGGGTTCAATTCCTGGTCAGGGAACAAAGATCCCACGTGCCACAGGGCAACTAAGACCACGCGCCACAACTACCGAGCTCGCGCACCTCAACTAGAGCCTTCGTGTCACAAACTACAGAGCCCACGTGCCCTGGAGCCCAGGCGCCACAACTAGAGAGAGAAAACCCACACACCACAATTAGAGAGAAGCCCACGCACCACAACGAAGATCCCACGTGCTGCAACTAAGACCCGACGCAGCCAAAAATAAATAAAATAATAAATTTAAAATAAAAATTAAATGTCTGTGATGATGTCATCAGGTGTTCAGGTAAACTTTCTGAGTGGCTTACACAGCAACAAGAATGCAGATTGTGTAAGCATGGGCTATTGTGGTAATCTCTATCACGTTTATATCAAGTTGTTCAGCTTCAGAGGGCTTCAGGAAAAGGGCAGCTTTAGTTCTCAATGGTTCCAAGTCAAAAGTGGGAGAAAAATTGGAAATGTTACTTTGGAGAGTTGTAGTCAAATTTTTGAGGAAACTAGAAGAATTTAGAATCCAGTTCAGTTTACAGAAAAAGAAAACCTCGGGGTGCTGGGAAGGTGGCGGAAGAGTAAGACGGGGAGATCACCTTCCTCCCCACAGATACATCAGAAATACATCTACACGTGGAACAACTCCTACAGAACACCTACTGAACACTGGCAGAAGACCTCAGACCTCCCAAAAGGCAAGAAACCCCCCACGTACCTGGGTAGGGCAAAAGAAAAAATAAACAGAGACAAAAGGATAGGGATGGGACCTGCACTAGTGGGAGGGAGCTGTGAAGGAGGAAAGGTTTCCACACACTAGGAAGCCCCTTCACGGGCGGAGACTGTGGGTGGCGCAGGGGGAAAGCTTCGGAGCCGCGGAGGAGAGTGCAGCAACAGGCGTGCGGAGGACAAAGCGGAGAGATTCCCACACAGAGGAACAGGGCCGACCGGGACTCACCAGCCCGAGAGGCTTGTCTGCTCACCCGCCAGGGCGGGCGGGGCTGGGAGTTGAGGCTCGGGTTTCGGTCGGAGCGCCGGGAGAGGACTGGGGTTCGCAGCGTGAACACAGCCTGCAGGGGGTTAGCGCACCACGGCTAGCCGGGAGGGAGTCCGGGAAAAGTGTGGAGCTGCCGAAGAGGCAAGAGACTTTTTCTTCCCTCTGTGTTTCCTGGTGCGTGAGGAGAGGGGATTAAGAGCGCCGCTTAAAGGAGCTCCAGAGACGGGCGCGAGCCACGGCCAAAAGCGCGGACCCCAGAGACGGGCATGAGACGCTAAGGCTGCTGCTGCCGCCACCAAGAAGCCTGTGTGCGAGCACAGGTCACTATCCACATACCCCTTCCGGGGAGCCTGTGCAGCCCGCCACTGCCAGGGTCCCGGGATCCAAGGACAACTCCCCTGGGAGAACGCACGGCACGCCTCAGGCTGGTGCAACGTCACGCCGGCCTCTGCCACCGCAGGCTCGCCCCGCACTCCGTGCCCCTCCCTCCCCCCGGCCTGAGTGAGCCAGAGTCCCCGAATCAGCGGCTCCTTTAACCCCGTCCTGTCTGAGCGAAGAACAGACGCCCTCCTGTGACGTACACACAGAGGCGGGGCCAAATCCAAAACTGAGCCCCTGGGAGCTGTGAGAACAAAGAAGAGAAAGGGAAATCTCTCCCGGCAGCCTCAGAAGCAGCGGATTAAATCTCCACAATCAACCTGATGTACCCTGCCTCTGTGGAATACAGGAATAGACAACGAATCATCCCAAATTGAGGAGGTGGACTTTGAGAGCAAGATTTCTTATTTTTTCCCCCTTTCCTCTTTTTGTGAGTGTATATGTGTATACTTCTGTGTGAGATTTTATCCGTATAGCTTTGCTTCCACCATTTGTCCTAGGGTTCTATCCTTCCTCTTTTTTTTAAATTTTTTTCTTAATAATTATTTTTATTTTAATAACTTTATTTTATTTTACTTTATCTTCTTTCTTTCCTTCCTCCCCTCCTTTAGACAATGAGTAATCCCAAATTGAGGAGGTGGGCTTCGAGAGCAAGATCTATGATTTTTTCCTCTTTTCCTCTATTTGTGAATGTGTATGTGTATACTTCTGTGTGAGATCTTGTCTGTATAGCTTTGCTTGCACCACTTGTCCTAGGGTTCTATCCGTCCATTGTTTTTAATTTTTTTTCTTAATAATTAATTTTAATAACTTTATTCTTTCTTTCTTTCTTTCTTTCTTTCTTTCTTTCTTTCTTTCTTTCTTTCTTTCCTTCCTTCCCTCCTTAAGACAATGACTCATCCCAAATTGAGGAGGTGGACTTTGAGAGCAAGAGTTATGATTTTTTCCCCTTTACCTCTTTTTGTGAGGGTGTATGTGTATGCTTCTGTGTAAGATTTTGTCTGTATAGCTTTGCTTCCACCATTTGTCCTAAGGTTCCAGCCGTCCCTTTTTTTTTTCTAAATAATTTTTAATTCAATAACTTTATAATACTTTATTTTATTTTACTATATCTTCTTTCTTTCTCTCTTTTTTCCTTTCTTCCCTCCTTGCTTCCTTCCTTCCTCCCTCCCTCCTTTCCTTCTTTCTTCTTTCCTTCCTTCCTTCCTTCCTTCCTTCCATCCTTCCTTTCTAATTTACATGTAAGGTAATTACATGTAATTACCTTCCTTCCTTTCTAATTCTCTCCACTTTTTCTCCCTTTTATTCTGAGCCGTGTGGATGAAAGGCTCTTGGTCCTCCAGCCAGGAGTCAGGGCTCTGCCTCTGAGGTGGGAGAGCCAACTTCAGGACACTGGTCAACAAGAGACCTCTCAGCTCCACATAATATCAAATGGCGAAATTCTCCCAGAGACCTCCATCTTAACACCAGCAGCCAGCTTCACTCAACGACCAGCAAGCTACAGTGCTGGACAACCTATGCCAAACAACTAGCAAAACAGGAACACAACCCCACTCATTAGCAGAGAGGCTGCCTAAAATCATAATAAGTCCACAGACACCACAAAAAACACCACCAGACGTCGACCTGCCCAACAGAAAGACAAGATCCAGCCTCATCCAGGACAACACAGGCACTAGTCCCCTCCACCAGGAAGCCTACACAACCCACTGAACCAACCTTAGCCGCTGGAGACAGACATGAAAAACAAAGGGAACTACAAACCTGCAGCCTGCAAAAGGTAGACCCCAAACACAGTAAGATAAGCAAAATGAGAAGACAGAGAAACACTCAGCAGATGAAGGAGCAAGATAAAAATGCACCAGACCGAACAAATGAAGAGGAAATAGGCAGTCTACCTGAAAAAGAATTCAGAATAATGATAGTAAAGATGATCCAAAATCTTGGAAATAGAATGCACAAAATGCAAGAAACATTTAACAAGGACCTAGAAGAAATAAAGATGAAACAAGCAACGATGAACAACACAATAAATGAAATTAAAAATACTCTAGATGGGATAAATAGCAGAATAACTTAGGCAGAAGAATGGATAAGTGACCTGGAAGATAAAATAGTGGAAATAACTACTGCAGAGCAGAATAAAGAAAAAAGAATGAAAAGAACTGAGGACAGTCTCAGAGACCTCTGGGACAACATTAAACGCACCAACATTGGAATTATAGGGGTTCCAGAAGAAGAAGAGAAAAAGAAAGGGACTGAGAAAATATTTGAAGAGATTATAGTTGAAAACTTCCCTAATATGGGAAAGGAAATAGTTAATCAAGTCCAGGAAGCACAGAGAGTCCCATACAGGATAAATCCAAGGAGAAATACGCCAAGACACATATTAATCAAACTGTCAAAAATTAAATACAAAGAAAGCATATTAAAAGCAGCAAGGGAAAAACAACAAATAACACACAAGGGAATCCCCATAATGTTAACAGCTGATCTCTCAGCAGAAACTCTGCAAGCCAGAAGGGAGTGGCAGGACATACTGAAAGTGTTGAAGGAGAAAAACCTGCAACCAAGATTACTCTACCCAGCAAGGATCTCATTCAGATTTGATAGAGAAATTAAAACCTTTACAGACAAGCAAAAGCTGAGAGTTCAGCACCACCAAACCAGCTTTACAACAACTGCTAAAGGAACTTCTGTAGACAAGAAACACAAGAGAAGGAAAAGACCTATAATAACGAACCCAAAACAATTTAGAAAACGGGAATAGGAATATACATATCAATAATTACCTTACATGTAAATGGACTAAAAGCTCCCACCAAAAGACACAGATTGGCTGAATGGATACAAAAACAAGACCCACATATATACTGTCTACAAGAGACCCACTTCAGACCTAGAGACACATACAGACTGAAAGTAAGGAGATGGAAAAAGATATTCCATGCAAATGGAAACCAAAAGAAAGCTGGAGTAGCAATTCTCATATCAGACAAAATAGACTTTAAAATAAAGACTATTAGAAGAGACAAAGAAGGACACTACATAATGATCAAGGGATCGATCCAAGAAGAAGATATAACAATTGTAAATATTTATGCACCCAACATAGGAGTACCTCAATACATAAGGCAAATACTAACAGCCATAAAAGGGGAAATCGACAGTAACACATTCATAGTAGGGGACTTTAACACCCCACTTTCACCAATGACAGATCATCCAAAATGAAAATAAATAAGGAAACACAAGCTTTAAATGATACATTAAACAAGATGGACTTAATTGATATTTATAGGACACTCCATCCAAAAACAACAGAATACACATTTTTCTCAAGTGCTCATGGAACATTCTCCAGGATAGATCATATCATGGGTCACAAATCAAGCCTTGGTAAATTTAAGAAAATTGAAATTCTATCAAGTATCTTTTCCGACCACAATGCCAAGAGACTAGCTATCAATTACAGGAAAAGATCTGTAAAAAATACAAACACATGGAGGCTAAACAATGCACTACTTAATAACGAAGTGATCACTGAAGAAATCAAAGAGGAAATAAAAAAATACCTAGAAACAAAGGACAATGGAGACACAACGACCCAAAACTTATGGGATACAGCAAAAGCAGTTCTAAGAGGGAAGTTTATAGCAATACAAGCCCACCTTAAGAAGCAGGAAACATCTCGAATAAACAACCTAACCTTGCGCCTCAAGTAATTAGAGAAAGAAGAACAGAAAACCCCGTTAGCAGAGGAAAGAAATCATAAAAATCAGATCAGAAATAAATGAAAAAGAAATGAAGGAAACAATAGCAAAGATCAATAAAACTAAAAGCTGGTTCTTTGAGAAGATAAACAAAATTGATAAACCATTAGCCAGACTCATCAAGAAAAAAAGGGAGAAGACTCAAATCAATAGAATTAGAAATGAAAGAGGAGAAGTAACAACTCACACTGCAGAAATTAAAAAGATCATGAGAGATTACTACAAGCAACTCTATGCCAGTAAAATGGACAACCTGGAAGAAACGGACAAATTCTTAGAAATGCACAACCTGCCAAGACTGAATCAGGAAGAAATAGAAAATATGAACAGACCAATCACAAGCACTGAAATTGAAACTGTGATAAAAAATCTTCCAGCAAACAAAAACCCAGGACCAGATGGCTTCACAGGCGAATTCAATCAAACATTTAGAGAAGAGCTAACACCTATCCTTCTCAAACTCTTCCAAAATATAGCAGAGGGAGGAACACTCCCAAACTCATTCTAAGAGGCCACCATCACTTTGATACCAAAACCAGACAAGGATGTCACAGAGAAAGAAAACTACAGGCCAATATCACTGATGAACATAGATGCAAAAATCCTCAGCAAAATACTAGCAAACAGAATCCAACAGCACATTAAAAGGATCATACACCATGATCAAGTGGGGTTTATTCCAGGAATGCAAGGATTCTTCAATATACGCAAAACAATCAATGTGATAAACCATATTAACAAATTGAAGGAGAAAAACCATGTGATCATCTCAATAGATGCAGAGAAAGCTTTTGACAAAATTCAACACTGATTTATGATAAAAACCCTGCAGAAAGTAGGCATAGAGGGAAGTTTCCTCAACATAATAAAGGGCATATATGACAAGCCCACAGCCAACATCATCCTCAATGGTGAAAAACTGAAAGCACTTCCACTAAGATCAGGAAAAAGACAAGGTTGCCCACTCTCACCACTCTTATTCAACATAGTTTTGGAAGTTTTAGCCACAGCAATCAGAGAAGAAAAGGAAATAAAAGGAATCCAAATCAGAAAAGAAGAAGTAGAGCTGTCACTGTTTGCAGATGACATGATACTATACATAGAGAATCCTAAAGATGCTACCAGAAAACTACTAGAGCTAATCAATGAATTTGGTGAAGTAGTAGGATACAAAATTAATGCACAGAAATCTCTGGCATTCCTATATACTAATGATGAAAAATCTGAAAGTGAAATCAAGAAAACACTCCCATTTACCATTGCAACAAAAAGAATAAAATATCTAGGAATAAACCTACCTAAGGAGACAAAAGACCTGTGTGCAGAAAATTATAAGACACTGATGAAAGAAATTAAAGATGATACAAATAGATGGAGAGATACACCATGTTCTTGGATTGGAAGAATCAACATTGTGAAAATGACTCTACTACCCAAAGCAGTCTATAGATTCAATGCAACCCCTATCAAACTACCACTGGCATTTTTCACAGAACTAGAACCAAAAATTTCACAATTTGTATGGAAACAGAAAAGACCCCGAATAGCCAAAGCAATCTTGAGAACGAAAAATGGAGCTGGAAGGATCAGGCTCCCTGACTTCAGACTATACTACAAAGCTACAGTAATGAAGACAGTAGGGTACTGACACAAAAACAGAAAGATAGATCAATTGAACAGGATAGCAAGCCCAGAGATAAACCCATGCACATATGGACATCTTATCTTTGATAAAGGTGGCAGGAATGTACAGTGGAGAAAGGACAGCCTCTTCAATAAGTGGTGCTGGGAAAACTGGACAGGTACATGTAAAAGTATGAGATTAGATCACTCCCTAACACCATACACAAAAATAAGCTCAAAATGGATTAAAGACCTAAATGTAAGGCCAGAAACTATCAAACTCTTAGAGGAAAACATAGGCAGAACACTCTATGACATAAATCACAGCAAGATCCTTTTTGACCCACCTTCTAGAGAAATGGAAATAAAAACAAAAATAAACAAATGGGACCTAATGAAACTTCAAAGCTTTTCCACAGCAAAGGAAACCATAAATAAGACCAAAAGACAACCCTCAGAATGGGAGAAAATATTTGCAAATGAAGCAACTGACAAGGGATTAATCTCTAAAATTTACAAGCAGCTCAATAACAAAAAAAAAAATCAACCCAATCCAAAAATGGGCAGAAGACCTAAATAGACACTTCTCCAAAGAAGACATACAGATGGCCAAGAAGCACATGAAAAGCTGCTCAGCATCACTTATTATTAGAGAAATGCAAATCAAAACTACAATGATGTATCACCTCACACAGGTTAGAATGGGCATCATCAGAAAATCTATAAACAATAAATGCCGGAGAGGGTGTGGAGAAAAGGGAACCCTCTTGCACTGTTGGTGGGAATGTAAACTGATACAGCCACTATGGAGAACAGTATGGAGGTTCCTTAAAAAATTAAAAATAGAATTACCATATGACCCAGCAATCCCACTACTGGGCATATACCCTGAGAAAACCAAAATTCAAAAAGAGTCATGTACCAAAATGTTCATTGCAGCTCTATTTACAGTAGCCCGGAGACGGAAACAACCTAAGTGCCCATCGTCGGATGAATGGATAAAGAAGATGTGGCACATATATACAATGGAATATTACTCAGCCATAAAAAGAAATGAAATTGAGCTATTTGTAATGAGGTGGATAGACCTAGAGTCTGTCATACAGAGTGAAGTAAGTCAGAAAGAGAAAGACAAATACTGTATGCTAACACATATATATGGAATTTAAGGGGAAAAAATTTCATGAAGAACCTAGGAGTAAGACAGGAATAAAGACACAGACCTACTGGAGACTGGACTTGAGGATATGGGGAGGGGGAAGGATGAGCTGTGACAGGGCGAGAGAGAGGCATGGACATATATACACTACCAAACGTAAGGTAGATAGCTAGTGGGAAGCAGCCGCATGGCACAGGGAGATCAGCTCGGTGCTTTGTGACCGCCTGCAGGGGTGGGATAGGGAGGGTGGGAGGGAGGGAGACGCAAGAGGGAAGAGATATGGGAACATATATGTATGTATAACTGATTCACTTTGTTATAAAGCAGAAACTAACAGACATTGTAAAGCAATTATACCCCAATAAAGATGTTAAAAACAAAAAAAGAAAACCTCAAAGATGATTAACAACTAGAATCTAATATCCACAACTGTCTAATATAGTTTCTACTGAAACACAATTTTTTCTCTCTAAAATCACCCTCAGTTCTATCAAAGATAACCAAATGAAGACAAATTTGTTTGCAAAATAAGTTTAGTGTGATTAAACTTGGCCTGCTTATTTATATAAGTCCAGCAAGAAAAGCAATTGACCATAGAGGTTCTTTTGAATCTGCTTTGCGTGCACGTTTCATAAGGAATCCCCAGATTGAACTTTTACATGCCTCTCGAGGCCAGGAGACAATGCCAAGAACATGCCATCAGACTTGTCTGTAATACTTATAGATTTGGGTCAATTCCTCTCTTCTTAAGGTCCCCCAAAGATCCTGAGGTTCCTGTATCTGCTGGGAAGTGGCCTCCCTTACTCACCTGGTAAGGTTGCTGGTAACCGTGTAAGCAAGGTACCAGGCTCTTTTTCCAAGGGGCTTTATGGCTTCATAAAGTCAACCTTAGTTCCTTAAAGCCATCCAGTCATATCTGAGTGTATGCATGTCTTTCTCAAATACGACATTCCAGTCAAAGCCTTGGTAATATAACCAATGTTCCCAAATGTGTCCTATTATAATAAAGAAGATAGATTCTTAATGAACTTATGTAAATAACTATATTGCCATGAGAATAAGAATATTCACTAAGAGTTTCCAAATTCTGGAGGAATCAGGTAGGGATAAATGTTTGAATTCTGCTTACAAATGCATCATTTACTAAATTGCTGTTAGTCATAGTATAAAAGGAAAGGTTTCTTTATATTTGGAGAACAAAAATTTAGTATTTCAGACAAAGAGTCATAAAAATTATAATCATATTCATCAGTTTATTCAATTCCATGTGATTAATTTTTGTTGATCTTGGTCTTCTTTTAGCAGTTTTATGGAGCCATCAAGTTTTTCATTAGTGTTCTGTAATTTCTTGCCCAATTCAGTGGTATGATCTGAAAGTTATCAGAAAACTATATATGTCAAAAAGTCCATTCTATGAATCTTCTTGAAGATGAAGCTTTTTTGCAAAAGCATCAGAGTAAAACAATAACCGTTTATAAATAACAAAAATGGCATGGTTAAAGATCTAATCACAATGCAGTTGACAAAGAAATTTGGTTATTTCTGCAATATACAATATTTTAAGATAATAACTAGAATTGTGATGGGTAATATTATATTAGGACATATCTGAATTTCAGAAATTTCATATAATTTCTAAAACATTTATATTAATAACGTTTATCCACATAATATAACCTAAGAAGGTTTACCAACACCCTTTGACAATGCTTCCCATGTAGTTTAACATACTAAATAAAACTAATTAATTTAATATTGCTCTTTTGAGATGTTTCAGGGCCCTCTGAAACATCCCAAAGTTAGCTAGAGGTCAAAAGGACTTCATTTAGAATTTAATTGCAGAAAGTTTGTCAAAGATATCAAAATTTGTTTAAACACTTGGTCAAATAGGATCATAGGTCACTGTGAAACAATATTTATTCATGTAATCAAAGTGACAATAAAAGGTTTCAAAGGCAAATACAGAAAGTTACAACACATTACTTAAAAGGTAAAAAACACTTTATAATCTGTTATCAAAAGCAGATCAATATTCTAAGAAAACTCTGTCCTCTTAACAGAAAGAAAATCAAATTCTAGTTTCTTACCAGCTTACCTTTAATATTAAAAAGGATTCACTCACCAAAGCTATCTTGAGAAAGAAGAACAGAGCTAGAGGTATCATACTCCCTGACTTCAGACGATGTTACAAAGATACAGTAATCAAAACGGTACAGTACTGACACAAAACAGATACATAAATCAATGGAAAAGAAATAAACCCACGTACTTATGGCCAATAAATCTACAACAAAAGAGGCAAGAATATACAACGGAGAAAAGACAGTCTCTTCAATAAGTAGTGCTGGGAAGACTGGACAGCCATGTGTGAAAGAATAAAATTAGAACATTCTCTAACACCACATACAAAAATAAACTCAAAATTGATTAAAGGCCTAAGTGGAAGACCAGAAACCAAAAACCTCCTAGGAGAAAACATAGGTTAAACAATCTTTGACATAAGTCATAGTAATATTTTGGGGGCCTGTCTCCTAAGGCAAAGGAAACAAAAGCAAAAATAAACAAATGGGAGCTAATCAAACCCAAAAGCTTTTGAACAGTAAAGGAAACCATCGACAAAACAAAAAGACAACCTACCAAATGGGAGCAATATTTGCAAATGATATGACCAATAAGGGGTTAATATCCAAAACATATAAACAACTCATACAACTCAATATCAGAAAACCAAACAACCCAATTAAAAAATGGGCAGAAGACCTGAATAGACTTTTTTCCAAAGAAAACATACATATGGCCGACAAGCACATGAAAAGATACTCAACATCACTAATCATAAGGGTAAAGCAAATCAAAACCACAGTGAGATCCCCTTGGGAGACCCCAGTGACTGGGACAGGACCCTGAGAGGTATTTCTGGGTGCTAGTCATGTTTTATTTCTTTATCTGTGAGCAAACTACATAGGTGTACTTACTTTTTGACACCCATGATTTGTGTACATTTCTTTATGTATGTTACACTCAAATAAAAAGTTTACTTGAAAAAAAGAAACACAATGAGATATTATTTCAAAGCTGTCAGAATGGCTCTCATCAAAAAGAACACAAATAACAAATGTTGGCGAGGATGTAGAGAAAAGGGAACCATTGTACACTGTTGGTGGGAATGTAAATTGGTGCAGACACTATGGAAAACAATATGGAGGTTCCTCAAAAAACTAAAAATAGAACTACCATATAATCCAGCAATTCCATTCCTGGGTATATATCCAAAGAAAATAAAAACACTAGTTCAAAAAGATTCATGCACCCCAATGTTCATAGCAGGATGATGATGAGTATCAATAGCCAATATATGGAAGCAACTTAAATGTACATCAATAGATGAATGGATAAAGATGTGATATATATATATATATATATATATATATATATATATCACATATATATATATAGGAATATATGTTCCTATATATATGTATATATGTATAATATATATATACATATATATATAGGAATACTACTCAGTCATAAAAAAAAGAATGAAATTTTGCCATTTGCAACAACATGGATGGACTTGGAGGATATTATGCTTACTGAAATAAGTCAGACAGAGAAAGACAAATACTGTATGTTATCACTTTTATGTGGAATCTAAAAAATCAAACAAACGAATATAACAAAACAGAAACAGACTCCAATATATAGAGAACACACTAGTGGTTACCAGTGCGAGAGGGAATGGGGTAGGGGCAAAATAGGGGTAGGGGACTAAGAGGTACAAACTACTATGTATAAAACAAGTAAGCTACAAGGATATATTGTACAGCACAGGGACTCTATAGACAATACTTTATAATATTGGGCTGGCCAAAAAGTTCATTCAGCTTTTTCCATAAGATGGCCCTAGTAGCGCTTAGTTGTCTGTAACTTCATTTGAAACAATTTTGTTAGATTGTATTGTGACAGCTGTCACATCAGCGTGCATTAAAAAAAAATTATCAAAGTTGGTGAATCTTTGTGTAGCCATTTTACTATTAAAGATGGAAGAAAAAAAGCAACATTTTCGGCATATTGTCCTTTATTATTTCAAGAAAGGTAAAAACACAACTGAAACGCTAAAAAAGATTTGTACAGTCTATGGAGAAGGTGCTGTGACTGATCGAACATGTCAAAAGTGGTTTGCGAAGTTTCATGCTAGAGATTTCTCACTGGACGATGCTCCACAGTCAGGTAGACCAGTTGAAGCTGGTAGCAATCAAATCGAGACATTAATTGAGAACAATCAACGTTATACCACGTGGGAGATAGCCGACATACTCAAAATATCCAAATCAAGCATTGAATATCATTTTTCCAGCTTGGTTATGTTAATCGCTTTGATGGTTGGGTTCCACGTAAGTTAAGTGAAAAAAACCTTCTTGACCATATTTCCTCATGCGATTCTCTACTTAAAAAGTAACGAAAACTTTCCGTTTTTAAAACAAATTGTGACGGGTAATGAAAAGTGGATACCGCACAATAATGTGGAAGAGAAGAGACCGTGCAGCAAGTGAAATGAACCACCACCAACCACACCAAAAGAAGGTGATGTTCTGTATATGGTGGGATTGGAAGGGAGTCCTCTATTATGAGCTCCTTCCACAAAACCAAATGATTAGTTCCAACAAGTACTGCTCCCAGTTAGACCAACTGAAAGCAGCACTCAACAAAAAGTGTCCGGAATAGTCAACAGAAAACGCATAATCTTCCATCAGGATAATGCAAGGCTGCGGCGAGCCGTTTCTGACCGGCAGAATAACGAGCCGCCACACGCAAGATTCTTCTCGTATCACACTTTATTGGAGCACAGCTTGGTTGAAGAAAGATGGAAGGAAGACCCCGCAATCCTATAGCAGTCTGCTTATATAGGGATTAAGAACATGTGTCGCTCTGTGATTGGCTTTCGCCGATGGTGCGATTTGTGAGCCAGCATCGGATAGGTCGCTACTTTAAAACCTCATTAGTATACTTAGCGCAAGCGCAGTGGCCACAGGAAGGATGACTCAGCTTATTTCAGCTTCCTGCCGCGTAGCAGTTAGCTGACCGCGCCCTACATCTCCCCCTTTTTTATTTATTAGAACACCAAGCAGAATGTAGCCCGTACAAGTGTTCACCTCATGATGTGCTCACTGTTCGAGGGCAGTTTTCTGCTGGCATGTCTGAGGCACCCTCCTGCGTGCAATGCCAACAAGGGCTGCAGGGTGCAAGGGCTGCCTCAGAATAATGGCTGATTCCCTATAGAGGTGCGATGGCGACAAGGCCTCTCTGTGCAAGGGCAATCAGGACAATGGATGACTCCCTATAGAGGTGCAATGGCAACAAGGCCTCTCTGTGCAAGGGCAATCAGGACAATGAATGACTCCCTATAGAGGTGCAATGGCAACAAGGCCTCTCTGTGCAAGGGCAATCAGGACAATGAATGACTCCCTATAGAGGTGCAATGGCAACAAGGCCTCTCTGTGCAAGGGCAATCATTTCGAATTATTCAGGGCGGAGAGCCAGGCTGCGGGAGAATCTCCTTCATTAATAGCCAAAAGTGCCTGAGTGAGCAGGACCCTATCTCGATGTGCCCTGATGCGCACACGACAGACCAACCAGAGACACAGCATAATCCCAAATACACAGCAGACTCCAAAGATTCCTACCCCCACCCACTCCCCAAAGGAGGAAAAGGCAGAAGAGAGCCAAAAGGCAAAATCTCCAAAGGCAACGGGCTCCAGCCCGGCAGCACTCAGTTGCACAATTTAAATAATCCTTTGTGGAATTCCAACTAATACAAAGACTTCGATTAAGAATCATCAGGAACATCCAGCTCAGCATCTTCTCTGAAGTTTTCTTCAACAATTCTCGTCAGTCTTGATGGCACCCAGATCGGATCTTGATCCTGTGGGGAGACACAAAGAGATCCCCTGGATCGAGTAATAACACGATCCGGGCCCTTCCATTGATTGGACAACACATCTTTCCACATCACTTTGCCATAATTTTTATGGTTTGTTGCCACATGGCGTTCAGCAGAGGTTTCTTTATCATTATTTAAATGTAAAAAATTTATGGTAAATAAGGCAAGTGAAAGTCTCTGTCTAGGGGTACAGTTCTCTGCGATTCCCCCTTTTTGTTTTATTAAGAGTTCTTTAAGCTGATCTGCCTCATTGACAAACCCTGTCGTTCACAATAGGCTTTCATTAGTTTACTAAGTGGTGTATGCCTCTTAATCTTAAACTGCACCACAGAACCATCCTGCCCCGCCACCTTCAAATTAATATGATCGTTGTTCTCAGTCTTGACTCCTTCCTTGGGCTTTTCGTCGGCCATGGCCTTGTGGATTATAGGGCAAGCCTGTAATATGAATCACCTGCATTTTTTGACAAAAAAGAGCAAAGCTTTTGGAATGCCTCTGGGGTTAACCCCAGTCTTTTGGGTAACAACTCTTCACAATATTCCTAGCCAAAGCTCTGGTAATGTTAAATTTTTTTTCTTAAGACTGTAGATGACACATGATATAGTCTAGCGCTGTTAGAGCGCGTGTGGAAATTAAATTAAAAGGACACATCCAAACAGGTTGAGAATCATCACAGCGTTCTAATTGTGCATTTGTAATAGCTTGTTCTACCTTTTGAAGTGCCTGATGGGCTTCTGGGGTCAATTGGCGTGGGGAATTAAGATCAGGATTTCCCTCTAATACACTAAACAAAGGTTTTAGATCCAAGCGGGTTAAACTTAAATATGGCCGAATCCAATTCACATCTCCAAGTAACCTTTGAAAATCATTTAATGTTTTTAAGCAATTAGTCCCAATCTCAATTTTTTGAGGTACTATCTTATTCCTATGTACAGTAGCTCCTAAAAAATTTACAACATCTCCCTTCTGTATTTTTTCGGGAGCAAGAAATAATCCCCTATTCCCTAAATATTTAATCAAAACGCCTAAGGCCTGTTCAAGCAACTCCATACAAGGGGCTTTATCTCGACTATTCAAAGGAATAGAAAAGAAACAATCTTTACGCCATTTCCCTAATTTTTTCTTAATTATTCCAGGGTGACTAGGAGGGTTCTAAATGCCCTAATTGTAACTGCTCATCCACTAGTTTGGATGCCGCCTCCAGCTTTTCCTTTGACAAAGGCCACTGAGGTACCCACACAGGTGTTGTGGTCCTCCATGTAATCATAAACTCAGTGACCCTTGAGAAAAACCCAAGCCTCGGCGGTTTAAATTTCCGCGGGCTTCTATAGGGGCGGTCATGCCTTGTAACTTACGTCCTATCCCTCTATTAGATATCAGGGGCGGAAGCTCTAGCCTCCGCAGGATTAAAATATGGTGGGCTAGCGAGCGGCGGCATGTACCAATGCTCATACCGCTCTTGTTCATATGTCGCGGCCGCTCCTTCTAAATCTTCCTCCTCTCTAGGATGTAATTCATCTTAAAACAAATATAATTCCTTAAACTCATCTAGGATTGGATATAATCCTGGCACCGTTTCTTGCTTTTCCTTTTGTTTTCTTTTTTCTCTTTTCATAATTTCAGGCCTATCTACCGTAGTCCCTGTTTGTTCATTCTCTGATGCGCTATCTTGACACATGCTAAGAGCCTTGCGTCCTCGTTGAATAATTTCTTCACATTTTCCTTCCTTTAGGCAAGAAAGTATCATGCTCCACAAGGGGAGAGCGCCTCGAGAAAGTTCTCCCCTTGTGTTACACTCCTCTAGGTCTTTTCCGAGTTTTTCCCATGACGGAACAGTCAAGCTGCCTGATACCCCAAACCACGGCGCGGCACTTTCGATATCTTGTAGCAGCCTACTTATGGTTTTATGAGAGAGCTTTAGCCCTCGGTCCCTTAAAAGGGCTTGAATAGGCTCATGAAAATCAGTTGTAGGCTCCGTGGACGAACTATTCCCAAAAATGCTTGACTTATCTATCGGCCAGGGAAGACACACTCGATCGGGCTGGTGGCACCGTAGCCACAAGCAAACGAAAAACATGAGAAACACTAAAAGGACAAAAGCGAAAGTAAAAACTTCAGGCTCCAAACCCCCGAAAAACATACCTGACTGGACTACTCACCGACGGTTACCACTCCGTGTGTCGAGTTCTGAATCGGTCCTCCATGCAGGGCGCGAAGTTCCCGGGTTTCGGCACCACTTGCGGCGAGCCGTTTCTGACCGGCAGAATAACGAGCCGCCACACGCAAGATTCTTCTCGTATCACACTTTATTGGAGCACAGCTTGGTTGAAGAAAGATGGAAGGAAGACCCCGCAATCCTATAGCAGTCTGCTTATATAGGGATTAAGAACATGTGTCGCTCTGTGATTGGCTTTCGCCGATGGTGCGATTTGTGAGCCAGCATCGGATAGGTCGCTACTTTAAAACCTCATTAGTATACTTAGCGCAAGCGCAGTGGCCACAGGAAGGATGACTCAGCTTATTTCAGCTTCCTGCCGCGTAGCAGTTAGCTGACCGCGCCCTACATCTCCCCCTTTTTTATTTATTAGAACACCAAGCAGAATGTAGCCCGTACAAGTGTTCACCTCATGATGTGCTCACTGTTCGAGGGCAGTTTTCTGCTGGCATGTCTGAGGCACCCTACTGCGTGCAATGCCAACAAGGGCTGCAGGGTGCAAGGGCTGCCTCAGAATAATGGCTGATTCCCTATAGAGGTGCGATGGCGACAAGGCCTCTCTGTGCAAGGGCAATCAGGACAATGGATGACTCCCTATAGAGGTGCAATGGCAACAAGGCCTCTCTGTGCAAGGGCAATCAGGACAATGAATGACTCCCTATAGAGGTGCAATGGCAACAAGGCCTCTCTGTGCAAGGGCAATCAGGACAATGAATGACTCCCTATAGAGGTGCAATGGCAACAAGGCCTCTCTGTGCAAGGGCAATCATTTCGAATTATTCAGGGCGGAGAGCCAGGCTGCGGGAGAATCTCCTTCATTAATAGCCAAAAGTGCCTGAGTGAGCAGGACCCTATCTCGATGTGCCCTGATGCGCACACGACAGACCAACCAGAGACACAGCATAATCCCAAATACACAGCAGACTCCAAAGATTCCTACCCCCACCCACTCCCCAAAGGAGGAAAAGGCAGAAGAGAGCCAAAAGGCAAAATCTCCAAAGGCAACGGGCTCCAGCCCGGCAGCACTCAGTTGCACAATTTAAATAATCCTTTGTGGAATTCCAACTAATACAAAGACTTCGATTAAGAATCATCAGGAACATCCAGCTCAGCATCTTCTCTGAAGTTTTCTTCAACAATTCTCGTCAGTCTTGATGGCACCCAGATCGGATCTTGATCCTGTGGGGAGACACAGAGATCCCCTGGATCGAGTAATAACACGATCCGGGCCCTTCCATTGATTGGACAACACATCTTTCCACATCACTTTGCCATAATTTTTATGGTTTGTTGCCACATGGCGTTCAGCAGAGGTTTCTTTATCATTATTTAAATGTAAAAAATTTATGGTAAATAAGGCAAGTGAAAGTCTCTGTCTAGGGGTACAGTTCTCTGCGATTCCCCCTTTTTGTTTTATTAAGAGTTCTTTAAGCTGATCTGCCTCATTGACAAACCCTGTCGTTCACAATAGGCTTTCATTAGTTTACTAAGTGGTGTATGCCTCTTAATCTTAAACTGCACCACAGAACCATCCTGCCCCGCCACCTTCAAATTAATATGATCGTTGTTCTCAGTCTTGACTCCTTCCTTGGGCTTTTCGTCGGCCATGGCCTTGTGGATTATAGGGCAAGCCTGTAATATGAATCACCTGCATTTTTTGACAAAAAAGAGCAAAGCTTTTGGAATGCCTCTGGGGTTAACCCCAGTCTTTTGGGTAACAACTCTTCACAATATTCCTAGCCAAAGCTCTGGTAATGTTAAATTTTTTTTCTTAAGACTGTAGATGACACATGATATAGTCTAGCGCTGTTAGAGCGCGTGTGGAAATTAAATTAAAAGGACACATCCAAACAGGTTGAGAATCATCACAGCGTTCTAATTGTGCATTTGTAATAGCTTGTTCTACCTTTTGAAGTGCCTGATGGGCTTCTGGGGTCAATTGGCGTGGGGAATTAAGATCAGGATTTCCCTCTAATACACTAAACAAAGGTTTTAGATCCAAGCGGGTTAAACTTAAATATGGCCGAATCCAATTCACATCTCCAAGTAACCTTTGAAAATCATTTAATGTTTTTAAGCAATTAGTCCCAATCTCAATTTTTTGAGGTACTATCTTATTCCTATGTACAGTAGCTCCTAAAAAATTTACAACATCTCCCTTCTGTATTTTTTCGGGAGCAAGAAATAATCCCCTATTCCCTAAATATTTAATCAAAACGCCTAAGGCCTGTTCAAGCAACTCCATACAAGGGGCTTTATCTCGACTATTCAAAGGAATAGAAAAGAAACAATCTTTACGCCATTTCCCTAATTTTTTCTTAATTATTCCAGGGTGACTAGGAGGGTTCTAAATGCCCTAATTGTAACTGCTCATCCACTAGTTTGGATGCCGCCTCCAGCTTTTCCTTTGACAAAGGCCACTGAGGTACCCACACAGGTGTTGTGGTCCTCCATGTAATCATAAACTCAGTGACCCTTGAGAAAAACCCAAGCCTCGGCGGTTTAAATTTCCGCGGGCTTCTATAGGGGCGGTCATGCCTTGTAACTTACGTCCTATCCCTCTATTAGATATCAGGGGCGGAAGCTCTAGCCTCCGCAGGATTAAAATATGGTGGGCTAGCGAGCGGCAGCATGTACCAATGCTCATACCGCTCTTGTTCATATGTCGCGGCCGCTCCTTCTAAATCTTCCTCCTCTCTAGGATGTAATTCATCTTAAAACAAATATAATTCCTTAAACTCATCTAGGATTGGATATAATCCTGGCACCGTTTCTTGCTTTTCCTTTTGTTTTCTTTTTTCTCTTTTCATAATTTCAGGCCTATCTACCGTAGTCCCTGTTTGTTCATTCTCTGATGCGCTATCTTGACACATGCTAAGAGCCTTGCGTCCTCGTTGAATAATTTCTTCACATTTTCCTTCCTTTAGGCAAGAAAGTATCATACTCCACAAGGGGAGAGCGCCTCGAGAAAGTTCTCCCCTTGTGTTACACTCCTCTAGGTCTTTTCCGAGTTTTTCCCATGACGGAACAGTCAAGCTGCCTGATACCCCAAACCACGGCGCGGCACTTTCGATATCTTGTAGCAGCCTACTTATGGTTTTATGAGAGAGCTTTAGCCCTCGGTCCCTTAAAAGGGCTTGAATAGGCTCATGAAAATCAGTTGTAGGCTCCGTGGACGAACTATTCCCAAAAATGCTTGACTTATCTATCGGCCAGGGAAGACACACTCGATCGGGCTGGTGGCACCGTAGCCACAAGCAAACGAAAAACATGAGAAACACTAAAAGGACAAAAGCGAAAGTAAAAACTTCAGGCTCCAAACCCCCGAAAAACATACCTGACTGGACTACTCACCGACGGTTACCACTCCGTGTGTCGAGTTCTGAATCGGTCCTCCATGCAGGGCGCGAAGTTCCCGGGTTTCGGCACCACTTGCGGCGAGCCGTTTCTGACCGGCAGAATAACGAGCCGCCACACGCAAGATTCTTCTCGTATCACACTTTATTGGAGCACAGCTTGGTTGAAGAAAGATGGAAGGAAGACCCCGCAATCCTATAGCAGTCTGCTTATATAGGGATTAAGAACATGTGTCGCTCTGTGATTGGCTTTCGCCGATGGTGCGATTTGTGAGCCAGCATCGGATAGGTCGCTACTTTAAAACCTCATTAGTATACTTAGCGCAAGCGCAGTGGCCACAGGAAGGATGACTCAGCTTATTTCAGCTTCCTGCCGCGTAGCAGTTAGCTGACCGCGCCCTACACAAGGCTGCATGTTTCTTTGATGACCAGGCAAAAACTGTTACAGCTTGGCTGGGTACTTCTGATTCATCTGCCCTATTCACCAGACATTGCACCTTTGGATATCCATTTATTTCGGTCTTTACAAAATTCTCTTAATGGAAAAAATGTAAATTACTTGGAAGACTGTAAAAGGTACCCGGACAGTTCTTTGCTCAAAAAGATAAAAAGTTTGGGCTTCCCTGGTGGCGCAGTGGTTGAAAGTCCACCTGCCGATGCAGGGGACACGGGTTTGTGCCCCGGTCCGGGAAGATCCCACGTGCCGCGGAGCAGCTAGGCCCGTGAGCCATGGCCGCTGAGTCTGCGCGTCCGGAGCCTGTGCTCCGCAACAGGAGAGGCCACAACAGTGAGAGGCCCACGTACCGAAAAAAAAAAAAAAAGGATAAAAAGTTTTGGGAAGATGGAATTATGAAGTTGCCAGAAAAGTTGCAGAAGATAATGGAACAGTGAATACGTTGTTCAATAAAGCTCTTCGTGAAAATGAAAACTGTGTCTTTTATTTTTACTTAAAAACCAAAGGAATTTTTGGCCAACCCAATATTTTATAGTAACTTTAAGTGGAATATAATCTATAAAATTTTTGAATCACTATGTTGTACAACTGAAACTAATACAATATTGTATATCAACTATACATCAATAAGGGACTTCCCTGGTGGTGCAGTGGTTAAGAATCTGCCTGTCAATGCAGGGGACACGGGTTTGAGCCCTGGTCCGAGAAGATCCCGCATGCCACGGAGCAACTAAGCCCGTGTGCCACAGCTACTGAGCCCGCGTGCTGCAACTACTGAAGCCCACATGCCTAGAGCCCGTGCTCTGCAACAAGAGAAGCCACCACAATGAGAAGCCCATGCACTGCAATGAAGAGTAGTCCCCGCTCGCCTCAACTAGAGAAAGCCTGCATGCAGCAACAAAGACCCAACTCAGCCAAAAATAAATAAATTTATTTAAAAAATTATACACAAATTCTTTTTCCACAGAGGCTTGACAAGGGCAATCAACAAGAGACTTTCAAAAAAGAATGTTGAATAAAGTTCAGTAGAGGGAAGAGAAATGGAAATGTAAATTTAAGGAGAAAAATGAAGAAAAAGAAGAACTTATTCAATAATTTGTTTAACTGGATGGTGGTAACAAACTACTATGTATTTACATTCCATTGGCTACTCTCAGAATGCTGTTCTGGTTTTGTTTTAAAGTTCGTGTTTAAAATACACCACATCTCCAAAGAAGACATACAGATGGCCAATAGGCACATGAAAAGATGCTCATCATCCCTAATTATTAGAGAAATGCAAATCAAAACAACAATGAGGTTCCATCTCATACCAGTCAGAATGGCCATCATTAAAAAGTCTACAAACAATAAACTCTAGAGAGGGTGTGGAGAAAAGGGAACCCTCCTACACTGTTGGTGGGAATGTAAGTTGGTGCAGCCACTGTGGAAAACAGTATGGAGGTTCCTCAGAAAACTAAAAATAGAATTACTATATGATCCAGCAATCCCACTCCTGAGCATATATCCAGACAAAACTATAATTCAAAAAGATACATGCACTGCTGTGTTCATAGCAGCACTATTCACAATAGCCAAGACTTGGAAAAAAAAAGAAAAGACTTGGAAACAACCTAAATGTCCATCGACAGATGAATGGATAAAGAAGAAGTGGTACACATATACAATGGAATACTACTCAGCCATAAAAAAGAATGAAATAATGCCATTTGCAGCAACATGGATGAAACTAGAGATTATCATACTAAACAAAGTAAGTCAGAAAGAGAAAGACAAATACCACATAATATCACTTATATGTGGAATCTAAAATATGACACAAGTGAACATATCTATGAAAAAGAAACAGACTCACAGACATATAGAACAGACTGTGGTTCCCAAGGGGGAGGGGGGAGGGCTAGGGAAGCATTGGGAGTTTGGGATTAGCAGATGCAAACTAGTATATATAGGATGGATAAACAAGGTCCTACTGTATAGTACAGGGAACTATATTCAATATCCTGTGATAAACCGTAATGGAAAAGAATATGAAAAAGAATATATATATAACTGAAACACTTTGCTGTACAGCAGAAATTAACACATTGTAAATCAACTATACTTCAATAAAGTAAAAATAAAAAATAAAATACACTGCAAATATATCCTTTACAACTACAATCTTATAAAACTTTTAGTAATCAGTCTAACAGTGTATGTGTGAGGCAGGGAAAAGGTAGACGGACACATAGATTTCTAAAATTCTTTTGGAGGTACCTGAGCAAAAATGTTTGGTGACAACCACTGTGGGATTTGGAAACTTAAGTGGCAGCATGTAACCTCACTTCCCCTCAACCTGTGCTGTGCAGTGCAGTAGCTACTAGCCAGTATCACTCTTGAGCACCTGAAATATCGTTAGTCTGAATAAGAAACAAATGCTATAAGTGTAAAATACATACTGGGTTTCAAAATTTAGTATTAAAAAATGTAACCTATCTCATCAATAATTTTTATATTGATTACATGTTGAAATGATAATATTTTGGATATACTAGGTTGAATGAAATATATTATTAAAATTAATGTCACCTATTTCTTTTTTAATGTGGCTAACTAGAAAAATTTAAATTGTATAGGTGACTTGCATTTGTGGCTCACATATTTCTATCGAACAGCTCTGTGCCTAGACAAATGCTTCCCACATCCCAGGCATCCCCAGAGCCCTGTAAGATTTTTGCAATATCTGCTATTACTGGTGGTACTATTATTATGTACTCAATATTGACTCACATTTTTACTTAAAGTTATTTTTAAAGGAAGCTATATATATCATGGGCTTAATATATGAACTCAAGTTGTTAATACACATTAAGTAAATATATAACCCTTAAAATAAAAATTGCTTGTGTCTCAGGACTTCCCTTGTGGTCCAGTGGTTGACTCCGCCCTTCCATTGCAGGGGGCACGGGTTCCATCCCTGGTCAGAGAGCTAAGATCCCACATGCCGTGTGGTGCGTCCAAAAAAGAAAAAAGAAATGTTCTGTCTCAGTGTACCTCTGAAATCATGTTATGATGTGGTAGTAACAGACCCACATATGTTGGGAAACTCTTCCCTGGATGAAGGAAGAGGAGTTTGGGGGGAATCTCTCCGGGTGGTAGAAGCTCTAGGCCCACTCCTGAACAGTGCTATTTCCAGCCACCCAAAGACTGGCCACCACGAGCCGTGGCCCTGGAGGCAGCAGTGAGGCAGAGTGGGATCTGAGCTTCCGAGGAGGCATGGAGCTGCCTCTCTTATGGGGATTCAGACAGCTTAGATGGCAAGCATCTCAGCAGCAAGCAGGTGGACTGAGTAATAAAGACCTTTCTTTATTTTCCATACCCTCTCAAACACCCACCTCAACACCCCATTCTGGTGTAGTCCTCCAAGAAAAGAGTGCCCCACCTTGACATAGGGGCTGAAGTCAGGTTAAATTTGATTTAGAAAACAATGTGATTTCTTTTTTCTTTTTTATAAATTTATTCATTTTATTTATTTATTTTTGGCAGTGTTGGGTCTTCGTTGATGCGCGGGGGCTTTCTCTAGTTGCGGCGAGCGGGGCCTACTCTTCATTGCCATGTGCAGGCTTCTCATTGCAGTGGCTTCTCTTGTTGCAAAGCATGGGCTCTAGGCACACGGGCTTCAGTACTTGTGGCACGCAGGCTCAGTAGTTGTGGCACACGGGCTTAGTTGCTCCGCAGCATGTGGGATCTTCCCAGACCAGGGCTCGGACCTGTGTCCCCTGCATTGGCAGGCAGATTCTTAACCACTGTGCCACCAGGGAAGCCCCAAACAACATGATTTCTGCCTCCAGGATTGTGAAGTAGAATTCAGATCCCTTACACACCTCTGCAACATGGGTACTGTTATCCTTATATGTAGATGGAACTCAGATGATGTAAGGGACCCCCCCAAGGTCATGCAGCTAGCAAGTGACACATAGCTGACGTCAACCTTGGAGGCTTTGCTATTTCCATCTGCTCCCATTTTGCAATAGGCATCATGGACACAAGAGAAATGTGATCCTACCCTCTACACACTTGAAATCTAATTCGGACCCAAAATATTTTCCTCTTGTATTATCAGGAAAACATCAGAAAAAATTTTCACTGGCAAACATACATCCAACTCATTTCCATAAACAAAATTTAAGGCCATATTCAACATCCTTTTGGGCCCACAAAGTAGTTTCTTTTATTTTTTTATTTTTAAAATTTATTTATTTATTTATGTTATTTTTTATTTTTGGCTGTGTTGGGTCTTCCTTGCTGAGTGTGGGCTTTCTCTAGCTGCGGTGCGTGGGGACTACTCTTCGTTGCGTTGCGCGGGCTTCTCATTGTCTTGGCTTCTCTTGTTGCGGAGCACGGGCTCCAGGCGCGCGGGCTTCAGTAGTTGTGTCACATGGGCTCAGTAGCTGTGGCTCGCGGGCTCTAGAGCTCAGGCTCAGTAGTTGTGGCGCATGGGCTTAGTTGCTCCGCGGCATGTGGGATCTTCCTGGGCCAGGGCTGAAACCCATGTCCCTTGCATTGGCAGGCAGATTTTTAACCACTGCGCCACCATGGAAGCCCTAGTTTCTTTTATTTTAATATTTTCCTCTGACCACAAGGAAATGACCATTTGGCAGATATGGTAAAAATAGTCCAGGCTGATGTCTGACAGACCTGGATTCCACATCCTAATTCTGCCCTTTACTGTGTGACCTTGGGGAAATAATCTCTCTGGGCTGCAATCTCCTCATTTTCAAAAAGGGAAAAGTTGTTTTGAGAATTAGAAATAATGTATGCAAAGGACCTTGCAAAAGTACCATAAGTAATAATTATGATGATGATTATAGTAAATGATCATTCCTTATGCCTCTTTGTCCTCAAAATCTTCCTTCAGCTTTAAAACAAAACGAGACCAAGGCTTTCGTCTTTCAAAGAAAAAAAAAGCCTAAAGGGTGTTTGTGTGGCTGCACCTGTCTATTCACTTACTTAGTGTCATCATTTCCTGGGAATCAATACGATTATTTGCCCCTGGACATAGTTTCCCGGCAACACACATCTTGAGCCAATTCAGGTGAATTTTCTCTGTCATTATGGTCACCTGGCTCCTGCATCAAGCGGCTCCTTGCAACCTTCCATAAATATTAGAATTATGTTGGCTACAGGGAAACTGAGCAAAGGTTATGTTTATACACCGTCTTCCTCTTGGGATTTTACAACACTGAGCAAAGAGCCATCAGCTGAGGCCACCACAGTCTCTTTGAAAGCAGCTGGGTGGGTATTTTTGTGCCATGCAAACAGAGCAGAACAGATTTATTCCTAGGGTTTTCTGACCAGAAGCAAAAGGAGTACCCTCAGTGAATCCTCAACAACTATTGCTGATGATCAGAAGAGACCCAGGAAATAATCTGATTTTCCTGAACAAGGGTCTACCCTGACATTTTCTCTTTCTTTCCACTGGGAGCAGGCTGGCAAATACGTTTAAAGCAAAGTAACAGTCAAGTTATTGCTAAACCATTTAGCAAACAGTATATGAATTTTCCATGTTTTAAGTGTAAATATTCTTCACTTTAAATTCTGTTTATCCTTCCAAGTCTGATTTTTTAAAAAAATTTTATGTTGTTTGAATCCCTGCAGGCAAGACTTTTACTTTGATATTCATCAAATAGGTTTTTGTGATTGCTAAGCAAACATATCATATTTTTAATAATGATGTATAGGTTTTTTAATTTGAAAAATGATGACAATTATTTTTGATAGGATTAAAATATTCCCTAATCTCACCACCATGTTATCAATTTGCTATATTTCTTTTTAATAGTTTTCCTATGTACAAATGGTGGTTTTATTTTGTATTTTTATATTCCATTGGCAATCTACTTTTTTCTTTTACCACTATATTAATTTTTCCATGTTACAACAAAACTTTCATAGCTACTTTTTAAAAAAACTGGCTTACTACCCAGTTAATTTGATAAAATCTATTAACGATAGAGTACTTCATCACTGACTATCGCTCAAGGACAATCACTTTAAGAGACAAACGTATGGGGCTTCCCTGGTGGTGCAGTGATTAAGAATCCACCTGCCAACGCAGGGGACACAGGTTCAAGCCCTGGTCCAGGAAGATCCCACATGCCACGGAACAACTAAGCCCATGCGCCACAACTACTGAGCCTGCGTGTCACAACTACTGAAACCCACACGCCTAGAGGCCGTGCTCCGCAACAAGAGAAGCCACCGCAATGAGAAGCACGTGCACTGCAATGAAGAGTAGCCCCAGCTCGCCGCAACTAGAGAAAGCCCGTGTGCAGCAACGAAGACCCAAAGCAGCCGAAAATAAATAAATTAATAAATTAAAAAAAAAAGGGAGGACAAATGTATGGACACCAAGGGGGGAAAAGGGGGTGTGATGAATTGGGAGATCGGGACTGACAGCCATATGTACACTACTATGTATAAAACAGATAACTAATGAGAACCTGCTGTATAGCACAGGGAACTCTACTCAACGTTCTGTGGTGACCTAAACGTGAAGGAAATACAAAAAAGAGGGGATATATGTATACGTATAGCTGATTCACTTCACTGTACAGCAGAAGGGTCTTCAATTTGTATTGATAAGTAAATTACTGTTTGCTTGTAAGGTATTTTTGCTTATTCTGTACTTACATAAAAATCTAAAGTACAAACAATGTGACCTTGTGTAAGTTATTTAGCTTCTAAACTCAGCCTCTTTATCTGTAAAATGGGAATAAGAGACCCCAGCTCAAGAAGATGTGAGATCAGTGCCTCTCATACGCTAAGCAATCAATAAATGCTATTGATAAATGTATGTTTTAAACAGGATTCATTTCCCATCAAAATAAACGGAAAAGGAACAGTTGGACTTTTCCTAACAGATGTCCAATTAGGTTACGATCTTGCCCAATGTGTAGGGGGCAGCTAAAGGAATGTAAGTTGTACAGTCAGTGGAGAATGTTATCTCCTGATCCAGCAGTGTCAAGCTTGCCTTCCTCAGCCCCTGCCAGCTCTGTCTCTGGCAGAATCACAGACCACAGCACAGCGGCACCTCGGGGCTCTGCACTGGTCAGCTCAGTGCCTCCCACCAAGCCTGCCCGTCCTGTCCCTCTCAGCTATCAAGCAGATCTTAATGTTTTCCTGCAAAGCACAGGACCTGTTATTTCTCTTTAGGCTTCAAATATCTAGATGTTATCCCAAACACAATTTTGTAATTTGGAGCCCACATTTGGAATTTATTGAAAGCTACTTTTCAAAGATTCTGAAATGCCTTTTACAGGCTCCGGACGCGCAGGCTCAGCGGCCATGGCTCACGGGCCCAGCCGCTCCGCGGCATGTGGGATCTTCCCAGACCGGGGCACGAACCCGCGTTCCCTGCATCGGCAGGCAGACTCTCAACCACTGTGCCACCAGGGAAGCCCCCAGAGGCGTATTTTAAGCAACACTTTTTGCTCTGGGTTTTTCCCAAACCCACACATCTCAAAACAATATGCTTCTACTGCTATTTCTTACTAATCAACTTTGGACATTTAGTTTTAAGTTCCCAACATGAAAAACAAGAATTTAGCCCATTTAATCCCTCTCTCTCTTAGTGATATCATTGTTCTTAGTTCTTACTCTAGTCACCTCTGTATCTTCAATCAACATACTTAAGTCTCAACTTTGGCTCCAGTCACCAAGGAAAGTGAAATGACCTGCTTAGTAAGCAGAGGATATTAGCATTCTAATTCCTTACCCTCTTCCCTTCACTTAAAGGCTGTACCTTTACTTTTACATTGTCAATATATAACATTATCATTCCGTTCTAGAAGCACCATTCAAACGTCCATAATTTGTCTATGAGTTCACCTTACAAGGTGGAAAGCTAATAACTTACATTTCCATGACGATGTGACCAAGTAGCATGCTAGGAGTCCTTCTCCGCAGGGTGGGATCATGACCGCCGGTCACTTAGTGGAGAAGTTCCCTGCGTCAAACTGAAGTGGGATTCTACCTTTTACCTCCACCAAATCCCTGAATCGTATCTTTGTGATTTTCCAACTCCTGGCTACTAGCTGATCAGTCATTGTCTTGGCATCTGTGTTTTGTCTCTGGCTTATTCCTTCCTTCTCAGTCTTTGTAAGCATCAGGAACACCACTCCCTTACCCTCCACCTCCCCCTCAGCCCCCCACCTCTGCCTTCGGAATACCAGAACTCACTGCTCTGGTTCTCCCTAGGAAATTTGCTCACTTTCTTTAGAATAGCCTTCCATTTTAATTAGTTGCCAAAAATGAAACAAATTCAGGAGACTTCACACAAATTTTAGATTTCTGTCTTCTACTGAAAATGGTAAGATTGGGTAACTCTGGGCTCAAATTCTACAGCAATGGCCTAGGGTGCAACTGTACTAGCTTTCTTCCCTTTACCTGTCTGGACCCTATGGTAATGGGTTCTCAACCCTTGAAATACAGACTTAATCTCCTTGGCTCCAGCCCCACACCTCACCCCTGCCCTGATCGGAAGCCTCTCTCATGTTCCACAGGGCAGGCTGTGCCCTCCTGGGCCATAGCCCCTCCTTATATATTCTCCCTTGTTACTTACTCAACAGGTGGTCCTCGGACCAGAAGAGCCTCAGGGGCATCACCTGGGAGCTTTTTAGAGATGCAGAACCTCATGCCCCACCCTAGACTTATTGAACCATAATCTGCATTTTAATGAGCTCTCTTGGTGATTAGTAGGCCAGTTAAGAAAAGAGCTGGCCTAGGTTATAATTTCCCTGCCTTGCTTCATTGGGCATCCCTCGCTTTTTGTCCTCCTAAATTTACTGAATTCTCTCATTCATGGATGTCCCTCATCCCTTTCACTTCATCATCAATTTTGTGGATTTATTTACTTTCTATATTCATTTCTTTTCCATTGTTTTGTGGGATCTCTGGAGGCAAAGGGAAAACAATTTTGCATGGTCAGTAATTCAGCAAGCAGTTTGACAGTTTTCAGACACAGGTCTTAAAACACTAGAGTAATAGAAAGTGTTGCTATGCCCTGTTTTTGTTTTGTTTTGTTGGCTTGGTTGTGTTTTATAGCTGTTATCTCAGTAAGAACACAGATGTGAGAGGGGATGATAGATGTTTATGATCTTGATGGAAGAGCTCCTCATGTGAGAGTCTCCTGATGCCCTTTGGTTGCCTAACTGAGCAAGGCTTGTGTGCCTGTGGGCAGACGCAGGTGTTTGCAGCAAAGTAAGGGCTTACTGCAGGGCACCAAGCAAGGGAGTGGGAGACAAGCCTCAGATCCATTGCCACCTGGTCTTTGAGTTAGGGGGTTTTAAATGGGAAGAACAAAGAAACTGGGATTAAGTATCGTCTTGTGACATTTCCTTTCTTTCATTTTTTAAAAATTGAAGTATAGTTAATTTACAATGTTGTGTCAGTTTCAAGTGTACAGCAAAGTGATTCAGTTATACATATATATATTCTTTTTCAGATTCTTTTCCATTATAGGTTATTACAAGATAGTGAGTACAGTACCCTGTGCTATACAGTAGGTCCTTGTTGTTTACCTATTTTATATTACAGTAGTGTGTATATGCTAATCCCAAACTCCTAATTTATCCCACCCTCCTTCTATCCCCTTTGGTAACCAGAGGTTATTTTTCTATGTCTGTTGAGTCTATTTCATTTTTGTAAATAAGTTCATTTGTATCATTTTTTAAGATTCCACATATAAGTGCTATCATATGATATTTGTCTTTCTCTGTTTTGTGACATTTTTATTTTTTTGGCTGCACCAAGTGGCATGTGGGATCCCAGTTCCCCAACCAGGGATCGAACCAGCACCCCCTGCATTGGAAGCATAGAGTCTTAACCACTGGACCCCCAGGGAAGTCCCTGTGACATTTCTTAATCGTAGTTTCAAGAGTCTGGATGCCTACAGTTTATGAGTCTCTGGTCTGAGGGTCCAATGGCCGGGTGATCTGTTAGCTCATCCTGCCCTAGAGAAAACAACCTGTATGTTAGTGATAAGTAATTGACAACAGCAACTTTAGCACATTAACGATGTTATTGACAACAGCAATTTTAGTCCTCTGACTCTGGTTGATTAGTCTTCAGTATGCACAGGACTGAGGTCAGAGGCGACAAGACAGGGAATAAAATTTTGTACAGAGAGGTTAACCATAAACTCTTCAGGGGAGCTCGTTTTTAGGGGGACCTGGTTTCAGTTGATTACTTTACACCTGAAAAACTCAGAGACATTGCTGCCTGTAAGACTGGTGGCCACCATTTTGCCAGAAGATATCAGCATAAGAAAAAGCAAACTGGGAATTACAATAAAGACAAAGGGAATGGAACAGCTTAGCAGAGTTGTGCAAAGCCATGTTTCTTTGTTGTTCTGGGTGTATTTGTATTTTTAGCATCACGACTGCTACTGTACATTTGTCCCAGCCAGTCATCCAAGTCTTTGTGGAAATTAACTGCAATGTTATGAATGTTTCACAGATGGATGAACCAAAACTGATGAGAAAACAAACTGGTTCTGATCTTTTCACCATTTGGGGAATCTGAGTTTTATCTGGCTGAAATAAATGTTTGCAATCAGAAACTGTATCATGAAGGATATTTTTTTTCCTGCCAAAAATGGAATACCCAACTAAAAGTGGCCTGGACTGGTGGTTCTCAAAACTGGCTGCACATTGGAATCACCTGGGAAACCTGACTCCTACATGGTGAAATCTGATTTCATTGGTCTGGGGTATGACTTGGGCCTTGAGAGGGATTCTCAAGTGCAGCCAAGGTTGAGAACCACCTGCTTAAACAATTCAGACACATTGTTTCGCTTAACCAGAGTCCTGGAGGTGGCATTGTAGGCATGGATGGGAGACTCAAGAGTGTTATCAAGGACCCAGGTTCTCCCCGACTTCCTCCTTAGTCATTCTCAGCATGTTGTCAGTGCCTGCCCTTCCAGACACAGATGGCTGCTGTCGCTCTGAGCATCAAGTGTTCAAACACAGCAGGGAAAATGAAACCGCCTCCTCCTCTTTGTCAGCGAGGAAGACTTTCTAAGAAGCTCCCCACCGCCACCCACCCCAGGAGATTTCTCCTTATTTCTTTGGTTAAAACACAGCCACCCAAAGACCAACTGCTGGCAAAGAATGGCTTACATCAATTGTTGCTGTTACAAAACAAAATGAGGGTGCCATTACACTAAGTAAAAAGAGGGAAAGGCTGTTAGGTAGGCAACCAACAGCGTCTCTGTAGCCTTGTTATCCAAAGCAAATTAGCCGATTGTGTTAGTTGGGTACCTAGGCGAACTTTGTTGGACTTATGAACAAATTGGACTTACGAACATGCTCTAGGAACGGAACTCGTTCATATGTAGGGAACTTGTTCATATGTTAATGATGTAATTCATCATTAACCCGTGGAATACCATCAGGCTCCATTGGACCTGATATTAGTTTTTAAATTTCCTTTTGGAGCAGTTCTAACTATTTGTAAGGAGTAATCTTTTGACTTTTTCTTTCTTAGAGGTCTTCCAAAAAACAAAGGGAAAATTTAATTTTAAAAAATAGAATAAAATTCATTCTATCCTGGTGATTACCATATGGGCCACTGACGCTTTTATAAATCTAAGATACGTTAGGGGATTTTACTGATCTCAGTTTTCTTAGTTCAGGTTTTGCTATTTCATCACTTAGGAAATTCCTTTTTTTAAAAAATAAATTTATTTATTTATTTATTTTTGGCTGTGTTGGGTCTTCGCTGCTGCGCGCAGACTTTCTCTAGTTGTGGTGAGCAGGGTCTACTCTTTGCTGAGATGCTCAGGCTTCTCCTTGCGGTGGCTTCTCTTGTTGCGGAGCACGGGCTCTAGGTATGTGGGCTTCAGTAGTTGTGGCACACGGGCTCTAGAGTGCAGGATCAGTGGTTGTGGCACACGGGCTTAGTTGCTCCGCGGCATGTGGGATCTTCCTGAACCAGGGCTTGAACCCATGTCCCCTGCGTTGGCAGGCAGATTCTTAACCACTGCGCCACCAGGGAAGCCCTAAGAAATTCTTTTATCATACACTTCAATTTTTCCCAGCTATATTTAAAAAAGGAATTAAATTATAAGAAAATGGAAAAATGATGGAATCACCTAAAAGGATGATGCAATGTCTACAAAAATGCTATATTGCAGTTTTCTTATTATAATGCCCAAAGTATTGCCTCATTTTCAAGAAGGAAAAAAAGAAGACTGGAGGGATTATCTTTATAGTTTGCTTTAAGATTTCATAGAACAAGTTGAGAATTCAGAATTTTTCATTTTCCATCCATAGTGGCAAAAAAAAGGGAAACTGACAGGGGAGATGTTTCAAAGTTATTAGATGAATCAGAAGATAAATGCAAGGAGACAAATAGCAGCACTCTAGACTCTATTAATGATGGTGGAATTGGTCATATAAATGGAATCTCAGGTTATGAGTTTTCAGATCAAGTTATCGTAGATGAATTGTTCTCAAACTCAAGAATTAATGTGACCTATATATTCCTAAGGACACAAAAGCAATGTGGTATTTTCATCCAGTTAGTCATTTGACAGGAAGCATGTCATCATGCAATATTTTGTGACAAGAACTTGGACCGTCTTGTTTTGTCAAAATGATGTATGATGATATTCTTTCATCTTTTTTATTGGTTGTGCACCGGTGTTTGAGTTGAAGAGGTTTGGTATGTTTTAATTCTTGTGGACATTCCTAATAAAGTTTTCTTCTTACTATCCCTTTATTCTTCTGCAAATTAATCATAAAATGACTTCAAAAATATAATGAATATTTTTCTTGGTATATTGACAAAGAACATTCAGATTTCTCAGTTGTGAGCTCAAAATCCTTTATCAGTGTTGACAAGAGAAACATACTGATTATCTTGTTTAGGAGAGGCACTGTGCCAGGTTCTGACAATACAAGGAAAGCCAGGTCTGCTCTTAAAGAGCTTATAACCCTGTTGGGGGTCAGGAATATAAATTCTCTTCCATGAGCTACAAATGCCTCATTAGGGTTTTTCATTTCCAGTTATAGGATATCCTCAGATATCCCCTCCCAGTGTTAATCTTACAGAACGATAGTATAATATCAAAACCAAGAAATTGACACTGAAATAATCTGTACAACTTATTCAGATTTTACCAGTACAGAGTTACTTGTGTGTGTGTGTACCTCTATGTAATTTTATCACGTGTAAATCCTTGTGAAACCACCACCATGATCAAGATACTCAATTATACCATCACCACAAGACTTGCTCTTACTCATCCCTGTATAGCCACATCCCTCCTTTCCCCATCTTTAACCCTGGCAACCACTAATATATTTTCCATCTCTCTATTATTTCATGAATGTTACATAAATGGAATCATGCAGTGGAATGGAATCAAAACATCCTTTTGAGATTGGTCTTCTTTCACTCAGCTTAATTTTCTTGAGGTTATTCCAAATTGTTGCTTGCATCAATAGTTTGTTCCTTTTCATTGCTGAGTAGTATACCATGCACGGTATGAATGTACTATAGATTAACTATTTAGTCATTGAGGGACATTTGGGTAGTTGCCAGTTTGGTGCTTTTAAAAATAAAGCTGCGGGCTTCCCTGGTGGCGCAGTGGTTGAGAGTCCGCCTGCCGATGCAGGGGACACAGGTTCGTGCCCCGGTCTGGGAAGATCCCACATGCCACGGAGCGGCTGGGCCCGTGAGCCATGGCCGCTGAGCCTGCGCGTCCGGAGCCTGTGCTCTGCAACGGGAGAGGCCACAATAGTGAGAGGCCCGCGAACCCAAAAAAAACAAAAACAAAAAAAAACACCTGCTATGAACAATCATGCACAAGTTCCTGTGTGAAAATAAGTTTTCATTTCTCGGGGATAAGTGCTTAAGAGGGCAATTGCTGGTTATACAGTAAGTCCCTTTTAGTTTTGAAAGGAACTGCCAAACTGTGTTCTAGAGTGGCTGTACCATTTTACGTTCCCACCAGCAACATGAGTGATCCAGTTTCTCTGCATCCTTACTTGTATTTGGTGTTATCATTATATTTCATTTTAGCTGTTCTGATAGGTGTACAGTGAAATCTCACTGTAGTTTCAATTTGCACTTCTCTAGTAATTAACGCTCTTGAACATCTTTTCATGTGTTTGCCTTTTGTATACCCTCTTAGTGAAATGTGTGTTTTCCTAATTTCTAATTGGATTACATGTTTTGTTTTTAATGCTGAGTTTATGAGTTCTTTATATATTCTAGATATGCCCAGCTATTTTTAATCAGCTGCTATAACATTTGAGGGAGAAATGATGTCATGAAGAGTCTCTATCTCACTGACGCACATTAATACTCCTCCCTCTTTAGAAAACCCATCTATATCAATTCCAATCCAGCTGTTTTCAGAGCTCTTTGTGGGGGCCAGTTTCCAACCTTCGGTGAAGGTTTATTTGCCACTTTATTTGCCACTGATATGCTCCACGCTATTCTTGAAGAATTGGAGTGCCACTCTTCATCTTCCTTTCTCTAGGACTTTTGTTATCAGGGCCACAAAAGCAGCTGAGATAACGTTGACCTGACAATTTTTGTTTGTTTTTAATTTTTTCCTCACTTTTCTACTTTCACTAGATGTATTTCTTCTGCTCACTTGTTTCTCTGCTTTCCCACAACTTTAGCTTTCCCCTGCTGTTGCTATGACACTTGCCTCTACATCCCTGTGCAGCTCAGTTCCTCAGATTAAAGAATTCTGCTTCTGTGTCCAAATTCCAAATATCAGGGAGAGAGATGGGATCACTGAATACTGGGGTCAGTCATGCAATTCTGGTGCAGTGTGGCCTGCGGAAGTGACAGCAAGTGATATGTGACTATCCTGGGATGGTTCTCTGAGAAGGAGGTCGGAGCAAAAAATTGCTGTCATTTTTATTACAAGGACCATAGGAGTTAGAGAGATTAAGTGGTTCCCAGAGCCACATGGCTCCAGTGGCAGAGGCAGTATATAAACCCTAAGCCTACCAAGTTCCAAAGATTACACTGTATCGACTGTGCCAATCACGCCACCAACACAGCTCTTGACCTTGAAAACCTGGGTCTCTTGGTGAGATCAACAAGCATCTACAATTATTGATATAATAGAGACACATACAATCCGACAGAAAAATATACCCGGAGAAAACAGCAGACAGAGGTCTATTAAATGAAATACAATTTACAACTAAAAGAACAATAGCATTCTTCTCTTTTTAAAAAAGTTTGGCAGTAGTTTAAATTTATGCTTATATTATTACCCTCATTATAAAAATACATTAATGTGTTTATGAGCCCTTGGGTGAAATGGTTCAGTAACATACAAAGTTAATTCCATACAGTGTCAGAAAAAACCAGAATGCACAAATCCCTTTAAACAAGATACATGCTTTATGCAAGACACTTTTTGTTCTTTAATCAACATTAACTGACTTTCTAATGTTAGACCAATGTTGTATTCTTGTGATTAAGTCAATGGGGTAACTAAATAGTATCTTTTTTAATACAATGTTGGATCTGGTCTACTAAAATTTTTACTTAGAGTTTTCTTCTATGTTCATGAGTGAGATTGGTTTAAAATTTTCCTTCTTAAAACTAACCTTGTCAGGTTTCAACATCAAGGTTATGACAGCTGCTATACTAGATAATTTGTAGAAGATTATAACTTTTACTTGACTGTGATAGAACTTGACTCTTCACCCAGAATTTTAAATATAGACTAATTTTTAAAATTGGTTATAGACTATTCTGATTTTCTATTTCTCTGAGTCAGTTTTTTTCTTCCAGTTTTACTGAGACATAACTGATGTACAGTAGTGTATACGTTTAAGGTGTAAAACATAATGATTTTGGACTTCCCTGGTGGCGCAGTGGATAAGAATCTGCCTGCCAATGCGGGGGACATGGATTCGAGCCCTGGTCCAGGAAGATTCCACATGCCGTGGACCAACTAAGCCCGTGAGCCACAACTACTGAGCCTGCACTCTAGAGCCCGCGAGCCACAACTCTGAGCCTGTGTGCCACAACTACTGAGCCCATGTGCCACAACTATTAAGCCTGCACGCCTAGAGCCTGTGCTCCGCAACAAGAGAAGCAATCACAATGAGAAGCCTGCGCATTGCAATGAAGAGTAGCCCCCACTCACTGCAACTAGAGAAAGCTTGCGTGCAGCAACTAAGACCCAACCAGCCAAAAATAAAAATATAAATTAAAACAAAAAAAACCAATGATTTGACTTACAACACGAAGTAATTATCACAATAAGTTCAATGGATATCCATCATCTCATATAGATAAAAAATTAAAGAAATTAAATATTTTTCTTGTGATGAGAACTCAGGATTTACTCTCTTAACTTCCATATATTGATACAACATATAGCAGTGTTAATTATATATATCATGTTGTACTTTACATCCCTAGTACTTATTTGTATCTTACAGCTAGAAGTTTGTACCTTTTGACTGTCTTCATCCAATTCCCCTCCCTTCCACCCCTGCCTCTGGTAACCACAAATCTGATCTCTTTGTCTATAAGTTTGTTTGTTTTGAAGTATAATTGACCTACAATACTTTGTTGGTTCCCATTAACACAATGTGGTGGTTTGATATTTTTATACATTTCAAAATGATCACATAAATCTAGTTATGATCTATCATCAAAGATATTACACAATTATTGACAACATTCTTCACACTGTACATTTCATACCCATGACTCATTTATTTTGCAACTGGAAGTTTGTACCTTGATTCAGTTTTTTTATAACAACTTTATAGAGACATAATTCACATACCATATGTTCATCCACTTAAAGTGTACAATTCAGTGGTTTTTAGTAAATTTAGAGTTGTGCAATCACTGCCACTATCCAATTCCGGAATATTTTTGTCACTCCAAAAAGAAACCCTGTACCGATCAGCAGTCAGCCACCCACCCTTTCCTCTTAACCTCCAGCCCAAGGCAACTACCAATCTACTTTCTGTCTCTATAGATTTGCCTAGTCTGGACATTTCATAGAAATGAAGTCATATAAAATATCATCTTTTGTGACTGGCTTCTTTCACTTAGCATGTTTTCATGGTTTGTCCATGTTGTAACATGTATCAGTACTTCATTTCTTTTTATTAACAAATAATATTCCGTTGTATGGACATACCACTTTTGTTTATCCATTCGTCACTTGATGGACATTTGGGTTGTTTTAACTTTTTGGCTATTATAGATTAACGGTGCTCTGAACAATCATGTACAAGTTTTTGTGTGGACATGTTTTTATTACTCTTGGGTTTATACCTAGTTGTGGAAATGCTGGGTCATTTGATAACTCTGTGTTTAACCTTTTGAAGAACTGCCAAACCACCATTTTACATCCTACCAGTAAAGTCTGAGGGTTCCAATTTCTCCACATCCTCACCAACACTTGTTATTGTCCATCTTTTTCATTATAGCCATCCTAGTGGATGTGAAGTTGTATCTCTTTGTGATTTGATTTGCATTTTCCTGATGCCTAAGGATCTTGAGTATCTTTTCACGTGCGGATTGGCCATTTGTATATTGTCTTTTGGAGAAATGTTGATGTATTTAAGAGTTGTTGATACATTTTAGTTACAAGTTCCTTATCAGATATATGATTTCCAAAAAACCTTTCCCTTTCTGTGGCTTGTTTTTTGCACGTTCTTGATGGTGTTCTTTGAAGCACAAACATTTTTAATTTTGATGATGTTGACTTCACCTATTTTGCTTGTGCTTCTGGTGCTATACCTAAGAAACCATTACTTAGTCCAAGGTCACAAAGATTTACACCTATGTTTTCTTCTAAGACTTGTAGTTTTAGTTTACATTTATGTCTTGATACAGCTGGGATTTTTTTATATGGTGTGAGAGAGGGGTCCAACTTCATTCTTTTGCATGTTTCCAGTTGTCCCAGCACCGTTTGTGGAAAAGACTATCCTCTCCCCATTTACTTGCCCTGGCACCTTGTCAAAAATCAACTGACTCTAAGTGTGAGAGTTTATTCCTGGACTCTCCATTCCATTGATCTGTAGGTCTATTCTCAGGCCAGTACCACACTGTCTTGATTAATATAGCTTTGTAGTTTTTAAATTGGGAAGTATGAATCCTCTAACTTGTTCTTTTTCAATATTATTTTGGCTATTCCAAGTCCCTTGATTTTCTATATGAACATTTGGATTAGCTTGTCATTTTCTACAAAGAAGCCAGCTGGGGTTTTGATAGGATAGCATTGAATCTGTAGATCAGTTTGGGGGGTATTGCCATCTTAACACTAGTAAGTCTTCTGCTCCCTAAACACAGGATCTTTCCATTTATTTGGGTCTTCTTGTATGTCTTTCAACAATGTTTTATAGTTCAAAGAATAAGTTTTGCACTTGTTAAATTTATTCCTAAGTATTTTAGTCTTTTTTGTAGAAACTTGTTCATTTCATCAGAATTTCCCAACTTACTGTCAGAAAGCTGTTTAAAAGTCTCGAATTAGTCAGTGTTCAACTGGAGAAACAGAACCGGTAGGAATATATATATTGATTTATTGCAAGAAATTGACTCACATGATTATGGAGGCTGGAAGGCAGGTCTGAAATCCCAAACCATAGGGGAGACCTTCAGGAAAGGCAGGCTGAAAAATCTCAAGGCCTGAGTGGAAGCTGCGATCTACAGGTGTGGTATCTTCTTCTCCCTCAGGGAAGTATCAGTTCTGCTCTTAAGGCCTTTCAACTGATTGAGTTGGGACCACGCAGACTACCTAGGATAATCTCTTACTTAAAGTCAACTGATTATGAACTTTAAGACAATCTATAAAATACCTTCACAGCAACACATAGGTTGGTGTTTGACTGAATAACATCTGTAGCCTAGCCAGTTGACACACAAAACTGACCATCATAAGCCTCGTACCTTTAAAAAATCTGTACTGTTTTTGTAGTTAATAATTTCCTTTTCATTCCTAATATTACTTATTCATGCTTTTCTCTTTGTATCATGATTAATCTTGTCAGATATTTTTCTAATTTATCAGTCTTTCAAAGAACCAACTTTTGGCTTTCTGATTCCATTATGTTTACTTTCTACTCCATACGTTTTTGCCCTTTATGACACAGCTGCAGAGTAGGTAGAAATTGGTGTCAATTACAGGAACACTACAAGCAAAAGGCCACACTTTAAACTGCAGGCTTGAGTTGTTTTGTTTTTTCCTTTACGCCTCTACTCAGCATGAATTTGGACTGCACACCTATGTAACAAAAAACAAAAAACACATATACAGAAAAACGCCTAATGACATACACTAAAATGTTAACAGTGGTTATCTCTGGATATTAGGATTAGGGATGATGTTCTTCCTCACTCTTTCTTGTATTAAAAAGTATATACTTCTAATAATTAAATACAATTCAATATTCTTTTTTAAAAAAATATTTTGTTTGTTTATTTTTGGCTGCATTGGGTCTTCATCATTGGGTCTTTGTTGCTGCATGCAGGCCTTCTCTAGCTGTGGTGAGTGGGGGCTACTCTTTGATGCAGTGCACGGGCTTCTCACTGCAGTGGCTTCTCTTGCTGCAGAGCACTGGCTCTAGGCGCACGGGCTTCAGTAGCTGTAGCACACGGGCTCAGTAGTTGTGGCTCATGGGCTCTAGAGCGCAGGCTCAGTAGTTGTGGTGCAAGGGCTTAGTTACTCCATGGCATGTGGATCTTCCCAGACCAGGGCTCGAACATGTGCCCCCTTCATTGGCAGGCGGATTCTTAACCACTGAACCACCAGGGAAGTCCCAATTCAACATTCTTGATTAATCCTAGATTTGGCAGGGGGGAAGGCTAAAAAGGGTACTTTGGGGGAATTTTTTTTTTAACATTTATTTATTTGGCTGCACCAGATTTTAGTTGCAGCATGTGAACTCTTAGTTGCAGCATGTGGGATTCAGTTCCCCAACCAGGGATTGAACTCAGGCCCCCTGCATTGGGAGTGTGCAGTCTTGCCCACTGGACCACCAGGGAAGTCCCAAAGATTTTTTTTTCTTAAAAGAAGTTTAATATTATATAGAAAAGGAATAAGTATGATATTTCTTGGTTTCAAAGTTCTGATTTGTAAGTTAAACCAGGTCAATACAAAAACCTTCCTTCAACCAAACAAAAGTAGGAGATTAAAAAAACCTTTTGCAGGGACTTCCCGGTGGTCCAGTGGTTAAGACTCCACACTTCCACTCCAGGGGGTATGGGTTCGATCCCTGGTCGGGGAACTAAGATCCTGCATGCCGCACGGCGTGGTCAAAGGAACAAAAGAAAGAAAAAACCTTTTGAAAATCCTTGGTGTTATCAGGTTCCTATGGATCTGAAATATAACACTCAAGGATTATATCCTTAAGTATTATACACTGTGGTAATAAGCAAGTTGAGGAAGTAAAAACAAAATACATGTCTATAAACATGCTTTCCAAAGTAATATAAATAAACTTTTCCTTCAGGATCTTGAAATCAAAATTAATTCATACATAATTAATTCAGAATCAAACCTAATGACAAAGCAAGATGAACCAGCCAACAGCATAGTAACAATAGCTGATATGTATATAAAACATTACTATGTGCCAGGTAGTGCTTTTACCTCATTTAATTCTCAGAACAACCCTCTAAAGTAGTTACTATTAATATACCCATTTTACAGATGAGTGGACAAAGGCTAGAACTTACCCAAGGTTATTTAGCTGGTAGTATTGCAGTGGTCCTTTGAGCCCAGGTAGTCCGGCTTTGAAATCTGTGCTCCTAACCTCTATGCTACAATGTTTCTCAATACCAGGTACTAACTAAAAAATCAGAAATGTATTCCTTCGCAACCTTAATCATCATGAGACAAGGAATATCCTTTGGCTCCTATACATCTAAATTTTCAACATATTTTGTTCCTTCCAACCTATAAAACTACCCTAGATTTTGAGCCACCTGATTTTATTTTACTACTATCCCTCTACCCCAACCTCACCCCTTGTACTTTGCCCTCATTAAGTGGCTGCATTTGTATTAAGTTCTGCTTAGAATACTAACCAAAAAATGTATAAACTACTTAATTAAATCTTGTTTGTTCAAAATAAAAGAGGAGTTAAACACTTTCCATTACTCTTCAACCACTCTCTTATCAAGGCTTCAAAGACTTGCTCAGAAAAGCACTGCTGATGCTGATAACCAGAGTAGCTTACAAGGAGCACATTACGCGCTGGGCTGTAATGCTATCAAAACAGTATCTTCAATTCTCTTCTGTGTGTATACTGTGTAATAGGATGGGGGGTGGTAGAAATTACGGTAATAAATATAAAATATATTTTCTAGAAATACTTCCATTTCATGGAAATACAATGTGAAGACCATATCAAGCTAAATGTGGAAATGTGAAAATTTTATTTTAAAAAAAAGGCTACACAAATAATTAAAGGTAATATGTGAAGAAACTGCCAAAACAAACAAAAGGTCTCATCTACAAAATTATTTACATGTTTAGGGCCCATACTAAAAAAAAAAAAACATGGTCCCCTGGGGCCAGTATAGACATAGAGAGCAGTCTATGGTAGCACACTTGGGAAGAGGACTTTTGTAGTACTTCCCAGTACATGACATGAACCAAAGAACAAAAACCCTACAAGGTACTTCAATGTTCAGAGGTTTTAAGACCTTGGCTTTGATGATTTTTAAGGTAAGAAACAAAAACAGATCAGCTTCCAATGGGACATGACAGTGGCCTCCAGTCAGTGACCATGACCACAATGCTTCTGAATGGCCCTCCATTTGGGGGCAGAGCAATCTGAAGAGATGATAGTTTTTACAGATGCCCTGCTACCTACACCAATAGAATTACTACAGTATCTTATAAAGACAAATAGCAGTCTTTAAACTCTTTTAAAAATATATAAAGAGTTTCCTAAAGATTTTTTTTAAAAGGTCTAGATTCATCAAAGATGAGTAAAAAATCCATTACTTTCCTAAGTACACTTCCCTACTCTATTCCTGATTAAATGCAAAAGCTGACAGTTTCTGATTTGTAGAAAGATCTAAAGGTTTTTGCTTTTTAGGCAAATTCAGATTCTCCTTCGTTTTTTCTTTCTGGTTTTCAGTTTCGTGACTATCATCGACCACACGTTTTCGTTTCTTTTCTTCAGCTCCATCACTTGCAGATCCTCCTTTGGCCTTGGCAGCCCATGCCTTTATAAAAATATTGCAGGAGAAAAGTTTTTAGGCACTAACAAAGAAATAGGAAGGACAAGATTTCGTTGCTTTTGCAGGCAACATTCCTTTATGTAAAGCAGCATAATTAGCATTTGAATTGTTAAACTAATCATTAAGGGTTCTTTTTTTTTTTTTAAACAAATCTTTTATTACTTAATTGCAGGGCACGGTAAAAAATTTACATTCTACCTCTATAATATTTCGATCTAAACTCTGCTTGTATTTAAGCATATTAAGTGCAAAACACTATAACTGCAGGTACTTTTTTAGAAAGAAAACCTTTTAACATTATTATAGATTTCCATGCAGTTGTAGGAAATAATACAGAAAGCCACCGTGTTCCCTTTACTCAGTTTCCCTCAATGGTTGCATCTTGCAAAACTGTAGTGTGCTATTACAACTAGGATATTGACATTGATAAAATCCCCTTTTTTACTTCTACTTGTTTGTGTGTGTGTGTATAATTCTATTGTAGGCTGTGTATTTACCACCACATTCAGGATACAGAACAGTAGTTCCATAAGCATGAGGATCCCACATGTTGCCCCACCCCACTCCTCTCCCAGGCCCTAACCCCTGGCAATCAGTTCTCTGTTCTTCATCCCCATCACTTTGTCATATCAGGAACGTTATATACAGTATACACTCTTTTGGGATTGGTTTCCACTCACTAAGCAAGAACCTAACAAGCTTCACTCATTTCATTTACCTCTTAAACCTCTTTTAATCTGTAACAATTCCTCCTCCTCCTACTTTATTTTCCTTCCTAGTCATTGTTGTTGAAATGGGACCATTTGACCTGTAGTATTTTTCACATTAACAGACTGGATTTAAGAAATGTTTAAGGTTTACACTAAAAATATTGATTACATTTTTAAGTATTCAAGAACACAATCACAACTTTTGCCAAATCTCTTCCTCTTTTCCTAATAAGGTCTTATTCATTCAGATGTCATTTTATCTAATTCTTCACAATTTTTATCCTTTTATAAATACTTATAAAAAATGAGAAATACAAAGATGCTAATGAGATTCTAAAGGAGGCTAGAGGTGGTAAGACCAGTTTCTAGCTTCCTAATTTTGCATTAGTTTTATTCGTAAAAACCAGCTTATCAAAGTAAGTAACTATGTCACAAGGTGCCCATGCTGCACGCAGTCATTCCTAGGGAAGGGAAGTCTGAGATTTATTGATACAACACACACAATCCTTCCCCTTGCAAAAGAAAGCTGCTCTTAGCCTTCTTTCACATGGCAGAAACTGACATGAGGAGCAATAGGTACAAGCCACCTGTCCTAATTTCCACATGAACAGAACACCAGATTTTTCCCCCCAAAGCAGTATTCTCATTTAGTATTCAATGTGTAAGTAAACAGCATTTTAAGAAATTCTGCTTACAAGGACTTTAAGAGTAGTAGTCCAAAAATGTGAATTAATTTCATTTTTACTTATTAATCTTTTTTGCTTTTGATAAGTAATGCACTTTTTCTTGGGGTATTCCCCTAACTTACAATATGCAGAAACTTATACAGATGTAAGCAGTACATCTGCCAAAAAATTAACCATCAGCACTAAATAATAATTATTACATATCCATAGGTTCAAAGCTGACATTTTGCTTGTTGTATTTCCTCTCCACCAAGAGTTTATCAGAATGTATTCAATTTCTAAAAACAGAAAAAGGCACTTTCTTTAAGAATTTTTAAAACCTGGGAATTCACTGAAGTCCCCATCTCAGTACAATTATCCTTACAAATGGGACCTAATGAATCTTAAAAGCTTTTGTATAGCAAAGGAAACTATAAACAAGACAAAAAGACAATCCTCAGAATGGGCGAAAATATTTGCAAATGAAGCAACGGACAATCAAAGGATTAATCTCCAAAATATATAAACAGCTCATGCAACTCAATATCAAAAAAACAAACAACCCACTCAAAAAATGGGCAGAAGACCTAAATAGACATTTCTCCAAAGAAGACATACAGATTGCCAAGAAGCACATGAAAAGCTGCTCAACATCACTAATTATTAGAGACATGCAAATCAAAACTACAATGATGTATCACCTCACACAGGTTAGAATGGGCATCATCAGAAAATCTACAAACAACAAATGCCGGAGAGGGTGTGGAGAAAAGGGAACTCTCTTGCACTGTTGGTGGGAATGTAAACTGACACAGCCACTATGGAGAACAGTATGGAGGTTCCTTAAAAAATTAAAAATAGAATTACCATATGACCCAGCAATCCCACTACTGGGCATATACCCAGAGAAAACTCTAATTCAAAAAGACACATGCACCCCTATGTTCACTGCAGCACTATTTACAATAGCCAGGTCATGGAAGCAACCTAAATGTCCATCAACAGAGGAATGGATAAAGAAGATGTGGTACTTATATACAATGGAATATTACTCAACCATAAAAATGAATGAAATTGGGTTATTTATAGAGATGTGGATGGACCTAGAGATTGTCATACAGAGTGAAGTAAGTCAGAAAGAGAAGAATAAATATCGTATATTAATGCATATATGTGGAACCTGGAAAAATGGTACAGATGAACTGGTGTGCAAGGCAGAAATAGAGACACAGATGTAGAGAACAAATGTATGGACAGCAAGTGGGGAAAGTGAGGGCGGGGGGATGAATTGGGAGATTGGGATTGATATATATACACTAATATGTATAAAACAGATAACGAATAAGAATCTGCTGTATAGCACAGGGAACTCCACTTCGCTGTACAGTAGAAACTAACACAACACTGTAAAACAACTATACCCCAATTAAAAAAAAAAACAAAAAAAACCCCTGGGAATTCACTAAAGTCTCATTCTCAATACAATTATCCTTACTTACCTTCCTTTCTTCAGTTGACAATACTCTAAATCGAACCATTCCTTCTTTTATTATGTCTGCTTCATCTGAAAAGTCAGGATTGTCAGACAAAATATTACATCTGTTTTCTTCCAGCCACATCTGGAACCCGGTCTTTGGCCTAAAATAGCAGTTATGTAAAAAAATTTTATAATTAAGACAGTCTTAAAAGTGCTTCATGATTTTTCAGGCTAGTGATTAACCATTAGCATACCTATATATAAAGTAAGAGAGACACAGTTAATTACACTTGTTAATATTCATAATTACATATTACTTAAAACTGCCTAGAGACTGCAGGAATAATGAGCTGAAAAAATCCTTTATAAGATCAATTCAAAGGGATTACTCACATTTGTATTTTCCAAGTGCAGCAAAACTCTGAACTTTCAACTCTTTTATGAATGTTGACAGGCTCAAGGTCTCCAATCCTACTTCGCCCCTCTAGCCCAATATAACCCTTCCATGTATCTTTGGTAGCCTTTCTCCATTTCCCAAACCAGCTATTGGAAATCGTCATGACTTCTCTCAAGCTCCTCACCCCTGCCCTCACAGCTGACCTGAGAGTGTGGGTCCTTTCTTGTACCATTATTATGTAAAGCATGGACACAGCATACTTGTCAGTTTCATTAGATTTCAGTTCTGACATAAACTGTCTTTAGGTCACAAGTGAAGATTTAATGCAAACATTTAATATTTACTGAGCACTTTTTTTCTGTATAGCCTGTTGATAGTATAAAAAATGGAATCTTCTTAAATAAAAATTTCACTGTTTAATATCTAAATTAAATTCAGAACAAAATAGGAAAAAATAAAAACCACAGCTATCCCTTCAAATTAAATTGGTTAACATCAGATATTGGTTAAATGAGATACATAACACTAAAAATGAAACGGTGACTTTTTCAATTTAGCTGATGTATTTTAAATAAATCTAGCATACAAGAGATCAAGAAATTTGGTAACAAGGAGTTGGTGGACAAACAGGATATGGACAAATAGGAACTCTCATATTGCTGGGGGTGTATAAAATAATACAACATCCATGCAGAACAACTTTGCAATATCTATCGAAATTACAATTGTACATTAGCTTGAACCACACAGGAATCCATCTTACAGCTATAGGTATATAATATTCATATAAAGTTATTCACTGTACTACTATTTGTACTAGCAAAAGACCAGCAACTACCTTTTGTCCACCAGTAGAGAACTAAATAAATTATGGTATAGCCATTCAATGGAAGTAAAAAGATTAAAGAAACTCTTCATGTAGTAATAAGAAATCATCTGCAAAAGCTATTAAATGAAAAAAATAAGGCACAGAACAATGAGTACACTACCATTTCTGTAAAACTAAAAAAAAACAGATAAATCTAAGTGTACATGCATAGGATATTTCCAGAAGGCTACATAAGAAACTTGTGCAGTGACTATTTGTGGAGGGGAAACTGGGTGGGTAGGGAAAAGATTTACTCTTCATCACAAATCTCTTTCTATCTTTTGACTGTGTTTCTCCCATGTAACTATACTAACGATTTGAAAACAAACAAATGAAAAAATGAACTAATTATAAAATATAGTGTCCCAGCAAAACGTATCCACAATTTAAAACATGTATGCAGTTTATCAAAGCATACTTTAATAAGTAATATAAATAGACATTAATCAATATTTGTGGCTTCCCTAAAGTTACAAGTGTTCAGAATGCCTACTACCTGTGCCAATGTATTATTTACATGAATGAATAATAGGGCCACATAATTTTGTATTGCTACTTCTGTATGCCTTTTACTGGAATACTACATCTTGAGACCACTAAATTTCTCTATGTACTGACCTTTGGTTTTCAGTGTTTTGAGGACACATAGCTGGGGTTTCAGATGATGGATTTTTAGGATTTTCTTCTTTTACTTCCTCAGTCCTATCAGCTTGGGAAGTTCTTTTCCGGAAGAAGGATGCTGCAGATGCCTGTAAAAACAAACATAATGAACACCGCAACAAAATCTAGTATGATTTTATATGTTACAAGCGAATTTTGAAAAATGTGGAGAAATATAATTATTTAGAATTCTTACACCAACATGTGAAGTCCCGAGAGGTTCTCTGTTGAAAATAAACATGTATAAACACACACACAAAACCCCAAAAAACTGTACCTCAAATTTCATGTATTCTAGATGAATAAAATTATATGAAATGGAAATTATAAATGATAGGTCTATTTTACTGATGACAAATCTGTGATAAAATACCAAAACTGGGACACAATCTGGGAGGCAAAATCAGAATACAAAACAAGGAAAGATTAGGGCTAGGTACTAAACCAGCTGTCATTAAATAGGGACATGCATCAGAACCATTTGGAAAATGAAAAAAAATACAGATAGATGCATGAGTCCCTGTCCTGGGTCTACATATTTTTAAAAAGTGATTCTGATGCAAAACCAGAATTGAGAACCATTGCCCTCACTAGACAATCACTTATAAACAACTGGAGCCTCCTGTCTCATACCCGAAAGAGTGAACAAAACTAAAGTAAGACAGACAGACTATGAGTTGTGTACTGCAGATGGGGGCAGGTGAAATCATACCTGCTTAGACTTTGGTTTTGGAACCAGAGGCTTTATAACTGGAGACTTTTCATAATTTGTAGCTCGATTAAGTGCAGTAGATTTCTTGGATGATTTGTTCATATTGTCTAAAATATTAGTTGAACGTACTGAATTCACTGAAATGGATGGCTCTTTGGAATTGCCTGATACCTACAAAGCAAACTAATATTAGCATTTAATGTTTAAAGAAGAAAAAAAAATGCCAAGAGATTTATTTTTCCTTTAAATTTCTGTTAAGTTTGTATTGTAGTCTCGCCTTCGGAAATGAATATATTTGGTATAATCCAAATTAAGACTGATGCGCATATTCCCAAATACCACATCCCCAAGTTTTGAAAACCTTCAAAACTGTAGGTTCTCAGAAGATAAGCAGAAAATGTAACTCCTGGTCCAAGCAGGAACTAGTGCTGCTTTCATCTTTGTTTATTTTAAAATATTTACTTACTTAAATATTTTAAAATTTAATCTGTTGCAGTCTTTAATGCCTCTTAAGTCTGGGGAGGGTCGTCTGGTAGTTTGGAAATATTTCTCTGTATGGAAATGTATTTAAATAATAGAAAACATCACTGGAAAGAGTTTACCTTGAAGGGGTTTATTCGTCCTTGGTTGCTAGAGGTAACTGCACCTTTCGTAAGAAAGAAACCCTCACTTAATAGTGGTAAAACTCAGAAGACTTATGACTTCTATAAGAATTATGGAATATTTTAATCTGTATTATATGAAAATAATGTACTTTGCAACTTTAAAACTATTAATAACTATATATGAACTCCTTCCTATTTCTAAGACAAAATAAAAGCTATTAGATGATGGGAACTATCCCAATTTGCCACTATGAAATAGACAGATACAATATGTAGAGATCTCTTCTTTTCTCCTGTTACCAGGGAAGAATGGTGCCTTATTTTAGCTAGTTAATAATTCCTCTACAAATGCTCTAGATCCCACCCACTCCTGCTTTTCAAGAAACCTGTGTTATCAATGGTTACACGTGTCATCTTTGACTTTTCCTTCTTTATTGGCTCAAGTTTCCCAACTTAAAGAAACAAAAACCAAACACGCTCTCTGCCACATCCCCTTCTCGCCCCCCACATAATTCTCCCTCACCTCCCCTAAGCAGCCAAATTTCTCAAGAGTTGTCTACACAGCTATTCCCATTTCCTCACTGTTCACATGCTCCTCCATCCAATACATGGCTTCCAGCCCTACTACCCTGCAGAATCTGCCCTTGCTAAGAACTCAGTAAACCCTATGCAGCCAAAACTGGTGGATCTTTTCCAGCCATCACCTTGTGTGACCTCTCAACAGCATTCCACATAGCGGAGTGCTCCTTTCTTCTTGATACTATCTCCCCTTTGACTTCTGAGATACCGCATTCCCTGGCTTACCTCCTTCCTCACTTTCTTTTGATGGTTCGTCCTCCTCCTCTCTAGGCCTAACCTCATTTTTCTCCTCACTTTGATCCTCCCCCAGTGCTCACTCACCCATACCCATGGTTTAAACTGCTATACTTAGGTCAACAATTTTCACTTAAATCTCCATCCCAGAGATACTTTCCTGAACAGCCAATAGTAATTCATCGTCCTCCTATCTAAACCCACGTTTTCCTAGTGTTTCCTGACTCTGTAAGTGGCACCATCATTCACTCAAGTACTCAAGCCAGAAACTGACAGTTATTCTTCACATCCTGAACTTCCATCCTCTCTATATCATCTTCAGAAACACCTCTTCAATTCCTCCCATGCTTTCTACCAGCAATCACCACCACCCCAGTCTATTCAATCTCACTTGGGACTACCTCAGAAGTCTCCTTATACGCAGTCCTCCTCTTCACAGTGTGCCATACTCTGCCCCTCACTGAAACCTACAACAGCCTCCCAGCAACCTCAGAATAAAGGTCCAAATCCTACCATGGCCTACATGGATCTGCAAGGTTCGGCTCCTGCTCATTGCTCCAAAACCATTCAGCACCACTTCCTCTTTGCTCTCTGTGCTCTTCAAGCCTCTCTTATAGTCTTCACACATGCTGTTCCTTAAGCCCACATGCTTTTCTTCTGCTTCTGCTCCCACCCATCTTTGCCTGGCTGACTCATTCATCCTTTAGATCTCTGCTTTAAACATTCCACGTGGCAGCTTCCCTGGTGGCGCAGTGGTTAAGAATCTGCCTGCCAATGCAGGGGACACGGGTTACAGCCCTGGTCTGGGAAGATGCCACAGGCTGCAGAGCAACTAAGCCCCTGCGCCACAACTACTAAGCCCGTGTGCCACATCTACTGAAGCCCGCGGGCCTAGAGCCCGTGCTCCACAACAAGAGAAGCGACCGCAATAAGAAGCCCGCGCACAAGGAAGAGCAGCCCCCGCTCGCCGCAACTAGAGAAAGCCCACGTACAGCAATGAAGACCCAGTGCAGCCAAAAATAAATTTAAAAAGTAAAATAGGGCTTCCCTGGTGGCGCAGTGGTTGAGAGTCGGCCTGCTGATGCAGGGGACACGGGTTCGTGCCCCGGTCTGGGAAGATCCCACATGCCGCAGAGCAGCTAGGCCCATGAGCCATGGCTGCTGAGCCTGCGCGTCCGGAGCCTGTGCTCCACAATGGGAGAGGCCACAACAGTGAGAGGCCCGCGTACCACAAATAAATAAATAAATAAAATAAAATAAATAAACATTCCATGAGGCCTTCCTTGGGGTCCCAAACCATCCCCCACCACTCACTAGATTACAGCTACCTGTTATATGCTCTTTCAATAATCTGTACACATGTAAAAGTATATTAAAATCAAACATATATATATGTATACTTTTAAAAGCCAGCTGGTACTATAATGTTTATTCAGGGATCAAACATGCATGTCTACTTGACCACTGTAGCCCCCCACCCCAGGCAAATACTAGACACAAAATAGGCATTTAATAAGTATTTGTTAAATGACCACTGTTTCACAAACATTTCTGATTAAAAACAACAACAACAAAACAGGCCCTGAAGAGTAAGGTGTATTTGAGTAGATGTATCACTGTAAAGACTACTTCAAAATTTTCTCGATATTACAAAATCCAAATTTTCTTACCTGACTTAATAGCTGGCATATCAGAGGAATTTACACTTTTGAAAAACGGGTTTTCTCCTACAGAATAATTAAGATAAAACAATACAATGTAAATGGGAAGATAAAGTCATCTTCTGTAATCAACAATCAGACAGGAAAGATGTCTTGAAAAAGTATGGGTATTCAATTTCCCTCAGCCAAGTAAAAGGGGAGAAGTCACACACATGACACATCTCATCTTTCAACTGCCTTCAAGATGTTATCTTACCATGTTTATGTATTTCTGGTTTTTCTTCTATATCATCAGCTTCTCCAGTATCCTCTGAATCTTCTTCAACTTGATTTCTGAGCCTTGGCTGACTCCACTCTGTAGGAGTATTACTGTAACTAAAAGACAATGATATTATTCAATAAAGGGCTATAAAAAGACCAAGTCAATATTCAGGATGGTAAAACTCAAACATTTCTTACCCAGCATTCAACTTTTTTTTGAAATCCTCTTCTTCTTCTTCCTCTTCTTCAGCTTGGGTGGCTGCCGATTCTGCTGCTTTCTCTACAGCCAGTTCACTAAGTCTCTGGGCCAAAATTAATCTCCGAGAACGAGCAGCATATTTAATGGCTAAATTCACAGCATTTTGAGTCATTAGATCAGCAAGTTCCACACAACGAAATTCCCGCTCCAGTTTACAAGAAAGCTAAAGGAAAAAAAGGGGGGAAAAAGTCAAATTATGCTGAGTAAAACTTTTTAAAAATAAAAGAATGATACCACTAGTAGAACTGAGAAAAGTCTTCTAGATATTGTATCCCTAATTCTAAGAGGCACATTTTTACACATTTTAACATCTGTCTCTGAAGTTGAGAACCATCTTACAACTGATGGTGAGTCAGTTTAAATGGAAGCATTTCTTTCTGTCTTAGTGACTTAAATAAGTAAAATACTGGTGCATTTCACAATCAACAATGAAATATGACATATCATTTCAAGTTATTGATTGCAAGGAGAGTAAGAGATTTATTTAAAAATTCAAAAATGGTTCTCCTAAATTTGTTTTCCTGCCCATTCCATCACCTGCACTCACAAAACAGGGTAGCAAATTGAAAGAAAGAATAAATTGTAAATGATTTGTTATTACTTTGCCTAGAATTGGCACACAAATGCTACTAAGTGAATGTGGGTGGGCAAATAGATTTACCCATTAGCTTTTTAAGTATGATTGTCTATGATCTCTAACTACCAGAAACAGTTATACAACTTCCAAATTAGCAAACAACCTCCTTTTTCTTGCTCTATTTTTTATACTTACAATATAAAATGAAAAACATTCATTTATCATGACTTTTTCTTTTGGTATGAATTTTGACGACTCTAAGTGAGGCAACTGAAGTACAATGTGAGGAAAACTAATATTTTGAAGACTACTAAAGGTCTCATAATTCACAGAAGTATTACTTTGTTACTTAGACATGTCAAGTCTGATTCATCAGCATAGATGCTTTAGATATTTACCTGCATGTCCTTCTCAAGTTTTCCAGAATCACTTATCTGTAAGCAGTACTTCTCAATCAGGGTAGTACTCTGCCTCAGAGGGCATTTGGAAATGATAGTATGGTTTTCCCAGTAATTAGGTGGAACTATGGGCATTTGCCTGGGGGCAGGAATGCTAAAGAACTAACAGGATGCTACTAGCACCCTGCTGAGGAACACTGCACTCCAGCGGAAAAGCTCCTCTAAGGCTAAATGGTAAATAAATCAAACATGTTTCCTTACATATGTTGTAGAAAATAAAAAGGTTACTAGTTCATGTTGGTGTACAAATGGGACTTTGTGAATGGAACAAAACTTACTCTATAGTAAACTAATTAAATTTCTTTAATACTAAATGCAAGGCAGTGTTGCATAGAGGTGACAGTAGTGAATATCACCTTTTGGAGACAAGTTACAATAAGCTCTGTGGTCTCAGATATCACTTTGCCCTCAGAAGTTTTTTTCCTCAACTTTAAAATGGAAAGTCTGGGCCATTTACTCTCTTAGGAAATACTGAGGTGCACTATGTATCAGACACTACATCAGTGCCTGGCATACATTAGTGAACAGGACATGGTCACTGCCCTCAAGGTGTTTACAGTCTAGTGCAAGAAGAGCACAGAAGAAATTACATTATACTCCTCCTCATAAGCCAACCTGGAATGAGGACACAAACTTATGAATCTTATGTTTCTAAAAGTTTTTTACCTCTAAAGATAAATGTATGTAAATATCCAGGGGACCAAACCTGGTCACTGGCTACAGACAAACTTTTACCTAAGAGGATAACAAAAGGCAGGCGTGTCTAAAAGCCTGATCAAAGTTCTTAAGGCTGCTCAGCCTGCAGACCTAAAAGTCTACACTCAAACTTTATTTGCTGCACATGATAAGAGCAGGAGCTAGGGCCAGTCCTCCAACTTTATTAATAAGCATCTGAATCACCTACAGGGCCTATTAAAACACAGACCAGTCGGCAAAAACAAAACAGGGAGGTAGCACCAGAAGAGTTTATTTCTTCCTATGATGTTAGATACAAGGCAATGTCGTAAATATTTCATCTGCAACGTGAACTGGAAAACAGAACTTTTAAGGGAGAAAAACACCACCAGATACAACTTAGGAATTCTAGGTTGTGGAACCTGGTGCTCATTCACATACCATTAAGAAATTCAACCTGGAGAAAAAAAATTAACTTTTCTTCCCCACTATACTTATTTTACTCACCGCAAGCATTTTCATCAAAAGTTCCTGTTGTTCTTTTATTGCTTGATTTTTAGTGCTCGCTTCATATTCATAACCATTTTTAGCTAAATAATCAAGGTGGTTGTGAAACATAACTGAACGCCAGTACTGTTCCTGCAAAAGTGGAAAAACTGCTTAGAGCCAACTATCAGCTGAATACCACGCAAGTGTTAAACATTTATCATATGACACCAGTTTCTGAATAAAATATTTTTTGAAATATTCCTTTCTACAGCTTATTTTACAATTCTAATGTGATATTATGGCTTGACTTTATCTTCTATCCTTAAAAAAAAAAAAAGGGAAATACAGTGACCTTTGAACAATGTAGCAGGTAGAGGTGCCTACCCTCTGTGTAGTTGAAAATCTGCATATAACTTATAGTCAGCCCTCCATATATATGCGGTTCCTCCATATCTGAGGTTCGGCACCCTCAGATTCAACCAATCTTGCATGGTGCTGTACTGTAGTATTTACTACTGAAAAAAACCCATCTATAAATGGACCCACGCAGTTCAATCCCATGTTCTTCAAGGGTCAACTGTATATAGCATTTTAAAGTTTCCTAGCTATCATAGTTGATGCTCAGAGAACTTGGTAAACTAGATTTTTATAAGCTGATTTGTTTCTTGTTTAGAATAACTAACTGCAAGATATCGAATGACTTTTGATGACGCAGGGCTAGGAGTAAGGTGAGGCAAGCCTGGCACCTAAGGGTACAAAATTCATGAAGGCATTGTCCTCTTAGGCACTTGTCCAAGCCCGAGAGTGAGCGCCTTACCCTAGGGAGGCCCTGACAGTCACACCCATTTACCTCTTAGATAAAGTCCCTGGAAGCAGCCCTCCTCCCTCACAGCTACTGCTATTTCTTTAATTATAAAGTAATGAATACTCAACACCGGTCATCAGAATAATTTTAAATGTCTGTGTCACAGGCAGGGTATTATCAAACTCAGAGTGTCAAGGTAAGATTTGTGCATACCTCCATTTGTCCTTTCTCTGTGGCAGTCTGACAGTAAGGAAGCTTAAAGGGTAATACAGCTACAGCAGGGCGTGGAAGGGTGGGAGGAAATCGGGAACCTTTGCAAGGAATACACCTGTCAGGAAAGAAACAGTCTCACCATAAAAACTTTCCAAAATATCATAAAAACTGCTACATTATAAATTTTCCAAAAGTTAGTAACTTGGAATAATAATATTCCAATAGCTGGCTTAATAATATACAAAAGATTCCTCTTTTAAAAAAGTACTTTAGGCCTGATTAAGTATCAAAATTATCCCTCCATGTACTTCAAGGACTTCAAAAATCCCTCCTCACATCAGCTTTATTAAATTAACAATCACTAAAAGTGAAATCAGCTCTTTTCAGATTTTCCTTAGCAAAATGCCCACTTCCAAAATACAGAAATTGTGCCATAAACACTTGTCATGGGATCCATATTATAAAACAGATCGCCCTAAGATAAAATGCTGATAAAGCATATTCACTTTCATTCTTCAGTTTGGAAATATTGGTACTGTTGGTAGAAAGTGTCATATAAGAGAAAAAGAGGGTGAAATGTCCAATAAGTGTTTATTATTAGATATTGGTGAGAGTGAAGCAGAAAATCCATTATCATTATAAAAGGGTTATACTGTACATCTGCTCTGCTAAATGAAGGGTTGCCTTATGCGGTAATAGTTCCCTTGGCAAGGACTTTTCTGACTAGAATATGTAAGGCACTCATATATGCCCATCAGGATTGAGTACTAATGCAATTTATGAATTAAAAAGTATCCATTCATCAGAGTGATTTATACATGCAGAATATTCTTTTAATGTATTTACTCCAAATTATTCATAAGAAAAACATAATTACACACTCTAAGTACTATAGACAAATTTTCTAACTTTCATAAAGTCATTTAAAAAACATACACCCTTGTTCAATGCTTACTAACAGCCATCCGGTAATACAGCCTTTTAATCAGGGCTTTAAGTTATGACTTTCTTGAAGGAAAATACTAAGTAGAAATTAGGCCCTTAGGTTTAAAATTTTTTTCATAAATATCTTCTAATATTATCAAATGTCCACTAGAATAGTTAAAAAATAAATAAGTGGCATTACCCAGGAATATTACATAGGCTCCCTTTCTAGTAAGATTTAAATACTCCCTTTCCTTCTTTTTGCGAAAATATAATAAAAACAAACATGTTTTTAGAGTTACAATATTTTTTAACATAAATCCTCATTTCTTTCTACCTCCTCCCCTTTTATGATTTCACATAAATCAGTGGTTTTCACCACATAGTATGAGGTGGCAATGTGAATACTGAGCATTTGAAAAACCTCTTGTAGTAATTGTTATGCACCTATTCACAAAACCATTTTAGTCATGCAAAACGGAAGACAGAACATGTGCATTCAGAAAGGACGAGTGCAATTACATATGCATATATGTACATTAACAAAACTAGGAGGAACATTGGGAGTAATCTTAATTGCCTTAACATTCTTTTTTCTTTTTTTTTGCTGTATGCGGGCCTCCCCCGTTGCGGAGCACAGGCTCCAGACGCGCAGGCTCAGCGGCCATGGCTCACGGGCCCAGCCGCTCCGCGGCATGTGGGATCTTCCCGGACCGGGGCACGAACCCGTGTCCCCTACATCGGCAGGCGGACTCTCAACCACTGCGCCACCAGGGAAGCCCAACATTCTTTTTTCTATAAAGTGACTTAGACTCTGTTTAAAAACATTTTACAACTCGAATACTTTATTTAGTCATAGTAAGAGATTATCATAAAGAAAAATTGATAAGGATTTTACTAATAGCTTTTTTAAAGCCACATTTACATCAAAGCATAGCACCAATTCACATTTCTTATCCTTTTCTTAGCTTTAAAGACTTGAAGTAAAATGACCTTTTCTCTGTTAGATATCTCTTTCATGGAAGAAGAGGAAAAAACAAACTCATTTGACTGCTAATTTGATGGGTTCTGCCTACAATGAATGAGTTTCCTGGAAACTGTGGCTAAACCATTCGGAGGATAAAATGTGAAAAAATAAACCACAGTTTACTAAGGAGACAAAATTACTTCAATTCCTTTCCAAACAAATCAAAAAATTTGTTCTCTTATATTAAAGAGTTGAAAAATATCAAACTGGAGAAAACGGGGGCCAATGTCCAGAATAAGTTTCTAAGAGTTAGTGAGTTTTGCTTGTCATCTGTGTTGCATGGGACTCTTTTCAGTGTTCGAGGGGATTTAACTCTTTTAGAGCACTGACTCAGGAGTAGATAATGATTTTACCAGCCAACTCTTCCAGGCTGCTGGCCCAATTTATCTTCATGTAGCATAGGACATGTAGTCAGTACTTTTAGCAAATGCTTTGTTAAATGAACATAACTTGCAAAAAAAAGTCTGTTTTCAAGGGCATTAAATAACTCTTAAGAGTTTTTAAAAACCAAAGAGAATGCCTGATATGAAGTGCCTGCATAAAATATCGTTAAATAAATATGTTCTAATATCAAAAAATAAAGCAGAATAAGGTAAAAAACAAAACTAAACTAAAGAGAAAAGGAACACTGATGTTTGTAGAAAGCAAATTAGATTGTGGCACGAAAATTAGTAAACTCTCAGTTATGTATTAACCAATGGTGACAATAAAAAAAATCTTCAGAGGAAACCATAAAGACAATTTCTGCTAAACTGAAGTTCATTTCAAACAGAGGTAGGAAATCAGATATGCTACACATCAGTAATTAAAGGCAGGTGTTTTGTACTGATTCAAATGAATTTTTTAAAAATTATTTTTAAAAAAATTATTTTAAATTATTTTTAACAAAATGTATTTCCTCACCAAAAAGAAAGCATAAATACTGCTGAATCTGGGTTAGAAAATGTATTTTAAATGGAAAGATTATAGAAACAGATAATCATTAACCATGAAATACAAGGCCTTAAAGTAGTGACGGTAAGAAAACTACTGTTGTTATTAACAACTGACATTCAATGAACACTCACTAAGGGCCAGGCACTGTTCTAAGTACTCCTACAACACTTCATCTTCACAGTAGTTCTGTGAGATGGGTACTAGCTTCATCCTGGTTTTAGAAATGAGGAAACAGAGGCACAGAGAGTCTAAATGTCATGGCCAGGGCTACACAGTGAGCTACACAGTGAGCACAGGATACTGCAGCAGGCTCCAGCACTGGACCATTATGAAATGCTGCCTTTCCAGAGGAGCAAGTGGTTTGCTATCTTTACCATGAACACTGAGAGCAAACGGAAGTGTGAGATTTAAATAAATATAAGAATGAATTTCTTTTTTTTTTTTTTCGGTACACGGGCCTCTCACTGTTGTGGCCTCTCCCGGTGCGGAGCACAGGCTCACGGGCCTAGCTGCTCCGCGGCATGTGGGATCTTCCCAGACCGGGGCATGAACCCGTGTCCCCTGCATCAGCAGGCGGACTCTCAACCACTGTGCCACCAGGGAAGCCCAAGAATAAATTTCTTGATAGCAAGGATAATTAAGTCTCATTAAACACAGCAGCAGGCTACTAAAGATGGTTGTACAGTTTTCTTCCCTGGGCTTTCACGGACCTCTCTAACAATAGAAAGGAAATTAACCATCCTCTACGTGTGACTACATGTAAGGAAAGCTGGTATGAGAAGCGCAGTAGGCCATAATGAGAAATGTAACTTCCAATCTTTGAAAAACATTCTTATTCAAGTTGATTCTTCCAGAATAAAGCCAGGAAAAAATGAAAAACATTCTGATCAATTTATCACAGTATATACAAGTACATGTATTTTTCAGCATCATCTTCTCAGTGTTTCAAACGTCAGCTGTATGAGATTCCCCTCCGTAATTCAATTATTCCCCTAGAATAAGCCAGTCCTTAAGGAATAAGTTTATTCTTTCAATCTATTTATCAACTCAACTTCCACTGTTCCTGTATTTCAAGAGAAAATATAAGAACTTTTTTGCTACTAACTAGCTGTGTGATCCCAAGTTACTTAATCTTTTTGGGCCTCAGTTTTCTCACCTGTAAAAATTGGGGAAAAGGACCAGGAGTAAAGGCAGAGCACAGGAACTAGACCAAAAGAAACTGGTGGTTCTCATTTTTTTTATCCCTGTACGGCTGCTGAGCTATTGCAAAATGACCATGCATTCACAAGGGCACCATGAACTGTCTGCAGAATGAATAAAAGAGTTTCCACTTTATGTACTAGAATTTTCACATGCATGTACATGATGTAACTTATAATACAAATTTAGGTTCAAATATAATCTTTAGGTCTATAGAAACTTCCTGCTCTTATGGATTTTCTCTATCAACTGATACTCACTGTACAAGCTGCTATCATCTGTAGTTCATGAAATGCTTTGACATATAAAAGGACTCTTATGCTTAAAAATGTCAGGAGCCACTGGCCTAGACAATTTCTAAAATCCTTCCAAGTCTAAAAACTGTAATTTAGAGTCCATTATTTTTTTTATCCCATGTTGAAAATTTTTTTAATTAATTAATTTATTTTTGGCTGCGTTGGGTCTTCGTTACTGCATGCGGGCTTTCTCTAGTTGTGGTGAGCAGGGGCTACTCTTTGTTGTGGTGCACGGCCTTCCCATTGCGGTGGCTTCTCCTGCTGCAGAGCACGGGCTCTAGGCGTGCAGGCTTCAGTAGTTGTGGCTCACGGGCTTCAGAGCGGAGGCTCAGTAGCTGTGGCACATGGGCTTAGTTGCTCCGTGGCATGTGGGATCTTCCCGGGCCATGGCTTGAACCCATGTCCCCTGCACTGGCAGGCGGATTCTTAACCACTGAGCCACCAGGGAAGCCCTCCCATGTTGAATTTAAGTTAAATGTTACCAGCTGTAATTATCATGTCTTTTAATGAGAGTTAAAACTTCACAGATCTTAACTATAAAGCAAGTAAGAAAAAAAAGCCAGCTGTACAAATTATTAGGGGGTGTAAAAATTGAACTTGATAAAATAGTTTTAATATTAAATGAAAAACCAAAATTATTCATTGCAAATGAATAACTTCATGTACTTCCTTAAGATAATAATATTAACAAACAAAATGAATCATCTTACTTGAATAAACATTAGATGGAACAGTAAAAATCCTTCTAGGTTAAAAACTAAACCTCTGATTAAGATAAAATATGAATTCTTTCATTCAAGTTACTAAAAACTTGATTCCTGGAAACAGACATGTAAAAATATCCCTGAGAACAACCTACACTCTGAGAACTGTTAGAAACAGTTAACTAGGGACTTCCTCGGTGGTGCAGTGGTTAAGAATCTGCCTGCCAATACAGGGGACACGGGTTTGAGCCCTGGTCCTGGAAGATCCCACATGCTGCAGAGCAACTAAGCCCGTGCACCACAACTGCTGAGCCTGTGCTCTAGAGCCCGCGAGCCACAACTACTGAAGCCCGAGTGCCTAGAGCCTGTGTTCTGCAACAAGAGAAGCCACCACAATGAGAAGCCTGTGAAGTGCAATGAAGAGTAGCCCCCGCTTGCCTCAACTAGAGAAAAGCCCGTGTGCAGCAACAGAGACCCAACGCAGCCAAAACTTAATTAGAATTTTTTAAAAGTTTAATAAATTCCTTCTGATACTAAATATGTCAATAATGGACTATCTGGAGACTCTGAAAACACACGACATACAGAAATAATAACGAGCAATTCCTCTATGATTTTCTACTAAGCTCAATTTCATATTCTTTAAGAAGACTATGTCTTCTCAAACATCCACACTGCCAACCAATGCCTTCAAAAATACCCTCTATCTTGCTTCAAAATCTGCCACCAAAACAGAAGGCATCAGACAAGAATTCCTGTCACCTTTCATCCACTAAATCTATCTGCATTTGCACCTATCTTCTTCCCTCTCATTACACCTGATAAAATATCTTTTAAAAAATCATATAGGGCTTCCCTGGTGGCGCAATGGTTGAGAGTCCACCTGCCGATGCAGGGGACAGAGGTTCGTGCCCTGGTCCGGCAAGATCCCACATGCCGCGGAGCGGCTGGGCCTGTGAGCCATGGCCGCTGAGCCTGCGCGTCCGGAGCCTGTGCTCTGCAACGGGAAAAGCCACAACAGTGAGAGGCCCGCGTACTGCAAAAAAAAAAAAATCATGTATATATACCACATCTTCTTTATCCATTCAGCAGTTGATGGACACTTAGGTTGCTTCCGTAACTTGACAACTGTAAATAACGCTGCTACGAACACGGGGATGCATGAATCTTGTCCACTTAGTGTTTTTGGTTTTCTTCAGATATATACCCAGCAGTGGAATTTCTGCGTCATTTCTGGGTTTATTTTTAGCTTTTTAAGAAACTTCCATACTGTTCTCCACAGTGGCTGTACCAATTTACATTCCCAACAACAGTATATGTGGGTTCCCTTTTCTCCACACCCTTGCCAACATTTATTATATGTGTTCTTTTCCATGGATTATACTTCAAATAGCAAGTACTAGTTTTTCAGAAGGATAAATCCTAAAGACAGATTCACTGGATCAAAGGGCATATGCATTTCTAATTCTGATAGTTCTTGACAAATTGCCTTCCACAGGGATTGTGACCAACTTACACTCCCATCAGCAATACATAAACGTGGTTATTTCCCCACAGCCTCACCAGCTAAGAGTGTTGTCAAATTTTCAGATTTTTCTAATTTAATAGGTAAAAAGAGAAATCTCTTTTTAGTTCTCATTTGTGTTTAATCTTACTGCAAGTGACATCAATCATCTTTTCATATATTTGAAAGCCATTTTAATTTCACTTTCTGATTATTGCTTCTTGAAATAGTCTCCACTTATAGTTTCTATGACATGACCCTCTTCAGGAGATTTTTCTCTTAATTGCTTAGTTAATCTTCCTTTTTCTCATTCAAAAGCTTCTACTCCAATAACTGACCTCTAAATGCTGGAATTTCTTTGGGGTTGGACTGAGACCTTTTGTCTCTTTCTTCTCATTTATTACTATAACTTTATATACCTTCTATAATCTGATGATTCCCAAATGTATATAACCAGCCAAAATTTCTGAGTTTGAATCATATATTCCAATACCTTCCTTTTTTTTTCTTTTTAAACTTAAGCATTTTCTCTTTCTTTTCTTTTTTTAAATTAATTAATTTATTTTTGGTCATTTTGGGTCTTCGTTGCTGCGAGCGGGCTTTTCTCTGGTTGCAGTGAGCGGGGGCTACTCTTTGTTGTGGTGCGCAGGCTTCTCATTGCGGAGGCTTCTCTTGTTGTGGAGCACGGGCTCTAGGTGCGTGGGCTTCAGTAGTTGTGGCATGCAGGCTCAATAGTTGTAGCTGGCGGGCTCTAGAGAGCAGGCTCAGTAGTTGTGGCGCACGGCCTTAGTTGCTCTGTGGCACGTGGGATCTTCCCAGACTAGGGCCCAAACCCATGTCTCCTGCATTGGCAGGCGGATTCTTAACCACTGCTTCACCAGGGAAGCCCCCAATACCTTCTTGATATCTTCCTTTGGATATTGTGCAGGCTTAACACACCCAAGAGAGTATTCATTTTTATCTTCCTTATTTCTATAAATGGTACAACTCTTTATCTAGCAGCTTTAACTAGAAATGTAGGTGTCATTGATTCTTCTCTCATTCCCAACCCCCAAACTACCAGCAAATCCTGTTTCTATCTTGAATTTGCTTCTCTTCATTTCCACTTCCCCACACTAGTTCCAGCCTACTCCGAATGATAGAGTAAGTCCTAATCCTTGTGACAACTAAAAACAATACCCCACATTTCTAAACATCCCCAGAAGAGTGGAAAAACCCCTGGTTGAAAAATTGGTCTCTCTGCTTCCAGTCCTACCCTTGCCAATCCATTTACCACATACATTTTTCTTTTTATAGTGTAAATCAGATTATATCATTCCCCTGGATAAAACACTTGAATGACTTCTTGTTATACTTCAAAGAAAATCCAAACTTCTCTATCATGGCCTATAATGCAGCCTATGTCTAACTTACTGATACCAACTTGGATTTATATTCCCTGCTACCTCTTGCTTCTTTGTACTCCAGCCATGTTTACATCCTTTTAATTCCTCAAACACACCAAGTTCTTTCTGAACTCACAGCCTTTGTACATGCTGTTTACTCTTCATGGATTGCTTTCCAATCCATTCTTCCATAACAGACCCCCTTGGCCACCAGGTTTCATTCTAAATACTACCTCCATTAAGAGTCTTCTATGACTGGGACTTCCCTGGTGGCGCAGTGGTTAAGAATCCACCTGCCAATTCAGGGAACACGGGTTCGAGCCCTGGTCCAGGAAGATCTCACATGCTGCGGAGCAACTAAGCCCGTGCACTATAACTACTAAGCCTGCGCTCTACAGCCCGCAAGCCACAACTACTGAGCCATGTGCCACAGCTACTGAGCCCGCAAGCCTAGAGCCTGTGCACCACAACGAAGTGTAGCCCCCACTTACTACAACTAGAGAAAGCTCGTACGCAGCAACGAAGACCCAATGCAGCCAAAAATAAATAAATAAATACATAAATTTATTAAAAAAAAAGAGTCTTCTATGACCATACTATCTAGAAAATGCTCTTCTGTTATTCTTTATCATGGGTCTGCTCAGATTAATGGGTAGTATTTATTCTAATAGTAATTAATATTTCGTTGTTTCTGTTATCTGTCTCCCCAGTCAGACTATAAGCTCCATGAAAGCAGAGACTTCTTTGTTCACCAAGTATCTGTCCAATGTCACTGACAGTCTTTTAGACCAAGAAGATATCTGGTGTCAAAAAAGAGGTAAATACTCAACACAATACTGAATAGAGACTATATGTACTGAGAATTCTACACTCGCAGTCAACTACTAAATTTCTACTAGCCCACTCCCCTATAACAATAATTAAGCTAAAAATCTCAAAAAGCAACTAAATTATATATTCAATTCTAAATCAAAGTTTAAAATAAAAGGCTATAATAAAAGATGAAATGTGATGTTTACCCCAAACTCCCCTCCCTATCTGGCTGAAATAATGCTAGTCACACTAATAAAATTGTTTTCTTTTCTTTTTTTTTAGGCCATGCAGCTCGGCTTGCAGGATCTTAGTTCTCCGACCAGGGATTAAAACCATGCCCCCTGCAGTGGAAGCGCAGAGTCCTAACCACTGGACCTCCAGGGAATTCCCTTAGTTTCTATTTTGCTCAATAGGTTCCAAGTCAAGCAACTGGTTGAAAACTTCAAAGTGAATGTAAACAAATTCCTAATTTAGTGAATATGGAAAGCAAGTAAATGAGCTAAGGTTAAAGATTTTAAAAATACCTTTAAAGATAAGCATAATAAAGAATTTCAAAGTACTTTTTAAAAAGAGTCAACTAAGCATTTTCTAATAGCCCACCTCAGTTGCTGGGGATTTTCATGGATACCAACCACCCAGTAGTGATCAGATTTTCCTTTGCAGTGTTCTCTTGTGTTACATACAGGAGTCCATGTATGACCAAGTCCTCTGTTAAGCATTCGAACAATGCCTTCTGAATCCACGTAAAATGGGGTACCTATATACCAACAGAAAAACAAATCACTTGGAAACATAGCTACGTATTTGTTAAATAACCTTTTTCAAATACACACACCAATCAATCAACTTTCAATTCAAAAGCAAAACAAAAAACAAACCAAAAAACCCAAACAAAAAAAATCCTCCCAAAACCCAAAAGGCAAATAATCCAAGATTATTTCCCATAAAATTTCACTAACCACATAGAGTAAGACCTAACTGAATCAAAGGAAAAAAAAATTGCATGTGATGTGACTAAAATTTATCCAAAAAAAAGAGGAAAAAAAACCCTGATCAATTCAGAGAAAACTATGCCACCTGCTGGAATACAGCAGTTTTTCAAAGCCAATTTCAGTAAAGAAGTTAAAATTGAGTCTGAAGTTTCCTTGGTCAAGACAGACTTGGAAAAATGAGGAGAACCTAATGCAAGGTGATGATGTAGAGAAATCTGTCTTTAGTACTCTTCTTCCTCCCCCCTCTCTCGGCCTTGTCACTGTTCTGTTCCCCAACAGTTCCCCACTGTTCTGCTCCTAGACTTACCTAGGAAACAAGTAAGCATCCCTGTTTCCCACCTACTCTGCTCCCATTTCAGGAAGTACATGGCAAATTCCCTAATTATCCTTTTTTTATCTGCGACTTCACACCCCTCTTACTCTGCAAACAGCAGTTTCCTCAGGGTCTAGATCTGATTGGTAACTGGGAGAAAAAAATAAAGCGATATGAATGGAAGTTATTAATGGTCACATTATTAAAGCATAAGTGACTAATTAATATCCCAATAGAAAACACATCCAGAAATGGTTGGGTTTTTTTAAAGACAAACTGGAGTTTCCAATGATGTAATTAAAGGGCATGAATCTCCAATAATAGAAATATTTAAGCCAGAAGACAGGGTTAACAAGTGCCTTAAAATAAGGTACTCCTCAGTGTCCTTCAAATCATCTGTCATAACCCACTGTTAAGTGAGTCTACAACAGCACACTGTTCAACAGAAATATCATGTGGGCCACAAATGTCATTTTTAATTTCCTCCTGCCACATGACAAAAGGGGAAAAAAAAGTGAAGTTAATAATATATTTTATTAAATCCAATATATCCAAAATATTATCATTTTAACATGTAATCAATATAAAAGAATTATTGAAAATTTTTACATTTTTTAAATTTCATACTAAGCCTTCAAAACTTGGAGAGTATTTTATAGTTATAGCACATCTCAACTCAAATTAGCCACTTTTCAAGTGCTCTATATATAGCCACATGTGGTTAGTGGTTACTATAGTGGAAATCAGTAGGAAATTCCTGATTTTCACGTAGAATCTGCTAAAAAAGCCAAAACTTGAACACTGGATTTGTATCTCCTTTTTGCTAGCTAATAAACTTTCAGAAAAATTTATTTCCCTCTTTGTAAGTTTTCTAATCAGAATTCTGATGAAGAGATCTTGTACATAAAACAGTGGCTACCTCGCCTGGAAATTCCAGTTTCCAGCTCTGCCAATATATTAAAATAAATAAATTTAAACATAAAATAGACAATTTATCTTTAAGCAAATTAATTAGGAATAAATAATGAAGCAATTTTCTTCTTGAGAAATGACTTTAATATAAATGAATTTATCTTGCCTTCAGCTGAAAAGCCAAGCCATACAAGGTAGGATTTCCTTGTAAGAGGAAGAGGATCACCATGTAAAATTTGTTTTTTCTTTTTGCCCAGCTCCAGCAGTTGAACTCCAAGGCACTGATCCCCATCAAATCCTGTACCTAGTGAGAAAATGTAAATATAAATCAGGTATCAAAGGTTTTTTAGCTATGATGTAGTTTAAATTATTTTCTCTGAATTGAATTTTATTTTGTGATAAATTCCTAAATTAGCAGTACTTTTTATAGATAATCCACTTACCTGAGGCACCATTCAGGGATTAGAAGCAGAATAGTATGTTACGTGGACTATTTATATAAAGTGTTTATAAGTGGTAATTCATTCACTCAAGAAGTATTTAAAGAGAGCTTACTTTGTACCAGGTACTGAGGCTACAATGGTAAACAAGACAAAGTCGGCGTTCTCATGAAACTCATATTCAGGTAGGAGAGGAAAAACTAATATAAAAAGAAAGAAAATACTAAGTGTCATGATCAAAGATGAAAATACTAATGTGATACAGAGTTTCAGGCTGAGTGGCTACTTTAGATTGGACAGACAAAAGTGGCCTTTTGAGAAAGTGAAATTTAAACCGAGATATGATTTGCAAGTTGGAGTCAGCCATCCAAACGATAGGGGGAGGGGCACTACAGTAGACAGGGAAAAGCTAATGAAAAGGGCCTAAGTTGGGAACAAGCTTGGTGAGTTTGAAGAACACAAAGAAGCCAGTAGGGCCAGAACCAGTAACAAGAAAAAAAGTGGTAAGAGATGAGGTTGAAGAAGCAGGCAAAGGTCAGATCATGTAGGACCTTGCCACCTGGGATAACAAGTTTGATTTTTATTCTAAAGCAATAGGAAGACATCAGAGGATTCTGAGCAGAAGAGGGAAGTGATTGGATTTGTTTTTAAGAAATCACCTAGGTTGCTATGTGGAGAATGGATTGTGGCAGGCAAGAATTGAAGCTGAAAAGCTAGTTAGGAGGTTATTCCAACAGTCCAAGAGATGATGTCTGGGTTGCACTGGGGTTTTAGGGGAGATAAAAAGGGACAGATGTGCAATGCGTTGTGTGAACTGACATGATAATGACTTTGCTGACAAAGTCAGAAATGTGGGGATGTGAGGGAAAGAAAGGATAACTCTTAACATTTCTGGCTTGAGTAGCTAGATTGATAGTATGCCGTTTACTGAAATGGAAAAACTAAGAAGCAAGTTTGGAGGGAAAAAGAAAGCCCAGAGGCTTTATTGTGACCAAGTTAAGTATGAGATAAATATCAAAACTCTACATAGAGATTTCAAGTCGGCAATTGGATATGTAAGTCTGGAGACACAAGGAGGGGGTAGGGCTGGTGATATTAATTTAGAAGTCATGAACATATAGATGTATTAAAGCCATGGGTGTTAATGAGATATCCCAAAGCAGTTTCTCAAACTGCATTTTTTGACCTGTGAGTCATGAAATCAATCCAGAGTTACAACCAGAATTTAAAGAAAAATGAAATCAAAGAGTAAATATTGTCCATGAGACTTTCATTCTAGTTATATCTGCAGGTATGTATAGAATAGCAACATAGAATATATTTCTCACTAGGGCTAAGCAGTCGAAAGACTAATAGCTCCTGACCTAGTGAAAGGAAGAGAAGGGGGCTGTGACTGCGCCCTGGAGTACTCCAGCTAAGCGGGGGGCATAGGAATAGGAGCCAGCAAAGGAGCTGAAAGAGTTATCAGCTCCTAAGGGAAAAAAAATGGGCGAGTGACATCACAGAAGCCAAGAGAAGAAAGTATTTCTGGTGGAATTATTTAAATAAATAAGCATAAAAAGATCGTCGCTAACCTTAATAAAACCAGCCTTAGCACAGCGATGGGGACTGAGGACAGAATATGAAGTGAGGAAAAGGAGGCAACAACTTTTTAAGTCACATTCAAAGTTGCTTTGGTCCTTCACACGAGGAGTTAGTTTATTTTTTGAGGCATTTAAACTCTGATAATTCTTATAAGATATAGACATGGAAGCAATTAACCAAACTCTACCTTAGAATTCTTTCTATAGTACAGTTTTTCTATAAATAAAATGTTTTCATTTTCATTGCTATTAGTGAATACAACAAAATTCTGTACAAAGATTATACTGATTCAAACACTAAAATAAATGCAAAAGGAGATACAATCCAAAACAGAGAAAAAAAAGCTTAAGTAATTTCCATTTTACTTCAGGTCATGGTAAAACTATAAAATAGTAGAAAAAATCTACCTCTGTGATAAACAATGACAAGCTGTTCTCCATGTCCTGCCACTGACACAACAGGCCCAGGGAGACTGAAGACCTCTTTCTGAACACCTCCAATGGTAAACAAGCGAAGGAGCAAGGCGCTAGTGGCAGCAGCAGCCCATCCCTGACCAAGACATATGGCTTCAATATTTTCATTCTGAGGCATGTCTACTATCCACTCTTTGCTTGAATCCCATGAACTAAAGTGCAGGCAATGAAGCTTGCTAAAAATTAAAACAAGACAGAAACAAACTTTCACATTTGATATTTTATATATATATATAAAACTAATCATTACACCCAGTAACAATCAAATAGTTTATTTTTCTATTACACACAAATAATACAAAAATGGCTTTAAGAAAGTAATTATGAAATATCCTTAAAATGAACTACGTTAAAACCATTAATAGTCATGTTACTGAAGAATATTTAAAGATACAGGAAAATGCTCACAATATAATGTTAAATGAAAAAAAGCAGGATAAAATCAGCAGAGTGTGATCCTAGGCTGCAAATACACACAAAAATCACAACCAAATTTTTAAAAAGGAAGGAAGCATCAGAATGTTAGGCAAGAGTCCTCTCTTTGCAGAAAAGAAAATTCAATATGGGAGAACAAAGAGAAAAAGAAAAAAAAATCATAATCCCACCAGCAAGATTACCAACCACTGCTAACAATCTGATTTGTGTTTCCAGTCTTTTTTCTTTGCATATTTACATACATGCAAGTTATTATGAAACTTAAGCTTCAAAATGTAGATACCATAGTATTTAGAATCAGAGGCAGTACTGACTTCCTAAACAGTAATTTAAAATTCAAATTTAAAATAAAGAGAGATGAGGGACTTCCTTGGTGGTCCAGTGGGTAAGACTCCGCGCTCCCAAAGCAGGGGGCTTGGGTTCTACCCCTGGTTAGGTAACTAGATCCGGCATGCATGCCACAACTAAGAAGTCCGTGTGCTGCAACTAAAAGATCCCGCATGCTGCAACGAAGACCCATGCAGCCAAAATAAATAAATAAATAAAAATAAAATAAAGGGGGATGGGAATTCCCTAGCGGTCCAGTGGTTAAGATTCCGCGTTTTCACTACTGAGGATGCGGGTCAATCCCTGGTCAGGGAACTAAGATCCCCCAAGCCACGCAGCTCAGCCGGAAAAAAAAGGGGTGGGGGGGTGGACCTAGACATTATCATGTTAATTGAAGTAAATCAGAAAGAGAAAGACAAATATCATATGATATCACTTATATGTGGAATCTAAAATACAACACAAATGAACATATCCAAGAAAAAGAAACAGACTCACAGACATAGAGAACGGACTTGTGGTTGCCAAGCGGGAGGGTGGGTGGGGGAGGGAAGGATTGGGAGTTTGGGATTAACAGATGCAAACTAGAATATACAGGATGGATAAACAACAAGGTCCTACTGTATAGCAGAGGAACCTATATTCAATATCCAGTGATAAACCATAATGGAAAAGAATATGAAAAAGAATATATATAACTGAATTATTTAGCTGTACAGCAGTAATTAACATAATATTGTAAATCAACTACACTTCAATAAAATATTTAAAAAATAAAATAAAATAAATAAAAGGATAACATTGTATATGACTCTGAAATAATATATCTAGGAAAACAAAGAGAAGAACAATGATCAATCAGGAAACCATAACAATCTTAACAATCTGAAATCAAAATTGCACATGGAGCCAAGGGGGAAGAGGGATGTGAGGGGATGGATTGGGAGTCTGGGGTTAGTAGATGCAAACTATTATACACAGAATTGGATAAACACTGAGGTCCAACTGTATAGCGCAGGAAACTATATTCAATATCCTGTGATAAACCATAATGGAAAAGAATATAAAGAAGAATGTATACATATGTATAGCTAAATCACTTTGCTATACAGCAGAAACTAACATAACATTGTAAAACAACTATACTTCAATTTAAAAAAATTGCCATGGAAATAAATGTTCTAATTATGTAAGATATTCTGAGTTAGAGACACTGAGTCAACAGCAATTATTTTAGTAAACTGATTTAATTCAATAATAAAGTATGGAGTTGATTTTACAATGTGTAAATTAGGAAACCAATTAAAATATTAAAATGACCCAATTTGGTGTTTCTCAGGCTTTAATGCATAATCTATCACCTGAGGATCTTGTTAAAATGCAGATTCTGACTCAGAAGGTCTGGGTTTGGGTCTGTGATGCTGTGTTTTCAACATGCTCCCACGTGACCCACGCCCCTAGTTTGTGGACCATAATTTGAGCAGCGAGGAACTAATATATCCAGGCAGAAGGATTTTAATTTCAAATCACCTGGGAGTTAGTAAAATCTATGATCAAGTGTATAAGCACTATGATCAGCTGAAAAAATTAACAGGGCAAACTGGCTGAAATAACAAAGCTGAATAAAATATTTTTTCTTCTTTAAAAAAAAAATACAGATTCTGCATCCACTGCTTTTCCATCATAATTTTCTTGTCTCTATATCTACCTACCTACCTAGCAACCAACCAATATATCTAAGTTAAAGGTTTTCAAATTAAAAAGTCAAAATGACAAATAGTACTAATAACATTTTTACTGTGTTTTTCCTTTTTTTTTTTAAAGAGAAGTTTCAAATCTAATCTATAGTGACAAAACCCACATCAGTAGTTGTCCAAGGCTGGGATTAGATTAACTGTTAATTGTTAACAGTAGTTATATCTGAGAGTAGAATTCTGGGGGGAATTTTCATTTTCTAAAAATTCTGTACTACTTAAGCTTGCTTGTTTACAATTAATCCGTTTATTACTCTTATGTAAGAAGGGGACAAATAAGCAAAAACAGACATATGTTCTGAGGTATTATGGGTGTGCTGCTATTTGTACTAAACTCTTCCTTCTGAAATTCCATACTATAAAAGACATAATTTTGTTTTTTGTCTTACAAACTTTGTGTACTGAATTTCAACATTTTAGTACAACAGTTCAACAGTAACAAATTCTTCCTAATAATCTTGAATTTACCTTGCTAGTTCATCAGTGCTTTCACATGCCAACAAAACAGCTTCATGGGAAAGATCCGCTACTGTATAATTCAAAGTGTTTGCTAAGTGTGTTGCATGGTGTATGGAGGTATCATGGAACTCCACATCTATGGCATTGTCTTGCTCATCATTATAGCAGCGAATAATTCCAATAGAGTTCCACACCTACAAACATGTAAGGTTAAATACAAGTCTGAGAAAGAGTAAAGTTCTTAGAATCAACAGACTAAAATAGTACAAATTAACAAATAATGTAGTCTATCAGGGATTAAGTTATGGGAGCAACCACAGCTTACTTACCTCTAAATAGTTTCAGGTAACAGTAGTAACATCGGAGCAACAATTACTAATTATTCTCTTCCTCATGAGAAGAAGGTACATATATACTTATTTATTAGCAAATGGAATATTTTACCTAATATTTTTAAAAATTATATTACTGTCATAAAAAAATACTTTACAATTCACCTTTGGACAACTGAACCATTAAATTCATCAAACAAAACATTTCAAAAATGTATTTACTTACAAATATGACTGCATATTTCTTTTGGTCCAACTAACTGGTTTATAGTTATGGCATAAATATATACATTTTAAGGCAGCATAGGACTTCCCTCGTGGCTCAGTGGTTAAGAATCCGCCTGCCAATGCAGGGGACACGGGTTCAATCCCTGGTCTGGGAAGATCCCACGTGCCATGGAGCAACTAAGCCCGTGTGCCACAACTACTGAGCCTGCATTCTAGAGCCCGCAAGCCACAACTACTGAGCCCACGTGCCACAACTACTGAAGCCCATGAGCCCTAAAGCCTGTGCACTGCAACTACTGAAGCCCACATGCTCTAGGGCTCATGTGCTGCAACTACTGAGCCCGCATGCCTAGAGCCTGTGCTCTGCAACAAGAGAAGCCACCGCAGTGAGAAGCCCGTGCATTGCAACAAAAGAGTAGCCCCCGCTCGCTGCATCTAGAGAAAGCCTCCTCGCAGCAGCGAAGATCCAACACAGCCAAAACTAAATAAAATAATTAAACACACACACACACACACACACACACACACACACAAAACAGGAATTAAAAAAAAAAAGGCAGCATAAATTGATACCATTTGGAAAACTTGTCTTCCACTCATGTACACTACAGGCTCACACTACGCAGGGTAGGTCCTAGTGTTTCCTTTCCCCTACCACAAATACAACTATAAAGTATTTGATAACATTAGAAAAATTAAGATCTATTACTTGATGATGATTACTGATGGCAATAAAAAGGTTGTTTTTTTTTAATAAAACATCACCTTTAATATTTATCTACAAATTTATGCCAGGATCATACAATTTAAGAAGGACAACTGTCAAAGTCCTCAGTGGAAAACCTCAAATAATCAACAAATAAAAATATTAAACTTTTTTAGCTCTCAAACTTAAAACAAAAAGTTAATATAGTCATTCATCCATAAATATATATTGAATGCCTATTGTGCCATACCTTGTTCTAAGTGCTATCAGTAAACAAAACAGAAAAATCTCTGTGCTTCTGGAGAATATATTCCATTGGCATGGGGAAAAGGGGCAGATAGCTTTTTTCTTCATAGCACTTATCACCTTCTAATAGTATACCATACCAGTGGTTGCTTTCTAAAAAACACCTTCTAACTAGTGTGCTGGAATCAGTACAATCTCCTATATAAAAACTAATATGAGAAGTAAAGTTTGGAAGTATAGCCAAGAGGTACTACAAGATATACAGTCACATTTATTATGTTCATTATATGTCATTTTGCAAAGCAGAATTTTATTTAACACAACATTCAATAATAAGGTTGAAATAAGATTAAAACTGTGAGTTAACCATAAAATAAATCAAGCACAAAATTATAATCAATCAAAGTGTTCCAGGTCAGTTAACCAAGGTTTTTAACAAATATTTTTACCACACAAAATTAACTACAGTGAGATAAAATGCTTAAAAGTGAGATAAAACTATTTTAAAGTTACATGTAGATGAAAGGCTTACCATGAATCTGTGAGTGAGATGCAAGGGTGTAGAACCTGACTGGAATGGCTTTTGCCGGGGCGTTGGCATAGGACCATCATAAAATGGCCTTTGGGATGTTACAACTGGTAGATTGTGAATGCTGCCTGCCTGATCCTCCTCCTCCTCTTCTTTGAGAAAACCAGAACCAGTTTTTATCATTGTAACGTCTAGAAAACAAAGGATTATAATTAGAGAATCATAAATACCTATTACCTTGAAAAAGAAAAGCATTACGAAATCTAATAACCTTGTCCATTCATATTTAGTAATACTAACATTTTAATACTATTTGCCTCTTTCACTGTGTTAACATCTGCAGTGATCATTCAAAAGCAATGGAGGGTATAACTGCTGGTACCTTAGCATGAATCAAAGCAGTGGCACCAATCTGTATTAGTAGTCAGTATATTGTTAACCAATTGCAGTAAAAATAGTAAAAATATTAATTTTATTAAATCTTGATCTTTGCATAGATTTTTAAAAAATGTTCTCTGTGTTAAAATGGGAAGTGTGCATAAAGAATTGTGATGGGGGATTTCCCTGGTGGTCCAGTGGTTAAGACTCTGTGCTTCCAATGCAGGGGTTGTAGGTTTGATCCCTGGTCAGGGAACTAGATCCCACATGCTGTGCAGCACGGTCAAAAAATTTTTTAAAAAAACATGCTGTGTAGTGTGGCCAAAAAATTAAAAAAAAAAAAAAAAAGAACTGTGATGGTTGTCTCAAAAAAAAAAGCAATTCTGCAGTTGAGTTGTAAGCTGAACTAGCTAATTTTTTCATGTAACACCATTTTTATTGGAAATACCAGATAAACTATGGTTTATCAAGTATGTGGCAAACATTTTCTTAAAAATGAAGTGAGCTGGTCATTTAAGAAAAATAACTGACAGAATTTGTGGTCAATGATAAAACTGGAGCTTTCAAGTGAAAATCAGAATAGTGAAAAACCTGTATCTGCCACCATGAGCTTGACTGCTTTGTAATATTTAAAAACTTCTGATGAGATTGGCAATGATACTAACAAATATTATTCTGGATAACGTGTCAATATTAGGAAGGTCTGCAAAGCTCAGGAAACAGTATTTTCCAAATTAACAATGCATATGTGAAAAAATCAAATATGGTAAAAGATCCATTCAAGTTAGACCAATGGATTTTAATGTAATAATAGAGTTGAAAAGTTCACCGAAAAGTTTTCAGATTCCACATTGCAAGTAATCTTTAAGAAATTATCATTTGTTGCGTTTTGGTGCAACATCGAAGAAGAATATCCGCAATTCTTTCAATAGGCTATTAAAATACTTCTCTTTTTTCAAACTACATATTGTGTGAGGCTAAATTTTTTTCACATACTTCAAACAAAAACAAATATATGGCAGTAGACTGAATCCTGAAGCACATGAAAGAATCCAGCTGTCTTCTATGCTAAGATCTGCAAAATGGTAAAATAATATCATTTTTCTAGAGTTGTTTTATTTTCATAAAAAATGTTATTTTCATATAATGAGTTTATTAATGTTACTTTAAAATGAATATTTTTAAAATTTCTCAGTTTTAATTTCTAACATAGTAAATAACAATAAATAGAACTCCACAAACAATTTTCTTTGGGGTCCTCAAAAAATTTTAGGAATGTAATGAGCTCCTGAAACCAAACATTTGAGGAGTGCTATCCTATAAACCCTATATGCTTTAAATGCAGCACAACTTACCACTGTACACTGGCATTTCACTTGGTAATGTTCAAATGTGTTAATTTTAGCATATAAGTTATAACAGTCACTTTATTTAAAGGTTTTTCATTACAATCCCAGTATCTTTAACAGATACCAAACTATTCAGGTTACTTATTGCTTTTTGTTTAAAAATTTTTAATATTTATTTATTTATTTAATTGGCTGCACCGGGTCTTAGTTGCCACGTGTGGGATCTTTAGTTGCAGCACACAGGATCTTTTAGTTGCGGCCAGCTTACCTATTTCTTGAGTTAGCTTGGTAGTTTGTGTCTTTCAAAGAATTTATCTATTTTATCTAAGTTGTTGAATTTATGGACACAAAGTTGTTCATAATATTCACCTATTAAACTTTTGTTATTAATAGCAGTGCTATCTTACAGAAATATAATGTGAGTTACATATGTAACTTAAAATTTTCTAGTAGCCATAAATAGTAAAAAGAAACAAGTATAATTAATTGTAATAATATACTGCATTTAAAATATAATTTCAACATGTACTCAATGTAAAAAACGACCAAGATATTTTACATTCTCTTTTTTGTACTGTCTTCAAAATCTGGTTGCATTTTATACTTAAAACACACCTCAATTTGAACTAGCCACATTTTAAGTGCTCAAAAGCCATAAGTGGCTAGTGGCTATCATATTGGATAGTGAAGGTCTATGGGATACACGGTGATGATACCCCTTTCATTTCTTATATTAGTCATTTGTGTCTTTCTTTCTTGATCAATCAGGATAGAGATTTATCAGTTTTATTGATCTTTTCAAAGAATAAGCTTTCGGTTTTACTGACTTTTCTATAGCTTTTGGTTGTCAATTTCATTGAATTCTGTTCTTTATCATTTCCTTCCTTTTGCTCGCTTGGGGTTTAATTTCCTCTTCTTCTAGTTTGCTAAAGCAGAAGCTTAGATCATTGTTTTGAAACCTTTTTCAACATACGTATTTAATGCTATAGCTACATTCTACCAATCTAGTACTGACTTTAAATAATAGTTTTAATAAAAAATTGAAAATACTGATCAGTAAGATGGATCATCACATTCACAAAGTCAATTCATACCAACTGAGTTTTCATCATCTTCTAGGATATGACTTCGCTGTCTAGGACGACCTGAAGCCAGCATGAGGTCATCATCATCTTCCTCATCATTTATAATCCGTTTTGAAAAAGAGCGGGTTTCTACTGCATTGTCATTTAGAAAATCACCAGCACTACTTGTATCTTCTCCATCAAAAAGATCATTATAATCCTTTTCTACTCTGCTACATACCTTGAACAAATTAATACAAATTAGAAAGTATTAGTGAACTACTTAGATAAACACAAGTACTCAAAAGGCAATCTTTTAATATGCGCCTATAAACTCTACCAAGTAAGCAAGTGCCTTGGTAAAAATAATTAACAAATATGTTTATGAGGATTGTATTATATTTATATAAGACCTAGTCCTTACTTTAAATGCCTATAGTCTACGGATAAGGTGGAAGTATAAGACAGACATGTAAAGAAATACATGTGTATACCCAAATATAAAGCAAAATTTTATTCCTCACAATCATTCTCCAGAAAAGAAGTCACCTATGAGTACTTACAAAGTCTCTCATTATAAGATATTCTCTCACTTACTTTTATTTTGAACAAGATACTGCTTAGGTAAGATGTTTACTTTAAATGATCTCAGTTAAAGCTTGTCTTTGGGTTATTTTTTGATGCTTATAGAAGTAAACAAATAGAACCAAAAGAAAAACAAAAGTGGCAAATAAATCCAACATTAATCATTGATTCCTAGGAACATGAACATATCATTGCAAGTACTGAATGTCACTGTAAACAATTTTTGAGATCACTTTAAAAAGTGAATAATAAGCAGATACATTGTAAGGATCACAATTATTCCTACAGAATGAATAAAAGCTGAACAATGTTAAGTCAATGGAAACTTATAGTTGGGTATAAAAGTCTAATGAGAACACCATTAATGGATTCAAAAGGGACTATATCACAAATCTTTTAGATGGAAGTGCATATAACTGTGTTCTGGAAAGTTGACATTTAAAGAAATGAGAGAACAGAAAAAATACTTCTAAATTCATATGTTTAAACAAATGATTTGAATAATTAAATTAATAACTATTGATAAATGCTATAAGAAGATATTTAACTATTTTATCCATAGTCCTAAAAGCTTATGTACTCAAGCTGGTCAAAACCTTTTTTCGGGAGGGGGCTTCCGTGGTGGCGCAGTGGTTGAGTCTGCCTGCTGATGCAGGGGACCCGGATTTGTGCCCCGGTCTGGGAAGATCCCACATGCCGCGGAGCGGCTGGGCCTGTGAGCCATGGCCGCTGAGCCTGCGCGAACTTTTTTCGACTTTCTTATCAAAAATGAGGGTTTTAACTTACGGTGAGAGGTGTTGTAACAGAAACATGTACTATGAGGAGTAAAAGCAAAAAGGAGAGAGTGGGCAATTCTGGATAGAAGGGTTAAGGTTTTATAAGAAAGAGGTGACCTTTAAACTAAAATCTTTTTAATTTATTTTTTTATTTTTTATTTTTTTGGCAGTACGCAGGCCTCTCACTGCTGTGGCCTCTCCCATTGCGGAGCACAGGCTCCGGACGCGCAGTTGATTTACAGTGTTGTATTAATTTCTGTTGATTCAGTTATATGTATATGTATTCTTTTTCATATCCTTTCCCATTATGGTTTATCACAGGTTACTGAATATAGTTCCCTGTGCTATACAACAGGACATTGTTGTTGAACTAAAAATTGTTTCTTAATTTAATTTTCTTTTTTATCAACGTTAGACATGCATATAAATTAGTCAGTTATAAGATTTAACATAAAAATGAAAACAATCCTCTGCACAGCCTCCGACTTACTTCTCTGCTCTCAACTGTTTCTTTTGATACTTTCCTCCACACTTGTAAATCATATTCCAGTGAAATATTTTGATTTTTCAGTTTTAATTACCTATTTAATGATGTTACTAACTTCTTTCTGTTAAGAAAGATGAGGATTTGGTGCCATTTTTCAACCACCACTACTTCCCTTGTATGCATATACACCATTCTCCTACTCCTGTCCACCCAATATAGATATATTCTCATTTTGCTTGGATCAATTTACAGTATTTAGATTTATTATGACCATGTAAATGCTATTCATAGCTGAACCCTAAAGCAAAGGAAATAAAAGCAAAAATAAATAAATGAAACCTAATTAAACCAAAAAGCTTTTGCATAGCAAAGAAAACCTTTGACAAAACAAAAGGACAACTTACTGAATAGGAGAAAATATTTGCAAATGATATGACCGATAAGGGGTTAATATCTGAAATACATAAACAGCTCATACAACTCAACATCAAAAAAACAAACAACTCAATTAAGAAATGGGGAGAGGGCTTCCCTGGTGGCGCAGTGGTTGAGAGTCCACCTGCTGATGCAGGGGACACGGTTTCGTGCCCCGGTCCGGGAAGATCCCACATGCCGCGGAGAAGCTGGGCCCGTGCGCCATGGCACGGAGCCTGCGCTCCACAACGGGAGAGGCCACAACAGTGAGAGGCCCGCGTACCGCAAAAAAAAAAAAAAAAGGGGGGGGGGGCAGAAAAGCTGAATAGACATTTTTGCAAAGAGGAAATGCAGATGGCCAACAGGCACACAAAAAGATGCTCAACATTGCTAATCATCAGGGAAATGCAAATCAAAACCACAATGAGATATCACCTCACACCTGTCAGAATGGCTATTATCAAAAGGAACACAAATAACAAATATTGGCATGGATGTAGAGAAAAGGGAACCCTCCTACACTGTTGGTGGGAATGTAAATTGGTGTAGCCACTGTGGAAAACAGTATGGAGGGTTCTCAAAAAACTAAAAATGGAACTACCATATGACCCATCAATTCCACTCCTGGGTGTACATCCGGAAAAAACCAAATACACTAGCTGGAAAAGATACATGCACCCCAATGTTCATAGCAGCATTATTTACAGTTGTCAAGTTATAGAACCAACCTAAGTGTCCATCAACAGCTGAATGGATAAAGAAGATGTGATATAGATAGACAGATAGATAGATACTGGAATACTACTCAGCCATAAAAAAAGAATGAAATTTTGCCATTTGCAACAACATGGATGGACTTGGAGCTTAAGGTATTATGCTAAGAGAAATAAGTCAAACAGAGAAAGACAAATACTATATGATATCACATGTGGAATATAAAAAATATAACAAACTAGTGAGTATAACGAAAAGAAACAGACTCACAGATACAGAGAACAAACTAGTGGGGAGAGGGGCGGGGAGAGGGGCGGGGAGAGGGGCAATATATGGGTAGGGGATTAAAAGGCACAAGCTATACTGTATAAAATAAGCTACAAAGATATGTACAACAGGGAATACAGCCAATATTTTATAATAACTATAAATGGAGTACATCCTTTAAAAATTATGAATCACTATACTTCAATAAAAATAAAATAAAATAAAGAATTTCTCTCTTTTGGTTTTTTCTTACACGGATTCCCCAAAGATCTTCCAATCTCCTGCCTGAAAAACATAAGACTGGCTGACAACACTCTGGGAGCCAAGTATGAAAAGTGAGCTGGGAATTTCAACGTTCAAGTATATACATTTTCATTTAATCCTTTTCAGTACAGTATTCCTCCTTCACCCAACACCACTCAATTGTACCCAGTGTCCCTGGATCTGAATCTTTGAGGACTCAGGCAAGCTAAGTGGCACCTCAGGGGAAATAATGAACAAAAACAAGGAAATATAAAACAAGGCAGCCTGTTTAAAGCAGTTCAGTCAGGCTGTGCAGCTAAGCATAAGAAGTATATAGTTAGCTCTAAGAGTTAAGGGAATTCATGACAGAAAAACTTAGGCTAAACTAAGTTACAGTTATTAACTAATTTTCATCTATAAAACATTTATTTAACTAAAAACACCCAGAACACCAGGATACTAAAAAATTAGTTTTTCACAAAGGTATTCCTTGGAAAGCCATGAAATATTAATGGATATTATATGGAGGGAAAGAAGTTCCTTAGTAAAACGTATTTGGGAAACATTAGGTTAAACAAGTTTAAACGTTCTTTGTGATAGAGCATTACTGAACATCTAATAACATAAATTATAATTTTCAAAGAAAGTAATGTAGTTTGTGGTATTTCCCATATTCATATGACCACAGAAAGACTTTGAAGAAACTGTTCTACCCTATTACTTATTACCTTACTGCTTGACATCTTTCCACTGGGGTCACAAACATTCTCCAGGACTCCCAGATTTCCTTCTGCATCAGTATAAGCTATTTGACCACAAGTAGGATGCCATGACAGGCCACAAATTGCATAACCTTTCTCATGTTTCACCCTAAAAATTAAAAAGTGAATTCTTAAAACACTGTCAAGGAAAATATAAGCTATACATTTCTTTAGGTAAATTTTAGTTAGAAAAAGTTTTGATAAACATAGCTATATGTCTGCATTTTAACAATCTAATGATTGCAGATGTGAAATGTTTAATAATTAAAAAAACAAACATCTAATAGAAATAAGCAAAAAAGAGACAAAAGATTTACTGAATCATACCTTTCCATGCAATCTTTGGTTTCCACATTCCAAACTATAATTAAACCATTAATACTCCCTGCAGCTAAATATTGTCCACAAGGAGACCAGGTTACTATATTTAGGGTCTAGTAAAGAAAAACAATAAATAAATAATAATTTCATATAATTTAAAACTAAAAACTCATTGTATTACCAAATTCAAATTTTTATAACCCTTATTGTATGCAATTTCTAATTAAATCTGATACATAAACAGCAAGACAAAGTTTGCTTACTTTTTAACTTTCTTTTTCAATAATATTCAACAATCAAAGTAATAGCAGCTTTTACTTTATCACAAGAAAATTACACTAGCACAATTTTAAAAGCAAAAGCTAAAAAATGTTTTTATCCTAGAAAGAAAGACAACACAAGTTATCCTCTTAGCAGTCACCATCAAGATGAAGAGAACTAGGAAGTGAAGTGAATCGTACTAAGCCATTGCTGACCTACTGGGTCTCTGTTTCCTAACTGCAAAATGGGTATACATGAGAGAAGGGGGCGGGGGGAGGGAGAGAGAGAGAGAAAGAAACACAGACTAACAACCTTTCCTGCTCTAAAACTCCAGTGTCCATAGTCACAAGTCTCAGTGAAACTCACTTAACAATAAATATTACTAATAATGTGAGAATTACCTATTCTAATACTATGCTAGGGTTAAATTTGACTTCTTATAAATTAAAAGATTTTTCTTACCAAATTTCACAAAGGAGAAAGGTCAGATAGGACCTAGCAAAGACTTATCTACTAGTTATTCACTAAGTGAAGAAAGGCTGAGGGGTAAAAGGTGGACACATGCACAGCAGTCCGGAGTTGTTCTCCATTTCCAACAATATTTAGCTGTAATTGTATTAAAGAAAAGTATGCATTAACTATTCCCATTAGCCTACTGAAAGTATCACTTACAAAACCTACCTGAGAGATGAAATTATCTGAAAGATCAAATTGATTACTCCAAGTTTCTCTTCTATATAGCTTAACAGATTTTTCCACAGGAACTGCTAGTAACTATTAGGAAAGATAAATGATTTAAACAAAAGTTTACACTAAATTAAGTTTAAAGAGAAAAAAAGCAGAAAATTCATCTAAATAAGACTAAAAAACATAAAAGCAAATTTGTATTTTAATTGGCAACTAACAAAACTCAGAAAGCTACTTAAAATTTTGATAAAGAATGGGTGATGGGGCTTCCCTGGTGGCGCAGTGGTTGAGAGTCCGCCTGCTGATGCAGGGGACACGGATTCGTGCCGCGGTCTGGGAAGATCCCACATGCCACGGAGCGGCTGGGCCCGTGAGCCTTGGCCACTGAGCCTGTGCTCCGCGATGGGAAAGGCTACAACAGTGAGAGGCCCGCGTACCACAAAAAAAAAAAAAAAAAAAAAAAAAGAATGGGAGATGATCATTATTGCTTGCACTGAAAGACAGAGAACTTATAGTCACTAATATTTTTAACACTATTTCTTAAGGAATATAAGCCCTTTGGATCTAAAAGTTCATCTTATTTGCTGGCAGGAGAGAAACAGAGCCAAAATACTTTGAATATCTTTGGAAAAGGAAACTTATCTTCTTACATATACTTCCAAAAAACAGATTAGTAGAAAATAAAACTGACATATTCTTTCCATGCCTATCAAAAAACAAAGAAAAATGTATTATTTATGAATAGTAAAACTATGTTTAAATTTTTTTTAATTAATTAGATTGTTTCATAAGCAAAGAAGAAATACATACTGGATTTCCCAACTATCACTTTAGTGCAGAATGTACCCTTAAAAGTTTACATGACACAAAAGGTCATACATTGAAAAGAAAGTCTCCCTCCAATCACTAAATCCTATTTCTACTTCCCAAAGGCAAAAAACATAAGCATAGACCATATAAGAATGCATATGTACTTATACACAAGTAGACACACAATTAAACAGTAGCATTCTATCTACTATCTATACCTACTGCTCTACAGCTTGATGTTTTTAATATATCTAAAGACTGATTATTCCATGTGAAGACACACAGATATACCTCATTCTAACAGTTGCAGAGTATTCCATTTTCAGGAATAAATTCCACAGTTTATTTAACCAGTTCTCTATTAATGAACATTCAGGATGTTTACAATCTTTTGCTACTATAAATGATACAACATTTTCATTATACATACTCTGTAGTGCATATGAATAAATATGTTTATAGAATATATGCCTAGAACTAGTACTACTGGTCATTCATTCTAATAAAAACTGCCACATCCTCTTCCACACAGTATATATCAAACTTCTGATCTTTGATCATCTGACAAATGAAAAATAGAAAATCATATTTCAATTTGTATTTCTTTTAGTATGAAAGGTTGCATGTATTTTCAAATGTTAAAAGCCATCTGTGTATCTTTTTCTGTACACTGTCTGCTCATGTCCTTGTTCATCTTTTTACTGGGATCTTATTGATTTATAAGAACTCTTTGAATATTAAGGAAATTAGCTCTGTCATATTGTTTCAAACTTTTTCTCAGTTTATCATTTGTCCTTTGACACTGAAATATTTATTTTTTTACTTTTCATATTGTTGAGTTTATAAATTTTTTCTGGAAATTTTCACATATGCAGAGAAGTTAAAAAGATGATACAGCAAATACCTATACAATGAGATTCACCATGTGATAGGAAGTCTCCAAGATGGTTCTCAGTAATTCTCACCTCCTGGTATTCATGCCCTTTGCCAGTACATTTATTATATCTCCTTTTCTCCACCTTTATAATACACTAAATTCCCATATATACTGGATCTATCTCTCTGTTTAATAGATATCTATTCATGAATTAGTATCACACTTTTAATTCCCATAGCATTATAGTGTTATATCTGATTGAATTAGACTTTACCACTTTTGTTTTTCAAGACTTTTGCTTTTCCATATGGCTTTAGAATCAGTTCTATTTGGTCCCCCCAAACATCTTACTGATATTTTATATTGAATGCTTCAAAACTATAGATAATTCAGGGAAGAACTGACATCTTTATAACAAAAATTCATTTCTAAGAATAGGATATATTTTTCTATGTGTTTTTTTAAATGTTGCCATTTGCAACAACTTGAATGAACCTAGAGGGTATTATGGTTAGTGAGATAAGTCAGAGAGAGAAAGACAAATACTGTATGCTATCACTTACACGCGGAATCTAAAAAATAAAATAAAAATAAGTAAATAAAATGAATAAATATAACAAAACAGAAAGAGACTCAGAAATATAAAGAACAAACTAGTGGTTACCAGTGGGAAGAGGGGAGGGGGTAGGGCAAAACAGGGGTGAGGGATTAAGAGATACAAACTATTATGTATAAAATAAATAAGCTTTTTAGCTTATCCTTTTGGATATATTATATAGCACAGGGAATATAGCCAATATTTTATAATAACTTTAAATGGAATATTATCTATAAAAATTTTGAATTGCTATGCTGTACACCGGAAACTAATATAACATTGTAAATCAACTATACCTCAATAAATAAATAAATAAATAACGAAAAAGAATGGGATACATATTTTCTATTTAAGTCTTCTTTTACTCTTCTTTGTAGCATGTTTAAATTTTCTTTACATAGCTCTTTCACATTTTTTGGTGTTTATTCCTAGTTATTTTATCTTTTTTTAAAATTTTAAAATCTTTTTTGATTTCACAGTTAGTGCATTATTTTCTCTCACCATGTTTTCTAAATGGCTACTGTTTGTATATAGGACTATAGGTTTCGTATATTAATTTTGCTTCCAACTACCTTACTGAATTTTCTTATTAGTAATATTTTTCCCCCAGTTGATTTTCTTGGGATTTCCTCATATATAAGCATTTCATTTGCAAAGAATGAGCATTCTCCTTCCCTTCTTTCAAACCTCTCATATCTTTCTATTGTCTAACTGTATCAGCTAGTACCTCCAAAATGTTAAACACTAGTAGTAAGAGTTGATATAACAAGACTGTTTCCAAAGTTGCCCCATTAAACATGAATGTAGGGCTTCCCTGGCGGCACGGTGGTTGAGAGTCCGCCTGCCGATGCAGGGGACACGGGTTCATGCCCCGGTCCGGGAAGATCCCACATGCCGCGGAGCGGCTGGGCCCGTGAGCCATGGCCACTGAGCCTGCGCGTCCGGAGCCTGTGCTCCGCAACGGAAGAGGCCACAACAGTGAGAGGCCCACATACCACAAAAAAAAACCCAAAAAACCAAAAAAACATGAATGTAAAGAAAAAGTTAAAATCAATTCATTCCTGCCAAATGTACTCTTCAGAAAAGAACCTTTAAAAAGTTGAAATGTTTCTTACAGCATTTCAATAATTAATTTGCTTGGAGCTCTAAAATTTATAATCTAAATGAAATAGTTACAATTAAAAAAACTATTCTTACATTCAAAGATAACAAGGACTGGAACATATAATTAAAACAAAATAAGGAACTTCCCCGGTGGTGCAGTGGTTAAGCCTCTGTGCTCCCAATGCAGGGGGCCCAGGTTCCATCCCTGGTCAGGGAACTAGATCCCACATGCATGCCACAACTGAAGAGTTCGCATGCCACAACTAAGGAGCCTGTGTGCTGCAACTAAGACCCAGCACAACCAAAGAAGTAAATAAATAAATATTTTAAAAACAAAACAAAACAAAAAACAAAATAAGAGTCACTCACCTTCCCACTTTTTGGCTGCCAAGCAAGTCTGCAGATTGATTTTGCATTTATCACATCATTGCATTTTTGCAGCAGTGGCCAACTGATAGCACATGTCTGATTTAGGAAAAAAAAGAAAATGTAAGTCTTGTGACTGAAAAATAATCTTTTTAAATAAATAAAAATGAAAAATAAAATGCCAAAAGAAAAAAAAGAAAATTTATTTCCCCTTATGAAAATTCTTCCAAAAAAGATATGCAGCACTGAGTACATTTAATAAGTGGTTTCTTCAAACTGATAGATAGCTCGGAAAAAAGCAACTTAATTCACTTTAACCTAATTATAATATTTGATTTACCTAAGTTACTTTATGTTTTTCACAGTTATAAAGAGCACAAGTCTTAAATAATTAACTCAAATAGGAGTATTTCCTATGTAGAATAAGCAAACAGTATACTCACCGAATAAACATACACAAACAAAAAAAACCTCAATACATTAAAATCTTAAAGTAACTATGAAAATAAACTTGAGAGATCTACTACGAAATGTTAAGGTGTCAAAGTCAATCCTTTTAAATAGTTCAAAAGTGAGGGAAGAAACTGTGGCTATGAGCTGAAGCATATCTGTGAGGGATGTTTTCCTCATCAGCTACATCATTCCTAGAAATGCCAAGCCTTCTCTGATTGCCTCAGGAAGAATTCATTGTTCCCTCTGCCAATCCAGAAAGCATTTTCTCCATACCTCCTTTAAAGCTATTACCAGGCTGGGTCAGAGTAAGTTATGTGACTCTCCAAATCAAGTGTGGCCCATGCCTTACTTTCGTATCCCCAACATCTGGGGACCAACATATGGTAGTTAGCTTATAAATATATAATGATTGAATTTCCCTTTATGATTAGATACAGAATCAATTAGTCGTCAACATATTTACTTTTGCTTAGATTGTTGGGGAAGTTGATCACAAAACCAGTATTTAATGCTACTCAAAAGAAACAAACTATGAAGAATTATTAATTTGGTCCAATAATACATTATGTAACGTCCAATATATGATGGAAGTAGGCAAAAAGCTTTAAATTCAAATTGATGAGCTTACCTGATCTGAAATTTGCCACACCTTTACAGATCCATCACAACTAGCTGATGCCTGCATAATAAAACAATAGATTTCTCTATAGTTACAGCCATAATACTATATGGAGACTGGTTCAACTGATAAATTAAAGAGGCTTTTAACAATTGTGTGAAACTTTCTGCTAATTCTTTCACAGTTTTAAACATATTCGCAAAAAATGCAAAAAGAGAGGGAAAAAAATGATTACCAGAAAGATGTCCTTAGGGTCAAAGGAAAGACTTAAAACAGGGGCATCATGTCCTCGAAATGTTTTCTGTTGGCTGCAATCCGCCACATCCACAACTTTGACTAGAAAATCACTAAGAACAAGTGTAACGTACATCAATAAATGTCAATACAAAAGACTCTCAAAAGCTATGACCCAAATATTTCAAAGTAATGAGTAAATGCCATAATTTCTTTATAGCAACATGTGAAATTTGGCACCCATATTACCTTTTAGTTTTGGTCTATAAAGATGCTAAAAACATAACTCAAGATTTCTCATGTTAAAATATAAATACTTTTAGAAAGTGGCTTCCTTAGTTAGATCTTAAGCTTCTATTATTTGCTAATCTAATTACAGCCACAACCATTTTTAAAAGCATTATGCCTTTTACTCCAACTCAGCAATTCATCAATTACATTTTTTTCCTATGACAAATAAGCAACAAGAAAAACAACAAAAATCCTGATTGTACAGTCTAGGTTGTACCAAAAATAATTTTTAAAATTTTGTATCCAACTATCATCTTTCCCCAGTCTTTTCCAGCATTTACTGAGCAGGCTGTCGGCAAAGCAATATACCTCAATTCACAAAGAAGCACAAGTTTGTCATCAAAAACCTTTACCAGAAAGAAGACTTGAATATAATAATTAAATAACAACAACAAAGACGGTACAGAGTCCTGAAAATGTGACCCTGAATCCAATGAATGAGGCCATTTTGTTCTAATATTATTTCATTTTCTGATATCAAAGAGCCTTACCTAGATCCAGCAGCAATTTTTGCACCATCCCCATTAAAGATCACATGGTTTGCATTTGTGGTGAAGCGAGTCAATATACCATCTGGAACTCCTTCAGGAAACGTGTGCACTTGAACAGTATTGTTAGATACTGCAGTGACCAATTTCCCATTCTAAAAGAAAAATGAAAGAAACATTGGCAAAAATTAGTTAATTAATTGGGAGTCTCTCCATAGTTAAAAATCCGGTAAAAAACAAAAAAAAAAACTTATAAATGTAGTTCATGTCAAGAGAAAAATAATCAATATATAATTTTTCTGAAATGGCTATTAGCAAGAAAAATTTACTTGCTGCCTTTAGAAAATTTAATTCCCTCTTCATCAGCCAAACTTTTAGCCTCTGATTTCTCTTGTACTTCTGGCAAGAAAAATATTTAAATAGTGTTTTTGTGGATTCCCAAATGTCATAAGAAGGAGACTCAGAACAAGAAAACATAGCTAATCTCAATGAGGGAAGAGCACAATGGACACAATTAGTATTGCCCTGTGTTTCCAGAAAACAATCATTAGATGTGTTTTCAGAGTAGGGTAAAGTCTAAATGCGAATCCATAAATCCACGGCTCCTGTTTTTTTTTTTTTTTTTTGGCCGCACTGCAGGGCGTGCGGAATCTTAGTTCCCCAACCAGGGATCGAACCTGTGCCCCCTGCAGTGGAAGCGCAGTGTTTATTTAGTGTTTTAAAAACACTAAATAGAAAGTTTTAGGATCCGAAAATGATCTGCAAACACTGTTGTTTTGCACAGCTTTTAGCTAAGAATCATAAAAGGTCAGGGATCTGCCCTACCACCTTAATTTTATTACTTACCCAGGAGGAATTAAGTCCTGATGCACTAAATCATAGTCTACCAACCTCATACACAATTCGATATATCATATGGTCAATTTATTAATTTATGTTAAATAACTACCAAAAGAAACAAACTACTCAAGTTTGTTAATGAACATACTTTACCCTATAGCAATAGGTCTCAGCCGTATTTGCGCACTTAGGACCCTTAGCTTATCTACAGCATCTGCTCCCATTCTAATGGGAAAAGAACCTGGTAATACAATGACATGTTACTATATAGCAACATTTGGGGAAATGTGTACATTTGTTCAAATAACAGTTCAGATGATTCAAATTTGAACTGTGATAAACACCTTCAAGTTCAATTACTGGAAAACTGGTGAAAAATACTGTTTATGCCTACATTGCAACTACTGTATATAATTAAATCCATAATAAACTAAATTCATAATGTTGAAGTTAAGCTAACAATAATTTAAATGTGAAAACCAGAAGAGAATCAACAATATGCTATAACCAACTCAACACAACACTGATACTGCTAAGTGTCCTTTGGCAAAACTGCAGAAACACCAACTATTTACTTGTGTGCATGTACAGAAATTTTGCAACCTTGGCTGTGCTTTACTTCACAGACAGATTTCTTAGTAGAATACTGACTAAACATCCTCAGTTAGCTCTAGTAAATAATCTTGGTAATTCTTTAACAAAACTTTAACTAGCCCTCTATTCATGTGAAAATGTTAAAGTATATAACAGCACTAACTCACCTGGGAGATCTGAATAAAGGCCTTGCTTTGAAGTCATTTTCAAACAAATCTACTGGGAAACCAAATCACTACCAGTATACGGTGTCAACTAGTAAAAATTTAAAAAAAAGAAACCATGCAAAGGATCAGAGCTGTGGTCCGGATCTGGTCAGACTATTCTTCTCCCTGGTGGATAGGGAGGAATGGAACCCAGCACAGGATGACTTGGGCCCACTGTGTTCCTAACTATGTCATTTGACTTTCCTCTGAGCTTTGATTTTCCCAAGAATAAAATGGAGATCATTCCACATACCTCTCCTTACCTTTGTTAAAGACAACGTAAAATACTATGCAAGTGTTAACTATTACTACCTACAAATATGTTGATATATCCCAGTTTCACTATTTTGGAGGGTGATTTTTTTTCTGCTTTGTCCTCAAATAAAGCACCTAATTGTACTTCCCTATAGCACTGAATCCATAAAGTATGTATTTACGTATTTATAAGCAATTATGCTTTAAATGAAATTGTCAACTTTGCATGGCTATTTGGTAACATCATTTCATTGAAGAATTATAAACTCCATTCCTAAAGCCAAACATTTTAGCACTGAATATGAGCCTTGTAGTCAGTTGAATAGTGGCCCCTAAAAGACATGTCTAAATCCTAAGCCCAGGTACCTGTTACCGTAGCCCTAGGAAACTACCATAAGTCCACTTTCATTTTTTTCTTCTTTAAAGTCTTTTTCATATACAAAAGCAGTACATACTTATTGTAGGAAAAAAACCACGAAACTGTCCTGAGCAGACAGTGAGTTTTCCTACTCTTGTGAAGCAATTTCCATTAACTTGTTGGGGTTAAGTCTTTTTAACTTTATTCTATAGATATACAAATTACAAATATTTGTGTACTTAAATCCTTTATTTTAACAAACATAAGACTATTCTATAACAGACTGTTATGAAACTCTATTTTTCATTTTTTCAATTAATTGTAAACATCTTTCCAAATGAAGGTATACAGCACTCTCGCATTTTTTTAGTGGCTGCATAGTATTACATTATATGACTACCAAAATTTATAAAATGTATTCTCTATTCAGGGACACTTCAATTGTTTCTTTTGCTATTATAAACAATGGTTTTACTAATATTCTTGTCCACAGAAATGAATGTGTGTACTTCCTTAGGGTAAATAGCCAGAAATGACTGTGTGCATTCTAACTGTGATACACCATTATCCATTTATTCCAAAAAAAGTTCATCAGTTATACTTCCAGCAACTGTTGTGTGAAAATACTGTGAAACAGAAAATATATATTGGTCTCTACCCTCAGTTCCTGGCACAGAGTTCCTAAAACCCTTGAACTGTCCTAAGTGATAAGAGCACCAGGAGCATCTTTTGTTCCAAACTTTGGTCTTTGACTGATTCCTGACACAAAGCTCCCAAATCCCTTGGAACTTTCTGGGTGATAGGAATGTCTTTTGTTCTAATGAGGTGCGTCTTGGTGGGCTCCTGGATAGCTTCAGGATGGTGGCTGGTCACCAGAAAGATCAAGTCATGATCAGAAGCTTGGAACTTTCAGTCCCACACCCCTATCATCCAGGAAGGGGAGAGGGGCTGGAAATGAAGTTAATAATCAGTCATGCCGATGTGATGAGCCTCCATAAAAATCCCAATAACATGGGGTTCAAGGAGCTTCCAGGTTGGTGGTGCACCCCAACTCCACATCTCCATTCTCCAGACCTCACCCCATGTTCTCTTCATCTGGCTGTTCATCTGTATCCTTTATTATGTAATAAACTGGTAAACTTATTTCCCTGATTTCTGTGAGCTGTTCTAGCAAATGATCTTATCCAAGGAGGGGGTCATGGAAATCCCCATTTGCAGCCAAGCTGAACAGAAGTTGTAGGTCATCTGGGGACCTAATACTCGCGACTGGTGTCTGAAGTGGGGGATAGTCTTGTGGGACTGAGACCTTAACCTGTGAGGTCTGAGCTAACTCCAGTTAATGTCAAAATTGAACTGAATTGTAGGACACCCAGTATTGCAAAGAACTTATTGATATGGGGAAAAACCCATATATCTGGTGTCAGAAGTGTTGTGAGCATGGCAGTGTGAGAGTAAAGGAGAAACACAGGAAAACAGTTGTTTTTCCTTTATAAATACTTCTCCAAGCCCTCACTATTACTGGAATCAGGAATATTTTTCATCCTTGTCAATCTTACAGGAAAAAAAATCCAATTGTTTAATTTGCATTTCTTTACTTATTAGTGAGATTTAGCTCATATTTAATGTACATTAGTCATTTATATTTTTTCTCCTAGGAATGCATTTTCCATTATATATGACCATTTTTTAAAAAGCATCTAAAGTATCTAAAGACCATCTCATCTACCTTAATGAGTCTGGGTTTGAAAAAAATATGAATTATGTAGAAAGATTTTTTTTTCCTATTCAAATACAATACACTCAACTTAAAATTCATCACAAATAAAAAGGTTAGATAGTTAGTTTGCAAAGTCCTTCTGAAAACATATCTCCATTCTCCAAGTACATCTCATTCTTATATTTACTTTACATAAAACATTAGAAATGTGAAATAAGTATATATCTTGAAAAAGTTAATGAAACAGTCCTTTCTTCCAGTACAATTCCTCATTATCTGAATTAGTGAGCTAAAAATTTGAAACTGCACTGAGTTTTCCTTCAAAGAAAAAAAAAGATACATTTAAATCTCTTAAAAGATAAAGTATAATTTCCTGCATATATTTTAATTGGCTCATCATTACTATCCATTAATCACCTTTAATAAACCATTCAGATTTTACCTGTAAAAGTTTTGGGCAAATTATGGCATTATTACACATTTTTAAATATTATTATTTCATAAGAGAAATGAAAACGTTTATCTATATTCAAAACTTCTATAAAAGTATTTTTCATCCATATATAAAACATCACATGGCAGTAACACTTCATATCAGTTGCTGTAATTGTTTTAATACCTTCAAAGCACATGAATATGCTTTTTCTCCAACATTAATGGACTTAGGATCATCATCATCCAAGTCTTCCCAAATCCTCACATCACCATCACTTCCACAAGTTACAATACAACTGTGAAGGAAACACACTCGTTAAAAAGTCACCCCGTTTTAGGCTTATTAATTTTTTTGGAATGCTACTTTATCTGTTTTCTAATAAAATCAAGGTATTAGCCAATATGTTTCCTCATTTTACATACATAAACCTCAATAACAAGGACTGTTAACCTCCTACTCTGTAAAATGAAAGGTAAATTTATGCTTCCTACAGTTTCTCCTTGGCATAAAATTCCTTATACATTTGTAACAATGTAAGAAAAATGAATGTAATCTCTGTAACAACAGGGACCAGGTCTACTTTGCTTACCATTGTGTCTCTAGCACAAAGTAGTCTCTAACAAATAGAAGCTTTGATAAATGTTGAATGAATAAATGGATGAATGGAAGAGCTCAATTATCCAAAGGCGATTATTCAAATGGCTATCTGTCAACTCCCAAATTGTTTTCTGAGTGCTTTTCTTCATTCGGTATGTGTCCTCTCTGGGCACATACAAAAGCAAATAAAACACAAAAATAAAATGGTAAATGGTGGAGTCTCGATGTGCAACTGATCCCAGGTTAAGATGGAGCAGGGAGCCAAGGGCCTAAGCCAGTGGCATGTGGCTCTGCACCAGTTCAGAGACCTGCCCACAGCATTCCCACTCAGGATACTGAGAAGTCAATGTCCATCTTGGACGTGTCTTCATCTTCCAGAAGCAGTGGAGTGCACACCTCTTGGAATCATGGCCCATCAGGCATTCAACATGCTCCTCAGTGCACAGAGCTGGAGAGGATCCCCTTGGTCTCTGCTGAGGCACCCAGGCAGAATGCCAGTGAAATGGGGCCACACTTCAGTACGTCGCTGCCTGACTACGGTGTGAGCTACTGCCCTCAAGTGACTTTCACTCCTTCCCAGATGATTTACACTCAGGAAATGTCTCCTGCCCAGCCAGGAATGATGATATTCAAGGGGCCCCAGGTGATGCCTTTAGGAGAGCCCAGTATTCCAGGGGTGGCCCCGACCTTTGGTGGGAATCTAAGGATGCCCCCCAATGGGCCGCCAGTTCTCACCTGCCAGTGGAATCCCAATGATGTCCCACATCAGAATGTGAACAATGCCTTATTCTGGCCTCCCAACAGTAACTTCTTAACAGAGGCCCTTTAACACCTAAAACATTATTGGATCCAACCATGCCTTCCACTGAGGCCCCGGCAATGCTCCCTTCTTTGGATCAGATGTTGCCTCCTAGAAACCGCACAACTTTGCGATGCCCCCAGCTGGATCCCCATTATTGCTGGCTTTGGAATCCCAGGGCTCTCTTGTGAGACAGCCAGTCTCCCAGGAAGACCCCTTCCTACCTAAGCAGCCCTTACCTGCTCCACAGAGAGCAGAGCAGTACTCCGGGGCCCAAGAAAGGGCTCCCAGGAGAACACCCCCAGTTTCAAGGCCTTACCGCTGCGACTATGAGAACTGTGAAAAAGCTTATACTGAGCACTCCCACCTCGTGAGTCACCAACGCAAACACACAGGTGAAAGGCCCTATAAATGCATGTGAGAAGACTGCACTTGGCCCTTCTTCCGTTCCAACGAACTTAGAAGACATACTCGGATACACAGCAAATACCGACGACGTAAATGTGACCAGTGCGGCCAACAATTCATGAGATCTGACCATCTCAGGCAACACCAAAGGACTCGTATGCGGGTGCCAACATCCCCAGACCCACCGGCTGACAGTGGACGTACGGCTGGCTGGTCCTCCTGCTTCTGGTCTTTAGGTCAATCTGCTCTTCCCCTCATTTTGGCTTCTCTGCTCAGATCCTGCCTGCCTCTGACCAGCTAGTCTCTTTGGTAGGTGTAGGCTTTGATGAAGACAGAAAGGTTATGAGACAGTGTGGAAGCCCATATGAGCTCTGGACCTAGTCGGGGCTCCTCAGAAACTGTCTTGGGTGTCCTCACATCTCTGGGGCCACCTACTTTTGTGCCAAGTTCAGCCACATGGGAAGATGGAGCAAAGTAGAGATTGGGAGCTTTATAAAAAGCTCTTTATCTTATGTCACTCCCAGCTTGAAACCCTTTAGCCACTCTCCTTTGCCTGCTACATAAAATCCAAGTTCCTTATCTTGGTCTTTGACAGTTTCCAGAGACAGACTATGTTCAAATCCTGAATTTACCACTTACTAGCCATGTGACTTTGGGAAAGGTCTTTGATCATTATGTCAGATTCTCTCTTCTGGTAAAAGAAAAACAGTATTGGACTGTTGTGAACACATCTTATGTACAAAATCAGATTCTCTCCGGCACTCACCAGCCTCATGCCCAGAGTTTGCCTCCTCCCATCATTTGCAGACTTGGATGGAATGCCCCCACTGGACATGGGATCTGGCACCTCAAGTACCCACTAGCAACCCAGGAATGTGGAAGAGTTAGTGCTCCTGGGGTAATATTTAACTAATGGGAGATGGGAGAAATCCAGGACGATAAATTCCCTCTTCTTCCCTCCCTTCCCTGAACTGGTGCAAGACACCATTTCTCCCAGTGGGGAGACCTCCCAAGTAGCCAGTGGACACACCTTCTGTGCCTCTTCCAGGCTTGTCATGAAGCAGACTCAATCTATCACCTGGCATTGCCTCCCATTTTTCCTGAGTCGAGTCCCTTTTCTCACTCTCAATGCTCTGAGAGTGCATCACCCAAATAAAACATTGGTACTTAAAAAAAAAAAAAAAAAAAAGGTGGGAGGGAGGGAGACGCAAGAGGGAAGAGCTATGGGAACATATGTATATGTATAACTGATTCACTTTGTTATAAAGCAGAAACTAACACACCATTGTAAAGCAATTATACTCCAATAAAGATGTAAAAAAAAAGAAAATAAGCTAATGTCATAAGAAAGCACACATACACACACACACACAAAACGAGATTTTCACATTTAAAAAAAAAAGGGGGGGCTTCCCTGGTGGCGCAGTGGTTGAGAGTCCGCCTGCCGATGCAGGGGACACGGGTTTGTGCCCCAGTCCAGAAGGATCCCACATGCCGCGGAGCGGCTGGGACCGTGAGCCATGGCTGCTGAGCCTGCGCGTCCAGAGCCTGTGCTCTAAAACGGGAGAGGCCCGTGTACCACAAAAAAAAAAAAAAAAAAAAGGTAAATGGTGCGACTTCCCTGATGGTCCACTGGGTAGGACTCCGTGCTCCCAATGCAGGGGCCCCAGGTTCAATCCCTGGTCAGGGAACTAGATCCCGCATGCATGCCGCAACTAAAGAGTTCGCATGCTGCAACTAAGAAACCCACAGGCCACAACTAAGAAACCTGCAGGCTGCAACTAAGAGCCCACATGCCACAACAAAGGTGCTGTGTGAAGACCTGGTGCAGCCTAAATAAATAAATAATAATTTTAAAAAGGTAAATGGCAAAGAGAAGCCATATAAAAAACTATGGATGTTCAGAAGACAAAAATTAATTCCCACTTGGAAAATCAGAAGGGTTCATAAGAAAAGTATTTACATTGGGAAATTAAAGGACAGGTAGGACTGGATATGCTGAGATTGGTAAAAAGGACAGTTCCAAACAGACAAAACTACATGAACCAAAATATGAAGTTAGTAAAGCATAGGGGAGTTTACATGGAGCAGGCAGGCCAGGAAATTGAGGGGAAAAAAAGTAGATTGGGGTCATCCTATTTAAGATGACCTTAAGGCCAGAGTAAGGACCTTGGTCTCGGTTCTATAAGAAATAAATAAGAGGACTATAAGTCTCAGTTTGCCCAGGACATTCCTGATTTATGCATCCAGCTGGTTTGGCATTCGTCCTGATTTTTCACTTAAAAACACATTAGTATTAGTTGAATCAAAATTGGTGAGTTTGACAGACTTCTTTGCACTTCCAGCTTCTGTCATGATCTTGTTTGGTAGTATAACATGTGCAATGAATAGTGTTCTCACCTCAACATGTAGGTAAATCTGAAAGACAACCAGTGATAACCCATCTCTCCCTTTCCAACCCTTTCCTGATGTAACATAACACCTCCTTTCAAGGACAATAGGTGTTAACTGATAAAAAACTGGAGTCAGACAAGAGCCGCTAGAAAGAGCAATTTCTTTCCGTCTCCAGTGGTGATGGGAGGAGCATTTCATATCCCCGTCGCTACTGGCTATTTGGTGTATCAGCTAGGTGCACCGAGGGAGATGTTACAGGTGCCAGCTGGAGACGACAGTGGGAAATTGCAATGAAATAATAGCGGAATTAATGAGAAACATATGGAAGAATTAGAGTTAAGAAGTCCTTTGAAGGGCTTTTGGAGTAGTCTGAACATTCTTCCTACAATGTTTTGTCATTTACTGTAGGAATAAAAGTAACCACAGGGCTTCCCTGGTGGCGCAGTGGTTGAGAGTCCGCCTGCCGATGAGGGGACACGGGTCCGTGCCCCGGTCCAGGAAGATCCCACATGCCGCGGAGCGGCTGGGCCCGTGAGCCATGGCCGCTGAGCCTGTGCGTCCGGAGCTCCGCAACGGGAGAGGCCACAACAGTGAGAGGCCCACGTACCGCAAAAAAAAAAAAAAAAAAAAAAAAAAAAATCAAAAAGGAGTAACTACAGTTCAGGCATTCAATAATGGAGCTGGGTGGCCATTGTGGATACGGTTTTAGACACGTTCCTACATTACTAAGAACTTGAATTTTCTTAACTGTATCATACTCAAGGATACCACCAGCTGTTCTCAAAACAATATCTGAGAGCAGCTGCCAACTGCAACCTTATGGTCTCAAGGTCTCCCCTTATAACTAGGCAACCATATTGGACCCTAATCCTTACTTAACAAGCACCCTTACTTCTTGCAACTCCAATTATAATTCTCACAAACAACATGTAATTTTGCAGTCTGTGCTGTTATAAGCCTCCCCCATTTTGTAGTCCGACAGAATGCAATTCAAATGCTTCTTTAATCTGTGTCTCCTGGGCTATAGTCCTCAGTTTGGCTCAAATAAAACTCTTTTATATTCCTCGCACAGATTGTTTATTGATTATACCCTCTAACAGGGACTAGAATAACCCTGAGAAAATATCATCATTTAGGAATCAAGCAGAGGAAATAAATTAGAAAAAAAAGCTGTCAGAAAGTTAAAAACAATTTTAAAAAGAAAAGAGCATCACAAAAGGCAAGGGAGGATAAAATACCAAAAAGTTAGAATGGGCCACTAAATTTGACAAGCAGGCAGCTACCGTTCTGACAAAATAACTGATAATGTGAGATGCAGAAAGGAAGTGAACAAAGGGGAAATGTGGGGGAAAGCTCATATCATTCCAACTCCTCTGGAAGTAAGATTTCACACTCGTTGGCTTTCTTGATATACTAAAACTGCCATGCTGGTCCGAATTAAACAGTAAATCTAAGAACATTTATGTGCCGTTTTAGATATCAACCTTATTTCTATCTGGATGAGTAATTTTAGGCAGAACTGCTTACATGACATACAAGAATAACTTCTAACATTCACACCTGAAACGTTCTTTTTGTTTCTCAAAGTACCTTACCTCCCAGAATCATCAAAACAGACATCTGTGTGTCCCTCTGTGTGCCCATATCTCATCGGCTTCTTTGTAGCAGGCATTTTTTCCTTTACCTATCTGAAAATGTTTTATAAAAGTCAGTATTATTTTAAAGGACAGGAAAGCCGGGGGCTGAACAGGAAGAAGGGAGGTTAGTCTCCTGCGGGACACGCCCTCGGCAGCCCCTTTTCCCCCACCCGAGGGGCACAAACAGGGAATAGGGATGGGTCTGTCCGACACTAAGCCGGAAAGAGGACACGCTTCTCTTCGTTGGGCCGCACGCACGCGGGCAGCGGGAGGGAGCACTCACCGAAGCTCCGCGACTGAGGAAAGGCGACAAGGAGCAGCACCGGTGGAGGAGCAGCACGGGTGCATGGAGCTTCCCGCGCTCGGCGTGCTCCCACACTGCGCCTGCGCCGGCCCGCCCACGCCCGGCGCGGTCCCGACCCAGGTCGCTGGGCGGTGGCGTCAGCTGCGCGCCCGCCGGCAGGGAAAAAGCCGGTTGCTGGGGGAGTGAGGAAGAAAGGGAGGGACCCGAACACGGAAGTGGCGGCAGCGCCGGCGAAGCAGGTGGGGGCGGTGACTGCGACGTCTGAGATGAGAACCCCGCACCGAAGGGTGGGGGCTTGCAGGCAGGCATCAGTCTTAGAGGACCTACATGAGGTGCCGGAGTGGTTGGGTCTCCCTTCTCCAGCTTAGCGAGCACCCAGAGTGATGGCGGTGGTGATGGCGGCAGTTACTCGGGCAGCCCCAGTTAAACTGCGCTCCGAGAGGTGAGTGGGGGAAGGGTGGTTGCTGCTTGGCCTTGCCCAGCGGGGTCTGCTTCTACTTTCCGGGCGCTCCTCACAGGCAGCCATATCCGGGTCCCCGTACGGGTCCAGCCCCTCCTTGGGACCCGGCTAGAGAACGAGATGTTTGGGCATGTTCTTTCGAGAAAAGGAAGCTGAGACCCTTCTCAAGCCTTTAATCTTGGCATCCTTGGCGCCTTCATCTTGTCATTTCTATACCGGTAAAGGAAGGAAGACTTAATCTCAGTTCATGGTTCCTGGAGGTCTGGCGTGTACATTAATGCTTACTCTATAGGACATTTTACATATATCCCTTAAGAAGAAAGTAATTCGGGTTTCCCTATTCAAACCCCACCTAAAGTTCACTGAAGTGCATATTTAGATGTAAAAGAAGAGCTAGAACTAAAGTATATTGTTGAATACTTCATTCGATCCTTACAATCTTTGCTAAGGTCTTGGCCATTAAGTTTATGCTTTGCTTGGGTCTTCACGTTCTCCATGTTGGGAGACCTGTCTCTGATGAAAACCTTCACAATGATATTTTTCGTGCTACCCACCTTCTATTCTCAATCGGAACTTGTTTATGACATAAGAGAAACGTTTTTCTGTTGTAGAGTTTTCCCCATTGTTTTTCAGTCTAGTTCCATTGGGAAAACTTGCGAACAGATTTAGACAAACCGTGGTATAGTTCTTACCGTGGTGGCATTGTGAAAGGTGTTGCTTTGAGTACTAGGGCTCCAAATAGGCTTGCTAGACACTGAGGTTTGGTACGTGAATGAAGAGGAAGAGTGGTTGGCTGAAAAAGAACTTGGGATTTGTGGAAAAATAACCAACCTATCCTTGATTTCCCACAAGAGCAAAAGATACCTGAGATGATTCTTTCCGAGTGACTTAATTTTATTTGGATAGCATTCGTTGTTTAGATAGACTGATTTCTAATTTTTTTTAAATCCAATATCACTGGATAGACTGGGGTTCAAGAAGAAGTCCGATAATACATCAAATAAATCATCGTGAGATTTCAGTGTAGTGCTTTTCAGAGCTCAGCATAAGAAGAATCTGCCAATTTGGAACAAGATTTATAGCTATAAAATGCCGTAACTATAAAATATGTTAACACCATGTGACTTCAAAACTATGAATGGTGTTTGCGCTTCTCTCCTTTCACTCTGCTTTAGCAATGAACACATTTGATTCATAGGGTTTTTTGTTTTGTTTGTTTGTTTGTTTGTTTTTTTACAAATTTCACATGTATGGAAAGAGCTTGGGCCTTAGAGTTGAACAATCCTAGATTTTAATTTTGACTCTGACAGTTACTCGTGTGACCTTGAATATACTTCTTTACTTTTACTGAATGTCAGATTCCTCATCTCTAAAATGAAGATGACACCTTCTTCCATATATAGAAGACACTCATGGATGTATAAAACTAATTGTCTTGTGTTATTAATGGGGTACTTTGGGTGGGCATTTAATGGTTTCATTTAAAATGGAGTTGTTTGAATCATTATCCATTAAATTTTTTCAACTGTTAAAAGATGTATTCTTGCTTTTGCCAGTATGTTTTCACATGTCCATTTCTATTTCAGTCAGATTTTAAAAAGACAAATTTTAAAGTCCTCAGTGAATTCACAATCTTGGTGAGGGAAACAGACATTCAAATAATATGTACAAGACTAATAGTGTGGTAATGAAATGTGTAACTTAAATCTTAAATTGCCTGGTTATTTAAGATAATATAGCTTTTAAAAAGAAACCAGTGTAGCTGTCCGTCACCAATGTGGGTGTCAGGTGCATGTCTCATAGGAGTGGATAGCTGAATGAACTCACTGAAAATCATGCCAAGGTCGCAGCTTCGATTGCAGTGAAGGTTAGTTACCATTTCTCTGTTGTGACCATTCATAGTACCCTTAGGCTCACAAATATTGTTGTTCTCAAGGACAATAGGGTGAGAAAGCATGAATATATTACCGTTCTACTTGTGGCAGTATTATCTATAAATGTCATATAATCTTAGTTTATCCAGGAGGCATATCAGTATTGCCTTATGAGAGGAGTTTTCAAATTCCTTTTTAATAAAATATGTATTGATATTTGATGTAAAAATTATTAATCCTATGAAACATAAGGCTAGAAGAAGAGAGTAATAACAAAACTGAGAACAGAGTATTGAAAAAAAAACATTGAAGGCAGTTTAGAAATCTGAAGATTTTTATATCTCTGAAAGTGTCCTGAATCTTACCAGCCTATTTAATTTATTTTGGGGGTAAATAATACTTGTGCATGTATAAACTTTCTAAGGTGTAAAAGGGAATACAGGAAAGTCCTACTCTCAACCTACCCAGTTCCGCTGGCCAAAGACGGCTAATATTTGACTCTTGTGTTGTTACAGTGGCAGTGGATCCTTACTACGGCGAGACAGATATAATCATTGTTTTATGAATGAAAAAAACCAAGGCTCAGAAAGGTTGTGAGTTGTCCAAGGTCACACACCTAACCAACTGTCTGAACTAGAAATAGAACCCAGGTCTATTAACTTCTGATCCAAGTAGTCTACCATACTGCCTCTCCAAGTCATAACTGTTGCCATAAAACTTAGAATTTAGTTTTATCAGAACATGAAAACAATTTTATTTAATTCTAGAATAACATTATACTAGTTTGTAGGTAAAACTTGTTACCCAAGCTTAAATGTAAGCAGACGTAGTTATCATAAAGCAATGAAAAGAATAATCTATGATCGTTTTTTTTAAAAAAAAAAACTTTGCCTACTATTACTGTTGAAACCTGTTTATTTGCTAAGTTAGCTTGTAAGAAATTACAAACTTTTTATAATTAAGTTTGGTTATTTACACCCATACTACTTTTCAAGAATTTAAAGCTTAAAAACACTTTTTAAAAGAGCATGTTTAGTATCAGGAGTAATAGAAAGTGCTTTATGATATCTCACAAATGCCAAAGCATCCTCAGCCTCAGGCTTTTGAGATGTTTTTGTCCAGATTTTCTAGCCTTATATGTAGCCTTTGTTTCCTTTCATTCTTTTTCCTTAATTTTGCCACTTTCCCATCTCTCATTTTTAGAAATTAGCTTATTCTACATGGAAGGTTCTGAGAAGACAACGTATTACAGAACGTAGTATGTATTCTCATTAAGCTCAATGTATGCTGTTTTCATAGATTTTAATCCTGGCAGGAAAAACATGGGGCAGCTGACGGTATCCAGATTTAACAATGTGAACACTGAAGCTAAATGAGATTCTAAAAGTCAGGAGAGATAGCTAGTAAGTGACAAAGTCTAAATTTTAGATCATGTTTGATGATTTAGCAACTCATGCTGTTGTTTCATCTGCACCATGCTTCATTTTTAAACATGGTATAGTGAAAAACTAGATTGTTAATTTTTTATAGATCTTTATAACTTAAAAATTTCCTCTTTAGACTAAATTGTACTCATAGGAAGAAAGACTACAAGGAAATTGGCCAAAATGTCTAAATTGAGTGCCTCTAGGTAATTGAATTACAGGTTTTTTTCCTCCTTTTTGAACTTTTCTGAATGCTCCATATATTTTATAATGAGCATATATTATTTTTATAATTAAAAAATTACAAATTGAAAGGAAGAAGTACATCTGTACAATCCAATTTATTCTCTAAGAGTCACAATTGAATATCTTAAATATTCTGGTTTCTAAGATTCTGTTAAGGTTCTTGCGCTTTTAATTTTTAAAAAAATTTTTTAAAATAAATTTATTTATTTTATTTTTATTTTTGGCTGCGTTGTGTCTTCATTGCTGTGGACAGGCTTTCTCTAGTTGCAGCGAGCGGGGGCTACTCTTCATTGTGGTGCATGGGCTTCTCATTGCGGTGGCTTCTCTTGTTGCGGAGCACAGGCTCTAGGCGGGCGGGCTTCGGTAGTTGCGGCTCGTGGGCTCTAGAGTGCAGGTTCAATAGTTGTGGTACATGGGCTTAGTTGCTCTGCGGCAGATGGGATCTTCCCGGACCAGGGCTCGAACCCGTGTCCCGTGCATTGGCAGATGGATTCTTAACCACTGTGCTACCAGGGAAGTCCTGGTTCTTGCACTTTTAGAAGTTTATAGTGCCAGCTCTTAGTTTTCTGTTCCCTCTTCACACTAAATTAACCCTCTTCAGTGACAGGTCCTGGACATTTCTCTTAATCTTTAGCTAGCATGCTCAGGGAATGTACACTTATTTTAATGTTAGCCCAAGTTAATGTTTCTCCCACAGTTTCTTCCACAAAACGGCTCTATGATGAGTTAAATAAAGGAAACTGTGGCTTAAGCAGGTTTCTTAACTGAAGGACCTCTTGGAACCTTTTGCTGAAGGTGCCTTGTAATCTTTCAGGGGGGAAGTGATTCCCAAACTTGTTTAATAAGGAAACCTCTGTTTCTCTAGAACATGTGTATATTAACATCTTTTAGCACTAGTGTACACAGGAGTTCAGATTGGGGGACACTGACTTAAGCAAAATATAATTAGGAAAGTAAGTGGAGAAAGTTTGGAGAAGGGAAGGAAGGGTGTAGTGGTGCTAATCAGTGTGTGTGTGTGTGTGTGTGTGTGTGTGTGTGTGTGGCATGAAAAAGGAGATATTTTAAAATATTTACTGGAAAATGAACCTGTATTGCTTTCGTAATGAGAAAAAAACACTTTATACTTCAGAGATGTTTCTCATTTGAACAAACCCATTTTTTATGTTTTTTTATTAACATTCCAAGGAATTTACCTCTCTTGTACTATCCAGTATATTTCATTCATGGACTCTTAAGTGTTCCCATAGAATCCAACTCAAATATTAGGCTATGATCAAACATCAAGGGCTCTAACCCACAGAATCCAATTCAAATAACATGGACTGTGATCAGAATGCATTCAAGGAGTTTTGGGGACACATAATGGCAGGTAAACTTTGGAATCATAGATTTGATAAGGTACTTCCCAGGGTTAAATAACTACCAGAATAATAAGTTATTTGTGAATTCTTTGTAGTATAGTAAATTATTCTTTATAACATCAAATTTAATATTTACATGAATTCTGGCCTTAGGTAGACATCAGCATTGTAGACACAGTAGTTCAATGAATGATTAATATGTACAATAATGCTCTGTTATCCAACATCATAGAGATACAATGCAGTTTCTAGATGAATGAAGTTTAACCCTTTAATTACTGGCTTTTAAAAAAGTTTTCAAGGAATTTGAATTAAAATCACCTTCCCAACCTTATTCAAGAGTACTAACTAAATGTTATTTAAATCTGTTGTTAGCATAGAAGGGTCACATTGGGTATTAATTCGTTTATCACTGTTCAGTGCAATTGATTATAGAACCTGGGATCAAATGGCTAGTGAATCTGAGAACTTGATTTTTTGAAAAAGGTTTAAATAAACTTGCTTTAGACGTTTGCCTCTTGCTCATTAAGAAATAACAATAAAAAAAAGTCACTGTGTATTCCCCAGGGCATTGTAACTTAGATGCCTTCATAAAAAATTAATTATTGAATCAAGAGTCAAAGCACTTTCTCCCAAGTGATTCTTTCACCTTCTTTAAAAAAAAAAAAAAAAAAAGCTTCTTTGCAGTTACTAACAAAGATTGTTGATTTGTGAACATTTTTCAAAGTATCATCGTTGATTTCTATACTACATAAAGTTGGTATTAAAGTCACTTTTTTTCCATTTTGTATCTCATCTTCTACTTCATTTCTATGAAGTTTGTATAAAATTCCAACGATTAAGGATAGGGTATTTGAAAGGACTCATTCAGATTCAGAACCTTACACTTTTTTTTTTAACATTCAGATTTTACATGTATAGGCAAGACACCAAAAGCACTTTTTTAAAACTCATTTTTAGTCTTTAAAAATAAAAAAATTTTTTCACTAAAAGTAATGTTAACACATTGTAAAGCAATTATACGCCAATAAAGATGTTTAAAAAATTAATAATGTTATTTTTATTGAGAGAAATGTGATTGAATTTTTTTAATTTTATGAATTTTGATTTAATGCAACTTTTGGAAGAGATTAGAAGATCTTTTGCCATCTGTTTAAAGTGTAAAGATGCGAGAGTTATATACATGATGCATTTTTATCATTATTGTAATAAAATCATGGGATAGTGAAGGAAATTCTGAATATCTTTTTTTCTAAAAAGATCTCACCATAGCATAAGTTTTTTTTTAAGTTACCTGAACCATGAAGAGACCAGTTAAATGTTTTGTTTTGCCTTTTTTCTTAATGTATCTGCTAAGTAGCTTCTCAGAGCCAATTATTATCCCAATAAAGGTCATCAAACTTAGAACACTTGTCATTTTGTAAAAGAAAAATACATAACTTGTCTTAAAATTTCAGCAACTTAAGTACTTTGCCCTGAAATAACTAGCAAACCTCGTGTGTTATAAAATTTCTGTGATTGTGTCTATTTACAAAGTATTGCAAAGATTCTCTTACCTAGGATAATATAATCCACAAATGTATTCCAGCAACATGGAATCAGTTGCGGTGCACTAAAAGGGCACAAAGAAATGGAGAGGGTTGCCATCAAGTCCTTAGCTTTTTGGAGCTCCCACTCTTCCCTCAGGAATAGCACCTCATCAGACAAATAACCATCTCACAATGAGTGATGGGAACATTGTCAATCATATATTCAATATTCATAAATTTTAAGTTTTCTAATTTTTAGGCAAGTATAAATAGAAGTTAAATTTTCTTCCTACTTTGAAGATTACAACATTAAGTGACATTCTGGCCCATATAGTGATACGGTATATTTTACCAAATATATATATATAATTTTTTTTTTTTTTTTTTTTTGCCGTACGCGGGCCTCTCACTGTTGTAGCCTCTCCCGCTGCGGAGCACAGGCTCCGGACGCGCAGGCTCAGTGGCCATGGTTCACGGGCCCAGCCACTCCGCGGCATGCGGGACCCTCCCGGACCAGGGCACAAACCCGCATCCCCCGTATCGGCAGGCGGACTCCCAACCACCGCGCCACCAGGGGAGCTCCACCAAATATATTTTTTACCATAACAATTTATAAAAGTGGGACTTCTGAAGCATGAACTCAGTTTTCTATCACAAGAATGCTATGTAAAATTTATATAAGGCTGTAGTTCTTAGATACAAAAAGATAACCAGTCAAAAGAAGATTTTCTATGCATTAACTCTTTAAGTATAGGTAAATGTGTGGAAAATTCATCTAGGGCAATGGCATTTTTTGCTTTATTTTATGGATCCCTGCAGCATTAGCATACGTAAGAACAATTAACCTAAAATCCAGAGATACTTGATGGATTGCTACCTATTATGTACAAGTTGGTAAGCCTTGCTAAAATAAATCTGTTATGTTAGCATGTAAACTTGTATAGAGTAAGGCTGGAAATCAGTTCTCTGAGGGAAAATGTCAAATTGTTCTGTAGCTTCATGGTCTGTTGAGTTTCAGCTGTATTTAGTGTATTGATCCTTTTTCATTTTGAAACATTAGTTATCATCCTGAAAATTATATTTGCTCATAAATTTTATAGTTAGCATGGGCTAGAGACAGAGGTATTTCTGTGATTTTTTTCCTTTATGAACCATTTCTATAAAACTGGCTTGGGCGCTATAATAAAACATATGTAATATCTGTTTCTTTTTTTAAAAAAGAAAAAATATGTTAAACTTTATTTTATACTTGATACATTTAGAATCTGAGCTAGGTATATACTTCACATACATTATTTCATTTAATTCCCACCAGCCTAATGAAATAGATAGCATCAGTAACTCCATTTTACAGATGAAGAAACTGAGCTTTCAAGGTCATATGGCTAGTACAAAATAAACTGGGCTCAAACCATATTTCTAATGTCTGCCATCATTGTGCTATGGAACTGCATCCTTGTCATGTACATGTATAGAGATACTGAAAATGTTATAACGGTTACTGCTGGGTGGTAGGATTATGGATAGTTTTTACTTTTTTCTTCATAACTTTAAGTTTGAATTTTTCACAGTGAGTATAAAGTACTGTTATTTTTATTTATGGTCATCAAAATGATATGTGTACATAGGTTCAAGTTAAATTAAGCTGAAAAGCTTAGATAAGCTAAGTAATGCCGCATTCCTCTCCTACCCATCTCAAAGGCTTCTACTTTCATAATTTGTCTTTCTGGTATTTATCTTCACATTTCTAAATCATATGCTTATACTTCTCTCTTGATGCATCAATTATTAGACATTATTGGTTGAGTTCCTCTTCTGATAGATGAGGATTTACCTCTCTTTTAGCCTCCTTACTCTCTTTCTATTCTCTTATTACACAAAGAGCCTTACGTCCTTATGTGGTTATACGAACTAGTTGCTCTCCAGCAGCGCCAAACACCCTGTTGTCTGGAAACTTCCCTTCTTAAGCATCCCAGGAATTCACATTTCCTTTCTCATATGTTAAATACCTTGTTTCCTATGTTATGCCATTTGTTTTAGGTTTACACTCTTATTTTAGAAGAGCACATCCTCCAATATGAGGTAAAATTGTTGTTACTTTCATGTCTGAAAATTTCTTTATTTTATCCTATTTGATTGATTGTTAGGCTGGTTATCTTCAAGGTTGGAAACTATCCTCTAGCTTCCACTGTTACTGTTGAGAAAACAGATGTTATTTTATTTACAGTCCTTTGTGACTTTTTTCCCTCAGGAAGCCTTTTTTCTTTTTTTTGGCTGGGTTACATACATAAATCGATTGATTGAACACTTAACATGAGGTCTACTCTTTAACAGATTTATAAGCATACAATACTTAGAGTATTGTTGTCTATAAGGTAGGAAGACTTCGGTATCACCTCTTTATCTCTAGGGTTCTAACATTTTAGAATAATGTAACTTGGTGTGTATTTTCCCTTGTGCAGGGCACTCATTGTGCTCCTTCTGTATGGAGACTCATGTCCTTCAGTTCTGGGAAATTTTCTAATATATTTTCTTTTATAATTTCCCTCTCCATTTTGGTATTTTCTGTGACGTCTGTATCGATCCTCTAATTTTCTTGTCTTCTCTGTCTAGTTAACCATTTTTTTCCTCTTTCCTATTATTTCCTCAGCTTACCTCCAACTTTCCTATTGAATATTTTTTTTCCTGCAATCATGGTTTTAATTTCCAAATTTTTCTTATTCTCTGATTGTCCCTACCTCATTTTATTCATTGGTATAATATATTCTTTTAACTTGGAAGAGATCTATTTTATTACCTGCTGCTTTCATGGTTACTTTTTTCTCCAAATTCTTTGTTTTATTCGCTTGTTTATTTTAGAGGCTTTCCTCAAAAGTCTGGTGACATGCCATATTCTAGAGTAAATGAAGCACAGCAGTGCTGCCTGAAAGCACTATGTAAGTAGGCTGGGCTTATGGATGGATGAGCTTCACAGCATGCCTGGGTGGCCCTCCAGCTTCTTATTGGAGGATTTCCAGTTATCAGCATCTATAGGTCTTTTCTCTTTGGCCATTCTGTTTCTCCAGCATAGTATCTTCCAGTCTCCTATTAGGAGGTGTAAGTTTGGCTGCTGGAGTTCTAGAAGCTGGATGGAAGAAGGAAGCAGGGAATTTTCTTTCTGATTTTAGTCCCAAGCCTCCCATCTATCCTCACCATGCCTAGTATCCAAAGTCCTGAGCCTCTCTGGTTCAGCTTCTCCAAATAATATTGATAAATTTCCCATCTCCTCTAAGTATGAGAGTAACAACCAGAGACATCTAACTGCACATATGCAAATTTTCAACCTACCTCCCCATTTTCTGCCCTGTTCTCCATCCATACTTTCTGTAGCACCTCGTACCTCTGGGTGTCCTGGACTTTGCCTGCTCTGTTGGCTTGCTTCTCATCAACGTTGCCTTTGTGCCTGGTGTCACCTTCCTCTCCACTGCTGAGTCAGTCATTGCTCCTCTGTTCATTTTCTGTCCTTGTATTTTGTCACTCAGGTTATGGATATCTGCTAGTTTCATTGAAGATGAGGTTTGTTTTTATTTCTCATTTTCCCTTGTTTTGGGCTGACTTCTGAGAGAAAGATGGAGCAAAAAGATTTTCACATAGCTATTTTAAACTGGATCATTATTTCTTTTATAATTAGAGAAAAACAAAACTATTTTCTTTTTGAGAGGAAATCAAGTTATACTGCTCATTAAGAAATTTAATATGGAATGCAGCAATTATAACTAAAGGAAGCATTGGAATCACTAAAACAGTTTATAGGAGACTTGGTTGTTTTTGAAGGCAGAGAGAAGTTAAGAGCTAGCAATGGAAGCAGGCCCTGGTAAAGGTGGGAATGTCATCAAGAGCAGAGGTACGGGGTGGGATAGGGAGGGTGGAGGGAGATGCAAGAGGGAGGATACATGGGGATATATGTATATGTATAGCTGATTCACTTTGTTATCCAGCAGAAACTAACACACCACTGTAAAGCAATTACATTCCAATAAAGATGTTTTTAAAAAAGAGAGAGAGAGCAGAGGTACAGACTTAGCTTTGATATAGAAATAAAGGAAGATGAAGATGCTCACACCCAGTGGAGTAAAGTTGATCATAGAGTTAATAATCTGCTACTTTCATATTTTTAAAGTAAATAAAAACACCAGGTATTTTAAACCTTACATGATAACTTTTCACATTATTATGCTGAATAAAAAAGTTGAAAGTATGTAGTGTTAACAAAAAAATATCTGCTTGGGGCTCCTTTTTAATTTTTTATTTGAAAAATACAAGTGTAAGCTGTTAGTAACTAGTGTCTCTTCTGATCACTGACTCTTCATATACTTCAGCCTACTTTGTAGCTTCTGCCTGTTTATTTTTGTTCAGTGGAATTTAGTCAATGAACAACCAAAGCATGCTGTTGAATATAATTTTGGTATACTAAGTGATGATGTTTCTTTCAAATTTAGATTTTCAAATATTTTTTCCCTGTGGATTTTAAATTATTACGTACCAGTGAGCTCACTAAATCAAAATAATACGTATAATCACCCCATGCTATTCATTGTTTAGTAATGGGGTACTTTATATGGCAAGCCTGTGTCATTAGTTCACACTTTTAAGCACTTCCCAATTATATTTGCCTCTGCAGATGCTTGTTTCAAACCCTATTGGGATTGTTAATGTTCCTCTGATATAATCAGAAGCTTAATCATGATCAGAATGTTGAGTACAACTGATTTTCTCAGTCTCAAAATTCAACTTTCATTTGTAAAATATTTGAGATTATAGAATCCCTCCCCCCAATTCTGGGCTTAAATCTTTTTCCATCTAAGAATAGTTAAGTAGTTTCTACCTATGACCAATCATTACTATTAGTCTTAATAAAACTTTATTTACATTATAAATTCTAGTATAGCTAGCCAATTTCATAGGAAAGGCATTGCCCTATAGAACTTTATCTGCTTGTTTTTTGAAATTATCAAGAAGAATAGGACTTTCCTGGTGGCGCAGTGGTTGAGAGTCTGCCTGCCGATGCAGGGGACGCGGGTTCGTGCCCCGATCCGGGAGGATCCCACATGCCGCGGAGCGTCTAGGCCCGTGAGCCATGGCCGGTGAGCCTGCGCGTCCGGAGCCTGTGCTCTGCAGCGGGAGAAGCCACAGCGGTAAGAGGCCCGCGTACCGCAAAAAAAAAAAAAAAAAAAGAATATAAGGAAGTGTATGTGTGTATAAAATAACAAATTTTTATCCAATTCCAAATTTTCTACAAACTGCCTAGACTGATAGTGAAGTTGACCAGATATTTAAATGAGTTGACAAAAATTGCATTGGGAATTCTTGCATGACATTCCTAGTATTCAGTGATGATTATTTATTTAATAAATTCTTAACAGCTTTTATAACTTAAAACTGTTCATATTTTCAATCAATAGGAAAGAAAACAGAGAGAAGGAGGGTAGTGGTCATCATACACCAGCTCATAGGTTTCTCATCTCTTAACAAAGAATTTCTTGGTCTGCTGTGAAATTAAAAAATAAGGGGAGGAGAGATGGGCATAAGATGTACCTCAAAACCGGAAATTGTTCATATTTCAGATGTATATTTTGGCTGAGAGGATGCTTAGCTTTTTTGATTCACATCGAAACTAGCTGTGGGAAAGGAACTCAGATTCTTGACTCCATGGCACTATGGAATTATTAGCATAAGGTAAAGTAGTTTATTTAGGTGGGAACAAAATATCTTGGAACTGCCTTCCAACATTTCTAATAGTTTGTTTTTAATGTATTATCCTTTTTCATCTTTTCATCTTATGTATAATTGGGGTTTGATATATAATCTATACAATGTTAATGACAAACGATTAATGATCTTTTTCTTCCTTAGATATATCCAGAAAGTGCCCAGAAGAAACATTCTACCGGAAAAACTGAAAGAGCAGTATTTATAACACTGGAATTTGTGGACAGTTTGTTAAAATGGCAGAAAATAGTGAAAGTAATAGTAAAAATGTAGATGTAAGGCCCAAAACTAGTCGGAGTCGAAGTGCTGACAGAAAGGATGGTTATGTATGGAGTGGAAAGAAGTTATCTTGGTCAAAAAAGAGTGAAAGTTGTTCAGATGCTGAAACAGTGAGTGCTATAGAGAAAACTGAAGTTCCTTTAAGGAGCCAAGAAAGGAAGCACAGCTGTTCATCTATCGAGTTGGATTTAGATCATTCCTGTGGGCATAGATTTTTAGGCCGATCTCTTAAACAGAAGCTGCAAGATGCTGTGGGGCAGTGTTTTCCAATAAAGAATTGTAGTAGTCGGCACTCTTCAGGGCTTCCGTCTAAAAGAAAAATTCATATCAGTGAACTCATGTTAGATAAGTGTCCTTTCCCACCTCGATCAGATTTAGCCTTTAGGTGGCATTTTATTAAACGACACACTGCTCCTATAAGTCCCAAATCAGATGAATGGGTAAGCACAGACTTGTCTCAGACTGAATTGAGGGATGGTCAACTAAAACAACGAAGAAACATGGAAGAGGTCAACTGCTTCTCACATACCAGTGTTCAGCCCTGTGTCATAACCAATAACGATTCTTCGGGTAGAGGTGGTCCTGGGACTGGCTCTATAATGAACCTGGCTTCAAATAACAGTATAGAAGATAGTGATATGGATTCAGATGATGAAATTATAACACTTTGCACAAGTTCCAGGAAAAGAAACAAACCCAAATGGGAAATTGATGAAGAAACCCTGCAACTGGAAACACCTCCTAAGTACCATACCCAGATTGATTATGTCCACTGTCTTGTACCAGACCTCCTTCAGATCAATAATAATCCATGTTACTGGGGCGTTATGGATAAATATGCAGCTGAAGCTCTACTAGAAGGAAAACCAGAGGGTACCTTTTTACTGCGAGATTCAGCACAGGAAGACTATTTATTCTCCGTTAGTTTTAGACGCTATAGTCGTTCTCTTCATGCTAGAATTGAACAGTGGAATCACAACTTTAGCTTTGATGCACATGATCCTTGTGTCTTCCATTCTCCTGACATAACTGGGCTCCTAGAGCATTATAAGGACCCGAGTGCCTGTATGTTCTTTGAACCACTTTTATCCACTCCTTTAATTCGGACTTTCCCCTTTCCCCTGCAGCATATATGCAGAACAGTTATTTGTAACTGTACAACTTATGATGGCATTGATGCCCTTCCAATTCCTTCTTCCATGAAATTATATCTGAAAGAATATCACTATAAATCAAAAGTTAGAGTACTCAGGATTGATGCACCAGAACAGCAATGCTAGGAAAAGGGTAGGAACACAGGAGTGATTATATACATATTTTCATTTAATATTTTATTTTTCTTATTATGCCACTTTGAATTTTTCTACAGGGGCAGTTAAAGTCCAAAATAAACTTATGCCCTAAATTTTACTTCCAGATCAGTTTATTTTTCTTAGGATACAATAATTGTTTAACAATAATAATTGTTTAATAATTGTTACACACTAGGAGTTAATGGATATTTTTGACTAGGTGTTTGGTTTTTGTTTTTACCATGTAGATTGTATACTTAATTTTTTTCTTTTCTTAACTGTAATTTGCATATGATCCAGGGATATTTGAAGTTTGGTAGGCATTGCAAACACAGTTAAATAATCTGTATTTCATACTTTTCTTTAAAAGTAATCCTGTCCTTTCTTACATATAAAATGCTTTGTTAACCTATGCCATTGGCATTCCTATACATAGGATAGTTTCCCCATCATCCTTTTCATTTGGTTTAAAAGTCTTCAGTAAAGCTGAGTGTGTTGTAATTTACAATCCATACTAATGTAATTGACTTCTATAATTTACTAATAGGGATGTTAAAGGTTAGCAAAATGGCTTAAAATCAAACTTCATGTGTTTTAATTTTAAATATTAACTGTAAAGCAGAATTACTAAATTTGATTAATCAGGTCGGTAAGAATCAAATGAGGATATGATATTTTGGGGGTGAATTTATTCTTCTATAATGTGGCATGGTCATTTATTATTCCTTGAGTAGATCTTTCTCTCAAACTAGGAAGAGTTACCATCTTCAGAACATAAGTATTGTTCCTTTCTCACTGGAAGCTTTAAAAATAATGGTAACACTATTAGTAACTAGTAGTTACTAAAGTAATAAAGCAACTAAGGTTTTTCTGAATTTACTTATGAACTGTTGCTTCTGCTTAGCTCTGTTTTAGAAACTCTGAGCCTGTTAGTTTGGAGAGATGCCACAGTTTATATAAACAGCCACAAATTTCCATTGGTAACCAAAGAGAACTAGGTAGTTTTTCATTATTTTGAATTGAGCTTGAATAAAGATTCAAGAAGTAAACGTGGAGCTCAGTATTCAGGGAGCTTAATGGTTTTGATCTTCAGGTTCCAGATAATTATTCCTATTTTCAGAACTAACATGTCTTTAGTATGGCTTCAAAAAGGAAACATTTTGAGAGATACGTGGCTTATGCCATACTGAACAATACTGGGCACCAGGCGTAATATTTTGAATTTAACATCCCCAGAACGGGGAAGTATTTTTAGAAATGTTATATAATAAGATAGATGGAATGATAGCCTACTCTTCTTTTTTAAAGAATCAGTGAATAATAAATATCCTAGACAGTTATTCCTTCTGGTGAGTTGTCTACCCCTTTGTACAAGTTGGCATTTTTAATATCATAGTAACTGATTTCTTGATGCTAGTTTAGCTCTAGTAGGAAGCTGCTTCTACCTGTATTGAAAGAAATTTGACTTAGATTTCCACGTTAGAATAGATGTTTCTTAAGCATCATTGCTTTTGTGTTGAAGTAGCATTTCCCTTTCCTGCAGTTCTGCTGATAACATAAAGATGGCATTTAAAAATAATTGCTTTAAAATAACTTTTTAGCAATTATCACAAAATTAAAATCTGTTACCATTGTCTTCTAACATATTTTTTTCTCAGTGATCTCAAGATTGTCTTGGTTCCAGTGAGGGTTAGCTACTAAAATGGCACCTCTCTTAGCAGTGATGAGGCTCGGGATATCAACACCAGTGTCAGGATAAATATCTCTTCTAAAGATGATATTTCCCTTTTACAAAAGTGGGACAGTCTCATACTACCTCATCTTTATTGTGGCGCTTTTGTAGATCACTGAGAAGCTTATCTTATTTACCAATATAGCACTTCCTAAATGTCCATCTTTGGTGAAAGAAAATTAATAGTATGGTAAGACTCTACCCATAATTATAGTTTTTTATCAGAATTTGATATTGAGACTTTCTGTTTCTATGAAACAATATTGTTTTAAATATTTTTCTTTTAAAAATAACTTTTTATCAATACAGAAGAACCTAAGGAATGACTAGCTAGTGAATATTCTGTTAAAAGGTAATTTTATAAAGAAAAATATTACATTGTCTTTTATAATGGTAAAAATTAGTATTTATATGAAAATCAAGATCTAAGTAGCCTTTCGTATATTCAAACTGGTTGCTTGTGATATATTTTCTCTGGCTTTCTTATTTTTTCACCTTCAAGGTATTGATAGCTGTTAACATTTTCAAAATACTGCCATTTATATAGCCTTGAAGTAGGTGATCTAATAAATGAGAGCAGGAAGGAGACTCATTTACGCTGAAACGGTTTGTATTTTTTCCTTTGGTATTTGCTACAGAAAAGAAATCGGGAAAGTAGAAATGTAAGATTTGAGAAAGGAATTGTTTACCATGAAGGAAAAAGAAGAGTAATAATACATTTTTTAAAGCGTGAAGGAATTGGAATTTAGAAAGGTTTAACCCTTTCTCAGTGACTTGTGGACACATTTGGAAGAGCATTCGGTATTCAGAAACTTAACTCATTAAAAATGTAATTACTGAAATTATGTATAAGTAAATGAGTATAAGTTTTGAAAGGAACAATGTGGGGAGATACAAATGTATCAGGTTGGCCCGAACGAACTTTTTGGCCAACCCAATAAATTTTGTAACTAAGTTGGACATGGTGAGCGTTTGAAAAGTGTAAATTGCAGGGTTGAGAAAGCGTTCAGCATGGTGGGAATGTGTGGCCCTTATTGGTGAGAGAGGATGGGGCTAAAAGAAACAAGATAAAATATTAAAATTAAGACTTTAGGCATTACCTCAGGGGAAAGCCTTGATAGTGAAAGGGGACTACTTGATCACTAATAGCTAGTCTGGACCAGACACTTAAATGTGCTTTGGGAATCATCCTGCCCTAACCAGGAAATAAACTTGACTTTTCTATTTCTCTCTGAAGCTTTCAGGAATACCCCCAAGCCCCCCTCTCCTTTTTTAAGCTACAGCATCTTGATTCATACTATAATTCCTGAAACATGCTGAATGGATTTTTTAGGTTCCTTGAGCATTTTTGTATGAAGAATCATATCTGATCTTTCTATAACCATGCCATTCACTTAAATAATTCACAGAGGGAAGGGTTTAATTTAAAGGAAGACCTAATAGGAAGAAGATTAAAGGAAGCTTTTAGTCAGTCTGTGGCTAGATTTATTGATTTGGTGATCAGACCTGTGTTCCTTCCTGAATGTCAGCTAATGGCAAACTGTGGTCAAAAAAATGGCTTTCAGTTAAAAGTTTTGACTTCTTATTGTAAATAATATAAAGAATGTCTAAGTCATTAGAAATCCTTTTTAGAAAAGTAGAGCAAATGTGGCAAATAGGACTCATATCATTACACAAATTACATTTCTTTTTATAAGAAAAACACAAACCATTATCATTTATTCATGAGCCAAAGCCATTAGGAAGATAAATCAAGTTATCAGCTTCCTGTCTGTCTGAAGTTTGGATCATTTTATAGATCCATGTAATAGAGAGCTTCCTTCCTATGAAACAAAAGCCTTGAGACCTAACTCTTACAAATATACTCTTAGTTTGCATTAAAAGTCTTTTTTGTCACTTTTAGCTATAATCAGAGTCAAATAGGTTATATATTGATTTTGGTAGAGCAAATTTAACAGGAAGTGGACTTAATTATATAATATTCCTGGAGATAACACAAGGGAAACAGTGTTTAAATGTAAAATAGATTGTGTGTTAGGTAATTTAATGCCCAAATGAATAAAAGATTTTAAGTCAAGCAGATTATTGTTTCTACTTTGGAAGAAAATCTTTACAATCTTAGTTTTACATAATCAGTTTTACATCCATTTTTATTTCTAAAGAACAGAAAGCACAAGAGGTTTTCCTTTTTTAATGGTCTACTAGAAATGAGCAACACTACAAGAGTCTGTCTATACTATTCTTAACACATTAGATATTGGAGACAAAATGGAGGTAACTTTTGGAAATGGTTTGGCTTTTAAATAGAAATGTAGACTAAATAGAATAGTAAACTAATGGCTATAACCCAATGGAAAGGAATTTAAGGCACATGACTCCTGTTTCAAATAAAGCCAGTCTTTTTAATTTACTTTTTAATTTTGAATAGATTACTCAATCCTAAATCTTTGTTTACTTTCATTTCCTAGCACATAAAATATAGATAATAATACTTGTCTCTTGACTTCCTGAAGGTTAATTCTTCAGTTAAGAGGTGACCCTTGGAGCATACTTGAAAATAATTTCTGTACAGCTGTTAAGTACTAATGTGATGATAGGTTTTCAACGTATTCCCTTAGTGGACCCTGCAGATTCACATTCACTTCTTTTAGCCTGTAATAGGCTTTCTTGACTTGATTTGACAATAAAGATAATGGTACAATTTGAATTTATGGTTTAGACTCTGCAATTAGATGAACAGTTGCAATTTCCTCCTACCCTTAATAAGGTTTGTGTGAAATTGATGTTTGCCTAAGTTATTTTAAAAGTTGATTACATTTGCAGGAAGTAAAGATAATCACTTTTGCCATGGTTATAATCAAATCTAAGCTTTCAGACTTGAGAGTGTAAAACTCAAGGAGATTTACTTAAAGTATTCTGACTTTGCTAGAATTGGATAAATTCTGTATAAACCAAGTACGCACTCGATATATACTTGAATATACAGAGTTTAAGTACTAACTTCACAAAGCTATTAGTACTCTTATCAGGCTTATATCCACCCCTTACCCAAAAAGAAGTAGAGTGTTCCCATTTTTATTTCTAATCCTGAAGTTGAATGTTTCTTCTTGGATGTGAGTTCAAATAAATTGATCTGAATAAATTTTCGTTTCTTATTAATTAAAACTTCATATATAAAATCCAAAAGCTTTGTAGTTTTAAAAACATTGTACTGTATGTTACCTGGCACATTCAACTTTATATATGAGAAATTTTAAAATCTGTATTACACATTTTCCTTTCAGTTTTTTGTGTCATTTTGGGTCTTCCAGAAACATGTCAAGATGTGATTAAATGTGCAAGAGATTTATTGGAGGGGGATGGACACCTATGAAGAATAAATGAGAATGGGACTTCCCTGGCGGTCCAGTGGTTAAGACTCTGGGCTTACACACACATAAACACACAGACAAAAGAATAAAGGGGAAGAGAGCAGGAGAAGGTGGGGAAATCATACCAAACTGCATGTCTGACATCTGTGAAAGAAACTGAAGGAAGCATTGGGTAGGGTGGGCAATGTAGTTCTAAAAATGCTAGGCGTGGATGTAGTTCCCAACAGGTTACCTGTAGGAGCCCACATGGGACAGGAATGGCCTACCTCTAGAACTCCCGCCATGCTCGGTTATTGACTGGGAACATGGGGAAAGCTGGAGGTTGTTGGTCACTCTAATGCACGTGACCAGGAGTAGAATGAGACACAACGTGGGCACAAATTTTTTTTGACCATAAACTCAGTAATGAAAATTTTGTGTGCAACATTTAAAAATCAGAATTAATGCAAAACAAAAGGCCCTATGATGAGCAAAATATCAAAAACTTAAATATAGCACTATGTTGCTGACTTACTGTTGCTTCAGGCTTCCTATGGCACTGCTTCCCATGCCACAAGGCACTGCTGATTCACTGCCTCCCATTAGGGCAGGGTAGGTAGTTCACACTAGTGGTATTATTTTCCATAGACCACTGCCCCTAACCAAAAACATGTCTTCCCCAGGCTTAGGTATTTGAAATTTCTCTGTTGCTCATTTTTCAGAATGAGAATTATGTGTGCTGTGGAGTAAACCCAAACAAGTCGTTTAAGAAGTTTATATAAAATGTCCACCCACCGATCCACTAACAGCAAATGAAAACAAAGAAGTAAAATGTTGTAAGAATATTGCATAGTTTTAAGTTTTACATTAAAATATATGTATGTTATGTGTGTATATTTTGTACACCACATAATTATGACATCTTCATTAGTAGCTAGCACGTTCCCTGACGGCTGGGGCCACGTGTCAATCCATCATCTTTTGGGCCTGACATAGAGTAGGTAGGTAAAGGTTTATTGAAAACTGAACTGTGGGAGAAGAAATACTGATCAGAAAAAAATCTGCAGAGACATCCGTTCCTTTAGTTAATATCGATTTGTCAAGCCATTTGCAAACGTCTTCCCCTTCCTGTATTGCTTTTAGCTCTCTCCAATTTTGGCCAACGGATCCATGTCCCGGGGTTAGGCTGCATTCTCACCTAGCCAGCTTCGAGGCCTGGCCCTAAAGACCGCAAGCGTAGGGAATCCAGAACCTGCCTTCAACCTTCTCTTCAGGAGACAAGTTAACAATTTCCGCCAGGGTGCCCAGAACGCCACCGGCCACTGGCGTTTCCTCCAGACTGCTCAGAACTCCGGAACATCGGGGCTCTTTCCTCCCGCCCACCGAGAGAAAACAGCCGCCCGGGAGCGAGCGCAAGGAACAGCCGCGCCGCCGGGGCCGGGCGGGCCGCAGTGCCACCCGGGCCCTGTAGGGAGCGCGCGCGGCCGGGCCCGGCCGACCAGAGGAGAGGCGGAGCGCGGGCGGGGGCAGCGCGCTCGAAGCTCTGCGCTTCCTGTTCCGGCGCCAGGAGGAGCCGCGCGCTGCTGGTGCTGCTGCCGCCCCCATCTCCGTCGCCGCTGCTGTCGGTCGGGCTGCGCTCAGTTCTTCAGCGATCAGTTCCCTCGGACCCATCGCCGCTTCTAGACCTTGCTGCGGGTTCGGATCTTGCCGGGTGAGGCTGCCTCGGCGCTGGCGGGGTCGTGGAGGGGAGCAAAGGAGCACGCCCAAGTGGGACGCGGGCGCAGTAACGGAGATGCCTGAGTCGCTTCTTTGGGGGCCGGGGGCTAAGGGTTTCTCCCTGTCGTCTTCCTCCCGGCTGCGGGATGTCGGCCCTCTCGCCCCCCAAGGAGAAGGCGTCGGAGGCGGGTGACGTCGCGCCCGATGGGTTTCTCCGCGCGTGACGTCAGGCCTGGCTGGGGGCGGGGCGGGGAGCGGCCTGGCCCCTCCCCCACCCCTTCCCGGGCAGGCGCGACCCGCTCGGAGGCCGGTTCGCTCCGGTTGATCCCGGACTCCTTTTGTTCGTTTGGCCCTTTAGGGCTGCCGGCCTCCCGCCCCTTGGCCCTGACCCCCTCCCCCACTCAGTAATTTCCAATGAAAGGGAGAGGGAGGCCTAAACAGATTCTTGGTGGAGTCTGTGACGCTAGTTTAAGATTTTTCGCATTGTGACGTTTTGGTCATTATTTTCTAGAGGAGTTGCTAGCAGATACCTTAGATGAATACCCATGACAGAAACGATGAGAAGTGTTGAGTTCTGTAATACTCCCTTTTTGTAGGATTTAGGAGCACTTGGTGGCTTTGGACCGTTTTCTTCTGAAAACCAAGCGTAGTGCTTTTAATAAATGAGGATTCTAATGTTGGAGCATCGAATCGTACTCACCTGACTGAAAAAAATTTTTTTTATAGCATTGCTACTAAAGAAATACTCGTACACGTGGTGGTTGTATGGGCCTCATTACATGGGAAGGTAGCCTTCAGAAATCTTTCAGAAGTTCTTTGTTTAGGAGTGTTCTTTGGGCAGGGAGAACAGACATTTTTCTTGCTACTGGTGTCTTGAACCTCCTATTCAAAATTAGTTTGTTTCAGAAACTTGAGCTGTGTGTACTAGAATGTCCTTTTCCCATCTCCAGGAGGAACGGAGACCCAGAGACAACCCCTTAACCGAAATCCTTGGGACCAGTGTGTTTTGGAATTCAGAAATCTTTGGATTTTATCTTTAGATTTTAGAAAGACAATAAGGTGCAAAGATGAGAGATCACACCAGCAGAGTCGGGGCAGCATCCTCTAATCCAACAGTAATATTTGTTCAGCGAATAGGGGAGAATTAATGGAAATTGTAAAATAGCCTCAGGTCAGGTTTTGCCACCAAGTAAGTTTTATGCCAGACCTGGGAGCATTTCTTTCATTTTTAGAGGTTTCTGAACTGAGAACTGTAGATAAAGGTTTGTGGACCTATCGTAGCAATTTGTAAAAGCTAACATTTGTTGAGTTTTCGCTATGTGCCAGACAGTGACCAAGAGAGTTGTTTATTATGTAAGTCTCACAGCAAATCTATGAAGTGGGTGCTACTCCTGTCTACTTTCACCTCTGGGGTTGGCACAGCTCAGCTTGTTCAGAGCCAGCCAGTGAAGTGCAGTGTTACGTAGTCTGTCATACTATTGGCGTTCACTCTTTTTAACCATAAGCAATATGCCCACACACAGAGGAGGACAAGATAATGTGTCTGTTTTCCGGGCACTTTTATTATAGGCACTTGATTTACCAGTCCCATTTAGTCTCTCCTGTTACTGGTCCGTTCTTTATAGTTGAAGTAACAGGTTCATTCAGGTGAGCTGACTCAGAGACATTCAAACCTTGGTCTAGAGACTCTCTGCTAAGGCTTTCATATTCCTCCATTTTCTACATTCTAACCAATTGGAAGTGCTTACACCAGGGGTCCCCAACCGCGAGGCCACGGACCCGTACGGACCCGCGCGTCCGTGGCCAGTTAGGAACCAGGCCGCACGGCAGGAGGTGAGCTGCGGTGAGCGAGCAAAGCTTCATCTGCCGCTCCCCATCGCTCGCATTACCGCCTGAGCCATCCCCTCCCCCCACCCCCGCTTCCGTGGAAAATTTGTTTTCCGTGAAACCGGCCCCTGGTGCTGAAAAGGTTGGGCACTGCTGGCTTACACTTCCCACAGATCCCTTGTCCCCCTCTCAGCTTTTGCACAAACTTCTCCTTTCCCTAGGGCCTATCGTAGCTCTTCACCTCATTGTTCTCCCAGACTGCAAAGGCACCACTCCTCGGGACTCCTTGTCTGATACTCCTTTCCTTGATTCCTTTAGGAGCTTTTTGAGGTGCTCCCATAGAGCCCTGCGCTTACCCCAGGTAACCTACTGTTTAAATGGTAGTTCTCCGCCATACTGTGAACGCCTTTAAGCGTTTATTCCACGCAATACTATTCATTTCCCCAAGGCCCAACGCAGTACCTGGCACCTATGTTCCAATAAGTATCTGAGTGTAGAAAATACGGCTGACATGAGGTTGTGGGAAAAAAAATTTTTTAATTACATGTTTTTAAGTAATTTAAAATGTTCAAAAACTTGTAGATCCCCAATTTCTTGAGTTGCCCAAATGTAAATTAGAGTGTATCTGATAAACGCCAATACTAAAATTTATCCTATATGCTCATTCAAAATTTATATTTTCAGTACAATATATTACCACTACTGTATCCTCTCTCCATACTAAACAAAACCATGCAAAAATCCTGATTTCCCTTAGTGACTCTTAATAAATGTGTTACTTGTTTATAACTGTAGATTATTAAATATTTTACTTATCTGTGAAGTAGTCGGGAATTATAACTGTTTTGCTGATGGGAAGATGGTCTCTGGTTAAAAAGTTTGCCTTTGTCAAAAGATTCAGATAAAAGGATTGGTGTCCATGTTTCATAACTGTGTAGTCCCATACTGTTTATGACTCCACTACAATTTGATGGCCTGTTGAAATATTCCTTTTCCAATAGTCACTAGTAATTTATGGAGTTCAACTTTTTTTAAACCTCCCCATGATGGAATTACCATTTTTACTCTAAAGGCCATACGCTTACAGAAATGTTTTACTTTTCTAGTGCATGTTGAAAGAAATTTTGTACTCTTGTTTTAAAATTGCTACTCAGAGAATACAATGATTGGGCTTCCCTGGTGGTGCAGTGGTTTAGAATCCACCTGCCAATGCAGGGGACATGGGTTCAAGCCCTGGTCCGGGAAGATCCCACACGCCGCGGAGCAACTAAACCCGTGCGCCACAACTACTGAGCCTGCACTCTAGAGCTCGGGAGCCACAACTACTGAGCCCTCGTGCCACAACTACTAAAGCCCACGCGCCTAGAGCCCATGGTCCGTAGCAGGAGAAGCCACCGCAGTGAGAAGCCCATGCACCGCAATGAAGAGTAGCCACTGCTTGCCACAACTAGAGGAAGCCCACACGCAGCAACAAAGACCCAACACAGCCAAAAATTTAAAAAAATAAAAATACAGTGATTATTCTTCACACATGTACTGCCATAAAGTATTAACAGAAAGTTTTGGAAGTGATAGCTTTAGATTATTCTGAAAAGAAAATTAAAATCTTACTTGATTTTACACTTTTTTTTCCTAGTTCAAGGTTGCATTGGCCTCATCTTAATTAGCATAATCCATATGTTTGAGAATCGTTTTTTAGAAAATCTAGGGTTTGGAGAATCCCCTGGCTGTCCATTGGTTAGGACTTGGCACTTTCATTGCTGGGATCCCAGGTTCAATCCCTGGTGGGGAAGCTAAGATTCCACAAGCCACGCGGCACGGCCAAAAAAAAGAAATAAGAAAACCTAGGGGTTTTTGTGGTGTTTTTTTTTTTTACATTCTGCAACTCTTCTCATATTGGAATAGTGATGTCCAACTCTATTTTTTATTTTTTTATTTTTTATTTTTTTGCGGTACGCGGGCCTCTCACTGTTGTGGCCTCTCTAGCTGCGGAGCACAGGCTCCGGACGCACGGGCCCAGCCGCTCCGCGGCATGTGGGATCCTCCCGGACCGGGGCACGAACCCGCGTCCCCTGCATCGGCAGGCGGACTCCCAACCACTGCGCCAACAGGGAAGCCCCCAACTCTATTTTTTAACCTTTTTATGATGAAAGTATTCTCCAAGTAATAAATTGGAATGTTTCCAATTAATATGAACACTGTTTATCCTAGGCATGGAGAGCAGGTCACTTTACTATGCAGTTCTGTAGAACAGGAAGTGACTTATTTCTAATCCCTTTGGTCAGGGCTTTATTATTTCCTCTGTCTTCCAGGATTTGATTTTGAATTTAAACTTTTGAAAGCCAGAGTTGTGAATCAGTTTGATATTATTAACTAATGGAATATATTTTAATGTAATGCTATGATTAATTAACTATAGTTTTTCAAAAACTAAGAGGGAGATGAGTAATTCTGAAAACGCAAACTGTAAGACCACGTGAAATTCATTGAGTTGCTTAGTTGGTTAGGTTTTCTGCTCCAGAATTAGTGTGAACTTTGATACGGAACTATTTTCTGTTTCGAAAAGGCTCACCCTGTTTGAAAAGAATGTTAGTCTTAGGTAGACTTTAAACTTGTGCATGGATAAACTTTAGTCCTAAGAATTTACTATTGTGTGATGTGACATTTTAGTATAAAACAAACCTTAACATGGGAATGACTAGGTAATTGTATTTGCTATACATTCATGATGTGTTTTTTAATATTATGAATTAAGAGCAGGGTTATAGCAGTTGCAGCAGTAGGCTTCCTGTTCATTTTCTTTATCATTCCTCATGATAACCAAATCATAAATAATAAAATTGTAAATGCAAGGATGGCTCAATATTAAGCAATATATATGTAACTATATTGTGATTGATGGGACAAAGGAGAAGAACTGCAAGATCAACTCATTAGATGCCAAAAAAAATCATCTGAAGAAATTCAGTGTTGGATTTTTTATTTTTAACTAGCAAAATAGGAATAAATAAGTTTAGCAAAATAGGCATAGATAGAAACTTCCTTACTGTAATTTTTTTTAAATCTCAAAACTAAAAATGAGTCATATATAAACATTAGAAGCATTGCCAGGAGAGTTGAGAAGAAGACTGCTGTGCTCACACTATCTTATTTAATATTTCATTGTTTAAGTCCTAGCTTAGGCCAAAGAGAAAAGAGGTGTAAATACTGCAAAGAGAAGGTAAAATGATTTTTTGCTAATGACATAATCCTTTATCTGCAGATTCCAGAGAGTCAACTGAGAGACTTTCAGGATAAAATAATTCAATAATGTCACTGCTTACAAAAGTAACACACTAAAATTTGAAAGGCTTTCCCATATATGAACAACCAATTAGAAAATATAATGGAAGAACCAATTTACAACCACAAGAAAACGTTTACCATTTAGAAATCTAACTCAAAAAATGTGTAGGAGTCTTGATTTTTAAAAACTGAGTGGGGACTTCCCTGGTGGCGCAGTGGTTGGGAATCCGCCTGCCAATGCAGGGGACATGGGTTCGAGCCCCGGTCCGGGAAAATCCCACATGCCGCGGAGCAACAAAGCCCGTGTGCCACAACTACTGAGCCTGCACTCTAGAGCCCATGAGCCACAACTGCTGAGCCCATGTGCCACAACTACTGAAGCCCGCGTGCCTAGAGCCCGTGCTCCGCAACAAGAGAAGCCACCGCAATAAGAAGCCCATGCACCGCAACGAAGAGTAGCCCCCGCTACCAGCAACTAGAGAAAGCCCGCACGCAGCAATGAAGACCCAACGCAGCCAAAAGTAAAATAAATAAATTTATTTTAAAAAAAATAACTACTGAGTGATAATAAATGACAGTGATGGGAACTAGAAAGACATACCTTGTTCTTGAATGGGAATATTTTATACTTTAAATGTATGAAATGTCCCCTAAATTAATCTGTAAATTTAATGTTTTTTTGTTGTGTTGTTGTGTTTTGTTTGTTTTGTTTTTTTACAAAATGATCTAGAAAAAAATAAGCATGAAAATATTCAGGAAAATCTGAAATAAACAGTAATAGTAGGTCATAAAATTTGTTTAAAATTTAAAGCTGCCCTGATAAGATGAGATGTTATAGTGTGGATCAGTAGGAAAGAATAGAGTTCACAATACCTTTGGGAAATGATGGAGGCTCTATGACTTGGTGGTTAAGAGCCTTGGCTCTGGGGGCTTCCCTGGTGGCGCAGTGGTTAAGAATCCGCCTGCCAATGCAGGGGACAGGGGTTTGAGCCCTGGTCCAGGAAGATCCCACGTGCCACAGAGCAACTAAGCCCAAGCACCACAACTACTGAAGCCCACGCACATAGAGCCCGTGCTCCACAACAAGAGAAGCCACTACAATGAGAAGCCAGTGCACCGCAATGAAGAGTAGCCCCCGCTTGCCGCAACTAGAGAAGAAGCCCGCGCACAGCAATGAAGACCCAATGCAGCCAAAAATACATAAATAAATTTATTTAAAAAAAAAAAAAAGAAGAATCTGCCTGCCAATGCAGGGGACACAGGTTCGAGCCCTGGTCCGGGAAGATCCCACATGCTGCGGAGCAACCAAGCCCATGCACCACAACTACTGAGCCTGCGTGCCTAGAGCCTGTGCTCCACAACGAGAGAAGCCCACACACCGCCAAGAAGAGTAGCCCCTGCTCACCACAGCTAGAGAAAGCCCATGCACAGCAATGAAGACCCAACACAGCCAAAAATAAATAAGTAAAATAAATAAATTTATTTAAAATATATATTTAAAAAACAAAAAAAAGAGCCTTGGCTCTGCAGTCAGACGATACCTGGATTTGAATCTCTTCTCTGCTTGTCACGAGCTCTGACCTTAAACAGGGTAACTTGCTAAGCTTCCTTTTCTCCAGCTGTACACTGGGAGTGGTAATAGAATCTGCATCTATTAAACGAGATTATACACCTAAAGCACTTAGCATGGTGCCTGTTCCATGATATATTTACATATATGTGTGTATGTATGTATATACAGTGTTTGTTGTCAATAGCAACTGTATAATGTGTTAAAGGTAGCTTGTCAAATGGGTTCAAGCCCTGGTCCGGGAAGATCCCACATGCTGTGGAGCAACTAAGCCTGTGCGCCACAACTGCTGAGCCTGCGCTATGGAGCCTGTGCTATGGAGCCTGTGCTCCGCAACAAGAGAAGCTCCCCCTCACCGCAACTAGAGAAAAGCCCATGCACAGCAACGAAGACCCAACGCAGCCAAAAATAAAAATAAATAAATAATAAATAAATTTTTTAAAAAAAGTAGCTTGTCAAGTCTGTTGAAATAAGATAGATTATTCAGTAATTGTTGTTTGAAAGAACAGAAAGATTTTAAACAAGTTAAACCATAGAAGTACTATTAGAGGCATAGGTGAATTTTTTTTTGTCTCATATGACAGACATCTAATTTCCTTAATGTCTTACAATGCATTAAAAAAAAGATGTACTACTAAGTAGTAAAATGATCAAAGTCAAAATAGAGTTCATACTGTGTTATTCTATTGATGTGAAGTCAAGGAACAAGCGAAAACTAAGAAAGTGATTGCTGAGTGGTAAAGGGGAATTGATTGGAATGTGGCATGAGTAAACCTATGGAGTGAAGGAAATGTTCTGTCTTGGATGGTTACAGGGGCATATGCAACTGTCAGAGCTTGTTTACCTGAACACTGATCCGTGCGTTTTATTGAAAGTGAATTATACTTCAGTTATAAAAATTGATAAAAGTGGTCCAAGGGCATGAGCATATTCACAGAAAAAGAAGTCTAAATGTGGTATTAAATTTAAATGGTGCTCTACTTTCCACTTAAAGAAATGTAAGTTAAAACAAGATGCCAATTTTTAACCTATTATAATGGAAAATGATTTATAAATTTAATAACATCCAGTGGTGAAGAGGAGTTTTAAAAAGGTAGAGTGTAAATTGGCATGGGCTTTTTGAGATGGATCTTAGATGACTTTACCTGTTGACTATGTATTTCACTTCTGTACTTTTTCCTGGTGATAGACTCGAAAAGATAGGTGTTTAAAGATGTTCACTGTGTCATTGTTTAAAACAATTCAAACTGTGAACAACCTAAACTGCCACCAACTTGAGACTGTAAACTAAATTATGGATCACTTTTATATGATGTGCAGCCAGTAAAAAGGGATGAAGTTTACAGAGGTGTATGAACTATTATGGAAATGTTTCCTATATAAAGAAAATCATTATATAAATGATTAAGATTCCATTTAAGTAAAAATAGTGTATGCATAGTTCCTTAAAGAATATATAAGAAATTAAACACTGGTTTTGAAATATTCCTTCTTTCTTTTTTTTTCTTTTTTTTTTTTTTTTTGTTTGTTTGGTCTTGTTTTTAGGAAAATGTCTGATGAATTTTCGGTAAGTTGATGCATTTACTCTTCATAAGTTTTTTGGCTCTTAGAAAAAAGACATGGTCCTAACTGTGGGCCCTAAGTCTTCCAATGTAAAAGAGATGCATTTTGTGATTCTTGGTTTTTGTTTTTGTTTTTGTTTTTTTAGCATGTGGTTTTGATAGATGATTTGCCCTAATTTACTTAGCTATGTTTGAAAATGCATTCTGTCGTATTTATTTCTTTATGAATCCTTAAGTAAAAAATTTTTTAAAGGGTTACTTCTGTTCTCTTTTAACCTGATAGTGTTAATAATAGCCAACATTTATTGAAAATTACATACCAGGCACTGTGTTAAGTGCGTTAAATGAGTTATCTCATTTAGGCCTCAGGTTAACCCTAAACTGTTTTGAAAATGAGGAAACTGAAGCTCAGAGAGGGTATATAACTTGTTTGAGGTAAAGCCAGAATCGAGATCACACTGTGTTAATCAGTTGTATTTAGAAAACTTGAGCTTCTCTGAGGAATTTGCATTGTAAAGCTGCTGTTTGAGGTAACTCCTAAATTTTGTATTAAATGAGTTGTTTTTTAAAAAACTGAACAGCTTGGCTTTTGAAGAATCCCTGACCCTATAGCTTACTATCCTTTATGGGTTTGTAATTATGTTTGGCATTGCTTGTCCCTGAATAAGGTCAGTAAGACACGCCTGTTTTGTATTCCAGTTGGCAGATGCGCTACCTGAACACTCCCCTGCCAAAACCTCTGCTGTGAGCAATACAAAACCCGGCCAACCTCCTCAAGGCTGGCCAGGTTCCAACCCTTGGAATAACCCAAGTGCTCCACCTTCTGTGCCATCTGGACTCCCACCAAGTGCAACACCCTCCACTGTGCCTTTTGGACCAGCACCAACAGGAATGTATCCCTCTGTGCCTCCCACCGGACCACCTCCAGGACCCCCTGCACCCTTTCCTCCTTCTGGACCATCATGCCCCCCACCTGGTGGTCCTTATCCAGCCCCAACTGTGCCAGGCCCTGGCCCCACAGGGCCATATCCGACACCAAATATGCCCTTTCCAGAGCTTCCAAGACCCTATGGTGCGCCCACAGATCCAGCTGCAGCTGGTCCTTTAGGTCCATGGGGATCCATGTCTTCTGGACCTTGGGCACCAGGAATGGGAGGGCAGTATCCTACCCCTAATATGCCATATCCATCTCCAGGGCCGTATCCCGCCCCTCCTCCTCCCCAAGCACCAGGGGCTGCACCACCTGTTCCATGGGGCACTGTTCCACCAGGAGCCTGGGGACCACCAGCGCCATATCCTGCCCCTGCAGGATCATATCCCACACCAGGACTCTATCCCAGTCCCAACAATCCTTTTCAAGTGCCTTCAGGACCTTCCGGTGCTCCACCGATGCCCGGTGGCCCCCATGTGAGTGTTTAATTTGTTATTTAACATGCAGTAATAGTCCCATAAGCACAACTGAAAGATTGTCTCCACTTTCGGATGGAAGATTAGAAAGCTTTTAAACCTTTTTTAAAAAGTGTGTGTATATTAAAAAAGAGTAACTTTCAAACTTCAGGTAAACTTAGGTAAAGCATTTAAAAGGATGAAAACAATATTCCTGGTACTAAAAATAGAAAAATTCCCCAAATATCCCCAAAGACTTTGTAATGTAGTAAGCAGTGTCCTCAACAGCATCCTTGAGGTAAACTCAAAGATGTGTTTCATTGGATTTTTTTTTTTTTTTAACATTTCTCAGTACTGTTTTATAGCATCACACCAAAGCACAAGTTCACTAAAAGTAATCTCTGCCAGTCTGGCTAGATATAGAGGTAGATTTTTAGAGAATCCAGGGCAGTGAATGTGTAACGTTGCCCATCTTTCACGCAACTGTCCATAGTGTTTCTCAGCCAACGTTTTGTTAGATCCTTAACAGTACTGATCTCAAGATTATACCAATCTCTGCATTGCCAATTATATGTAATGCTGTGTGCTTTACTGTCAGCCAGGCTGGAGTAGGGTTGACATCTTAGTTGAGGACCCTTTCTTGGGCGTATGACCAAATAGAAAAGCACCCTGTTTCCCTATGAACTGAGCCAAGTCAGATGCTCCATAGGGGCGAAAAAATCTATTTATTCTTAACAAAGTACTAATCAGATCTCCAGCCAGATTAATCAAACATCCACCTCAATTGTAAAGGAGAAATACCTTAATAAAGTGCCCCTAAAACTTCTTTTCATTAGTGTAACTTTTTGCTCTCTATATATTGTCTTAAAAAATTATTTTTGTAAATTGTATGCCAGAATAAGTGAGATGATTAGCTGTTTGGCTTTATTAAGCAATAAGTTTATTTTAAGCCACAGCAAGGAGTTAATCAACTCCATTTACAAAATCTAGAAGTTTACTTTTTCTTTTTTCTATTGCAGTCTTACCATTAAGTTAACAATGGATGAAGAGATGACGCTTTGCTTTTTGAAGTACATATATATATATGCACTTGAATGCATATATAAAAATTGCTGTTTCACTATTCTTAGAGGGCATTCATGAAAGAACAACTCTTGCACCTCTCAGAAGATATCTGCCTCTTGTGCTTGGATGTATAGTACATCTGATGGAAACAATCAGATAAAAATGTAAAAGTAAATCATTCAAATGTGATTTTTATTCGGTTTTTATGGAAAGTTAAAGTAATTAAGTATATTGAATAGCTCTTTGATACAATTTGTTTAAAACAAATTTTCGATTTGTTTAAATTATGAAACTAAATACTTATCACTTTTTCCCCTAAATAAACACACTTTGAAAACAATCACATTGTCATAATTTAAACAAATGATGCCTCTCAACATCTTGAGCTGCTCTATCTATAGGATAAATAAACCTGGTCCTTCTGAGGTTATCTTTTGGATATACATTTTAAAACTTGGTAATTATTGTCAGATGTTGAGTTCATTTTTATCCTTGAGCTTTTAGTAAAAACTTCATTTTGAGTTCCACCTGATTTATTTTTAGCCATATGGGTCATACAGCTCTAAAATCTGCCCTTTATGGAAACTGTTTTCTTTTTAATGCAGGCTAACATGTATATGTAAATTATATTCTTAGAGAATTGGTGATCTCTTTGTACTTGTAGAATAGATTATGATGTGTCCATATTACTTCGGAAAGAGCTCAAGGACGGAAATATTTCTCTCCTTTGTCTTGAACCTCAAACTAGAAGAGACCCTAGGAACTGCTTCATAGTAACAAGTAATTTGCAGTCCTACAAAACACTCTTCTACAGGAGTCTTCCTGTAGTCCCCTCCCCCTCGGTTCTTTAGAAGGAGCACTTCCCTTCATTCCATCCTGATGCAGAAAACTGGCACACTCTAGGGGTCTATCACAAACACAGAAGTTATGTTTAGAGAACCTTAGTCATACAGACATGACTGTTCTTTTTGTACAAGCGTGATCGAAACACGTTACGTCTTGCAAAGTCTGGTTAAGCTATGTCATCGTCTCTTGCATAGTTTTCCTGGATCTGTTTGTAACGTGCTTATGGCTGACAGTTCAGTTCTGTATTTGTTGACAGGTAAGACAGGTAAATAGGTAGAAGAATGAGTGCCATCCTCAAAAATTATTCTCTAGCTGTGACACTGAGGATAATCATAAAGTGTAGATCTCTGCAATTGAGTTTAAAGCAGTGTGACTGTGTTACTTAAAAATAAGTGGTGTTTGTAACCTCCAGAATAGCTTTTTGGCACCTTATCTTTAAATCCGATTTTTAGATTTGGGATAGAACTGACCATGTTATTTGTCAAATTTTGAATGTATTCATTAGGTTCCTAAAATGTATTGTGACTTTCTTGACCAGTATATGAGAGATTTATGCTGGAGCTCTTACCTTTGCTTAGAAATAAAATATTTAGTAGTTTACTTCTCTTACAGTTAAAATGTCAAGAATGCCAAATGCTGCCAATTTAATGGTTTGATAGCTACCTCCTTTTAAGAAAGCAAGATTGTCACCTTTGAGAGGAACATTCAGTCTTTAGGCCTCCCTTAAGTAGATGATAGATTCAGGCTTTCAGAATTGAAACTAATCTGTTTAGATATTTTCAGACTGGGGAATGTTAGACAGCCCTTTCACAGTGGCACAGTCTTTCTTTCACTTCTTTGCAGGGACAAGTGGCAGCTATCTGCAACACTCTTGGAATCTGTTGTAGCCTTCAGTTTATAAGGCAGTAGCCTTAGAAGGTGTCATAGCTTAACTTATCAATCAATATCATAATGTCAGCTAACTCTGGAGGGATGAAAGGCAAAGTGAGATGGCAGCAAAGATATCTCTCCTTTTGGTTATTTTGGTTGTCCTACCTTGGAATAAGTTGACAACTCTGGCTTTAGATAAAATATTTAACACTAGAGAGGATAACGTTTGACTACAAGAAGAATAGGTAGCAAGTTTGGGAATCTCTTATTGTGGAGACCATTTACTATCAGAGAAAATCTTATGCTAAAGGATTTAAAGGGCCATGAATACAAGATTTGGAATTATTACCCCTTATAAGTATATCAACTGCTGGTGACCCATACTGCCCAGTGTGTCCTAGATGATACTGCCGTTTTAAACTTGGCTTTTTGAGGATTTTCCAACTGATTTTTGGGAAATTTTTTTTAAATATAAGAATTGAAATCAAAGGGAATAGAATTTACTTTTACATTCTTTTTAATTTTCAAGCATCATTTCTCAACTTGAGGGAGGGGCATCTCAATTCTTGTGGGTACTTGGGGGCAAAAGGTATTTTTAGGTTCAGGGTGGAGTTAAGAAAAGCAGAAGTTGTTTCAAGGGAGGAATGGAGGAAAGCATCTAAGAAGGTTTTTGTCTTTACAAGGGAATAATGTTGCTTTTAAAACAAGTTATGCTAGGCTGAGATTGGTTTGTGGAAGAGACTGCTTGTTAGAAAGTATGTTTGGTCTTAAAGGGATATGAAGTACGGAATATGCTGCCATTTGGACTTTCAGAGCAGGAATTTTAAGATAAATTTGATGGAGATAGTTGAGATGTGTTGAGAAATAGTGTCTCTGAAGTTAGAATCTTAGATTTTGAGCCTAAAAATGACAATGAAAAATTAAAGTATAGACCTTAGGTCCTCATTCACACACTCAGTCCTCGAGAATGAAGGCTCCTTAAAGGAGTGCTTACAATGCCTTGGGTTGTCTGAACTGGACCCGGCCTGACACTTTTTCATGCTTTTGAAGATGGCTGTTTACAGCTGTGACTCCATAGCCCTGTTTTCTGTAAAGTAATATATTGATTATTTGGGAATAGACAATACATTTTTTTAATTACCCAAGGGCCTCCTTCATTCTTTGTCAGTTTTACTGTTTATTGTTTTCAGTAGAGAATAATAAAAGGGCAGAGAAGAAAGGGGGTGAATTTTGGGCCTTGGTCTGTCATACCACTACAATGGGATACTAGAATATTTTCTAGGAAAGAAGTCAGTTTTTCCCCTGCTGTTTTTACCTCACAGTTATTAGTGCTACCTGTTGTAGTCAGATGTACAGCTTTTGAAACTATTCGTGTGTATCAACATAGCTCTACTCAGAGTTTCAGTTAAAATACTGTGCCTAGTTTGCATATCAATCAGTTGCCTACACTTCCAAAAGATTCGTGCCAATGTCTTCCTTCCTCACCCTGAATAATCTAGTGCTAGATTTATAAAATGCCTGGTTTATAACCTTGGAAATTCAACCTAAGCACAGACCTTCAAGTGTTCAAGTTTTTGAAAAGCGTAAGGCTTGCTTCAGATGAATCACACTGATCCACTGTACTGTGCATAGAAAGTGGTGGGTGGCTTTCAGGGAAGACTATAATTTTATCTTAATAAAGCAATATTTAGTATTGAAGACAGACACTGTTTTATTTTCAGAATTCTGCCAAGTATAACAAAAATTGCCAATAAAATAATCAGTATTAAAGAAATGGCCATGCAAGCTTCTGGCAATAGACAGCATCTGAAAACTGCATTCATTCAGCAGACACTCAGATGTCAATGATCCAGGTGCTTTGCCAGATGCCAGAGATACAGAGACGAAGAGAATGCCTGTCTTTCAGAGGCTTACAGCCTAGGGGGAGGCATTACAGAATTGATGAGTACATCCAGTATTAGTTTACCTGGACAAACATATTTTAGTATTGCCGCTGGTGGAATTTATAGACTAGCCTTTGAGCATTTAAAGAACAAAGTAGGGCATACCTTTTTTTAAAGTAAGAAAATGCTTTCAAGACTGTAGAGTTTGTCAGTGCAACTGTCAAGAGTGCAAAGTAATGGGATGTTTTTCCTGTAATTTTCCCCTGGATAAAGGCACTTTCACTGCCTGTCACTGATTAGTAGATCCTGATTTATTGCCATTAAGTAAACTTGACTTCTTATGCGTGTTCTATAAAGCATTTTTTTTCTTGATATTTTTGTATTTTTTCTTGATATTGTGATTTTTTTCATTGACTTAATAATGACAAATTTAATGTATGTAATTGTCTATGCATTTTAAGTTAAACTGCCTAAAATGTGATTTGACACATACACATTTGTTTGTATTATGAACTGTAAGCAATCTGTTTGAGATGTTAGGTTTTATCACCTGCTGCTGTATTTGTAAACAAAGACAAATGTTGCTTTAAGACGTAATTATAATTAGGAATAGTCTATGGATGTGATACTTGATATTTTTTAAGATAAACTTGTTTGCTTTTGTGTATTACACCTGAAAAGTTTTTTTTTTTAATGTATTTTCATGGTTTCACAGTTTTTCCATTTCTTTTAATCTTTAAGCCCAATTCTGGGCTTCCCAGAGCAAGTCCAAAGCTTGATTAACTGCAAATTTGTTGTCATAAAGAGAGAAAGAAAAACAGCCCGAGACATCCCTCTGTATGTGATCTGCCATTCACTAAGGCATTTAAACAGGCTGCCTGGGAACAACCCCTCCTCCACAAACCATCTTTCAGCAACACATTGTCCACTGTGAGGATTTCCTTTTCTCCCTTCAAGGCTAGCCTTGCTTTGTAACCAAGTTATCTACACATGAAGTCAGGGACCTTTCCCTATCTGCCCCTGCTGCCACCACCCCGCTTTCTTTTATGAAAGAAAATAACCACATTATTAAACTTGGTATATAGTTGCTGTTTTCTTTCCACAGGAAAAGGTTTGCTAACCTTTCTTGAAACCCATTGTGCGTGGGGCTATAAACAAGTGAATAATTTGTGGTATATTCTGTTTTCGGAAAGGATTTCTGCTTTTTGCCTTTGGACAAAAAAAACATAAATTTTTAAAGTTGCATTTGATGTCTTAACGTATCTCCTAAAAGTACCCACCTAAAGTGGAGCTGTGAAATAGGTATTGAAATATAAGATCACTCTGGAGCAGGGCTGGGGGTTTCCCATCGTGAAATGACATTCCTTTGACCAACACATTCTTGCCTGGGTACCTGACACAAGCAAGTTCTTTTTTTACCACCATTTTAAAACTTAGCACTAGTCCTTTTGCAACAGTCCTTTTGCAAAATAGAATCCTAACTATAAGCTCATTTATTTTAGATAAGACAAGGCAATAGAATTCTAATACCAGAAGAGAATTTGGGCCTTCTCATAGAGTTTGTTCCTATCGCATTTGAACAGTATTCTCAATGAGGGCAGGTTTTTATGTTGATGCATTAAACAATTTCTTTTCATACTGTATCTTGCAGTTCTCTGGGATTCCCAGAATGAGGAGGAGACAAAGCAGGTTCAGCTTAGTTCCTCTCTGCTTTCTCTAGAGCAGTTCCACTGTATGGCAGTTTGGGCTGCCATAACAAAATATCATAGACTGGGTGGCTTAAACAGTATAAATTCTTATGGTTCTGGAAGCTAGGAAGTCCACGATCAAGGCGCTAGCTAGTTCAGTTCTCAGTTTCGATGAGAGCTCTTCCTGGCTTGCAGACGGCTCCTCACTGTTTCCTCCCATGTGGAGAGAGAAGCAAGCTCTCAGTTGTCCCCTTTTATACAGACACTAATCCCATCATAAAGGCCCCATCTCCAAATACCATCATGTTGCAGGTTAGGACTTAAACACGGATTAGGGTGGCAGGGGCACAATTTGGTTCATAGCACTTACAGATAAGGTGTTTGAGGGGACACAAAGTTTTGCTGCTTTTAAATTCTTAAAAACTATTGTAGATGACCACATCTCCTAGTTGAGGTTAGCTAAAATCAATCGAATCTCCATCCATCTAGAATTCTAAGCTATGCTTAAAGTGTTAGTGTCACACAAGAAAAGAGGATTATTTAACATAAGTTCTTGCTCTGCCTTGTTTTATATTAGGCCTTATTTTTTAAGATGGTCATTTGGATGAGCATTCCTTAAAGATAGGTAGGTAGATTTAAAAGACAGCCTTTTTTTTTTTAGGGATAAGGAAATCTTTAAAAGAGGTTAAGTAGGGCTTCCCTGGTGGCGCAGTGGTTGAGAGTCCGCCTGCCGACGCAGGGGACACGGGTTCATGACCCGGTCCGGGAAGATCCCACATGCCGCGGAGTGGCTGGGCCCATGAGCCATGGCCACTGAGCCTGCGCGTCCGGAGCCTGTGCTCCGCAGCCGGAGAGGCCACAACAGTGAGAGGCCCACGTACCGCAAAAAAAAAAAAAAAGGTTAAGTAAATCCCAAGGTCTCCTTACATGACAATGGCATCAAAACAGGGTTTGTCCACTAGATTATATTTTGCTCAGATATCCAGTACCCTTTATATGCAGTTCCTTGATTACCAATCTAGACCCTTGCCTTTTCTCTTCCACAAGACATCCTGACTTGTTCTTGTCCCCTTAACCACTGAGTAGATTCCAAAGCTATGGGAAAACTAGGAAAACACTCAACTGGTTAACTTTTTAGATAAAGAGGCCAAGTTAAACTGAGCTTCATGTATTGTCCTACTTCTTACCCAGCTTCATTTCCTGGGAGCTAGTAACTATAGCTCTTCTGTACACTTTACATACTTTAGCTCATGGAACTCTTAACACCCTGCATTTGAGATATACACAATCTAGGAGAAGACAAGTCTAGTTGACTGTTGAAATGCACTGTCCCAATTAAGACAACAAACCTCTAAGACAAGGACAGTTCTTAATCCTCATTTTACAGATGATGAAACTACAGCTAAGAGGTAGAGATCACATAGCTGGTATGTTATGGAACTGAGAATCCTAGGTGTGACCGATCACAAAGCTTTGTTCTGTTCCAGTTTGCTGCAGAATGCTGCTTTCCTAAGAACAGGTTCTCCATCTTACACGTGCCTGCCATGGTTGCCTTAGTGCTGTAGTTCTGCTTCCAAAATTGTATACCTGGAAAGTCAAATCCATCTAACATGTATTGAATGTTATGTAGCAGACCTTTCACACAGTTTATGTCACTGAATAAGTTTCATTAGATATTCACTTTAAAAATCTAGTGTTTGTTTGAAATGTATATCCTTAGTGTCTGGTGAATAAGCACAGTTCTTAAACTGCTAACTTGGAGAGTTGTATTTTCACAAACAAAGACAAATAATATTCAGAGGTGTAGCATTAAGAGTAGGTTAAAATATGGATGTGAGAATTGTTACAAAAGGTCCTGGATGATCAAATCACTGGTTTCAGCCCTACCGATTATTGAAGACACTGCTTATCCAGCTGCCCCAAAGTGGGAAAGGCTTGGACAAGGCTGTCAGAGCGGCTGAGACAAAAGAGGTTTCTGTTAGTAGTAGATGAGCAGCCAAGATGTACAGGAACTGTACAGAGGGTGGGAGAGTCCAAGGGAGGTTCTACCGAGTATGGCTTGACAGTTCTTTTTTTAAACTTGCCGATGCAGGACATGCTAAGTTAAAACATCTAAACTGTTGCTTAGTTACTGCAACACAGAAAAATCCCAAGTACTAAACTTAATGAATACCTGGATCCCTTCTTGACTGCACAAAGAAATCTTTACTAAAAAAGCCCAAACTGCATGACGAACGATCAGGACTCAGTACTTGGGCTCTTTATAGAAGGGGGATGAAGAAGATTAATGTAAACTAGGAGAAGCCTGTTGACAAACTTCACAAGACTTCTTACCTGAAAGGTGGTAACAAGTCTCCACCTCTGGCGAGTCCGTAATAGAAATCTGATCAAATTCTAGAATACAGTTTTTCATGGTTCAGTGAGCAGCACAATTGCTAGGGATTCAAGGGCAGAGTTTTTAGTTTTGAGCTCAGCCTGGCAGTGTGATTTGGTACAATTGACTAGCTTCCTGTGCTGATTTACCTTATCTATAAAACAGATAATCATGCTCAAAATACTCAAAGCACCAGGAGGGAAAAATGGAACATTCTTTCTTGGAGGGATTCTATTTAGTGTACTAGCATTAACTAAAAGATTACACATCTAATATATAGTATCACTGTTAATGCTTTTTAAAAAAATCAGATTGTTAAGCTTGAAGGCTAAAATTTACACAATGTGATGATATATTTATTAAACACAAAGATTGCCTTATAAGTGGCCATACATGCCAGTTTGCCTGGGACAACTCTGGTTTATGTTGTCCAGGCGTAATTTTTTTTTTTTTTTTTTGCGGTATGTGGGCCTCTCACTGCTGTGGCTTCTCCCGTTGTGGAGCACAGGCTCCGGACGCGCAGGCTCAGCGGCCATGGCTCAGGGGCCCAGCCGCTCCGTGGCATGTGGGATCTTCCCGGACCGGGGCACGAACCCATGTCCCCTGTATCGGCAGGCGGACTCTCAACCACTGCGCCACCAGGGAAGCCCAGGCATAATTATTAACAGTACCCTCCTTGCATTCTCAAAAGTGTCCCGGATTTAAGGATAAATTATATGGTTATCTTAACTATAACAAAATAGAATGCAAGTGAAGATTTTCCATGGTTGTTTCCTGAGATAAAAAACATCCTAAACATGTTTTAGCATAGAATTAACCTTTCCTTCACATATATTATCTAGGGTGCAACTTATACTGCATCTTATAAAGGTGAAGAAAAATATCCCAGTCACTTAATTGCAGCCACAATTGTCTTCAGAAAATCCCCAAAGAAGAGAGCACATTCTAGTCCTAGAACAGGAAGCCATGCCTTTTTTAAACAGAGAAGCTAGATAGAGAAGGGGAGATGGGAATAAGGCTTCTTACTTTTCTGGGCATCTGTCCAAAGGTTCTTGCCTCATAGCCTCAAATGTGTTTCTTTTCCCCCCATTCTGAAAGCAATTTCCCTTAAAGCTCCAAGTTCTTTCCTAACTTAATCTTCTCACAAACTCAGTAGCACTGAAAATCATGTCCAATTTTGGGGGTCTTTAGCTGCTACATACAAACGTCACTAAATCTCTGGTAGAACTGCATTTCATTTCCTCCAGTCCTGGGCTGACACGAGTGTTTCTAATTCACAATAATGGTGGAGGGGAGGGGACAGTGAAATGATTAGTTCATAGGGTCCATTAGTGGCAGGAAATAAATGATGAAAACTTAAACCATTTCAGAAATATCTGTTGGCTGTAGTAATCGTTTTCCAGTTTTTGCTATTTAAGCACATTTTTTAATACTAGAACTTGGGATCTCCTGTAAGGATTCAGTGCTTCAGGGGTTGCCACGCTAGTCTTCATCAAGCTGTTGGTAGAATGTCTGCTGCCACGACCAAGTTCTCAGAACGATCAAGTCCTCTCACATGGCTGCATGGCGAAGTACTTGGAGTTGCTGGAAACCATGTTTCCTCGGTGCTGGTGTGCTAGCGCACTGCCTCGTCCCTCCTGCAGTTTGAGTCCTGCCCTTTACCACAGGCAGCGGCTTCTTAGCTTAGCATTCCGACAGCATTGCCATAAAAGTACATGTCCCCCACGGTGGTAAAAATCAGTTTTGCATGTTGACCACAATTTAGTGACACATCTGTTCTCAGCACACTATTATGCTGCAGTGGTTGTGAAGTTAGAATCGGAAACAGCTCACTGAAAACATCCGATTGAATAGAAAGTGAAACCTCAAAATAAGTTTGAATATCCATTTGCTGCTAGTACCTTTCATAACAAAGTACTTGGGAATCACATCTGACTTACTCATCAGAAAATTATTGCTCTCAAACAGCCCATACTCTGTATAATGAAAAGCATATTAGCATTACCAGGGGGAGGGTTGGAAGGAGATGCAACTGGGATGGGTACATGGAGGACTTGTTAGAGTCTGATAATGTTCTATTGAGTGGGGTGAGGGCTATACATGAGTATTCGTTCTATTTATTTAACTCCAAAGATATGTAATACTCTTTTGTATGTACAATTTACTTGTTAAAGCATATGGGGCCTGAGCACCTAATAGTGAAAGGAAACCCCAGTTTCACCCAGACTCCCTTTGAGAAAGGTAGAAAGGCCAGGCTTCAGTGTGACTGATTCCTGAGACATGTAACAGTATCATAGGGCTGTGCCTAGCGTCAGTTTTTCCTTTGTCCTCATAACTGAAGATCTCAATTGCTTTAGGAGACAGATGGTTGTCATTAAGAACACAAAACATAAAGGGTCTGCATAGTGGTCCATTCAGTCTAGCATCCAGGCTGACAATGACAACAAGAAATGTTCTGTGAAAGAGCATAACTGGTACCTAAACCCAGCACGAGACAAGTGGAGAGGCGATTAAAAGCATTCGATTTTATAAGGCATTGTGTTAGGCTAGTACAAAGAGAATCACAGAATAAATATAGCCCCTCCCACACAGGAGGAGAGGATAGGGATGGTATGCTCCATGGTGATATTAGGATAAGTGGAGAAAAACGAGGAAAACACAGACTGAGGATGAAGTGGTGCAGGAGCGTGTAAAGAGCACAGGTTCTGGAACCTGACCAGCCATATACACCGCTTACTAGATATGTCACATTGGGTGAGTTACTTAACCTCTTGCTGCCTCCATTTCCTCAGCTATAAAAGGTGGATAACAATAATTCCTAACTCCATAGGGTTTTGAGAATTAAATGAAGTAATCCAGGTAAAGCACACAGTGCTTGATGTCATAACCACTCAACAAATGTGAATATACCACGGGACCTGGAAGGCACTTTTCTAGGTGTTAACAGTCTAGCAGAAGAAAGAGAAAAGTGAACAGGTCGTTTTCATTCGGTGTGATGTTCCAAATGCAGGAGGTGCAGATGACTCAGAAGACCCAAGCAGCACCTGAGAGTTAAGCGGCTACCATATTTTGAGCACTACAGCCTCCTAAGGGCTTGAATCACATTATCCCGTTGAGTCAGGGGGTAAAATTCAGCTCTGTGAATGCAGAGCCGCATTCTTTCCCCTTTGCGATGCAGATCTCCATCAGTGATTCAAGGCATCTGGCACTTCAGAAAAAGTCCTGTCTCAGAGAAAATGAATACAAGAGGGAGACTGTCCTCACCTCCAGCCTGTTTGCCCCTGGCCACATTTTCCTAATCACATCCATACTCTGTTTGAAAGCAGCTGACTTTGGGGTAGGCTAAGGAATGGTTATGTGAGTAAGTTTCCGGAGGGATGCGAGGCAAGCAGCTACTCTGGGGAGGAGCTGATTGAAGCTGCTTGAGTGTAACTATGTGTTCCCAACATTCCAGAGAACAGCTAGCCCCACCCTGGAACGGCTTTCCCAGCATTATTTCCCAGTGACGTCAGCAGCATACCTGCGAACACAGCTTGTTTCATGGCTGCCCACAGCTACACCATTCCTTCTTGCTGGCCTTTGGGAGTACACAAGACCTATTCATTACAGAGTCTCAGGCCACTAGGAACTCTGAACACCGCATTTTTAAACAGAGAGCCCTGCTTTTCCAAGGCTCCTTTGCTCCAGATTCCATGAGAGACTTTAGCCCATATACAGGGATGCCAACTACTACTTTGATCAGAGAATAGATAAGAGAGGCATTTCTTGGAATGAATACGGGAGGATCTGAGCCTCGGATAAAGGGAATTGAGAAGACTTTGAGCTAAGACAGAGGAAGACAGAACAGTCCTAACTTAAATGAGCAAAAATGTATCAGCACATAGAGTTTTTCATTCAACTGGTATTTTTAAAAATTTATTTATTTTATTTATTTATTTTTGGCTGTGTTGGGTCTTCATTGCTGTGTGCGGGCTTTCTCTAGTTGCGGCGAGCAAGGGCTACTCTTCGTTGCGGTGCGTGGGCTTCTCATTGCGGTGGTTTCTCTTGTTGTGGAGCACGGGCTCTAGGCTTGCGGGCTCAGTAGTTGTGGTACGCGGGCTTAATTGCTCTGTGGCAGGTGGGATCTTCCCGGACCAGGGCTCGAACCCGTGTCCCCTGCACTGGCAGGTGGATTCTTAACCACTGTGCCACTAGGGAAGTCCCCATAGATTTATTTCTAACCCAGAAAAGCTGAAGTCTATATAAGGTACACAAGGGAATTTCAAATCAACTGCTTAGTCTATGGCTGCCTTAGGAAACATCTACATTTCCCAGCCCTCTTTAAGGCCTTGCGCAGAGCAGTCCCCTAGGGGGCATTTCCCAGGATGTGTTCTATAGAACACTAATTGCTAGATATATACCTCGAGTAGAGTTCCATGGGTCAGTAAGTTTGGGAACACTACGAAAGGTACCCCTACATGAGTGTGTTAAGGCACTAACAAGTCCTGCAGTAAAGAAACCCAGTAGTTCCCACGTGTATTTAACTACAGGAACTTTTTGTTTGAATAATTATATTTCTATAGCAAGACTACAAGAGGGTATTGCTTATTTTTTTAAGATTTATTCAGTGTACACCATGTCCAAAGTAGGTGAGTGTGTCACAGAGAGATGAAGGAATAACAGATGGGGAGAGTTTAGGACATTTGATGTATAGTTTTAATATATTTAATTCTGTAGACGATAAGAAATGGACGGATAAACTCATAAGATACATCAAGTAAAGGTCAGAATTAGTAAATAGAACATGTGTGGGTTAAACATTGATGAAAAAGGGCTAGAAGAACCAAGAGTACATGAGGTAATAAACATACATGAGGGGTGCCTGGGCACTAAATATTCAACGATACATTCAATATCAATATTCATGAGTCCTTAATTCGGCCACCCATTAGTGATACCTAGCCTGGCTCCATGTGCCCTCCATGGCTGTTCAACAGACGATTTGACAAGCTACAACTGTGGCTATAACTTCATGTCTCCAACAGAGCAAGTATGTATCACTGACATAGGACCCCCTAGCTCGAACCTCAACTCTAGTCTTTGTATCTGCATTGCCAGCAAGCAGGGAAAGCTGATACAGCACAGAAAGAGAAAGACAGAAGTCCTAGGAACATAGCACACCCCAGGATTTCAGTAGCACAGTCCTATCAATTCCACTGGTCCCTATCCTAAGTGTTTGTTTAACGTAGCCATTTCCACTCCCTTGTTTCTCACAGTGTGTTTCACAGTGACTTAATAAGCTTTGTGATCCAAGCCCTTCGATTTGGTGTGTGATCTTTTATATTCCATGAACCCCGGGATAGCTTGCCTAGTAGTGTATTTAGAGGCTGCTATTGGATGAAGGTAATTTTCCACATAACAGAGTGACACACATAGATTTTTTTAAAATTAGCTAATCTAGTCAATAGCATTGGTAAACCTAGGCTAGATTGATCAGGAAAAAAAAAAGGAAGAAAACACAAATTACCAATATTAGGAATGAGAGAGAGGACATTTCTACACATTCTGCAGATACTAAAAGAATAAGGAAATATCAACAACTTCATGCCAATAAATTCAACAACTTACATGAAAGTGACAAATTCTGTGGAAGACATAAACTATCAGTGCTCACTCAAGATGAAATAAATAATCTAAATAGCCCTATCTTTGAAAGAAATTGAAGTTGTAGTTTAAAACCTTCCCATAATTGTACAGCCACTTGGAAAACAGCCTGGCAATTTCTTCAGAGGTTAAACCCAGAGTTACCATATGACCCAGTAATTCCATTCCTAGGTATATACTCAAGAAAAATGAAAACATATGTCTACACAAACAACTGTACACAAATGTTCATAGCAACATTATTCGTAATAGCCAAAAAGTAGAAAGAACCCAAATGTTCATCAACTGATAAATAGATGAACAAAATGTGGTATATCCATACTATAGAATATTATTCAGCCATAAAAAGGAATGAAATACTGATATACGCTATAACATAGATAAACCTTGAAAACATGCTAAGTCAAAGAAGCCAGTCACAAAGGACCACACTGAGTATGATTCCATTCATATGAAATGTCCAGAATTAGCAAATCCGTAGAAGTAGATTGGTGGTTGCCAGGGCCTGGGGACAGGGGGGAAGTAGGGAGTGACTCCTAATAGGTACAGAGTTTTTCTTTGGCGTAAAGAAAATGTTATGGCATTCTGATTGCAGTAATGGGTGCACAGCTCTATAAATATAGTAAAATCCACAGAATTGTACCCTCTAAAAAGGTAAACTTTATGCTCTATGAATTATGTCTTAGTAAAGCTATTATTAAATCAATCTATGTAATTCACCATATTAAAGACTAAAAAGGAAAAAAAATCATAATTGTATCAGTAGACACAGAAAAATACTTGGCAAAATCCAACATCAATTCTTGATTAAAAGAAAAAACCTCTTAGCAAACTAAGAATAGAAAGGAACTTCCTCAACCTGTTATAGGGAATCTATAGCTAACATCATACTAAATGGTAAAAGACTGAATGCCTTCCCTCTAAAATTAGGAACAAGGGAAGGATGTCTGCTTTCATCACTTCTATTTAATATTGTACTGGTTCAAGTCAGTATAATAAGGCAAGGAAAAGAAATAAAAGACAATCAAATTGAAAAGAAAGTAGTAAAACTATTCATAGAGGACATGATCGTCGATGCAGAAAATCCTATGGAGTCTACAAAAATAGCTTATAAAAGTAATAAGTGAGGTTAGCATGACTCCTGGATATAAGTTCAATATATAAAAATCAACTGTATATCAATATATTAGCAAACAACTGAAACCTGAAATTAAAAATCGTACCATTTACCCTAATACCAAAAATGTCAAATGCAGAACAATAAAATTGACAGAAGTGCATGTCCTGTACACTGAAAACTACAAAATATAGCTGAGAGAAATTAAAGGAGACCTCAATAAATAAAGAGCTACTCTATATTTGTGGACCAGAATACTCAGTATTGTTAAGATGTCAGTTCTCCCTGAGTTTACACATAGATTCAATGCTATTCTAATCAAAACCCCAGCAGGTTTTTTGTATAAAACTTGACAAGCTAATTCTAAATTTTATTTGAAAATGAAAACAATCTAATAGCTAAACAACTTTGGAAAAGACACAGTAATCAAGACAGTATAGTATTGGCATGAAGACAGATCACTGGGGGAAAAATAGAGTGTGGAAACAGACCTACACATATATGGTAAATTGATTTTTCAACAAACATGTAAAAGTGATTTAGTAGAGAAAGGATTGTCTTAACAGTGCTGAAATATTGCCTATCCAAGGGGGAAAAAAACTACTTTGATTCATATCTCACACCATACACAAAAATTAACCTAACATTTATAGACCTACATGTAAAACTTAAAACTATAAAACTTCTAGAGGAAAACATAGGAGAAATCTTTGTGACCTTTGATCATAATACGAAAGGCATGACCCATAAAAGAAAAAATTGATAAACTGTATTTCTTTACAATTAAGAATTTCTATTCTTTGAAAGACAGTGCTAGGAGAATAATAAGACAAGTTACAGACTTCAAGAAAATATTTGTAAATCACATAAAGGATTTATATACACAATATATTTTTAAAGTCTCAAAACTCAAAAATAAGAAAACAAAACCCCATCAATATTGCGTAAACAATTTGAACAGATAATTCATCAAAATGATGAATGGCACAGTGGTTGAGAGTCCGCCTACCGATGCAGGGGACGCGGGTTCGTGCCCCGGTCCGGGAGGATCCCACATGCCGCGGAGTGGCTGGGCCCATGAGCCATGGCCGCTAAGCCTGCGCGTCCGGAGCCTGTGCTCCACAATGGGAGAGGCCACAACAGTGAGAGTCCCACGTACCGCAAAAAAAAAAAAAAATTATATATATATATATATATATATATATATATGGCGAAAAAGAGCACATTTTAAAATGCTCAACATCATTACTCATTAGGGAAATTAAAATTAAAATCATAAAGAGATACTACTACATACCTATTAGAATATCCAAAATTAAAAAGACTGATCATACCAACTATTGTCATCAATGTGGAGCAGCTGGAACTCTCATATGCTACTAAGGGGAATGGAAAATGGTACAACCACTTGGAAACTAATTTGGCAGTTTCTTGAAAAATTTGACATTTACCTACCTTATGACCCACCCATTCTACTCCCAGGAGAAACATAAGTTTGTGCCCATATAAAGACTTGTACACAAATGTTCATAGTAGTTTTATTTCTAATATTTCAAAACTGAAACAACCCAAATATCCATCAGTAGGTGAGTGGATAAACAAATTGGGGTATATCTGCCTAGCATTTGATATACTCAACTGCGGAAAATTACTAAGCAACTGATAGATACACTCAACAATACAGATGAATTTCAAAATAATGCTGAGTGAAAGAAGCCAAAAAAATAGTGCATACTATATGATTCCATTTATATACAATTCTAGCAAATGCAAGCTAATCTGTAGAGACAGAGAGTAGATAGTGGTTGCCTGAGGACAAATAAATGGATTACAAAAGATATAAGGAAACTTTGGGGGGTTATGGATATGTTCATTAACTTGATTATGGTTTCACAGATGTGTACATGTTAAAACTTATGACATTATATACTTTAAACATGTACAGTGTATATTACATCTCAATTACTTCAATAAAACTGCTTAGGGAATTCCCTGGTGGTCCACTGGTTAGGACTCCGAGTTACCACTGCAGGTGGCGCAGGCTCGATCCCTGGTGGGGGAACTAAGGTCCCACATGCCTCGTGGCAAAGACAAAAAAAAAAAAAAAAAAAAAAGGAGTAGAAAGATCAGAGAATAGATAGAGTTTTCCAAAATAAATGGAGTACTTACTTAAAAAATAATAGCCAATATTTATTGAACATTTTTAAATGCCAAACACTATGCTAGTTAAGAGTTACTACTTCCTTTCATTCCCGGTAACTTTATGAGGGAGGTACTATTGTTTCCATTAAGTAGTTCACTCAGATTACACAAGCCAGTGAGATGCTAAGCCAGCATGTGAACCCTGGACCATTTGACTTCACTACCCACAATCATAACCACTTGATAACATGATTCCAGGAGGCCTTCAAGGAATTTAAAGTCCAGGGGAGACAGAGACACCACCCCTCCCCAACTACAAGAGAATAACTGAAGGGGAAAGAAAGAGAAATTTTAGTAAAGCTGAAACTAATCTCTTGCAAGGTTCAAACCAGACCATTGGCACTGCATGGGTAAGGCTCTAGATACAGAGTCATGGTGCTTCTATAGGGCCACTGGAGAAGAAAGGGGCTAGCAAAAGATGGGAAGCCTCTATGTAGACCAAAGGAGATTGGACTGTGCACACTCAGTGCAGGCAGTCCCACCAGGCAGGGCTCCCCCAGTTTCTGCCCAAGTTAAAGACAGTCAGAAGCAACTGGGCAGACATTGCCTTATCCCACTTCAGGGATAAAGGGATAAAAAAATTTTCTGTTTTGTTTGTTTTTTATTAATTTTTACTGGAGTATAGTTGCTTCACAATGTTGTGTTAGTTTCTACTGTACAGCAAAATGAATCAGCTATACATATACATATATACCCTCTTTTTTGGATTTCCTTCCCATTTAGTTCACCACAGTGCATTAGAGTTCCCTGTGCTATACACAGTATGTTCTCATTAGTTGTCTATTTTATACATAGTATCAATAGTGTATATGTGTCAATCCCAATCTCCCAATTCCTCCCACCACCACCCCCACCAAGAGAGGTTTTTAATTGAAAGACCTAAGATTCAGAACTTCGGGTGAGTCCTTTCACTGCTCAGTATTCCTACTTCCTCATCTCTAAGATGGGAAAGTTGAACTAGGTGTTGCTGTGGTTCCTTCTAGGTCTCACACGCTCTGTCCCAGCCTGTTATTATGGTTTTCCCAAAGAGTATGAAGGCTCTGATGGCCATCCATGAAGTGTTTAGTAAGGTGACTTGACGTCTCTCAGCAGCTCTGCTGATTACAGGAAAATGTACCGCGATTACAAAGCAGCATCATTAAATGACTAAAAAGGAAAATCATTAACTTCAGATGCCTTTATATTATTAGTTACTTTTCTGATTACCAAAGTAACAGAGGTGAATTATAGACATTTAAGAAAATTCAGACTGTGAGGAAAGAGTTAACACAGCAGGTCTGGTTGCCTACTCCCTACCTGTCTTCAAGGACCCATGATTAACCCTTGGCCAACCGCTGGGAATGTGGGCTTAGAGTGTTCTTTTTGTTAGTGATTGATGGGTTTCTTATACACACCTGGAGCAATGGACTGTGTCATACCTGCTTGTCAGGTTGCTTTGCACAAACATCAAAATCTACGATCTGCACCTGGTTTCATTATTAAGGTCGTGAGTTTCGGTTGTCATGGTTGGTTGCATAACAGGATATACCTATGTGACCAGCTCCCCATAAAAGCTTTAGACTCTGAGACTCAAACAGCTTCTATGGGCAAAGACATTTCACACGTGTTCATAGTCAACAGTAAGAGAAAGAGTACTCCTGTGTGACCTCCGAGAAGGAAGGACATCGGAAGCCTGTTTTGAACCTCTCTGGATGCCATTAATGCATGTCTTTCTCCTGCTGCTTTTACTCTGTACCTTTGTTATCATAAATCCCAGTGAGTATATAACCTGCTCTTGGGTCTCGTGGATCCCTCTGATGAATCACTGGAGGAAACACAAATATATCTATGTATATATTTATGTATATATTTAAAAATAACTACGTATATAGATATATTTAAAACCCAAATCCCTCCACCTAGATATAGCCATCTGGCTAACTTTAAAAACAGGTTTTGACTGCACGAAGATGGCACGTAAGGCGAAGAAGGAAGCCCCTGTCCCTCCCAAAGCTGAAGCCAGAGCAAAAGCTTTGAAGGCCAAGAAAGCAGTGTTGAAAGGCACACACAGCCACGAAAAAACGATCCGGACGTCACCTACCTTCCGACGGCCCAAAACACCGAGGCTCAGGAGGCAGCCCAAATATCCTCGGAAGGGCGCCCCTAGGAGAAACAAGCTTGACCACTACGCCATCGTCAAGTTCCCCCCGACCACTGAGTCAGCCATGAAGAAAATAGAAGACAGCAACACACTGGTGTTCATTGTGGACGTCGAGGCCAACAAGCACCAGATTAAACAGGCTGTGAAGGAGCTCTATGACATTGACGTGGCTAAGGTCAACACCCTGATCAGGCCTGATGGAGAGAAGAAGGCATATGTTTTAACTGGGTCCTGACTATGATGCTTTGGATACTGCCAACAAAATTGGGATCATCTAAACTGAGGTCAGCTGGCTAATTCTAAATACCAAAGTTTTCCCTATAAAAAAAAAACAACAAAAAAAAAAAACAGGTTTTGACCTACTAAATCATCGTGTGAAAGTCCTTCTAAATTGTCAGAAGGCAAACAAAACTGCTAACTGATGATAAGCTGTATTGTGGCGTGAAGATTAAATTTTATGGAAGCCCCATATTAAGACTTAAAAGAATAATTTTGCTGTTTTAAATAATTACCAAGATTTATTGTACTTTGCTTTGGTGACATAATAATGGCTTAGTCCATTAAATTGGAATCCAACTTTTAAGCTTGATTGGGTTCTGATGGGAAGAAACAGGACACTCTATAAGAAATTGCTTTATAATATCCCCCAGGAACAGGTAGTGAAAAGCTGAGACTGCCTGTACATGAGAGTTTGGAGAGACAAAGGGGGGGAGGTGAGCAAGACTAACTCCCGTGCCATGGACCCATCACTCTTTAAATCCCCTTCTTTGACAACTTCCCTCAATAATCTTAATAATAACTAACATTTACTGAGTACTTACTCTGAGCCAGACACTATTCTACGCACATGTTTTGTCTTAATCTTCATAATAGCCTATTCAGTAAATATTACTATTTTTCTTTTATACAAATGAAGAAACCAAGGCTAAATATAATTGAGTAGCTAGTTCATGAAGCTAGTACATGAACTTAAACCTGAACTGAGAAAGTCACCTGCTATATACTTTGTGTCTCTTTACATTCAATATATTCAAATGAGATGTCACTGATATAAAATGGAATTCGGACTAGGTTTTGCATCAGTCAGGGTTCTCCATGGAAACAGAACCAACAGGAGATATATATACACACACACACACACACACACACATATATATAATATACACACACACATACATACAGTTGAAACGCTTGAACAATGCAGGTTTGAACTGCGTGGGTCCACTTTTACCTGATATTTTTCAATAGTAAATACTACAGTACTACACGGTCTGTGGTTGGTTGAATCCGTGGATGTGGAGGAACTATGGATACGAGGGCTGACTATATACTGGATTAAAGTGCACACTGTTGAAGGGTCAACTGTATACACACACACACACACACACAGTTTTACCTTAAGGAATTGGCTCACATGATTGTGAGGACTGACAAGTCTGGAATTTGTAGAGCAGGCTGGCAACCTGGAAATTCAGGGAAGAGTTGATGTTGTAGTATTGAATTCAAAATCTGCAGGCTGGAAACACAGAGTTCCTATGTTGCGGCCTTGAAGGAGAAATTATTTGGGAAACCTCAGTTTTTGCTCTTAAGGATAAGGCCCAGCCACATTCGGAGAGTAAAAAAAGGACTGATTTAAATGTTAACCACACACAAAACTAACCATCATAGTTGTGATCTTTCGTTTTTGAAGAGGAAAGGAAGGGTGGATCCCCAAATGTGATTTATCCAAGACTAACCCCAAGATGAACCTGCTCCCAAGTGAACGACCAGCCCCGTGTCGCAAGCCCCTCACCCTAGCCACAGCCGTGCAAGTGTGGCCTTGGCCAGAAGAGGGCACTGCCATCTACTTGTGTGACTATCTGCTTGGGAACCAATAGGGTGGAAGAGGTTTTGACACGACTTTCAATTAATTATTAATTTTGACAGCCCCTGAGTTAGCATAGTACAACCTTTGGGAGAATAAATGGCTGTGAACTTTTAGCGTCACTGTGAGACCAAAGCACCTCCCTGACATTACTCAAACCTGACATTCAATAATGCAAGAGGGTGTGGAATGCTCGTGTCCTTTGGCTCTCCTGGTGCCTTAAAACTGGCCCAGCTGGGCAGAGTCAAACCAAACAGATTTTCCAGATCAGGACAACTCGGGGTGATGCAGAGGAAACAAAGAAGTTGGGCACTTGGGGACTGAGAGGAAAAACTGGGAGGACCCCTGGGGCTCCAGGCAGGTGAGGAATCTTCTGGTAACATACAGAGGAGGACAGGCTTGGGAGGTTACTCTATGTGTCTGGGTTTGAGAGAATAATATTACAGGCCCCTCTGGCAATACCACTCTGTCTAGCAGAGCAGTTAATCTAATCTCTGGATTCTTCATTGGAAACGGAAATTCACACCAGTATAGTTGTTCTTTAGTTCTCATTAATAATTAAAAGTCTCCCTCCCCTGCTTCCATGTTAATGACAGCTTCCATTCATGCAGCTTGAGACTTTGCAGAGGGCTTTCCCACCCACAGCAAGGAATAGAGCAGGTACTGATTATTTCCAGTTTACAGTTGAGGAAACACAGAGAGTGAGTGGTTTACTCTGGCTCCCCTGTAATCCAAGCCTGGGAGGTGACCAGAGGTCTGGGGCCTGATCTTAGCCCTGTGCTCTGTCCCCTATCAATACTACATTCCTGGGCTTCCCTGGTGGTGCAGTGGTTAAGAATCCGCCTGCCAATGCATGGGACACAGGTTCGAGCCCTGGTCTGGGAAGATCCCAAATGCCGTGGAGCAACTAAGCCCGTGCGCCACAACTACTGAGCCTGTGCTCTAGAGCCCGCGAGCCACAACTACTGAAGCCCATGTGCCACAACTACTGAAACCCACACACCTAGAGCCCCTGCTCCACAACAAGAGAAGCCACCGCAATGAGAAGCCCGTGTACTGCAGCAAAGAGTAGCCCCCACTCGCCACAACTAGAGAAAGCCCACATGCAGCAATGAAGACCCAATGCAGCCAAAAATAAATAAATTTATTTTTTAAAAAAACCCCACTACATTCCTAACTCTTGCCACTGCTGTTTCCAAGGTCTGTTAAAAGCTGAATGTAGGGCTTCCCTGGTGGCGCAGCGGTTGAGAGTCCACCTGCCGATGCAGGGGACACGGGTTCGCGCCCTGGTCTGGGAGGATCCCACATGCCATGGAGCGGCTGGGCCCGTGAGCCATGGCCGCTGAGCCTGCGCGTCCGGAGCCTGTGCTCCGCTCGCAACGGGAGAGGCCACAACAGTGAGAGGCCCGCGTACCGCAAAAAAAAAAAAGCTGAATGTATGCAAACCCTGTGACTCAGCAATTCCACCTGTAGGAATGTATACAGCAGAAGTGGGTGCCCACAGGCACCAAAAGGTATGTGCAAAACTGTTCATAGCAACATAATGTGCAATAGCCCCAAATGAAAACCAACCCCAAATCCCACCAACATAGAATGGATAAATTGACTGTGGTATACTTCTATCATGAATTCCATGTGGTAATGAGAATAATGAACAGAATCTATGCAAAATGTGAATAAATTTCACAAATATATATAAAGTTCAAAACAGTCAAAATTAATATAAAGTGTTGAAAGGTTAGTGGTTATACCTCAAAGGACTAGTAAATGGGAGGGGGGGGATACAGGGGTCTACTGGGGTGCCAATAATGTTCTACTCCTTGACCTAGGTAGGAGTTATGTGGGTGACATAGGTGTGTTCACTTTGCACAAATTCACTAAGCTGTATGTTTATAATTCATGCACTTTTCTGCATGTAAGTTACACTTCAATGAAAAGCTTTAAAATCCTGATTTGTTTAAATAAATTACTTTTGCATGAGCAACTTTAGTACTGCTCAAACGTAGCTCATCCTTGATTAAAGCAGACTTGCTTGTTGCTCCGCTCTGACAGTGACCACACCACCATTTCCCAGAGAGTTCCCAAAGGGTTGAGAGAGCAGGTCAACATCTGCCTTTGCAGTTGTGCGTGCAAGAATACATTTCAGGAGGCTGCCACATGGGAAGTTCAGCCCCTGCCTCCACTGCTACAAACATATGTTCATTCTGTGTGTCCAGAAAGTAAAAAAGAAAGAAACACGCAAGCAGGATAAGCCAAACACAGCAAACATCTCCCCCAAATGGCAAAGCTCCCCGGCCTGTCCCATTTTTAACAGCTAATGACACTAGCACTATCTTGCAGGAAAAACAAGAACTCTAACCCCAGCACCCTAAAGACGCAGATGGCACCTCTAGACAAGAGACCCAAAGCACAGGGCAGCAAACTGAAGCTGTTCAGACTTCCATGGTAGGGCCCGGTGAAGTCATAAATGGAACCAGATTTCCTGTTTCCCAGAGTACAGCCTGCTTCTCATTAGCCCTTACTGCTTCTTACAGGGCCAGGGGGCTTGAAAATCTTAAAGGACAAAAGTACAACAACACGTTAGATCAAGGACTGGCTATCTCCATCCATGGGCCAAGGACGTTTAGTCTAGGGCCACACACACACACACACACACACACACACCCCATACTCCCTGGCTCCCTCTGCTGCTTTGGAGAGCTTCTAACACCACTTCAGCTCCTTGTATCTCCTATGTCAGTTCCCAGGGGCAAAAGAGTGAGGATCTTGAAAACCACTTGGATAGGCAGCCACTTTCAGACTTTCTCCAACTGGATTGCATTTGGAAAAGCTGGCCTTCTTTTCTTCCCTCCCAACGGTCAGAGGGACACTAGCCATACTTTTTGCACCTTTGCATGATGTGGTGGTGTTGCCAGAACTCTGGAAGCTGGGCCATAAGGTATTCTCGACCACAACAGCAGAAAAATAGGACGAAAGCAGAGGTCAGGACTGAGCCTGCTCGAGCTCTTCCAAAGCCTAAGTGAGTACTGGCCGTAGTGGAGACACCCTAGGGTATGCATAGCTGAAGCCCAACACCAGGAGTCAGGTAGATGGCACAACAACACGCACACAAATGAGTTCACTGCAGCACTGTCGTCAAAGAGAAAAATGAGAAGCAAGTGAAGCATCCAACAACAAAATGTGTTACATTATATGATCTCATTATATACAATGGATTATCATGCAGCCATGAAAAAGAATCAGGCAGCTCTATACTAACTAACACAGAAAGTGGTCTACACTTTAAAGTTGAATGGTAAAGGCAAGTTGGCGATAACTACATATAGCATGATTCCATTTATATATTTTAAAAATCCTGTATGCATACACATACAATCTCACACACGCTAGCACTGTTAAATGATCTAGAAGGATACACACTTATCAGGTTACCTCTGGGGAAGGGAATGGAAGTAGGAGGTGAGGGGGAATCTTTCCAAATTTGCCATTTTTTGTTTCTATAGTATTTGTTTATGCTGTACCAGTAGCTCTATAGTAATTTAAAAAGCAATCTAAAAAACCAAGGCTATGGGAACGGGGTATGGAGGAGGCACATCTGATGGGGGTGGTCAGCACAGCCAGAGGCTTCTGTGGGTCAGGACCAAGGGCTGGGAAGTAGATTCACCCAGAATTTTGGGAGAGGCTCCAAGCTCTTGGTTAGGCATAACAGATTTTTCTCCTGTTTTCCCTCTTTGGGATCATGTGCTCTTGGTTCTCTTTGGGTCACTTCCAACCCAAGGCAGCTGGAGGAGAAGAGCCCCTCTCTAGTAAGGCCCAGGGAGGATGGCTGGGGCCCATTTGGCCTGAGGCCTTCAGAGGAAACCTCCTTTTCTCCTTGGTGCACATTTCCTTGGGGTTCTTTTCCTGGGCCTTCGCCACCCCTGGACAAGATCTCCAAGGGCTGAAGAAAAGGGCCCCCAGCACTGGGCCAACCTTTAGTCAAGCCTACTGTTGTTCTCTTGGGGAGGTTTTTTAAAAAATATAAGCCTCAAATATAGATATACACATTGAAATATAGAATAAATGCTTTGTTATGTTAGCAAATGACCGACGCTGGGTAAAATGGAAATTTTCACCCATTCTGGAACGAGTGTAAATTGGTTAAAAGCCTTTCAAAAAGCAACTGGACAATATCAAGAGTCTAAAATATTTTCAGGAACTTCCCTGGTAGCGCAGTGATTAAGAATCCACCTGCCAATGCAGGGGACACGGGTTCGAGCCCTGGTCCGGGAAGATCTGACATGCCGCAGAGCAACTAAGCTCATGCGCCACAACTACTGAAGCCTGTGTGCCATAGAGCCCTCAAGCTGCAACTACTGAAGCCTGCACACCTAGAGTCCGTGCTCCACAGCAAGAGAAGCCACTGCAGAGAAAGAGTAGCCCCCGGTCCCCACAACTAGAGAAAGCCCGTGCACAGCAACAAAGACCCAGTGCAGCCAAAAAATAAATAAATAAAATAAAATATTTGCATACTATTTTATCCAGTAATAAAGCTTCTGGAAATTTCTCCTAATGAAATACATAATGCCTCAAATAGGAAAACTTATGTGAAGATTGCTCTCATTGTTTCCTTTTATTATAGCTAAAAATTGGAAACAAACTAAATGTACAACAAACAGCAGGTGACTGGTTAAATATGTGTGCTCGGGACTTCCCTGGTGGTCCAGTGGTAAAGAATTTGGCTTCCAACGCAGGGGATACGGGTTCGATCCGTGGTCGGGGAACTAAGATCCCACATGCCACGGGGTAACTAAGCGTGCGCGTCACAACTACTGAGCTTGCGCGCCTCGACTAGAGCCCGTGTGCTGCAAACTACAGAGCCTGCGCGCTCTGGAACCTGCGTGCCACAACTAGAGAAGAGAAAGCCCGCACGCCAAAACTAGAGAGAAGCTCGTGCGCTGAAATGAAAGATCCTGAATGCCACACGAAGATCCCGCGTGCCGCAACAAAGACCCGACACAAATAAATAAATACATACATACATACATTGGATTATGGTTTTTTTTAAAAAAAAAATATGTGTGCTCCATGGAACATTGCACAAAATTAAAATTATAAAGAAAATTTGTAATAATAAGTTCAAATGTACTAGTGATGGCCTTGTAGCGCTTTTTTTATACAAAAGTAATTTTGTACTTATATAAAAGCTCATTTCATAAGAAAGAATAAACATGTTCAGGCCTCATCCCAGTCTAATTAAATCAGAAGCTCAGGAAGCGGGGCCTAGACATCAGAATTTTTTTATGTTTCCCCAGGTGACTCTAATTGAAGCCAAGGGTGACAGAGAACCATTGGCTTTAGATCAAAGTGAGACCGCCCACTTCAGTTGTGGCCCAGTCCAGCTCAACTGGATGGAGTTCTACATGGGGTACTGAATGGCCTATGTTCCCCTGGCCTTGTCTCCAAATATAATGACTAGTGGGTTGGGTGGTGGCCCCCCCCAGTAGCAGGCTAATCATAAATTTGAGATTAGGGCCAGATAGTTTTACACTTTATCACAACCAGCAGGCCAGCAGACTCATTAGGAAGTAGATAGTTCAGATAATCTCAGTAAGATGCATGAGGTCAGAACGGGGTGAGAGGCATGGCAGAGGCAGATCCTCCACAGCTAGGCACCTGAGCTAAAGAGTTGGAACCAAATCCCGTAATGTATGTCATCTGTCGAGGGGGGGATGCAGCCCTACAGAGCCCCTGGCTGCCTGCCTGCTGGTGTCAACCTCCACAGTCTTGCTAGCAGGGATAAAAGCAGAAAGCTTCAGAAGATTTGCCACTAGGAGATTCTGGTTTCTACAGGGCTCTTTAGAAGAAGCTGTGACAGCAAATTTGCTGTTGGGCCAAAGGAAACAAATGAAAATGGAATAGGAGAGAGAAAACTCAGGAAAGGTAGACAGCAAAAGGGAACCATCAGCAGAATATAATGACCCCTTTATGGCATCCAGGCTCCCTGTTGCCTGTAATTCCACTATGAGATTAATTCCACTTGGGTTATTAAGAATTGCCCCTTCATAGCTGTCCTCTTTGAAAATGTGGACTCCTAAAAGGAACGACACTTTGATTCAGCAACAATTTAATGGAATTAGCTCATGATTTACTCAGCCAATTTGAATGCCTACTCTGGGCTTGGTACTGCACTGGGAACTGGGATACAGTGGAAGGAAGACCTCGTTAAAGTGACTAAGAAGACTCCATTTATTTTATTTATTTATTATTATTTTTGGCTGCGTTTGGTCTTCGTTGCTGCTGTGCACAGGCTTTCTCTAGTTGTGGTAAGCGGGGGCTACTCCTCGTTGCAGTGCGCGGGCTGTAGGCACGTGGGCTTCAGTAGTTGCGGCACGTGGACTCAATAGTTGTGGCTCGTGGGCTCTAGAGCGCAGGCTCGGTAGTCGTGGCTCACAGGCTTAGTTGCTCCGTGGTGTGTGGGATCTTCCTGGACCAGGGCTCGAACCTGTGTCCCCTGCCTTGGCAGGTGGATTCTTAACAACTGCGCTACCAGGGAAGTCCCAGAAGACTTCATTTAATTCAGAAGTATCTACTGAACATGTCTTGTCACCGGACAGGGAGCTGGTGCTGAGACAGGAGGAAAACAACACTGTTACCTCCCTCAAGGAGCTTCTAACCTTGCTTGGTTAGATATTCTTTGGAGCTGCGTCAAAAGTCCAGTAGGAATGAGGGGTGTAGACTAGTGCAGGAACCGCATCAGCATCTAGCCTGTAGGAGGAGCAGACTCATTGGCACCAGAGATTGCAAAAGACTGGAAGAGGAACTGGAAATCAAATCTGGGATTGCCAAGGAAGAGCAGCACAACAAAATCTAAGTCCAGGCACTGAGGTGGCATGAGCCTTGGAGCGGGAGAGCCCAGAGTAGAGCACAAGATGAAGATGGGGGTTCAAAACCAGGGCAGCTAATTGATGTCTTCAGACTAAGCAAAATACTGGAACAGTGGTTGCCTAAGGTGGGTGGGGGGGACTGATTGGGAAGAAACATGATGGGACTTTCTGAGAAGATACAGAGATGAATGTCCCATATCTTGAAAGAAGTGTGGGTTATGTGGGTACAGCTATTTGTCAAAAGCCGTTGAACTGTATACTTAGGATTTGTGCATTTCAATGTATGTAAATTTTACCTAAAAAAACAGTAAACAAATCGAACCTTGGTTAGGTTTACTTTTAGTAGTGCTAGGAATTAGCAATTCTGAAACTACAAGCTGTATATTCTTGGGCACGAGGTAAGTGGGAGTCTGATTTCCAATTGTTGGGGAGAGAAATTACAGATACAGAAAAGGTGTTTTTTGCATTGGAATTGGAGTTATCCATATAACTATATATGACTAATATAGCTCTATATATGCCTCCAATATATTTCTAATACATTATTAGAAATAATAATCTATTTATAGATAGAAAATAATCTATTTCTGTGTGTTTATGTAGGTAATATAATCTAATTCTGTCTGCTAAAAGGGACTAGAAGCAATGACACAGTGGGAATGAGCATATTTAACTCCCAGACCTTGGTTTCTAAATACCATTACCCACTGAAGGAACCAGGGATCCTTGAGAAATGGCTTATTCCAGGGTTGGGGGCAGGAAAAGTACAGGATGAGCCTGGAACATCTTGTTGAGCCAAAAAGTAAAGAAATACTCAAAGAATCATGTTGAAAGGACTCAGAAGCTAGCTTGATGGGGCTCCCACTGGCCCAATCTGGGACAATCTTCCATCAAAATAAATAATATTTGTAATGGATTATACCCCACTAAATAAAAGAAGAATCCATATTGATATAAATAAATAAATGAACAAATAAATAAATGGAGGTAAAGGGAAACCTCTTCACTACAGTAGAACACCAAAATAACAGAGGTAGAAAACTGATAGGGAAAAGTTTGACAGAAAATTGGATAATTACTGGACTTCCCTTGTGGTGCAGTGGTTAAGAATCCGCCTGTCAATGCAGGGAACACAGGTTCAATCCCTGGTCTGGGAAGATCCCACATGCTGTGGAGCAACTAAGCCCATACGCCACAACTACTGAAGCCCACGCGCCTAGAGCCCATGCTCCGCAACAAGAGAAGCCACCTCAATGAGAAGCCCGTGCACTGCAATGAAGAGTAGCCCCCGCTCACTGCAACTAGAGAAACCCCGTGCGCAGCAATGAAGACCCAACACAGCCAAAAAAATTAAAAAAAAAAGAATGAGTCTCAAAAAAAAAAAAGGACAATTACAGAGTTGCAAAGTATGCCCCCCAATTACTTATTGACTACAAAGGAAAAAATAACAACTTCACAGTTATTATTAAGGCAGAAAGCACTTAATTAAGTAATCAAACCTAACAACGCTATATTGATATAAACCAATATCCAATACCATGTGCCTTGGATTGGGATACTTGGAGAAGGACACACCAACAATTCTGTGATATTCCTGCCAAAAATGCATAACCTGAATCTAATCATGGAAACATGAAACAAACTCACATTGAAAGACATTCTACAAAATAACTGGCCTGTACTCTTTTAAAATGTTAGGGTCAAGAAACATAAAGAAAAGCTGAAGGAATGTTCCAGAATAAAGGAAAATAAATAGATCTGACAACTAAATGTTGTGTGTGATCTTGGATTTGGTCCTGGACTTGGAGAGAAAAAAAAAAAGTAAGGACATTTTGGGAACAATTGATGAAATAGATAGTAATATTGGATTAATGCTTAATTCCCTGATTGTGTTAACTGAACTGTGGTAAGAGAATGTCTTCCTGGAAAATGCACACTGCAGTATTTAGCAGTAAAGGGGCACCACATCTCCAACTCACTTTTAAAAGGGAGGGAGGGAAGGAAGGGGTGGGAGGAGAGAGAGAGAGAGAGAGAGAGAGAGAGAGAGCGCCCAAGTGCAAATAAGGCAAGAGTGCAAATAAATGGATCAAAGATTGTAGGAGCTCCTTGTACTGTTCTTGTAATTTTTCTGTAAAATTGAAATTGTATCAAAACAAAAATTCCTCTTTAGCAAGTGGTGCTGGGAAACTTGGACAGCCACATGTAAATCAATGAAGTTAGAACACACACTCACAGCATACACAAAAATAAACTCAAAGTGGCTTAAAGACTTAAATATAAGACAAGATGCCATAAAACACCTAGAAGAGAACATAGGCAAAACATTCCCTGACATAAATCATACCAATGTTTTCTTAGGTGAGTCTCCCAAGGCAATAGAAATAAAAGCAAAAAATAAACAAATGGGACCTCTTTAAGCTTATAAGCTTTTACACAGCAAAGGAAAGCATAAACAAAATGAAAAGACAGTCTATGGAATGGGAGAAAATATTTGCAAATGATGCGACCAATAAGGGCCTAAGTTCCAAAATATACAAACAGCTCATAAATTCAATAACAAAACAAAAAAAACAACCCAATCAAAGAATGAGCAGAAGACCTAAATAGGCATTTCTCCAAAGAAAACATACAGATGGCAAATAGGCACATGAAAAGATGCTCATCATCGCTAATTACTAGAGAAATGCAAATCAAAACTACAATGAGGTAGTGACTACCTCACACAGGTCAAACTGGCCATCATTAAAAAGTCTACAAATAATCAATGTTGGAGAGGGTGTAGAGAAAAGGGAACCTTCTTACACTGTTGGTGGGAATGTAAATTGGTGCAGCCACTATGGAGAACAGTATGGAGGTTCCTCAAAAAACTAAAAAATAGAGTTGCCAAATGATCCAGCAATCCCACTCCTGGGCATATAGACAGACAAAATATAATTTGAAAAGATGCATGTGCCACTGTGTTCATAGCAGCACTATTTACAATAGCCAAGACATGGCAACAAACTAAATGTCCACTGACAGATGAATGGATAAAGAAGATGTGAGATATATATATATATATATATATATATATATATATATATATATATACACAGTGGAATATTACTCAGCCATTAAAAAGAATGAAATAATGTCATTTGCAGCAACATGGATGGACCTAGAGATTATCATACTAATCGAAGTAAGTCAGACAGAGAAAGACAAATACCATATGATATCACGTATATGTGGAATCTAAAATACAACACAAATGAACATATCTATAAAACAGAAACAGACACAGAGAACAGACTTGTGGTTGCCAAGGGGTGGGGGAGGGGAAGGGAAGGATTGGGAGTCTGGTATTAGCAGATGCAAACTGTTATATATAAGATGGATAAACAACAAGGTCCTACTGTATAGCACAGGGAACTAGATTCCATATCCTGTGATAAACCATAATGGAAAAGAATATATATATGTATAACTGAGTCACTCTGCTGTACAGAAGAAATTAACACAACATTGTAAATCAACACTATATTTCAGTGAAATTTTAAAAATAAATTAAAAAAATAAAAAGATCCTCCCCAAAATGAAAGAAAGCAAACAAATCTACGGGTGTGGTCAGGAACCAGGCAACACTCTGGCACTAGCAGCCAAGAGGCCTGTGTTTCCTGCTGGGGCGGGAGCCAGTCCAAAGTATGGCCATTCCAGGGACTGCAGGAGGGGAGGGGTAGCCACCCTGTAGGGTAGGCTTAGTGGGCTGTAGTGTTATGTAAATTTTGTCATCGACTAGACCACAAACTGGGGTGCAGTTCCTGGTAGAGCATGGAACTTATACCATCATGTCCTTATAGCAGAGAGGCCTTACAGCTGTTTTGTGTCAGATGACTCATAGATACGATGCAGCAAACAGAAAATCATTGGGAAATGTGTGAACTGTGGTCAGATTTCATCTCGTTTTATAAAACTGACTATTGTTTAAGTCTTCTGCTTTTGTTACAGCCCATCTAGAGACAGAAATGTGTTTGCATGTTTGCAAGGAGGCCTGAATTTTTTAAATCTGGTAAAAGAGTTTAAGGTTAAAAGAATTTAAGGTAAAATAAGTCAAGGTTTTCCCATTTAGCAGTAGCAGGAATTAAGGCATAAGCTTTCCCTAAGCAATTCCTTTCCAAAGAGAAGCATATGTTTAAACGTAATTCATTAATATCTCTTCTGTGGCCATTATCCAGTGTTTGGCCTTCTGCCACAGCTCTAGAGCACAGTGATTTCTTTTTCTCTGTCATCTCTTTTTTTCTTTTTGGCCAGAGATTCTGAGAATCTCTAAATCGCTAATTCTATGATTTCCTCTGGTTTGCCCCCAAAAGCTTAACAGTCTGATTTTTTTTTTTCCAGGAAATTGATGCCCCACAAATCTAAGAACAATTAGCTGAAAATAAGACAGGCTTCTTCACACAACCCCTAGGTGGATATCACCACTGCCTTTTCTCAGAGTCAGAGATAGCCAAATGGATCTCACGGGCTTCCCTGGTGGCGCAGTGGTTGAGAGTCCGCCTGCCGATGCAGGGGACGCGGGTTCGTGCCCCGGTCCGGGAGGATCCCACATGCCGCGGAGCGGCTGGGCCCGTGAGCCATGGCCGCTGTGCCTGCGCATCCGGAGCCTGTGCTCCGCAACGGGAGAGGCCACAGCAGTGAGAGGCCCGCGTACCGCAAAAAAAAAAAAAAAAAAAAAAGGATCTCACTACAGAAGTTCTTCCTAACCCTTAACTGGTGCCGGGGAAAGGCCAAGAGTGGCTGCAGTGTTGGGGAGTGGGACACACCGGAATTCACCTTTCCTTTCCCTCTGCCTGCCTGTGGGGAGTGTTTCTGACTCGCGTCCCGGCTCAGGCAGGGCTCTGGTGGCCTAGGCAGCACCTGGCCGACGTTAGAGGGGGTGCTGCCCCAGGAAGGCCTACAACACACAGCTCGTTAGAGCGAGGCTGAGTCGTGGGGTATGGAGGCTGTTGGGTCCCATTCCCGCAACAGAGTACTGGCAGAGAAAATCCAGACTGTGGAGTCTGTAAAACTTTTTCAAGGCCAGTTCACGAAGGCATTCACCAGGTCTGTGAGAGTGAAATAAAAGGTTAGCAGAGCCGGTCAGAACTGCACAAGGTTAGGTTAGCCCGGGGCTGACCTGAAAGAAGAGGCCTCTGGAAAGGCAAATACCTTTCGGGGTCTGAAGTCTCCAGCAGAGGGAGGGCATTCAGCCTTACTTATAAAAAGGGCTAAAGGGACTTCCCTGGTGGCGCAGTGGTTAAGAATCCGCCTGCCAATGCAGGGGACACAGGTTCGAGCCCTGGTCCAGGAAGATCCCACATGCCACGGAGCAACTAAGCCCGTGTGCCACAACTACTGAGCCTGTGCTCTAGAGCCTGTGAGCCACAACTACTGAAGCCCACGCACAACAAGAGAAGCCCGCACACGGCAACGAAAAGTAGCCCCCAATCGCCGCAACTAGAGAAAGCCCACACACAGCAACGAAGACCCAACTCACACAAAAGTAAATAAATAAATTTATAAAAAGTTTAAAAAATAAATAAAAAGGGCTAAGGATTGAGAAGCGACCTCTCTCAGGGCGACTGGATAAATCTCTTACAAGCCTCTGGGCTCCAGCTTTAACTACTCTTGGTCTTGAACTCCTACCAGGACAGAGTTTACCAAAGCAGGATGTAGCCCTTCGTACCCTGAATACCAGGCAGAGAGGAGTGCTTTGAAACTGAGATCTGTTTCCAGGGCATAATTGGTTCAGATCTCTGAAACTGGAAGATGAAAATACGGTACACCTGAGAAGCAGGTTTGCTGGAACCTGAAGGTTCACGTAGAATAATTGAGACAGACCTAACTTGTTTTCTTCGTAGCTTAAAACTATTTCTTTCAGGCAATGATCTGAAGGGGAACACCTGGCCCTGAGACCAAACTAAGCGTTCATCCTTACAAAGAAATGTTTCCGATTGATCAAATAGTAGGAGTCCACGCAAGCCGAGAATGCGGAGGCTAACACACTGGTGTGATGGCCACGCCCATCTCCGGTATGGACACCACCTCCCCAACAGGACATCTTGAACCTGGCATTGAATATGCTATGAGAAACATGAAAATGTTTGTTTTCACTCTCATGATCAAAGGGTGAGAGATGCTTTCTGCCTTCTTTTTTTTGGCCATGGCATGCAACTTGCGGGATCTTAGTTTCCCGAGCAGGAATTGAACCCGGGCCCTTGGCAATGAAAGTGCCAAGTCCTAACCACTGGACCACCAGGGAATTCCCACTTTCTGCCTTCTTGCCTTTGGTTAGTTTTCTCCCATTTCCCAAGCTTGGCTGAGGAAAAGAAAAGGTAGGAGAAACCTCGAAAGAGAAGAAACTTCCTCCTGTCCTCTCACAAATTTCTGTTCTGCTCCTGTGGCTGTGGAGCCAGGGCCTGGAATGGGTAGTCTGCTCACTCACATTCTGGTCATTTTCTTTCTAAAGTAGGATGACTAGCACCTCCACTTGTGTTGAAAGTTTCTGTCCAGGGCCTGTGTATAGTCCTGCAGATGTGTCGCTGGCAGCAAGGAGGTGCCAGGTTTGGCTGTGTGTGGTGAGATGCAAGTCCCTCTTGCCTCTGGGAAAACAAGTCAAAGGCATGCCTTACTCAAGGTAGGCAGACCCCCTCTAAACCCAGTATTATGGGATGCAGAAGAGATGAGAACTAACATTTGTTGGGGGCCAGCTAAGTGTGCTGGACACTTGAGTTATATTCTCACTTAACCTTGCAACAACTCTGGGGCAGACGGCATTATACCCATCTTACAGATGAGGAAACTGCAGCTGTGTATTTGATAAGGTACTAGATGCAGGACCTTAGGTAACCAGCAGAGTTAGGACTTGAACCCAGGTGGTACACGCAGAGGCCTGTGTGCTTTCCAAGGGGCTGTGCACGCTGTGCTTGCCTTTTCCACTGGCTTGACCTCCAGCCATTTGGTCGTCTCTGGTCACCCAGAGCATCTTCAATCTTCCATGAGTTTTTGCATATTGTTGGGAATGATGGAGAGGTCACTAGTGATTTGAATTTGATTTGAATTTCACCTTCTAGCTATATTTGATTTGAATTTTATATTTTAAATATACCTGGATTTCATTTTTTAACATACATTTAAAACTATAATTAAAAACACAAACATGCAGCTGTGTTAGCTATCAAATCATAACAATGGAAAACACTGGCACATAAACTTTTTTTTAATATCTTTATTGGAGTATAATTGCTTTACAATATTGTGTTAGTTTCTGTTGTACAACAAAGTGAATCTGCTATATGTATACATATATCCTCATATCTCCTCCCTCTTGCGTCTCCCTCCCACCCTCCCTATCCCACCCCTCTAGGTGGTCACAAAGCACTGAGCTGATCTCCCTGTGCTATGCAGCAGCTTCCCACTAGCCATCCATTTTACATTTGGTAGTGATTATATGTCAATGTTACTCTCTCACTTCGTCCCAGCTTCCCCTTTCTCCCCGTGTCCTCAAGTCCATTCTCTATGTCTGTGTCTTTATTCCTGCCCTGCCACTAGGTTTATCAGTACCATTTTTTTAGATTCCATATATGTGGCACAGAAACTTTTGCTGACAAGTTTATGAGCAAATCCTGGAATACAGCTTCTTGGGCCCTCCCTGCTTCTCTCTCTTCTCCCTCTCTCTTTCAGCCAATAGGACTTTGAAGTATAATTTACCTACAGTCAAATGCACAATTCTTAGGTATACAGCTCATGAATTTTCATACATATATACTCCATATAACCGCCACCCATATCAAGATATAGACAATGTCCAGCACTGCAGAGAGTCCCCTTATGCCCTTTCAAGTCACTGGCACCCTTCCTCCATCACCATCTGACTCTACCACCATAGACTAGTCAGTCATGTAACACTGATTAGGAAGGTTATGGGTCTGCACTGACCTTTTATGTCTGTTCCTGTAACAAAGTTCTCCAAAATGCAGCACTCAGTCACACCAGACTCAGAAGCATCTATTTGGTCCCTGCTCCTGTCAGGCCTCAGTGATCTTTCACAAGTGAATGCGTAACCTGTCACCTGGCTCTACTGCTTATGAAAAGTGTTGGGTAGTTCATGACTGACTTTTGTATCCTGGACAAGAAATTCAATAGTCTTAATTATGATTATCTGGAAATTTTTAAATGTTCTAGTACTCCTTTTTTCAAATTTCTGGATCAGTTTAAATAATAGGTGATAAGGCAAGCTGTTTTTGTTTTGTTTTCTAATAAATATTTGTTTACTCTTTGCAACTAAAATAATGTATAGAAGTAAATTAAATGCTGAGCTTATGTAAGATTGCAATGGTCATACCTATATTAATTGTTCCAAATTTGGTATTCATCAAGACAATAATTTTTCCTCATAGATTAACTTTACAAGAAGTGAATGTTAAATAAGTTTTAACTTTAAATGTATACAAAAAAATTATTTAAACATTAAAAAAAATTAGGGTTCATATAAGATTTGTCTGAAAAAGTTATAATACTAAAAATTTGCAACCCACATCCTGGGACAAAATATTTCTGGACATAGAAACTTGATGGCCCTTAAAGTAGCTGGATTTTCTCTTCTTGACATGCGGCTGATCTCAGGCTTACATTCTTCTGGACCGCCCTTGTTCTTTTCCTATCCAGCTTGAAGTGATTTCTCTATTTGTGGGAGCAGTAGAAACAAGGTAGTTAATATTCTACCACTTTCACCAGGAGAACCCTACCAGTCCCCTTCCATGTAAGCCTGGTTTTTGAAAGCCCCTTTTGGAGAGTGTGTGTACGTGTGTGTGTGTGTGTGTGTGTGTGTGTGTGTGTGTGTGTGTGTGTGTGTGTGTGTGTGTGTGTGTGTGTGTGTTATTAACAGCATTAGGGATTGCTGTTCTTACTCCGTGTAAGTGAGAAGTATTTTTCTATTCTTAAAAAAAAATAGTGAGACCGTTCTCAAAAGTCATTTCCTGAAATAAAGTGGGGAGGGAAGGCATGGGCGTGAGGGCAGTGAGTCATCAGAAGGCAGCTTGGGGAGAGCACGGGGTTGCTGGCGTGAGCTGGGGGAGCCTTGCTTAATCCTGCACAAGCCTCTCCGATCAGTGAGCTGAGCAGGATATCAGGCCCTTCTGATGTGAGAAGAGGGCCCCGTGAGAGGTCCAGAGGGGGCTGATGTACAGGATGGTGGGCAGCTGGAGGTACAGGGGGAAGGCAGACAGACAGGTCCTGGGATTTCGGCGGGGGCCACTCAGCTGCTGGAAAATGAGGCTCAGAGAGTTGCTTGGACTGTGTGAATCTGGACTTAGGATAGACCGTGCCGTAACACTTGGTTAGGTAACACACACTTCAGGCATCCTGCACAGGGATGTGAACTGGATCATGGGAAAAGGCAAGACTTCGAAGTGCAAGAGGGCAGAGGGAGCATAAGGGGGCAACTCTGCCATCAGCACACCAGCCTGCGGCCCTGAGAGGAATCACGGGGCTCCCAACTTGGACTTGATTCAAGCAATTGCAGAGAAGAAGGGCCAAAGGGCAACCAGGAGGCCCTAACCAGAGGAAAAACCAAGGAGGAAGTTCTTAAAGAGGTTGCAGAATCCATGGTTGGGCAACTAGGGGAACCCAGTTCTGCTCCCAGCTAAAACTGGAGATCATGACTCTAGCAGCTGACCCTGTAGGTGGTGGGTGAGTGGGAGGATGATATTCTAGATAAAACCTAACTGACAGGGGTTTCCCTGGTGGCGCAGTGGTTAAGAATCTGCCTGCCAATGCAGGGGACACGGGTTCGAGCCCTGGTCTGGGAAGATCCCACATGCCGCGGAGCAACGAAGCCCGTGCGCCACAACTACTGAAGCCCGCGTGCCTAGAGACTGTGCTCTGCAACAAGAGAAGCCACCACAATGAGAAGCCTGCGCACTGCAACAAAGAGTAGCCCCGCTCTCCGCAGCCAAAAAAAAAAAAAAAAAACTGACAAGTCCCACTAGAGCTTTGAAGAAGGAATTAGGAAAGAGGGACCACGAGTTGCCTAGTCCCACTTGTATCAAATTTAGAGTAAGTCCCACATGACCAGTGACTTAGTCTAAGTTTTTTTGTCTAAGGTTTTTTTAAAAAATTAATTTATTCTTATTTTTGGCTGTGTTGGGTCTTCTTTGCTGCGCACAGGCTTCCTCTAGTTGCGGCGAGCGGGGGCTACTCTTCGTTGCGGTGCCGCAGGCTTCTCACTGCAGTGGCTTCTCTTGTTGCACAGCACAGGCTCTAGGCACGCAGGCTTCAGTAGCTGTAGCACACGGGCACAGTAGTTGTGCCTCACAGGCTCTAAAGCGCAGGCTCAGTAGTTGTGGCGCACGGGCTTAGTTACTCCGCGGCATGTGGGATCTTCCCAGACCAGGGCTCGAACCCATGTCTCCTGCATTGGCAGACAGATTCTTAACCACTGTGCCACCAGGGAAGCAGCTCAACAGCTCTGTCATTTGCTACCTTTGCTATCTTCTATTTCTCAATAATTAGAAGTGCATTGCAGTGAATAACAGTGGTCAAAAAATCAGACTGCCTGGCTTCATACTCTAGCTCTGCCACTTATTAACTGTGTGGTCTTGGCCAAGTTTTTTTGTTTTTATTTTTAGCCAAGTGTTTTTTTAATGTCCCTGAGTTTCTATTTCTTTAATTGTGAAGCAGAAATAGTGATAGAAACAACTCATGACATAAATGTGATTAAATCAAATGTAGAGCCTTTGGCACACGGTAAGGGTTCAATAAACATTTACCCATTGTGGTGATGAGGCTAGAAATAATAGCACTAGGAGTAATGACAGCGACAAACCAAATGGCAGTCAGGGACTTGTTTCAGGGATGGGAGAGTGGAAGAGAAGTTGGGAGTGGTGCCCTATAGGTTTGGGCTTCCTTCCGTGGTTAATCTCTGGGCACCTCATCATCCCAGGTTGGTTCCCTTAAGCCTGCACATAGCTCTGGAAATCCTCCTTTCCTTCAGTCTCTACTTCGGAACCATGACAGTGGATTCCTTCTACTGCTGGGACCTGACTGATCCAGTACCTGACGGTGGTCGTGTGTCTTTCCATCAGTCTTTTGTGCTAGGACTCAAACCAGCCCCTTCTTCCAACTTCCGCCCTTGGCTGTGGGTAACAGCATATGACTTTCAGTCATCCCCGACTGGTTCTTCCCTCTCCCTGAGCCCCCCACAATGCAACATCCTGAGACCCTACATTCCCACCTCACAGAATACCTCACGTCCTCCCCTCATCTCTCTTCCCATGGCTTCTCCTTCCCATTCAGGTCCTTCTTACTGCCCCCTTGGGCTATGACAAGAGCATCCTAACTAGACTCACAGCCTCCAGTTTCCTCCTCCGCACCCCTAATTCAGCCTCTGATTTGTCATCAGATTAGTCTTCCTAACTCTGGGGCTTTCAAAATTTTTTGGCCATGACTCACAATAAGGAATATATTTTAGGGACTTCCCGCGTGGCTCAGTGGTGAAGAATCCGCCTGCCAATACAGGGGACCCGGGTTCGAACCGTGCTCCAGGAGGATCCCTCCACATGCCGTGGAGCAACTAAGTCTGTGTACCACAACTACTGTGCCCTAGAGCCTGCGAGCCACAACTACTGAGCCCTCGTGCCACAACTGCTGAAGCCCGCCCGCCTAGAACCCGTGCTCCACAACAAGAGAAGCCACCGCAATGAGAAGCCCGCGCACCGCAATGAAGAGTGGCCCCCGCTCACCGCAACTAGGAAAAAGCCCATGTGCAGCAACAAAGACCCGATGCAGCCAAAAATAAATAAATAAATTAATTAATTAATTTAAAAAATATATATATATATATTTTACCCACAACCCAGTACACACACACAAAACACACAAAACAATACTGCACTCTGATATTTTTTTTATCGTGAGACCCACAAAATTGAATTTATGAGCCACTAATGGATCATATCCCACAGTCTGGAAACACTGCCCCCCACAGAGCTTTAATCACGTCACTACCCCAGTGAAAGATGTCAGTAGTCCCCATCATTGACTGAATTTAGTACAAGTTGTTTGACCTGGCATCAAAGGCTTCTATAGGATGCCCCCAATTTGTCTGCCTAAACATTTCTCTCCCTACCTCCATTTATGTCATTTTAACCTCTCTGAGCTTTTGTGGTCTAATATATAGAATAAGAACAAAAATATTTCTCCAGCATGAAGGCCAGGGGTAGACCAGATGATACGTTAAGTTTCCTCTTTAAGGGCTATAATTCTGGGATTGTAAGTTCCCAGTATTCAGTAACCAAACATATCTCCTCTCTGGTCTCCATACACTCCCAGATCTATGTCATCTATGTTCCTATTGCCCCCTTTAGCCATCTTCCTCCATTTCCCTCTATCTTCCTATGTTGAAATCCCATCAAAGTCTAGCAAGGGCAAAGGACACGGGAAGGAAGGATCAGAACATACTCAAGCAATGCAATTAGTCCCCTAAGAGTGGAGCCACTAAGGCTGGTATGTTATACACAGGTGGGAAGAAAGATGAGACTAAAGAGGTGGGCTAGGCTAGATTATGCCAAACTGAGACCCTCAGGCTGAGATTTCATCTTAATTTAGAGGTCATGGGGGGTCACTGAGAGTTTCTGAACAAGTGTGATATGACCAAAGGTGAGGTTTAAGAAAACTGATTTGCCTGGAGCTGGGGCATCAGAGGATTTTCAGTAGTAAAATTGACGTAGCCTAGATGTAGTTGGTCTCATGACAGGCCGGGTCAGGGATGGATCCCAGAAATTCAGGCAGGCCGCATCAAGGAGGTTCAGCTTTGGCCACAGGTAAGCATCCTGGAGAGCCCAAGGAACATGGTGTCTAGTTCTAAGGAGCAGACTTGAGCAGAGGGCCAACAAGGTGCCTGGCTTCCACCAGCTCTGGCAACACAGTGCAGGGGCCCAGCCAAGAATCGGGACTCAGGGGCAGGAGGCCAGTCCTTGACAGGGCTGGTGAGAGCAAAGCTTCTGGCAAAAAAAGAAGAGGAACCACACCCTTTCCTCAGATCCTGTATGTGACAGTTTCTCTGCCAAGCACTTTTGCACACTGGTCTATCGGACTCCAAAGCCTGAAGTGTGAATGACACCAAACTGCTCCCAGTGTCTCTGAGGACAAGAAGCGAATTCTCTCTCCTCCTGTGACCTGGCAGTGCTTGTACAGGGTAAGCCTAGATAAATATTTGTTGGATCGAACTGAAAAGAGATGATCATTCCTATCACCCCATGGATATTGCTGCTGGTTCGTCTCTCTTGACTGGTGATTCTTGATGTCCTGGGCCTTACGCTGTTTAACTGCAAGAGCCTGAATACCAAAGCTCTGTGGAGGATTATACTGATACTCTGAATTCATTAACCTAAATGTATTTCTGGATGAAAGGATTCAGGTGTGGCTTTAACGACTGACTATGTGTGAACAGCCAAGGGAGAAATGAGTGTTCGTGTCGTCTTTCATCCCGAACGCTTTGCGGGGCAGCGAGAGCTCAGCTCTGCAGCAAAACATGAACTATAAATCATCATGAGATTTGTTTCCCCTCGTGCAGTGGGAGAAACCTGCACTATTATTATGTCTCTTTTCACGTGCCCTCTTCCAGATATATCTTGGTCTCCCCACCACCCAAGGTGCTCAGTAGATGGGTGGAGCCATTCGAGGAGCAACCGGGGTTGGGAGGAAGCTGAGTCTTGTGCTAGAGCTGTCGGGCTCTGTGTGGAGCTCACTGCAGCTCTGGCAGCCCTGGCAGGGGTGGTAGCAGCTGGCTGTGTTCCCTTGGGAGCAGTACATTCTCGAGGGGCGAACAGGAGATACATGACTGCCAGGAAAAGGGTGTAGAACTGTTTCTCTTGGTAACCTGTCCATAATCATGTATTATTCAGACTCCCTGCCTCCTAGTTATTCAGTCAACACTTACTTACTAACAGCCCCTGTTAGTAAGAGCAAGAAAGCAGAGTGAAGGCAGGTCAATTCCATCTTTGAGGCTCCTAGGATATTTAAAAAATGAACAATGGTTAAATAAGATTTTAAGTCATAGTAAGTTTTAAGGTTTGTGTATTTAAAATTAAAATTATATGATGAATACTGTCTTCTTTCCCTCCTGTAACTACAGCTTTGTGTCTGAATTCATAACCTCATTTGCAGGTAGTGCAGAAGTCCAAATTTGAGGCTCTTATGAATATGGGAACTGGATCTCTTGCCCCTAAACCCCCAGGCCTCCTGCCTTGTTGCCTACCAGGCCCAGGTGCACGGAGGACTGAACCACAGTTCATATGGCTTTGACTAACATCAGACCGTCCACTGCTTCCATTCAACCACAGAGGCTCCCTTTGACTTCAAGTCTGGAGTTTTGAACTGCCCTGAGGGGCTACACCCAGATGCAAGACTCTGTCCTTGTCTGAAGCACGTCTCCTGGGTCATGAGAGTCTCTACTGCCAACTCAATGCAAGCCAATAAACCATGCTACTTGGCTTGAGTTCTATGTTTTCCCCACATGCACTTAAGCTGTGAGGACGCCCTATTTCTAAATGCTTGGACACACTCACCTGTAGCAACAGGAGACGAAGGGATTCCCCAGAGAGGCTCTTATGCTTAGGCACACGACACAAACCTCTAAACCCACTGAGGCAGGAATAGGAGGTACCCTGATGTCCAAACACAGAAACACATGATTTGATGTCATTGTGATAATATGAGGAACCACCAAGCATCCTCTTTTAAAACACAGCCAAAGGGAACTAACCCAAAACATTAACACATCTACTCCGTAAGATTTTGGCTTTAGGGAACGATGGTCAGAGGGACCCATTTATTTGGGATGGCTGAATCTGCCTCTTATCCAGCTTTGCAAGGACCCACCCTGGGGGCTCCTACAAGGCCAACTGACCTCCGACTCAAAACCACGTTGGATTTTCCTCACTCAGACCTTTCCTCTAAGAATCTCAAATCTGTTTCGAGAGAATGAAGGAGTTAGCAACCAACCTGTACAGTCCCCATAAAAAAAACAGGGGTTCTGTCTCTTCAAGAAGTGGGAAATCTGAGGCCCTGGGGCCTGTTCTGTGTCCTGGGGTGGCAGACCTGATTCCTGCCCCAGAGTTCACTGACAGTTGAAAATATAATGAGGTAGTGAGGAACGGGGAGTGACGCAGTTAGAGAGAGCTGTCTAAAGATCTCAGTAACCTGGAAACTACTGACGTGTAAAAGTGCCTACTGTTCCAAAAAAGCAGATAAGCAGATGAGAAAGAGCAGAAGGAATAACATAGACTCTATAGTATCATTAAAGGAATAAAAATGTTTTTTACAAACCTCATCTTAATTATAAGGAGGTACAAATATAATGACGAAGCTGCAAGAATTATGATTTTTTTGGGCAAAAGCTATGCAATTTTGGGGCTTCCCTGGTGGCGCAGTGGTTAAGAATCCGCCTGCCAATGCAGGGGACACAGGTTCAATCCCTGGTCTAGGAAGATCCCACATGCCGCGGAGCAACGAAGCCCGTGCGCCACAACTACTGAGCCTGTGCTCTAGAGCCCGTGAGCCACAACTAATGAGCCCGCGTGCCACAACTACTGAAGCCTGTGTGCCTAGAGCCCGTGCTCCACAACTAGAGAAGCCACCGCAATGAGAAGCCCGCACACCGCAACAAAGAGTAGCTCCCGCTCGCCACATCTAGAGAAAGCCCGTGCGCAGCAACGAAGATCCAACACAGCCGAAAATAAATAAATTAAATTAATTAATTAATTTTTTAAAAAAAGCTATGCAATTTTGTTTCCTCACAGGCTATGTCAAAGGGAAAACACTGAAAAAATTTTTTTAATCCCAAAGGGAAAAAAAGACACAAGTGGAAGAAACACTTTTTTCCCAGACCTGATCGCACTTACATTTGAAAAAATAGTGCACCTGTACTTATTTTAGAAAGTTTCCACCTATCAGAGAAATGCTAGAAGACAAAGCTGGTTATTCTATGTTTGTCTGGGTGTTATCTCTTGAAAGAAAAGTATAAAAGAAGTACCATATCCATCATTAGTCACTGAGCTTTAGAAATACTTAGTCACATCACTTTTAGTGTGTATTTCTAAAGGAAATATTGACTGTTGCCTTTCTTTCTTTGTCTTTAAGAGTGAAAATTCTGGTATAGCTTTTATATGAATTCTGGTGGATTTGATCATAACTGGACCACCAGTTTCTCTGCCCACACCTGCACTCTTCATCACCTTATCACCAGTTAAAAAAGATTGTCTCGGGGCCTGGAGGAAGAGGCTTGTCCGGTAAGAACAGAATGGGTGAGGCGTCTGCGCAGTACAACCCCGCCCCCTCGCACCCAATACTCCAACATCCAGGCCAATGAGAGTGAGAAGGCCCGGCAGTTCCGGAGGCTCTTTGCCCAGCTGGCTGGAGAGGACATGGAGGTCAGTGCCACAGAACTCATGAACATTCTCAACAAAGTCGTGACCCGACATCCTGATCTGAAGACTGATGGTTTTGGCATTGACACATGTCGCAGCATGGTGGCCGTTATGGAGTGACACGACCGGCAAGCTGGGCTTCAAGGAATTCACGTACTTGTGGAACAACATCAAAAAGTGGCAGGCCATATACAAACAGTTTGACATTGACTGTTCAGGGACCATTGGCAGCAGTGAGCTCCCAGGGGCCTTTGAGGCAGCAGGATTCCGCCTGAATGAGCATCTCTACAACATGATCATCCGACGCTACTCAGATGAGGGAGGGAACACTGATTTTGACAACTTCATCAGCTGCCTGGTCAGACTGGATGCGATGTTCCGTGCCTTCAAATCTCTTGACAAAGATGGCACTGGACAAACCCAGGTGAACACCCAGGAGTGGCTGCAGCTGACCATGTATTCCTGAACGGGAGTCACAGACCTGCCCCCTCATCACCTCGCTGTAGGAGTCACCTTGGACTCTTCAGTCTCCCCCAGGGCTGATCCTGTTTGCAGTCACATCTTCATGGCTCCTGCTGACCCACAGGCCTTTCTGTTCTCCCAGCCCTTGGCACCCGGATTCTCAGTCAACAGCCAGGGCCCAACATGCTTCAAGACACCCTGCCCCAGCACACCCATCTCACATCTACTCCATAACCCCTCTCTTGCATCTGTGCCAAGCCCAACATTTGTGTTGCTTGCACACCCCAAGGGCCCTTCTCTCAGTTCTGGGAGGATCACTCCAGTCCCTACACATCCTGGCACACCCACCCAGTTACCACCCAGGCAGCTGAACTCCAGGCCATAACAGGTCACATGCCCCAGTGCCTTTGTCTGTACTCTGCTCCCAGCCTGCCAGGCCCAGGAGGAAATAAATGCACCCTAGTTGCTGCTCTCTCTGGAAAAAAAACAAAAAAAAAGATTGTCTCCACCCCTTGCTATCAAGAATATTAGTCCTAGTGACTCCTTCCTTCATGTCTAAGAAAAGGGGATGCTATTTAACCATTTATTCACTTTATTCAACATGTATTCATTCAGTGCCTGGTGGTGTTTTTTTTTTAAAGACCATTTTTATTTTCATTTATTTTTTAATTAATCTTATTTACTTTTGGCTGCGTTGGGTCTTCGTTGCTGTGAACGGGCTTTCTCTAGTTGCAGCAAGCGGGGGCTACTCTTTGTTGCGGTGCAGGGGCTTCTCATTGCGGTGACTTCTCTTGTTGTGGAGCACGGGCTCTAGGCACGTGGGCTTCAGTAGTTGTTGCGCGTGGGTTCAGTAGTTGTGGCTTGCAGGCTCTGAGCACAGGCTCAGTAGTTGTGGCGCACGGGCTTCGTTGCTCCGCAGCATGTGGGATCTTCCCGGACCAGGGCTTGAACCCATGTGCCCTGCATTGGCAGGCGGATTCTTAACCACTGCGCCACCAGGGAAGTCCCAGTGCCTGATGTTTCCCTGGGCACTGTGGATAAAGTAATGACCGAAAAAAGACAGAGCCTTGGACTGGTGGTCAGAATCACACCAATAGATGTAAATTACACTCTGTGATAAGTGCTTATCTTTCCAAGAGGAAATTCTCCCTGTTCTTAATTTGTCCCTTTTGCCTCCTTGTATCCCAGCTGCTTCCCCTCTCCAACATCAATCTCATCCACCTTCTTCCCTGTCAGCAACGTGCTCTGGTTCTTCCCTTTTACCCTGCCTCCAAACATCTTGACAGAATAGTTTTATATTCCTCACCTTCTTTTCAGCCAGCAAACCATGTAAGTTGGTTTCCATCCACCCCACTCTACTGAAATGCTCTCTCAAGGTTGGCAACAAGGATCCCACCATTACAAATCCTCATCGCAGCTTCATCGTGGCTCTGGCATCGTGGTCCTCTCCCAGGACCTAACACCCCAACTACCTCCATCTGCGAACGTTCTTCCCTACCAGACGGTGCTCTCTTCTTTCTCCTTACACTGCCAAGCCACTGGTGTTCCCAGGGTTCTGTCCTCAGCCCTCTCTGTCTTCTCTCCAATCTGGGAGATGCCATTCACTTTCCAAGCGTCAGTGACACTCTCTTTAATCACAGCTCCAGTTTGGGTCTCTCCTGGGCTCAGATCCATATTTCCATCTCAGCCTTTACTCTTGGATGCCCTGTTGAACTTCAGATCTAAGGATGTGCAAAACAAAATTCATGGTTTTCCCTCCCACCCTGCTTCTCCATTTCTATCACAATCAATAATATCATTTTCCATTCAGGCACCCAAGTCAGAAGCCTCCAAGTTACCTGTGATCACACTTTCCTCCTCATTCAGGCATTCTATCTGCCATTGAGTTCTACACCCAGAATGTCTATCCCAACAAGGGATGGCAAGTAGGTTTCACCTAATGTACCGACTCTAACCAGTTAGTAGTGGCTGCCTGGAGGAGCACTACTGTGTTGAGAAGGATGCTGAGGCAGCTTGTGGCCTAACCAAGAAAAGGCACCGTGATCAGCTATCGGTTCTGCTTTGGGTGGTGGTACACATGCCAGGTATTTGCCATCCAGCTCTAAACCTTCCCTGGTGAACAAATGAGATCACCCTTTACCGTTCCCATTACCCCTGCTCTGGATACTCTCTTAAAACGTATTACAGGGCTTCCCTGGTGGCGCAGTGGTTGAGAGTCCGCCTACCGATGCAGGGGACGCGGGTTCGTGCCCCGGTCTGGGAAGATCCCACATGCCGTGGAGCGGCTGGGCCCGTGAGCCATGGCCGCTGAGCCTGCGCATCCGGAGCCTGTGCTCCGCAACGGGAGAGGCCACAACAATGAGAGGCCCGCGTACCACAAAAACAAAAAAACAAAAAAAATGTATTACAATAGTCTCTGGGGGTTGCCTCCTTTCAATCTCTCTCTTCTCCACATCATCAATCATCCAGACCTTGGTTTAGCTCTCCGAAGCAAAGATCTATCTATTCATGCCTGTTTAGAAAGGCTCCCTCATACCAGAATAAAGCATACAGCACTAAAGGCCATTTAGACTCTAACTACAGCACACCTACCTACTGCCATATGCCCTGTGGCTCCCAGATCAGGCAGTATAGCATCGCGGTTCACGGAACAGACTTGAGACTGCCCTGCCCGGTTTCAAACTTCAACTCTGCCACTTTGGTTGTGTGACCCTGAGCGAGTTATTTGACTCTCTGTGCCTCAGTGTCCTCATCGGCAAAATGAGGAGAATAATCCTACCGAGCTCATAGGGATGAAATGAGTTAAAGGATAGAAAACACTAGAAGAGCTCCTGGCATGTGATAAACCCAATATAAACTTTGACTCCTATCACTGCTACTCCGCCTGGCACACTTACCCCAGTGACTCTGGCCAAGCTGTTTCCACTGACCCTGTCCCACCTTTCCTCACTCCCAGGAAGAATACATGTTCCTTGCTCTGTCCTCCCCCAGAATGTGTCATACTCCTCAACTCCAGCGGTTATCACAGTGTACTGTACTTAGTTGTGCTTTTTGTTTTTTTGGTCGAGCACAGCAGGTGGGATCTTAGCTCCCCAACCATGGATCGAACTTGTGCCCCCTGCAGTGGAAGGGCGGAGTCTTAACAACTGGACCGCCAGGGAAGTCCCTGTACTTAATTTTTTTTTTTTTGCAGTACGCGGGCCTCTCACTGTTGTGGCCTCTCCCGTTGCGGAGCACAGGCTCCGGACGCGTAGGCCCAGCAGCCTTGGCTCACAGGCCCAGCCGCTCCGCGGCATGTAGGATCTTCCCGGACCGCGGCACGAACCCGTGTACCCTGCATCGGCAGGCGGACTCTCAACCACTGCGCCACCAGGGAAGCCCGCTGTACTTAATTTTTAATGTGTGTGCCTGACCCAATAGTTGGGGGCTCCTTGAGGTCAGGGAAGGTTCATGAGAGAAAGTTTACAGACGGATGGGTGGGTGTCTTATTTACTTCTATGTCCTCTACTTCTAACATGGTGTCTGGAAAATAGTAGATATGATTACGTCTGAATGATGACATGATGGATGAAGGAAGAAATGAGTTGGCAGAGGCAGAATGAGCACTGGGTAGTGATAACGATTATAGTTGAAACTGTGGTTTATCTACAAGGGAGCTAATAAATAACAGTCAATCTATTGGAATCCTATATCAGTAGCAGGTATATTTGTTCTTACTTTTACACCAGTGCATCACCAGGAATCGATTACCCACTTCTGACCTTTTCTTTGGCCCCAGAAAGGGCTTTTATTCACCTAAATGTTATAGTGCACATTCTCATCTCTATAAACACGAACTGCATTCTTCACGGCCCAATTCCAACGTCACCTCCAATTCTATGCTAGATTTAGCACAAACAGAAGCTCCTTATTGGACTGTAAGACCCTTGAGGATCCCATGATCATGGCTATCAGGAGCCTGTCAATCCTGCTCTAACCCTACAGTTAATGATAAAAAGGGATTTGGAGAGCTTTGACTTACCACTTGGATTAGAAAGAATTAGGTCCCTTCTGAAAGAGACCTAACACAGAGACCTGCCTAACACTCTGGGTATGATTCAGAATGTACTTTTTTTTCCTTAACATTTTTATTGGAGTATAATTGCTTTATGATGGTGTGTTAGTTTCTGCTTTATAACAAAGTGAATCAGCTATACATATATGTATGTTCCCATATCTCTTCCCTCTTGCATCTCCCTCCCCCCACCCTCCCTATCCCACCCCTCTAGGTGGTCACAAAGCACCGAGCTGATCTCCCTGTGCTATGCAGCTGCTTCCCACTAGCTATCTATTTTACATGTGGTAGTGTATATATGTCCATGCCACTCTCTCACTTTGTCCCAGCTTACCCTTCCCCCTCCCTGTGTCCTCAAGTCCATTCTCTAGTAGGTCTGGGTCTTTATTCCCGTCAGAATGTACTTTTGTAGGCAATAGATTTCCACAGTTTATAATAAACAGCCAGGCATACTTATATGCCTCTTAGCTTCTCTTCGAGATTTACCACCTTGGTTCTGCCCTTGTGGGTTCAGGGCACATGGCATGCCCTTCAAACATGCAGAGGGGGGAATCCTCCTCCATGTTCTCTTATTTTCTGCACAAACCAGATCTCCCAGTTCATTCCACAGAGATATTTGTTTGCTGACCAGCAGATGCATTGAAAATATGCACAGCACCTTGCCAGTGTGCAGATTGGAAGGACCTGTGGGCAGGAGCCTGTCAACTCTGTTCCACCCCACCCCGCCACAGCCCTGGCAATGTCCAGAGTTCCCTTTGCTCCGCAGACGAGATGCTCATCTATAGCGGCTGAAGTGCTTTCCAGCTGGCCTTCTCTTTGCTTCCCCTAACCTAACAGACTGGCAGGTTGGAGAAGACACACACAGAGAGTGTATTGACTGTTCCAGTTTTAGCCGAAGGCTGAGGGAAATCCACGTAAAGCAAGCCTATGTGATTCTGTGCTGGGGGGAGAGGAGGTTGCATAATTTGGGTGTGTATATATGATTTGGGGAGGGAGAAAAGAAGAGGATAGAATCTGCTGAGGGATAGGTGGGGAGAAAAATGACAGTCCTGGAGAATGCAGCAAGGTGGAGGCCGTGAGTATTTGTTGGGGACGAAGACCAGATAACCGTGAACCTGAGCAAGCCTGGGCTGACAGTGGACAGGCCACCTTGTAGAGAAGGTGTAGCCCAATGCCAAGTTCCCAGAAAAGACCTCCCAAGAGCAGGGTGTTCCCCAGTCCCCTGAGTTGTGGATGGGCGGTGTGAGATTCAGCAGGGAAATCCTGGAACATGAGTCAAATAGCAGCAGCTATGGCAACAACACCGAAAGCCAGTTCTGGTTCAAGTCTTTCTTTCTTTCTTTTTCTTTCTTTTTTTTGGCCATACTGTGTGGCTTGCAGGATCTCAGTTCCCCAACCAGCGACTGAACCCGGGCCCCAGCAGTGAAAGCCCGGAATCCTAACAACTAGGCCACCAGGGAACTCCCCCAATTTTTTTTTTTTTTTGCGGTACGCGGGCCTCTCACTGTTGTGGCCTCTCCCACTGCGGAGCACAGGCTCTGGACGCGCAGGCTCAGTAGCTGTGGTGCACGGGCTTAGTTGCTCCGCGGCATGTGGGATCTTCCCAGACCAGGGCTCGAACCCGTGTCCCCTAGCATTGGCAGGCAGATTCTCAACCACTGTGCCACCAGGGAAGCCCTCTCTCTTTTCTTTACTCACCCTCTTTGCTCCCTTCTTTGTCTACTCTCCCCTGGCTCTCTCTAACAAAAGCTCCCCTCATTCAGGCACCCTCAGGATCTTCTGGCATGCCACCAGCTTCCTCAAAGTTCCTCCTCCCCATCCTGGTGAGAGGCCTCTCCCAGGGTCCTTGCTTTCACAGCAGGGTCCTAAAAATCTCTTTATCAGTAGAAATCAGCCAAACTATCGCTCGAGGGCTAATACTGGGCTTTGTCCCTTATTTCAAATAGCATAGTGATTTGTATATAGTAGTCACTCAATGATATTTTTATTGATGTTATTAGATTGCTTTTTACACTTATCTTGGAAGAGTTTTATAGGCTTTGGGTAGGATACTGTTGACTCATTTACTGCATGTATACAAATTATAAATTCCTAGGCACACCCGATCATAGCAAAACCCTTTTGTTAGCTCTAAGGGGCATGGATCTGACACCAAAAAGCGGTGCTTGGGGATGTGCAATTAAGGAAGTGAAGCGAAAAAGAAGTTTGAGCACATGATGAGCCCACTAAGTAGCAAGGGCATGAGCTTTATCTATCCCTGAAATGACCGAGGATTACTGGAAAGAAAGGCAAGAGGGTGACTCCTCTCTTGTCTTCATAACAACTGCTTTGGCCATCCCTTTTTCTTATTACCAGAGGCTAGCCCTCTAAGGACAGCGATGCCACTCCTCGCCCTGTGGCCTCATGACTCAAAGTCTTAAGATTTACAGCATTTGCTGAAGAGGCAAAGGCCCTCCCTGTCGGTAACTCCTTTTTAATACTCATAGGTTAGTCACTTACTATGGATGATGCTTTCAAGTCAATTGGTTGCCAGGCACCCTCTTCAGAGAAGGGGTTATATTTTCATAAACAATCCCCAGCATACAGTGACTTCTATGTATAAGCCTAGAGGGGACAGCAATGAAAAAACAGTAACAGCCACTAAGGCACTTTCAAATGCATCCTAAAGGATGCAAGACACCTTCCCAATTCCATCAAGTGAGTCCTTCATGTGCACACTTCCCTCCTATGGTAGAAAACTGGATGAAAGAATTCATCTTTACACAATGAATTATTTGGTTATTTTAGAGAGGACGGGAATTATTTAGGAACCAGATTATACCTGGTTTCCTCCCTAGTTTACATAAGCCAGTCCCTGCAAGGATTCACTGCTCCGTGTTTGTCTAGATAAGTTGTAAAAGTCAGGACTTCTGTTCTGTTCCTAGACGTGGATGAGCTTGGATAACTGTCACTTTCCCTGACAGTAAAAATGAGATGATAATACTTATGTATGTCTTCCAACAAAAGGATAAGACAAAGTTAAAAGGAGAGTATACATAATATGACTTTCCTGTGCAAAATGTACTAAGGAGGGGCTTCCCTGGGCGCAGTGGTTGAGAGTCCGCCTGCCGACGCAGAGGACATGGGTTCGTGCCCCGGTCCGGGAAGATCCCATGTGCCGCGGAGCGGCTGGGCCCGTGAGCCATGGCTGCTGAGCCTGCACGTCTGGAGCCTGTGCTCCGCAACGGGAGAGGCCACAGCAGTGAGAGGCCCGCATACCGCAAAAAAATTTAAAACGTTTTTTTTTGCTTTTTATTGTTTTGTTTGTATTTTACAAACATAGCAACCTATTAATTGAATTCTTCATTATTAAAATTTTAATCATTTTAAGAGGCATTAAATAGTTAACTAAGAGGGAAAAGCACTGAAAGTGATAAAATCAAACGGCCACAGGGTTTTTCTCCAGTGCTCACACTATGAATTTATTTACTTAGCAAATGTTGAGTGCCTACTATGTGCCTCTTTGATTCATCAGTGAATAATACAGCAAAGAACTCCGCGATCAGGGAGGGGAGTAGAAGAAAGTCAGGGGGAACCAACAATAGACAGTAGGTACAAGAAATAAATCAATTCTGTAGCATGCTGGAAATTGATAAATACCATGAAGAAAAGAAAAATTAGAGCAGCGTAAAGGGGGACCAGCAGCACGAGGAACTGGGGAACTTTTGAGCTGCAATTTTGAATAAGGTGCTAAAATATTGAATAGTAGACTCCTGGAGAAGGGCCATTCGAGCGAAGACTTGAAGGAGGTGACAGTCGGTAATGGGAGGAGAGAGTTTCACATATGGGGACAGCCAGGCAAGGATGCTAAGCTCGGAGTGTGCAGGGATGGAACAGCTGGGGGCCCTTGTGGCCCCAGTGTGTAAGCAAGGGGAGGAGAAGAGGAGGGAAGTCAGAGTTAAACTCCAAATATAAATGTTTGCTTCCTTCTACTTTCTTAGGGGCAATACAGCTTTATATATTACATATCCTTCATTCTCTGACACCATAAGGCCCACGCAAGCAACACTGTCAGGCTACCTGGGTCACCTTAATGTAATGTCGGAGTTCACAGGAACGTTGCAGTCCATCATGAATCATACATTTTAAAGACATTAATGTATCTTAGTTTTCAGAGTTATTTACAGATACATGGAGTGATAAATATTTATATATCTAAATATATTCTGCGGACATAAAATGTAATTTGGACTTTTCATAAATTTCTACCCTTCGATCCTATTGTATCAGAGATTACACCACGAGGCCACATTTCCATTTTCCACTTTGGTTTACTGAGTGAACTCATTGCCCAAAACACAGAACACATGTAACTATCACCAAGTTACATCACAACTCCCAGTTGGCCAGTTCTAGCGAGGCCTCCTTTGTCCCACTGTGGGACTATGCCTCCCATAGTCCGTTCTGGCACAGAGCAGAGCCCTCCGCAGCCCCTCCCCTGCTCAGTTCACCCCAAAGAAGTAACCTGTGTGGACCCTACTCATGCTAACAAACCAGTGTGCCGGCCACCTCACCTCACTCCCCTACCCCCCACCCCAGCCCCTGGCAGATGCAGCCTCTGCCCGCCCCTTGGGAAATGTCCATTACCTACATGAGGGAACTCCCAGCGCCAGTGGGTCTTCCTGGTGAGAACACCAACGTCGGTCCCAGGAGTCTGCTCTGGAAATCTGCAAAGAGCCAGCAAGTCCTGGGGTGTGTGCAGAAGGGGAAAGGATAGATGCCTTATACCCCAGAGCTGTATTTTGTCACTTGGGCCTTGATGCTACTTCTCAAAAAGCTTTCACAAAGACAGCCCCATCAGCTTCTGGCCCCATTCCTCTCTCCCTGGGGCTCCAGCCCAGCAAAAGAGGCTGGACTGGAATTGGTTTCGACATCCCCTCCCTAGTTCTCTGTCCTTACTCCATTGTCTAGCACCAAGTCCCTTCCTCCTCTAGCCAAAAACCCAAAAGCTCCCAGACACAGGTCAAGCAAATACAGAGGCTTTCTCACATATGCTATCAGCCAGACACAGAATCCCACTATAAGATAGAAAACTGTCCCTCAGAATTGAAACACTGGAATCAAAAGAGCAAGTCTGCTCCTCTGTTCTTTCAGAGATCATTTCACGGTGAGGTCAATTCTTCTTTCCTTTTCTGAATGATCCCCTCCAACTTCTAAATCTACCAATTTTTGGTGGTCTGCTGGCAGTGGCGTTTTCCCTCCCTCCCTCCCTTCCTTCCATCGTTCATTGGTGTATTCTTTGCCTCAATCTGTGGAATAGCAAATCCCATTTCCAAAGGCTTATTTCTTAGACCCTGACATACTTTCAACTTGATCTGTGTTGTGATCTTGGTCATATCTAATTCTCTATGCCTCAGTTTTTTCATCTTTAAAACAGGGATAAAAATACCTACCCCCCCCCATATATGCATGTAAAGAACTAGATATAATACAAAGCACATAAGAAGTGCTTGATGAATAGTAGCCATTAATATTATCTAAACTTCATTTACATATACACACAAAATGAGATATATTTATGTATAATGGATATATATACATATATATATATATATATATATATGAAATGATTACCACAATAGTTACCACATCCATCACTTCACATAGTTACCTTTCTGTGTGTGTGTGATGAGAATATTTAAGATCTACTCTCTTAGCAACTTTCAAGTATTGTTAACTATAGTCACCTTGCTATACATGAGATCCCAGAACATATTCATCCTGTAACTGGAAGTTTGTGCCCTTTGACCAATATCTCCCCATTTCTCTCATCCCCCAGCCTCTGGCAACCATCAAACTATGTTTCTGTTTCTATGAGTTCGACTTTTTTAGATTCCACATGTGAGTGAGATCATTTCGGTATTTGTCTTTCTCTGACTTACTTCACTGAGCATAATGCCCTCAAGTTTCATCCATGTTGTCACAAATGGCAGGATTTCCTTCCTGCTATTTTTTATGACTGAATAATATTTCACTGTGTGTGTGTGTATGAATGTGTATAGATATAGAGACAGTATATAGCTATAGATATGTATCTCACATTTTCTTTATCCCATTCATTCATCCACGGACACTTAGGTTGTTTTCAGGTCTTGGCTATTATAAATAATTTTGCAATGAACATGGGGGAGCAGATGTCTCTTCAAGATAGTGATCTGATTTCCTTTGGATATGTACCTAGAAGTGGAATTGCTGGATCATATGGTAGTTCTAGTTTTAAGTTTTTGAGGAACTTCCATACTGTTTCAATTTACATTCCCACTAAAAGTACACAAAGGTTCTCTTTTCTCCATCCACATCGTCTCCAACACTTATCTCTTGTCTTTTTGGATAACAGCCATTCTAACAGGCATGAGGTGATACTTCATTGTGGGTTTGATTGGCATTTCCCTGATGATTAGTGACGCTGAGCACCTTTTCATGTACCTGTTGGCCATTTGTATATCTTCTCTGGAAAAGTGTCTGTTTGGTTCCTCTGCCCATTTTTTAATCAGATTTTTTTTTTTTTGTAATTGAGTTGTATGAATGAATTCCTTACATATTTTGGATATTAACCTCTTCTTTGGATATATGATTTGCAAATATTTTCTCCAATTCTGTAGGCTGCCTTTTCACTTTGTTGATAGTTTCCTTTGCTGTGCAGAAGCTTTTTATTTATATATTGGCTGCATTTGGTCTTTGTTTCTGCACGCGGGCTTTCTCTAGTTGTGGCGAGCAGAAGCTACCCTTAGTCGCGGTGCACGGGTTTCTCATTGTGGTGGCTTCTCTTGTTGTGGAACACGGGCCCTAGAGTGCATGAGCTTCTGTAGTTGTGGCTCGCTGGCTTAGTTGCTCCACGGCAGGTGAGATCTTCCCAAACCAGGGATCGAACCTGTGTCCCCTGCATTGGCAGGCAGATGCTTAACCACTGCGCCACCAGTGAAGTCCCTGTACAGAAGCTTTTTAGTTTGATGTACTCTCACTTGTTTACTCTGAGCTTTTATTGCTTGTGCTTTTGGTGTCATAGCCAAAAAAATCATTGCTAAAATCAATGTCAAGGAGTTTTCCCCTGTTTTCCTCTAGGAGCTTTATAGTTTCAGGTCTTACATTTAGGTCTTTAATCCATTTTGAGTTAATCTTTTTTTTTTTTTTGAAGTATAGTTGATTTACAATGTTTCAGTGTACAGCAAAGTGATTCAGTCATATATATATTATTTTTCAGATTCTTTTCCATTATAGGTATTACAAGATATTGAATATAGCTCCCTGTGCTATACAGTAGTTCCTCGTTTTTTATTTTATATATTGTAGTATGTATCTGTTAATCCCAAATTCCTATTTATCCCCCCCTCACTTTCCCCGTTGGTAACCATAAATTTGTTTTCGATGTCTGGGAGTCGAGTTAATTTTTGTGAGTCTGAACTTAAAAAGAAATTCCTCTTTGACATCCTTAGCCATTTCACTCAGCTATTACCCAGCTAAATGCTACCAAACAAATACCATTTCTCTTGGAAGCATCACTACTTGTTGTAACAACCTTTTTGGAGCCATAGCTTTATTTTATTTAATTCTTCCCTCCTTTATCAGGACTCTTCCCAATAGGAAGTGGTTCACCATTTCAATCATTCATTCATTTACCAAACACAGGGTATTTAAACAAATATTTACCAAACACAGGGTAGATGCTAAGGATGCAGTGGGGAGCAAACAGCAAAACAATTTAGGGCTCCTAGTCTGAGGTGTGGACCCACATCACGGTTCATAAAGGGAATGAAAGCAAGGCCAAGAACAGGGAGCATCTCACCTAGCATCTCAGAAAACTGTGACCCAAGTCACTGTGCGAAGGCTTTGATGCTGAGAAGGGATTTAGGTAAAGTAAATGCAGAAGGGCTGAGAGTGCCTGAGATTCAGGCAGAAAAAGAGTAAACACGGTTAAAGCAAGTAAGCAAGCAAAACTCCCCAAAGAAGCACACACAAAAAGCTTCGCAGACTCTCCCTATCTTGGTCTGAGGAGTTAGCAGGTGAATCTGGTGAGAGGGCGGTGAACCCCTATCTCCAGCGGCTGCGGAGGGGACCGACTGGACGCTGCGGGGATGGAGGCCTCGGGTCAGGGTCCCACCCGCCGCTGTTCCGAGTCAGGCGTCTCCTCTGCGCCCTGGAACCGCGGCGCCTGGGCGCCCAGGTGTCCAGCGAGGCCGGGGACTCGCCCCGCCTGGTCCGCAGAGCGAGGCCGTGGGTGGCAGGGGTGGCGGCCCCGCCCCGGGAAAGGCGGGCCTGGCCCGGCGTATTTGAGGCGCAGAGCCGGCCGCCGCCCAGCCAGGACGACAGCACCTTTGCCGAAGCCACCCCCGCAGCGCGCGAGCTAGTGCCGAGGCGTCGGGTGAGTGGCGCGGGGCGCCGGGACTGGGGCGCGCACGGGCTTGCTGGCGGCTGAGCCTGTCAGGGCGAGGGCGCCCGGGCGCTGCTCGGTGCGCGGCCGGGGCTTGACTTCCTGGAGGCCCGCGGGAGGGGGTCGCCGAGAAGGGAGAGCGGAGTCTGAGACTCGGGGAAAGTTAGCAACGCCTTACAAGGACCCACCTGCATTTACTCGAGGCGGACGGGTGTGTTACCCTCTGAGGCGACTGGGAGGCTCAGCCCCGGCGTCGCGCCCTCCCGTCGTCGGCCGCCCAGGGCCGCCGGCGGTGAGCGGCGGGCGCGCGCGCATCACCCCAGCCGCGCGCTCCAGCTGGGCGGGAGGAAGCAGGCCTTCCTGCCCCCAGTCCACAGAGGGTACTGCTCCCGGACTCTGTCGGGCGGCTCCACGACCCCTGACTTGGCTGTCGACCACTTGATCTTGCTGTGGGATGGGAATGCGCCCTGCTACCTGGCCAACAGGGTCAAGGGCTGCAGCCTCTCTCAGGATGCTGATCCCGTAGAAAAGGGTGCTGCCCCAAGGCTGAGTGGACATGTGCCCGGCTTGACAAAGACCGTACACCCTCAGTTTTTGCAAATCAGTGACTCATCCCTGTCCAGGTTTGGGCATTAACGATCTGTGCCGGGGATATGTGGGGTGTGGCACAATGTTGGTCCCAGGGTGCAGAGGCCTAGCTGAGGCGGGGGTGGGGAGGCTTTTCAAACATGTTTGAGCATTTATTCTGGATTGTGAGTTGCTCAAATCAAAGCACTAAAATGCATGCATTTTGAGGAGTAAGAGCTCAGGGACACAGGGCTTGAGGCCGTGCCTTAGGCTTCATTCATGCCCTCCCCTTAGCGATTCCTATTCCAGATACCGTGGAATATTTGTAAACTGACTCCTGGGAGTTGGGTTGCTGGACAATGAGGACAGTTGGACCTCAGTGACCCAGTCTGTTTCTAGGATTCTGGAAAGGGAATGGAAGAAAGGCTCATTTAGTTCTGAAGAAAATGATAGCAATGAAAATTGACCTCTTGGCACAGAGCATGAGAGAAAATTTTCACCAGCTTCCAAAATTCTGACTCATTTGCCTCAAGTTTATCTTTCATACTAGGAAATTGTTTCCATAAAAGTTAAAGTTTAATAATAAAAATTTATTGTTCCACAGTAGTCTCCTTTTCAGACATTGACTTTGAATCCCTAGAGGAGAGTCTTTCAATCCTTTGATGGCTATGCCTCATCCTTGATCTATGGGAGATTGGAGCTCTTTCCTAAGTTAATAATGTGTGGGCGTTATACTTAGAATCAGCATTTACTTCATATTCTTGGGAGAAGTTTGATGATGGGTCTTGAATGTTTTGAGCTTAGAAATATTAGGTGGTACCTCACCAGGTTACATAAGAAGCAGAAAAGAAGGAGCATTGACCCCAAAAGCTAGTTTTTTGGGGTTTTTTTTTGTTTTTTTTTTTTTTTGCGGTACGCGGGCCTCTCACTGCTGTGGCCTCTCCCGTTGCGGAGCACAGGCTCCGGACGCGCAGGCCCAGCGGCCATGGCTCACGGACCCAGCCGCCCCGCGGCATGTGGGATCCTCCCCGACCGGGGCACGAACCCGCGTCCCCTGCATCAGCAGGCGGACTCTGCGCCACCAGGGAAGCCCTGGTTTTTTTTTAAGACATGCTTTTCTTTTGTAAGTCACCAATGCCTTTTTAATTTTTATTTATTTATTTAAATTTATTTATTTATTTTTGGCTGTGTTGGGTCTTCGTTGCTGTGCGCGGGCTTTCTCTAGTTGCAGCGAGCGGGGGCTACTCTGCGGTGCACGGGCTTCTCATTGCGGTGGCTTCTCTTGTTGTGGAGCACGGGCTCTAGAGCGCAGGCTCAGTAGTTGTGGCGCACGGGCTTAGTTGTTTCGCGGCATGTGTGATCTTCCCGGACCAGGGCTCGAATCCGTGCCCCCTGCATTGACAGGCGGACTCTTAACCACTGCTCCACCAGGGAAGTGCAAAAGCTAGTTTTAAAAAAAATGGAATAGCAAATTTCACTCTGTTGAGGGGTCCTTAATCAATGACATTTTGCTATGCCACAAATATGCAGAAGTGCTTTATAAAGACTTTTTACTTACTGCTAGTGAGGTCAAAGGCCAATATTGGTCTCACCTGTGATTTAGATACTGTTTGCCTAGAACCTTCATCAGTCAGACTCTAAATTTTAACTGTAATACAGATATTTATTCATATAGTAAAACTTGAGACTCTTATGTTACCTTAAATACCAGTTGGCTTGTAAACTTCATATACCTGAGACTCATAGTAACTGATCTAAAACTTAGCCTCTCTTTCCTGTGATAGTTTGGGACACAGGCTTCTCCGAGGACAGCTAGTTAACATTTTGTGTCTGGTGCCTGAATGGGTTCTTCTCATTAAATTCTGAGTGGTAAGCCTGCCAGGGCAGTAATTCCAATGTGCTGCTGACTAAGTATCATGTGTTCTCTCTTGACTGATGTTCAGCTTTTCCATAAGGGAAAAAAAAATCAGTAACTGAGAGGCACAAAGTAACTTTACCTTCCTTGATGCTGAGGAACAATGATGAAAAAGAAATCCTAGTAAAGGACCAGTTTCCTTTATTCTAACCAGCATCATTGAATTTGGCTTTGGTAAGTGAGCGTTCCTCAAGGCCTGTTCTGTGTTTCTGTAAGTCCAGGACGTAGACTGCCTGTCCTGTGTTCTTTGGGGAGGAGTGTGGGCAGTGCTTGGGGTTCTGAGGAAATACGTTTGTGATCTACTTCCCTTACAGCTCGTATAAAAGTTGGGGCCCTTCGTGGGCAGAAATTTCAGAAGTGCTCCTGGGAACCCTGGCAACTGAATTAATTGCTGCATGGGCCTAGAATAGCTTAGTACAGTGGATAGCTACTCTTTATTGAAGGGCAGAGCTGCAATTAACAACCGATTAAAGTGGCCTGCGTTCTGACTCATGTTTCAATTCCTTATTCCAAAGCAATACTGAACTACTTTCTGTAGGTTTTTCCAAATGTGAAGACTCAGGTAGTAGTTTTTAAATGTTTTTGTCTTTGACGTAGTGTTTCTATCCTGGCTTTTCAAAATTCTCTGATTCTGGGAATGCCAGAGTTCACAAACCTATAGTACCTGTGGAGTGGGAAGATTTTTTAAATTTTATATTTGATTGTCTGTATAAGCTACTCCTCTAAAAAAAAAAAAGAAAGAAAGAAAGAAAAAAAAAGAAAATTTCCAGGCAAGTAGGGAAGATATTTACCCAAATAGATGTGGGGTTTTTTTTATTCTTTTTTTGGTTCCTTTTTTTGTTTTTAAGTTCTAAGGTTGCTAACCTTGATTTCAAAAGAACATTGGTTAGAACCTGTTTCATCAGAGATCTGATGGTTGGGAGTTGACATAATCAAAACAATGCATACCCAATTTTTGGAAAAGTAAGTTTTATCGGTTTAAATGTGGTTATAATTAGCAAAGTGACTGTGCAAAATGCCATCCTTGTATTCAATATCACTGCACACTGAGTCACCCAACTAGTTTTCTGACAAAAACATGATTTTTTTTTTAACTTATTCATTTTATTTACTTATTTTTGTCTGCATTGGGTCTTCGTTGCTATGGGCGGGGCTTCTCATTGTGGTAGCGCACAGGCTCAGCTGCTCCACGGCATGTGGGATCTTCCCGGACCAGGGCTCGAACCCATGTCCCCTGCATTGGCAGGAGGATTCTCAACCACTGTGCCACCAGGGAAGTCCCCATGATCTCTTTTTAATTTGTTTACAATTTCAGCATGTTTATGCAGTTCTGAATGTTTAAGCCAGAGAATGAATTTCTAAATGAAGTAACTAACACTTTCGAAGGACTATACTTTAAAATTTCAAAGTGTGAGGTTTTATACTAGTGTAAAATCAGCCTGAATTAGGAGTCAGGATGCTTGGACCCTGGTCCTTGGCCTGCCAATGACAGAATGACTTTGGGTCACCACATTACCTCTCTGAGACCCATTTCCTCACCTTTAAAGTGAGGATATTAATTTTTCCCTGTCAATCTCATAAGATTATTATCAGAATCAAAATAGGTAAGGTATGTGAAAGTGCTTTGTAAACTGAAAAGCACCACATAAATGCAGGGTGTCATTATTCTAATGGGCTTGTCTAATGTGTCACAACACAATCCAAACTGTCATCCTTGGTGTCATGTGAAACACAGTAGAAATAAAGTGGAATCTGCTTTGTTTCTTAAATTGTTTGGGGCTAGTCGGAAAATAAACTGAGTATGCTTGAACAGAAACTTTGAGAAGAATAAATGTTACATTTTAGAAATGTAAATGTAAATGTCTTTGTGTGAGTTTCTGGTTATGATCAGCCTTTAAACACATCTAAGTTTAATTGGATTTATGTTAATAAGACACTTTATGAGGCCAATGGAACAGATTTAGCTAGTTTTAACAATTGAAACTACCTTTCTGTTTTTTATTGACCTGCATAGGTACATTTATGTGAGGATACATATGCTAATTAGCCTACACCAGTGGTTCTCAAACCAGGCACAATTTTGCCCTCTTCCCGCTTCCCCCAGGGTTATTTGGCAATGTCTTAAGACATTCTGCATTATCACGATGGCGGGGGAGGGGTGCTACTGGCATCTTGTGTGTTGAAGCCAGGGATGCTGCTGCACGTACTGCAATGCACGGGACAGCCCCTCCCTACAAAGTATCCCACCTGAAATGTCAGTGGTGTGAGGTTGGGAATAGGCCTGAACACAATGGGGATATTTAAAAGAAGTCAAAACACTTACAATGTTATTGCTGAGGCTTTGATACGTTGCCCAGGAGTGTAATCAAAGGAACTAAGCTTTCTGCCCACTATGAAGTTCAAGATTGTTTCCTACTGGCATCCAAAATGAGAAGCTTTATTTTCTTGACTTACGAAATGTCCTTTCTTTCTCTTTAACAACTCTTAAGTTCTTTCCGGGGTAGCAGCACAGTTTTCAAGGCAGTGGTAGCCTTTTGGGGAAGGAAGCACAGAAGAGCACCTGACTTTTGCTTTAAAAGGTCAAATACTATATACTAAATACAGTGAATATAAGCCCTGGGAGAGTCACCGTGACTTCCTAATCAAATTGCTAGCAGTTTCCATGTTGGAAGATGGGCACAGTGGTAACAGTGACAACCTGAGTGTTTCCAAATATATTTGAGAATGCCCAAATTTTAAAAGAGATGTGCAAAAAGAAAGACAGAGTACTTTATCCTACAGCAGAGTAGGATAAAATATCTGGTGTATAAATAAAGCACACATTAAGTTCTAGGAGGAGGTCTGCCTGTTTGGTTTTTTAACAATAAAATCTAATATTCTACATTTTTAGGACCTATCAAGCAGCCACCATTTACTCAATTATTTTAAGAATAATAATTGAGTAACTATCACAAATAGGCGACTTAAGGAAAAAGAGATTCTGATTGTTCAAGTCCAGGTAATTTTGGCCACAGCACCAGTGATCCTGAGCTGAGAAAACTCACCCAGGCCTGAGGAGTCCAAAGCTACTCTCCTCCCCTCACCGCTAGAGAGCACCCGCAGCGGGAGCAGGTGTAAAACATCGTGTTTGGATGGGGCCTTGGCACAGGGGGAGGAGCCGGAGAAGCAAGAATGATGTCTCGGGGCTACCCTTTGAGGCAGCTGTGGGCAAGGCCAACCCTTTCTGGTAGCATCCTACCCAAAAATATTTTCCTCCACATTGTCTGACTTTTTTTTTTTTTTTTTTTTTTTTTTTTTGCGGTACGCGGGCCTCTCACTGTTGTGGCCTCTCCCGTTGCGGAGCACAGGCTCCAGACGCGCAGGCTCAGCAGCCATGGCTCACGGGCCCAGCCGCTCCGCGGCACGTGGGATCTTCGCGGACTAGGTCACGAACCCGAGTCCCCTGCATTGTCAGGCGGACTCTCAACCACTGCGCCACCAGGGAAACCCTGACTTTTTTTTTTTAAACCTTAGTTGTTTGTTATACTGCCAGACATTTCATTTGGAATAACAAGTATCTTTAAAAAAAAAAAGGGAATCATCTTGTGCCCGCCTTTCTTCTTTATTGCTCCAAATCACAATCTCACCTTTCCTTCAAGGCTTAGCTCAAGCAACACTGTCTCTTCCCCTGTTAGAAGTCATCTTTCGAGTTGTGACTTCCCACAGCATGCAGTCTGGCTCACAGCGTCCATCACTTGTGACCCCCTTCTGGCCTCTGGACCCTTTGGCCATACATCTTGGTCGATTTCATCTTCAAACCCAGACAGGAGCCACCTGGTGCCTGGCCCAGAGTAGGCATAAATGTGTACAAATGAAGGAATAAATCAACAGCAGCAACTAGGTCTTGGAGGGTGGGGCGGGGAAGGCAAGGATTGTCTTTCAAATCTCAGTAGGAAGAACCAACCGCTTCCTCCCAAAACCCAGAGGAGGGTGTGGGGCTGTTAGAGGGAACCGGAGGGGAGGTGGGTGAGATTAATGCACTGAACACTTTTTATGAGGTGGTAGAAAAAGAACACAGGAAGGAAGGTGAAGGAGGACCAAAAACCCAGGACCGTTTACATTTGTTACCTAGGAAAGGGGCAGAGCATTTTATTCCCCCCTCTCCCACCTGCGTTGGGTCGCCTGGTACTCCCAGGATTCAGGCCACAGGCTAGTGTGATTAGAATTTAAAGGTATGAGTTAAATAGGGCGTGGTGATCCAGGTGGAGTGCATCTCCGCCCTTTGATGGGACATTTTTGTGGTTCCCCGCTAATGATTTCAGCATATTTGAGGAATAGACTGGCTTGTGTTAGGAGAATGCCTGTACACTGACTAGGCCTGCACAACAAGCTGTTTGTGATGTTAAATTCATACGGAAACCAGTGAAATCTTTTAGGATCAATAACCTGTGTTTGTTTGTTTGTTTCTCCTTTCAGGAAAATGGCAGACAGTTTTTCGGTAAGTGTTTTATGTCTGTTTTCCTACCCTAATATGTATACAGTCATGCAGGTTGAAGGTTGTTTTTTTTTAACCACTCAAGTTTTCCTAACTCTCCCACCACTTGGCTTCCTCTGGCCTCACCCGTCCAACGAGGGCTTGTTAGCTGGAGTCTTGTTTTTCCAGCAACAGATTTGGGAAGAAAGCCAGGAAGAGAGAGGCCTGGGCCTCACTAACAGTAACCCCTTTACCCAAGGCCTAGGACAGAAGTGGGTGGATTCCACTGGCAGGAGCTGAGAAACCAGCTGAACAAAGGGCAGTGTGGTACAGTCTGAGCATCCTGATTTTTTTTTTTTTTAAATCCTGCAGTGCCCTCTACTCCTCCTTTCCCAAATGCTGGAGTAAGAAGCAGCCAAAATAAATTCCTATTAGCATGCTTATGTATTCTCAAATTCCTTAACAGAATGACTCACACCACCTACAGCCAGGAGCTCGAGTTGTTTTCTAAATCCGGTTTACTTTCCGTCATCATCCAGCCCTCTGTTTCTCTCTCCCCCTCCCCCAGACCCCATGGGCTCCCTTCACAGCCTCACTCTGCTGCCCCGATACCAGGTCTGGGGTTGGGTTCCTGATGCACCAAAGGGTCAGACAATCCTGGCAGATCATATTCAATCAACATAGAAGTTTTTACTGAGTATCTTCCATGTACCACCTAGCACTCTGCTAAATACTGCAGATGTCAGAGAGGGAGAAGGCAGAGTCTCCTCCTGGAGAGAAAGGACACAAACCAACACTGGCACAGCATCTTGCGGTCTATAAAGAGCCGTCCCAAATGCTGCCTCATCTGTTCCTCACAACAATCACATGAGATAAGATCATTATCCCTGTTACACAGACAAAAACACTAAGTCCTGTACAAGTGGCATGATGGCTCCAAGGGTTTGGGGCTCTTGAAGGATGGCACTGGATTTCAAACCAGATATTGTGATTCCACATCCCTGTGTACAAGGCAGCTTCTCTGATACGAGCCTGGATGCCACTAAGTGGTGACTAACCTGGTGCACCTGAAGTGCAGTAGACATCCAGCCAAGGGAAGGCCAAGGCAACCAGCGCCAGCTTGGTGGAGGTTTTCCAGCCCACATGCATCTTGATTTTCATGATTGTTTTTCTCGTGTCAGAAAGTATGTGCTTTTACACAGAGGATGGCTAGCTCCTGACTTTAGCAAATTACGAAAAGGCAACCCTTAATGATCTGAGACGATGGGAAGCAAGAATAGAGTGATCAAACATGTATAATCCTAAAGTCTAATTTTAGTCTTAGGAACTCAAAACTAATAGGTGGGGGAAATTTTATTGATATGAATTTCATATCTTCAGCATGTCGCTCTAATTCTTAGATCACATATTCCTGAAAATTCTGTTGTGGTGAATGTCTTTCATCCTGTAACTGTTTATGTCTTTCTTTCCAGCTTAATGATGCCTTATCTGGGTCTGGAAACCCAAACCCTCAAGGATGGCCTGGTCCATGGGGAAACCAGCCTGCTGGGGCAGGAGGCTACCCGGGAGCATCCTATCCTGGGGCCTACCCTGGCCAGGTACCACCCGGCCCCTACCCTGGCCAGGGGTTACCCCCAGGGGTAACCCCTCCTGGGGGTTACCCAGGCCAGGCACCTCCAGGGGCCTACCCTGGCCCAACTGCACCTGGTTATCCTGGACCAACTGCACCAGGTGCCTACCCTGGGCCTGGGGTCTACCCACCTCCTGGACAGCCAAGTGCTCCTGGAGCCTACCCTGCTGCTGGCCCTTATGGCGTCCCCTCTGGACCCCTGGTAAGATGGTGTTAGTCATTTCGTATGCTTGACTGTGATCAGGACAAAGCTAATGAAGCCCGTAGCAGTTGTCTGAAGCGGTGGTGCCATCACTTTGAGGTGCTGTGGCTGGGAGCTGGCTCTGGGTACTGACCTGCAAAGGGCTCCTGGGAGAGCTGAAGCTTTAAACTCACTGCTTACAGCTGCTTTGCAAGGACCAGCCACAGTGTATGTTGGTCCAGTAGAAAAAATTGCTGCTCATGTTGCGTTCAGTATGTGTAGTGTTAAAGAGAAGCTAGTGCATCTTTTGAAGGCATCTGTAAAGCAGCTTTAATATAAATCAAGTTAAGATCATAGCAATGGGGGAAGTTTTGGTTATTATTATGAATAAACACTGAGTATATAACATGTGCCAGCTGTGTGCTTCTACATGGATGATCTCATTCAACCCCATAAGCACCCTCTAAGACACTGTTATTATCCCCACTTCACAAATGAGGAAATGGGGCAATAAAGAGTTATACAACTTCCCATGGTCATAGAGGGAACCTTTGGGGGAACCACGGTAATCGGGTTTTTAAAAACCTTCTAAAGATAATTTTGTCATCTAAGGATTAAATTTTCACTTACATTAAAACCCATTTTAATAAATGAGTTCTAAGCATAAAACTCTGTGGGGCTCCAGCCACATCTCAGACACAGACCCTTCCCTTCCAAATAGTGTAGTTGGGAGAAAAGATACAGATATGAGGAAAGAGTTCAATAGCACAGGACTACTGAGTTCTGGGAGGAAGCACAGGACTACTACAGATCAGACAGATCAGTGCTAGAGAGAAAAGACTTGGGTGATGGTCGAACCCAGGGGGAAACAATTTTACAGGAAAAAGAGAAGAGGCCAAGGACAGAGCATTGGGAATATTTATAGCACCTTGAACATAGAAGGTCAAGAAATATTTGTAAAATGAACTGGGGAAGGTATTAATTGGAAAGTGTCCATTCTACAAATATCAAGTACCTGCCACATTCGAAGCACTCCTCAGGGCCTTGTGTGAGTGGAACATAGGGGGCCTCAGAAGCCCAGAAGGTACCACAGTGCCTGCCCACAGGGAGCAGAACAACCTGACAGAGAATGTTATATGACAAGGGTCTTTCCAGAAAATAGGTCAAGTGGATGAGTTATAGATTGGGATGGGCCTTGTCATGAGAGATACAGTGCTCCGAAAGGGAACATGTTCTGCCTTTGGCACCAATTAACGGATGGCCTTATTCTCGATTATTAGCTGCAGTTGTGTAGGGAGCCTTCTCTCTTCAGGCCCTGGGCAAGGTGGCCTGAGAGTCTGAAAAGATGGCTAAAGTAGGATTATGTGTTATTCACACATATTAAAAGCGGTTGAACTTTAGCGATATCTTTTTCTTTCTTGCCTCAAGAAAACATGACTCTTTATTGATATATATATATATATTTTTTTTTAATTGTCAGAATGTGCCTTATGACCTGCCTTTTTCCGGAGGAGTCATGCCTCGCATGCTGATAACAATCCTGGGCACAGTAAAGCCCGATGCAAACAGGTAAAGAGCAAAGTCAGCAAGTCTAACATATTTACTGATTGCTTTTGGAATAAAGGGTGATCTGTTTTGAATTTTGATAGAGTTTTTAAAATTGCACATTTAGAATCTTGGCTATACCATAGTTTGGGATTTCCCCATAAATCAATATGCATTCCCACCAAGAAGACAAGGTTTCCCTCACTAAATCTTGTGTTTCTCCCAGAACCAGAATAAAACAGAGTTCTACTTTGTGAGGACAAAGAGGAAGAGCAGGAAAACCCATTCTGTTGGTTCTTCTAGGCAGTGAAAGCCTTAGAATTAAAGGAAAGTAGAGCCTTTGTAATGTAATGTTTGGCCATCCCTCCACCTCTGAGCCATAGATTGTCTAAAACACAAAGCCCATCAAAAATTAGGGTCAGGGACTTCCATGGTGGTTCAGGGGCGAAGACTCCATGCTCCCAATGCAGGGGGCCGGGGTTTGATCCCTGGTCAGGGAACTAGATCCCACATACCTCAACTAAGAGTTCTCAGGTTACAACTAAAAAAGATCCCACATGCCACAGCTGAAAGATCCTGCATGTCGCAACGAAGATCATGCGTGCCGCAACTAAGACCCGGTGCAGCCAAATAAATAAATATAAAAAAAAAAAAAACTAGGGTCAAAGACAAAAAGATGTCTAGTTGATCTGAGAGCTTAAATATTATACCTCTCGGGGCTTCCCAGGTGGCACAGTGGTTGAGAGTCCGCCTGCCGATGCAGGGGACACGGGTTCGTGCCCCGGTCCCGGAGGATCCCACATGCCGCGGAGCGGCTGGGCCCGTGAGCCATGGCCGCTGAGCCTGCGCGTCCGGAGCCTGTTGCTCCGCAACGGGATAGGCCCGCGTACCGCAGGGAAAAAAAAACAAAACAAAACAATTATACCTCTCTGTCCTCATAGTGGTACAAATCTCCCTGCAGTTGTGCAGGTCTTGGTGCACTCTCAGATTTGTGAGCTTGGCCGCCATTTCCGTCTTCATACCGGGTGAAACAGCAGAGTCACAGATTCCCACGTGTCGGCCTGGTCTACAGATGATAAGTGACAAGGTGGGGAACCCCAGTCTTCTGAGTAGACACTGTTTACTTAAAAAGTTTGAAAAGACTCTGCAAGTTAAAGACTTTGTAAAAATAAGTCAGCCTCTGCCATTGGTACTGGTGGGGTGAGCTCGGGGCGGGTAAGACTTTGAACTCACTTAGGAAAATCCATGCTGATTTACGGGCTGCCCTGGGATGCTTGGCTCTGGTTATCACCACTGGTTATATTTATATATAATACAAGCAGGCTAGGGCTATCCTGAAGCTGTTCAGTATGTCTGTCCTTGAGGTTAGTAGTACTATTAAAGCTCCTAGATTAACTAATATCTGTTTCTGGGTCTTATAGACAGGACACAAAAGGTACAAATTCCAGCTGTGTACACAGGTTTATTTAAGAATCTATAAACAGCCCCTGTGAGTGCCTGTCATCTTGATCCGCGTGAATCGGCAGGAGCAACCTCCTCTGTTACCAGGAGGTGGACTCAGATTCTGATCTGATCGTTTTACATTCAGCTAACCAGTTCACTCCACCTCCAGCCAGCCTGCTCTGGTTCTACGTGGTAGTCACTACCCTAAGCCAGCTCTTCCTTCCACACAGCCTATACAGCTTCTCTCAGCACAATACTTCCCTACATAATAAAGCTTGTCTCACAGCAAGTTACACAACATATATATCCTCTGCCTGTGTCCTTATCCATCTTGCCTCCCAAAATAACATAGGACCCAGCGCCCTGATCCTCTGCAGACAGCACTCACGATTTGGTAATATCTGCTCTCCTCCTGCTGCAGCTGCTGTCACGCAGGACCACACTGGTATCTTTGCCTTATTTATGACTGTTGCACTAAAAAGGTTAGTTCCAATAACAATAGAGATGTCGACTGAGACTGTGGCAGGTCAAAACCAATTTTGGTTGAAACGATTAAGGTGTAGTAAACTGAGAAATGTATTGCTTTGATCTGCAAAATCTATGTGAGCAGTTACATGAAAGAAAACGTACGGCGGTAGAGTTGACAATTATCTTCCTTTTCACTGCTGAGAAAATACAAGCATTGCATATTTAGTCAAATACAACTTCTATTGCCATTTGACCATATTGGTCCTTTCCCTGTGAATTTAATCATTGGTGGTTGTATGTGTCTGTTACTGGGTGAATTAAATACCTAAGGAATCATTGTTAGTAGGTCTAGAAAGCAGACCTTGCTTTTTTAAAAAGAATTTTACTCAATTGAATTTTCTTTTTTAAAAAATTTATTTTTGGCTGCGTTGGGTCTTTGTTGCTACGCACAGGCTTTCTCTAGTTGTGGTGCACGAGCTTCTCATTGCGGTGGCTTCTCTTGTTGTGGAGCACGGGCTCTAGGCACCCATAGTTGTGGCACGTGGGTTCTAGAGCACAGCCTCAGTAGCTGTGGCGCACGGGCTTAGTTGCTCCACGGCACGTGGGATCTTCCCAGACCAGGGCTCGAACCCGTGTCCCCTGCATTGGCAGGCGGATTCTTAACCACTGCACCACCAGGGAAAAAAAATAGAACGCTTCATGAATTTGCGTGTCATCCTTGCCCAGGGGCCATGCTAATCTTCTCTGTATCGTTCCAATTTTAGTATATGTGCTGCCGAAGCGAGCACACCTTGACTGTTTCATGTGTAGAGAGTAAAAAGAGAATTACAGCTGAATAGAAGGATATTACCAAAGACAACGAGGCCAAAAAACTCAACCCATATTGTCTTGTTTACTTTGAGATACTGTGGTAGTACATCGAATACAGTAGTCCCCCCTTATCTGAGGTTTCTCTTTCCACGATTTCAGTTACCCAGGGTCAATCGCGGTCTGAAAATATTAAATGGAAATTCCCAGAAATAAGCAGTTCATAAGTTTTAAGTTGCCACCGTTGTGAGCAGCATGGTGAAATCTCACGCTGTCCAGCCCCATCCTGCCCAGTACGTGAAATCATCCCTTTGTGCAGCAATATCTGGCCTATTAGTCACTTAGTAGCTCTCCGTTTTCAGATCCATTGTCGTGGTACCCTGGTGCTTGTGTCCAAGTAACCTTTTACTTAATAATGACCCCCAAAGCAAGAGTAGTGATGCTGGCAATTCATATATGCCAAAGAGAAGCTATAAAAGGCTCCTTTTAAGTGAAAAAGGTAAGGTTCTTGACTTAATGGAAAGAAAAAAAATTGTATGCTGAGGTTGCTAAGATCTATAGTAAGTACAAATCTTCTGTCCATGAAATTGTGAGAAAGGAAAGAAACTCATGCTAGTTTTTTTTTTCCTGTCATACCTCAAACTGCAAAAGTTACAGCCCCAGTGCATAAGTGCTTAGTTCAGATGGAAAAGGCATTAAATGTGTACAATATTTTGAAAGACAACATTCACATGACTTTTACAACAGTATATTGCTGTAATTGTTCTATTTTATTATTAATCTCTTACTGTACCTAATTTATAAATTAAACTTTATCATAGGTATACATGTATAGGAAAAAAGTGTGCGTGGATAGCTAGCCAGCTAGCTAGCTAGCTAAATAGATGTTTGGTTCGGTACTATCCATGGTTTCAGGCATCCAATGGGGTCTTAGAACATACCCTCTGCACATAAAGTGGAACTACTGTACTTGGCCCAGTATACTTTCCAGTTTGAACCCATTCTCTGGTTTATTTGCTTTCTGTTTAGAAATTTTTCCTGTATTTTATAAATGATTTGCTCTTTAGAAAATTTTATGTTCTTCACTTGATACAAATGTACAACTTGAATAATTTTACTAACTCTGGTCTTTGGTTTAAAACAGACTTGCTTTAGATTTCAAGACAGGAAATGATGTCGCCTTCCACTTTAACCCACGCTTCAATGAGGACAACAGGAAAGTCATCGTTTGCAATTCGAAGCTTAATAATAACTGGGGGAAGGAAGAAAGACAGACGGTTTTCCCATTTGAAAGTGGTAAACCTTTCAAAGTAAGTTATTGCTGCTATTACAATGATAATGTATATTTCTCATGGGGAATCGCTCTTAAACCACAATGCACTGGAAATGAATTTTCATCAGCTGTCCTGGGACACCTAACCAGTACATCTGCTCTCCATACCAGGGGACAGGTCTCAGAAATAGTGGCACTCTCCCCAACTCCATTCAGGCACCTTACCATCACCCGTTACCACCCTTCTGAGTTTAAGCTTTTCTGGAAGTGAGAAAAATAGCATCTTTAATAAAAAAAGTAGAGAGTCTTTATGGTACAGTTGGGCTGAGACTTAATTCCTCAAAACAACATAGTTAGCATGGCAATCAAAACGAAATATTGGATTTCCCTGGTGGTCCAGTGGTTAAGACTCCATGCTTCCAATGCAGGGGGCGTGAGTTCAATCCCTGGTTGGGGAACTAAGATCCCACATGCCGTGTGGCATAGTCAAAAAAAATTTAAAAACCTAAAATTTTTAAATTCTAAAAGTAATACATACTTGTTTTATGAAAAGAAAAATTTATAGATTTTTAAAAATTAACTAAAAAGTCCTCCATCCTTTACTGCTTCCCCCATCCTCACAAAGGTTTCAACATGAGTAATTTTCCAGTGTTTTCTATGACAAGCAACACACTTTTCATTTTTAAGCACTGCTTCACAAATATTTATTAGGTCCACAGTATCAGGTAAGGGTTGACTATAGATTGGGTCATAAAACAGCTAGACCGGGCTTCCCTGGTGGCGCAGTGGTTGAGAATCCACCTGCCAATGAAGGGGACACGGGTTCGATCCCTAGCCCAGGAAGATCCCACATGCTGCGGAGCACCTAAGCCCGTGTGCCACAACTACTGAGCCTGTGCTCTAGAGCCCATGAGCCACAACTACTGAAGCCCATGGGCCTAGAGCCCGTGCTCCGCAGCAAGAGAAGACACCACAGTGAGAAGCCCGTGAACCACAACGAAGAGTAGCCCCTGCTCGCCGCAACTAGAGAAAGCCTGTGCGTAAAAACGAAGACCCAACACAGCCACATATAAAAATAAGTAAATTAATTAAAAAAAAAACAGCTAGACCGCCAGCTCAAGGGCAGGGTCTAACAGGGACCATATTCTACATTTGGTGGACATCTTTCCTTATGAGAACATTGCCACCTAATAGTACTTCATTGTTCAGATGTGTAATAATTCAGCCTGTACCCTACTGATGAAAATTTGGAGTATGGAAATATTCCAAACAAGTAAAACGGGAAAGTTTTATTTATTTTACTAAAATACTGTGATAACTATCCTTATAAATCTTTGCTTCCTAGAATAACTTTACTCAAAGAATATACATGTTTAAAATTTAGATAAGGATATTGCCAAAGTGCTGCTTCCAAAAGGATGTAAGGATTAACACATCCTCTAACTACTGGGAGAGTATGTTTCCCCTACTCTTGCCAAAACTGGTTATTATCAATCTTCATAACATTTGCCACTCTAAGTAGAGGATTCCTATTTTAGCATTTACTTTTATTTTTAGTTTTAGGTGGTTGAGGCCATCCAAAAACTTTACCTAATCTTTTCCTCTGTGGCTTCAACTATATATCCTTCTAAAAATTTTATCATTTTGTTTTGTTTAAATCTTGAATAAGTTGGAGTTTATTTTTGCTGTAAAGTTACTTTTTCTGACTTTAATTAGTTCTACAATTGATCATAAAGGTGAAATGCTGGACATCCTGAGCTCAGGCCACACTGGTTTTGTGATGAATGGGCATTCCTAACAGTTTTGTGTACGTGCCATTTCAGATACAAGTCCTGGTTGAAGCTGACCACTTCAAGGTTGCGGTCAATGATGCTCACTTGTTGCAGTACAATCATCGGGTGAAAAATCTCGGGGAAATCAGCAAACTGGGAATTTCTGGTGACATAAATCTCACCAGTGCTTCGCACACCATGATATAAAGGGGCAGATACTTTTTAAAGAAATGAAACTGAATGTAAACCTTACACATTTAAAAGTTTCATGTTCACTATGAGTGAAAAATTTTACCTTTATTCATCAATGTCCTTCTTGCAAATCATCCATTTAATAAAGAGTTACCTGTCTTCACATGTCATTTAATTGGGGCAGTTTATTCTTGATAATGCGCAATGGACTCAATGGAAAAAGAAATATGTAGCAATGTTAATACTGCATCAGAGTCTCCCAAAGTTTTCAATATTTGCTAAACTATTTTTTAAAAAGGAGGGACTTCCCTGGCAGTGCAGTGGTTAAGACTTCGCCTTCCAATGCAGGAAGTGCAGGTTCATCCCTGGTCAGGGAGCTAAGATCCCACATGCCTCATGGACAAAAAACATAAAACAGAAGCAATATTGTAACATTCAATAAAGACAAAAAAAAAAAAAGTAAATAGGAGTAAATACTACCCCCAAATTAACCTCTCCAACAGATGCTACAAAGAAATTGTTCTATTTTCTTACTTCAGGAAACATAATATATTCAGGAAATGAGAAAAGCAGAAAGAAAAAGTTTACATATAGGCAACCCATAGACAATTACTGTTAGCATTCTGGTATATTTCTCTGGACTCCTTTTAACTATTTCATCTCTCTAAACTATACTTCACTGCTTTCAAATCAGTAATGGATACCAGTATCAGACAATCTTCCCGTGGGTTCTTTTGGTTTTATGAAATCTCCAGATTTATAGAGGGAAAAAAAAGTAGGTTTTTAATTAGAAATGTAATCAGCTTCAAAAAGTTATAGCAACTAAAAAAGTGAGTCCTTTAGTCCTAAAGTGGGATGTGAGCAGCACATCACGTCTCATTTCAAAAAGTATGTTAATTCCTTATTCTAACATTCTGATCTTGACTGTTGTACTCCAGTGATTAAACAGAAGAACATAGTAAGCTATGGAGAAAAAAGGGAATTTGGTTTATACAAAATTACTTAAATCCTCTGAGCCTTGGTTCCTTTGTCTGTAAAACGAACTGTATAATACATTTTATAACACATCTTTTGTCTATAAAATGGGTTACTATGACCATTGAATAAAATACTGTTTGCAAAGAGGTTGTCATATAGTAGGTCCTCAATAAATGGAAATTCCTTTTTTTTTTTCTTTTTGGAAAGGCTCTTGTTCTACCCAGTTTTCTTTCATTTTGTCTTTAAAGATTTTCTTAATACCTCATAATTCTAGAGTCCAATAGCCCAAGGACACTCTCTCTAGTTGTAGGACACATTGATGGCTGCCTACCCAACTCATTCCCTGCTTCCTAACAGTCCTGGTTTTACCCAGGTATAATCCCAGATAAAATAGGGAAACCTGATTAGTTTAAGCAAACCCCAGCTGATCTGCAGATGGAGATGTGGCATTAGCTGGCCTAACCAGACTAAAGGGAAGGACACAGCTCTGATTACCACTAGCACCATCATGTGACTCCAAAAGGACCCAGCTTTAGAGACACTGACACCAAGGATGCCAGAATGAACTATGAACAGATGTTGGACTTAGATGGCATCATTGAGCTGTTGATTGTAAAGTGCCTGAAATCACCCTGACAACTTGTGAAATAATACATTTCCTTACTGTTAAGCCAATTCGAGTTCAACTCATTATCACTTAATAGCCAAAAGCTTTCTAAATGATTCAATAGTACATCTTATTAAACCTACCAAAAAAAATCATGTTTACTCACATTGTTTTATTCTCATCTACTTTATCTTTGAGGGCAAACATTATTTTATTGTTATGTTGCATTTAAAAAATATTTATTTATTTGGTTGCGCCAGGTCTTAGTTGCAACAGGCAGGCTCCTTAGTTGTGGCTCCAGGGATCCTGAGTTGCGGCTCACCAGCTCCTTAGCTGCGGCACACAGGCTCCTTAGTTGTGGTATGCATGTGGGATATAGTTCCCTGACCGGGGATCGAACCCGGGCCCCCCGCATTGGGAGCTCGGAGTCTTATCCACTGCACCACCAGGGCAGTCCCATTGTTGCATATTGCTTTATATAGATTCTAAGTCTTGGGTTGCTTTGTACCCATCTCTTTTACATGTTCATGGCCCTGGACCCTTAGAAAACCCTAACTTTTACATAAAATGTTTCTTTGTTCTGAATGTCTTGCTTGGATTATTCATTAATGGGCTGTTAAAGCTGCTTTTATATTTTGTTAAGACTAGGCATTCTGAGAATATGCTTCTAAACCAGCACCTCACATAGTCTCCTAACTGCTCACGTGGGCTTGATAATAAATACTGTCTTTTCCACAAGCCTAACATACCTTCCTCTGACAACAAAAGTAGATGTGCTTTCCCTTCTTGTTTGCAAACTCTTCACCTTAAAGGACTATCCATAAAGTTGCTGCTTGTTTGGTGAATACCTCGAACACTCACCTCATTTGCAAACAGAAATAACTGGATCCAGGTCTGGTGATGAGCTTTAGCTACAATAAGTCATCTTGGTGCTCTGTTATTCTGATCACCCTGTCTTCTACAAATCCTGTAGTTAAGAGTTTCATAAAAGAGAAAATATTTCGAACGCATTAAGTGATTGATATAATTCTCTTTAAGGGAAGGCAGCATTTCCTTCAAAGGCTGTCAGTCACGTCAAGGGGAAAATGAAAAAAAAAAAATACAAGAATTTAATGGGAACCGCTTATAATTTAACCATGTGAAACTGCAGCATGTAAACTGACTTCAGAATCCAGAAAGTTCATCTAAAGAAACTCAACGTACCCTGGAAAATGCACTATGCAAAGCTGTTCAACATCAACAAATTTAAGAGTTCAAATTAAGAATAAAGTATAAAGGAATGCAAATATTTGTCAGAGTTTAACACTGTATTTTGATTAAATGAAAGAATGTTCATAAGCTCTGAGTAGGTATACTTAACATTTAAGCTTATACATTTTAAACAAGAGAGGCAAGGCACAGTACATTTTTATTCTGCATGGTTAATATACAAAATTTCCCCACTTCCCTTGAGATACAGTATCATATCTAAAACATACTTTGATGAACACTGAATATTGAAATAGTATACAGTTGTTCCTCAGAATCCTGGGGTGGGGGGTATTGGTTCCAGGACACCCCCCCTCCCCTCATACACATGCACAGATATCAAAATTCAAGGATGCTCAAGTACCCAACAGTAGGCCCTCAGTATACGGAGGGCTGCTGTATGACACTATATAGATGGATTGAATAGAAATGAACACAAATACATATTCTTCAACTTTTCAATATTCTAAGAATATACCACAGCACTGATAACATGAAGAAAAACGTCTGGATTTATTTTTAAATTCAAAATTCTTCTGGTTGATCTCCACTGAGGGGCTTTAGAGGTGAAAACGTAATCAGGTTACCACCAAAGGGAATGTGTCTGGTACGTTCTTGATGTCTTCTTTCCACCTGAGTGAATGTATTACTGCAGTTTAGGCCTGGCTAGAGAATAAATTTAGAGAAGTCACTAAAGTAACCATCAAGAGTTTCACCAATTAAGTTTTCAACATTGCAAATTAGTAATGGATTAACTAATAATATAAATGACGTTTCTTATACACAATAAAAAGTTATTAATGACATGATTATGCTACTTTCCATGGATCTAATTTCAACACATAGTTTTTTTTAACTGAAAAGCATATTAGGAATATACGCCTTAAAAGGTGATTAGTAATATGTAAATGGACTTCAGCAACATATGCAGGATGAATAAAACTGAGGCCACTTATGCAGATTCCACAAATCCTAGTCCATATAATTGTACTTAATAGGTCTTTTACTAGTGTGATCCTGCTGGGATCCTTTTCTTTGTTCCCTCTCAAACCCTACTTCAAGTTCAAATGATGCACAGAGCTAGTAATAATGTGGGTCTAAAATAGACAGGTGGACCTATTAAAAAAAAAATCCAAAAATATAACTTCTAAAATTTATGGAAGTGGAAAATAATTCACAGGGAGACTAAGTTTTAAGATACTAAGATTTATCAACAAGATAATATATGATAACTGTGAAGCAATTTTAATCATATTACTAATGTATCAAAAATAGAATATTATGATTCATTAACATCCAGATTTACTTATAATACCACATATTATCAGAACCAATCATTCAGAATTCAGCTCTGAGAACAAGATTAAATCAGGTTTATATAACTTGGCCTTATGCTGAAATCCCTGTCTCTCTAGGTCTCAGCCTAGGATTAAAGAAACCCAAGACTGGGACTTCCCTGGTGGTGCAGTGGTTAAGAATCCGCCTGCCAATGCAGGGGACACGGGTTCAAGCCCTGGTCCGGAAAGATCGCACATGCCGCGGCAACTAAAGCCCGTGAGCCACAACTACTGAGCCTGTGCGCCACAACTACTGAGCCTGCGCGCCTAGAGCCTGTGCTCTGCAACTTACAATGAAGAGTAGCCCCTGCTCGCCACAACTAGAGAAAGCCTGCACGCAGCAATGAAGACCCAATGCAGCCAAAATAAATAAATTAATTAATTAATTAAAAAAAAAAAAGAAGGCTTGGACTGGGACTTCCCTAGTGGTACAGTGGCTAAGAATCTGCCTGCCAATGCAGGGCACACGGGTTCCAGCCCTGGTCCAGGAAGATCCCACACGCTGTGGAGCAACTAAGCCCGTGTGCCACAACTACTGAGCCTGCACGCCTAGAACCCATGGTCTGCAACAAGAGAAGCCACCACAATAAGAAGCCCGCGCACTGTAACGAAGAGTAGCCCCCGCTCACCACAACTAGAGAAAGCCCATGTGAAGCAACGAAGACCCAATGCAGCCAAAAATAAAATAAATAAATTTATTTTTAAAATAAATAAATAAAGAAGGCCAAGACTAAGAAGGAACAGTGTGGTCGCAGTAACACACTCCGTTCAGCTCCTGAGATGTAGCCACCCCAGAAGGCTGAATACAAAGAAGGCATCTTTGAAAGATAATAAAAGTCAACATTTTTTTTTAAAAATTCCATATATATGTGTTAGCATACGGTATTTGTCTCTCTCTTTCTGACTTACTTCACTCTGTATGACAGACTCTAGGTCTATCCACCTCATTACAAATAGCTCAATTTCGTCTCTTTTTATGGCTGAGTAATATTCCATTGTATATATGTGCCTAGGGGTGAAACAGGAATAAAGACACAGACTTACTAGAGAATGGACTTGAGGCTATGGGGAGGGGGAAGGGTAAACTGTGACAAAGCGATAAAGAGGCATGGACATATATACACTACCAAACGTAAGGCAGTTAGCTAGTGGGAAGCAGCCGCATAGCACAGGGAGATCAGCTCGGTGCTTTGTGACCGCCTGGAGGGGTGGGATAGGGAGGGTGGGAGGGAGGGAGACGCAAGCGGGAAGAGATATGGGAATATATGTGTATATATAACTGATTCATTTTGTTGTGAAGCTGAAACTAACATACCATTGTAAAGCAATTATACTCCAATAAAGATGTTAAAAAAAAAAAAAAAAGTCAACATATTCAGAGGTCCTTAAGAAATTAGTGGCTTAAGGACGCCAAGCATTTGCCAGGCTTCATGAGGTTAACAAAAATTGTTTCTGTTTGATCCTACATTTGCCTTAGTGAATTTTTTATATTCTGAGATCGAAGATTAGCAAACCAAAGCCACTCCCTGATTTATTTTAGCAATTGGTCCTGGAAAATTTCAAGGTAAGGTTATAAACCAGAGTTGTTGACCATGGCCACATGTTAGAATCGCCTGACAAACGTCCTAATACAGATCATTGAAATAAAAATATCTGGCAGTAGGGGTGAAAGCCAATGCTGTAAACACTTAGTAGGCAAGAGAGCACTATTCCATTCATGCCCTACTATTCAGTGCCAGCACCCATGAATGCGAATCAGACAGCTCTGCCTAAAGAGGAATGTATAGTTAATAAGGGAAATAGATTCCTGAAAGTACAATATGTTTTAGGAATACAGTATCATTTATTCATATTATACTCTTAAAAAGAGATTCAATGTGTGCACTGTATGCATTGTGCACCTGTGCCTATACAGAAATTAACATGCGAGAGATGAGAGCTTATACAGGAAGGCTTCACAGATGGGCAAATGTTTGCACTAGATTTAAAGGCAAGAGATCACTAAAAGTAAAGGCTGGGGAGCTTCCAAATAAAATAGCAGGACATAAATATAGTAATCTAAAAGAACTAGAATGAAAATAAGCAATGACTGAAGGTAGGACAGACATTATCTCCCCAACTGTAAGCTTCAAAAGTATAGAAATCTTGCATTATATTTTTCATACATCACTGAGAACTACCCAGCATAATCCAAGCTACGTATTAGATGTTCAAGTATTCAACCACTTTGTCACAACAAATTTGATACATAAACCATATAGAGAATTAAATCTTCAGAGTTTAATACTAAAGCACACTATATTTTAAAGTATTAATACAACAATTTTTCCCATTTTGAGAAAAAATGAATAAAAGTGGATTTCAGAGTAAATAAAACAATGACAAGATGTAAACTTTGCACGTAAATTGAAAAGTGAGTAATATTCATTTTATAAAACAAATCTGGAATATAAAGAACTTTTCAAATCAAGTTGGAAAACTTACTGAATCAAGAAGATGGCATTCAGTAGTGAGACTTTTATTATCAAATAGTACTGAAAAACAAAAAGGAATAATTTTTAACTTTTAAAGTAATATTCTCGCAGTTAAGTGTTGTTAGAAAGGAACAAAGCCTTGAAAGATATGAAAAATTCCATACATCATATGCTAAGAAAAATATGGATCATCTTATGCTAGAATATTTTTTTAAATGTAGTTAAATTTCTTTGTAAAATTCTCATCCTTAATTTCAGTATTAAAAAAGGCTTCTATAAATAAATCTCATGCTTGTAATTTAAAGGTACCCAAAAGATGCTAGAACATAGCTGGAGTGCCTTAAATGTCTGACCAAGGTTATAATGTTTATTTTGCCTTAGACCCCAGCCAGAAGGGCACCATGCAGTAGCAGATGAAAATAGTAGGTGAAACCATCACACATTATATTGTAACAAAAATACAAGAGCCATTTCCTACTGAACAATCACAACACAGTAGGTAGGAAAAGGCACTAGGGCAGAAAAAGAGGGTGTTTTGAAGAAAGGTTTGAGGATGTTTGATGGAAAAGAAGAGAACTAAAAAAACTTCAGGGAATTTTTCTGAGTCTTCACAAACAACAAAGGATGCCACATAGTTAGGTCTAATGTAAAGTGCTGCTGACATCCAATATGGATTAGTATCTGTTGTTGATTTTTAATGGGTCTACCTCAAAAGGTTTGGGTGGATAGTAGGGTACCACAACACAAACTAATTCTCACAAGACATTTATTGCAAGTGTCCAATTTCTCAACCTTCATTCTTGGAAACTGTATCCCGAAGTGTTTATAATAATCTATACTTTAGTCCAAGTTCATTTATTTAACAAAGCCTCATTTAAATATATTAAAAGACTTTACCTGACTGAGAAATTTTAGTTTCTTCTTCCTGCGAGATGTTATTTTGTGATGGTACATTTTTTTCAGGGCTAATCATCAAAACATCCTGTGCTGTAATTGAATTTAGCTCCATTCCATACACAACATCTGAAATTTCTTCCTTTTTGTTAGTATTAACATCATCTGCCGCTTTGCCAGCAAGGAGAGCCAAATTCATTCTTTCACTAGGCAAACAATTTATTTCAAAGTTTATCTTATTTACATCCTGGAAGTAAAAATGTTATTACATTTAATTACCCCAAATTGAAACAAACAGAAAAGTCTTATTGCTATTAAAAATAAGAAATAATACAAGGATGACATTCTGAGCAAAGTTAAAGAACACTGTAAATCCTACCATCTTGCTTCTTGAACAATTAGATCAGATAATATTACAGCAATAGTACAAATGAAGGAAAGTTTCTCAGCAAGTACCAACAGTCCAGCTCAGAGATTGGCAAACATTCCATGTGATAGGCCAGGTAGTACAGTTGACCCTTGAACAACATGGGTTTGAACTGCGAGGGCCCACTTATACGCAGAATCTTTACAATTGTAAATACGACAGGATCTGTGGTTGGTTGAATCCACGGATGCGGACCCACAAATATGGAAGAACCAAGTATAAGGGGTGCACCAACTGTAAGTTATACGTGGATTTTTGACTGTGCAGAGGGATGGCAACCCCTCATGCTGTTGTTCAAGAGCCAACTATAAATATTTAGCCTTTGTGATCCAAAGAGTCTCTGCACAAACATGAACACTCTACCGTTATATTTTGAAAGCAGCCAGATACAATACATAAACAAATGACTGTGGCTGTGATACCATAAAACTTTATTTACAAAAATAATCTTGATGTGAGCTGAAAACCAAATTGGTACTATGATCTCAAACAAGCCAAAGGTCTTTGAAATAAGAACTGTAATTCTATATGACTGCTTTAGATTTCCAACGGAAATTCTGGAGGTTGTTTATGGAGTTACTATATATAATGATATAAATAGATAACATACTGGGCTATCTAATGAACTGGAATAGGACTTACATGGTTTACTTCAATTAAATCTTGTAATCCAGGACACTTAGCATCTTCTACCATGCTGTTCCTGAAAAAGGAAAAAAGCAGCATTGTACTCAGATAATTAAACATTTTGCTATGTTTTGACTTGTGTTTTGAGACTATCCTTTATGGGTCAAAGATGCAGCCTCATCCGAGATCAGGCCTGTTCCAAATAGATTAGTTTTGGATGACAGCTACTTCAGGATGGCCTTACAAACCAAACGCATTTTCGTCAGAAAGCTCACAAGCTGTGACCGTGCTGGTCAGTCTGCTGGCAATCTTTTGAACCTCAGCCAAATCCAGAGCCACATACTAGAAAAAGTCAGGATAAAGCTTACTTCTGGGGGATAAAAGCATCAACTCAATTATTGTATGGCTGGAGTTGCCTACCTTTACTTGTTAGCTAGTTATAGCACAATATATTCTAATCCTGAAGTTCTTAACTTGCATTTTACTAGAAACATTTGTCTCAACCTCTTGGAGTCATTTAAAAATATGTATATATACTCTATTTTTCTGGTTTTCAGCTTCACTTTGCCTTCATTGTACGAAGTTGTTTATTTGTAAGATGCTCTTTCAGGACTATTATCAGAAATAAAGTAAAAAAAATTTTAAAGAGTACTTGTAATATCACTTAAATACAATTTTGGATCTTCTTAGTACAGGATAATGAACTACAGGGTACACAAAGTAAAGTAACTTGCATTTAAGAAATGACAATAAATTGGTATTTTATAATCCACACATTTGTAAAACATCTAAAATAATTTAATCCCTACAAAGGCTAAATATACTTTAGTTTATACGGAAAACTGGAAATTTTATAACTTGTTCCATGAAATATTTAAAAAGAAAAACTTTCATTTGTTTCCCCATTGAAATAGTCAATGCATAGGGTGTTCTTTATTTTTGACAACCTTGTTTGGTGTGACGGCAGAATATTCAATGCTGTCCCATCTCCAGATTAATAATAAATCCAACAGTCCTATCTTGGCTCCAGACTACAATTTTATTTCCTACTTAAAGTATCTTTTTCCTATTATATTTCTGGTACATTTATGTTCCACGAACAAGGACTATATAGGTAATTTTGATGCATCTTTGCAGAGGCAGTACTATGTAGCATAAAGAATGTAGGTAACATCCACTCTCACCAACTGTAAGCTGAATTTGGGTAAGTTACTAACTTTTCAAGTTTCCTCATTTTTTAAAAATGGAGATCTAGTACCTCACATGGTTGTTTTGAGGATTAAATGAGATAATATATGATAGGAACCTTGAACAATATCCAGCCCATAATAATTGTTCAGTACATATTAGCTCCCCCTTGTCTCACTCTGCCATCTGTCAAGTCAGCAACCTCAAGGTACTTTCTATAATGGCCGGTACAAAAGTGCCTGCCTCTCAATGACACTGCAGGGAGGTATCAGCACTGTTTTGTGGATGATGAATCTGAAGCTTAGTGAGTTAATTAAACTTTTCCTGAAGTTTCATAGCTAGTATGTCATAGAGCTGGTTTTGAGCTCAGATCTGTCAAGCACCAAAATTTCAGGCCGTTTATCAACAAAGAACACTATATTACTTCTTTTCTTCTTTGTTCTGTAGCATTTACTTTGCCCATCTAGATATGACCATTTACCAATCTGAAATGTGAAGCCCTAATTTCCTCATTTATAAAATAGAAGTATTGCCTATACGTTACAGGGTCATTGTGAAATTTAATAAACAATACATATCTTGCATACTTAACCAGGTTAACAATCTGAAATGGTATTTAATGTCTGCATCTGTTAAACCCTTAATATTAAAGAAATACCTGTTTCCAGGAATATTTGAAATCAAAGTCTTATCAACATGTTCACTTTTGGTGCCCTGAGGATCAGGATTCTCTGGTGATGTGGTTTGTCTTAAAACGCCCATCTCAGCCCTGCTCTCAGACGCAGCTTTGCTGGCAGACTTAGGTATTCTAAGTCGTTGAGAAAGACATTCAGAAGAAAGTCCTAGAAGATGAGAGAAATCATCTTAATACCAAAAAGCTCTTTCATTCATTTTTCACTATAACTAGGAAGACAGTGCAAATTCTTCCTATTTCCCTACCTTTCTCCTATAAAATAATGTTTGTTAAAGTCAATGCCTGGGACTTTCAGTTAAAGATAGTACTGAATACACACACTAAACTGCTTCCTCTTGACATCCCACTACTATAAACAGATAATAACAGATAATCTTGAAAGGTTGAATGCTACAAGGACAAAGCATCCTTTTTTTTAAGGTCAGTGGCTTTTAAAATTTGAAATATAATTTTCAAGGACAAAGGAAACTAAACCAGAAACAACAAAACTCAGAAAAATTTGGAAGCATAATATAGATAGATGAGTGGTATATTACTTAGTAGACTCAAGAAAATAAATCCTAAGCCACTAGTCAGGAAAGATGTGAATCAACCCAGTTTATACCGCAGCACCTCTCAAAAGAATTGGTGGCCTCAAGAATCTCTGCAAGCAGAGGTAAAAACAGGAAGATTGGTTCAAAGTCAGTTTAAAGAACAATTAGTCCAGATTCCTTTCCTCATTATGCACAGCTGGGAAACTGTCAACAACCCCCTCCCACCACCAAGATAAAAAAAACTAGAGGCTTATCTCCCCAAAAAGGTGAAACAGGGCATCTCTGGTTTAGGGGATAAGGTTGAGAGACGGGTACTATACGGTAAAGGGGGGATTAAATGAGTATTATTTAAATTGTTGATACACTCAGTTTCCTTCCCCCCATGTGGCTCCTGAAAGACTGGAAGCCAGAATTATACCCTCCAGGCAACAGATCAGAAGGATCTTCTCTGGGGAATCTAACTAGCCCATGAGAAAAGACTTAAATACAGTGATGATGTGCAGGTTCCCAGCATAATGGTGCAGCTAAATCACCCCACAGTAAAGACCTTATTACCCACACGCTGCCGTGCAGAGTCCCGCTCTTAACCATGAGCAAGCAGTGAATGATCATCAGACACCCGATGGAAGACTAATACGAGAGACAGAAACCAAAACCAAACAGATGAGAGTACCTTGGAACAAATTATCCAAGGGAAGAATACGTAAAAGCTATCGTTAACGTCTGTAGAAAAATAAGACAGTGCACTTACGAAACAAGTACAGAATGTTATAAAATGGAACATTCAAAGACTAAGAAAGAGTTCTTGGGAATTAAAAACATGATAGCCAACAGGAAAGTTGAAGAAATTCAGGAAGTAGAAGAAAATGACAAGTACAGGAAAGAATGATAAAAACAGTCTATTTACCAGGAGAAAGATAAGAGTTTCTGAAAGATCAGAGAAAACCAAGGAAAGTACATCAAAGGAATAATTCAAGAAAAAAATCTACACCTTGTTTAGAGAGGGCTGTAAACAATACCCCAAGACTCCTTTAAGCATTGGAAGTGGTTGCCTTTAGGAAGTGACAAACGGGATGAGTGGGGCTTCCTGGGGGACTTCTGTCTTGTAACAAACCTCATATAAACTATGAGTTCTACAATTAAAACTCTATTGAGTTCTATAATTAAAAATCAATTTCAGAAAGATCAATTTTGATCAAAAACCTTGATCTCTCTCGTCATAAGTACCAAGATGGCTCCCTGAAAGAATAGACAGTGGTGGGCCCATAGTCATGGAAACCACTAGGATCCTTGGGAAGTAAGTAACAAGGACCCATGCCATTAGCAGTGAGGCGATTCCTGGAGTCCAGGGAGTGCAGCTGCTTGGGGTAAAGGAAACACACCAAAACCACCCACTAGGTGTGATACCTAAATTGACAGGGAGGTAATAATATACTTGAGGTGATAAATTTACATTTTAATGTAAATATTAAGTAGCAACTCAAGTTTATTGTCAGAAATCTTCCAAGTGGACACAGTTAAATAATAGGAAAAAAAAATCCCTTCTCCTGATTAGTACTTAAAGAGGACTTAGCCCCTTTCTCCTTGAAAATAAACATCTAGCACTTGAAGCATTAATAGAAGTGTCAGGCTTCCCTGGTGGCGCAGTGGTTGAGAGTCCGCCTGCCGATGCAGGGGACATGGGTTCATGCCCCGGTCCGGGAGGATCCCACATGCCGCGGAGCGGCTGGGCCCGTGAGCCATGGCCGCTGAGCCTGCGCGTCCGGAGCCTGTGCTCCGCAGTGGGAGAGGCCACAACAGTGAGAGGCCTGCACACCGCAAAAAAAAAAAAAAAAATGTCTACCAAGATTGAAGAAACAGATTACCTCAACTATGACCTCTCATTATATGGCTTATACATAATTTCAATCTAGGTAAATAAATTCAATCTAATAAAGATAGCCTATGAAAAATAGCTATTGAAAAATACAACCAGAGTTAGAAAATCATAAGAAAGAATGGTTTCCTGAAGTAGTAAAAGCTGGTTACACTGCAATATTTTAAAATTAGGAAAATGGGGGACTTCCCTGGTGGTTCAGTGGCTAAGACTCCGCGCTCCCAATGCAGGGGGCCCAGGTTCGATCCCTGATCAGGGAACTAGATCCCACATGCCGCAACTAAGAGTTCGCATGACGCAACTAAGACCCGGTGCAGCCAAATAAATAAATTAAAAAAAATTTTTTTTAAATAAAATAAGGAAATTGGTACATTTACTGTACTTCAAAAAGATAAGAGGAGGGGCTTCCCTGGTGGTGCAGTGGTTGAGAGTCCGCCTGCCGATGCAGGGGACACGGGTTCGTGCCCCGGGCCGGGAAGATCCCACATGCCGTGGAGCAGCTGGGCCCGTGAGCCATGGCCGCTGAGCCTGTGCGTCCGGAGCCTGTGCTCCACAACGGGAGAGGCCACAACAGTGAGAGGCCCGTGTACCGCAAAAAAAAAAAAAAAAAGATAGGAGGAAAATTTTTACTCCAAATGAAAATTAAACCAAACCCACCTTCCATAAGCTATTTCTCAGAAATCACAGAAAACACATAAATCTTCATGTGAAAACTATTTTTCACCTCTTACACAAGCTCCCATCCAACCCAAATATTTCCGTTTAGTAGTCTCAGCAGAAAAACTAACCTGAGAATGATTTAACGGGACTTTCAATTCTGAAAAATCCAGCATCAAACACTATTTTATCCACTTCCTTTGGCATTGCAGAGGCTGCTGCCTCAGCATGTTCTTTCTGCTTAATTCTCTCTCTCACTGCATTTTTTATGGCAGCTAGGCGATTTCTAGCTGCAATTCTTCCACCATCATCCTGTTTGGGTTTACTCACTATACCTGAGACAACTTTTTTCTGTGAAGAGAAATTATGACTTATTAAAGGGATTCATTACCATCTTATAAGAAAAACAAATAAGGCATACATGAAATACTCAACACATTCATCATATACTTACCAAGCTCCTAATACGTGCTAAAATGCTTGCGGGGGGGGGGGGGTTGGACTTCCCTAGTGGCGCAGTGGTTAAGAATCCGCTTGCCAATACAGGGGACACAGGTTCAACCCCTGGTCCAGGAAGATCTCTCATGCCACGGAGCAACTAAACTCGTGCACCACAGCTACTGAGTCTGCTCCGAAGCCCATGGGCTACAACTACTGAGTCCGAGTGCTGCAACTACTGAAGCTCGCGTGCCTAGAGCCCATGCTCCACAATAAGAGAAGCCACCGCAATGAGAAGCCTGCGCGCCGCAATGAAGATGGGCCCCGCTTGCTGCAACTAGAGAAAGTCCACATGCAGCAACGAAGACCCAAAGCAGGCAAAAATTTAAAAATAATAAATTTTTAATAAATAAATAAATAAAATGCTGGGGTTCAAAAGGTAAAGGACAAAGTTCCTGCCCTCAAGGAGTTCTCAGCTTCACAGTGGAAGAGCTAGATAAGGACACTGAGAAGAATAAATGTCATGTTAGAAATAAATTCAGAGGGCTGAATTTATCAATTAATCAACCTTCAGAGGCACCAAGAAGGCTTATAGGAAGTAGCACCTGAGCTGAAATCACAGCTAGGTGGGCTACAAGATGGGATGAGGAAAGGGCTAGGTAGAGAGAATAGCATGTTTGCAAAACCAGGAATGAAAGAAAGCACAGAGGAGTTGGCAAGAGGTAAGTAACAGCTAATTATGATCCCTCACATGTAACCATTTTGAGGAGCTACATTTACACAGAGGACAAAGGAATAGAGGTTACTGATGATTTTTAATCAGGTTAACATTATCAAATTTGCCTTCTGGAAAAGTCACTCTGTGTCCAGCCTGGAGAATGGATTGGAGGGTTACAAGCCAGTTAGGAAGGCGATTACTTCAGTGATACTGGAAAAAGATGCTAGCAGTTAGATAACGGAGGGAAAAATGGAAAAAAGTAAACAGATTCAGGAGATATGAGGAAGAATTGAGAGGACTTAGCAATCTTTTAGATACGTGGAATGAAGGTGGTGAAATACAGAAAGGAAAGGACCACAGAAGATAGCCAGGTTTCTATCTTGGAGGCCTGGAGGGATGATAATACCATTCTCTGAGACAGGGAAACATCGATGTGTGTGAAGATGATTTCAGTTTGGGATACACAGATTTTAAAGTATTACTGTGTCAGCAGTAAGAGTGGTTTGAAATACAGATTCGGGAATCATCGCCGAGTGGGTAAGATTGCGCATGAAGAATATGGAAGGAGAGAAGAGAGTTGAGGTAGGAACTGGAGTATCACAAACACTTAAGGGATAAATGGAAAGAAACTTGCAAACATGACTGATAAAAAGGGACAGAGGTAGGAGGAAAATCAGTATAAAATAATTTCAAGAAAGAGGGAGTAGACTGTATTTAATACTGCAGAGGGACTAGATTTTATAATTAAGTACCTAATAACTGCAGCAATTAATGGATCAATAACCTTGGTTATAACTGTTCTGGAAGCATAGAGGGGGTGAAGCTGAATTGCAGTGAGTTGGAAAGGTAAGTGGGAATCAAAATAATAAAGACAGAGTATAGACAACTTTTTCAGGAAGCTTGTCTGTGACTGGGAAGAAAGAAATGGGAATGGGGGAAGGGGAGGTACAAATAACTGTGTACCCTCACAGTACACAGATGTGGCCCTCACAGGTTTAGCTGTTGTTGTTTTGCTTTTTCCTAATGTAAACAGAGATAAGACCCTTAAACATACCTAAAAACTGATGGAAAAAAGAGGGAAAGATGAAAACAGGATAAGTGATGGAATGAGAGGCAATGAATAGGAGGTAGAAGGGAATGGTAACAAAGTATAGGTAAAAGATAAATTTTATTTTATTTGTCCAATATCTTAACAGTAGCCTATAAATAAAGTAGGAGGAGAGAGACACCTGGTGACAAGGGGCAGAATTACAAGGCTCTGATATACTGCTGTACTGATACAGCCATTATCTGCATCCCTGATGATATTAATGTTTCCAGGACTAAGTACTCAATAAGAAATATCCACAGTAGCTTCAAAATGTTCAAGCATCCTTCATTGTTTAGTAGATTTAAAACTCGTTCAATCAATTTTGTCAATGTCCTTTGAGTCTTTGTCATAACAATTAGTAAAATAATTTTATTAAAATGTTTCTTTAATACTGTAACAGCTTAAACTCCTAAGGATTTAAAACAGTTTTGCTATGGATTACATAGCATGATAAAGTACCAATCTAGAAACCTGATTTTATAACCACAGACATTTTTCTAAAATCTAAAAGGAAAACTGGCAATGCTCTACTGTGGTTTGAGAAGCATTCATCTGAATCAAAAACTCTGAGTTTAAAACATTACTAGAAAAAATTCTACAAATAGATAAGAATGGAAGTTATCATGATAAAGTAATAGGAAATTTTACAAGACAAAGTATAGGGAAGAAGACAGACATTCTAAAGAGCCATTGTTCCTCTTTCTTTTCTATTTAAAAAATTATTTCAGGACTTCTGTGGTGGTCCAGTGGTTAGGACTCCACGTTTACATTGCAGGGCGCCCAGGTTCGATCCCTGGTCAGGGAGCTAAGATCCCGCAAGCCACTCGGCATGGCCAAAAAAAACCCAAAAAATCTTTCATTTTGAAATATATCACACAAAAGCACAGCCTACTGGATAAGAATAGGAATTCCGGAATGAGAAAGTCTGGCCTGAAACCCAGCTCCACCTTGGGCAAGTAACTTAATCTTTCTGGGCCTCATATTCCTCAACTGTAAAATGGGGATAACAGTACCCACCTCAGGAGGATTGTTGAGGATTAAATGAGTTAAAACATGTAAAGTATTTGGAACAACATCTGTCACATACTAAGCATTATATAAATTATCTAATTCTACCATTATTATTACCAAAAAATGTATAAACACAATTTAAAGAATAAAACAAACACACACACACCCACTATGTAGCAACTCAGAAGCTCTCAATCAATCACAGCCCCAATTCAATCATAGCCCCTATCCTTCCTCCCTCCGGAAATAACCATCCTGAATTTTGCATTGCTCATTTCCTTTCTTTCTTCAAAGACAATCAGCACATTGTAAGCAATATATGAAACTTATTTTAAAAAATGATAAAAAATCTGAAGCTAAATGTTTATAAAGCTTGAAAATAAAATTTAGAGTAGAAGAGTCTATATTAGAAACCCACAAACTTACCCGAAAAACTTTTTTGCTTGTATTGTTATTGTTTTGCCACCCAGATTCCTCAAGTTTGGTCAGATTGTTGAATTTTTGATTTACGTCTTCTACCTATTAATAAATAAAGCACAAGTTTATCAGATTAATGCTAACCACATTAAAATTACAAACTAATAAACTGAAGCTTCAAAAAAATTGAGAATGGCAACATAAAATTAGACTAAATCACCCTGAATTTAGTATTCAAGTGAAAAACTCTTATAGTAAAATTGTTCATTGTTCTTTTTGGTCTTACAAACCTTCAAAATCTACACAAAGAATGTCATATATGGGGGCTTCCCTGGTGCCACAGTGGTTGAGAGTCCGCCTGCCGATGCAGGGGACACGGGTTTGTGCCCCGGTCCGGGAAGATCCCACATGCCGTGGAGCGGCTAGGCCTGTGAGCCGTGGCCGCTGAGCCTGCGCGTGCGGAGCCTGTGCTCCGCAACGGGAGAGGCCACAGCAGGGAGAGGCCTGCGTACCGCAAAAAAAAAAAAAAAAAAAAAAAAAAAAAAGCCATATATGGATAACTCTCCTAAATTATTTTTGATCACTAAGTGGTAGGAGAGATATCCTAAATGTTTTTGTTTCCTAAATTACACAATATGAATACAATCTCTCTCTCTTTGTTTACAGGACATCTTGGTTGCTTCCAAGTTTTGGCAATTATAAATAAAGATGCTATAAACACCTGTGTACACATATTTGTGTAGACATATGTTTTCAACCATTTGGGAAAATACCAAGGACTGTGATTGCTGGATTGTATGATAAGAGCATGTTTAGTTTTGTAAAAAACTGTCAAACTGTCTTCCAAAGTGGCTGTACCATTTTGCAATGTACCACCAGCAATGAATCAGAGTTCCTGCTGCTCTCCATATTCACCAGCATTTGGTGTTGTCAGTGGTTTGGATTTTTGCCATTCTAATAGGCATGCAGTGGTAGCTTATTGTAGTTTTAATTGGCAATTCCTTAATGATCTACGATGTTGAGCCTTATCTTGTCATATGCTTACTTGCCATCTGTGTATCTTCTTTGGTGAAGGGTCTGACCAGGTCTTTTCTCCATTTAAAAATCAGGTTGTTTGAAGGGTTCTTTGTATATTTTGATACAGATGTTTATATCAAATATCAGATACATCTTTTATAAATATTCATTTCCCAGTCTGTGGCATGCCTTCTCATTCTCTTCACACAATCTCATTTTAAAAGATTCAAATAATATCCCCATCCTTCTGGTATTTCCAATCTCCTCCAACGAGGTAACCACTGTCAACAGTTTGGTAAACTTGCTTCAAGTCCCCTTACTATGCATTTATGTTCATATGTATTCTCAATCTCTCTCTCAAAAAAAAAATTTAAACGTCAAAACGACTCAGGATTACATTTATGATCACTGATTTTCAACAAGTTGCCACTGTAATTCAATGAGGAAAAGACAATCTTTTCAAGAAACAGTACTGGGAAAATTGGATATCCTCAAGAAAAAAGATGAATTTAGACTCTTATCTACAGCATACAGAAAAACGAACTACAAACGGATCACAGACCTAACTGTAAGAGCTGAAACTGTAACACTTTTAGAAGAAAACATAAGAGAAAATCTTTGTGACCTGTGGTTAGGCAAAAAGAGTTCTTAGACATGTACACAACATAAAAGAAAAAAGTTGATAAATTGAACTTCATCAAAATCAAAAACATTTGGGACTTCCCCAGCGGTCCAGTGGTTAAGACTCTGTGCTCCCAATTTAGGGGCACGGGTTCAGTCCCTAGTCAGGGAACCAAGATCCTGCATGCCGTGCCGTGTGGCCAAAAAATACAAAAATCAGAAACATTTATACTGCAAAAGACATCATTAAGAAATTATAACAGAAGCCACAAATTGGGAGAAAATATTTGCAAATAATATTTCTGATAAAGGACTTGTATCCAGGATATATGAAAAACACCACTCAGTAATAAAGGCAAACCAATTTAAAAATGGGCAAAAGATTTTACTAGACATTTTGCCAAAAAAGACATAGGAATGGCTAATAAGCACATGAAAAGATGCTTAACATCATTATCAAAACTACAGAGACACTTCTCACCCACTAGGATGGCTGTATTAAAAAAGACAGACAATGTAACAAGTATGGATGTGGTGAAACAGGAGCACACATTGTTGGTGGAGACGTAAAATGGAGTAATCACTTTGGAAAACTGTTTGGCACTTTCTTAAAAAGTTAAACATAAATTTACTACATGATCCAGCAAAATCTAGGTATCCACCCGAGAGAAATGACAATATATATCCACACTGATATTTGTATATGAATATTCATAGAAGACTATTCATAATCACCAAAGAGTAGAAACAATATAAATGTCCATCAATTGATAAATATAGATACAAGCTACAACATGATGAACCTCAAAAACATCATGCTAAGTGAAAGAAGTCACATACAAAAGACCACATATTGTATTATTCTACGTAATGTGAAATGCCCAGAAAAGGCAAATCTACGAAGACAGCAAGAAGATTAGTGATGCCTGGGGCTAGGAGTGAGAATGGGGATTGACTTGCAAATAGGCAGGACAGATCCTTTTGTGGTGCTAAAAATGTTCTGAATTTGGATTACGGTCACGGTGTGCAACTCTGTAAATTTACTGACAGTCATTGAATTGTACACTTAAAACAGGCAAAATTTTTTTAACATCTTTATTGGAGTATAATTGCTTTACAATGTTGTGTTAGTTTCTGCTGTATAACAACGTGAATCAGCTATATGTATACCTATATCCCCATATCTCCTCCCTCTTGCATCTCCCTCCCTCCCACCCTCCCTATCCCACCCCTCTAGGTGGTCACAAAGCACCGAGCTGATCTCCCTGTGCTATGTGGCTGCTTCCCACTAGCTAGCTATTTTACATTTGGTAGTGTATATATGTCCTTGCCACTCTCTCACTTCATCCCAGCCTACCCTTCCCCCTCCCCGTGTCCTCAAATCCATTCTCAATGTCTGCGTCTTTATTCCTGTCCTGCCTCTGGGTTCTTCAGAACCATTTTCTTTTTTTTTAGATTCCATATATATGTGTTAGCATACGGTATTTAAAACAGGCTAATTTTATGATACACAGATTGTATTTCAATATAACTCTTAAAAAAAAAAAAAAAAGGCCCCAGCAGCCAGTTTGAAGAGGCTGTCATTGGCCAAAGCTGAGAAACGAGCATCAGTAAAGACAGTAACTGTAAATAATGAAAACACATCAAATATCTTTAAATCCATAAATTAACAATGATAGTAAGAAACACAGAATTAATTGACCACCTTCAAAGGATACTAGTTAACCAACTCATCAATATGAAAACTGGTAAATGTATAAAAACTGCTCACAAAGTAATGCTTATATTATGACTACATAAACACTATTCACATCTGGGCCATAAAGTTATTGAGACTATTATGTTCCCTTACTCACTTTTCTCTAGACGTAATAATTGTTTTGCTTTTGTTTGCTTAGTTGTTCATGTGTCTATCATCGATTCAGTCTAAACTCTGCACAGTAAGTATAAATCTCCTCTTAAGGACTTCCCTGGTGGCGCAGTGGTTAAGAATCGGCCTGCCAATGCAGGGGACACGGGTTCGATCCCTGGTCTGGGAAGATCCCACATGCCGCGGAGCAACTAAGCCCGCGCGCTACAGCTACTGAGCCTGAGCTCTAGAGTCCTAGAGCCACAACTACTGAACCCACATGCCACAACTACTGAAGCCCATGCGCCTAGAGCCCGTGCTCCGCAACAAGAGAAGCCACCGCAGTGAGAAGCCCACGCACTGCAACAGAGTAGCCCCTGCTCGCCACAACTAGAGAAAGCCCACGCGTAGCAACAAAGACCCAACGCAGTCAAAAATAAATAAATAAAATAAATTTTAAAAATAGAAAAGAAAAAAAAAGAATGCATTAAATCTCCTCTTAATAAAAAACAGATCAGGTATTTTACTCAGTTCAGCTTTCCAGAGACAGGTCTGGTAGAGCCCCTGGTCCCCTTGTGCTGATCAGGAAGTGCTGCTTCCTAAGCATGCTTCACACATTCTTGTCTCCCCTCAGCCTCAATTCTCTTGGCCCCTTGCTGGGGATCCAACCCACCTCCTCCTCCATTCTTGGCTTACTCCCTCATTTTTGTGAGGTACTTTCTCACTTAGCTTGCTAAGAAAGAGTGCTTGGGAGGTAAAATCTGAGACTGTGTGTGTTTGGAAAATGCCCTTCCACCCTCACACTTGATTGGTTGGCTACAGAGCTCCAGGTTGGAAGTTATTTCCCTCAGAAGTTTGAGGGCATTGTTCTCCCAGCTTTAAATGTTGCAGTTGAGAACTCCAAGGCTACTGTGATCCTTGACCCTTTGTATGAAACTTGTTTTCTCTCTGGGAGCTTCTACACTTTTCTCTTCATCCCAAGAGTTGTACAGTTATACTTAATGGCATACGTTGGTGTGGGTCTACACCTGATTCACAGTGATAGGCACTCAGTGGGCTCCTTCAATCTGGAACTCATGTCCTGCAGTACTGGGGAAAATTTTTAAACCATTTCATTGATGATTTTCTAATTTTTCAGTACTCCTTTTCTGGAATTCCTATTATTTGGATACTATACTTCCTAGATTGGCCCACTTCCTCCATCCAAATACCTTTCTTCTTATTTTTGCTTTGGCTTCTTTCTTTCAGGTTTGAGGCTTTCTTGAAATGTCTAATAGTTGTTGACTATAGGTTCCTGAAATAGTAATTTATATGCTTATTTCTAAAATATGCTCAAAAAGCTACAAAGTATCATCTCCTCCCATGCCTTTACTGATCTTCCTAATGATTCTCTCTCTCATAGCACTTTTCTTTTTTTCTTTTTTTTTTTAATATTCGGTACGCGGGCCTCTCACTGCTGTGGCCTCTCCCGTTGCGGAGCACAGGCTCCGGACGCGCAGGCTCAGCGGCCATAGCTCACGGGCCCAGCCGCTCCGCGGCACACGGGATCTTCCCGGACCGGGGCACGAACCCACGTCCCCTGCATCGGCAGGCAGACTCTCAACCACTGCGCCACCAGGGAAGCCCTCATAGCACTTTTTTACATTAGATTGGAATTATATATTTTGTCTAACTCACTAATCAAACTACAAACTCCTTTGGGGCCGAGAATGTGCCTTATTTTATCAACTCCTAGTACAATGTCTGGCACACGGTAGGAACTCAGTAACTGCTGGATGAACGGAACTACTAAAGACTAGATTTACTCATCTTCTCACATGTAGAATCATTACAGATTATTCAACAGTTGAATATAATCTCAGTTTCCAACCCAAATAGAAATCACACTGACAATATAGGGGAGGAGAAGAAATCAGTCATCAAATTTAGACAGCACTTGGGACTTCCCTGGTGGTCCAGTGGCTAAGACTCTGCACTCCCAATGCAGGGGGCCTGGGTTCGATCCCTGGTCAGGAAACTAGATCCCACATGCCGCAACTAAGAGTTCACATGCTGCAACTAAAGATCCCACATGTCACAACTAAAAGATTCCCGAATGCCACAACTAAAAGACCCCGCATACCACAACAGAGATCCCATGTGCTGCAACTAAGACCCGACGTAGTCAAATAAACAAATAAATAAATAAAATAAAAATTTAGACAGCACATTACAGTTTATTAAGGTGCTAATATCTCATTTAATATTACAGGCACAGGGACTTCCCTGTTGGAGCAGTGGTTAAGAATCTGCCTGCCAATGCAGGGGACACGGGTTCGAGCCCTGGTCCGAGAAGATACCACATGCTGCGGAGCAACTAAGCCTGTGCTCCACAACTACTGAGCCTGTGCTCTAGAGCCCACGAGAAACAACTTCTGAAGCCCGTGAGCCACAACTACTGAAGCCCGCGTGCCACAACTACTGAAGCCCGCACACCTAGAGCCCATGCTCCACAACAAGAGAAGCCCCCGCTTGCCACAACTAGAGAAAGCCCACGCTCAGCAACGAAGACCCAATGCAGCCACAAATAAATAAATACATAACTAATATTACAGGCACATAAGTAGCTAATACTAACCCTTTTATACTACTGTTACCTCATTTTCAAAAAAACAAAAAAAACAGACTCAAAGTTAACATATTCAAAATACTTGACCACATACCTGAAAACTAAGCATATCCCAAAATCCATCCAGATCTGTACAGGTAGTTTCCTTTTCACCTCGTTTATATTCACAATTGTCCACCAGTCCTTCAAACTGTTTGAACCTTTCTTTCATAAGGAGTCTTGTTTGACCAACTGCTGTGCGAATAAGATCTTTAGCTAAAAGAAATATGAGGTTTTTAAAAGTTAAAGGACAAGACAGGACCTTTACTGCAAACCAACCAGCTGATAAGACGACCTCATTCCAAATATCCTACAGTTACAGTTTTGTTTTAAAGTAAAACAAAAAATATCTACTACAAAACTTTGTCATACAAATATTGAGCATTTACTATCTGCTTCAATTCCTGCTAAAAATTATCAATATACATTCTCATACATATTGCTACACAGTAAAGAGCATTCTACCTCTCCTTGTATTTTATAAGAATTCAACGTCAAACAACTCACTGCACATCAGTATCTAAGGACTGATGTGGCAGTACACAAATGACTTTTTTCTAAATAGCTTTCCTGAATAGGTAAGGTTGGAACTTTTCAGAAAACTTGATTGATTTTGATTTGATTTCATACTGATTTAGGTAATTTTTGTTCAGAAAATATTTTTGTATACTTAAGCAATACCAACTATAGCTGTCATTCATAAAGACAGTAAAAAAATCTAATAATAAAATAGGCAAATGTCTAACTCTCAGGAATCATAGTCAATATTCTAACTACTTATATCTTGTAAGTCAGGTACCATTTTAGCACAGAGATATTAGTGAACATATGTGAGATAAGAAAAATTCTTGCTATTTTGAATAACAATGAAATTATAAAGTTGGACAACACTGGATTTTTGTGTTTCAAATAAATGTAACCATATTAAAAAAAAATAAAGGTAAGACATAAAAACATATAAATGTTCCCTCACCGTCATCTGGAATGTCCAATTCAAGCTTTCTGTCCCACTCAAGGCAGTGTGAAGTTAACTTCTCAGTTTCTGACTGGAGAGTATTTCTAAAATGATGACATACGTTAGCACTATGACAATTATACAACATTAACTTCCCAGAGCTGATGCTTAATTATTTTATGAAATGTGATATGTTAAAATCCATAAATACAATTTGATATTCTATGTATGTCCATCCTTCCACACCTAAAACTTAAGTGGATGGTTAATGCCAAGAGCCCATTTTTCAAGCTAATATTTCTAGTCTTTTCTGTTCTTATTTTTCAGTGGCTAAGCAGAAAGAATCAGGCATTCCTTAGTTCTGTTATTTTCCATGAAACTAAGGCGAATTCAATTGCCAAGAGTAAGATGAAGCTAAAAACTGTTAAGTCTCAAATTACTGTAAGTCTCAAATTACAGTAAGTCTCAAATTACAGTGATAGGGCCTTAAAGATTCTATTAGGCTTTGCTTGTCCAAAGGCAGTGGTTCTCAACTGGGTCAATTTTTCCTACCAGGGAGTATTTGGCAATATCTAGAAGCATTTTTGATTGTCACGAACTGGAGGAGTGCTACTGGCCAGGGATGCTACAAAACGTCCTGCAATGCAGGGGACAGACCCCACAACAAGAATTATCCAGTCTAAAATGTCAGTAGTGCCAAGGTTAAGAAACCCAGGCCCGGGCTTCCCTGGTGGCGCAGTGGTTAAGAATCTGCCTGCCAATGCAGGGCACACGGGTTCGAGCCCTGTCCGGGAAGATCCCACATGCCACAGAGCAACTAAGCCCATGCCCCAGAACTACTGAGCCTGTGCTCTAGAGCCCGTGAGCCACAACTACTGAGCCTGCGAGCCACAGCTACTGAAGCCCACACACCTAGAGCCTGTGCTCCGCAACAAGAGAAGCTACCGCAATGAGGAGCCCACGCACCGCAACGAAGAGTAGCCCCCGCTCGCCACAGCTAGAGAAAGCCCGCGCAGCAACGAAGACCCAACGCAGCCAAAAATAAATTTAAAAAATAAAATAAAATAAATTTATAAAAAAAAAAGAAACCCTGGCTTAAAAATTTAAACTGTTTCTTTACAAAAACATCCAAGCAGGAAAACTGAGGATAGTTTTTCTTAGAATAATTTAGCTGCCTATGTCCAGTGGCAACAGGGAACAGCTTAATTAATGAGAAAGAGACCTGGCTTGGATCTGACATTATTTAGTTGGATAAATTGTTTATCATCTCAATGTCTCAGTTGAACAACACAGTGGATTAGCTAATCTCTGAAAGACCTTATAATTCTAAAACATTATGCTCTAAAAACAATTGAAGTGGTTCCCCAAAATATAAAAAGATACTCATTCATAATATAAAGAATGGATATTAGAACTAGAGTAAGGGGAATTCCCTGGCAGTCCAGTGGTTAGGACTCCAAGCGTTCACTGCAGGGGGCACAGGTTCGATCCCCGGTCGGAGAACTAAGATCTCATACACCACACAGTGCAGCCAAAATAAATAAATAAATAAATAAATAATAAATAAATAAAATAAACTAGAGAAAGCTAATATTTTTTATCTGTTTGATTGGTAAAGCTCAAAAATTGTTAACATTGTATTGGAAAAGGTATGGGAATTTTCTTGCTATATTCACTCAAAGATAACAGAATGTAATCATTTTCTGTGTGATGTGGAATGTTACGGCCTTTCTCGAAATGCAGGCCTCTGATATGCTTCCAAGGCATTTAGGTGACATGTTGAAGTTCCCCAAACAGGATGTTAATTTTCAATTCAGTTAGAGAAACATAATCCTATCTCATAATTTGGTGGGCCAAAGAGCCTCCTACCATCTCCCATTATCCTTCTTTTATAAAATAAACTTTAATTTAGTTCTTTGTGGAGGAAAAAAAAAGGTATGAGAAAACAGGAACTCCCATACCTTGCTGGGGGGAATGTAAATTGAGGTCCTTATATACTTGTACATGAGAAAATTGAAACATAATACAAGTTTGTTGTTGGCAGCCTTGATTGTAATAGTAAGAGACTGAACCCAATGTAAATAACCACCAACAGGGACCTATTAAGTAAATTATGGTATATCCATATTATTGGATACTACGTGGCCATTAAAGAACACAAACACACACACACACACACACACACAAAACAACATGAGAAAGCTCTTTAAGTACTAAAATGGAATGTCTACTACATTTAACATTAAATGAAACAATATTAAAATATATATATATATATATATATATATATATTTATGTTAGTTTACATATGCATTATCTACCTCTGGAAATATTCACAAGAAATGAGTAACACTTGCCTCCGTGGAAGGTTCAAACTATCCCCTGGGAGGCAGAGTTGGGAAAAACACTTGTACCTTTTTCTACCTTTTGAATTAGGAACCACATGAATGTACTAGTTACTGAAAAAAAATCATTAAAATTTAAAAGATAAATGAAAATCACCAAAATTCAATTTCCCCCAACTCATCTATTATATTCAGGTTAAAAATAGTATAATTTTGGTTTTAAATGTCTAGACATTGATACAAAATTCTTACACTAGGAACAAATGGACAAACCTGAAATAAGGCACATCATGCTGTGGCTGAGATATCTGATCTTGATTTACTTCAAGTGATGGGACTTCTTCTTTTATTGAGAGGCCATCTGAATTTTTATTAGTACTTTCATTTTTATTTAAAACATGTTCTATAGATTAAAGAAAATATTACATATAAATTTCAAAGCAGCAACTCATAAAATGACATCCCCCACAAGACAAATTTTTTAAAAAATCCTTTAATTTTTTTCAGTGTTGAATTTTAAAATTTTATTTCTGACTCAATGATTTCATTCACCACATATCCTCTAAAGTGTCTCCTTATATTCATCTCCTCAAATTTACATTTATTTCCCCCCATCTTCTCAGTCTGTATTCCTTATTCCAACTCTTTCTCTCTCCAGATATCTTTCCCCATGTTTTCCCATCTCTCCTGACCCTGAGATCACACCCCTGAACTATATGTTGAAAAGGGCTCTAAACAAATGTCTGATAAATCACAATCCAGAAAAGCAAGTAAAAAATTAATTAAAATACAATACCTTTATTCCAAACTGTTAGAGAACCCAAAGGACATTGTAGTTTACTTGAATCTTGATGTACTGTCTTGGCAGAGAAAGTTTTACATTTTTGTGCCAAGATTTCTTTTGTTGCTACAGTCTTATCACTAAAAACAATAGCAAAAAAATACTTTATGAAACATGAGCCTCCTATATCTAACTGAAGGATTTCAAAATGATGTTACTTTTTAAAAACCTGGGATTTAATAGAAATATGTTTCTATTTTTTTTTAATGTGTCTTTCTGGAGGGGAAAAATTTAAACACCTATAGTGGAATGTCCATCTTTACTAATTATAATGAGATCCAAAGACTGTGAAGATCTCCTCACGGAACATAAGCACTCATAGTCTTGGACGCTGCTGAGCAGTTTCTAGTAAATTTGCTGCCAGCCAGTCTTTGCAAAACAAACTTGCTGTTTCTCTTAATGATTCCAACTGATTTTCCCCCCACTTTGCAAGTTAATTATCTTTGGCTTTAGAAGTAGTTTTTCTAAAGTAATACTCGGCAAAAAAACAAACCAAAAAAAACCCAAACCATGTCTGAACTACAGTACTATAGAAATCTCTTCCTTCTAAACATTTATTTCTAAGTATTATAATAAAGACACTTATAAAAAGCAAAAAAAACACAAAGTGTACCATGAAAATAATGATAAAAACAATGTATAGGAAATACCAAAACTGTCAAATACATTACTGTAGCCTTCTGAAGAATTTTTTTAAAAGACCAAAGTTTCATGATTTATAATTAATATAATTTACTAACTAAATATTAACTTTTAAAAAGCACAGGACAAATCTAAGAAAGGCATTTGTTAACCATCTTAGCAAGGAATTCATTATTAACATTAAATTCTTACACTTCTGTGTTTAAAGGGGTCCAGGTATAACTGGGTGTCAAGAAAGCACTGGCACTTCTGGGAGTCATAGGTGTTACTTGATAGGTCTTCAGACCATCTAGTGGCTGAAACATAAAATCTTTAGGTGCAAAGGAATTCTTCCCCTTCATTTTTGCACTATTTGTCTTAGATAAATTTTCCATTTTTGATAAGACACCATCTGGATCCATTCCAATTGTTGTACTGGTTTGTGAATCCAAAGTACTTTCTTCACTATCAACTTTAAAAGAAATGGCCTAGATGGGAGGAAACAGAATGGAGTAAGAATTTCTCTTCTGGGGATATATTCAAACCAATTTTTACAGGCCTGAAAATATGAAAGTTGAGATATGTGTCCCTTGTGCATAATTTAGGAGAAAAAAATAAATACAATTAAATGTAAATATGGAATCAGTAGCCAGCTAACTAAACCACTGTCATGATCCAGAGAGACACAGAACCAATCCTCATTAAAAGGACTAAATAATAGGTTTTAAGTATTAAAATTAAATATATGAAAACTAAGGTGGAAAAATTACCCACCTAACAAACACCTACCTTTTTATTTAAATTATGTTGATAATTACAATGGTTGAGAATCAGAAATCCAATGTTTATTGGATGACTACTATTGTCAAGGACCAAATCCTCTTTTAAAATCACCTTGATTATAAATAAATTTATCATGAGAAAAATATTTTTCAGTGTGATGACACAGTGAGATTAACCATATAAAATGTGAAGCTTATTTTCTCTGTCAATTTAATTATTTGGTTTTTTAAAAACTGAGATATAACTGACATATAACATTATATTAGTATCAGGTGTGCAACATGATTTGATATTTGTATATACTGCAAAATGATCTAGACGATGAGTCTAATGAACAACTGTCACTACACAAAGTTACAATTATTTTTTCTTGTGATGAGAACTTTAATGACCTACCCTCTTTGCAACTTTCAAATATACAACACAGTATTATTAACCATAGTCACTATGTTTTATAGTGAATCCCCAGGACTCACTTTGTAACTGGAAGTTTATAACTTTTGACCACCTTCACCGATTTCACCCACCCATATAAACATAATTTTTAGAGGTTTTTACATTTCTGATTTTTAATTTTTAGTTAAGAATCTAGCCACATTTCTTATACTTTGGCATAACTTTTTTTCTTTTAAAATAAATTTATTTTTGGCTGCGTTGGGTGTTCATTGCTGCACACAGTCTTTCTCTAGTTGCAGTGAACGGGGACTTCTCTTCATTGCAGTGCATGGGCTTCTCATTGCAGTGGCTTCTCTTATTGCGAAGCATGGGCTCTAGGCACATGGGTTTCAGTACTTGTGGCATGCAGGCTCAGTAGTTGTGGCTCGCGGGCTCTAGAGCTCAGGCTCAGTAGTTGTGGTGCACGGGCTTAGTTGCTCCACAGCATGTGGGATCTTCCCGGACCAGGGCTCGAATCCGTGTCCCCTGCAGTGGCAGGTGGATTCTTAACCACTGCGCCACCAGGGAAGTCCCTAACTTTTTTAAGGTTAAGGAACTGTGTAGCATGGATTATAAAACAAGGCATTGGGGCCTCAAAATTGTGGCTCTTTTTTGAAGACTCTACCATGTACTATGGTAGACGCTATCAGAAATGTTAGGTTATTTAATTCTTAAAACTACTCCATGTAGTTATTACGGGTTGGAGATGGGAAAACAAATTCCTAAGTTGTCCAAGGTTATATAGCTAATTGGAAGCAGAGACAATATTCAAACTCAGGCCTAGCTGAATCCAAAGTCAATGCATTTCACCCTACTCCATCCTATCTCTTAGCTAGTTCCCACATGAAGGTTTCGGTCAGCTGTGTTTTTATCACTTTTCTCTATTTCCTGTTAATCAAATTATGCTTTCTCTACCTATAAAACTCTGAGGATAAGACACCTGAAAAACAACAGTAAATCCTCCTGATGCTTCTTTATGGTTCAAGAGATTTTAACACATGTTGTAAGTTATCTTCTTGAAGCAGTTCTATATGCTTAATTTCAATTTTATGAAAGCAGTAGTGAGATTTTCAAAGTACCTAGAAATAAACAGATGTTTATACTCTACCTTGTCAGGTTTTGTTTCTATCTTTTTGGCAGGTCTTCCTTGATTTGGTGCCTCTGTTTCTGCTTCATTAACTAAAATAAAAGTGAAATAAGCCATCCATTTAGACTAGATAAAAAATGCTGCATTAAAAGCACTAGGTAATTTGGGAAAGGAAAACAGGCAATAGGAATGTATGTCAAAGAATTTTATGATTAAAAGTCACATTATAAAATAGGAGAAAAATAGATGAAATTTCCTGCCAAGTTTAGGCCATCTGTTTTCAAAACAAAAGTGTTAAGGTATTTTACCTTTTGCCTCTGAATATCAAATATGTATTTATTATAGAAAATTAGAAAAAAATTTAAAAAGCACAAAAACAACAACAATCAAAAATTTTACCCAAGCTTACACTACTCAGTGGTAATCACTATTGACACTTCAGAGTACGTTTTCCCAGTTTTTTCCTATGTTCACATTCACATACATATTTTAGAATTTCAATCGTACTGTTCAGAGTTTGAGCTGATTTTCTTTGCCCACTTAATACGATTAACCATGTCATTAAGTGTTCTTTCATACACTGTTCTTAAATGGTTACATTGTATTCCACCAAATGGATGGACTGTAACTTACTGGGGCCATTAATTTTTCACTTTGAAGCACTGCTTACACCAATTCAGTACTTCAACATTTGAGCACCCACTGGGATATCAGGGCACAAAACCTATCTTCGGGAATTAGAATCTCCATTTCCTCCTCTCCTACTCAAAGAAGTACATGATGATTTTAAAAATTGAACACAGGGGCTTGCCTGGTGGTGCAGTAGTTAAGAATCCACCTGCCAATGCAGGGGACACGGGTTCGACCCCTGGCCCGGGAAGATCCCACATGCTGCGGAGCAACTAAGCCCGTGTGCCACAACTACTGAGCCTGTGCTCTAGAGCCCAAGAGCCACAACTACTGAAGCCAGTGCGCCTAGAGTCCATGCTCCGCAACAAGAGAAGCCAATGCAATGAGAAGACTGTGCACCACAATGAAGAGTAGCCCCCGCTGGCTGCAACTAGACAAAGCCCGCGCGCAGCAACGAAGACCCAATGCAGCCAAAAATTAATTAATTTTTAAAAATTGAACACAAAGAACCTCAAGTACCAAAACATCCTAGCTCAGTCACTGATCAAGAAATGTTCTTACCATTAGTAGCCCTTGTCACTGGCTTTCTTGCTGTAGTAGGCGGGACTGTTCTGGCAATCTGCTTTGCTGCTTGAGTAGCCGATCGAGTCATTCTCACTGGCGGCATTACAGGTTGTATAGCTGTGGGAACAAATAATAAAATCAAATGTTTGTGGTAATTTTAAATTATTGTTGTGGCAACATCAGAACTTACCTTTTTTCTCTTTGTCCAACACTTTCTTTTCAGAAGCCTGTCTTTGACCAGGTCGGATTGCTCGAACATCACTCCCATTATCAATCTATTCAAAATATTAGGTACTATGTGATTTAATTGCATAATGAACCAAACCACCACATTTTTAATGTGTAAATTGACCCCTCATCTGAAACCTGATATTGTAAATGACTCAGCAAAAAACCCACTACCCCAAATAAAATGAGATGAAGAAACAAGTTTTCCATTATATACATTTCCTTACAAGCTTTTTCAGAAACCTAGAATTTAGAAAATGCTAATAACCTAAGCTATTAAAAAAATAACTGACTATAATCTTCTGAGACTCCTTAAACATACCAGGCATGTTTTCAATTCAAGACCTTTGAATTTTGTCTAGAAAATTCTTCTCCTGGAAGAAAGCTCTTTCCCACAGTTCACCCTTCTATTTCCTTAAAGACTTCATTTAAAATGCCACCATCTGGGAACTTCCCTGGTGCCGCAGTGGTTAAGAATCTGCCTGCCAATGCAGGGGACACAGGTTTGAGTCTTGGTCTGGGAAGATCCCACATGCCACGGAGCAACTAAGCCTGTGCACCACAACTACTGAGCCCACGCACTGCAACTGCTGAAGCCCGCATGCCTAGAGCCCATGCTCTGCAACAAGAGAAGCCACCACAATAAGAAGCCTGCGCACCGCAACAAACAGTAGCCCCTGCTCGCAGCAACTAGAGAAAAGCCTGCGCACAGCAATGAAGACCCAACACAGTCAAAAATAAATAAATAAATTTATTAAAAATAAAATAGGGCTTCCCTGATGGCGCAGTGGTTGAGAGTCCGCCTGCCGATGCAGGAGACACGGGTTCGTGCCTCGGTCCGGGAAGATCCCACATGCCGCGGAGCGACTAGGCCCGTGAGCCATGGCCGCTGAGCCTGCGCGTCCCGCAACGGGAGAGGCCCGCGTACCACCAAAAAAAAAAATAAATAAAAAAAATAAAATAAAATAAAATAAAATGCCACCATCTCAGTGAGGCCTGATCAAAATTCCACCCTACACCTACTTCAAAACTCCCCACCTCCCTTCTTCTTCTTTTTTTTTAATCTCCCCCATAATACTTAATACTTTTGACCATCTGACATACTATATAGTTCTTTTTTTAGTGCTATCTCTCATGTAAGCTCCTTGAAAACAGGGAATTTTGTTTGTTTTGCTCAGTTATATTCTAGAGCCTAAAGGAACATGGTAGTGACTCAAATTCATTGAATACATGAAACTTAGCTTCCTCACCTGACAAAGAGGCATACTATTTCCCTCTTTGCCCACTTGACTTTATTTTAGTAATCCTCCTAATAAGTTTATCCATAACCGTGTTTTGAAGACCCAAAAGTTTATAACACTCACCCTGTAAGCTTTATATCCCTATCTGCACTTCATGGTGACATGGGATGCATAATAGAAGCCCGGTAAACAAACAAACAAAAAAGAGTGTGGCACAGAGTTTAGTATAGATCTCATAAGGGATGTCTGGGCAAAGAATATTTTAAGTGACTATTTCCTTAGCATCTAGCCAAATCTGCTCTGCCACCATACCAAAACAGTGATTTTGGTAGTACTATTGACTCTAGTAAAATAATCACTATGCTTGAAGATGGTATTAGATTAAAAATAAATTTACTTACTCTGAGGAAAAAAAAGTACAATTTGTCATTTTAGTAACAATGACCTACTAACTATCAATTTTACCTTTGTCAGCTCCATTTGGTCTTTGGCCTTTGACCTTGTAATCCGTACAGAAGATGGAACAGCCTTAAAACAGTCAAAAGAAGATAAAGTTAAAAAAATAAATAAACTGGCAAAATTTACTTCCATGTTTCATTATGAAATAAAGTTTCCATTTTAAAGTTAAATTTTATCCTTAATAATTTATGGCAAAAAGAGACTTGCTAACTTAAATTAATTTTTTTTTAATTTAAATTTTAATTTTTTTGGCCGTGCCGTGCAGCTTGCGGGTCTTAGTTCCCCAACCAGGGATTGAACCCAGGCCTCTGGCAGTGAAAGCACTGAGTCCTAACCCCTGGACTGCCAGGGAATTCCCTAAGTTATTGTTTTTTCTGGTTCTGGCTTGATTTAAATTATGTTTAAGTTAATAACTTCAAAACTTACCCATATTTCTCAATGAGGAGAGAGAAGAAATTTCAAAGCATATTTTCCAAGTATTAGGATCCTCATTAATGTGATTAGCTAGACATATTTAAAAGGGGGTAGATGAACAAACTAGAGTATTAGGATCTTTTGTTTTCTGTTTATGAAAAGATACTGTACAGCTTACTTCCCTAGCTTTGACAATTTGCCTTCAAATCTCATGATTATACACCTGTCCATTGTCAGTAAGAAAATGGAGACCTAATCACAAAATGTGAAAAAAATTTAGCATGAGAAAGACCAATTAAAAAATTATAAGGTATTTATCAACTCTGTAAAATTTCTTAAGAAACATAATCAGGGACTTCCCCAGTGGTCCAGTGGTTAAGAATCCACCTTCCAATGCAGGGGACATGGGTTTGATCCTTGGTTGGGGAACTAAGATCCCACACGCCACGGCGCAACTAAGCCCGTGCGCCACAACTAGAGAAGTCCACATGCAGCAACGAAAACCCAACGCAGCCAAAATTAAAAAAAAAAAAAAAAAACCCACAACGATGTGTCTCTTGTTCCACCTACACATATTTTTAAGATATTTTAAAATAGTTGTTTACAGTGTAGACCAATGATTGGTATCTACATATTCCTAAAAAGACAGCTTAAATCTAATCCCAAGAGGTCTTCTTTGATGTTCCTCCAAATATAAACAATCTATCCTTCCTCTAATATAAAGAACATATTTATCTGTATCTTTCCACCATGAACTACAGTTTATTAATTTTGGTCTCTTCTACAGTGTCCTAAGATCATACAGAGTAAATAAATCAAAGATCTGTCAAATGAATCATTGAGATTCATGAAGCCTAGAAAAACAAGCAATATCTTCGGCCTTTATATTATTCAGTTCTTATTTAAATCAGGAATGAGTATACAGTCAATGAGATCTTTTATACATATCTTTAAATAGCAAATCAGGGATTTCCCTGGTGGCGCAGTGGTTAAGAATCCGCCTGCCAATGCAGGGGACACGGGTTCGAGCCCTGGGCCGGGAAGATCCCACATGCCGCGGAGCAACTAAGCCTGTGCGACACAACAACTGAGCCTGTGCTCTAGGGCCCACGAGCCACAATAACTGAGCCTGCATGCCACAACTACTGAAGCCCGCGCGCCTAGAGCCCGTGCTCCGCAAAGAGAAGCCACCTCAGTGAGAAGCCTGCGCACCACAATGAAGAGTAGCCCCGGCTTGCTGCAACTAGAGAAAGCCTGCACAGAGCAACGAAGACCCAACGCAGCCAAAAATAAATAAATAAATAATAAAATAAATAAATAGCAAATCACCAGTGACTAGCAAGTTTACAAATCCAACTGATCTGTTCAAACTTCATCCTCCCTGATTCACTAACCATTCTCTTTAGATCACTCCTCCTTTAGCTTCTATCCTCCATTTTAGCTCTGCTGCCACTCTGACCAGTCCTTTTCAGCATATCACTGCCCACCTAAAGGTGTTCTCTAGACCTCACTCTTTCATAATTTTATATACCCTAATTGGAATGGTCTCATTTAGTCGTACAGCTTAAGTGTCCATTCATACTCCCAATATCATATCCAAAATCCACATCTTAACATGGATCCCCATCCTGATTTCCAAATTTTTATTCCCAACTGCCTGATGTCTAGATGGCCCAAATAGGATTTTTTTTAAAAAGGGTATTAATATTCACCCACTTAAGCTTTTCTTGCCTTCCTCATCTCTTCTAGCAGCAGCAAAATTTGTATTATTGATCAAACTATTATCTTCAGAATCATCATCTTATCTCTAACTTTTCAACTTCCTCCACCCCTCACCATCTACTTGGTCACCAGTCCTATCAAATTTATCTCTTAAGATGTCTTACATGACACCTGTTAGAATGGCTGTTATCAAAAAGACAAGAAATAATAAGTGTTGGTGAGGATATGGAGAAACAGGAACCCCTGAGCACTGTTGGTAGGAATGTAAATTGGTGCAGCCACTATGAAAAACAGTATGGAAGATCCTCAAAAAATTAAAATTAGAACTACCATATGATCCAGCATTTCCAATTCTGAGTATTTATCCAAAGGAAAAGAAAACACTAACTCAAAAATATATATGTATCCCCATGTATGTTGCAGCATTATTTACAATAGCCAAGACTTGTAAACAACTCAGGTGCCCATCACTTGAGTGAGGTGCAGGGTAGGTGAAATGGGTGAAGGTGGTCAAAAAGTACAAACTTCCAGGTTTAAAATAAGTAAGTCCCGGGAATGTAATATACAGTATGGTGCCTACAGTTAATAATACTGTATTGTATATTTGAAAGTTGCTAAGAGAGTATATCTGAAATGTTCTCATCACAAGAAAAAAAGTTTTGTAACTATGTGTGGTGATGGATGGTAACTAGACTAACTGTGGTGATCATCTTGTAATGTATACAAATAATGAATCATTATGGTGTACACCTGAAACTAATATGTCAATTATATCTCCAGAAAAATGATATCTTAAACCTATTTCTTTTTTTGGTTTTTTGTTTTTTTGCGGTACGCGGGCCTCTCACTGTTGTGGCCTCTCCCGCTGCGGAGCACGGTTCCGGACGCGCAGGCTCAGTGGCCACGGCTCACGGGCCCAGCCGCTCCACAGCATGTGGGATCCTCCCAGACCAGGGCACGAACCCGCGTCCCCTGCATCGGCAGGCGGACTCTCAACCACTGCACCACCAGGGAAGCCCCCTATTTCTTCTTTTTAAACAAATGTCTCAGTCCACTTATCTCATCTCACCTATTCTATAAAGAATATTCACAATATAAACTCACAACTAGTCTTCCTATCTATAAATGCTTCCCTTTCTAGACTATAATCCTCAAGTCCAGCCTAATCTTCCCTGAGTATTACTTTGATAATGGTACAACCTCGTTTATAAACCTCCCCTGACTCTCCATATCCTAGAGGATAAATGCCAAATACTTTGGTATAGCATTCACTGTTCAGCCTGGCTCTACCAGCTGTCCTAGTTTTATCCAATCTCAACCTAAATACAGCTACATCAAGAGACCCTGTTTTCATCTTCTGAGTTACTATTATGTCATTCCCACCTCCTACCAGCTAATTAAATGAATAAAGGGACTCGGGGAAATGGTTATTTTAGTCATCTAATCTCCTAAAGAAAATTCCAGTTAAAAGGAATATATATCAAGTTAGGATACTAAACTTACCTTTTTTGGCTCAGCTTTCATAGTACTCTGGTTTGAGAAAAGAAAACTAGGAATATCAGGTCTATAAAGACCCACTTTAAATACTCCTCGTTTAGCTTTCTCTCTCTGCTCTTTCAATTTTTGAAGCTGCTTTTCTTCTTTGTATTTTTGGAGCATTTGCTTTCGTTGATCACCTAGAATAGTTTTCACTGACTCTAAGTAGGAAAAAGAAAAAAAGAAAAATACAATATATAAAACATTTCAGATAAAAAGTTAGGCAAACAACTTCTAACTTCAACTGTTGCTAAGAAATGCTTTTAGTAACTTCTTGTTAATTCCTTAGCACTTCAAGTTATTTCCACCCCTATTTTAAAATTCCTATTTCTTTCACCTTCATTTGTTCAAATACATAACTGTTTACTATGTACTAGGCATGTATTACTTCATGTTTAAATTAATTAGCTTCTATGATAGTCAGCCTCCAAGCTGACCTCCAGCGATTCTCACCTCCTGGTAGACATGCCTTGTGTCATCCCCTCCCATACTGAATAGGGCTGACCTGTGTAACCAAGAAAGTACTGTGGAAATGATAGAGAACGACTCCCACAACTAGGCCATTAAAGACATCACAGCTTTTGTCCTGCTCTCTCTTGGATCCCTTGCTCTGGGGGGAAGCCAGTGGCCACGTGGAACCTTAAGGAACTCAAGCGGCCCCATGGAGATGTCCACATGACAAAGAACTAAGGCCTCCTGCCAAAAGCCAGCATCATCTTGCTGGTAATGTGAATGAGTCACCTTAGAAGCAGATCCTTTACAATAATCAAAACAGGGACTTCTCTGGTGGTCCAATGGTTAAGACTCCCAATGCAGGGGGACCGGGTTCAATCCCTGGTTGGGGAACTAAGATCCACATACCACAACTAAGCCTGTGCACCGCAACTACTGAGCCCAGGCACCACAACTAGAGAAGCCCATGTGCCGCAAGTAAGAAGCCTGCGTGCCGCAACTAAGACCCGGCACAGCCAAAAAAAAAAAAAAAAAAAGCCAATGTCCTTATAATGATGGCCCTCAGGGCTCTATGGGAGCTAAGCTGTTTGCCTTCTCCATCCATGCTTACCTACTTGCTTTCTCTGGAACATACCAGACCCACTCCCACCTCCAGGCCTTCGCAAATGAGGAATAAAAGATATTCTAATAGCATATTGACAAGGTTAAATTTTGTTTGAAAGATTTTGGTCGAGGAAAGAAGCATTTGAGAGGGTATGAGTAGAGGAAGGTAATGTCACCTCTTCTCAGACAGAAAATGTCTAGCTCTTCCTTCAAAGGCCATCCTATATAATCCTACGACCCAGTGTTCATTTTCTCTGAACTCCTAAGAGATGTTATTCTTTACCCTATCCCCCTCAACCACCAACCCACTTCCTTTGACCTTCAAACATAAACTGATCACTTCATCTCAAAAACAAAAAAGTACCCTACGACACTTTAATCCAATTCCTTTCTCTCACTTTCCTTTAGAATCACAAAAATGACAAATCTGGAAGAAATAGTTTAGCCCAACCTCCCCTTTTACAGAAGCAATTAAGCTGAATATGTTGAGTGTCTTGTACGTGTCACACATTACACTGGTTCTGGAAAAATGATAAAACTGAAGCAGTGAACACGTAAAACAACTTGACATCTCATTTCTTTCTCTATAAAACTTCAAAGACTTCATCTTTCTGCCATTTCTTCACAATTTATCCTTGCTTTATTTCACTGCAATCTAGTTCCTAGTGCCTGCTATATAAACACAACTAAATAGGAGTCCAATAAGTCCTTCCGATTAAATGCATGTCATTTCCCAGTTCTCTTCCTTCTTTTCTATAGCATCCCTTGCCTTCTAAGACAACCATTTTTATTATTTTTATCTCTTGCTGAGATCATTCTCTTTTCTGGTTGGTTCTTTCCCTACTAATTACCCCAAATCCTTTTGGGCAAACTACAGGGATGAATCCTTTGCTCTTCCCTCTAAGAAGTGTTCCCATTGGCAAAGTACCCTTACTTCATGGATACTTCAATCAGTTCTATTTTTATGTCCCTTATCAATTTATCTTGTCAATATTTATCTTATCCAAGCTCCAGAAGTAAGAACTTTAGGATTCCTGTAAGGCCATATAGGTAAAAAGTGTTATAATACTCCATAGGTGAATGGCTTTAGCCTAGCTAGGACGTCCACTGCCTTTACTTGAGTGCTTTTTTTTGGGGGGGAGGGGGGCATGCCAGGCAGCCTGCAGGATCTTAGTTCCCCCACCAAGGATCAAACCCAGGCCCCTGGCAGTGGAAGTGTGGAGTCCTAACTACTGGACCATCTGGGAATTCCCAACACAGCCTTTACTTGAAATAGACAGTATTTAGTTGTAGAAAACACCAAGTTATTTATTTAGAATGGCATTTCAAAACTCCATTCTTCTGGTCAGGGTTGTTTTTAACCTCAGGTATTAAACCAACTTTTATTCACTCTTCAAACACTTGAAATTACAATAGACTTTTACTTACTTGGCTTGACATCGGCCTTTTCTGGAACAAGCTCATGAGATATCTCATCTAATTCAAGAAGAATTCTACCTTCCAAGGTTGGAACGTTGACATCTTTCAAACCAAAGTGTCTATTTCGTTCATATTCCTTATGTCTGTTTTCTTTCTGAGACAGTGATTTCCTATGAGCAATTTTAGTTCTAATCATGTCGGTACTTAATTGCTTTTTGTGTCGACTGGCAAAATGTGATGAAGCCATCCTATCAGGAAAAAGAGAGAAAGACCAACTTACGTGAAATTTCATTTGATTATTTAAAAAGTTAGGATTCCAGTTCACCTCCCACCCCAGAGTCTTCTGAAAAAAAAAAATTAAAATACAGCCCTCTGGGCTCAGACCTAGGTTGTGGCAACATGGCTAAACGCACCAAGGTCAGAATCGTGGGTAAATACGGGACCCATGTTGCCTCCCTCAGGAAAATGGTGAAGAAAACTGAAATCAGCCAGCACGCCTAGCGCACTTGCTCCTGTGGCAAAACCAAGATGAAGAGACAAGCTGTGGGCATTTGGCATTTCCTGCATGAAAACGGTTGTTGATGGTGCCTGGACCTACAACACCACTTCTGCCGTCACAGTAAAGTCACCAGAAGACTGAAGGAATTGAAGGACCAGTAGAAGGCCACCATTTGAAACATTGCTAGCCGATAATAAATGGGTTAATTTACATAATAAAAAATACAAAATGGAATAAATATGTGACTGAAGAGTGGGAAGGAGGTTATCAAAAGATAAAACACTACAACCTATTTTGAGGTTCTGAACAGGAACTTGCTTGACAGATGAAGTGAAGCCCAGGAAGCTAAAGTCCAGAATATAAATAAGAGGGTCTAGGCTTACCATAGAGAGCACTGCAAAATAGAGTAGGAAGTAAAGGTGAAAATAGGGATAGAGTATACAGAATAGTTTCCTTAACTTTCCCCTGGTGATGAATGCAGGCAGGCTGGCATTTTTTCTCAAGCCAAAAAACAAAACACACAAGATGCCTATTAGGTAGGTAGGAATGATAAATAGGCAGTTAGATATACGAGATTGAGAAAAAGAAGGTGTTTTTGTTTTTTTTTTTTTTGCGGTACGCGGGCCTCTCACTGCTGTGGCCTCTCCCGCTGCGGAGCACAGGCTCCGGACGCGCAGGCCCAGCCGCTCCGCGGCATGCGGGATCTTCCCGGACCGGACCGGGGCACGAACCCATGTCCCCTGCATCAGCAGGCGGACTCCCAACCACTGCGGCACCAGGGAAGCCCAAGAAGGGTTTTCAGAAGTACCATGGTGATGCAGAAGGATAATCATATCAGCGTGCCCTGGTGAGGGCAAAATAAAATTCTTTTCGGCCATATAAGAAATCATACAGTTTACTTGGCATATGCTCTTTTCTTAGAAAGATCCTTGGGAGTCCAAGAAAGACAATGTCATGGGTTCCAAGAAATCGTGGATCCAACTGAGGAAAAGAAAAAAGGAAAGTGGAAAGTCTAAAGGCATCTCCTATACAGCTGGTATGGAGAACCAAGCCAAACTGGAGAAAGAGGATTGATTCTCCAGGGAAAAGTCTTGCCAGCTTAAAAGAGAAGGAGAAAAAAAAAAAAGGACGGAGGTCTGCCATTAGAAAGTTAGGGCAGGAATAAAGAGGTAGACATAGAGAATGGACTTGAAGACATGGGGTGGGAGGGAGAAGCTGGGGCAAAGTGAGAGTAGCATCGACATATATACACTACCAGATGTAAAATAGATAGCTAGTAGGAAGCAGCAGCATAGCACAGGGAGATCGGCTCGGTGCTTTGTGACCACCTAGAGGGGTGGGATAGGGAGGGTGGGAGGGAGGCTCAAGAGGGAGGGGATATGGGGATATATGTATGCATATGACTGATTCGCTTTGCTGTGCAACAGAAACTAACACAGTATTGTGAAGCAATTATACTCCAATAAAGGTCTATTTAAAAAAAAAAGATACAAGCACACTATACCTTCAACAACAAGAAGAGAGTCCACTAGAAAAATGCAGATAAAAAAACTGCACAAGAAATGCAACAAATTCAAATGTTGTATTATTTTAGGCAATCAACAGAGTATAAAAACATGAGAATTCATCTGACCTGGATGCTAATAACATTCTCCTTTAAAGGCCCAGGGGAAGTGACAAAGGACTGTGCTTTTTTAATCAAGAACTCTCCTCTACTATTTGATTTGCCACTTCCCGCAAATATTAAAGAAAATTAAAATTACGTACTAGGTATTTAAAAACACAGCAGAGAACTATACACGGCAAATAGAGAGAGAGAGAGAGAGAACTAACACCGAAGGCATATTTAATTATCACCTAAACCCTAAAAGGTATTTAGTATAACTGCCGTTATACAGATGAGGTATATTAACTGCCCACATTTGCACAGCTAAAAGGTAGTGGAGCTGGAATCTTAAGCCAGGCAGCCTGGCTCTTCACACACATCTAAGTTCTCTTCTTTGGCTGACTGGAGTTTCTTCCAGCTTGAAAGTCTAGAATGCCTTAGTTTTGCTTGCCAAGGTTGTCAACCCAGGCGTTTTTAGTTGTCATAGAACCTGGAAAGAGACACTGGAATAATGTTGGGGCCCAAAGCCAATAACGCCCCGGTGGTGAAATGATGCTGCTACACAGATCATGGCAACAAATATTTACTCTTCCGAAGGACTGCGTCATCAGCTTCGGGAAGGACAGGTAACACGGTCCTAAGAGGAGCCTCCCCTGAGCGGCGTCCAGCTCGCAGCCGCCGGTCCTCCGACCCTTCTAGACCTTCTAGAAGGAAGCGGACCAGCGCCCTCCCCCCAGCTCCCCAGCATCCACCTACCTGAGGCAGCTTCTAGCGTGAAACCTCAACCAAACTAAAAGTAAAGGAACCCTCTGGGCCTGGAAGACCACCGCCGCCTCCGAAGAAGGAACGCCTACAAGACTCGGCAAAATTCAAACTTCCCACACCGAACTTCTGATTGGAGGTATTTTAAGCAACACTTCCTGTAAAAGTACCCGCCTCTTCCCTTCGCCGAGGCTTGCGATTGGTTAGCTCCTTGCTATGTTTGAATTGATTGAAAGGTGAACGGACCGTTCAAAGGGTGGCTGTGAGCTGAATCAATGGGCGGGTCCGCGATGCGATATTGATGAGGCGGTGAGCGGTGGGAGCAGTGGGGCTGGCGGGGAGCTACAATGGCCGGAGGTTGAGAGGGCGCTACGCCTGAAACAGCCCTGGAGTTCCCGGGGCCTCGCGGGTATCCGAGAAAAGACCGAGGAACTCGGACGGAGGAGAGGGGACTCAGAGTCTGAGTCCTTATTTGATTACATAAATCCAGCAGAGCTTATTGGAATATTTTCTTCACTTAACGTTTTAAAGAAAGGGCTTATTACCACATCAAATTTCTTCTTACATCTTTTACTGTTACCTTTCAGCGTTACCAGTCTTTTTTTTTCTCGTCCTTTTTTTTTCTTCTTAAATAGAGGTAAAATTATCAAATACAGTGAAAAGCATAGTTTTTTTTAGTATATGATTTGATGAGTTTTGCTAAATGTAAACAGCTGTGTAACCACCACCCAATCAGGATATAGAGTATTTCCATCACCCGGTTCTCTCAAGCCCCCTTCCAAATCTCCCACAGCTTAGACAATCACTCTTCTGATTTCTATCACCTTAAAAATAGGAGTGGTAGGTACTCTTGTCTGCCTTCTTTCTCCCAGTGTAATGTTTTCGAGATCCATCCCTACTGTTAACATGAATCAGCCGTTGTTTTTATTGCTGAAAAGTATTCCATTGAATAATTTGCTTATCCATTCTCCTGTTGATGGATATTGAATTGTTCCAATTTTTAGCTATTATGAATAAAGTTGCTATAAACATTCTTGTACAAGTCTTTTTGTGGTCATGTTTTATTTCTCTTGGGGAAATGTAGGTGTGGAATTTTTTTTTTTAACTGAGTTCTAATTAACATACAGTATTAGTTTCAGGTGTACAACATAGTGATTCAATATTTTTTACATTATGAAATGATCACCACAATAAATCCAGTTACCATCAGTCACCATACAAAGTTTTTACAATATTATTTACCATATTCTGTGACATTTGTTTTATAGCTGAAAATTTTTACCTCTTAATCCCCTTCACCTATTTGGTCCTTTCCCTGACACTCCCTCCCTGGGCAACGAACAGTTTGTTTTCTGTATCTATGAGTCTGTTTCTTGCCGCGGACCAGCCGGAGGAAGAGGATTTCACCGCCCAGGGTCAGAAGGGAAGGGGTAAGGAACTGAAGCAGTACCGACGAATGGGGTCAGAAGGACCAAGACAACTGATGGTGACAAGGCAAATTTTATTATGCTACAGTTCCAGATTACATAGACTAGAAAAAGGGAGGTTGGTTGCCAGATGGTGGTTTACATCATCTACAGACTGTCTCGGCTTCAAGGTTAACTTCCCTGGGAGAAAACCCGGAATTATCCAAAATAACCTGCATGTGCAGGGGAAAGACAGCTTTGCTTGTCTCATTTTACATTCTTTCTGATCTCTGGGCCCTGGTGATTTATCTCCCATGGAATGAAACAAGGAGGGGAACAAGTAGGGACAGTCCCTTCGAGCAGCGGCGGCATGCCTGGCATGTCCACAGCTTGCTCTCAAGGCTGACTGTTTCCCACAGTGTCTGTTTTGTTTTGTTTGTTTGTTTGTTTTGGTTTTTATATATAAATGAAATCATATGGTATTTGTTTTTCTCTGTCTGACTTATTTCATTTAGCATATTACCCTCCAGTTCCATCTATGTTGCCACAAATGGTGAGATTTCATTCTTTTTTAATGGTTGAGTAACATTCCTGTGTGTGTGTGTGTGTGTGTGTGTGTCTGTGTGTCTGTGTATACTACATCTTATTATACCACCGACTCATCCATTGATAGACATTTAGGTTGCTTCCACATTTTGGCTATTGTAAATAGTGCTGCAATGAACATAGGGGTATATATTTTTTGAATTATGTTTTCATTTTCTACAGATAAATACCCAGAAGTGGAATCGCTGGATCATATGGTAGTTCTATTTTTATTTTTTTACGGAACCTCCGTACTGTTTTCCATAGTGCCTGCACCAATTTACATTTCCACTAACAGTGCAAAAGTGTTCCCTTTTCTCTACATCCTTGACAACACTTGTTGTTTCTTGTCTTTTTGATAATAGCCATTCTGACAGGTGTGGGGTGGTAGCTCATTGGAGTTTTGATTTGTATCAATATTTCCCTGATGATAAGGGAGGCTGAGCACATTTTCATGTGTCTATTGGCCATCTATATGTCTTCTTTGGAAAAATGTCTGTTCAGGTCCTCTTATTGGAGAATGGTACTAGAAACCAAGATCCGGACAGTAGGTGTGCTCCTTGCTACTAGGGAGTTTCTCAGCTGATAGGGTGAGAAAGTAGACTAACATATGTATATACAGATCTATAAATATTTCTATATGTAAACATCTGTACCTACATTAAGCTAATCATGAGTTCATGCTGATGCCTCCAACTCTAATCCATTACCACATGGATCATTCTAGCCTCCTCCCCTTGCTTATCTGTAACCTCCCACCCTAACAGTAGAAAACCTGGCTCTGTTGGTTGCCTTTGCATTTTCTTAGCATCACTGGTGAGCAGAGGGTTTAAGTTTGATGAAGTCTAATTTAAAATATTTTTCTTTTATCTTTCGTGCTTTGTTTCCTAAGAACTATTTGCCTACCACAAGATCATAACGTTATTCTCCTATGTTTTTGTTCTAGAAACTTGGTAGTTTTAGCTCTTATGTTTAGGTCTGTGATCCATCTTGAATTAATTTGTGTGTGGTATCTTCAATCTTTTCTCACTTTTTTAATACATTGTCCAGCATCACATGTAAATAAAACCCGTGTGTATAGCTGTTTGTGGGAAAAGTTCCCCCTGCAAAGCCTCAGATGATTTTTTTGAGTTAACTATAACTAAAGCACTTTAGTGCATTAAGAAATAATAAAGCAAAGCATAACATGTGGAAGGACACAGCATTGCACGTTCTATCCGTTTAGCAGCAAGGGTGTGATTGGCAGCTTTGGTGAGAATTATTTCAGCTGAAGGGTGGCGGCAGAAACCATACTGCAATGAATTAAAATTTCATTAGGAATTACTGAAACACAGGCAGAGAGTATAACTGAGGAATTAGCAGCTTTAGTGATGGAAAGGACTTTGAAGATGAGTGACTTGTACAAGATCCCACAGCTAACTAAGTAGCAGAATCAGGACTCAAACTGAGGTATTTTCATTTTCCTGGCTGGAAACATAGCTTGTTTCCGTGTTGATGTGAGAATGGAAAAGGGCATAGGATTTGGGGTCAAATGGTTGGCATTTAAAATGGCCACTTCACATTGGCAAGTTTTCTGCGCTTCTCTGAATCTCCATTTCCTTATCTACCTCTTAGGAATGTTAGGAAAATTAAACGAAATAATTAGTTCCTGTTCCGCTTCCTACGAGATGCTGACAAAGTAAAGTTACTAGCTCCTTCCCCCAAGATCAATCTCAGAGGAGCTACAGAGAGAAAACAAAAAACAAAAAACAGCCAAGTTACCTGGTAAACACCCAAATACCAAGGAAATAGAAAATTCTGGAGCAATATGGCTGTTCTGAACTGGTGTTTATGGGATAATGCATATGGCATGGGGCATAAGGCAATGGAGGATAAAATATGATAGAAATTGTTTGGCTTTTGTGTCATCCCTGCTATTCTCTTGGGACAAACTGCACCTGCTTCTATATAGCAGCAGGTACAGAGAGACAAACAGATATTTTAAGATGAGCAAATACCTTTGAAGTATTTGTTGTTGTTTAAAAACTGCTACGAGCAAAGGAAAAGGAGAGCATATATTTAACCTAACCTAGAATGAAACACTCTAGATAATAAGATATGGAAAGTGGAAATGAAGGAAAAACAAGGGATATGAAGATGTCATAAAATTCTTGTCTACTATATCATTTTTTAAAGTAGAAAACATAAAAAAGGTGAGATAAATTGAAATTACAAATTAAGATAGAAAAAGTTACAAAGATATCAATAATTATAGTAAGTATAAATGAAGTAATCTCACCAGTTAGAAGATAGATGGGATTTTAGAAATCCAGACATATTCTGTTTAAAAGACATATGCCCAAAGCACATGGATATAAACAGTGAAAAATAAAAGGATGGTATATACTATGTCAGGCAATAACTAACCAGAAAAAAGCTGGTACATGTTAGGGGTGGAGACGTTCATGGTGGAATGATAAAAGGTTCAATTTACCAAGCTAGAGCAGTCTGAGACATGTATGCACCTAACAAAATAGCTTCACAGTAGATGAAACAAATATTTATAGAGCTACAGAAAAAAATGGATAAATCCACCATTATTGTGAGCAATTCAATACACATCTCTCATTATTGATAGGCCAAACAGACAAAATTTTAGCAAGGACATATGGAAGATGTCAACAAAACAATTAACAACTAGGCCAAATAAACATCCAACAATCAGAGAATACATATTTTTCTCAAGTATACATGGAACAGTTACAAATAATCATATATTAGGCCATGAAGAAAGCTTCAACAAATTTCAAAGCACATATGTACAATAAAGTTAGTCATTGAGGGACTTCCCTGGTGGCGCAGTGGTTAAGGCTCTGCCTGCCAATGCAGCGGACATGGGTTCGAGCCCTGGTCTGGGAAGATCCCACGTGCTGCAGAGCAACTAAGCCCACGCACCACAACTACTGAGACTGTGCTCTAGAGCCCGCGTGCCACAACTACTAAAGCCTGCTCACCCTAGATAGAGCCCACGTGCTGCAACAAGAGCAGCCACCACAATGAGAAGCCTGTACGCCACACAGTGAACGGGGGCTACTCTTTGTTGTGGTGCACAGATTTCTCATTACGGTGGCTTCTCTTGTTGCGGAGCACAGGCTCTAGGCGTGTGAGCTTCAGTAGTTGTGGCTCATGGGCTCTGGAGTACAGGCTCAGTAGTTGTGGCACATGGGCTTAGTTGCTCCGCGGCATGTGGGATCTTCCCGGACCAGGGCTCGAACCCGTGTCCCCTGCAATGGCAAGTGGATTCTTAACCACTGTGCCACCAGGGAAGCCCTGCCAAAACTCTTTAATGCTAACTCCAGGCACAAAGGAACCTGTGGTGTGTCTTACTTGTAACAGCATCACATTTCAGGGAAGAGCTTTGAAAAACTTCTTTATAGTCCCTTTATGCTGTCAGGGATGTACTTGGAAGATGTAGACGATAATGTCTCTATTTCACAATGATGATAGAATCTCTGCAAAGGGGAGGAAACTGGGCTGATCAGCCGTCCTGAGCTTCGATTTAGGGTAGCTGGGCCTGCCCTGCAGCTGAAGAGAAAAACTGGAATCTAAGAAAATCGAGAGCTCTTTTAGCGTGGCAGAGAATTTGTGGTACAAAAAAGGTGGAATAGGAGAAGAAAGAACTAAGGATATCGCATGCCACAACTACTGAGGCTGCGTGCCACAACTACTGAAGCCTGCGCACCTAGAGCCCGTGCTCCGCAACAAGAGAAGCCACCGCAGTGAGGAGCCCGCGCACCACAATGAAGAGTATCCCCCACTCACCGCAACTAGAGAAAGCCCGCGCGCAGCAATGAAGACCCAACACAGCCATAAATAAAATTAAAGAATAAATAAAAATTTAAAAAAAAAGAACTAAGGATAATGTGAACCTATAAAATCTGCTTTTATTAGTTACCATCAAGGGCATGGTGATGAGAAAACTTGTTCTCTAAAATCATGGACCTGACCTATCCAACATGGTTGCCACCAGCCACATGTGGCTAAAATGTAACTAGGGTGACTGAGGAACTGAATTTTAAATTTTACTTAATCTTAATTAGTCTAAATTTGAATTTACAACCTGGTACTTGATTCAGTTATTAGAAAACTCAAGTATGTTTGGAACAACGTTGGTCCATCAGTACACTTTTTCAACTGTAAATTTTATGACATCTAAATACAGATAAACTATTTCAATGAAAATCTAAACTCAAAACTGAGATCTGCTATACTGGATTTTGGAGACTTCGTATGAATAAAAGAAAGTGAGATGTCTAATTTAACTTTTTTTTTAATATATTGATTCTGTATTGAAATAATATTTTGGATAAATTGTGAATCTATTGAGTTAAAATATATTACTAAACTTAATTTCACCTGTTGTTTTTAAAAATTTATTTTTATTTATTTATTTGTTTATTTCCGGGAAGAGCTTTATTGCTTCCGTGATGGATGCCCAAGATGGCTGCCACAGCCTGAGTGAGGTCCTTAAGCCTCACTTCCCTCTGGTCCAGGTCCAAGGACTTGGCAGTCTCATTGCTGAAACTCAGAACAGCTGCCAGGTTGGTCACTCCAGGCCTCAGGCACAGTCCTAGGGGCTGGTGGCAGCTGGGGGGTGGGGCCCATCAGGCTGGGCCAGGCCTCACCTCCCAGGCTCTGAAGTTCTCTCTGCTCAAGCCCGGGGCATCTTGTTGGCTTAAAGGATGGCTCCAGGGTTTCCCTGTGGGAAAGCTGGGGGCTGCTGAGTGGGAATATCCCATCTGCTTCCCAAAAAAGCCAAACTGTGTCATGAGCTGGAGCGGGCTGGCCTGAGATCCTGCCCCCCTTCCCGGAGCCCGAGAGCAGGCTAGTCCTGGCACTCCCACTCTACAGGAAGCCCACTGGTTGGGCTTGAGGGGCCCTTCAGTGGGTCTCTTTCCGCACTGCCAGTGAACCAAACTTACATCTCCAACCTTATTGAAAAATAAATTAGCCCTACCTTCCCCCCACCACAAATGCACAAAATGATAATACTCTGAACACTGATTGGAGAAATGATTCTGGCAGCAGCCTTGCTGCCTAGTGTCCACCTCCTGCATGCTGGGCCCGCTGGGCATGGCCAGTGGCCTCCTGGTCCTCTGGCTTCGAGGACACAGGCTGAGAGGGAGACTGAGAGCTGGTGTCTGAGGCTGACCTCTGAGCAGACACAGCTCTGGCTGCCCCACGAAGGCCTCGCCACTCACCTGTTTCTTTTTAATGTGGCTGTTAGAAAAATTTTAATTGCGTGTCTGGCTCACATTACATTTCTACTGGGAAATGCCATTGTAATTTATGAGAAACTTCGCTGTCTGAAGTATCAAGGAAAATGGAACGTCTCACTCCCTGTGGGTTACTTTGACACAGAGAAGGAGCCTCAATTTCCAACCCAGGGATTCAGAAAAGAGGTTTTTAAATGGTAGTTTCCAAGAAACAGGTAATCAGACCAGAATATGTCTAACAGAAGTTTAAAAAACGTTTGCAACAGGAGGAGGCCAAGGCCATGTAAACCATGTTTCTCCTCAGGCTGTACAATTCCTCTCCTTTGGAGTGATCACTGCTTTCTTACCAGTGACATCGCCTGCTCTGCTTTTGCTTCCAGAACAAAGATGACAGAGAAACCTCAATTGCTAAAGTGCCCCTGTTCGTGACAGCACCAGTCCACAGTGGATCCCCGCTTCTTCCGCTCCCTCCTCAGCACCACTCAGCACTGGCCCATGCCCTGAGGTAAGCCCCTCCCAAGTCTCTCTTGCCCAGACATCCCAGGATCCCCGGGAGAGGCTGCATGCTCTCTTGCAGCAGCCAGTAAATTAACCAAACTTAAACCACAAGTGTGTTCCCGGTGGTCTTCGTCTGATGGGCTTTATCTGTGGACCTCTTGAACTGGAGTCTTGAAATCTTGAAACTGGATTACCAAAAAGGAATGAATCATTCATTGATTCAAGAAACATTTATGATGTAAAGGGTGGAGTTTTAGAGTCCAGCCAACCTGGGCTGAGTCCTGGGTTGCTCAATGTCTGTTCTCAAACTTCATTGATGCAGGTTCTATCAATACCTACTTGGTAAGTTTGTCGTGATGATTAAATAAAATACCCTATCTGAAGAGCTCAGCAGAGCAGCTAGTGTACAGCGAACACTTAAAAAATGGTTGTTACGGTTAGCTGACCACAAAGGGGAAAAGTTAGGATGAGAACCAAATCCTGTGGACATTCCTGTGTTCTCTGGACCAGCCCTGCTTCTGACAAGGCAGGGAGAGGGGTTTGGGTGGCAAATGGAATTAATTAATTAATTAATCAATTTGCCTGTAACAGTTAAAGTTGAAAGGAGAGTGAAAGGGCCTCTAATCTCCACTGGAATTAAAGGGTGAAGGAATTACACACAAAGGCTTCTCCTTTTCTGTTTTCCCAGGTTTTAAAGATGCTTTTACTTTATATGCTTAATAAACTTTTTTTTTAACATCTTTACTGGAGTATAATTGCTTTACAATGGTGTGTTAGTTTCTGCTTTATAACAAAGTGAATCAGCTATACATATATCCCCATATCCCCTCCCTCTTGCTTCTCCCTCCCACCCTCCCTATCCCACCCCTCTAGGTGGTCACAAAGCACCGAGCTGATCTCCCTGTGCTTTGCGGCTGCTTCCCACTAGCTATCTATTTTACATTTGGTAGTATATATAAGTCCATGCCACTCTCTCACTTCGTCCCAGCTTACCCTTCCCCTCCCCATGTCCTCAAGTCCGTTCTCTATGTCTGCGTCTCTATTCCTGTCCTGCCCCTAGGTTCTTCAGAACCATTGTTTTTTTAGATTCCATATATATATGTTAGCATAAGGTATTTGTTTTCCTCTTTCTGACTTACTTCACTCTGTAACTTAATAAACTTTTAATGCCTAGTGGCTCCAGGGTCCATGTAAACCAAGCCTGGGATTAGCAGGCTACCAAGATGAGTATAGCATAGTGTGGAAAGAGTATGGGCTTTGGCTCCATAGCTTTGGGTTTAAATCCCAACACTGCCACATTTTCAATCCATAGGTTAAAGGCCACATATGGCCTTGGACAAGAGACTCAATCCTTCCAGAGCCTCTGTTTGATAACACCTTCCTCATGGAATTTTAAGATAAAGATACATTATATAAAATACTTGGCAAATAGTAGATTTTCAATGAATGGTACTTTAAAATAATAACAGTGACAAAAATAAGAATAATAACAGTATCCTTGAATCTACCAATAGAAACTATGCACACTTCTAATTAAAATTGAGAAATAAAGTGCAAGACATATTGCTATCAAAAATTAGTAGGAATGACAAAATTAACGTTAGTTGGTCAAAATTATAAACTGGTAAAGTCTTTCCAGAAAACAAGCATAAGAAGGCTTCCCTGGTGGCGCAGTGGTTAAGAATCCACATGCCAATGCAGGGGACATGGGTTCGAGCCCTGGTCCAGGAAGATCCCACATGCTGCGGAGCAACTAAGCCCGTGCGCCACAACTACTGAGCCTGCACTCTAGAGCCCACAAACCACAACTACTGAAGCCTGCATGCCTAGAGCTCCGCAACAAGAGAAGCCACCGCAACTAGGAGCCTGTACACTACAACAAAGAGTAGTGCTACCCTGCTCACCGCAACTAGAGAAAGCCCGTGCACAGCAATGAAGACCCAATGAGCCAAAAATAAATAAATAAAATAAAGAACACTACCTAACACCATACACAAAAATAAACTCCAAATGGATTAAAGACCTAAATGTAAGACCAGACACTATAAAAGTCTTAGAGGAAAACATAGGAAAAACACGCTTTGACATAAATCACAGCAAGATCTTTTTTGGCCCACCTCCTAGAGTAAAGGAAATAAAAACAAAAATAAACAAATGGTACTTAATTAAACTTAAAAGCTTTTGCACAGCAAAGGAAACCATAAAGAAGACAAAAAGACAACCCTCAGAATGGGAGAAAATACTTGCAAGTGAAACAACAGACAGAGGATTAATCTCCAAAATATACAAACAGCTCATGGAGCTCAATATCAAAAAAACAAACAATCCAATTAAAAAATGGGCAGAAGACCTAAATAGACATTTCACCAAGGAAGACATACAGATGGCCAAGAGGCACATGAAAAGATGCTCAACATCACTAATTATTGGAGAAATGCAAATCAAAACTGCAATGAGGTATCACCTCATGCTGGCTATTATCAGAAAATCTAGAAACGGTAAATACTGGAAAGGGTGTGGTGAAAAGGGAACCCTCCTGCACTGTTGGTGGGAATGTAAACTGATGCAACCACTATAGAAAACAGTAAGGAGATTCCTTAAAAAATTAAAAATAGAATTACCATATGACCCAGCAATCCCACTACTGGGCATATACCCTGAGAAAACCATAATTCAGAAAGAGGCATGTAGGGCTTCCCTGGTGGCACAGTGGTTAAGACTCCGCCTGCCAATGCAGGGGACACGGGTTTGAGCCCTGGTCCGGGAAGATCCCACATGCCGCGGAGCAAGTACTGTGCCCATGTGCCACAAGTACTGAGCCCGCTCACCTAGAGCCCATGCTCGGCAGCAAGAGAGGCCACCACAATGAGAGGCGCACACACTGCAACGAAGAGCAGCCCCCGCTCACCGCAACTAGAGAAAAGCCCGCGCACAGCAACGAAGACCCAATGCAGCCAAAAATAAATAAATAAATAAATAAATAAATAAATAAATAAATAAATATATATATTAAAAAAAAGAGAGAGACATGTACCACAGTGTTCATTGCAGCCCTATTTACAACAGCCAGGACATGGAACCAACCTAAATGTCCATCAACAGATGAATGGATAAAGAAGATGTGGCACATATATGCAATGGAATATTACTCAGCCATAAAAAGAGATGAAATTGAGTTGTTTGTAGTGAGGTGGATGGACCCAGAGTCTATCATACAGAGTGAAGTAAGTCAGAAAGAGTAAAACAAATACTGTATTCTAACACATATATATGGAATCTAAAAAAAAAAAAGTGGTACTGATGAACCTATTTGCAGGGCAGGAATAAATATGTCGACACAGAGAATGGACTTGAGGACATGGGGTGGGAGGGGGAAGCTGGGGTGAAGTGAGAGTAGCATAGACATATATACACTACCGAATGTAAAATAGTTAGCTAGTGGGAAGAAACAGCATAGCACAGGGAGATCGGCTCGGTGCTTTGCAATGACCTATAGGGGTTAGATAGGGAGGATGGGAGGGAGGCTCAAGAGGGAAGGGATATGGGGACATATGTATGTATATGGCTGATTCACTTTGGTGTACAACAGAGACTAACACAGTACTGCGAAGAAATTATACTCCAATAAAGATCTATTGGGGCTTCCCTGCTGGCCCAGTGGTTAAGAATACATCTGCCAATGCAGGGGACATGCGTTCGAGCCCTGGCCCGGGAAGATCCCACATGCCACGGAGCAACTAAGACCATGAGCCACAACTACTGAGCCTGAACTCTAGAGCCTGCAAGCCACAACTACTGAGCCCGCGTGCCACAACTACTGAAGCCTGCACGCCTAGAGCCTGTGCTCTGCAGCAAGAGAAGCCACTGCAATGAGAAGCCCATGGACTGCAACAAAGAGTAACCCCTGCTCAGCACAACTAGAGAAAGCCCGAGCACAGCAACGAAGACCCAACACAGCCAAAAATAAATAAATAAAATTTTTAAAAAGATCTATTTAAAAAAATTAAGATAAAAAAGTTAAAATGAAAATAAAGAAGTCTCCCTCCTGTTCCCAGCTACCACCTCTCCTCCTCATGCCCTAATTCACTTCCCAGAAATCACTCCTGTTAACAGTTTCTGCTTCATATTTCTTCAAGTTCTATCATATTTAACAGAATCTATTGATATTCTATTATAAAAGGTTAGGAATTTATCATGATCTAGCTACCTTTCCATCTCTGGATTTTATTGCTTATGTGTTATATTTTTATTTTCTAGTGGTTGCCTTATTTACTTTATTATTTTTTTTAGTTTTATTTATTTATTTATTTTTATTGGTTGCACCAGGTCTTAGTTGTGGCAGGTGGGCTCCTTAGTTGTGGCATGCAAACTCTTAGTTGTGGCACACATGTGGGATCTAGTTTCCTGAGCACGGATTGATCCTAGGCCCCCTGCATTGGGAGCACAGAGTCTTACCCACTGCGCCACCAGGGAAATCCTGCCTTATTTACTTTAAATAACATATTTAAATGTTTAGGTCTTGATTTATCAAATTTAGTATGGGTTGAGTACCCCCAATGAAAAATGAGTATAATACCCTCCTTTCTATTTCTCTCTATCTACCTCCCAGTTTCTCTTAGTTGTATTCATATGTGTTTGAATTATATTGTATTTTCCCTTTTCCATTTCTCCATTCAAGCAAGTAACAGGCTCTGAATTCTAGCACTTCAGGGGAAGTATAGGACAGGGAGGAAAGCAGAATTAGCCTGCAAAATTTGTTCTGGCTTTTGTTTTCCATAAGCCTAAGCTCATTGAGGAGCTCAGAATTTGAGGGAGAAAGCTGGATGACATGGAGAAGCAGGATGTGGGGGTAGGCTTCTCCCCTAGAGATTCCATGAGGGTTGGGTTGTGGTGATAACTTGTGTGCTCCATCATGGAACTCTGAGGAGAAGGTAAGCCTCAGAAGAGGTAGTGATGTCAGGTATCTGGAGAAGGCAGGACCCTAGCACAGGGTTCCCAACCTCTGCTGAGAGTCCCATGCCACACATGGGGCCTCAAAGGAGCAGAGACCTGCTGCATTGGAAACAATCATTCACTGAGGCTCTCAGTTACCTGGGTGTACAGATTACTAATGTCTGGACAGTGCCTGTGCTCTCTGATGCTTTGGCAACTGTATAACTTGACAGGACCCAGGGAGGGCAGAGAAACCCCAAGAATATCTGTGCTTACATTTCCCATCAATCAGGACTTATGGGGGAGGTTGGAAGAGAAAGGGAATACTTCCCAGAGGCAAAAATTAAATTGAAATGTAGAGAATAAAGTGATATTTCTTACATACTTGAATCTGTTCCCTGAGATTTATACCCTGCCACATGATTTTTAAATTGTCATGATTTATGACATTTATGTGCACATCTGTAATATAATTATTAAATCTCCTGTGCTTTGGGCATTGTTTGATACCCAAAAGTGAAAATAAATAGCTAGCACATATGCTGTTATGATTACATAAGTATTATTCACTGTGAACCAAATATTGTGCTTGGACTAATTTAGAAGGAAACTGAATCCTACGACATTAAAAGTTTGCTGCTTAAATCTTTCCTTAATTTTTTCTGCTTCTGCTTAGTTGCCACCATTGTTGTATAACCTGATGTCTTGGATCCTTATTTTTGTGCTGAAGCACTTCCTCAAGTAATTTTTTTCATGTATGGAGCATGAGTGGTAAATTTTTAATTCCCAGATATATTCATTTTGTCCTCATGCTTATTCAATAATAAGGCTAAGTTTAAAAAGATCTTCCCTTAGATCTTTGAAGACATTACTGCACTTTCTTCTTCTTTTTTTGGCTGCGCTGCTTGTGGGATCTTAGTTCCCCTACCAGGGATTGAACCACGGCCTTTGGCAGCGGAGTCCTATCCACTGGACCGCCAGGGAATTCCCTCCACTTTCTTCTATAGTCTTACTTTTTCTCCACTTGCTAGAGATTAAGAAAAGTGAATTGGAGCCTCTACTTCTTGTGTGTTTCTATTTCTCCTTGTATCGCCTATAGTTTTTGCTTTATGAATATTAATGCTATGTTCTTCAGTGGATAGATTTTATATCTCCATTGTGAATTTCCCCTTCAGTATTATAAAGTATCTTGTTTAATGCTTTTTTGGCCTAAATTCTGAAGTTACTACAAGTCTGGCTTTGATTTTTCTCTGAGGCGCCAGTACTCTTACCAGAAAGCACCTTTCATAAACTGCACTGATTGTTGGCCCACGGACAGCTCCTCTCTTAGAATTTGCTGTTGCTGAGCCTCTTAGAAGGAACCTGGCTTGCCTTTGTCCTGAGATGCAATTTCTTCTCTTTTGATTTTTTTCATGAAATTCAAACCCATTTGCTTTCTATTTTCCAGGTAGTCCTCAAATTTTCTGGTACACTGATGATACTCTAATCATTTTCTACTGATACGGCTTTATGTTTTAAAAAATATCTGTCTTATTCCAGTGGGAGGGTGTGGGGTTGTCATGTGTCACAGTCTACACCTGGACCTGGAATTTTTCCTAGAGATTTTTTTTTTTTCCACACCGCACAGCTTGTGGGATCTTAGTTCCCGGACCAGGGATTGAACCCAGGCACTCGGCAGTGAGAGCACAGAGCCCTAACCACTGGACAGCCAAGGAAATCCCCCCTTAGAGAGTCTTAATAAACACCAAATTTATAGGAATAAAACACTGTTTAGCATCTATCCATTTTCTTCTTCCTTCCTTTATTCTTCAACATGCATTGCATATGCACACAAAATCATTTAATTTATCATCTGTACACTTTTCCTTAATAGTCATTAAAATTCTCAGTGCCTTAGTTCTCTTTTCTCCTCATAAATGTAAAAACTGGAAAATGTAAAATACTGGAAAGACCTATTTGAATGATGTATCTCTAGTGAGCTTTCAAAAAATTTGGCATACATTTTAAGACATATTACTATACTATTATGTGGCCATTGTAGAATGGCATAACTCCAAAGGGAATTACAGCAATCTATAGTCAGAATTCAGTACAATAATTTTTAAAAATGAATAAGTTCAAAGGTTTGAATAAATTACTTGCATATAATTTTATTCTTATACTTTCCATACATTACAAGCTTCAAGGCATTTTACAGCTAGCAGCTGATATTATTTGCAATAAGTCATTTTTTTCTTTATATGCTAAATATACAAGCAGAAAATTATATATTCAATTTAACTATAAATATATGTGATGTCGTTATCTACCTGATCTTAAATCCTCATTTTTTAAGATAAATCTTTTTTCTTTTTTAATAGAAACGTTAGTTCACTTACTTTGTTAACTGCATCAGAATCTGTGTTATCACTTTTCATTTTGGAAATCTAATTGTTGGAGTCCTTCTTTAAAGGAACCAAGTTGCAGTATAGCAGACTTACCACGTGGTGGCACACGAAAGCCCAGAAACAAGCATCATACAGACCTGTAACAGGCCTGTACTTAAAAATTTAGGCAGAGAGCTATCTTGTAGGTAGCAACAGGAAACAAACAGAGCTGTGAAACAGTCGTATTAGAAGATGCTAGGGACTTCCCTGCTGCAGCAGTGGTTAAGAATCCGTGCCCCCAATGCAGGGGGCCAGAGTTCAATCCCTGGTCAGGGAATTAAATCCCACATGCATGCCGCAACTAAGAGTTCACATGCCACAACTAAAGAGCCCTCGAGCTGCAACTAAGACCCAACACAACCAAATAAATAAATATTTATTTATTTAAAAAAATAAATAAAAATGCTAAAAATGTTCTATAACTTGATCAGGGTTGTGGTTACATAGGTATATACATATATAAAAATTCATCAAGCTATATATCTAAGATTTGTGCATTTTACTATATGTATATTATACCTCAATAAAAAAATTTTAAGTGATTATAAATGAAAAACTTTTTATATAAGCCACCTTAAACTTTTCCCTATTATTGAACACAACAACAACAAATTTCAGAGGGAGGACTTCCCTGGTGGTCCAGTGGGTAAGACTCCATGCTCCCAATGCAGGGGACAAGGGTTCGATCCCTGGTCGGGGAACTAGATACTGCATGCATGCTGCAACTAAGAAGTCTGCATGCTGCAACTAAAAGATCCCACGTGCTGCAACTGATATCAGGCACAGCCAAAATAAATAAATAAATATAAATATATATATATATATATATTTTTTTTTTTTGCAGTACGCGGGCCTCTCAGTGTTGTGGCCTCTCCTGTTGCGGAGCACAGGTTCCAGACGCGCAGGCCCAGCGGCCATGGCTTACGGGCCCAGCCGCTCTGCGGCACGTGGGATCTTCCCGGACCGGGGCACGAACCCGTGTGCCCTGCAACGGCAGGCGGACTCTCAACCACTGCGTCACCAGGGAAGACCTAAATAAATATTTAAAAAAAAAAATTTCAGAGGAGTACTATGTATTAACAATTTCTCTAAACATTATGAAACTATTTAATAATAGTTATTTTAACTTAGTGCAATACATTTAAAACATTCTGAAACTGTCAACGTTAAAATTGTCAATTGCAGTTAAAACTGGACCATCAACAGCACAGCAATACAGTGGATGGATAAATCATGGGTATAATCACATACTAGAACATTATACAGTAATGAGAATTAGGGAAGCACAGCTACATGCATCATCATGGATAACTCTCACAACACAAATTAGGTGAATGAAACAAGTCACAAAAGTCACTTATATATAAAGTTCAGAAATAGTCAGAATAAACAATATTGTTTATGGATGCATGCATAGGTGGTAAACCTAAAGAAACACCAGAATGATTACAAAAGGCAGAATAGTGGTCACCCCTTGAGGGGAGGGAGGACGATGCCATCTGCAGAGGAGAACACAGATGGCTTCTAAGGTCCTGGCATCATTCTGCTATATTTCTTCACCTGGGTGGTGGTTACACAGGGGTTTGCTTTATAATTTCTCTTGAAGTGCAAAAGAGGTAGATTTAAAGGTAAAAATCCAATAATCAGGTTTTGTATAGTCCAGAAAGCCCAGGGGTTTATCTTCTGGCAAACTGAAAGTAGTCACAGGCACCTGGCATTATATGTAGGGTTGCCAGATTTAGCTAATAAAATAAGAAACTACAGCCAATAACAATCAGGAAGCTCAGTTAAATGTGAATTTCTAGTAAACAAAGACTAATTTTTTAGTATGAGTATATCCCCATTCAATATCTGATCCCATGCAATATCTGGGATACTTACTTAATCTGGCAACACCAATTATGTGGTGGCAACACTAATTATGTGGCGGCAACACTAATTATGTGGCGAGTTGCACAGGCAGAACCAGTTCTCAGTGGGCCATTGAGTGGAGTAACCAGAGGAGGATCAAGGGAAGGAAAGAGGAGGAAGAAAAGCCCTTTTTTTTTTTAATTTTAGAATTTTTTTTATACAGCAGGTTCTTATTAGTTATCCATTTTATACATATTAGTGTATATATGTCAATCCCAATTCATCACACACACACACACACACACACACACACACTCCCCCGCCACTTTCCGCCCTTGGTGTCCATACGTTTATTCTCTACATCTGTGTCTCTAGTTCTGCCCCTCTGGTAACAAAAGTCTTAAAATAAATTAGCCTGATCCTAAGCCCCTATTTGAACAACAGAGTAATGGATGTGCTGAGTTTAACCATTATGGCAATAGTTCAAAAGCAATGAATCGACATAAACTATTGAATAATTTCCACCAACAAAAAGCGATATCAGCAACTATTTAATAGAGCCACCAGTGTTTCTGCTAAAAATTGCATCTCTCTCACTGCATCAGCATCTGTTCTGATGATTTTGGATGAAGATATTGTGGAAGATAGCCCTGATGATGTTCATTCTGTGACTAAAGTTTTTCTAATTCATAGGCAAGGATTAGTAGGAGCGTGAAGTTGCGAGGTTGTTTTGTTTTTATTCTACAAATATTCTCTGACAGCCAGAACCCAACTTAGACCCAAAGGACAGGATAATGAATGACACAGACATAGTCGTTTCCTGTGGAACTCAGTGTCTAGGCCCTAAGGGACTGTAAGATGATGACAGACAGGAAGGCAGACATAGATAGACAGATAGATAGATAATTATGTGCACTAGGGAAAATATTATCTAGCAATATTGAATATCTGTTGTTTGCTGGCCAGCATTCCTCTTTCTTTTGGGAAATCACCAGACCCAGTTCTGTGTTATTTGGTTTGGGTGGAACTGACCCCAAGCCCATGACCACAATTGATGATGACTGACTCAAGGATAGGCAAATAATTCAATTATAACTGATGAACTCCCCAAGAGACATGAAGTAGAGGCTTCTGGAAAAGTGAAGCATTCACTCTTGCCTTTGGTTACGGTCACTATGTTGCTAATTTGAGGGAAGCCATCCAGACAATCAGGCCTGTCAGATACATACCCACAGGGGGCATCAATTACAGGTGTAAAAGATAAAGTCAGCCCCCAGAAAAAGCATCCTGGTGACACTGTGGAGCCCTGATTCAAGATGAACTGAAACTCCTCACAGACTTTTCAGTTAAATTGAGCCAATAAATTCATTCATTTTTTAAGAGCAGTTTGAGTTTCAGTTTTCTATCATTTGCAGCAATAGAGTCCTAACTGATACAATAAAAGTCTAAGAGGAAATAAAAGATTTCTTTCCTATTCCCCAACATCCAGTTTCATCCCCTGAAGATAATCACTGTTACATTTCTTTCAGACATTTGTTTGCCTTTTCATGCAAATAAGACTCTATTCCACCACTTCCTTTTTTTAATCTTACACTGTATTGTGAACATCTTCATTTGTCGATGCAAAGTAGTCTGTACATGTATCATCATCAATTTAATGTCTTCCACTGATAGAAATTAATTTTTCCTCAGTTTTTACCTTGATAAACAATACCTTGATACATGTCTTTGTGCATTTATGCAATGATTAAAAAAACTCTAGAAACGGAATTGCTCTTTCAAAGGGAATGTATGTTAATAATTTTGCCCTCCAGAATAATTACACCAATTCACACTCTTCTCAGAAACAGAACATGTTTCTCCTCACCATTGCGAACACTGCGTTTTGTGAAATTTAAGAAATTTTGCCAATATGAAAATGAAAAGCAGTATTGTTTTCTTGATATGCATTTCTTTAATGAATGTATAACACACAAAACACAAATGGAGAGACCCGTACATACTTAGGCTATTTTATAAATTAACTATTTTCTTATAAATTCCCCATTCATATCCTTTGCCAATTTTCTTTGGGGTCATCTGTCTTTTCCCTATTGATTTGTCTTTATAAATTAAGAAAATAAACCCTTTGAAACCTCTCTGGAGGTCCAGTGGTTAAGACTCCACGCTTCCACTGCAGGGGGCATGGGTTCCATCCCTGGTTGGGGAACTAAGATCCCACATCCCACATGCAGTGGGGCATGGCCAAAAAAGAAAGAAAGAAAATAGACCCTTTTCTCGCACATGGTTTGAATATATTTTTCCAAGTTTGTTGTTTGTCCTTCAACATTTCTTTATTTCTCTCCCTTCCCACTCCCTCTCTCTCTCTCTCTCCCTCTCTTTCTTTCTTTTACTTTCCTCCCTCCCTCCCTCCCTTCCTCTCTCTCTCTCTCTCTCTCTCTCTCTTTCTCTCTTTCTTTCTAGTATAACATTTCAAGCATACAGAAAACAGGAGAGAATTATGTAATGAGCACCTGTATGCCCACCATTCAGCTTTAAAATGTTATCCTTTGCAATTTTGCTTCACTTTTTAAAAATGAAATAGTAAAATGTTACAGGTACAATCAAAGCTTCTTTTATATTCTCACTGATCCTATTCCTCTCCACCTCTCCCCAGAGGTAACCACCACCTTGAAGGTGATGTGCATCTGTTTTTGGAGACTCTTTATATACTTGAAAACCCCCTCTTATTCACCAAAGGTTTAAATATTTTCCTACGTCGTTCAAAAAAAAAAAAAAAGACAGCAATAACAAATTGACTGTTGACAGTTGTTCTCAAGTAAGTCTCATCGGGATCTGCAAGCATCTTTCTAAGATTAATTCACATTATTCCAATAGTAGGGCTTGCAAATTTCCCGTGAGAAGCTCTTCACAAAGTGTGCCAGCCTTCTGATTAAGGTTGCTAATAAAGAACAGAGAGGAATCTACCCATCAAACTTGACTCAAATGAGCTTATGATTGGATATATTATATATTATACTATAATTTATTTTGACTCCAGGAGAATTTATTTTTTAAGGGGTCATAGTACCACATTTTGCCCACTTTGAAGCATACGTTAATTTGGGTCAAAGCCCTCTATATAAGCAGTGATGGTCATGGGGGCAGGGGTGTTCAGATTCACTTGAACATATGAAAAGAAGAAATTTCTTAAATAGTGATGAAACCATTGTGGTCATGTCTGAACATTTTTGCAGAAAGAATTAAAAGAGTTTAAAAAAAATCTTTGAATAATCTCTAGTCTTTTGAAAATATTCTGAAACTTCTACCTCATTGTTTATTTTTTAAAAATATTTATTTTATTAAATAAATAGTTTTAAAATATTTATTTGGTTGTGCTGGGTCTTAGTTGTGGCAGGCAGGCTCCTTAGTTGTGGCTTGAGGGCTCCTTAGTTGTGGCATGCATGTGGGGTCTAGTTCCCTGACCAGGGATCGAACCTGGGCCTCCTGCATTGGGAGCATGGAGTCTTAACCAGGGAAGTCCCATCACTGCTTATTTTTGAAAGATCCCAAGTTAGGCTTAGCCTAAACAAGGGAGTCAACAGTGATTTTGACAAGCATCTTAAACAGTATACTTCTATGGCTTTATACTTTTTTCACAGATCTCTTTTAAACTGTATATAACATAACTTTGTAAAATTGTAAAGTTTGTAAAAATTACTTCTTATTGTGCATATTCTTCTGTGGCTCATCGTGGTTATTCAGCATGACTTCAAAATGTATCCATGTTGATACATGTATTGAATAGCTTGAGTTGATTCATTTTATCTATTCAATAGTTTTCCCTCCGTGAATTTGATTTTCCATTTTTAAATTAATAAACATTTAGATTCTTCTTTTTTCTTCTGGTAAAAACAGTGCTGCCTTGAACGTATCTCCTTGTGCACATGTCTGAGAATTTCACTAGTTTGTCTGACTGCAAGTGAAACTGCTGCTTTGTGAGTCCCACATCTCTGTACTGGATATTGTCAAATTGCTCTTCCAAAAGGTTGTATCATACAATTTCTATTTTCCCTGGCAGTAAATGAAGATTCCTGTTTACCCATATCTTTTCTGTTTCTGGTATTTTTGTTTTGGAGCTGTATAATTTTAATAGAAGTACTTTTAATCAAATTATTGCCTTGTGACTTCTAGCCTCTGTGTGTGTGTATGTGTGTTATCATGTTTGGAGGGTGGGGTTTTTGTGTGTGTGTGTGTGTTTGATCATGTTTAGTTTAGGTAGCTATTTCAGCTAACTTTCAAATATAGCTTTATTGTTGTTTATTTTATTTCACAATGAAACAAAGAATAGTGTTAATTTTTCAGAAATCTGGTAACCCTGCATCATGATGCTTTCCAAATTGTACAACTCTTTGCCTGCCAAATATTAAGAGGGGCTAATAGTAAAATTAAATTAAATTCAGAAAACTGTGATTTGAAAACTGTGCTAATCACTATGTATAATAGCCAAACATTTTTCATTGGAAGGTTTTCGCTCACTGTACAGAACCGGGTTATCTGATAAAGCATTAATAAGTGTGTGAGGTCCAGGGTGAACAGTTAATCTGGAAGGTTTCAGTACTGATGTTTCTTTCCCCCTATCTTCCTTGTCCTACTTCTTTTGAATAGTGTTCACTTTCTCTTCCTTTTCAGGTGAATCTTAAAGTTTCAGTACAGTTTTAGAGGTAACAAAGTTCAGGTTAAAATTTTTTGCAGTGTAAGCTCATTCAAGGCACTGAACTTTCTCATGCCATCCTGGTTAAAAAAAACTAAAACTCCAAACCTGTAGAATAACCAGATGTGACATTTGCTGAACTGTCCTGTATAAATAAGCAATAAATTACATAGTGAACAAGGACTATAGCAGGTGTGGTAAATTAGGAATGGCTTTTTGACATAAACTGATGATATTTTTACTTCTTCTGGAACAATCAGAAGTATTTTTTTTTTTACATGCTCAATCTTTTTTGTGAAACTTTCTTTCATAACAGTATAAAATCTAGCAACACTTTATCACAGCATCCCTGGGTGGGAGGTGTTGCTTTCCTTCACCATCTATAAATGTCCCTAAATGAAGAATTTTTGCCTCAAGATGTGCATTCCTCCAAATTATTTGTGAAATTTCCTTTGAAGAGAGTCCAACTACTGTAGAAAAGTTTAAATCCCGCATAAGGATAGTCATTTTGTTTTCCAATATTTCACGATTTTTAGAAGGTGGCAAAGTCTTTAAGCTTTTTTGTCCAGACCTGGGCTTTTTTATTTATTTTTATTTTTGTTTGTTTGTTTGTTTTTTGTTTGCAGTACGCGGGCCTCTCACTGTTGTGGCCTCTTCCCGTTGCGGAGCACAGGCTCCGGACGCGCAGGCTCAGCGGCCATGGCTCACGGGCCCAACCGCTCCGCTGCATGTGGGATCTTCCCGGACCGGGGCACGAACCCGTGTCCCCTGCATCGGCAGGCAGACTCTCAACTACTGCACCACCAGGGAAGCCCTGGGCTTTTTAAAATAAGAATTTGAAGAAAACCGGTCTTCACTCAAGACACATGGAAAGACATCCCTAGTTTACAACGTCTTCTCAGACCCTTATGGTAAGGTATCCATAATCCTATTCTCTCCACAGAAAACTGCAAGGCACTTTTGGTTACAATTTGTGTTGCAACTTCTCTTACTTATTTATTACCTTTTGGTTAATTATTGGAACTCACTGTTCCATAAATCTGTGCCTGTCTTTTACCTTCTGTTTGACTCCCTGATTCTTGACTCTTACCTTCCTTCAACTTCAACTCTCAGGTGAAATGGGTAAACTCAGACTTGAAGATATATTTAATGTCTTAAATTGCTTTTATTATCGTCTTCGATGTTATATATAGAAAGAAGTTAATAGATCCTTTCTTTCACATCGGGAAATTATAAGTCAATCCTGTTTAGTAGCATGTGTCTCTCCATGCTCACTAGTAAACTCATAGCAACTGATGGTTGGTATGAATCTCTTTCTAATTAGGGAAGCACATGCTCTCATATCATTCTGAATAAGAGCAATGGTGTTTAATTTCTCTGATCCTTCTCACTTTATTGTCCATTAAGCAATACATGATGATTGTACAGCTTGTCAGAGAGAGTATGGGATGGTAGAATAACATGGGATTTGGAATATATTGCTTGGATTTGAGTTGTACACCATAACCAAGAAATTTATCCCAGGAAAGCAAAGTTGGTTTAATACCCGAAGTGAATTAATGTAATATACTTTATCAATAGAATGAAGGACAAAACCATAGATGTAAGAAAAAGCGTTTGATAAAATTCAATGCCCTTTCATGATAAAAGCAATCAATAAACCAGGAATCAAAGGGAACTTTCTCAACCTAGCAAAGGACATCTACAAAAGTCTTTCTTCTGGGAGCCCACACCGTCCTTTGCTCATCCATTCCGAAAACTTTACTTTTACCTGATTTTATGTAGAGACGTCTGGAACAGTCCAATGTCTGGGCCTGGGTCAGATTGTCTTCTAAGTGTGGGACTCAGTTTTAAGAAGTCTACTTGCTCACAGGTATATGCCATATTATCCACTCTAGTCTTTATTAATAATAAAGGTGATATTTTGGTTCATCTCAGCCCCAAATGCCTTAGACTTTATATTATTCCTCAATTGGCTCCGAATTGAGGCAGGGAAGAGGGGTGATAGTGTTGGGTCCCTTTAAAGACCCCAGCATGGGGCAATAGAAGACCCCAGCATGGGGCAATAGAAGACCCCAGCATGGGGCAATAGAAGGAGCAATTTACAGACAGGTTTTAGACATGCACAATAGTAATCACCAGAGTAATGACTAGAATCTTAGACTGTTTTTTAAAAGTTGGAAAGGATCCCAGAGGTCATCTAGCAGCTAGATTCTAACCCACAGGGGTTAAGTAATGTGTACAAGACTACCCGGCCATCTAGTGACATATCACAACTAGAATCCAAATCTTCTTTCAGCCCACTGCACTTTCCACCACACCCTGCTACTTCCTCAATACACTGAGATAAAAAATAGCACATTATGCTGTTTGTTATCATCTTATCTGCTTCCATGAAGGTCAGAATTTTGTCACTGCTATAGATGAAGAAAGAAATGCACTTAAGTTAAATAACTTTCCTTCGGTAATAGTGCTTATCAGAGGTAGCCCTGGAAATGAAAAATAGTACTCTAATTTTAGTTCAAGGCTGTACTCATGAGATCATTTTTTCTGTCAAAATGCCAAACTGAAATAAATAGGAGAGTGGGGCAGCATGGAAATACAGTCATTGCAGCAGAATCTCTGGTTATGTTAATTCAGCTGACAATCTTTGGTTCCTTTTCTAGCATGATGTCAGAGTATGTTGTGGTATTAAAATTTCCTCCTTTAAGAATAGAAGGAAATAAGTAGAATGGGGTGTCACTGCCTAACTCGAAAGCCTGTGATCTTAATTAACTATGATGTTTACTGCCTCCTCAGTTTCATACGGTGCAAAGGCAAAAGTTTAGACAATAAAATGAAAGTTATTCATAAAAGGAATAGAACTTAGCACTTGGCTATTACAGCTTTCTTTAAATAATCGTTCCTGTAAATTTATTGGTGGAAACACAATAATGTGAAAGGAACACATAAGGCCACTGAGATGACAGCAGATCTGTTAATCAGGCCACTACTCTTTGCTTTTCTACAAAATCTACAAATGAATTTGATTTTCTACAAAAAAAAGGTCTTTAATCCTATCTGCTTGCCGTGTTGAGAAGTCATTCATTCATTCATATGTGGTTTTTGAGCACTTACTGTGTATCAGGCACAGCTTTATGTACTGGGGGTAATACACAGAACGAAGTCCCTAATCTCGTTGAGAAGAGGGTATTATGAAACATGATAAAATCCCTTATTTGCTGTTGTTAGAGGTAGGCATTACTCTATTTAATAAAATTGTAATATAGAAAATAGAATAGAAAAAAAACTGTGGTCAAATAAGTTTGGGAAATAATGCAACTATAGTCTCTTCTTAATGCTTCAAATTACACAGTGGTATATTAAAACCCCTAAGATATTAGCCAATAAAAGAAACTCTTTAACTCCATTTCCCTGACTTATTTGACCATTTAGGCTTTTTTTTTTTTTTTCATTTTTGGGATAGCACTTAACCTCCTGTGGAATGAGTGTTCCAAAGAAGCCAGTTTTAGAAAATACTGAACTGTAAGAGCTCTTCGTATTGCTGTTTTTCTGTTTATATATGTTCTATGATTCTTTTTTTTAAATTATAGTTGATTTACAATATTGTGTTAGTTTCAGATGTACAGCAAAATGATTCAGTTATATATATTTTTTCCAGATTCTTTTCCACTATAGGTTATTACAAGATGTTGAATGTAGTTCCTTGTGCTACACAGTAAATCCTTGTTGCTTATCTATTTTATGTATAGTAGTTTTTATATTCTATGATTCTATATCAGTTTTAGTTTTATTTTATATGGTTAAGTTTTGGAAGACAAAAATGGACCTGCACTTGCCCAAATACATAATAATAATCAACTATATTATATAAGGGTCTATTCGGGCTTCCCTGGTGGCGCAGTGGTTAACAATCCGCCTGCCAATGCAGGAGACACGGGTTCTAGCCCTGTTCCGGGAAGATCCCACGTGCCGTGGAGCAACTAAGCCTGTGAGCCACAACTACTGAGCCTGCGCGTCTAGAGCCCGTGCTCCCAACAAGAGAAGCCACCACAGTGAGAAGCCTGTGCACCACAACGAAGAGTAGCCCCTGCTCACAGCATCCAGAGAAAAGCCCGCATGCAGCAACGAAGACCCAATGCAGCCAAAAATAAAATTAAATAAATAAATAAATAAATAATAAGGGTCTATTGGACATACTTTTTTTCTTTCCTTTTCCAGCTTTATTTATCTCTGTAAACCACTGTAACTTTTTAAAAAGTAGAGGGACTTCCCTGGTGGTCCAGTGGTAAAGAATCTACCTTACAACGCAGGGGACGCAGGTTCAATCCCTGGTCGGGGAACTAAGATTCCCACATGCCGGGGCAACTAAGCTCGTGTTCCACAACTACTGAGTCTGCATGCTGCAACTACTGAAGCCCGCACGCCCAGAGCCCGTGCTCCACAACAAGAGAAGCCCCTGCAATGAGAAGCCCACGCACCGCAAAGAAGAATAGACCCCGCTCGCCACAACTAGAGAAAGCCTGAGTGCAGCAATGAAGAACCAACACAGCCAAAAAGAAAAAAGAAACGAAAGAAAAAGAAAAAAAAATCTTGTTATGTCTTTTAAATCTCTTTTAATCTACATGTTCTCCCTCTGTCCTTTCTTTTCCTTATATTTTGTCTGTTATAAACTCAGTCTGTTTGGCACATAGACTGTTCTACCAACTGGATTTTGCTGATTGTACACTCATGATATAGTTCAGCATGTGTCTGTGCCCTCTGCATTTCCTAGAAGCTGGCAACTGGATCCAGAGGCTTCATCAGGCTCAGGTTCGATTCCTTTGTGTTCTTTTTTCAAGAAGTCTAGTTTTTCACTCTTTTTTCCTTTTAACATTAGCAGCCATTGATACTCAATATTTAGATTCATTAATTCACTGAGAGTTGCAAAAAGATGATATTCTCTTTCTACCATTTTGCTTTTATGTATTACTTTAGATAAATGATTGTCTAATGAGGTGCTATCTTTCATGTACTATTTGGTTATCCAATGGAACAGTTTTTACAGAAAAGGCAGGAAAAATGTTTGAGTTTTCCCTTCTACTTCCCTAGGTTTTGGTACAATGAATTGATTCCCTATCATGTTTTAAAATTTTCAATGAGGGCTTCCCTGGTGGCGTGGTGGTTGAGAGTCTGCCTGCTAATGCGGGGGACACAGGTTCGAGCCCTGGTCTGGGAGAATCCCACATGCTGCGGAGCAACTAGGCCCGTGAGCCACAACTACTGAGCCTGCGCGTCTGGGGCCTGTGCTCCGCAACAAGAGAGGCCGCGATAGTGAGAGGCCTGCCCACTGCGATGAAGAGTAGCCCCCGCTTGCCACAACTAGAGAAAGCCCATGCACAGAAACGAAGACCCAACGCAGCCAAAAATAAATAAATAAAATTAATAAACTCCTACCCCCAACATCTTCTTAAAAAATTTTTTTTTTCAATGAGATTTTTAAAATATTATAATGAACTTAAACATATTTAAGGGACTTCCCTGGTGGCACAGTGGATAAGACTCTGCACTCCCAATGGAAGGGACCGGGGTTTGATCCCTGGTCAGGGCACTAGATCCCACATGCATGCTGCAACTTAGGAACCGACAAGCTGCAACTAAGGAGCCCACCTGCCACAACTAAGACCCGGCGCAACCAAATAAATAAATAAACATATTTAAGAGATTTCAGTTTATTGCAACTCTTATCCTTTTTTTTTAGGCCGCGCCCTGTGACATGCAGGATCTTTGTTCCCCAACCAGGGATGGAACCCACGCCCCCTGCAATGGAATTTCAGAGTCCTAAACACTGGGCCACCAGGGAATTCCCCAACTCTTACATTTTTTGAAGTTTCAATTTTCCCTTGTTTGACTGTGGGGACTCTTCACATTGGCTCCTTGGACATGATCATAATAGTTTTCAATAGCATTCTTGCCAGCTGGTATGTCAAGGTGCTCCATTTTCTGCCACGGACTTTGAACCCTAGAATCAGCCATTTCCCCGAGGACTCCTGGTTTCTTTGAATGGGAAATGTTTCAAGACCACAACATAGTTGCTATTTCTAAGCCTCTTTAGTAGAATATATATTACCTTACAAGTTCATATTCATACTTCTGTTTTAAATTCAGAACGACATAGTTTTTACTTAACCTCTTCTAATATATTACATCTGTATCTTCTGTCTTCCACACCAAGAACCCTGGTTTCTTTGAATGGGAACTGTTTCAAGACCACAACATAGTTGCTATTTCTAAGCCTCTTTAGTAGAATATATATTACCTTACAAGTTCATATTCATACTTCTGTTTTAAATTCAGAACGACATAGTTTTTACTTAACCTCTTCTAATATATTACATCTGTATCTTCTGTCTTCCACACCAAGAACCCTGGTTCTCGAGGTAACAGGGGATGATAGAGTTAGCATATTCCATAGTTTTCATTTACTTTTTCCCACACGATACTAACAACCAACAACAGAATAACAATACTGGTTGTCTCAGAATAACAATACTGGGACTTCCCTGGTGGTCCAGTCGTTAAGACTCCGTGCTTCCACTACAGAGGGCATAGGTTCCATCTCTAGTCCCTCGTGCTGCATGGTGCAGCCAAAAAAACAAACAAAATAAAAACCAAAAAAAAACACAAAACTAATACTACTACGGATATTAATATTACTAATATTATCACCAATTACTAAAAGAATAGAAAAGCTATCTAACCTGACTGTGGTGCTTCTTCTTGTTTTTATTTAATGTTTAAAAAATATGACTGCTTTCTGAGATATCCTAACCCTGTTCCCCTCAACTACTTTTCATCTGGATCTCCTCTTTACTTCATCAGTGTTGTCCCTATCCTTAGCAGTTTTTATTCCAAGGCCAGTAGTTTCTCCTCAGGGGTATGTCCTGGAAGCGAGGTTTGGTTGGTCAGCATTGAGAATTCATATGCGTGAGACTGTTCCCACCCTTTCAGGTCTTACGAGGACTCCATTGCACTCATCTGCTATTGGAATGGACAAAACCCCTCCCAGTTTCATTTGCTATTCTCAGATTGGCTTTCCAGCAAATATCTGTTTCTCCTTGGGATTCTCCAAGTTTCTGGTTCATTGAATATCTAATTGATTGATTCCTCTCCTCTCTTGCATAGACTCTAATATCGTGGTCCTGTGGTTGTTGGTGATTTGTCCCCACCTGCTCATATTTTGTGGGGATAATTTATCATCTTGTTTTGTTGTAAGTGTTATCCATGGGTTTTAATTTTGTTTTTCAATTTCTCTGTTTGTATGTAGGGTTTTGAGAAGATCCAAAAACTATGCTGTTACTTCCTAGATGCCCAATATAACTTTCCATGGACTGAAATTTAATTATTTTTAAATGACACATTATGCTTTTTCAAAATAACTATTCTAAAATCATTTCACCCTTACAGAAAATTCTCAGAACAGTACGAAGGATTTTAGTTTGCCCTTTACACAGATTCTCTAATCAGTTGTTAACATTTTACCATATTTGTCTTATTCTCTCTCTTATCTCTTTCTCACTCAATTATTTTGTATGTGTAGTAAAATTCAGTAAAATCATTAAAATCGAGAAATTAAAATTGACACAAAACTACCATCCAACCCATAGCCTGCATTCGAATTTCACTAGTTACGTACCATTAAATCACCCGTTCCCTTTTAATCCTGGATCCAATAGAGGATCTTGTGTTATACCTAATTTTATGTGTCTTTAGTCTCCTTCTTGGAGCAGTTCCTCAGTTTTCCATGTCTTTCATGATGTTGACTATTTATTTATTTTTTGGCCACAGCACGCAACTTGCAGGACATCTTAGTTCTCTGACCAGGGATCAAACCCCAGGCCCACAGCAGTGAAAGCACCGAGTCCTAACCACTGGACTGCCAGAGATTTCCTGATATTGACTTTTTAAAAGAGAATAGGCCAGTTACTTTGTAGAACGTCCATCAATTGGAGTTTGCCTTATACTTATTATGATTGGATTCAGGTTATTCATCTTTTTGGAGAAGTACCAGAGACATGATGCTATGTTCTTCTCAGTGCATTATCAGGAGGCAAATTAGCAAGTGTTAATTTGTCCCATTTCTATCAGTGTTGACTATTATCATTTCATTAAAATGATGTCTGCCAAACTTCTTCATTGTAAAATTAATAAGTATCTTGTACTTATTAATTAATACATTGTTAATAAGTATTTTATGGAGAGCTACTTTGATGTTATGTAAATGTCCTGTTCCTCATCACATTTTCACTCCCAGTTTTCATGTCCGTTGTTGGTTCTTTGCTGAACCAATTATTACTATAATGGTTGGCAAATGGTGATATTCTAGTTCCATCATTCCTTCTACATTTATTAGTTGGCATTGTCGTACTCTAAAATAAAGCTTCTATTCTTACCCCATTTATGTATTTACATCTATTTACATCAGGATAGACCCATGGATTCCTTTTTTTTTTTTTGCGGTACGTGGGCCTCTCACTGTTGTGTCCTCTTCCGTTGCGGAGCACAGGCTCCGGACGTGCAGGCTCAGCGGCCATGGCTCACGGGCCCAGACGCTCCATGGCATGTGGGATCTTCCCAGACCGGGGCACGAACCCGTGTCCCCTGCATCGGCAGGCGGACTCTCAACCACTGCGCCACCAGGGAAGCCCCATGGATTCCTATTTTATCCAAAGAATCATAATCTGTTGCTTTCATTATTCATTTTAAGTTTAAATTGCCATAGGGACTTCCCTGGCGGTCCAGTGGTTAAGACTCTGTGCTTCCACTGCAGGGAGCCTGGGTTCAATCCCTGGCTGGGGAACTAAGATCCTGCAGGTCACACGGTGTGGCCCAAAAAAAAAAAAACGTTTAAATTGTCCCAGATTTAGCTGACAGAAACTCTTCAGTCTGGCTCTTGTCCTCATGAGCCTCATCATTTTTCACCACATGTCCTCATCATTTTTCGGGTACTTCTTTACTTTTATGCTCAACAAGATGTTCCAGGAACATAGTGTACTTTCCCTGTCCCAGCCCTGAATTCAACCATTTCTTCAAGGAGTTCTGGATCATCTTAGTGGAGAACGATATTCAGAAGCCACCCTCTGGGTGCTAGGAGTGCTCATTACTACTAGGGGATCACTTCTTCCAGGCCAAGTTTTCTTCCTTTCCACATTAAGTCTAGCTCCCACTGTCTCAATATACTTACTTAATCTTCCTGTGTGCCATCAATCTCCTGACCTAATGGCAGACTGAGACATCACCCGCCACTGAGGCCAACGTGTAGTGGAAATGAGGCCTCTCCCAATCAGCCAGCTCCATTGCTCTTCCCACTGTAACGTGTGAATTGCATTATACCAATACAAAGCAGATGAGATACTTTTCAACTCATTCCTATTCTTTATGCAAAAGAGAGTATATCTGAAACTTGGGATTCCATTCATATAATTTATCGTAATTTAAAAGATTCATTTTACTGTAGAAATTAATGTCATAAATATTATAACTCAAATTTTCTTACTGAAATTTCTGGTTTTGTGTTTATGTGTTTGTTATGACACAGTGAGAATATTTGCTCAACTGCTTTCTGGGTGTACATCAAACAGTCTAATAGGCGACACATGACCAGTAGGAAAAAAATATAGTGAGAATTTTAAAAAATTCAATTAGCCACAAAAATCACTTCTTGTACTGAAAGACTGATCTTAAAAAGCTAACACAGAGCACAATGATGTGAATGTGTTTATTAATACCACTGAACTGTACACTTAAAAATGACTAAGATGGTAAATTTTATATTATGTCTATTTCACCATAATAAAAAAAAATGGGGAAAAAAAAAAGCTAACACAGGGACTTCCCTGGTGGTCCGGTGAGTAAGACTCCACACTCCCCGTGCAGGGGGCCCAGGTTCGATCCCTGGCTGGGGATCTAGATCCCACATGCATGCCGCAACTAAGAAGCCCACATGCCACAACTAGGAGGCTGCATGCCACAACTGTGAGCCCGCATGCTGCACTAAAAGATCCCACATGCAGCAAGCAAGACCTGGCACAGCCAAAATAAACTAAAAAAAGGAAAAAAAGCTAACACAAATTTAACTCAATAAATGTGTCTCTAAAATATGAACAATGTTATTGTAAGCTTTGCCATAATCGATAGCTACTGTTTGCAGATAATAACTTTTATCTGTATGAGCATTACTGCTTATAAAACACTTAACAACTATTGATATTATCTCAATTAATCTTTTTCCAGCTCTGTGAAGTAGAAGATATTATCGCCATTTTACAGATAAGATCACAGGCTTATAGAGGTTATGCAACTTGTTAAGGACTGCCCAACTATTAGGTGGCAAAAATGGGATGTACACATAGTTCTTTTAACACATAACTTATTGTTTCCTTTTCACTATTTCATTCCTCTGAATTGGGATTTTTCTCTCATTTCACTCCTGTTGGCCAGATTACAAATGGATAACTACTTTCCCAAGTAATTTACTAATTAGCCTGAGGTTATTCAAGCAACTCAGATCTCATTTCTCCAGAGCAGCAGAGAGTGCTTGTCCCCCAATATTAATTTTCCCCTCATTCTACAGTAATAGAATGGTTAGCCGGGAAAATGGCCACCCAGAGTAAAGTTCATTCCCTAGCCTTGCTGGCAGGTAGGTATGATCATGTGGTAAGGTAGCCATGTGTGACAGCTTCTAGGAACCTTCCTTCACATGTGCCCCTTTGCCCTTTTTTGTTTGTCACTTCCTCCATCCTGCTGCCTGCAGGAGAGATCTTCCCTTGGACAATGAGAATTAGGGCTACCCCCTAGGAATGTCATTAGGGTGGTGAGCTAGAGCGAGACTTCTGGGTCCCAAGGACGTTATGGAGCAGAGCTGCTGTACCAATCCTGTGCTACAAAGTTCCAGACTCTTAATGGAGAGAGAGAGATTGAAAATTTCTACTTTGTTTAAGCTAATGGTACTTTGACTTGTCCAGTCACAACCTAGTTCAGTATCCGTTTGTGGAATCCTAGTTATCTTCCCAACATTTGTTTCAGCCTTCTGCCATTAGGAACCGGCCTGGTGGTGGAGTGAGATTGACCATAAACCCCACAACTAGAGGTCACATGACTGATTACCAGCCAACCTGGGTTATTGCAATGTGAGGTGGTAAGAGTGATTGGTTCAATGATGAGAACCCAAGGCAATCAGCTTATGGCTTTCCAACCTGGCCCTAGCAGTTGGTTCAGGTGTGATACAAACAGTGTGATGTTTGGGAGAAGGATGTAACCCTAGATGTAAACACTGAAGCAGGTAGCTTTAGAGAAACTGGGGTGAGGATATAGCTGGCTTGTGGAGGAAGGTGAACCAAGAGAAATGTGGGAAATGGTGTTTTCCCTAAGTTTGGACCAACCCTAAAGCCTGCCCATTTAGTGGTCTTTTCAGGAAAGTGAGCCAGCAAACTCAGTTACATTGGTTAAGATAATTTGAATTGGTTTTTATGTTATCTGCATCTAAAGACATCTTAACTAATATACCTTCCAATGGCTTCAGGATTATATCAGTATCCAATAATGTAAATCAACATTTCCAGGGAAGTTTTTTTTTTTTTTTTGCGGTACGCGGGCCTCTCACTGTTTTGGCCTCTCCCGTTGCGGAGCACAGGTTCTGGACGCGTAGGCTCAGTGGCTATGGCTCACGGGCCCAGACTCTCCGCGGCATGTGGGATCTTCCCGGACCGGGGCACGAACGCGTGTCCCCTGCATCGGCAGGCGGACTCTCAACCACTGCGCCACCAGGGAAGTACTTTTGACAGGAGGTCCTAATTTAACACAGCTTGTTCATATTGGTGACCCTGTTGCTTTATTCTCTAATTTTATTTTCAAAATCTTGAAGGATCCTTTTGCAAAGGCTGAGGTGTCTGTGTTAAAGTTCAAATGTAGGGACCCCCCCGGCAGTGCAGTGGTTAAGACTCCACGCTTCCACTGCAGTGGGTGCAGGTTCCATCCCTGGTTAGGGAACTAAGATCCCACATGCCCTGCAGTGCGGCCAGAAAAAAAAAAAAAAAATTCAAATGTAGAGTTCATCCTTTCTGGAAATATTCCTTGGTTTTCTTATGCTGTCTCATTTCTCACCTTTTTCTCTGCCAATTTTTCACATTGTTTCTGTACTGACCCCTTTATTTTATTTTCTCTGTTTTCTCTTCTAACTCCCTAAAGGTGGGCATGTCTTAATGTTTAGTCCTGGACCCCCTGATTTTCTTTTTTTTTTTTCGGGCCCAGCCGCTCCGCGGCATGTGGGATCCGGGGCACGAACCCGCATCCCCTGCATCGGCAGGCGGACTCTCAACCACTGCGCCACCAGGGAAGCCCCAGACCCCCTGATTTAATACGAAGTCTTTCTCAGAGGTGCTGCTCACTCTTATGACTTCAAGTCATGTCTTCGGCCTTCTCCTTTTGTTTCACGCCTCCATTTCCACCTCCACTACGAAGTACGGGAGCCACCTAAATGCAGTGTACCTAAAGCCTAAATAATTTTTCATCTAAAACAGCTCTCTCTAAGAAGTTTTCTATTTTTGCCTCTGCACCATCATTCTCTCAGTTTCTCAATTTCAAAACTTGTCATCCTTATGTTCTGCTTTCCCTTTTCTACCACATGTACCCTGTAACCAAAGTGTAGTTTCTTCCTTTGTGATGTTTTCAAGGACCACTACCCTGGCACAGACCTTCACACCCTCACATCTGGATAACTGCATTTATTTTCTAACTTGTCATCCTCTCTCTACACCTCCAATCTATTTTATATGTGAATTCTGAAAAACTGTCTTGCTAAAAAGCTGGGGCGAAGTAAGAGAGTGGCATGGACATATATACACTACCAAACGTAAAATAGCTAGCTAGTGGGAAGCAGCCGCATAGCACAGGGAGATCAGCTCGGTGCTTTGTGACCACCTAGAGGGGTGGGATAGGGAGGGTGGGAGGGAGACGCAAGAGGGAGGAGATATGGGGATATATGTATATGTACAGCTGATTCACTTTGTTATAAAGCAGAAACTAACACACCATTGTAAAGCAATTATACTCCAATAAAGATGTTAAAAAATAAAATAAATAAAAAGCTTTAAAGACTCCTTACAGCTTTTATCCTGGCATTCAAGGCCTCCCAAATTGGTGCTTGCTTACATCAACCAGCACAGGGGTGTACTCATTTCTTCCCAACTGCTGCATTTATATCTTCTTTGCTCACATCCTTCTCCACTTTCCGAAATGCCCTCTTCCTTATCCATTGTCTAATGTTTCTCCTTTAAAGCTAATCTCAAGTTCTGCTTCCTCAAGGAAGTAGTTTTTAGGGTGGTAGGATAGAGGCCGCTCTCCAACTCCTCCCTTTCTCTCCCAGAGTTAGATACATGTCAGGCCAGCCTAGTGGAAGACATCCAGCCTTTTAGTAAACCTTCTAGCAAGTGCAGGAAACAACTACAGGATTTTTAACCATATCTATGGATGATTGATTATTTTACGGATACCACAACCTGTGTGCAGACCACTAAGTTCTCTTTTTTCTCTTTCCATCTTGAGCCTCCAGGGTGGGAAACCCCAAGGGACTTGGTCAAAAGACTGACAACTGGCACAAGAAGAAATGGGTCCCTGAAGCCAGGGAAAGGGAGATTAAAAAACAAAAAACTCTGTAGCTATAGGGGAGGAGGCTTCTCTGATAAGGAGGTGGGGGAGGGAGAGGTCGAGATCTGGCTCCAGTGAAGGAATTTGGGGAGTAGAAACTGATATAAGAAAACAGGTCACTCCTGTATCTCCAGTGCTAGATGTTAAAGGCTGTTTTGCACCTTCTTTCAGTCTCTGTGAACTGGACCTGTCTCCAAGTGGTAAGACTACTTGGGGACAAGTACAGTACAATTTCCTCCTTTCTAGAATATCAATATAATGTATCGGTCAGCATGCTGGCCGGAAATAAATGGCACACTCAATGGGGTTAACTGAAGAGTTTATACAAGGACTATTGTCAGAGTTGTGGGCAGGGTTAAGGGCCCCGACACAGTGCTGGTGAAGTACCCAGGGATTAGCAACAGCTGAGAGCTGTTACCACCATAGATCTGAAAAGGCAAGGGAAGTGAGCAGTGTCAATAGAGACTCGGGGAGCTGGAACCATGGAAGAGAGACTCCCTGGCAGTAGGTGCGGCCATAGAGTAACATGACCTCTGCCAGAACCACGCAGGGTTGTAGACAATGAGTTCCCATATCTCTCCTTCCCTCCCTCCCATTATCAGGAGCAGTGCTTCTCTTTGGCTATTCCCAAGGGAGTACAGGGCATGCAGTCCTTGGAGGTCATCCTTCTAAGGCACAGAAAGCAGGGCAGAGAAGAGCAGATAATGGATTTGTGGTGAGCGGACCAACCCAGAGTACCTCACGCACTGGAGTTAGAACAGCGATTGTTCCCTATTCTGAATCCCACAGCACTTAGGCTTACATCCTCATTTCAGTTTTCAACAAACATCTCCTGAGCACTTTCCATAAATATTAGATGCTTTGGGATGAAATTAACCAGACGTGGGTCCCTTAGGAACTCAAATCTAATGGGCAAACCCTGGACATTTGGAATTTGCTTGGCTTTGGGGTGTGCAGAGGATTGCTCATTTCAGACTGCAGGAGCAGAGATGTGTTCAGAGATGTCTTCTCTTGGGATGTGAGTTTTATGTCAGGCTCCTTTTAGAACTAGAACATTAGTCCGGATATTGTGGCAAACCTGGCAATACCACAATGGCTTTTGCAAGAATCACCTCTGAATCAGGTGGTGTGGCTCTCTGTTCCCTGCTCTTGTCTCTCTCCCATCTTTTTAAAATTTTTTTTGGGGGGGCTACATCGAGTCTTAGTTTAGGCATGTGTGATCTTTCATTTCGGCATGCAGGCTCTTCGTTGTGGCACGCAGGTTTCTCTAGTTGTGGCGCTCAGGCTCAGTAGTTACAACATGCGGGCTTAGTTGCCCCGCAGCACGTGGGATCTTAGTTCCCTGACCAGGGATCAAACCTGTGTCCCCTGTGTTGGGAGGCAGATTGTTAACCACTGGACCACCAGGGAAGTCCCTTGTCTCTCTCTATTCTTGTAACCCTACTTTTCTCTGTTTGCTAACCGCTCATCTCTTTGTATGTCTCCCTCAGATTCCCTGAGACAGGGTTATACTGTGTCACTTTGACCCTCTATGCCCCTATTAGAGTTCTTCTATAAGCCACTTCAAGGGCAAATATTCTCCTTATGTTTAGTCTATAGATGAACCGTTATGTCCTGTGTAGCCAGGTCACATGATCCAAGTATGGCAACTGTAATGAGCATCTGTCATTCACGGCTGCCCCAAATCTTCTGATCATTCTCTCTCCATAATCATACTTCCTCACAGTAGAAATCCTGCCTTCAGTGTGGAACCATTTCCCTTTCCCAGCTTTCCTTCTTGTTAGGGTGCAGACATGTGATATAAATTCTGCTAACCAGATTCAAGACTTTGTTTCCGAATGGAGTTCTATGCACAAAGAGGGAGAGGTCAGGGTATGCATTTTGCAGCTGCAGATCCTAGCAAATGTGGTGTGATTCTGGAGCTGGTGAAGTGAACCATAGAAACAAAAGGAGATGGGCATCAACAGCTACTCTTACTCTGTATCCCAGTTCCAAAAAGCTTTTAGTCTCCCAGAGGCTGAGGACTATGGAAAGAAAAGAAAAGGCCATCAAAACAGTTGACGTCTCACAGCCAGAGGAAACTTCTTAAAATGCAAAGACTCCCTTCTGCCTCTGCTGTTGCCAAGCAAAGGTGTGACTGGGCTTTTCCGCTGTTCTAGGTGGAAGATATGGAACAGATAGGGCAGAGCTCAGTGCACAGCAGGGTCCAATCTACATCAGCTGATTCCCATCTGACCCAGAGATACACTGAGCTAGTCTAGCCCCACCTACCCTACATCCACTCACCCCAAGACACATGAGCAAATCTAGCCAAGATCAGCAGCACTGCCCAGATCAGCCCAGATCAGCTCACCCCCAGGTAACCTTGACACATGTAAGCAAGGCCAGCTAGGGACCATCAGACCTACTCATCCCTGACTAGTTAAAACCAGCCAGTTCCCAGATGACACACAGTTTCATTGTCAACAAGATTGAGCTACTCATTGAGCTGGACCAGACCTGGGTACCCCATGATTCAAGGACCAGGCTCTGCATTGAGGAGACGCTCACATGGCCCAATACTCCTGCCACTGAGAGGAGCATCTATCCAGCACACAACAGCCCCTAAGATTCTCACTCTGAACAGCAGCCCCTGAAGGGCTTCTGGGTCATCAATCATTTTACCACTATATACAGGCATAGTTTGAAAATCATGCTTTCTTTGATCCCAGCTGGACTGCACATTCTTGAAACGTGAAGACTTTGAAAATACCACTTGCTTCTCCCTTAGTTTTTTTTAAAAATTTATTTAATTTATTTTTGGCTGCGTTGGGTGCTCGTTGCTGCCCATGGGCTTTCTCTAGTTGCGGTGAGAGGGAGCTACTCTTCGTGGTGGTGCACGGGCTTCTCATTACGGTGGCTTCTCTTGTTGCAGAGCATGGGCTCTAGGTGCGTGGGCTTCAGTAGTTGTGGCATGCAGTCTCAGTAGTTGTGGCTCACGGGCTCTAGAGCACAGGCTCAGTAGTTGTGGTGCACAGGCTTAGTTGCTTCGTGGCATGTGGGATCTTCCTGGACCAGGGCTCGAACCCATGTCCCCTGCATTGGCAGGTGGACTCTTAACCACTGCGCCACCAGAGAAGCCCTCTCCCTTAGTTTTAAATGTAAAATTAGTGAAGTTGAAACTCTGTAACCCCTTCAGCACTTCTCACTCACATTCAAAGGCCAGCCAGACACAAACCAAGGAAGGGAGCTGAGAATAGGGAGTTTTCTGTGAGCTTTGTGCGCAGGGTAAGGCCTCCAAGGCCTCAGAATAAAATGTTTACTCAAAAAAGGGAGAGCCATTGGCTAATGTTTTACTGGCTCTTCTTCCCCGCCTCCATTGAGGTCTGTGCCTATTGCCAGCCACTGGTTTGGCTCTGGGCCAAATGATCTGGTGTCTTCTCTGCAGTTTGAGGTAGCTGGCAGGGTCCTGGGAACATGAAGTATTCCAAGAGATTCTCTGTGTCATACCAGTCCCAGAGACACTGTGCCAGGTGGTGGCAGCACACACAGAGGAATGCAGACCTGGCCCAGATCCTCATGGATTCCTGGAAATGATGTACTTATATTCATAGTCATAGTTTTAATTATTAAATGCTACTTTATGCAAGTAGACAGAAAGAACTGGCTACTGGAGTCTGTGCCCTTCTGGAGAAAGACATCTAGTTTTTGACAAGCTTAGCCTCATTCAAAAAGAATTTAGAAAAGGCTACATGCTGCATGATTCCAACCACATGACATTCTAGAAAAGGCAAAACTGCAGATACAATAAAAAGATCAGTGGTTGCCAGGGGTTGTGGAGCTAAAAGGAATGAATAGGTGGAGCACAGCAGAATGTTAGACCTGTGAAACTGTTCTGTATGAAACTGTAAGGAGGGTTACCTTTGTCAAAGCCCAAAGAATGTACAACACTAGGAGTGAAGCCTAATGTAAACTATGGACTCTCGGTGATAATGATGTGTCAGACTAGGTTCATCAGTTGTAGCAAATGGACCACTTTGGTGGGGGATGTTGATAATGGAGGGGTGTGTGCCTGCGTGTGAGAGAGAACAGGGGGTGTATGGTAACTTTCTGTCCCTTATGCTCAATTTTGCTGTGACCCTAAAAATGTTCTAAAAAAGAAATTTTATTAATTACAAAAAGCAATCTGAAACTTACAGAAAAGTTGCAAGTGCAATACAGATAACATTTTATCTTAAACCATTCAGGAGTAAGTTACCAACCTGATGCCCCAGCAACCCCAAATAGTTTAGGGGTCTGTATAGGACATTCTCCTTCATAGTCACAATACAACCATCAAAATCAGGAAATTAACACTGATAATACAAACCAATCCTGAGAGCTCATTAAATTTTTTTTTTTTTTTGCGGTACGCGGGCCTCTCACTGCCGTGGCCTCTCCCGTTGCGGAGCACAGGCTCCGGACGCGCAGACTCAGTGGCCATGGCTCACGGGCCCAGCCGCTCCGCGGCATGTGGGACCCTCCCGGACCGGGGCACGAACCCGCGTCCCCTGCATCAGCAGGCGGACCCCCAACCACTGCGCCACCAGGGAAGCCCAGAGCCCATTAAATTTTATCAAATGTCCCAGTAGTATCCTTTAATGCAAAATAAAAGATACAATTCAGGAAAAGAAAAAAAAATGTAGAAGCCTCAAATCAACTTTAATGGATGCCACATTTGAGGACAAATGATCAGAAATATAAAAACTGGAAATCATTAAAAAAGAGTTGGAAATTTCCGATGCTTTTGGGGGGCTTAAAGAAATTGAGAAAAGAAACGAAAGAAGAGAAACGTAAACACTTAAAACAAGTTGAGCTGATGATTGACATTAAGAAAGATTCAGTCTTTAGAATGTTACCAAGTTCTAGTTCACTCTGCTCCCCACAGGACAGGCCAATAAATCGGGAGACAAGGTGTTGAGGCAAGGAAGAGCGACTTTATTCAGAAAGCGGGCAGAAGGAGAAGATGGCAGACTAATGTCTCAAAATAACCATCTTATGGGGTCTGGGTGCCAGTTTCTTTTATACAACAGAGAGAGGGAGGAGGTGAGGAAGTAAAGTTAAAATGCCATTAGTTTTGCCTGGTTGGCCAGCATCGGGGATGGGATGTGTTACTTTCTTCTTTTCTGTAGCCATTCACAGGTGGGCAGGGTCAGATTGTCTCCCTGTGAGCTGAACAAAGGCACTTTAGTTTAAAATTCAGGCAGATGGGCTTCCCTGGTGGTGCAGTGGCTGAGAGTCCGCCTGCTGATGCAGGGGACACGGGTTCGTGCCCCGGTCCGGGAGGATCCCACATGTTGCAGAGCGGCTGGGCCTGTGAGCCATGGCCGCTGAGCCTGCGCGTCTGGAGCCTGTGCTCCGCAACGGGAGAGGCCCGCATACCGCAAAAAAAAAAAAAAAAAAAAAAAAAAAAAAAAATCTTAAAATTCAGGCAGAGGGGCAGGGTTCCCTGAGGCAGGCCATTATATATGATTATAATAACAGAAGCAACAAAAAGCAAAGTTAAATTCAAAGAAACAGATCCAACATGGAGTCAAAATTGGCTCTTCCCTGTTACAAGAAGAGGCATCAAAAAACCCCCACAGAATATCAAGTAACTGCAACCAAAACAGCCTTCAATATACATGACAAGAGTGAGAAACAATTTCAGAAGCACTAAAAGATGCTTTGAATGAAAATTCTGATTTTCAGGGAAACGTAAATCTGTACTCAGAAGAATAGAAAGGAAGAATGACCAAACTAATCCAACAGAAAAAAAAAAAGTTAGAATATGCTAAAATGCCCATGGAACAAGTTCTGGATGATAAAGTCAGAGCAAGGCTCTGGTGAGCGTGTGCTAACAATGAGCCATCAGGCTGCCATCCTTAAGACTACATACATGGTGGGCACTTGGAATTGGATATAACAAATGCTTTAGAAAATGTTCACCTCCTAGAAGATGAATAAAAGGGATTTTGAAGAAGTGGATCGATACATCTGAGTTAAATATTTATTTAAAACTTTTTAAAGAAAAGAGAAACCAAATGTACACTGAATTAATGGAAAAAGGTAAGTTACTTGATGCACTTAAGATCACATTAAAAGTCTGTAAATGTAAGTGCCTTTAAGTGAGAAAAAAAAAAACGAAACAGGGCAAGGGAGGGGCCCACAGTCTGGCTGAAGCTCCAAGTTCTTTCTGAACTGCATCAAGAAAACGAAATGAATTTTTACCAAATAACCATTTTACTCTCGGTAGATAGAGGAAAACCTTTTCAAAGCAGATGTGAAGATCAGCTATGCATGTGAAGAGCTGAAGTCCTACTAAATAGAAACCAAAGTTCTTTCAGAAAAATTCAAAAGAACTGCTGGCTATTATCAATGGTAGTTTATTTTCCATGAGAGAAAGGCTCATGTAATGGGTTGAGAGCTGCTGGCTGAGAGAAACTTTGATAATTTAAGAAGAGAAAAGCATGCTTTAAGACGTTTGGAAAAAGATCCTGATGTTCCTGGTCTTCCAAATAGGATATTTGGCAGAGATCCATGAGGGCCAGGGTCCTATATGGACCAAATGCCACCCCCAAGGGGTTGTTACCACATGCAAGTTCCTGGGCCCGATGCACAGTGAGGCCAAACAATCGGAAACATGGGAGTTTGGAGCAGAGAAAGGTTTATTGCAGGGCCAAGCAAGGAGAGTGGGTGGCTCATGCTCAAAACTCCCCCCTGAACTCCTCAGTGGTTTTGGGGGAGCTTCTATAGGTAAAATTTAGGGTGAGGGCTGCAGGGTGTATGACCTTCTCCTGATTGGTTGGTGGTGAGGTAACAGGGCTGTGTTCCAGGAATTCTGTTCTCAGCCAGAAGTTACCAGCCTCCTCCTGGGTGGGGGCCTTAGCTCCTGCAGAAGAACTCAAAGATATTATTATGTATATTCCTTGAGAAGGAACCGGGACTCTGCCCCAAGACTGTATTATTGTTTCCTGACTGCTCCTCCCTTGTTTCTGCATTCCCTCCCTTCCCTCCCTTCCCTCCCTTCCCTGATTAGCAACTGTTTGAATCTGCCCTTTGGAACTCAGGGAAAGTCCAAGAGGCTGAATGAATCCTATTTCCTACAAACAAGAAAGGGGTGGGAGGGGAGGGGTGGACAGAGAAAAGATTTGTACCCGGAAGGGCCCCACAGGGTCCTGCTCCGTTCCAGGGTCTGGATCCCAGAAAAAGGATCCACCCATAAGGCCAACTTCATCTTTTTTTTTTGGCCACGCTGCTCAGCTTGTGGGATTTTACTTTAGTTCCCAGACCAGGGATTGAACCTGGGCCCTCGGCAGTGAGAGCATGGAGTCCTAACCACTAGACAGCCAGGGAATTCCCAGGCCAACTTCATCTTGATATGAATCCTCTACCAGGAGCAAGACAGAGTTTTCCCGGTGCTCCTTACATTGACAGATGCTTAGGATCTTTTTTTTTTTTTTTTGGGTTCAACTTCCCACTGAACTGGGAGCCTCTGAGCCAGGCAGTTCCTCTCTCATCCTCCTTTCAGGATTTTGCAGGGGGGACACTTGGCAATTTCTAAGAAGTAGGTCCCCCTATTCTTCCCTTATTCTGGAAAGTAAGGACAAAGCTCCCCAGGAATTCTTCCCACCCTCCCCTGGGCAAATTCCTGACCCAGCACGTCCTCCACTGGCAGCAAGAAAGGTCTGTACACCAAGGCTCAGTCTCTATCCACACAGCCTGAAAACAAAGTGTATCACCTTCCAAGTTGATCTGCCCTCAATGAGTCTACTTTTGAAAATCCAAGACAACAGCAGGTTACTTTTTTTCTCTCTTCTAAAGTAAATTACATTTTTTTCTTTTAGTTTTATTGCTACTAAGTGATTATACAGTGGCTCAAATGGAGGCTCGATAGGATTATAAATTATTAGGGTAATGTTTTACAATGGTAGATCTTTAAAATGTGAATCTTTTAAAAATGTGAATCAATTGCTGGACTTCCCTGGTGGTCCAGTTGTTAAGAATCCGCCTTCCAATGCATGGGACATGGGTTCCATCCCTGGTCTGGGAACTAAGATCCCACATACCATGGGGCAACTAGGCCTGCATGCTGCAGCTACTGAGCCTGAGTGCCACAATTAGAGAAGGCCGCATGCCACAATGAAGAGCTCGCAGGCTGCAACAAAGATCCTGCGTGTCTCAACTAAGACCTGACACAGCCAAATAAAGTTTTTAAATAATCAATTGCTTTCATTTTACAACATTTGTAGATAGAATAATTATAATATTTTCATCTTTGTTAATAGATTCATTAAGATAATTCAAAACACACGAGTTTTTGCTTCTAAAATAATATTTGATTTTTTATTTTGTTTAACTGATTATACAATAGCTCAAATAGAAACTTAATAGGACTATAATTCTTTGTACACTACATAAATGTGAATCTTATTAATAAATTGTTTCCATCTTATTTGATTTCTAGCTAGTGTATGGTACTTTTGTATTGTTGTTTAACAAGTCTCTTCTATTGATCCAGAAAAAGCTTTTTTTTTTTTTTTTTGGTCTCTCTTACAGGGTGATTTTGAATTTTCTCATTTAGTTTCTCTGCTCTAGTTAAGTAGTTATACACTTGCTCAGAGATAAGCTTGATAGGATTATAATTCACAGGTAGTGTTTTATAAATGTATTATTTAAAAATGACTTTCACAAGTGAATGGTTTCCTTTTCTTCTATTTCTGGATGGTATAAGGACAACATTTCTGTCGTTTCTGTTTAACAAGTCTTCCATACATGAATTGTTGTAACAATTTTATATGAGATGTCTCACAACCAGAGGCATTTGAAACTCATAGTTTATTTCTCTACACCAAAGACTAAATTTACTCTAGTTATGAGACTGATAAGTCTAAATAAATTATTATTGCAAAAATGACCTAATTTCAAATATTAATTATTAGTAAAGTGGAAAAAGATATAATTCTATTTATAAGAGTGATATTTAAAAAATAAATTTTGGTTTAAAGAATAGAGTGGAAAAACAACAACAAAAAATAAATAATAATTTAAAAAAAATTTTAAAAACAAAAAAAATAGAAAAAAAATAAAGAATAGAGTGGAACTGAAACCGTGCACCTCAGATTGGGACTTGAACCCACGTGGCAGGACTCAAACCCAGCCAAAACCCACAGTCTTCCAACTGAGGTCACACACCTGGTTTCAGGACTTAATGAAGCTCAGGTTCTTGATGTCTCACTGCAGAAAGAATTCAGTAAGAGACAAAGTGATAGGTAAGAAGTGGATTTATTTAGAGAGAAGCACACTCCACAGACAGAGTGTAGGCCATCTCAGAAGGTGAGAAATGCACCAGGATATGGGGTTATAGGGGTGGGTAATTTCGCTAATGAGTGGGAGGAGTATTCCAGCTATTTTGGGAAGGGGCAGGGATTTCCAGGAATTGGGCCACTGCCCACTTTTTGATCCTTTTGGTCAGCCTTGGAACTGTCTTGGTGCCTGTGGGTGTGTCATTTAGCTTGCTGATGTGTTACAGTGAGCACATACTGAGGCTCAAGGTCTAGTGGAAGTTGACTTGTCCGCCATCTTGGACCCATTTGGTTCTAATCAGTTTCTGTCATGTCCTCGGGCTATGTCATTCTTTCAAAGGTTGTGCCCTGCCCCCTTCCCTCCCGTTTCAGAACAAGCAAAAACTGATGAAATTGTAGATAAGTCATGGTTTAATATAATGTTGGTTTTTCCTCATATTCTCATGAGGAAATGATCTTTGACTTAAGGCTCTATGGTATGTAAAAAAGCCCCAGGACGTAATTTATTGCTTTCTCACCCCTGACTGTAACTTCATCATCAAAAGCTCCTAAGGGTGGTTGCTGGAGCTGGCACTCAGGAGCTTGTGGGGGCCGATTATGCACGTCTCTTTCCAATTCCACGTTGTCTCTTCACATTAGTAGCTTGAAATTGGCCAGGGTGGGAGTATTTACACGAAGAAACAGGCACATGCTGTATGAATCAGAATCCCTGGAATAACCCTCCCCCACCCCCAAGAAACACTTTACCAGCAGATCCCTGGCCCTATAGCAGCAATTCTTAATCTTATTGTGCACCAGAATCACAAATGCCTGGGCTCCTCCTCCCAGAGATTCTGATTCAGTTGGTCGGGTGGCGCCTTGGCATCCTGCTCTTCAAAAACTCCCTGGGTGGGCTTCCCTGGTGGCGCAGTGGTTGAGAGTCCGCCTGCCAATGCAGGGGACGCGGGTTCACGCCCCGGTCCGGGAAGATCCCACGTGCCACGGAGTGGCTGGACGCGTGAGCTATGGCCGCAGAGGCTGCGCGTCTGGAGCCTGTGCTCCGCAACGGGAGAGGCCACAACAGTGAGAGGCCCGCGTACTGCAAAAAACAAAAACAAAAAAATAAAACACTGAAGGTGGGCTTCCCTGGTGGCGCAGTGGTTGAGAGTCCGCCTGCCGATGCAGGGGACACGGGTTCGTGCCCCGGTCCGGGAAGATCCCACATGCCACGGAGCGGCTGGGCCCGTGAACCATGGCCACTGAGCCTGCGCGTCCGGAGCTTGTGCTCCGCAACGGGAGAGGCCACAACAGTGAGAGGCCCGCGTACCGCAAACAAAACAAAACAAAACAAAAACTCCCTGGGTGATTCTAACGACAGCCAAGGTTCAGAACCACTGCCTATAAATACTTTCAACCAGCCTTTGATCTGTTTATTGTGCAAGAGACCTTTGGATGTTTCCTTAACACTTCTTTATGGAAAAATAAATCTACCCTATCAAGTCTGAGTTCTCATTTCCTGGGACCTCTCTTGAGAAGATTGTAGAATGCCTTGCACAGAGCCACAGGCTTTTCTCAGCTGGAAATCCCTCCTGAGGATGCTTGGGTATTATCAGTTCTCTCTCCCATCAGCTCTCTAACGTTATCACTGCATGGTTTCTTTATGCTGCACTGCTGCTTTTGACGTAAGTCCCTGGCACTAACTCATTTAAATAAGTAGAGCCTTTTCTTTTTCTTTTTTTTTATAAGACTTTTAAATCTTTCAGGCAAAAGTAAAAGGTTTTAATGATTAATCAGCTTTTTGTTTAGAGCTTACTGAGACTTCATTAGCCCTAACAATATGTTTGAAATTTATTTTGCATGAAGCATAGGGGTCAAGGGTTTGGGCACTTGGTGGGGTGACCATAGACAGTGCCTTTGCCACAGCTCCGTAAAGACACATGATGGAATCGTGTGGGTGTCTCCTTACATGCGTCTTAGCTCCTGTGCCCTCCAGAGTGCTTAGTCATTGAATGATGCTTTGTCATAAGTGAGACATATATTTCTGTGCTTTGTTTGTGTACAGCTCTAGAGGACATGGAACTAACCAGAAAAGAAGCTGATAGGGACTTCCCCGGTGGCGCAGTGGTTAAGAATCCGCCTGCCAATGCAGGGGACACGGGTTCGAGCCTTGGTCTGGGAAGATCCCACATGCTGTAGAGCAACAAAGCCCGTGCACCACAACTACTGAGCCTGCGCTCTAGAGCCCGTGAGCCACAAAAACTGAGCCCGTGTGCTGCAACTACTGAAGCCCGTGCGCCTAGAGCCTGTGCTCCACACAAAGGGAAGCCACTGCAATGAGAAGTCCACACACAGCAACGAAGTGTAGCCCCTCTTTGCCGCAACTAGAGAAAGCCCGCGTGCAGCAACAAAGACCCAATGCAGCCAAAAATAAATAAATTTATTCTTAAAAATTAAAAAAAAAAGAAGCTGATAGGAGGATGATTTAGGGATGAGAAGAGAACTTTGATACTCTGTCTCACTGCCAATTCTGTGTGTGCTTTTAAACCTCTTTATGGAAGCATTTGCCCCTAGAGTTCACATTCCAGGTGGCTTATAAATGCCTGAGATTTGTTATTGCCTTCTTGCTGGAAAAATGGAGCAGTAATGCCAGGGTAAGTAAAGACAGAAATCTTTTTTTTTTTTAACGTCTTTATTGGAGTATAATTGCTTTACAGTGGTGTGTTAGTTTCTGCTTTATAACAAAGTGAATCAGTTATACATATACATATGTTCCCATATCTCTTCCCTCTTGCGTCTCCCTCCCTCCCACCCTCCCTATCCCACCCCTCTAGGTGGTCACAAACCACTTAGCTGATCTCCCTGTGCTGTGCAGCTGCTTCCCGCTAGCTATCTATTTTACGTTTGGTAGTGTATATGTCCATGCCACTCTCTCACTTTGTCACAGCTTACCCTTCCCCCTCCCCATATCCTCAAGTCCATGCTCTAGTAGGTCTGTGTCTTTATTCCTGAAAGACAGAAATCGTAACTTCACTTCCTCCACTTAACAAAGAAGTATCATTTTTGTATAGTAAGACTTTTACATGTTTCACTAATAGTGTCATAAATACTTTAGGGGAAGAGGGGAAAAAAGAGGAATGAACTGAAGGTTTTTTGCTTTGCAGCAATATTACCTATAGGCAATAAGTAAGTTAATTGGTTTTCTTCCCAAGGGTATTCTTCACATCACAACGTCTTCTAAAATTTTCAAGTGAAAATTTTTCATTTACTTGTTACATTTATGAAATACATCTAAGATGCAAAAGAAAAATTCAGAATAATTTTACAAATATCTATGTATTCACCATTTTGATTTTTGCAAATATTAACAGTGAACCACTCATATTTGGTTCAGATATTTCCTTTCTTAAATAAATAAAATGTTCTGATATGATCAAAGTCCCTCTTTGTGCCTCTTTCTAATAGTTTCTTCTCCCTTTCTTCTCAGAAGTAACTATTATTCTGAAGTTGTTTTGGACCCTTCTCACCCATGTCTTTATACTTTTATTGCAATTGTAGCTGTCCATAAACAATACTTAGCATTGTTGTGTGTGTGTTTTATTTGCATGTTTTTAAGATTTGTGTAAATGGTAACGTATAGTGTGTATCCATCTGCAACTTGCTTTTATCACTGAACCAAATGTTTTCTGAGAATTACCATGTTGATACATATAGATCTAAATGATAATTCTAATACTGTTTCTTATTCCATTGTATGAATATATTCCTACATAGTCATCTATCCCCTATTTGTCCAGATCTCCTTTTCTTCTTTTTTTACACCTATAAATAAGGGCAAATTATATATACATGAAAATAATTTACTTTTCCTTAAGTATTTGAAAACAGCTTTCTTCTTCTTCGTCCTCGTCTTCTTCTTCCTCCTCCTCTTCCTTTTTCATTAGGTGCTAGTCATTCCTGCTCTGGATTTAAACTTGACTGACAGTTTTATAAAAATGACAAGGGTGGGCTTCCCTGGTGGCGCAGTGGTTGAGAGTCCGCCTGCCGATGCAGGGGACATGGGTTCGTGCCCCGGTCCGGGAAGATCCCACATGCCGCAGAGCGGTTGGGCCCGTGAGCCATGGCTGCTGAGCCTGCACGTCCAGAGCCTGTGCTCCACAACGGGAGAGGCCACAAGAGTGAGAGGCCCACGTACTGTAAAAAAAAAAAAAAAAAAAAACAAGACAAGGGTAAAAGAGAAGGGGGAGCCCATCTGGAATAAAATTTAAAGTTGGAAGGCTCAATTACTGCCTAAATGAATATTAAATTGTGCTTTTAAAACAAATAAGAAAACAACACTTGCCACAAGTTCATTAAATTGTAATTTAATATTTTTAAAAAAGATTCAAATAATTCATCTTTGACAACAATGCACAAATTATAGTCCAACACAGGATAAAACCCAGTGTTAATTTATAGCATCAGTGTCTCTGGAGAGAATATATAAGTCATTTTACCTTTGAGAAGGCACCGAGGAAAAATGTGAGCCTTTGAAAGGCCAACAGGCAGCGCTCCGGGCATGAAGACAAGTTAACCACTCAGGGAAGGATAACAGAGCTATGACCGTTGGAGAGGGTCATGCTCTTTAATTTGGTTTCATTTAGGTAAAATTGACAAGTTTGGCAATTGAAATAGCATTGCACTTAATGAAAAGATATTTTTACCTCTGAATATTTTGATATAGTCAATAAAATTGTTCTCATAGCTCATTCATTCACTGATTCCACAAATCAGTTTATGTCTTTAAAGAGCTCACAGAGGAGAAGGCAAGCTCTATACATAATAAAGTACACTGAAATGGTTTAAGTTAAATAGCAAAAGTGGAACAAGTTACCATGAAACATAGATTGGGAGGATGACAAATTTTGCTTAGGGATTCAGGGAATGAGTCACCGGAGTCGTGATATTGTAGTAGGTAAATAACATGTTTGTATGAACCACAGCACTTGTGTCTTCTCTGGGCAGCTGGATAGCCACCCTAATGTAAGGGCAATGGCGAAAAAGGTAAAAATGAAGAACACCAGTTTTATTCATTTTATGCCTCTTAGTCTAAGAGTGGCTTAACCAATAATTTTGGAGCTTGAAAAACAATTTTTTTTTCCTGTGATGTTCTAGCAAGGCTTTTATCATCAGAGTACAACTTCCTCCGCAAAGCAGGAAATTAAGAATCAGATGTGTCAACATAGAGAATAACTCATATGTGGAAATATATTTAGGACATTTCAGAGAAGTATTTAATGAACTTAAGAATGAGATTCTTACCACACATATTAACCACACATTGATTTTATTCAGAGAGTGGAGCTCTAGAGCTTTGCCAATACTGGAAATGTGAAAAAAATAATGCATGCAGCCATGCAAAAGTAGCCCCTGAGTAGCAGGGAATGCAGGAAGTCACTGAGAAAGAGAGAGGATTCAAACCTACCCTCAACATGTAGAGACTCGCATGGTATCATGTACGGACCAACAGGAGTCTTCTTCTCGACTAGCAATGTTTATAAAAGTCAAGTCATTTTGGTAAGAAAGTCAGGAAATATGAGAGGTATAGTGAGGTCAGAGGCAGAAGAGAGAAGGACAACATACAGGGAGCTGGAGAAGTGCAGCAGTAGTCAAAGGAACAGATGGCAAAGCCACGGGAGCAACGAATGGGGCCTTAAGGAGCATATAATCTGAATGTGAAAATGGGGGCTCCGAGATAAGAAAGCCAGAGTGGCTCTGAATGAGAGGGAGCAATCAGATGCTCCCACTCTTTCGTAAGGTCATTATGCCACTTTGGAGGCATGCTTTGTCTTTGTTGAGAGGAGGGGCACTGAAAGAAAGGACAAAACAGGCTCAATTTGCTTTAACAATACACGTATGTATTGTTGATCGCATGCGTCTTGCTGAAGGCCCACCAAAACATTACATATAACCCAGCAGTCTTAAGAAGGGGCAAGGAGTGAGGTGTGAAAAATTGGTGGGATTCTCTTAGAGTAACGGTCAACTCTAATACAGTAGGGTGATGGGGTCCGTGTGGTGGTGCATTCAAAAGAAGCCAACCACTGTATACTTTTCCAAGGAAAATATCTAGTTGATTAATTTAATATTAGTACAGTACTCGTTGATAAAACAAATGATTTAGCAAGGAAATGCTGGGAACTGAGCTCTGTACTTTTTGCAAAGTATCTTTGGTATTTCAAAGTAAGACTTGGCACTAAGAGCGTAGTTATGCCTGGTAGAAAATGTCAGCAAATTCTATAATTGCAGAATATGTTGGTGGCTTTTTTTTTAAAGAACTCACTTTTGAGCAAAATCTATGCCCTGGACCATTTTAGCAAGCTGATGTAACTACGTCCCTTTAACCAGGCAGCCTTTCCTTTGCTATGGCAGGTGCCTGTGAATTAGGTGTGCTGGAGCTGAGGAAGAATAAGGAGAGGCTGGCTAGTCTTGTGCTAATGCCACAGGCTCCCCCAGATTACATTTCAATGATTCGAAAATATCATTTTCTTAAAGATTTCAAAGTGTCACGAGTTCCTACTCATTTATTTAAAGACACAAACAGGGCTTCCCTGGTGGCGCAGTGGTTAAGAATCCACCTGCCAGTGCAGGGGACAAAGGCTCTATTCCTGGTCCGGGAAAATTCTACATGCCGTTGGAGCAACTAAGCCGGTGCGCCACAGCTACTGAGCCCACGTGACACAACTAGTGAAGCCCGCGTGCCTAGAGCCCGTGCTCCTCAAGAAGACAAGCCACTGCAATGAGAAGCCCACGGACTGCAACGAAGAGTTACCCCTGCTCTCCACAACTAGAGAAAGCCCGCGCTCAGCAACAAAGACCCAATGCAACCAAAGATAAACAAATAAACTTAATTAAAAAAATAAAGAACACAAACATGCATTAACAGAGATTCTTTTCCCACTGGTTTTATCAACTTCTAGTATCATTAGTTTAAGATTATTCCAGAAGCATAGCAAAACAAAAAATTTTTTTTTTCGGTACGCGGGCCTCTCACTGTTGTGTCCTCTCCCGTTGCGGAGCACAGGCTCCGGACGCGCAGGCTCAGCGACCATGGTTCACGGGCCCAGCCACTCCGTGGCATGTGGGATCTTCCCGGACCGGGGCACGAACCTGTGTCCCCTGCATCGGCAGGTGGACTCTCAACCACTGTGCCACCAGGGAAGCCCAACAAAATTATTTTATTATTAGGTTATGGTAGCACTTGCACCCAAAGAAATAGGTTAGTGTCTCTCCCCTCTGATTTATTTTCTATACGACAAACTCCCGCCCACAAATATATATTATATGTATCAGGATGTTTTCAGCTACTTTCAAATTTTTCAGGAAGTCCTATAAATGCCTTAAAAGTAATATAATTTATTATTTCATATAAAAAGAAGTCTCAAGGACTGTTTTAATCAGAAGTTCAACGATGTCATCAAGGATGCAAGTTACTTCCATCTTTCTGCTTTGCCATTCTCTCATGTTCTCTGCAGCTAACAACTCTCATGGTCCCAAGATGGCAGTCATAGTACCAGGCACCACATGCAGACACAATGACATCTAGCAGCAGATGAGGGACTTTTTCTACTTGTGTGTTTCTCTCTCTGTCTTATTGTCCCTAAATATAATTTTATTTAGGAAAGTAATGCATTTCAACCAAAAATGAACGTTTTTTATTTAAGGGTAAGAAAAGACATTTCCAGAAGTATCTCAGTAAACTACCCATTGCATTTCATTAGCTAGATTTGCATCACACACCTGTGCCTGAACCAGACCCTGACGAAGAGTTCGGGACCACACCGATTACTCTAGTGCAGTGTTCCCCGAGCTTAGCACCTTTGGCCTTTGGGGAGGGATAGTTCTTTGTGCTGGCAGTGCTGAACTGTACACTGTAGGCTGTTGAGCAGCACCCCTGGCCTCTCCTACTAGATGCCAATAGTACTTCCCCCCAAGTTGTGACAATCAGAAATATCTCCAGGCCTTGCTGAATGTCCCTTGGAGGACAAAATCAATCACCCCACTGAGAACCACTGGCTTAGGTCAATCATTATTCATCCCATGGATCTGGGTCCAGCTCCCCTGAAGCACACAGAAGGTGCCCCAAACCAGGATTCTGTTAGCAAGGAAGAAAAAGGAAATTGCTATTTTATAGACAGCCAATGGACTCCTCTCTGCCCCCACCATTTTCTTTCTTGTCATTTTTCAACAAACAGATCAGAGCCTTATTAAAAATATGAAAGATATAAGAATGAGTTACCTGGTATTACCCAACGAACACTAGTTCCCGTCTAAATGCCAAGTAGATAGTATAAATATACTTACAATCAATTGGTGAACCAGAAAATTTGATCAAGCGTAATTTGTGTTGAAGCACTAAAATCATGACTCGGTGGTTGGGTTCTGCAGGGTTCAGATGTTCCTACTTTTGGTCATTTTCTTGTACCGATACCTTAGATTCCGACTTTATTCAGGTTCTATTTCTAATGTATAAGACCTTCTACTCTTGTTGCTTTTATTAGTCATCCATTGGTGATGAACATATGCATCCTGGATTAAGTTGTTTGGTGTGAAAAAGTATGAACATTTAAAATAATTCAACAGATATTTATTGGGTGCCCATTATGTGTCCTGCATAGATACTGTGAAGGAAAGTGACAAGGCTGAAATACTCCATAGGAGAGTTAAAGAAAGCTCTCTGGGGAGGTAACATTTCAGCCAAGACAAGGGGCAGAATGGAGAGAGATTGAGGAAGGGGACATGTCTAATTATAATGTGCTGTAGTGAAGAGTTCCAATTTTATGCTAAGAGCAGGAAGAAGGATTGATGGGCTTGGGGATGGTGTGTGTGTGATGAGCTGCTTTCCTTTTGCCTGTTGTATGTTTGTACACAGAATGCAGCATGATTCTTGAGTGGGTTTAATTTCCTTTGTGTTATAATAATTAGCAGGATATGCAAAACTGCTTTCTGCTTTTTTTAAAAAAATATCTATCTATTCATTTTTGGCTGTGCTGGGTATTAGTTGTGTCACATGGGATCTTTATTTGCAGCATTTGGGCTTCTTAGTTGCGGCATGCATGTGGGATCTAGTTCCCTGACCAGGGATCGAACCCGGGCCCCCTGCATTGGGAGAGCGGAGTCTTACCCAATTGACCACCAGGGAAGTCCCTGTATTCTCCATTCATGATTTTCTTTTCCTTCTGTTTCTTTAGACAGCATTGCTCCTTGGTTTCTAGTCTCTTCCCTACCCCCCACCCACCATGTGGCATGCAGAACTTCCCTGACTAGGGATCGAACCCATGCCCTTTGCACTGGAAGCACAGAGTCTTAACCATGGGGCCACCAGGGAAGTCCAGGCTTCTAGTCTCTTAAACACAGCTGTCCTCCTGGTTCTGTAAGAAGCCCCACCATCTAGCTTCAGACTTGGTGTTCTCACATCAGTGGCTACAGGCTACTGAGTCTATGGTCTTATCTGGACCATCACTTTTTTTTTTTTTTTTTTTTAACATCTTTATTGGGGTATAATTGCTTTACAATGGTGTGTTAGTTTCTGCTTTATAACAAAGTGAATCAGTCACACATAAACATATGTTCCCATATGTCTTCCCTGTGGACCATCACTTTTGATCTTATTCCACTAGCTGTGGAGAGAATATCTCCTGGGGAAAATCCCACTAAGAAGATTCTTCTAGGAGCAGGAAGATCCTTCTATTTTTTCTACCTCCCTTCAAAAATTTCTACCTCTCATAACTGCAGGAGTTAAGCCATTCTGAATATAGATCACTGCTGTCCTTGCAGAAAAATCTTTCTAGCATTTAAAAAGAAGTCACTCAAACATTACTCACTGAGTACCTTCTAAGTCTCAGACACTGGACTTGGCATTGAGATAGAGCAATGAATAAAACTCAATCCCTCTACAGGGAGTTATAATAAATAAAAAAGTAGTGTGATTAGTATTATGAAGTTTTGTGAAACAGTTTTGTGAAAGAGGGTAATTTGGGAGATGTTACTGAACTCAAGTTCAGTTCCTCACCAGTCGAAAGCCAATATTTGAGAGACAAGTGCTAGTAGGAAGAGAGAGGTTACTTTATTCAGGAGGCCGGCAAAGTGGAGAAGGTAGACTCATGCCCCAAAACCAACTCTGAAGATTCTGCTCAACTGTGAAAGTTTTTAAAGGGAGAACCACTTGGGGAGGGGGTAAGTGTCTTTGTTATTTTCCTTATCTTTCATTGTGTGCAGACTTCCTTCTGATTGGTTGGTGGTGAGGTAATAGGGCCGTGCTCCAAGAATCTTGTGCTTCAGCCTGAAGTTACCATCCTCCACCTGGGTGGGGCCTTAGCTCCCACAGAAGAACTCAAAGGTATTGTTATGTACATTCCTTGAAGAGGAACCAGGACCCTGCCCCATGGCTGCCCTATTGTTTCTTTTTTTTTTTTTTTGGTCATGGGATCTTAGTTCCCAGGGATCTAACCTGTGCCCCCTGCAGTGGAAGCATGGAGTCTTAACCACTGGACCGCCAGGGAAGTCCTGCACTATTGTTTCTTGACTGCTCCTCCTTGTTTCTGCATTCCTTCTCTTCTCTGATAAGCGACTGTTTGAACCTGCACTTTGGAACTCAGGGTAGGTCAAGGAGGCTGAATGAAGCCTATTTCCTACAAACAAGAAAGAGGGTGGGGGGATGGGGGGAGACACAGAAAGGATTTGTACCTGGGAGGACCCCACAGGGTACTGCTCTCCTTCAGAGAGAATAGATAGTATGGCTAGGGAAGTCATGGCCTGAAGAGGCTTTGGCTACCTCCCCATGTGACCCCAGATGAAAATAAAACCTAGGGGAGGGAAGGACTGGGAGATTGGGATTAGCAGATGCGAACTACTATGTATAGGATGGATAAACAACAAGGTCCTACTGTATAGCACAGGGAACTATATTCAATATCCTGTGATAAACCATAATGGAAAAGAATATATACATGTGTAACTGAATCACTTTGCTGTACAGCAGAAAGCGTTGTACAGCACAACATTGTAAATCAACTATACATCAATAAAATTTTAAAAATATATAAAATCTAAGTAAAAACCGGATTTGCTAGGCAAAGGTACTTTAAGCCAAGTTCGCCAGCTCACCTTCCTCTCCCTCCAAGGTCCCTCTTAAATATATTAAGGCACTTCCAATGCTCTGAAGAGCTTTTAAGCCAACATGTAAAGTAGTGTCGGAGCTAACCAGGTGCTGAGAGGGGGAAAAGGGGCCCTCCAGGCTGAGGGATGTGTAGGCCCAAAGGCCTTGAGATGGAACAGAGATTGCCTGATTTGATAAAGGAGCTAACAAAATGTTTCTTGCTGAACTACTCTTAGATTTCATTGACAATACAGAGATTTAGAATGTAGGAACATCAGGAATGCAGATTGTTGCTTATGCCTTTATTTCTGGTAAAAAGTCAGACATTAGGGAGGGAGACCATTGGGCAGGGTATCAAATCTACCCAAGTGTTAATTATGATGATAAGAATGTGAAGATTTCTGGAAGGATTCCCTTTTTTTTAATGTTATCAAGAGGTGGGATACATATGGAAATTGCTGTGGATCTTTGTGTTGGTGTTGTAGAAGCCGTCATCTGAATGTTGCTGAAAGGTCAAAGGGCACTGACAACAATGGGATTTTTTTTTAAATTAATTTATTTAATTAATTTATTTTTGGCTGCTTTGGGTCTTCGTTGCTGTGCAGGCTTTCTCTAGTTGTGGTGAGCAGGGGCTACTCTTTGTTGCAGTGCGTAGGCTTCTCATTGTAGTGGCTTCTCTTGTTGCGGATCATGGGCTCTAGGCGCACGGGCTTCAGTAGTTGTGGCATGTGGGCTCAGTAGTTGTGGCTCGTGGGCTCTAGAGCACAGGCTCAGTACTTGTGGCACACAGGCTTAGTTGTTCCGCGGCATGTGGGATCTTCCTGGACCAGGGCTCAAATCTGTGTCCCCTGTATTGGCAGGTGGATTCTTAACCACTGAGCCACCAGGGAAGCCCAACAATGGGATCTTTTAAGGGCAATACCTTGGAGAGAGGAAGTCCTGAGACCTTGATTTGGTTTTGCCTTGGCATTTCCCTGGAGGAGGCTGCTGTCTTTTACTTCCCTTTATAAGTGTGCAGGTCACCATAAAGCAAGTTGATCTAAGGGACTTTTAAAAAAAATTTATTAATTCATTTTTGGCTGTGTTGGGTCTTTGTTGATGCGCGCAGGCTTTCTCTCTAGTTGTGGTGAGCGGGGACTACTCTTCATTGTGGTTCGTGGGCATCTCATTGCAGTGGCTTCTCTTGTCACGGAGCCCAGGCTCTAGGCAAGGGCTTCAGTAGTTGTGGCACAGGGCTCAGTTTCTCCGCAGCATGTGGGATCTTCCCGGACCAGGGCTTGAACCCATGTCCTCTACATTGGCAGGCAGATTCTTAACCACTGTGCCACCAGGGAAATCCCCTAAGGAACTTAGTTTTTGAATAAATTAAAATTATTTTCAAAATGATTTCTGCATATATCAGTTTTTGTTTTTGTTTTCTCCTGAGAAGACTCCTGGTTGTTAACTTTTATCAGATTTTCACAAGGGCACAAGATCCAAAAAGAAAGATAAGAACTATGATTTTCTGGTCTTTTTCTGGTTTCAATACTTATTCAACTTTCTATCCCTCACAATCCACATCTCAGTTATGAGATATACTCTTCTCTCTTGGCAGTTTGCTGCCCTGGTTCTTCTGTTTCTCTTTAGTTGCTCTTTTATTTACTGTGAATGAAGCTCTTTTTTGTGGCTGCGTAGCCTCTACCGTCTCCATTCACCACCACCACGTTTCATCCATGCACAGGCCAGGCATAAGCTCAGCGCTTCACACATGCTCCAATGACTTCATTCCAGGCGAAGTTAAGTGCGTGCCTTTGTAAACTTTAAATTTTGGAAAGCATGTTCACTTTTCTCATTTATTTGAGCTTCATGGTAATACAGTTAGTAGGTAGGGAAAGGCACAATCACACTCAGGGTTGTAGTTCTGTAGTAAAGAGACCTAGAGGCAAAGTCCAGTGGAGCCTGCCTCTTGGTTTCCTCTGTCTGGCAGTGGAGGGAGTAGGTTGGGTTAAGGATGAAGAGTTTGGAGGTGGGGAGGAAGATGAGATGGTGTTTTTCCTTTGGAGGTAGGAGTGAGCTATTGAGGAGCAAGTGGTAAGTTCTTAGTTTTTTTCTGAGCTGAGTGTCCCGGTCTATACAAATAAGCCCATTGCACTGGGTTTTAATTTAATGTGATGTTTGCTGATTTGAGATGACTAAGTTCCAATCATTGATGAAATAACCAAAGTTATATACTACGTATATTTAGAACTTCTCTGTGGCTGTGCCATCTCAGGCCACCTTAATCTGTTCTTCTGTCAGCACCTTATCAGTCCCATGACCTCACCACGCCACACTGATGCCCAACCCCACCCAAGAGCTCCCTCTCAGGCCTGAGGCACTGCACTAGCTCTACTGGCTTGTTTCAAGGATTATTCCCATTGTACAAATGGAGAAATAGAATCAAAGGAAGGACTTGCCTCAAGTGGTTTCACTGCCTCCTAGTCTGATCCTTCTCCTAGACCAGTGCTATTCGAAGTGTGGCCCACTGGCCAGCTTTAGAGCAAGCCTGTGATAAGAGCAGAAATGAGAGGAAAAGTTTCAGAAAACTTACTAGCAATTTGACTAACTTTCTGTGTGCTGAGTTTAAGAATCAAGAATTTGAGCTTTTATTTTTTTTCAAACAATTTCATATTTCTAGTAGTTTCAGTTTTACTATATTTTACAAAATAATCAGTTCTCAATGTATTAAATATTTTTAAAAAAACCCACAACTGGTCCTTAACCAGAGACAATTTGAGAAACACTGCATTAGACCACACAGACTCTTTTTTTAAATTTATTTTTTATTTATTTTTGGCTGCGTTGGGTCCACGCTGTTGCACATGGGTTTTCTCTAGCTGTGGTGTGTGGGCTTCTCATTGCGGTGGCTTCTCTTGTTGCGGAGCATGGGCTCTAGGCGCGCAGGCTTCAGTAGTTGCAGCATGAGGGCTCGGTAGTTGTGGCTCGTGGGCTCTAGAGCACAGGCCCAGTAGTTGTGGAGCACGTGCATATTTGCTCTGGGGCATGTGGGATCTTCCCAGACCGGGTCTCGAACCCATGTCCCCTGCATTGGCAAGCAGATTCTTAACCACTGTGCCACCAGGGAAGCCCCATAGACCACACCGACCCTAATGGAACTCTTACGATGAAGATGTGCTGGCCACATGGAAACCATTGTCATTTCATTTTGATGATATTTGTGTTGTGTTTTGTAGTTTCAGTGTCTTTCACCCCTCCGAAATTCCCAGTAACAATACAGTGAGTGATATGGTAAGAATTCTGGGGCCTTTGCTAACTTTGGCTCTAATAATACCTGTTTAATCTTGGTCAAATGGTTTAACTTTTCAAGCCTGGGTTTCCTCATCTGTATGAAAATTTTATATTCCATACATATATATATATTTTATATTCCATACACATAGATATATTCCATACATTCATACTGTGTGGAATTTTATATGGAAAATTTAATATTATATTTTGCTTAAACTGCAGAACATTCATAAGCTCTCAGTAGGTATACTTAGCTTTAAGGTTATACATTTGAAACAAGAGGCAAGGCACAGTACATTTTTTATTCTGCATTGGTTAGTGTACAGAATATCCCCACTTCAGTTGAGAAACAGTATCATTTCTAAAACACACTTTGATGAACACAGAATATTGAAACATTATATAGTTGTCCCATGGATTCTGAGGGTGATTGGTCCTAGGATCCCTGGTGGATATCAAAATCTGCAGATGCTCAAGTACCTTATATAAAATGGTATGGATATGAAGGACCAACTGTACTTATCTCATACAGGTGTTTTCTGATTAAATGAGATAATGTATACAAAACAGTTAACATAGAGTCTGGATTATACGTTGTAAATGCAATAAATGGTGGCTATTAACCAACTTCAGAAAACACTGAAAATGGAGATCATATTCATCTATTGTCATGAGAAAAGTGCAGATGATTAACATGGATTTAATTATTAAATGTTTAAGCAATATCAACTGCAAGATCCTTTGGCGGATACTAGGGTATAATTCTTATTTTCCAGCAGTTTAGAATCTTTTTTTTTTTTTTGCGGTTCGCGGGCCTCTCACTGCTGTGGCCTCTCCCATTGTGGAGCACAGGCTCTGGACGCACAGGCTCAGCGGCCATGGCTCACAGGCCCAGCGGCTCCGCGGCATGTGGGATCCTCCCAGACCGGGGCACGAACCCGTGTCCCCTGCATCGGCAGGCAGACTCTCAACCACTGCGCCACCAGGGAAGCCCTAGAATCTAGTGGGGTGTATTAAATACACATATGCAAGATGTGCATGGAGTAAAATAAGGGCCATAAGGGAAGAGGAATCAATTATTGATTCATTGAATAATCAAGAGGTTTTGAGGACAGTGTTTGAGATGAACCTGAGAGGATGGATTGAACTTTGAGTCAAATATTGACATAGGGCTTCCCTGGTGGTGCAGTGGTTGAGAGTCTGCCTGCCGATGCAGGGGACACGGGTTCGTGCCCCGGCCCGGGAAGATCCCACATGCCGTGGAGCGGCTGGGCCCGTGAGCCATGGCCGCTGAGCCTGTGCATCCAGAGCCTGTGCTCCGCAACGGCAGAGGCCACAACAGTGAGAGACCCGCGTACAGCAAAAAAAAAAAAAAAAAAAAATTGACATAAAGAAGGTTCAAGTGATCATGATACATTGAGCTAATATTGATCAGATATTAAATAAGACATGGCTTAATTCCAGTATGTACAATATGACCCCCTCCAACTTTGATTAAAATTATCTATATGGATAAAAGTCTAGATGGAGGTGTTATGTGGTTATTTCTTGGTGGTGAGATCATAGGAAATACTTATTTTATTTAATTTTTTGATACTTAAGGTTTTATAATATATATTATAAGAGTAGTTATAGGGCTTCCCTGGTGGTGCAGTGGTTACGAATCCACCCGCCAATGCAGGGGACACAGGTTTGAGCCCTGGTCCAGGAAGATCCCATATGCCACGGAGCAACTAAGCCCGTGCGCCACAACTTCTGAGCCTGTGCTCTACAGCCCATGAGCCACAACTACTGAAGCCCACGCACCTAGAGCCAGTGCTCTCCAACAAGAGAAGCCACCACCATGAGAAGCCCGTGCACACAACGAAGAGTAGCTCCCGCTCGCCGCATCTAGAGAAGGCCCACGCACAGCAATGAAGACCCAATGCAGCCAAAAAATAAATAAATAAGTAAATTAAAAAAAAAAAAGAGTGGTTTTATAACTGGACAAAACTACTTTTTAAAAGGGCTGGCTAAAATCAAAGCTGCAGATTTAAATGAAACTTGGTACAACCTTTTAAAATGCATTTTGGCAGTTTGTATTAGTAACTATAAAAGTGGTGATACTCTTTCAACTAGAAATTTCATTTCTGGGTATTTATCTTTAAAAATTTACATTCATGAGAATGTCCTAGGGTTTCTTTATAACGGCATAAAGGGAAGGAAATAAGTAAGTCCAAGAACAAAGAATTTGGTAAAATTTGTATGTCTGCCTAATATAATTTTATGCAGCTGTTAAAGTGTTTATGAAGCTTATGTAGAAATAGCAGAAATAGTTATGAAAGAAACCCCCCCAACCCCAAAAAACCCAAAACCCACCAGGATCCAAAATTTTGTGTACACTATGATCACAACACTGTAAAATAAATATGCATGAGACAAAAGGTCTAAAAGAAAACAAGCTGAATGCTGAGTGGCTGTGTTAGAGTGAAGGATTTTTTTTTCCTTATTGTCCTCATGTTTTATGATGTGGTTAAAATTATTTTTTACAGTGAAAGCAATTAGCATTTTAAAGGCTGAGTGTAAAAGGGTCCTCACTGGCACTCTGATTTGAAAGTATTAAGTAAAATACTAAAAACTTCTTATAGTCATCATTTACAATCTCTTAAACTTCTAAAGATCATATTTTGAGACTGTCAACCTCAAAGTTTATCAGCTTGCTGGTAGATATTCCTGCCATGATTTGCATAGAAAAGAATAACATAAAGGACTCTTTCAACCCCTTCATTTTACAAATGAGAACTCTGAAGCCCAGCCTCCCGACTGTAGCAGAAGCAAAATTTGAACCCAAGTCTACTAGGTTATCTAACAGTAATCTAACACCATTTATAGCTCCACATCCACCCATGAGTATTATTAGTAGATTTGTCATGTCTATTGGCTGTTGAACACTGGCGTTACTACCATTCTGGCTAGCCTGAGGGGTTGATTCCTTTCTCTTCAGGTCTTACTCGAGCTTTCACTCTTCACCACTTGGGGTCCCGAAGATGCCTCACCCGGTTCTCCCTTTTTTAAGTCCCCCACTCTTCGCACCCCCAGCGTCCGAAGTGTCGCAGAATCCCGGCAGGGGCGCTGCGACTCCCTGGCTCCGCGGCTCCTCCCCTGGCCAACCGTCGATTGGGCCGGCGCGTGACGTCATGCCGTTCTAGCCAAACAAATGGGTTTCGGGGCGAGCGTTGGGCTCCGCCGCGCCGCGCTGGGCGCTCGGTCCGCCTCAGCGGTGGGGAGCGAGCCAGGCCAACTGCCGCCGCCGCTGTATCGCGGTGTGCAGCCCCGGGCCAGGCCCCGGCCGGGGCAGGAGCGCAGGTGGGTCTGGGCCGGGGTGGGGCGTGGCGTGAGAGCGGCGCGGTCGGGGTCTGGCGGCGGCCACCGTGGCCGCTCCCCGCCCCCTCCCGCCGGCCGCCTGCGCTCTCGGGGCGCCGGGCGGGTGGGGGTGGGGGCGGGGGCGGCGCCCGCGGGTCCGGGGCTCGGTCTGAGGCAGGGACCCGGCGGCCCGCACCTCGTCCGGGGGCGTCCTCTGCCCGCACACGGGCCGGGCGCTGAGCGCCCCCACGGGGCACGGAGGGTCGGGCAGGCCGGCGGGCGGGAGTGGGGTCCCGGGTCAGGGCTGAAGCGGAGGAGATCCGGGATAGGCCGTGGGGAGGTTCCAGGTCGGCTCTCCCACCCCCGGGACCGGCGGCCGGTGAGGAAATCGGGCCCTGGGTGGGGGTAGCCTCGCCCTGTCGCGCCCGCCGGGGCTCTACCGCTCCGTCCTTCCCCGTCCCAGCGCAGGTGAGCTGGCGCCTGTCCTTAACCTTCTTCGGGGACCTGGCAGGACCGAGGCTCGGAAGCTTCTCTAGCCTCCGGGCTGGCGCAAGTCGACTGCGGTTCCGCCCCAGTCCCGATGAAGTCATAGTGCTGTGGTTTAGCGTGTCTGTGACGTCAGGGGTTTCCAAGAGATGAGCTGTGATGTCATGCAGACTCCGGCGGGGAGCTTGACACGCAGAAGGGCCAGGAGGGCCGGGAGGGGAGAAAAAGGAAGGTAAAGCTTCTGTCAACGCCTAGCATCGCAGAGATTTTGAATCGAAAGTTGTTCGATATCAGCATTTTACAATTTTAATGTAATAGTTGTTAAGTTCTTTAACTTCCATTTCGAATATTGTTAGTACAGTTCAGTAAGACCCATATGATTTAGGAAAATCTCAATCAGGAGGTTTTTTTTTTGTGGGGGGTGGATGGGTGGGTGTTTAATGTAAATGCATTTGAGAAAGCTAAACTCATAGTTTGATGGCTTGTGATCGGAATTGCTGGAAAAAATAGAACCAATTCGAGTGCTGATAATTATTTGCCTTACTCTTTTTTGCTAGACAATTTTGAAATCATTTATCTACCTATTTGCTTTCTTTGTTAGTGGTCTGGAAGAGAGAGAGGAGATTTTAAGTCAACTTTTTCTTTTGTAAAGAAGGGAGGAGGAGTTCTGAATTAATCCAACATTCTTCTTAAATAATAATTACCTGGGGATTTAATTTATCCAGGTTGTCCCTGTCCATGGATAGTTGAGGGTTTCCTATGCTTATAGCTCAACAACAAGGATTTTCCTGTTTTCTTACTGAGACTGGGCTGTAACAGTATAATAACATATACCAGGACTGCTTGCCTGGACAAGTAACTAATATTACATCTGTAATGCTTTCAAATATGAAACTACAGAATTAAAAAAAAAATGCCCTGCCTATGAATATTGCTTTTCTTCCAAAAGAGATCAGGCCAGAAGAGAAGCTAGTCACCTGCCATTTATGACTCTCTTCAGGTATTGCAGCATCTCAGTACTTTTGCTCATTTCTTCCTCTCTATAAAATCACTTAAATAGGATCTAGTTTGAGAGGTAGATGGCTTAAAATTGAAGCATAATTACAATTTAGTGTCTTCAGCAGGAAGCTTGGATAGGAGTCCTCAGCCCGTCCCCACTGACCTTGACTTGTAATGTTAGGGTTTTTTTGTTGTTAATACTTCCTTCTCTTATTTGCTCTTTAAAAGTGATTGATAAGGTATTGTCTGTCTAGATTCTGCATCAACATGCTGGTGGAAGTCATGCTCGGTTACTACGTTTTTGTAGAAAATGAAAGCAAAAATTTACCCTTGTTAATTACCATTAGATTTGACTGGAAGTTTACAAAACAAGGTGTTCCTGTAAATCTCATTTTAATGCTTACTGTATTTGGAAATTCTATAGCATTTTGTGCAGTACTTGAAAATTACTTTATATTTATATTTATTTTAAGAAATTAGGAATCGTGTGGTGACAGTGTTAAGGCTCTAAAGACAAAATTTGGGTTTTTGGGTCTTCAAGACTGATAAGTACCAAATTAACATGAAATTGCTGATTTTGAGGTGTTAATCAACCTACTCTTTAAAATGAAAAGATCATGACAAGATATTATGTAATGAAGTTGAAGGAGGTACAGAAAGGACACTTGCATGTGTCTTTTCCAGGGAGCCTTTCTGGGGGAGGCTACGTGGATCTGTGTAAATTAAATGTACTAGGGTATATGGTGAAAGTCAAACTACATGTGAGTTGAAAGACATATAAATGCTGATAATAAAATAGCTTCTCCTTGGCAGTACGTTTTTCCTCCTCAATGGTGTTTAGCAGTTATGATTTTTTTATGAAAAATGAGTTGATAGGGGCTTCCCTAGTGGCGCAGTGGTTGAGAATCCACCTGCCAATGCTGGGGACACAGGTTTGGATCTCTGGTCTGGGAAGATCCCACATGCCCTGGAGCCACTAAGCCCATGCACCACAACTGCTGAGCCCGTGTGCCACAACTACTGAAGCCCGCACGCCTAGAACCCGTGCTCCACAATGAGAGAAGAGAGAAGCCACCACAGTAGAAGCCCTTGCACTGCAACGAAGAGTAGCTCCCGCTTGCCGCAACTAGAGAAAGCCCGTGTGCAGCAATGAAGACCCAACACAGCCAAAAAATAAATAAATAAAATAAATAAATTTATTTTTAAAAAATGAGTTGATAGGTGGAGAATAAATGTCTTCATGTATTCTGATATGACCTAGGAACAATGACAGGTGTAAAAAAACCAGCTTCTTTGTATAGTTGTATAACCGTTTCACCAGCCATAACACATAACACTCTGAAACATTTTTACAGTTTGTTTCTACTTTTGGCAGGTTATTTTTCACCCAGGCCTAGCAGTTTTGGGTCTAGGAAGCAGCTTCCACTTCTTATAAATGGAAATTTATTTGAGATCGGTATTATTTTGAAATATTTTGTCATTTTATCCAGTTACAGCATTTAAGGGACTATATCAGCCAGTCATTAGTGATATAGCATCTTTCTGACAGGTAAAAGCAAATGTGAACAATGAAAGTGTTGTATTTTGAAATTCTTTAGGATATGTTTATTGGATCAATTCTATTAACATAACATCTAGAATTTAAATTCTTGTACAAATTTTCTACTTTCTTTTCTTTCTTTTTTTTTTTTTTTGAGGTACGCGGGTCTCTCACTGTTGTGGCCTCTCCCGTTGCGGAGCACAGGCTCCGGACGCGCAGGCTCAGTGGCCATGGCTCACGGGCCCAGCCACTCCGTGGCATGTGGGATCTTCCTGGACCTGGGCACAAACCCGTGTCCTCTACTTTATTTTCTAATAACTTTATGCTCAGCCAGTTTAATTTGCACAGTTTTGATACTCTAGTAAACCTTAATCTTGTTTTCATATTTGTTGGGGAGAGAACTACTAATGGTTAGAAACATCATTCAGTGTTATCTTCCAAAATTTGCAGCTGTTTAGAACCAGATACTTGAGAGAAGCTACTATGGTAGAATGAATGCCTTCCTTGTTAGGTCATGTGTGACAAAGGCAAAATTCAGCAAGTGCATAATCTGCAGTCCTTTGGAAGCTACAGTAACAAAAAGCAAATTAACTCCCAAGTGCATTTAGGTCATTGGAAGTTGAATTCCTATCAATTCTTACTGTTGCATAATTTATCTTTCCCCCCGTAGTTCATGTTTATGGCACTTTGAAGCTGATGAATGTACTGTATTATCTGGGAAAAGCATTAATAATTTAAATGTAGGTGTTTCTTAATGTCAGTTGAAAGAGTTTGTCGACCTTCTGTTTCCAGCTCTGTCTTCTGGTTTGCTCTTCACAGAAGAGGCTCCAGATCTCCCCTTTTTAAATGTTCAACTCCAGAAACTTAGCACACACATTTTCAACCCTCAGCACAATGTAGATTTAAATGTGAAACTAAGCTCTATTTATGTGTGTATTATATTATTATCAGGCATGGGTTTTATTCATCTAACAAACATGTTTTGAGTACCTCTCTGCCAGGTCCTCAGCCAGGGACTGTGTGACCTTTGTTTTAACATTCCCTTGCCATGGGGGCCATGGGTCTGAAGGGCAAGAATTGGACCAAGAGGATGAACCATTTATGTTATGCAGATTGGCCAGAGGTTTTGTCTAAAGGTCAGTTAAGGAGGTATTAGAAGCTCAGGTAAAAAGAATAGGGAACAGATTATCATAGCCCAAGACAGACAAAGGGGTCAGGCTCCACAGGTTTGGATTGTGCTAGAATGAAGGGAGCTTAGTGAGAGCATTTTCTTTCAGGCAAGAGCAAGCACTCAAGGCCAGAACTAGTCTGTACAGGCAGTCTAAGACTTGAGGTAGAGAGGAGAGGAACAATCCAGACATCCCTCTCTCAGAGGCATGTATATATACCTTCCTTTTCTTCTCTAAGGTCAATCCTTTAATTGACAAACTTCTGAAATAATGTGAGCCTCACATTATTGCCACTCTGCTTTTTTCCCCTAACATTTTATCATGAAAATGCCAATCACAGAAGAGTTGCAAGGAGTGTTTATACATTGAATATGAATATCTAAATATCCACAATGTAGATTCTGTAATTCTTATTTTGCTGTATTTGCTTATCTATTTATCCATCCATTCTACCCTCTATGTATTTATCAATCCATCTTATATTTTGGTTGTATTTCAAAGTAAGTATACTTTACCAGTAAATACTTTTGCATGCCTATCATGAACTATTTGTTTACTTATTAAATAAGTAAACAAATAGTTTAACTTGTCCCTTAGTTTGGACAAGTGCATACATCTATTTAACCCATAACCCTGTCAAGATATAGAACATTACCATTTCTACGGAAACTTTCTTTGTTCACCTTCCAAGTCAATTTAATTAAATTTTTAATCTCCTGCAGTCTTACTTCCACTCTTCTGAAACTACCTGTTGAAAGGGCCTAGCTGTTAGCAGTGCATTTGAGTGGCATTATGCTGGGTGTTCAGAATATAAAGAAATGAAGAACATAGCCTCTGCTCTCTTTAAGCTTATAATTTAGTTTGGATTTTAATTAGGTGTCTGATAAATGTACATGAATTCAGAGGAGGCAACTGGGACTGCCAGACAAAGCTTCCTAGGTGTGGGCCTTGGATTGGGCGTTTATTTTGGGATCTGGAGAAGAGGGTTTATTTACTTATTTATTTTAAAAAGACTGATTAAAAGTATGGTATTAAAAAAACAAAAAGAAAAAGTTATGGTATGAAGCTGCAGTAGCAGACAAGGGACCCAATTATGGAGGGAGTTTGAGCATTATTTTTTACTCAGGACAATCTTTGAGAAAGGAAGTAATGTGAAAAACGGATCTTTTAGTTAAATTCCTAGCCCATTTGTCATCTTTGGTATTTAGTTGTACAGAAGACATCTTCATTTTTTGAATTCTCTCCTTTCGGTTCTTTGCCTATCTCTGATTTCTTCTGATTTATCAGCTTGGCTGGCAATTCTTTCTCTTCCAGATCCAAACTATCTAAAGCTCTGTTCTCTTCTTTTTTTTTAATTGAAGTATAGTTGCTGTACAATATTATATGTTAACAGGTGTACAATATAGTAATTCACAATTTTTAAAGGTTATAGTCCATTTATAGTTATTATAAAATATTGGCTATATTCCCCATGTTGTGCAATATATCCTTGTAGCTCATATTATACCTAATAGTTTACACCTCTTACTCCCCCACCCCCAATTGGTAACCACTAGTTTGTTCTCTATATCTTGAGTCTGTCTAAAGCTCTGTTCTTGACTCTTGTTGTGCTCCTTGTAATCTGGCCCTTAGCTCTTAAGGCTTCTCAGTTATTATGCTTTCCAGGTCAAGCCTATATCTGTATCCATAAGCTGTTAACTCTTGTTAGGTTTCTAACTGGCAATAGGATACTGTTGATTTTTTTTTTAATTTTTAAATTTTATTTATTTATTATACAGCAGGTTCTTAATTAGTTATCCATTTTATACATATTAGTGTATATATGTCAATCCCAATCTCCAGATTCATCACACAGATGCTGCTGTTTTTTACATCCATGTTTACTTTGTATTTATTTTTCAAGAATCTGTAGCAAGAGCATTTGCTCTAAGTAGTTGTAGCAAATGGGATTTATTAAGAAAGAGATAGGTAAATGTTGAGTAGGCTGAATGAACAGATTAGACTGAACTTCTAGAACAAACACCACAGAGACACTGTAGAACTTGCCTGATAAGGGAGCTACTGCCATTACGGGCCACCATATGTGGCAGAAATTTTAACTTCCTTGGGCAGGAACATCATTACATGTTACTTTCTGCTCTCTATATCTTAAGTGGGCTGCTTGGCCACACTTAGGTCTTATGTGAAACCTTAGCTTCAAAGGCATCTGGAAAATGTGGTTTTTAGCTCTACAGCCTCTGTAAAATAGGAAGTCCATGTGAGAGTGGATTGGAGTGCGTATTGAGTGAGTCTTCAGCACACTTGGTTTGTGAAAAACTAAACTCATTTTCCCCAGATTCCCTAATGGTGGTAAAGTGAATCCTTTTGTAATTTTGCTGTTGCTATGCCAAGAAATGGATATTGCTCTGGTTTCCTGAGATAGAAACTATTGCAATCAGCTGTACCATTTAGATGTTGAGTGTAGTGAGTATAACAGGAAACCAAATCAAATTTACTGGCTTGTAGTACTAAAAAGACCAAAGATGAAGCTTGATCCACTTGTACTTAGGTGGTCAGAATCTCATCTTCTTCTTATTTCCTTTATTTAATAAGCTCTGCTTCCATGGTGTTGTCCCTTTGTGGTTACAGTGTGTTTGTCAGCACCTCAAGCTCTACGTCCTTCTGTCATCAAATCCAGAGGTGGGGAAGGAGAGTGCTTCTATAGAAGCTGTAGGGCAGGGCTCTTGACAGTTTTTGCTCCATAGACACCTTTGGCAGTCTGAAGCCTATTGGACCCGTTTTCTGAGTAGTATTTTTAAATTACATAGGATTACAAAGAAAACCAGTTACATCAAAATACAGTTATCAAAATATTTTTTTAAATTATGAGATAGTAACATGTGCTTCTGTATTAAATAATAAGATTTAGCGTGGGTCTAATAATTTCCAAGTAATGATGAACATTGTCACTGTTTGGAGGTGTCTGCAACTTACGATTGTGTGATAGGAAAATATCTATGATTTCTACTACTGACAGTGGCAGATATTGTTAATATTATTGTGGTCTGACTGACTTTCCAATAGAAGGAAATGCTAAATTTCAGTTGGAGGTTACTGAAAGTAAAGATAATTTCCCCCATCATCTGAGTTTATAAACATCCCAAATTGAGTACTTAGCCACTTAGCACTTTATACCGTTATTTATTACTCTTTGTTTCATGTGTATTAGTCTTCTCTCCTCTACTAAATTCTAAGCTTTCATATCTTATATCCCCAAATTGTAGACACATAATTGAAGGCTTAGCTTTTTCCCCTTATCTTTAAGGACATACCTGGGCTATTTAAATTTGTACCTTTAAAAAAAAATTTTTTTTTCCATTTTTCTGTTTAACTGAGACACCTTCTAGCAGATTCAGTTATAGGACTTTGTGTATTAAAGTGTTCATTTGCTTCTTGAAAATTAAAAATTTAAAAAATAATGTATTTTAAATAATAATATAAAAATAGTCTATCTAAAGCTCTGAAATCACTCTTGGAACTACTGTAGGGAATTATTGATTAAGCTGGAGTTTCTGAAGATGAAATTTGAGTTTGGTAAGGAAGTCTCAAAGGACACATTTGGTCTATTGTCCAGGAACCAGGAGAGGCAAGCTTGTTTCCAAAGTAGGGCAAGAGATTTGATTTCAAGTTCAGTCATCAGGATTGTTCTCTGGAGGTTCTAGGTACTTTCTACACACCACTTCAGCCCTTGGGGTTAGGTTTCTCTGGTTCAGGCTGTATTCTAGTTGAAGAGCTATACCATCATCACAATAGTCAAGCTTATTTGGGATACTACAAGGACTATGAAAATGGATCCTGAAAAGTCCGTAGAAGGTCTATAGCTTTATGCTTTAGGAATCCTATTTTTCATTTGACATTTTCTTTGCCTATGTTTTATTCAACATGCTATGTGGTTAGCTTGATAAAATGGTTATATACCACCATTTTTAACTTGTGGAATTTCAAGGCCTTTTATTTATTCATTTACTGAAAAAAAGGGTAGCATGTTTTATACTCCAGGCATTATGCTCAGTGCATTAGTTAACTTCTGTCACTTTTTCTCTTAGCACTATTTACAGATCTGTGTATTCTTTGGCAAGTACCAGTCTTAAATTTAAGAATTTATTCTTTTGTCTTTTTATTGTTTATCTTAACACCTTGTGGGTTCCCCTGCCATATCATTAATAGAATTGATTATTAAAGTCCAGATAAATACTAACTTTTCTGGAAAATCCACATTTTTGTTTGTATTAGTAGGAGGTTGTATATTAAAACATAATTTTACACTCTAGTTGCATATATTTTAAGACTATATAGTATAACGTTTTTGCACTTAAAAATGACAGTATAACACATTTTAAAACTACTGATGTTTAAAAATTTCATGGCCTTGGAATTTAAGTGAGAACTTTAGCCATGTTAGCTATTGTTTTGTTTCTGAATCTAACAAATGAATTATTTCCTCTCCTTTATTTGATCTAGGGGCTTAGCCTCTGTATTACAAATGTTATCAGTTACCTAATATTTTTGTGTATATTACCAAAAAGTTACTTGATTCTTACTGTAGTTGTTACCTTGTTTTATTGTGTGAACCAACTTTGACTATCTTGTCTATACTGCTTGAATTTTTTTTTTTTTTTTTGCTGTGCCATGCAGCTTGAAGGATCTTAGTTCCCCCACCAGGGATGGAACCCATGCCTCCCGCAGTGGAAATGCGGAGTTCTAATCACTGGGCGGCCAGGGAATTCCCTATTCTGCTTGAATTTTAATTGTTCTATTTTAGTAGAGAATGAGGAGTTGTAAAGCCTTTTTAAAGAATTGTTCCTTTATTAAGATGTCATGGATTTTCCCTTTTTAGGGGACGTGGAAAGAAGGGGACTATGCCTCTTTAAAAGATATGAGTAATTTTGGAGATTAAAATTTGCTTGCCAACTCATTTGTTGGGTTACATAAATATTATGGTTTCATTTTATTAAAGTTCTTTTCATGTGTTCCCAGTGTTCCCAGGCATTTCTTTTACCAAACACCTGTTGAGTCTTCTCTTGTTAAATGGTTCTGATTTAGATACATGTTACCTCTTGACCACAGTTTATAGTCCAATAGAATTCTTAAGATTTTGGCTTTTTGAGTAAGTCCCTTAAGGACTGGTCTGACAATTACTGATCTTTGTTTCCTATAGAATCAAGTAATAATTTGTTAGAATTGAATCTGAGTAACCCCTATCCTTGTGTTTATGCTGTTTATTTCGTATTCTTTGAGAATATTATATGAAATTAATTTGATTGGTCCATTTTTCTTTCCTCCAAATTGATAGTTCAGGAGAAGTTAGGAGGAAATTAATCTTTACCTTTTCCCTTTCCAATTTTTCAAAAACAATGAGCATAACTTCTCACCTTTCTACTTGCAAAGGATATTAGTGTTACTGGTTTACTAAGGTAATAGCAGTACCACTTTTGAAGATTTCAATTTAGTGTTCTTGGCAGATAGCAGATCTGTTTTTTCCCCCTTTGGAAAAAGTCAAGCCTTCATTAATGAACCTCAGTATAATTACTCAGTTTTTAAGAAATTTGTCATTTGTATGCTTTTAGTGTAGACATCTTATTCAGAGAAGTAAAGCTTAATTTCATTTCCATGTGCACTGTCTTTGTTTCTAAACTGTTAGTGTTCAGTTCACCAAATGTTAATTCTATGCCTACTTTGAGCCTTCTACATTTGAATGTTCATTTAGTCTTTGTTGCTGAAATCTTTATAGGATAAGACACAGTACTGTATTGGAAAATATAGTCCTTGCCTTCAGAAGGATTTACTTTGAAGGGCTTAATGATATTGTCTATGCCTACTTGTGTGCCAGAGGCCCCAAGAAATTTCCATAGTAGCTACTAGGAATTTCTAAAGGGTTAGAGATTCTGTTTGTGACCATCCAACCCTGTTAGAAACAATTTAATGTTTTTACTGTTATCAGCAAGAGCATGTAAATGATGCCTCCTTTTTCTGGGTTTATTTGTATGTATTTGTCACTTAAGAGGTTGTTGGTAGTTGGGATCATCAGTAAATGGTTGGTGGCCTCTGACTTAGGATCTGAATAGTCATCTTCCGGAATTAGAGCAAGAGATAGGGCTTTCTTACTGAGTTACCTTTTTTTTCTCTTTTTTTTTTTTGTGGTACGTGGGCCTCTCACTGTTGCGGCCTCTCCCGTTGTGGAGCACAGGCTCCGGACACGCAGATTCAGCGGCCATGACTCACGGGCCTAGCCGCTCCGCGGCACGTGGGATCTTCCCGGACCGGGGCACGAACCCGTGTCCCCTGCATTGGCAGGCGGACTCTCAACCACTGCGCCACCAGGGAAACCCCTTACTGAGTTACCTTTTAAAAATAAAAATCCCAAATTTTATGGATTTATAAAATGAATATTTTTTATTTCATTCAACTTAATTATCATTACATAGAAATAAGTATGTGAAAATGGTATATAAAATATATATACCAATCATACACAAAAATACATGAATGTATAGGCCAAGGCTTGGGCAACTGACAAAATTAAATGGTCTATTTAAGAGTAGTAGATTTTCAGTAACTTTTTTTTACATAAATAAATTTATTTATTACTTATTTTTGGCTGCGTTGCGTGTTTGTTGCTGCACACAGACTTTCTCTAGTTGCAGCGAGCAGGGGCTGCTCTTCGTTGCGGTGCGTGGGCTTCTCAATGCGGTGGCTTCTCTTGTTGTGGAGCATGGGCTGTAGGCGCCCGGGCTTCAGTAGTTGTGGCTCGCGGGCTCTAGAGCGCAGGCTCAGTAGTTGTGGCTCACGGGCCTAGTTGCTCCGCGGCATGTGGGATCTTCTCGGACCGGGGCTCGAACCCATGTCCCCTGCATCGGCAGGCGGATTCTTAACCACTGCGCCACCAGGGAAGTCCGAGTAACTCTTTTGTTATACTGTTTACACCATAAAAACTTAACAGAATTTACATATACATGTTACAAAATAGTGTTGAGAACAGAAAACCACCTATGGTCAATTTGATAAATTTCTCAGAAATCCTCATTTTATTTCAATTTCTAATCTGATACGGAGACTTTCACATTACTATTTGTAACTCTTCAGAATCTATACTCCTAACAAGAAAGAACCTTTTGTTTGATTCCTTCAGCTAATCAGAGAAAAGCCTTGTTGGCCTTTTTGATTTAGCTAGCTGCTTTTGTTTGTTTTTCATTAAAAGCAGATAATGAGAAATTAAAAGATACATAGTATATATTTCCAGCAGTAGAGTGACCCCAGTGCTTCTCTTTTTGGTTAAAATGTTTTCTTGCCGTTTTCCTCAAAAGAAGAGTTCTCAGCACTCTCCTTCCCTTTTTACCCCTTCCAACACTTTTTATTCTTTTGTCATTTTTGTATCTAGTGGTCTCAGTAATTAAGTTCAGTGTGGGATCATCTTGAAACTAAAGTCAAAGTAAGTCTTCAAATCATTAAAATCTGCATATACCAAAATTTCAAAAAAGTTAAACGAAATATTTAATTTTGTTTAATAGGATTAAAGAACATTTATTTTTTAAATAGGTAATGTGTTTGCATGGTTCAAAATGTGAAAGGTGCAGAAAGTGAGATATTTTCTATTCTGTGCCTTGGGCATACTTTTCCCTCACTAGGGCAACCACTGTTACTAGTTTATAGTCTTCTGGTGTATAGTCTATTTTCCCTACCTTTAAAAGCATAAATGGTAGCATAGGGCTTCCCTGGTGGTACAGTGGTTAAGAACCCAACTGCCAATGCAGGGGACATGGGCACGAGCCCTAGTCCGGGAAGATCCCACATGCCGCGGAGCAACTAAGCCCGTGCGCCACAACTACTGAGCGTGTGCTCTAGAGCCCGCGAGCCACGGCTACTGAAGCCCACCTGCCTAGAGCCCATGCTCCGCAACAAGAAGCCACCACAATGAGAAGCCTGCGCACCGCAACGAAGAGTAGCCCCCGCTCGCTACAGCTAGAGAAAGCCCGTGCGCAGCAACAAAGACCCAATGCAGCCAAAAATAATAAATAAATTAAAAGTAAATTTATTAAAAAATAAATAAATGGTAGCATATTCTACGTAACGTTATCTTGCCTTTTTCACTTGATTTTTTCATTCTTTACATATTGGCATATGAAGAGTGTATTAGTGATAGAAAAGCTAAACTAGCAGTGGGTTAAACAATGAAGTATTTCTCTTATAAAAGTTCAGGTAAGTGTTCTAGGGCTGGTATAGCACTCATGGCATTACTCTTTTCTCTTTCTCTCTTTTTGAGGCATAATAATTACAGTAAAATTCACAGAAACACGTGGATAGTTCGATAAGTTTTGACAGTTGGATGTACCTGTGTAGCAAACGCTGCAGTCAAGATAGCCCTTTAGTCTATCCTCATTCCCCTTGTCCCCTGCCGGTCAGCCCCACCCCCATCCCGCAGTGATTGCCTGGATTCTTTCTATGCTCTTACAGCTCTGCTGCATGTTGCTCTCGTCCTCATTGACCTAGCTGGATCTCCAACTACTGCAGCCCATTCTAAGCAGCAGGAGGATGCAAGAGGGGGCAAAGGTTTACATGCCAGCCTTTTTACAGGGAGGTTTCTAGAAGCTGCTACTTCAGGACACTTCTAGTCAGGTTTTGTTAGCCAGAACTTAGTTCATGGCCACATCTGAATGCAAGGGAGGTTGAGAAATGGGAGTCTTGCTATCTTTTCCTATTAGAAACAATGTTGTAGCGAATAATTTTCTTCGTGGGTTGTCTTTTGGGATAAATTCCCAGAAGTGGAACTACTGGGTCAAAGAGTATTTGCAGTTTGAGAGTACACCTATTTTTTCATATCCTTGCTGACAGTTTTCATATTTGCTAATCTCATTGGTAAAACATGATGACAGGGCAGCTCTAATATGCCTGATAGGCCATTTAAGTAGAAAGTGACAAAGTACTTCTGCTCTATGTACGATACCTTGAAAACATGGACTACACAGCCAGCTAATGTAATGCTAAGTTGGGTGAAGCATATAGCAGCATGTTACCATTTTATTTAGGCCAGTCCTAAGAGGAGACTGATGGTTGAGGTTAGAAGAGAAACGCTTCTAGCCATAAATACTTAGGAGTGTTTTTCAGGATTTGTGCACTTAATTAAAAAGTAGATCAGGGCATGAGGTTAAAGTGTGCTACTCTTTTTTCTTTTGGTCCTCTGTTTTCTCTTGCATACATGCCTTAATATGTAGAAACTTGTTTTCAACTAATCTTAAAATATCCGTTAACATAATTGGGGAAAAATAAAGTAATCAATAAATATATTCCATTTGGTTCCTTTTTTTTTTTAGAATTATTTCTTTTTCTATTTTCTTTTTTTAAATTTATTTATTTATGGTTGTATTGGGTCTTCGTTTCTGTGCGAGGGCTTTCTCTAGTTGTGGCAATCGGGGGCCACTCTTCATCGCAGTGCACGGGCCTCTCACTATCGCGGCCTCTCTTGTTGCGGAGCACAGGCTCCAGACGCGCAGGCTCAGTAATTGTGGCTCATGGGCCTAGCTGCTCCGCGGCACGTGGGATCTTCCCAGACCAGGGCTCAAACCCGTGTCCCCTGCATTGGCAGGCAGATTCTCAACCACTGCGCCACCAGGGAAGCCCCATTTGGTTCCTTTTATATGACATTTCTTGTTGTGGGTCTCTTAACTTTCTAAGCTTTTACTCTCTAGTTGCTAAGTGGGATCAGATAAATGATATAAAATATATTCTGCTAAGATTGTAATTTTTTATAGTGTAAGGGTTTGTAAAATGTGTTTTCAACCTTTTGGTTGGGATTTGAGGGAAAATACAACCTTTTGGTTGGGATTTGAGGGAAAAAAATTCATAGTATTTTTCTTTGCAACTAAGTGGTATTATGAGCTATACTTACTTTTGAAGTAGTAAATAGCATAAAAGATATATAATGCATATGTTTTCCATACCACATGATGAGGTCTTGGAGAGCAGAGACCTCTTACTTAGCTACCATGGTGCATGGCATATAGCACCATGTACTTGGTAGATCACATTTTTTCTACAATTGAAGTGGATCTTGGAAAAGTGTTAGAAAAATTATTAGACTCCCAGTAGCAATGTTTTGGCCTGTTGGAGGCAGGGGGAGAAGATGTTAATATAATATCATTGTTAGTACTTTTGAAATTTTCAACTCTTTAGGTGAAGAAACTTAAGGGGCCAATATCTGTGCTTTAAAGAATAGAGACTTTGAGATACTTTCACTGTAGGTAGTATCATCCCACCTTATCTGGAGGACAGATTTCTGTAAATCTGCCTTTTTTTTTTTTTTTTTGAAAAGCAGTGAAGTGAAGGCCCAATAAGCGAAATAACAGAAAAAAACCGTATTTCTTACACTTCAGAACTTTGTAGTCAACCTCAATCCCCTTGCTGAGGTCTTTATAGTTGAGAATAGAAAGTGGTGCATATCATGTTCTCTTCTGTGTCCTTAGCTAAACATTTGTTGAATGAATTAATATATATATATATTTTTTGGTTTTGTTAGCACAGGTTTTTCTTGGGAGAAGGTGATATTAGTAAGAGACAACATTTTTGCTTATTTGTTAGATCGTGGTGATGGTGTAGGCAAGTGCCTGCCTTAGGCTGTTACCTGTACCTAGATAAATCTTCATGCCTAACTTCCTTACCTCTTCCAAATCTCTTAAGTAGCACCTTCTCAAGGAAGCCTACGCTGACCACCCTGTTTAAAATGGCAACCGCCACTCTCCTCCTGCACTTCCAAGTTCCCCTACCCTAGTCTGTTTTTCCCCCATAATAGTTACCTCCTTGAAGCATATGCTATAAAATTTGCTTATTATGATTATTTATTGTCTTTCTCACCACGAAAATGTTAGTTCCTTGAGGGCTTTGATCGTTTGTTCACTGTATTCCAAGAGACTCATAGATGCTCAACAAACATTTGTTGAGTGAATGAAGGTCAAAAAGAAAGTAATGTGAGAAAGCTAGCTATAAAATAATTTACATTAAAAATTTATATTTAGAAGTACTTCCATTGTTTAAAAAGTTTTGCTTTTGTCTACCACTGTGTTCCATAATGATACCAAGGTAAACAAACCTGTGCAAAGTTTAAGGACTCTGTCCTCTTGGTAGAAAAGTGACTGAGTTTGGCTTGCTGAAATGCATCATCTGCTTCATGCTTCTAGCATCTTTTTAGTGACGTTCCTTTCCATAGCCTTCAGTGGTGGTTTAATTAATAAGAAGAGTCTCTGTTCCACTGTGTGCAGATGGAACATCTCTTTCCTACTGGAGGTGGCTTTCTATGAAGTAAGTAGTGACAATATTAATAGCTGTCTTCTTCCCTTTCTTTCTTCCTTCTTTTCTTTCTCTCTTTTTTTTTTAAATTTTATTTAATTAATTAATTTATTTTTGGCTGCGTTGGGTCTTCATTGCTGCATGCAGGCTTTCTCTAATTGCAGCGAGCGGGGCTACTCTTTGTTATGGTGCGCGGGTTTCTCGTTGCAGTGGCTTCTCTTGTTGCAGAGCACGGGCTCTAGGCACGCTGGTTTCAGAAGTTGTGGCACGTGGGCTCAGTAGTTGTGGCTTCCAGGCTCTAGAGCGCAGGCTCAGTAGTTGTGGCACGTGGGCTCAGTAGTTGTGGCTTGCAGGCTCTAGAGCGCAGGCTCAGTAGTTGTGGCACACGGGCTTAGTTGCTCCACAGCATGTGGGATCTTCCTGGACCAGGGATCGAACCTGTGTCCCCTGCATTAGCAGGTGGATTCTTAACCACTGTGCTACCAGGGAAGCCCTCTTTATTTCTTTTGACTAGGTCTTAATGCCAAACATTTTATGTGTATTTTTTAAAAAAATCTTGATAACAACTGTATGAGGAAAGTATTTAGTCCCTTTTTTCTTGCAGAAAACTGAGTCTTAACCTGCTATATAAAAAAATAAATAAAATAAAATTCAAAAGGAAAAAAAAAGAAAACTGAGTCTTAGAGGTTAAGCAGCTTGCCTAGGCAGTGTGTTGGAGCTGAATTTCAAACCCACGCAGTCTGACTATTGAGGAACTTCACTACACAAAAAGCCTTCCTAGTGAAGAGCACCTAGAAGTGAAAAAGAAATTAGCAACACCTTAGTGAAACTCTAACTTCACAGAGATCTTTTATTTGCTCCAGCTTCTCAAGAGTTAAGTAGATTGACTGAGACCACTGTGATTGAATTAGTAATGTTAGGTTAAAGTTAACTAATGCTGATTTAAATAAAGTGTATTTTAAATAAAACCAGAGCTAGCTCCTAACCAGATCCTATTTTACTTAGACTTACAGTTTAGCTCAAGAACACTTTAGCTTATTTCTGGGGCAGAATTTGTATGCTCTTCCTTTATTTTCCCTAAAAATTAGATTCAGCAGGAGGGCAAAAGTTACAATGTGGCTGTATAGGAAGTATAATTTAGTGGAGGAGTAGAGGGGTAGACAGTGGGTAGGCTTTGCTGTTCTGGATTTTTAAGAAAAAACTTCCCTGTAATTTGTATAAAATTATACTAAACAGAAATAGTCATCCCCTACCTACCAGACAAAATAATTTGTAATTTCAAATTTTGATTAGAAAATTCTGATTCTTTAATGTGAATTACTTTTTGAACCTTAATTAACTATCTTTTTTTCTTGTAAGATGGCATATTTTATTCCCTTTGCCATAAGAATATTTCTTCTTTGTTCCCATAAATTAATTTTAATTTCACTTTTAAAACTAGTGATTTAGGGGTAACCTAGAATCTATAATTGCAGGAAATTATGCTTAAGGTTACATATTTATATGCTGAAGCCAGTAATGTGCTTTCCATAGAAGTTGTAGGACACTATTGTGTACATAGCTAGTAGAATCATTTTATTGAACAAAACTTCTCCAAAGCAAGATGTGACATACTTCTTTTGAAATACATTAAGACTGTTTTCTGGCTTGAGATGATCATTGGTGAGAGAGTTTCCCTTTTAGGTTTCCAGAACTGTGATGAGAGGATCATACTTAATTAGGTACTTTTCTTGATGCTACTATTCAATTTTAGTGGGATGAAAGTACTGAAAAGATTTTTTTCTTGTACACTTCTTTTTTTCCCCTTTAAAGGAGCCAGGAAAGGCTTCTTTCTCAAATGCATGATGGTGGGGGGAAAATGTAATGGTTCAGAAGAGTTTATGGTGAAAACAGTAATCCTCTTGTCCTATGCCTCCCCCAGTTCCTTTCCTGAGGGAACTACTTCAATTATTTCTCTGTTTGATTCTTTTAGTGATAATCCCCCATATTAATGTGCTTTTACTTCCATTTCTTTTTAAAAATTAATTAATTGATTAATTTTGGCTGCATTGGGTCTTTGCTGCTGTTCATGGGCTTTCTCTAGTTGTGGTGAGCAGGGGCTACTCTTCATTGTGGTGTGCAGGCTTCTTATTGTGGTGGCTTCTCTTGTTGTGGAGCACGGGCTCTAGGCGCGTGGACTTCAGTAGTTGTGACATGTGGGCTTCAGTAGTTGTGGCACACGGGCTTAGTTGCTCTGCGGCATGTGGGATCTTCCTGGCCCAGGGCTTGAACCTGTGTCCCCTGCATTGGCAGGCGGATTCTTAACCACTGCTCCACCATGGAAGCCCTACTTCCATTTCTTGATGTGTCAATTTTAAGCATTATCTATTGACTTTCTGAAGTGATAGTCAAGATTTAGCTCCCATTTACCACCTGTCAAGAATTACAAAGGGAACTTCCCTGGTGCACCACAACAAAGAGTAGCCCCCAGTTGCCACAACCAGGGAAAAGCCCGCGTGCAGCAACGAAGACCCAGCACAGACCAAAAAAAATTAAATAAATAAATAAAATAAAATAAATTAATTAAAAAAAAGGATCCGCCCGCCAATGCAGGGGACTTGGGTTCGATTCCTGGTCCAGGAAGATCCCACATGCTGCAGAACATCTAAGCCCTACGCCACAACTACTGAGCTCATGTGCCACAACTACTGAGCCTGTGCTCTAGGGCACAGCTACTGAGCCCGTGTGCTGCAACTACTGAAGCCTGCACCTGGGGCCCGTGCTCCGCAAAAAGAGAAGCCACTGTGTTGCGAAGCCTGTGCACCACAGCGAAGAGTAGTCCCTACTCGCCACAACTAGAGAAAGCCCGCACGCAGCAACAAAGACCAAACGCAGCCAAAACAAAAAAAGGAATTAGAAAGGATCTGAGAGTTTACTCTACTTGAAGCTAACAAATTAACCTGCCACAGTTTCATGGATGCTGGTGGAAGGTAAAGACTCCTATTCTGGTAGGAGGCAGAGTCAGAGATGAAGTAGAGTTTATTACTTACAGCAATAGCAGTAGCTAAGGTTTCAACATTCATTTGTGCCAGTGTCCTGAGCCACAGTTCCCACAGGGCACTGAGGGGAGGGCCAGATAACACCTGTTCACATAATGAGTTTTGTTACTGGAGAAAACTCTTGAGTTTAGGGATTACAAATATTTTATAATGGGCAGTAAGCATGCCTGCTCTTTGCTCCAGAGGGAGAGAGTAGTATGCTGGCTCTTTGCTCTGGAGGAAGAGTTTCTGTCTTCTAAGGTGGTTTGATATATGAACATCCTTGAGATTATATTCCAGAACAAAGAGCAGACAACGCCTTGCTTGCAAGACGTAGAGACCCATGAAGAATTATATCCCAACACCACTACCCCATTCCCTACCTTCTTTTTGAGATAGTTATATATCATCATTTTTAGCTCTGGTCACCTTAATAAATACTATATGTTTATTTTTATTTCATTAACAATAGGTGGTATCTTTTGACTTCTGGCTTTGAAAGAGGAGTGTTGTGGTTAGGGATCCTTATAAGTGTTAGAAAACCAGTTCAGTTAGAACTTAAGTGAGAAAGGAAATTGGTTTCCAGAACTGAGAGTCCAGAGGGATAGAGTAGGATTGGATCCATGTGCTCAGATGTTACTTTGAAGAATTGGTCTCTCACTGTATCTGTGTGCTTTCCTCCTTTGCCTTTATTTTCAGTAACATCCTACTTCACCTCTCTCCCCAACCAGTACTGATTCTCGGCTCTGTGCATATTTCTGAACCAGTTGCTATGGCAAGGTGGAGAGAATAGATTAGAATAGTCAGAGCCTGGTCACATGCCCAGATGGAGATGGGTGTGGAGTCCGCCCCATTTGAAGCACATGTGTTGGGGTGGGGAGAAGGTAGTTCTACAAAGATAAAACAGGGTGCCACGACTTCTCCACATCAGAGTTCTCTGTTGTATTTTTTTGGAGGGGGGGTATTGTTAGCTTTTATAACTGACCTTAAGTTTTTCATTTTCTATAAGATAGAATGAAATTTCTGGTATCTCCCTTTTTCATTAGTTACCCCTCTCTTGATGTTCTGTATCTTCTGCTCTAATCTGTTTTATTTAGAACTGCTGCTCAGTGAACATCCTGTGACTTGCCTTCATTATGCTCATTTCGCATAGAGTCGTCTTCCTTGGTTTATTGCCTTGTTTTGCTGGGGTACATACTAAGGTAAGATGTGTGGGAGGTAAATATTGAGTAATTCCTTGTCTGAAAATGTTTTTATTTTATTCTTAAAATGGAACGTTAGTGTGGCTGGGAGTAGAATTCTAGGTTGAACATAATTTTCTGTCAGAACTTCAAAGGCATTGCTTCATTATTCACTAGTATTCTTCAATATTGATAAGTCTTACTTCAGTTTGATTCTTTTTTAAAAAATTTATTTTATTGAAATATAGTTGATTTACAGTGTTGTGTTAATTTTTGCTCTACAGCAAAGTGATTCAGTTGTACCTATCTGTACATTCTTTTTCATATTCTTTTCCATTATGGTTTATCCAAGGGTATTGAATATAGTTCCCTGTGCTATACAGTAGGACCTTGTTGTCTATCCATTCTATATATAATAGTTTGCATCTGCTAATCACAAATTCCCAACCTCTCCTCCATCCTTGGCAGCCACAAGTCTGTTCTCTATGTCTGCGAGTTGGTTTCTGTTTTGTAGATAAGCTCGTTTGTGTCATATTTTAGATTCCACATATAAGTGATATCATATGGTATTCGTCTTTCTCTTTTTTTAAATTTAATTTTTATTTTACATTGGAGTATAGTTTATTTACAATGCTGTGTTAGTTTCAGGTGTACAGCAAAGTGATTCAGTTTTACATATACATATATCCATTCTTTTTCAGATTCTTTTCCCATCTAGGTTATCACAGAATATTGAGTAGAGTTCCCTGTGCTATACAGTAGGTCCTTGTTGATTATTTTATATATAGTAGTGTGTGTATGTTCATCCCAAACTCCTAATTTATCCCTCCCCCCCACCTTTCCCCTTTGGTAACCATAGGTTTGTTTTCTATGTCTGTGAGTCTGTTTCTGTTATGTAAATAAGTTCATTTGTATCATTTTTTTTTAGATTCCACCTGAAACTGATATCATATGGTATTTGTCTTTCTTTGTCTGACTTACTTCACTTATTGTGATAATCTCTAGGTCCATCCTTCTTTTTTGCCCACGCCATGCAGCATGCGGGATCTTAGTTCCCCGACCAGGGATCATACCCACACCCCCAGAAGTGGGAGTGCAGAGTCTTAACCACTGGACTGCCAGGGAAGTCCCTAGGTCCATCCACGTTGCTGCAAATGGCATTATTTCATATTTCATTCTTTTTAATGGCTGAGTAATATTTCAGTGTGTGTGTGTGTGTGTGTGTCTAGACACACACACATCCTACATCTTCTTTATCCATTCCTCTGTTGATGGACATTTAGGTTGTTTCCATGTCTTGGCTATTCTAAATAGTGCTGCAGTGAACATAGTGGTGCATGTATCTTTTCCAATTATAGTTTTGTCTGGATATATGCCCAGGAGTGGAATTGCTGGATCATATGGCAACTCTATTTTTAGTTTTTTGAGGAACCTCCATACTGTTTTCCATAGTGGCTGCACCAATCTACATTCTCACCAACAGTGCAAGGGGTGTTCCCTTTTCTCCACACCCTCTCCAGCATTTGTTATTTGTAGACTTTTTAGTGATGGTCTTTCTAACCGGTGTGAGGTGGAACCTCATTGTAGTTTTGATTTGCATTTCTCTAATAATTAGCGATCATGAGCATCTTGTCATGTGCTTGTTGGCCATCTGTAAGTCTTTTTTGGAGAAATGTCTCGTTAGGTCTTCTGTCCATTTTTCTTTTTTTAAAAAATTAATTTTATTTAATTTTATTTATTTTTGGCTGTGTTGGGTCTTTGATGCTGTGCATGGGCTTTCTCTAGTTGTGGCGGAGGGGGCGGGCTACTCTTCGTTGTGGTGCACGGGCTTCTCATTGCGGTGGCTTCTTGTTGCAGAGAACAGGCTGTAGGTGTTCAGGCTTCAGTAGTTATGGCTCACGGGCTCAGTAGTTGTGGCTCATAGGCTCTAGAGAGCAGGCTCAGTAGTTGTGGCACACGGGCTTAGTTGCTCCGCGTCATGTGGGATCTTCCCGGACCAGGGCTTGAACCTGTGTCCCCTGCTTTGGCAGGTGGATTCTTAACCACTGCACCACCAGGGAAGCCCTTCTGCCCATTTTTTGATTGGGTTGTTTGGTTGTTATTGAGTTGTGTGAGCTGTTTTATATTTTTGGAAATTAAGCCCTTGTCAGTTGCATCATTTACAAGTATTTTCTCCAGTCCGTAGGTTGTCTTTTTGTTTTATTTATGGTTTCCTTTGCTGTATAAAAACTTGTAAGTTTGATTAGGTGCCATTTGTTTATTTTTGGTTTTATTTCTATTGCCATGGGAGAAGGCCAGTTTGATTCTTGTTCCTTTGCAGATGAGCTTTTTTGTCTTTGTTGTCTGAAATTTCCCAGTGATATAACTTGATGTGGGTCTCTATTCATTTGAACACTGAGTGCCCTCAATTAATTGGAAGACTCTATAAATCTATTAGTTTATTAAATCTTTTAGTTGTGGAAAATTTATATTTCTCTGAAAATTTCCTCTCTTCAAGTTTTTTTTCCTTTTCATCCTGGAATTTTTGTTAGTTAAATACTGACCTCCTGGACTGATGCTGTGTGTCGTTTGGTTAATTTCTTGTCTCTGTTTCCTATTTCTACTTTCTAGGTTTTGTCTCTACCATATAAAACCTTATACTGCCTTTTTTTTTTTTAAAGAAGATATTGGGGGTAGGAGTTTATTAATTAATTTATTTATTTTTGCTGTGTTGGGTCTTCGTTTCTGTGCGAGGGCTTTCTCTAGTTGTGGCAAGCGGGGACCGCTCTTCATCGTGGTACACGGGCCTCTCACTATCGCGGCCTCTCTTGTTATGGAGCACAGGCTCCAGACGTGCAGGCTCAGTAGTTGTGGCTCACGGGCCTAGTTGCTCCGCGGCACGTGGGATCCTCCCAGACCAGGGCTTGAACCTGTGTCCCCTGCATTAGCAGGCAGATTCTCAACCACTGCGCCACCAGGGAAGCCCTATACTGCCTTTAAAAATTTTTTTTTTCAAGAGTCTTTTCTTGTACTCTTTTCCCTTTTCACAGCTTCCTGTCTTGCTTTATGAATGCAACATCTTGCCTTTCTGAGGATCTGAGTTAGAGAGCTTTTCACAAGTTCTGTTCTGTTTTATGAATTGTTTATTGCTTTGTCACATTTCTTTAACTTTTTGTTTCCTTGTCTCTTTCATGTTACAGATGTTTGATTCTGATTTAACCAATCAAATGGAAGAATGAAGCAATATGAAACTGATTGGGATCTCTGTATCTAGACAGGGTTCGTCAGCTGGTGAGCTTTGCGTTAGGGTGGGCAGTTAGGGGACCCTATTAGCCTTGGTCAGTGGTTCTAATGTAATAGCTGCCGTTAATTCTCTCCAGACTATTTAATTTCATTAAAGAAGGACCTGCCAGAATTTTTTGGTTTTGTTAATTTCCTTTGTTTATTTTGTTTTTTTAATAATGTAAAATCTCAAAGGTAACCAGGAATGTGAAGAGGGTCAATGATCTAGGGTCTAGAAATGTTCAAGTGGTCATCTTTCCTGCGCTTCAGGGTGAAAAGTTAGGGTACAGAGTAGTATAGCAGAGAGTAGCCCAGATATTGGAGCCAGACTGTTTGGGTTCAAGTCTGGTTCTGCTACTTAGTTATAGAAAGCTACTTAACAAGTTACTTAACCTTTCAGTGTTAAGAGGACTTAGTTAAAAATGCATATTAAATAGTGACATTTAGTAAAATCTCAGAAAGTGTTAATTTCTTTTTCTCCCTTCTAGTAATAACAATTATGGTGGTGATTGCCCACAGCAGAAATTTTGGCGGGATTAGGTAATTTTAGATTGTGTTTTTCTCTTTAGAACCTCAAAGTGGTATCATTACTTGAAGTGCTGAGATGTATATGGGCAAATGTTTTCATAAAAGTCTTTCAAAGGTCCTCATCTTCTCTCCAAGAAAGGATCTCACTCAAGATAACTTGATAAAAGTAGTTTTGGAGCACAGCCAGAAAACTAGCAATGAAAAAATACCATTTTCACACCCAGAATCTCTATGTACAAGCAGAATCATATGTGCTCAGGGTATTAGGAAGCTTTGTTTCCATACAAAACACTCACTGACAATCCTACTTCTTGAACTTGAGAAACACTGAAAGTTTCTTTATAAATGGATATCTAGGGCAAGACTGGCAGGAGGAAATAATTCTTGAAAAAAAAATTTTTTTTTCTTTGCTTCGAGTGTTGCCCCAATTATGGTGGAACACTCTGAGATTTTCCTTACCATACTGTCTGCTATTTGTAAAATTCAGGTGAGGTGAAGGAATAAAACTTTTTTTTTTTTTTTTTTTTTGGCTGTGTTGGGTCTTCGTTGCTGTGTGCGGGCTTTCTCTAGCTGTGGTGAGCGGGGGCTCCTCTTTGTTGTGGTACACAGGCTTCTCATCGCGATGGCTTCTCTTGTTTCGGAACACCGGCTCTAGGCGCGCAGGCCTCAGTAGTTGTGGCACGTGGGCTCAGTTGTGGGCTCACGTGGGCTCTAGAGCTCAGGCTCAGTAGTTGTGGCACATGGGCTTAGTTGCTCTGTGGCATGTGGGATCTTCCCGGCCCATGGGTTCCCGAACCCGTGTCCATTGCATTGGCAGGCAGATTCTTAACCACTGTGCCACCAAGGAAGCCCGGCAGGTGGATTCTTAACCACTGCGCTACCAGGGAAGTCCCAGTAAAACTCTTGTGTAGTGGTTCTTGCCCTCCTCCCCCCAAACTTGACCCTTATCTGAACTAAGATGTTTTAGTTTGGGTTATTTATCTTGTTTTTTTCCTTCTCTCACATAGTGGAGGAAGTTCTTAGAATCTATTATTGTTACTGTTATTATAATCATATTATTTACGTTTTAAAATGGAAACACACACAAAGATAGAGTCACTGAGCCCCTATATATGTACCAGTTAGTTTCAATATTTTGCCATACTTGTTTATTCTTGTCCCAATTAAATTTTTTTAAAGCAAATTCTAGATATCATGTCATTTTAGACCTAAATACATCAATATGTGTCTTTAAAAAATGATTTTCCCCCATAACCACAATACCATTATCCTACCTAACAAAATTAACAGATTGATCTGACACCTAGCTTCTGAATTTTACTCTCCATCTTAGTATCATAAGATTCCTTTATGTCATCTAAAACCCAGATATGTTCAAGTTATATGTGGTATCATTTTTAAATGACTTGGTTTTCATTTACATAAAAATATTTGCATCTTGCAAGTATTTGACTTTAACTTGTTATGGAAAATTTTAATCACATAAAAGTAGATGAAATGCATTAGTAAAGCCCCATGTACTTATCACCCAGCTTTGACAGTAATCAAAACATGCCTAATTTTGTTTCATTTATTCCCCCTCTTCTTCCTCCCAGATTATTTTTAAGCAAATCCCAGGTATCATTTCATTTGGAGTCTAGTGTATCTTTAAAAGATAAGGACTCTTTAAAAAAAAATATCTATCTATCTATCTCACCCCCCTTAAATTCCTTAATATCATCAGATATCCAGTGTTCAAATGTCTGGTTGTCTCAGATATCATAGTTTGAATCAGTATCCATATAAAGTCCCTAATTTGCAGTTGGTTGGTAATGGCTTTTAATCTAGAGGTTCCCCTTGCTGCCTCTCTCATTTTCTCTCTCCCTTGAAATCTATTTATTAAAGAAATAAGGTTTTATGTCCTTTAGAGTTTCTCAGAGTCTGGATTTTAATGACTCTATCCCTGGGGCTTAGCTTAATTAACACGTTCTTATGTCCTCTGTATCTCCTGTAAATTGGTGATTGAATCTGGAGGCATACTTCCTTATAGAATATATAATACATGCAAATGATAAAGGTTTAAAATGGTACAAAAGGGTATATATTGAAGTCAGTCATTTTCTCACAGTGTACCTTTAGATGTCTTCCCCAGAAGCAATTATTGTGTGTAGAGTGAATGATATGTTTTTATTAAGCTGTTATATCACCAGTAAGCATACTAAATATCCTAGTAATTCTGAAGATATAAAGATTACTAATTTGTACATTTTAGAATTTGATTTTTTTAAATTTATTTTTAATTTTTACCTTGTTTGTTTTATTTGGCTGCATTGGGTCTTAGTTGCGACACGTGGGATCTTCGTTGCGGCATGCGGGATCTTTTGTTGTGGTGCATGGGCTCCAGAGCGTGCGAGCTCAGTAGTTGCGGTGCACGGGCTTAGTTGCCCTGTGACATGTGGGATCTTAGTTCCCCAACCAGGGATCGAACCTGCGTCCCCTGCGTTGGAAGGCAGATTCTTAACCACTGGACCACCAGGGAAGTCCCTAAAATTTTTTTATATTTTATTGAAGTATAGTTGATTTACAATGTTGTGTTAGTTTCTGGTGTACAACAAAGTGATCCAGTTATACATATATATTCTTTTTTATATTCTTTTCCATTATAGGTTATTACAAGATATTGAACATAGTTTCCTGTACTATACAGTAGGACCTTGTTGTTTCTCTATTTTATATATAGTGGTTTGTATCTGCTAATCCCAAACTCCTAATTTATCCCTCTCCCCTTTCCCCTTTGGTAACCATAAATTTGTTTTCTATGTCTGTGAGTCTGTTTCTGTTTTGTAAATAAGTTTATTTGTATCATATTTTAGAGCCCACATATAAGTGATATCATATGATATTTGTCTTTCTCTGTCTGACTTACTTCACTTAGTATAATAATCTCTGGGTCTATCCACATTGCTGCAGATGGCATTATTTCATTCTTTTTTATGGCTCAGTAGTATTCCATTGTGTGTGTGGGGTGTGTGTGTGCGTGTACCACATCTTCTTTATCCATCTGTTGATGGACATTTAGGTTGCTTCCATGTCTTGGCTATTGTTAATAGTGCTGCTGTGAATATTGAGGTGCATGTATGTTTTTGAATTATAATTTTCTCCGGATATATGCCCAGGAGTAGGATTGCTGAATCATATGGTAACTCTAGTTTTTTAAGGAACCTCCATACTGTTCTCCATAGTGGCTGCACCAATTTACATTCCCACCAGCCGTGTAGGAGGGTGCCCTTTTCTCCATACCCTCTCCAGCATTTATTGTTTGTGGAGTTTTTAATGATGGCTATTCTGACTGGTGTGAGGTGATGCCTTGATTTGCATTTCTCTAATAATTAGTGATGTTGAGCATCTTTTCATGTGCCTGTTGGCCATCTGTAAGTCTTCTTCAGAGAAGTGTCTCTTTTTTTTTAAAGAATCCATGATAAACTTTATTTTTAAAAATTTGTTTATTTTTGGCTGTATTGGGTCTTTGTTGCTGTGTGTGGGCTTTCTCTAGTTGCGGCGAGCGTGGGCTCCTCTTTGTTGCACTGTGTGTGCTCCTTGTTGCAGTGGCTTCTCTTGCTGTGGAGCACGGGCTCTAGGCGCGTGGGCTTCAGTAGTTGTGGCTTGCAGGCTCAGTAGATGTGGTTCGTGGGCTCTAGAGCACAGGCTTAGTAGTTGTGGTGCGTGGGCTTAGTTGCTCTGCAGCATGTGGGATCTTCCTGGACCAGGGCTTGAACCCATGTCTCCTGCATTGGCAGGCGGATTCTTAACCACTGCACCACGAGGGATGTCCCAGAAATGTAATTTTTTGATTGGGTTGTTTGTTTTTTGTTATCGAGTTGTATGAGCTGTTTGTATATTTTGGAAATTAGGCCCTTGTCAGTCGCATCACTTGCAAATATTTTCTCCCAATCTGTAGGTTGTCTTTTTGTTTTGTTTATGGATTCCTTTGATGTGCAAAAGCTTGTAAGTTTGATTAGGTCCCATTTGTTTATTTTTGCTTTTATTTCTGTTGTGTTGGGAGAGTGAGCTAAGAAAATATTGCTGTGATTTGTGTCAGAGAATGTTTTGCCTGTGATCTCTTCTAGGAGTTTTATGGTGTCCTATCTTATATTTAAGTTTTTAAGCCATTGTGAGTTTGCATATGGTGTGAGGAATTGTTCTAATTTCATTGATTTACATGCAGCTGTCTAGCTTTACCAACACAACTTGCTGAAGAGACTGTCTTTTCTCCACTGTATAGTCTTGCCTCCTTTGTCAAAAATAATTGACCATAGGTGTGTGGATTTATTTCTGGACTCTATTCTGTTCCATTGATCCATATGTCTGTTTTCATGCCAATACCACACTGTTTTGATTACTGTAGCTTTGTGGTATTGTCTGAAGTCTGGGAGGTTTATGCCTTCAGCTTTGTTCTTTTTCTTCAGGATTGCTTTGGCAATTCTGGGTCTTTTGTAGTTCCATATAAATTTTAGGATTATTTGTTCTAGTTATTTGAAAAATGTCATGGGTAATTTGATAGGGATCACATTAAATCTGTAGATTGCTTTGGGTAGTGTGGCCATTAGAATTTAATTTAAATAGTGTATAAGTATATGATGCCGTTTAAGATGTGGCATTTTCTTTTTGGTGAAGCAGAATTTTTAAGGTGAGGTGGTAGCTAATTAGAAATTGTTTAAGCTAGATTCCTTGGCACTGCAGTGGACTACTCTTCACACGGTGAACAACATGAAAAGTAACCCTGTTAAGGGAAACATTAAAAAGAATATTAACATTATTCAATATCTGATACAGTTAGCTTTATTTTCTTAAATATGAAGATAGTGGAGTTCTGTGGTTTCTTCATGTAAAATGAGGGCAATATTTATATCAATGGGCTTTGGTGGGTCTTGAGTGAGAAAGCTCCTAGCACAGTACCAAGTGTGGAAGAGATACTTGAATGCTAGCTTCCTTTTCTGTAAGCATGGCCATAATTAACCATGAGACTCTTCTGCTTAAGTAGAATATTTTGGGTACGAGATGGGTGGCCAGGGAAACCATACCCAGTTTAAACGGTTAGGTTGGGTCAAGAACAGGTCTGCTAGAGTGAGCCAGGGTGTACAATCTGAGTCACTTGGTCAGGACAGGTTGTGGAACTGCTGGTTAGAACAGGTGAGTTATGCCACATGTACCCATAGTCCACTACTATTTCTTGTGGTCTCTCCCCCCCACCTCAGCCCCCTCCCCAGTGGTTTTGCTGTCTGATAGACAGTACAGTTCAGAAGATAGGCATTAGATCAGTTTTAGGCGTACAGGAAGAACAGTGATTGGATTACTGGGAAGACAAGCAGCAGGGGGGACCATGGGAAGCCAGGGACCAAGCAAGCTGACTGGCCAGAAGATGTAGCTGTAGCTCTAGCTGCACAAGAGCAAGCTGGTTACAAAGTTATATGCAGAAAGTCTAATGAGAACAAAAGTAGGGGAACACTTTCTGGCTCCTTAAATGATAGTTTCTTTCATGAGACCAACCTAAAAACAATTTACTGGTAAGAGTATTCCAACTAAGCTTCTAGGTTTGAATTGTGGGACATCAGCTGGAGATGACTTTTGGATTTTATTTCTGTTTACCAGCTAGATCAGACATTTGGGCCTGGGATAATGACCATCTGTTAATTTGCCTCTGCTTGATCACGTAGGAAATTTGTATGATGTTAGGCTAGTTAATAGGATAGAAATGTAAATGGCTTTGCTCACAACAAGTGATTCCGTAGTATTTTGTTTGGGAGAAAGTATAGAGATAGCGGAGTATTCTCAAGGAAACTCCCTTTAGTTATTTTTCTCATAGCTAGACGTGGGTCTGAATACTCTGTGACTATAGTAGGCTTTATAATTAGAAAGTAGTGCTGGGACTTCCCTGGTGGCGCAGTGGTTAAGAATCCGCCTGCCAATGCAGGGGACACGGGTTCGAGCCCTGATTCAGGAAGATCCCACATGCCGCAGAGCAACTAAGCCCGTGTGCCACAACTACTGAGCCTGTGCTCTAGAGCCCGTGCTCCGCAACAAGAGAAGCCACTGCAATGAGAAGCCCGCGCACCACAATGAAGAGTAGCCCCCGCTCGCTGCAACTAGAGAGAAAGCCTGCGCGCAGCAACGAACACCCAACGCAGCCAAAAATAAATAAATAAATATTTTAAAAAAGAAAGTAGGGCTAAGTGGTTACTTACTAGATATGGGAAACAAATTGTATGGTGTCTCCTGGGTTTAGAGAAGAATTGATTAAAGGATAAGAAGTTGTTTTCCCTTCTTTGGCAAGGTTCTTTCTAAATCCAATCTAATAGTCTTTGGGCAAATATGTCCAAGTATAAGGGACTTGACTGTGATTTGAACTAAATCTGTTTCCTTTTTCTGGTGAATAATGGAATAGTAAAGGGGCTAATAGTTGTCAGCTTGTGGAGGGATTCTGAGGCAAGTAAATCTTGCCACCACTGTTTGCTCCTAGTGTTCCTTAATTTAAGCAGGTAGTTTTATGTTCCTGTTCTAGAACAACTCTGAAAACAATATATTGGATCAGAGTGGAGTGTAAGAAATAGTCAAGGACATTGTGCATTCATTGACTGGAGTAGAAGGTACCCACATGGCCTACATTATTCTCATACAATAGAACAACCTAGTTAAAACAGATAAAAAATATTTTAATACGTATTAATTTCTAGAGTTCTTTAAGACCCTCCCCCTCTTTTAAGCACAAGCTGTTCATTCTTTTAGATAAAATTTATGTGCTGTCATCATTACAGGAATTGCTCCAGCTGTTGAAAAATAATTATACTAGAGTGAGCACTTGTTTTGGTTTGCTTTGAACAAAGTAGACAACACCTATCTGCATGATTATAGTATCAACTGGGTATTGTGCTGAGTGATCTAATCCTCACCACAACTCTGAAATATCAGAAGTAGTGACTTGCCAAGGCCATAGAACTAAGAAATGGTTATTCTTAGAGTAGAATCCAGGCTTTACTAGAAGTGAGGTGAAATTTTTAAGTAATTTACTGTATCTAAGGCTATGATATCATAATTTACTAACTTTTACCAGGTTTTACAAATTAGAATTTGATAGCTGGGACAACACCCCCCTGTGCCCCCCAACATGGAGATAAACTAGGATGGGAGTCTCTAGTTTCATAGGCATTAGCCTGTGGGGAGCTGTTGGGAAGGGAAGAATTTGAATCCCCTTTCTATTTCTGTAGTTGTAAAGTTTCTGGAACTTTTGGAGCCATGGGAACATGTTTTGTTTTTCCTTATCCCCTTAATTTCCTTCTCCCTCATCTTTCCACTCCCACTCCCCAATAAAAATAAACATATTTGTGAAAGAGGGCTAAGGGTATTGTGAATCCAGCAGGTTCAGACAAGTGTTGTAAGTGTGAAGGGCAGGAAGCCATGTTTGCTAGGACCAAGTTACTGCCTGAGAAGAAATGTGTCCTTAGAGAAGAGAAAGCCTGGGTACAAGGGTAGGAAAGAGGGAGACAATTTCAGTTGCTCTTGAAGACTGTCATTCATGTGGATCCTATAGGGCTAACGTAAAGAGGAGTTGTCTCACTAGACTGATGGAAGGCCCTCGTTATTCTGTGTCCAAGTGGATCAGAGGTATTTTCTTTCTGAACTATAGTGAGTGGTCTGTTGAGCACATAGGAGCTGAGTGTAGAGTCTTAAGTAATAGTCAAGCACATTGTACATTCATTGACTGGAGTAGAAGGTACCCACAGTGGCCTGGATTGTTCTGATACAATAGAATAGACAGAAGAGAACAACAAAAATGAAACAATTCTCAGTTCTTTAAATTTTAGCAGTTTGTTTCGAGATCCATTTATAATAGTAAATCAATTTATAGGTGAGTTGAATCAACAAGTTTTTGCTTGGTTGCTGTTGCAACTCTAATGGTTCCTTTCCCTACTGGGAATCCAGGTGGACATTTTTAGAGAGGAGAGGAATTCCTCAGGTCCACACTGGGTGTGGCAGAGTGGAATTGGAAGCTCACTTCCAGATGCTTCCTCAGACAAAACTTGTTCCCTTTGGGAGGCTGCTGGGTGATGCCCACTATTCGGAACAACTAACAGTCCTGAGAACCCATAGCAGCACGTAGTAGGTGCTGAGTCGACAGACTTTGTTAATTGAATAAATGATTCTATTGGGACACAAAAAGCAAGCCTTGAGGCTGGGAGGGGATCCTCAGTCTTGTCTGCAAACAGGAGGTCTTGCTCCTTTTTGGTGTGGGTGGCTGAAATGGGGCTTGGGAAGGGAAGAGGTGCATCATGAATTCTTTTGTAAACAGAGGACAACGGGGTGTTGGGAAGAGGATGTGAGCAGGCACATCTCAGAAATTGAACACAGAGAACTCAGTGGCTGGACCCTCACCTCTGCTCTCTCCGTATCACACTGTCTCCCACCCAGGACACAGGGCAAACAGCTCACCCAGGTGGACTCTGGAGAAAAGTACTTGATTATGTCACCTGGCATAAGTGTTCCACCTGGCATTGGTGATCTGCTGAAAAACATTTGAGATGTATCTCATATACCCCTATGAACTTGGGACTATGAATGTACCAGGGTCTAATACTACGATGGTATTAAATAAATAAACTTCCTCATTTTGCATTTAGGTTTTTCAAACTTTAAGTTTGAAAAGCATGCTGTTAGTCCTTTGGCAAAGCTCTCTGAAGTTGAACAATCTTTGCTCATGGAATGACTTCCCTACCACTGGAGAGGTTCAGGCTGTGTGATCTCTTAGGGGATGGGTTATAAAAATATATTGGTACAGCTGAAACTTACATAATAATTGTACATCAACTATACCTCAATTAAAAAAAACACTAAAGCTATATGAAAGGCTGTGTTTTAAAAAGGCACCCCAAATGATCACATCCTAATATTAAAGCTGACTGTGCAAAAAGTAAATTAAAACAAATAATAAAAGGGACTAATGTTTTCCCCACTGATTGAACCCAACAGTTCTTTTTAAATAAATCATTTATTTATTTATGGCTGTGTTGGGTGTTCGTTGCTGTGCGCGGGCTTTCTCACTGCACCGCCAGGGAAGCCCCCAAAAGTTCTTAAGAATGAGGCTGACATTAAAATCTCAAAGGGGAAAAAAAAGAAAAAAATATATATACACATATATATATGTATATATATATCATATTGAAAATAGGTAACCTTTAGATTATATACACATTTTGTTCATTTATAAAATGTAAAAATTAGGGCTTCCCTGGTGGCGCAGTAGTTGAGAGTCTGCCTGCCGATGCAGGGGACACGGGTTCGTGCCCCGGTCCGGGAAGATCCCACATGCCGCGGAACGGCTGGGCCCGTGAGCCATGGCCCCTGAGCCTGCGCGTCTGGAGCCTGTGCTCCGCAACAGAGAGGCCATAACAGTGAGAGGCCCGCGTACCGCAAAAAAAAAAAAAAGGAAAAATTAAAGATTTTCCCAAATCTAACAAAATAAAACTGGGGAAAAGCCTTTAAATTTCTTCTTTTCTCATTCCTCACCCATGTTAGGTTTTCATAATTCTAATCAATACCTGTGTTTCCCTCCTATTTGGAAATATGGTTACTTCGTACATAGAGTTTTTATTAAAAAAGGGGGTTCAAACCTCCTCTGCTTCCACCATCCAAATGTAAATAAAGCTTATTTCCATTGATTCCATTTCAGTTAACAACTTTAAGTCCCTTTCCACTTACCAGGCAGTGAATTGTTTTTGAAAAGGATGGTTTTTTAGTGTGTTTATATACTCTGGTGGTATTTGCATACACATTTTATTTTTAAAATATATAGCTTAATTCTAATTCATTTGTAACACAGATGTACTACTGATTTGTTCAGCTAAAGCAAACAACAGTCAAAGAAAAACAACCCTTATCCTTTATTCCAGTCGAAATTTTTGGTAACTTTTATTCTTTGGTTTTCTGTCATATTCCAGGCTATTTGTGAGCTCTCCTGTTATTGCTAAAGTTATAAGAAACTGGCTTTCTTGGGTGAAAGTGGCAGAATTTTGCAGCCTTAAATGAACTTACTGACTTACCATTTGCCCATTCCTGCACATCTTTTCAAGAAAAAGTAGATTTGCTAACATCATTGGACAAGGGGCACAAACAAAACATTATACTTTGGAAGATAGCGGCTGTGTTAAATCTTCGTCATTCTCTTTTGAAAATACTCAAAATACAAAGTAACACCAAAGAGGAGCTTTGATATCACTGTGGAGTTGAATGTCTCATTTGCAAACACTTTTAAGTAACCTTGTATTGTATATAATGGGCTTCTCCTATTAGCTTGTTTGAATATATTGGTGTCTCTTTTTTTCCCCGTTTATGGGGAAAATAAGTGTCTGTGTGAATGGCTCTATGAACAATAGACTTCTCTCACTGTTTTGTGTTGCCTCTTATCCATGGGCCAAATTTTAACTAGAAATCTATGATTCAAGTGATATAATTAACAACTTTTACTCTTCCCTTTATAAATCAACTATAAGGATCTATATACCACAGGATATTTGAAAAAAGTAGGAATATGAATTTGAACCCGAGTTTTTAAAGTTTACCTTAGAGGGGCTTATAAACAAATTTTTTCATTTGTTTGATTTTTTGTTAATGAAACAGCTTAAACAGATGTTGATTCTGATCAGAAACTTAAGAAGAGACTTCAGAAGAGCTGAAATTTAAAGTGTTTACAAAGATAGCTCCCTTTTCCTGAGTGCTCACAAGTATTTTTTGCTAGGCACTTTACATGCATGTGTGTTAAGGACATAGAACAGGATTATTGTTGTCATATTATTACTAGACCCACGAGTGAGGTTTTTTTTTTAAGCTCTTTGGGAAGTTCTAATATGCTGCTAAGGTGAGAATGATTGCTCTAGGAAGATTCACAGATTTCTGGCTTGGGCCTCTGCGTGGATAGTTGTGCTTTTTGAAGAGATAATATGGAAAGAAAGAGGCTTAGTTTGTAAATATGTGGTTGGGTTGGCAGTTGGAAATAGGATCTGAAGCCCAGAGGCAAAGTCAGTTCTAAAGATGAGATGTGGGAGAATTATTGGCAGCTAGATGGTACTCAAAGTTAGGGGATTAGGTGAAACTGCCTTGGGAGAGCTTGCATGTAGAAGAGAAGACCCAGAATTCTGGGGAACCTTGAGATGTTTTGAGTGGACAGAAGGAGAGGAACCAGAGAACAAGTGTTCAAAAAAGAAGTAGCAACAAGGGAGTGAGTGATATTTTGGAAGCCAAGGGAGAAGATAGGATCAAGTTATAGGGGACAGACTTGCGTAGCACGTGGTAGGTGCTCCATACATTTTTGTTGCAAGTAGAATTGAATTAGTTTTAAGGAGTCATAAGTTTCCACTGGATTATCAGTTAGGAGGCTGCTGGTGACCTTGGTAAAAATAATTTAATTGGAGTAGTATTTCTCCTACCTTACTGTGGCCTCTTCTTGGTCTCTTTTGTAAGTTTCCTATCCTAACTATCAGAGTTTTGTAGGGCTTTGCTGTAGGTCATTGATTCTCCCAACTGTGGTTCCCCAGACTTGCCACATCAACATCAACTTGTTAGAAATGAAAATTCTCAGGTCCCACCCAGACCTACTGAGTCAGAAGCTCTGGGGATGGGATCCAGCCATCTGTGTTTTAACAAGCCCACCAGGTGATTGTGATGCTTATGAAACTTAAAAACCAATGTTTTAAGACCTTTTTTCTGTCTATGCTTTCTCCTTAGGTATTTAATCTATTATCATGGCTTGAGTTACCATGCTGTATGCCCAAACTTCCAAATTTATCTCCTTGGTCCAGTTCTTCTGAGGACCAGGTCCACAGATCCAGCTGCATGTTAATTCATTTTGACTTTGATATCTCATAGTCATAGGGACTATCGTCCACACAGATGCTCACACTAGAAACCTAAGCTTGATCTACTTTCTTACACAAATACTAACAAGTTCTAACGACATTCTACTTGACTGGTTTATACACATAAATGAAATAGTGATAATATTAATAATATAATGAATAAATGCCTCCTAAGTTGTGTGAAACACGTCTTTCAGGAGGTCCTAATTCTCAGAGCTGCTAATAAGTGATCAACGTGTCTTGCTGAGTGTGATTCCAGAGTTTAAAGGTTAAAAGTGTTATAAAACCTGGTCTCTAAACCCAAGTTGAGTACTTCACCTAGTGCTCAACCAAAGAAACTTGTGTATAAATTTATAATATATCTGCTTACTGTATAGGATTGAATATATAAAACTAGGTCAGTTGTAATTAATTGATAGGCAATTTCCAGGAAAGGGTGGGTTTTGAAGTGTTAGAGTGTGGGGGGCTTTGGGGCCAGAATGCTTTGGTTCAAGTCATGATAGCACCACTTGCTGTGACCTTGGGCAAGTTACTTTCCTCCACTATGCTGCAGTTTCCTTATCTGTAAAATGAGGATAGTAACTGTCCATACCTCAAAGAGTTGTTAGGATTAAATATAATAAATAAGGGTTTGGAGTAAGAAGTGCCTGGCACATAGGTAAAGGTTCAGTAAATGCAAGCTACATTATTACTATCTCTTCCACTTATTCACTGTACTCCAGCCATTCTTAAATTCTCTTAGCTACTAGCAGCCATTCAGACGTGCCATGCATGCACTTTTATGTTTTAAAACGCTTATGCATCCAGGTCTTCACTAAACTCTCCTGATTCTCCAGATTAGGTTAGGATTCCTTTTATATGTTTCCTTAATACCCTGTTTTTTAAAAGTAACAGCTTTATTGAAACATAATTCACATACCACACAATTAACCCATATAGAGTGTACAGTTCAGTGCTATTCACAGAGTTGTGTAATCATCACCAAAATCAATTTTAGAACATTTGATTCAAGTCATGAGAGTACTACCTGCTATCATGAAGGTACCAAAAAGAATCCCTGTACTCATTAGCAGTCACACGCATTTCCCCCATCCCTCCAGCTACTAGCAACCACTAAATCTACTTTCTGTCTCTCTAGATTTGCTTATTCTGGACATTTCGTATAAATGGAATCATACATTATGTGGTCTTTTGTGTCTGGCTTCTTTCACTTAATGTAATGTTTTCAAGGTTCATCCATGTAGCACATATCAGTACTTCATTCCTTTTTATGGCTGAATAGTATTTCACTACATGAATATACACTATTTATTCATCAATTGATGGACATTTAGGTTGTTTCTACTTTTTGGCTATTATGAATAATGCTGTTATGAACATCCATGTACAAGTTTTGTGTAGATAACATGTTTTCATTTCTCTAGAGTACATAACTAAGGGTGGAATTGCTGAATCATGTGGTAACTCTCTCTGTTTAGTCTTTTGAAGAACTGCCAAACTGTTCTCCATGGCTGCTGTATATTTTACATTTCCAACCCGAGTGTATGACAGTTCCAGCTTCTCCATATTCTTGCCAACAATTATTATCTCTTTTTGATTCTAGCCATCCTTAAGTGGATGTGAAGTGGTTTCGATTTGCATTTCCCAGATGACTAATGATGTTGAGCATCTTTTCATATGTTTATTGCCATTAGTATATCTTCTTTGGAGAATGTCCTTTCCTCATTTTAAATTGAGTTATCTCTTTGTATTATTATTTCTTTGTATTATTTGTATTTCTTTGTATTTTATTGAGTTACAAGAATTCATTATATTCTAGATACAAATCCTTTATCAGACATATTATTTGCTGCAGGTATTTTCTCCCATTCTGGGAGGTTCTGTTTTTTACTTTCTTGATAGTTAAAATTAAAAGTTCTAAATTTTGGCAGAGTCTATTTTTTCTTCTGTTGCTTATACTTTTGGTGTCATATCTAAGAAACCATTGCCTAATCCAAGGTCATGAACACTTAGAAGTTTTATAGTTTTAGCTCTTATTTGTTTTATAACTCTTTTTCTGTCTTACCTGTTAGAATGTCAGCACCACAGGAGGGCTTGGATGATGCTTATCTAATTTATTTGTTGTTTGGAGCTCGTTTAAGTCTTGGAAAATACTAAGTGTTCAATAATGATTGTTAGTTGTTTTGGAAAGGCAGACTTTAAGGAGCTATTATCAAAATGTATTTAAACACCCTAACTTGAAACACTTTTCTATTTTTTCTTTGAAAGCTAGGAACTGAAATATTGTATTTTGTTGGTGTTGCCAGGAGTTGTATTTATACTGCCGAGGGTTTAGGAGACTTAAAATAAGTGTGTTTATTATGATTGCCTTCCTTAGTTCTCAGAACTTGTCTCTCTTTAGGTTACAAAATTGGGCTTTGTATCTGTACAAAATTGGGCAAATTGCATTTGCTTTTAGCCTTGGAGAGTTTTGTTTATTACTCTGGTCTCCATCAGTGATTCTAGAATAAACCAATGAGCAAGTCCCATGTTTCTAAACTTCTCTGTTTCCTTGTGATAAACAGAACTTTCATGCCACTTTCCAGGAGTCTGATAAACACCCGCAGTAGGTGTTGAAAGACAGATTCTCTTTACTGATTATTTCTACTAGGAAAGAGAATTTTGTAGGGGTTTGCTACCACAGATTGTTACTTCTTCCTGTCATACTAGATACGGGGTTAGGGTAGCATCTGAAATGAGGGCTTTGGCATATATTACATTCAACTGTTGTGACTTTCTTTCGAGATTAATGTATACTTTGTCATTATAAAACTGAATGCTTAATCTTTTTATATATATATTTAATTTATTTATCTATTTATTTTGGCTGCATTGGGTCTTTGTTGCTGTGCGCAGGCTTTCTCTAGTTGTGGTGAGCAGGGGCTACTCTTCATTGCGGTGCGCGGGCTTCTCATTGCCGGTAGCTTCTCTTGTTGCGGAGCACGGGTTCTAGGCACACGGGCTTGAGTAGCTGTGGCACGCGGGCTCAGTAGTTGTGGCACACTGGCCTTAGAGCACAGGCTCAGTAGTTGTGGTGCACGGGCTTAGTTGCTCCGCGGCATGTGGAGCATCTTCCTGGACCAGGGCTTGAACCTGTGTCCCCTGCATCGGCAGGCGGATTCTTAACCACTGCACCACCAGGGAAGCCCCTGCATACTTAATCTTTTGAGGAGGGAGAACTGACACTTTGATAATGAGTGATTTTATACCTTAGACTATAAAATCCGTTTTTAGTTTCTGTTTTTTAGTGTATTGGTGTTATAAAGTAACTTTAAAATGAAAAGTATCGAACTGGTGCATTAACCAGATGTAGGTATATTGCTAGACATTGGACAGAATCCTGGAGGAATATTCTTAGGATTAAGCTAAATCATGGATGGAAATACCGTCTCATCTACCTTTTTTTTTTTTTTAATGTGGGTTTAAGAAGGTCTCGGTAGTGGGTGTTTTTAAAAAATGTGTATGTGTTTGTATGCATTAAACAAATTTAGGATTTTACATCAGAAAATAAATCAAGCTATTTGATACCTTCTAAGGATGCACAAAGGAAAGAATAGTATTTGGATTTATTGCTTAGTTACAGTGACATGTCTGCTGGTAAAGTGATGAAATTGTTTAATGAGTTAGTATGTCTCAATTCTAATAAAATTGGCTATAGGTTTATGTTTATGCTTGTGATTTTAGTTTTTACTATGGTAACCTCTGTTCTACCAGTTAAAAATTTAAAAAGACTTTCCAGAATTGAGTGCTGTACTTTTTATATTGGGAATCGCAGATCATCTCTAATTCTTGAAACACCAGCCCTGAGTTGTCTTAATACCATCACTGTCATTCTCATCCATGAAAAAATCTTTCAGAATATATAAGTTTGGGTATTAATTAGACATAATTTCAAGTCATTTTGGGAGGTGGGGCTGGAATCTTTCAATGAATTCTCCTGTATTTCAATTTCCTTATACTCTCCCACCACTTTATTTTACTGTGAACTTGAATAATTTTATGTTTTCATATGATTTTTCTTTGATCCATAGCAGTCAGTTTTATTGGAAAACAAAAGCACAAAGCAAAATACCCCAAACTGAAGCTTCCACAAATGTCAAGCGATTAGCAGAGTTCCTGTACTTCAAAGTAGTGAGGGTGAGGTGAGGGTTTGATTGAAATGAATGATTTATTAGTTTTCTATGTTCTGTTCAATTAAGCTGTTTTTTCTTTTGACCTTTAAGTAGGTTCCAAATACATAAAACAGAGTGAATTCATTTATATTTTCTAATTTTGCTTTAAAAATAATTTATTATTTATAATAAATAATTCTGAAAAGATTTACAGCATTATACGTGCTTTGGGCAGTTTTTTGGAATGCCATTTGGAGACATGAGATGTACCTCTCTTTTGCTTTTTGCAGTGCTTTGGGTAAGTGCTAAACTTCTTGCATCGTTCTCACCGAATTTACAGGATAAGTTTAAAAGTATGGCCTCAGTCTTAACGATAAATGATTGTGCCTAAAGTCACTGTAAATAACAAATAATTTAGGTAGCCAACCTTTCTTTCTTTATTTATTTATTTGGTTGCACCAGGTCTTATTTGTGGCAGGCAGGCTCCTTAGTTGCGGCAGGTGGCCTCCTTAGCTGCAGCATGTGGGCTCCTTAGTTGCAGCTCCAGGGCTCCTTTAGTTGTGGCTCGCCAGCTCCTTAGTTGTGGCATGTGAACTCGTAGTTGTGGCACGCATGTGGGATCTAGTTCCCTGACCAAGGATTGAACCCAGGCCCCCTGAATTGGGAGTGCAGAGTCTCATCCACTGCACTGCCATGGAAGTCCCAGTGGCCAACCTTTTTTTTTCTTTTTTTAAAATTTTTATTTATTTTCTTTTTTGGCCGTGTCGGGCAGCATGCAGGATATAGTTTCCCGACTAGGGATCGAACCCATGCCCCTTGCAGTGGAAGCAGAGTCTTAACCACTGGACCACCAGGGAAGTCCCCAACCTATTTTTTAAAAAGTGTTTATTTATTTAGCTGTGCCAGGTCTTAGTTGAAGCACACGGGATCTTTGTTGCGGCATGTGGGATCATTTACTTGCGGCATGCGGGATCTAGTTCCCTGACCAGGGATCGAACCTGGGCCCCCTGCGTTGGGAGCGTGGAGTCTTAACCACTGGACCACCAGGGAAGTACCATCCCAACCTATTTTTATTGTAATCTTTCTTCTAGGTTTGGAGCTCTGTGTGAGGCTGGTTTTCAAAATACACATTTTAAAAAGATTTGTTAAAAATATGGGTTTTATCTACCTTGTGATTTTTGGCAGAAATTTTCATAAATGGTTCCTATTCTTAGAGCAAAATAGGGCAGTAGATATTGAACCTACTGAGGAGCTGCCCAAGAAGAGAGAGCTTAAACTCTGTGGGGTCTTTTAAAAACAGCGTGTCTGGGCTTCCCTGGTGGCGCAGTGGTTGAGAGTCCGCCTGCTGATGCAGGGGACACGGGTTCGTGCCCCGGTCCAGGAAGATCCCACATGCCGTGGAGCGGCTGGGCCCGTGAGCCATGGACTCTGAGCCTGCGCGTCTGGAGCCTGTGCTCTGCAGCGGGAGAGGTCGCGACAGTGAGAGGCCCGCATACCGCAAAAAAAACAAAAAACAAAAAAAATAACAGTATGTCTGAGAAGATACTCCCCTTTCAGTTTAGTTTGAGCAGTAGCTCTCTTGTACTAGCTATTAACCTAAAATAGAAGTTCTAATTAATGCATTAGAATTGTATCTGAACGTAATATTTCATAAATATGGGTCTTAAAAGCAACCTGAACGTAATACTTCATAAATATAGGTCTTAAAAGCAACCTATTAAAATTGTTGTATAAAAGTTTTCACTGAATTTTATCCCTCATATTTTTTCCATTTTACTACTAATAGTACTATGTTTGTATATAAGGCTATGTTGATGTAATTATGGTCATATCATTGTTTAAGCTCTTTTTTGTCCCTTTTCTGATTTTTGCCTTGAAGCCAGTTAACAGAGCATCAACTATTGTAATTAATTTAGATTGAATACATTGCTTAAAATATTGACATGCCACAATGACAGATAAAGTGCTGCATTTTAAACCTGTGTAGTCTAGTCGTACAGAGTAGCTCACTGTTTTATCAGACAAATTTTACATTCTAGCTGAAAGGCCTACTTAAATATATGTGCATGTATATAACACATAGTCCTCTTCCCAATCATTTAAAAAACAATTAGCTTATACTGTGCTTGAAAGTAAGCCATGAAGTTATGTGATTACCAAATTTTCAAAAACAATTGCTTAATGTTTTGAACTTCATTATGGTTAGGAAAACGGAGTCAGGAAAACCAGTGGGAGAATAATTTGTTTCCTGAGGAATAGAGCAGTAGAATAGCCACAACAAACCAAGCATTAGGTTTTGTGTTACTTATTGCCTTCATTCAGTTTCCATTTTCATTAAATGTTTGTGAAACACCTGGTTTTCTCTAGTTGCAGTGCCTATGTTTAAAGCTTTCTACTATAGTTGTTTCTACATAGTATCCTTTTTATATGATGTCAAATCTAGTATCCCGTGCATATATTTTAAGTTTACAGATTATACAAGGAAATAATAAGCATCTTTGTGCTTAAAAAAAGGCCATATTTACATCTTAGTAAATGGAACCTTTCTCGACTAGCGCTTTTCAAATAGTAAAAATTTTTATTGTGTAAAGGAGGAAGGGAACTTAAGCATCGGCATTATGATCATTTTTTCCCATATCCTATTAGCTAATTCCAAGATTGTTTAATATGGTATCCACCCATTTCATTTGGCTGCAACCTTTGCTCTTATGAAAGTAAGACTGATTGTTCTGAATTGCTCTGTATATGTGCTTTGGCACAGCATGAAGGTACCCTTAATAACATTGCCATTGTCTTTAAAACAGCTTGCAGCTATGACTACAAATAAAAGGGTGTGACAGGAGGGCATGACAGATAATGGTTCTTTTTTCCGCCCCTAGTGTTTAACAAATCTGCTTTGGACTGTGAGCCTTTTGTGTTTCCAAGACTACCTACTGTATTTTCTGTATATTGTTCCTAGTCAACTAAAATGTTTGCATATAACTTTGACATGTCTACAGTCGACCACTTTGAATTCTTTTTGTGGAGGCAAGCAAAACAAAATGCATGGGAAGAAGTTGAATAGCCTTGCCTCTATTGGCATTTTATTCCCCCACTTGCATACTTAAATATGTACTTAAATTATTTTGTGTGACTGTTGTCTTCCAAATGTTTGTTTGCTTTTGTCTGGTTTAGAAATTTGGGAATGGCCTTTGGTTTTAATTCCCTTCCTTTTTCAAAGCACAGTAACACTATCTTTACTGTGTAATTTCTTTTTAAACATAGAAAAAAATTGCTGGCTATTTGATTGGCTTTCTTTTAGATTGCTGAGAGATTCTGCACTGACCATGAATTGAGGATATTATTTGTGTCATACTTTATTCTATTTTAAATAATTTTATCAAGTGACATTGAAACAAGAGGGAAGGGGGCAGGGCACAACCTTTAAAAGAATGACACAGCCATAGTACTTGGCGAAAACTTGTGAGAACCGACTAGGTCCAAGATGGCAGAAGGTTCGACTTCCAGTAGACCTTGAGCCTCATTATACACTCATTGTAATACATTAGCATGCTAAATGACACACCCACCAGCACCATGACAGTTCTGAGGCTAACCATAAAAGGCCGAAAAGTGGGCGGTGGCCCAATTCCTGGAAATCTCTGCCCCATCGCCAAAATAATTGGAATAATCCTCCCACTCATTAGCCTATGAAATTATCCAGCCCATAAAAACTAACCACACCATATGTGAAAGCTTCTTGCCTCTTGACTTTCAAGATGGCCCACACTCTGTCTGTAGACTGTGTTTCTCTCTAAATAATTCCACTTCTTACCTATCACTTCTTTTCCAAATTCTTTTGCGATGAAGCAAGAACCTCAAATTCACTAGGAACAATATGGGGGAAAAAGTAAATATCCATAATGCATAAATCAGAAAAGCTTCCTTACTGCTTTATGAGGTTATCTGAATCCCATATTCCTCACTGACCCTTTTAAGAGAAAGGGATTGACGTTTAATTATGGCAGTCTCATATGGTTGTTAGCATTTACTCCTATTTTACTGATTGAAAAACGGAGGATCAGATAAAACAAGCAGTTTGCATAGAATTACAGGCACATAGCTTGTAAGAGTCTGACTCCAAAGCCAATACTTTTAGTTCTAAACATATTTTCTACTTGAAGTTGAAACAGGTGGGAAGGGAGCAGGGCCTTTGAAAGAATGACATAGCCCGAGGACATGACATAAACTGATTAGAACCAAATGGGTCCAAGATGGCGGACAAGTCGACTTACCCTAGACCTTGAGCCTCAGTATATGTTCACTGTAACATGTCAGCAAGCTAAATGACACACCCACAGGTGCCAAGACAGTTCCAAGGCCAAGCTTAAGGATCAAAAAGTGGGCAGTGGCTGAATTCCTGGAAATCCCCGCCCTTTCCTGAAGTAGCTAGAATACTCCTCCCACTCATTAGCCTATGAAATTACCTATCCCTATAAAACCTGACAAACCCATACCCTGGTGCCTTTCTCACCTGAGATGGAGTGTGTTTCTCCCAAGGCCACTCTTGCCTTCTGAGATGGCCCACACTCTGTCTGTGGAGTGTGTTTCTCTCTAACTAAATCCACTTCTTACCTATAACTTTGTCTCTCACTGAATTATTTCTGTGATGAGACATCAAGAACCTGAGCTTCACCAAGCCCTGAAACCAGGTGTGTGATCTCAGTTGGAAGACTGTGGGTTTTGGCTGGGTTTGAGTCCCGGCCGCATGGGTTCAAGTCCCAGTCTGGGTTTTGGCTGGGTTTGAGTCCCAATCTGAGGTGCACGGTTTCAAAGTGGCTTATTTCTAGGGTCAGTTTGTCTTTTGGCAAATCCACTTGATAGCATAAAATATTTAATGTAAATAAATCACAATTTGATGATATTTAAGGTGTACTAAGGAACAAGAATAACTTGCCTTTGATTTCTCATGGAATTAATTGATAATTATTAGCCTTACCTTTAAAGGTACTGCTATAGTATTTTAACATGGATTTTAAAATTTGGTTTTCACATTAAAATTCTTCCAAAGTTGGATTATTATCTTTATTTTACAGATGATGAAACTGAGATGCAAGTTTGAAGTAAGTGCTAAGTATGTCTAGATGTGAGATTCAGGTTTTCAGAAGAAAACAGTGGTTTACTTTACATAGAACTCGGTGATTTGGAACGAAGATACTTCAGGCAAGCAGTGTCATCAATTCCTCCTTAGTTCCCTTATCTTTTAAATGAAGAGGTTGAACCAAGTGATCTCTAAATGCCTCTTGTGCGACACGTGGGATCTTAGTTCCCTGACCAGGGATCCAACCTGCACTCCCTGCATTGGAAGGGCAGAGTCTTAACTGCCAGGGAAGTCCCTAAATGCCTCTTTAAATGCTCCAGGATGAGCATACTTTAAAAGCCTCAGCGATCCATGAGCTTGAATGAGAAAAATGTTAGATTCTTGTTTTCACTAATCTCTAACTGAAATGTACCATTTGCTTCAAACCACAGCAAGTCAGCAGTCCCTGTGACTTTGTCATCAATTGACAGATATTTTTATATTACATTGTAGTTGTTATAGATACCTTGAAAATATTATTTATGTTGGTCATAATTTGGAAATTATGGTAGTTAATAGACTTGTCATTAGAGCTCACTATTTTATATATTAAACAAGAAGTGTATTGAATACTACATGAGTTTTAAATATTTTGATAACCGTATAAATCGGTTTTCTCAGTGTATGTATTTTTGCTTTAAAAAATAATTCCAGAGTCTATAATGTTTGCATACTGCCAAAGAAGTTTGTAGCACAAAAAAGGTTATATACCCCTGAGCTACACGTTCTCCGCTGTGACTACAAAATGGCCCATGTTGATTCTGGTCGATGTGAAATAACTTTTGGACATTGCTTCTTCAGGGGGCTGTGTGTGAATGGGGGAATCATCTCTGCATTGCTCTCTCACGTTTCCAGAATGAATGGACTATGATTATGTAACTTTCCATGAATATTGAGCAAGCTAGATAGACGCAAAATGGTGATGATAGAAATACATGATCTTCTCTGTTTTGGATATCTTGTTTTGCAAGAATTAAGTTTCTAAATAGTTGTTCCATTTGAGGGATACAGGAAAAGACCTATTATTTTAGGTTATCTGCTGTTGATTGTCCAAGCCAGGAGGACTAGCTTGCCAAAAACAAGTTACCCGCACAACACATGTACTGCACAAAATATTTCTGAAACAGATGATCAGTTGGAAGGCTGTATCACCTTAAAAACATTCGGGCATTTGCTGCTGAGTTTCACCTTTTTGTGTTGAGTGTGTGTGGTGATTTTTTTTTTTTCCATTTTTCTTTTGTGCTTGCTTGACTCTTAGTAATTTATGTATTAATTGGTTATGAGGAAGGAAATAGTAAATTCTTCATATTAGTAAGAATTAGGATTATACACAAAACTCAATAGCTTAATTGGAACACAAAGACTGCTAGAGTTCTGTCCTGTGGTGAGTCCATTATTCCATTTGTAATAAGTTTATCTTTAGATTGGGTAGGGTGGGATTTGCATTCCCGAAGTTACAAAGAGTTTCCAGATTCTTATCAGTCAGTATTAGGAGAGATTGTTTTCAATGGTGATAATGAGGCTATTCCCAGGAGGAGACTTAGTCACTGGCAGAATTGTCAGAACCCTGAAATAGTTTGGGAAAACTTAGAATGGAAAAAGCAATCGTTTCAAAAAACAAAATGTGACAAAAAAAGCTGCTTTTGGTGGGAGGGTTAGATGGGGATGGATGGAGGTGGCAAGAAACCAGATGAAGGCCGAGAGCTATCTAGAAGCTGGAAGAGATGAGTATTATTTACCTAAAGCACTCTAGTGTGAACATGAAGTTTTGAGTGTCCTGAGATTAAGCTGGTTAACAGCCACTAATCTGGAAGTATGTTCTTTGTGTATATTGGCAAGGTTTAATTTCACTTTGACAAAAAAAGAAATTCTTCTGGTAGCAGCTTGTTTTTGTTGCAAGTTTGAGAAAAATTTAAGGCTTTTTTTTTTTTATGTCAGAGGCATATTTTATTGGCATTAGGTGTACGTATGTAAGGAGTGTTCATGATCCTACAGGCCACATGACCTAGGCTAGGGTTCACTAATGAATAATGAAGACAAAACAGTCTTTGCCATGATTAGGCAGAATGAAGATGAGAAATGTAGTCCGTGCCTTCAGGTATGTCTGACCCACCTCAATTTTAAGTGCAAAAGGGATCTTTTTTAGATTAGGATTTCTTCATGACTACCTGCCTGCCAACATAATGAGCTGTAAAACCTTGTTTAGTTTTCCTTAAATCCAGAAATGATTCTATAGCAAATCCAAACAAATCCAATCAGTCTTAAAGGAATAAGTGAAAACATGTGTAGCTGCTTGAGCTGGACTACATCTGTCTACAGATAGGCTTAGTCCTCTGTGCTAAGCAAATTCCTCCTTGAATATCCTATGCTGACCATGACCACCATCATCGTTCAATCTGGAGGTGCACAGAGGATGTGACAGCATTTACTTATCTGAACTGTGTTTTGTAAACTGACTATAATAACTTTACTAGCTAGATAAGAGTCAACCTGACAGCTGTATAAGGAAAGAATAAAAACAAATACTAAATGCTATCCAGTTGTGTTTAAATAAGGTATCTTGAAATTTATATGTACTGAAAGCTTTTAATTTAGTGTCTGGAATAATAAAGATGTGAAAGAAATTGAATTTGTTGCCCTTAAAGGCACACTCTAGAGTTTGTTGTGTTTATTATTTGAATTTCTCACAGGGTTAAATGGAAAGTCTTTTTTATAGTGTTTTGAAAGAATGTAGGCTTGCAGAGGGAAACCCATTGTGAGATAGGGAGTCATTTGGTGTGGACTGCTGTGGTAACTCCTGGGAGGTAAGCTACCACCATTTCCCAAGCTGCACCAGGTTGGGTATCATATGATACAGGAATATCCCTAAATAATAGTTGGAGTATCTGTAAGATGATTATTAACTTTTTACTGGGCAAGTAGTAAATGTTGTAGAAAAATTGGAAATACCACAAATGAAAGGAGAAAAATTTCTTGTTGGGAAACCTTGTAATCTGAAAAAGGAATCATGAACTAAATCAAACTGAACTTCTGCTAGCTTTTCTCATGTTTTTATTTTGTATTTTTTTCTATCAAAGTGTTAAATATGCATAGTTTAAAGAGTCAGTAGCTCTGTAAGACTTGTTTTGAAAAGCAACAGTTCTCCCACTTCATCCCTCACTTCTCCCTCTCTAGAGGCAAACACTTTAATTTCTTATAGCTGATTCTTACCTCTTTGTTCTTGCAGGGGAGTAAAAATTCTTCCTACTCTACTCCTAGGTTCTCTAGCTAGCGCCCTGTAAATGGACTGACAAGAGACGTACTAACAAAGGAAAAGCATATACATTTATTTAATATATGTTTTATGTAACATGGGAGTCTTCATGAGGAAATGCAGACGTGAAGAAGTGGTTTAGCTTGAGCATTTTTATATTGGGTTTGAAAGAGTAGAAAGTCTTGGAAGAACGTGATAGGACAAAATAACATGAGCTAAAGTTAGTAAACTGGGGAAACAAGGCCAGTTACTTTGAATTTCTCTCCTTGTCCTTCCAGCTTCAGAAATGAGGATCCTCCCTTCCTCCAGGTATAGGGAGGACATCTCTCACATGAGGGTCTTAGGATCTGCTTCAGGGTAGAAGAGAAGGTCAGAGAGTCCTTCCTGCACCTGTCCTTTCTCAGATTTCTTCAGCTTAAAATATTCACTATGCCAAGGCACCGTTATTTTGGGGTAGCAAGTTCTGAACCTTGTCATTCTTAATAGCATTCTTGTATTCTGATTTCTTGATTTCTCACGTTCAAGTATTATCTCTTGATTTCCCATTATGGCAGATGAGGATTTAGTTCTTTTTCCACATCCCCAGGTACCTTTTTTGTTTTCCTGTCTTGGTATAGATGTTCATAACTGCTTAGATCAGTATTCAGTGTTTACACTGAATACTGGAGGTGGTCCAGTGGTGGTCCAGTGGTCCAGTGGTTAAGACTCTGTGCTTGGTGGTCCAGTGGTTAAGACTCTGCACTTGGTGGTCCAGTGGTTAAGACTTTGCGTTCCCAATGCAGGGGGCTCGGGTTCGATCCCTGATCAGGGAACTAGATCCTGCATGCCGCAACTAAAGATCCCGCATGTGGCAACGAAGACCCCGTGTGCCACAACTAAGACCTGACACAGCCAAAAAAAAAAGTATACACACACACACACACACACACACACACACACACACCTTTAAAAAAAAAAGAGTGAATGTGCTATTCACAGTTAAGCCATGTAGTAATCTGTGAACACTTTTACTTTTCTGTACAACGTTTGTTTTTCTCTGAAATTTATATTTTTCTTTGTTGCCTACTTTTATATTAACTCCTTTTATAGTTCAAATTGCAACTTGCTCAACTTTCCTTTCAGGATTCTGACACTTCAGGTGTTCCATTAACTTCCCATCTTCCTGAAGGTGTGATCACATCTGGACTGGTTGCCCACTGTTTTTATGCATACTTCTTATCCTGGGACTTCCCTTCACCAGCATCCTGGGGTTACTCTTTGCCTCTGTGTGTTGGATTTCTTGTTTTCCAGATCTCATATCTTCCTGTGTCTTACTTTGTTAGAATGTATTCTCCAGTAGCTGCCTGAGAAAGATTAATGGGAGTTTGATTTTTAATCACCTCTGAGACCTTGAATGACTGAATATGTCTTACTTTGTCCTTACTCTTAATTGTTTGTTTGGCTGGTATAGAATTCTAGCTTGCAGATCTTCAAGGCATGACTTCATTGTTTTCTAATTTCTTCCATGTTTACTGCATTGCTTTTGAAGCTGAAAGCCATTAAGTTTGTGATTATTTATATGATCAGTTCTTTCATTTCTGAGTGTTTAAAATTGCACAATAATATACCTTAGTGTGAGTTTGGTTCCCTCCATTGTGCTGAGCACTTGATGAACCCTTTCAATCTGGGAACTGTTTTGTTGATGACTTTCTCCCTTTTTTCCTTTTTATCCCCTCTTGAACTCTTATTATGCAGATATTGGACCTCCTGGACTAATCTTCCAGAATTCTATGCTATTCTGTTGAGTTTTTCATTTCAGCTGTTACATTTTTAATTACCAAGAAAGCATGCTTGTGATCACTTTCTCTTTTTTGTCTTTTTTTTTTTTTTTAGCATACTCTTCTGGCTTCATGTTTGTAATATTTTATCTTATGTTTCTGAAAATATTAATGGTGTTTTTCTCCCCAGAATTTTCTTCTGCCTACATAATCTCTATCAGGACTAGCTATGTAATTTGTAGGGCTGAGTACGGAGTGAAAATGTGGGACTCCTTGTTTAACATTATTAAAGCATTCCAAGACAGCAAGAGCATAGCGTCAAACCTAACATGGAGCTCTTCCAAGTACAGGGTGCTATGTGACTGCCCAGGTCACGTGCCTGTGAAGCTGACCCTAGTCTCTCTCTCAGCTTTCTTTTTCTGTTTCCGTTTCTATTTTTCATACTAGAGATGTCTAACAACTCTTGGCTGTTTGCTAATATTTAAGAGTGGGATCCTAAGAAGCTGACTGTGAGCTCTGAACATGCAAGTAGGACTTATCAATTGTGTGCTTTGAGGTAGGATGATCTGTCTGGTCAAATTTAGTTTGGGAACTTTTCAGTGTCTCTATATTTTTCCTTGTAGACTAATCACTGGTCAAATTCCCCAGAGACATCTCTTCTAATCTCCACTGCCTGGAAGTGAAGGCCTGGCTGTCAGCCTTTTGGGAAAGGTATTGATAGAGGGGAGGGAGCTGGGGTCAGTGACTAGTACTAGCACATCAGAGACAATTGTTAAATTTTCAGGAACTTTGCGAGTGAGTTGCTACATACTACAATTATTAAAGGTTATGCGGATTTATAATTAAATGTTATATTACAAATTAATAAGTACTAAAACCCCACCACTTTCTATGTATTGTATTACTTTTTTTTCTTTTATTGTGGATGTTCTTGAGAGTACGTCTGTCTATATGGTGGGAATACCATGTAGTAATAGACATCGCTTCTGAACTCTGCATTCAGTGACATCATTTGGTAGCTTGAAGCAGCTATACTAGTAAACAGCAAACATTGCAAATAACTACACTTGTCCTCCCGCCCCCCCAAACCCCAGCCAGTTGTTAAACGTTTATTTACCAACACACTATGGACTGGAATCTAGTACATATGTTAACTTAAACTGCCTTCACTTTACCTGGTGATTCCTAGTCCATACAAATCTCTGTTTATTTATAAACCTCCTTAGATTACCTTCAGTCTTGCAAGGGTGAGGGAAGGGCATTTGTCTGCCTGCCTGAGAGAGTGAAAAGGAATCTGAGAATTGCATTTCAGAAAGATTTTCTGTTAATTCTTCCCATTTATCCCTGCTGAGCCTTTTGGAGAAGTATTCCTGGAAGCTTACCTTAGGATTCGTTTTCTTGGGTCTTTGGGTCCTTTACCTTTTAATCATTTATTTTCCAGCTTTCAAAAATTTGTGGCTGTAATCTTCAGTTCTCTTCATCTCTGTGGGTTTATATCTTAAAAAAAAATTATCCCTTGGTGTTTGGGGAAGGATCAGTGAATAGCTATGTGTTTAGTCCACCATCCTTACCCAGAAGTCTCAGATCTAATTCTTGAAAAAAATAGGTAAATAGATTCAACAATTTAAGGGAGTTCTCAGTAGGCTTAGCCAGTCTCCTGTTGGTTTGCAAATCATATATAAATGCAGTCAGGAAAAAATTCTACTGATTCTAGAATACTTTTCATTTTCATAAAGGAAGAAGTTACCATCTGTAAGTAGATGTTGAACCAGATGACCTGCTGTTAGTTTTTGGTATGGATGTGTGGGGACATAAGGAAATACAGAGCAGTTTCAGGTCACATACTTTGGTATTACAGAGAATTGGAACCACAGTACCTAGCTGTCTCAGATTCTGTAGCCATTCCAGTTGCCCAAGTGGCTGGATCTGGCAACCTGGTCACCTCATCCACTCTGCAGCAGACATTTATTGCTCACTCATTTAGTGAGTCTTCCAATCTTGTGACTTGTCTCCATTCTTAACTTATTTTGCTCAAATTCAGTGTCCTGCTTTCCCCATTAGATTTGATGTGTTTGGGTTGGTTAGACTCTCATTACCCTTAATTTCACACCAGGCCACCTCATAGTCCATTAAGTTCTCCTTTGTCGATTGATTGATGGATGGTTGCCTTAGGTCTTCATTGCTACCCACGGGCTTTCTCTCATTTTGGTGGCTTCTCTTGTTGCGGAGCACGGGCTCTAGGTGCGTGGGCTTCAGTAGTTGTGGCTCGCGGGCTCTAGAGTGCAGGCTCAGTAGTTGTGGCGCACGGGCTTAGTTGCTCCGCGGCATGTGGGATCTTCCCAGACCAGGGATCGAACTCGTGCCCCCTGCACTGGCAGGTGGATTCTTAACCACTGCGCCACCAGGGAAGTCCCCTTTGTCTATCTATTGATGGTTACCTTTTGGTTAAGTCTAGAATAGAAAAGTGTTAGGATACCAGTGTGGCAACTGAAGTGGAAGAAATTGCTTGTAATCTCTCAGGAGGGGGATGTGGGACTCTCAGGTACTTCTCCTGGATTCCTCTGTCGAGAAATGCATCTATTTACATATATTTTTAAGGCTCAGGACAGTTGTGGCTAAAAGGAACAAATATCTGACAGGATATAAAAGGAATAAATATTTGACACTGTGCATGTGAAATTATATTAGATGTCCAGGTGAACCTTCTTGTTCAAAGCTGTGAAGATGGTAATAATTTCTAAAGACCGAGGGTATAGCCATATCCACTTGTTAAATATTGCTACTAAAATGGCTTCTGGTAACTGCTGCTTATTGCCCCTTTTTTCAGTCTTCAGTTTTTTCTCCTTCCCTCACCATCTTTTGTGTTTTAATTAGAGAGTTTTTCCCCCTCTGTTTATGAGATACAGGTCAGGCACTTTGTATGTGCTAATGGCTGGGGCGGTTTTTTTTTGGTTGTTATTTGTTAGTTTTTGTTTTTTAAATCTGTTGTAATTTCTGGTGATCTCCTGCCTGGGAAGAAATGCTTCTTTTTCTCAAATGGCTCAGGGGGATTAGGCCAGGTTTTTTCCATATGATTATATGCTCTCTACAGAGAGTCTGAAAAGACTTTTTTTTCTGGGCTTTGAACTTTATTCTTTTTTTAAAAAATAAATTTATTTATTTATTCATTTATTTATCTGTTTTTTTGTCTGAGTTGGGTCTTTGTTGCTGCGCTAGGGCTTTCTCTAGTTGCGGCGAGCGGGAGCTACTTACTCTTAGTTGCGGTGCGCAGGCTTCTCATTGCGGTGGCTTCTCTTGACGCAGAGCACGGGCTCTAGACGCGTGGGCTTCAGTAGTTGTGGCTCACAGGCTCTAGAGCACAGGCTCAGTAGTTGGTGCACGGGCTTAGCTGCTCCACGGCATGTGGGATCTTCCCAGACCAGGGCTCGAACCCATGTCCCCTGCATTGGCAGGCACATTCTTAACCACTGCGCCACCAGGGAAGCTCTGAACTTTATTCTTATTAAAAAATATTTCATGAGTACGACTGTTAGATCATTTTGAATAACGTATTTAATTAACAAGGCATCTTATGTGAAAACAATAAAATACTATGAAATTGGGACTGTTTTGGGGTGTGCAGGTCCTAACTGTCATGCTTGCCATAATCTCTTCCTCAGAAACTGACCTCTATTTTCCTTGGCATTGCCCACAGCATGCATTTGAAATAGGAAATCTAAAAATGAGGGACCTTGTTGGTATGGTTTGGGGAGAATTGTGGTAGCATTATGGTACCTTTAATAAAAGCTCATTCAGGCGGTGGACTTTGTCTAGGTGATAGTGATTGCCTGCTTAACCAGCAGCGTCAGAGGAGCTCCTTTTCTCAGCCCTAGATGATAAAGCAGTTAGCCCTAACGTAGTGGTATAACGTGGAGCTGCTGCCACACTTCTCACATCTTTGAAATGCCCCTAAGCTAAGTGGTAGGGTGAATTGTTTGCCAAAGTTACCAGCAGGTTTTTTTTTATTTTTCCTGCCTCCCTTCACTTAGTGGACACTTTTAAAAAATGAGTTTTAAGATGAGAAAGTTTAAAAAATTTTTATGTATAGTCATGGTCTTTAACTTTTGCTAAAACTGGGTTGCTGTTGAAATAGCAGATGGGTGTGATAAAAATGGGAACATGTCAACTGTAAAAAGAAACCAGTGCAGATTAAATCACAATTAAAAATATCTATAATATGATTCACTAAAATGTTTTTCCTTTGGGTTAACTATTAATATTGTGTCCTGTTTTTGGTCATCTTTTGTCAAAACCAAGGAATGAAAAAAAAAATGGATACAGAGAAAATGACCAAGGGTGGCTTTGAAATTTCTTCGTTCAAAGATTTTTAGGACATGGGGTTTACACAGTCAAAGAATCTTGAAAACAGGACTTGCAGGAACAGGCTGATATGGACTTTTTGCTTTTTCTATTCAAGTTGTCAAAAAATGGATTATACTTATTAGCAGTATCTGGTCCTCTTGTAAGGTAAGGAGTATCAGAAGGATATTATCCACAGAGGCCTTAAAAATAATGCCTTATGTCCCTTGTACCAGTCCCCAAAGTATTGTATACCTAGTATACTTGACCTTTTGCTGAGACAACTTGCAACATTTCTAATTGGTCCCAGTGCTTAACTCAGTGCCGAGCCCCAGTAGGTGTTCAGCATTTGTTGAATACAGAAATGAATCAATACCTGTTTCCAAACTGGTGCTTTTCATAGCCCTTCTTTGTAAAGCTGCTCCAGGGATCTGTCAAGAAAACTAATCCAACCAGCCTACTTCTCTTTGAAAAATCCTTCAGTGGCCCTCATCTCCTTGAAGTTTTGCTTCTCAGTCTTTTTTCCTTCTAAAATTATTTTTGATATTGTAAAGTCAGAAATTCAAATAGTGTTTGAAAATAGATGTGAAAAAAATAACATGTCCCTAACTCACCTTCCAAAATATCCAGTTTGCTGGGCATTATATATCTTTCTATGTATTTGGCAAACTGTATATAGTCTTTTCAGTTTTGTTTGTTTTACACCAGTAGAATTATGCTAAAATATTGACACTCAGCTCCTTCCCCATTGGCTAGGGTGAACTGTTTAATGTCATGGAAATTAATCTTTGTGTATATTGCAAATATTCTCCCAGTCTTTTGCTTGTCTTTTAACTTTATGGTGTCTTTTCCCCAAATAGATGTTTAAAATTTGTATTTAGTCAGATATGTCAATATTTTGTGTCTTTTGCTTAGGAAAGGATTTACTTCCCACTAAGATTTTAAAATCATATTCTCATAATTGACAGTATTGAATTTTACAGTTTACTCAATATGGCACTTTTAAGTTTTTATGGTATAGTAGGCATCTACCTTTTCACTCAGATATTTGGTTTTCTCAATTTATTCAAACATTCTGCTTTTCCCACTAACTATGCATCTCCAATATTGAGGATGCTGTTATCTTGAACTCCTTACCTGTTTCTGCTCTACTGCCATACTGTTTTGGTTACTATAGTTTTAGCATATGTTTTGGAGTTTTTATGTTTTTCCCACCTCAAATCTTATTGACTGTTCTCTTCCATTCACTTTTTAAATTTAGATGTAAATCACATACTGTAAGATTCACCTTTTTTGTCTTTCAATTTTTTTTTTTTTTTTTTTTTTTTTTGGCTGCGACACATGGCATGCAGGATCTTAGTTTCCCAACCAAGGATCAAACCCTCACCCCCTGCAGTGGAAGCATGGAGTCTAACCACTGGACACCAGGGAAAGTCACCTTTTTAAGCTGTATGGTTCACTGGTGTTTAGTGTAGTTACAGAGTTGTGCAACCATCACCTCTAATTCTAGGACATTTTCTTTCTTTCTTTCTTTCTTTCTTTTTTTTTGGCTGCTCTGTGTGGCTTGTGGGATCTTAGTTACCTGACTAGGGATTGAACCTGGGGCCACAGCAGCGAAAGTGCTGACTCCTAACCACTGGATTGCCAGGGAAGCTCCTCTGGGATATTTTATCACTCCAAAAAGAAATTCTATGCCCATTAGCAGTCATTTCCTATCTCTCTGTGCTCTCTCCCCTCCCACTGCCAACCAACCCTAGGCAACCACTAATCTACTTTCTGTCTCTATAGGTTTGCCTATTCTGGACATTTCCTACAGATGAAACCATGTAATGTGTGACCTTGTTATCTGACCTATGAGTCTTTCACTTAGCATTAATATGTTCAAGGTTCATCCATGTTGTAGTACATATCAGTACTTCATTCCTTTTTATGGCTAGATAATAATCCATTGTATGTATATGCCACAATTTATCTATTCATCCACTGGTGGAAATCTGGGTTGTTTTCCCCTTTGGCTATTCTAAGTAGCTCTGCTATAAACTTTTCCATACAAGTATTTGTTTAAGTACCTGTTTTAGGTACATACTTAGTAGAATTGCTGGGTCATGTGGTAATTCTTTTTAAGATTTGTTTTGTTTTTAATTTTGATCTTTGATAAGTTTTTGTACTATTAAACCAAATAGTTTTTAATTTGATTGTTTAACTTGAAAGCCCCATAACATATAGTTTGCAAATAATGACAGATTTTTGTCTTTTCCCTCAATGTTTTAATCTTTTTTTATAATATGATGGCTGGCATCTTTATTCTTGGTTCTAAGAGGAAATATTTTTAATATTTTGCTGTTGTGTATGCTATTTCCTATAAATTTCTGGGAGAGTGCTTTCATTAAGGTAAAGTTTTACTCTATCCCTAGTTTGCTAAGAACTTTTTAAAATCAGGAATAGATGCTGAATATTATTTTCTTTTAAGAATTTTCTTTTAAGAATTTATTGAGATGTGGCATCTCTCCTTTAAACTGTTAATGTTTTGGGAGCATTGGGCTTGGTACCACTATTTGCTTTGGTTGATTTCCTGGTTACTTCAATGGATTTTTCTTCCCATCCAGACCAATCTGAAAACCAATCTGAGAACCTCTGTTCTGGAAAATCTGTAGTGCCAGGTTCAGTGATGGTGTAGAGCTATACGTGTTAGAATACGCTGCAGCATGTTTATTTTCTTCAGTTCTCTTATTCCCTTCATTTTTTTCTTGTAAACTAAACAATTTAAAATCTTGTTATTCAGAGTTAAGAAACACACTTCTTTACATGTTTATAAATGCACTCCATAATTGCTTCTGCTGCTCCTCCTACCTTATTCCTGATAAAAAACAAAGCTACCGAATGCTTTGAAATTACATCTGTTCCTAGGGCCCTCATTACCATAGTAACAAGGAGGCAACTCCATTGCTTTTCAAAAGGACCTAAGACAATCCAAATACCTTTTCATAGATTAGACCGCAGGCCTGCTCAAGGGGGTGTCTAAATACCCTCAGCATACACAAAATACAACTGAGATAGTTTGTAGAGGAGAGGAAGTAAAATCTAAAATCCCCTGAGTTGAGGTTCCATCACATTACGAAGACTCCAGACAAATCCTGATGGGCTTTACTTTCTACCTGGTGATGATCAAGTAGCTTCCTATTAAGGCTCATTAATATGACCACCCCACTCCACCCCCAGTCCACATTGAAAATAACTGGTAGAGGTCTGGGACTAGAGAATCAAATGAGGCAAAGGTTAAAAGTGATATTTATCTAGTTTTTGGCCACACCGTGTGGCATACGGGATCTTAGTTCCCTGACCAGTGATTGAACCCACACCCCCTGCAGTGGAAGCTCAGAGTCTTAACCACTGGACCACCAGGGAAGTCCCCAAAAAGTGATTTTTATTTTTGGGCCAAATTGTGTAGGTGGGGCCCACAGGTAATCTTTGGTTTAAACATGTTGTGGTTAGATTTTTATTTTTGGCTGCACTGGGTCTTAGTTGCTGCACACAGGCTTTTCTTTAGTTGCGGTGAGCAGGGGCTACTCTTCATTGAGGTGGGCGGGCTTCTCATTGTGGTGGCTTCTGTTGTTGCAGAGCACGGGCTCTAGGCGCACGGTCTTCAGTAGTTGTGGCTCGCTGGCTCTAGATTGCAGGCTCAGTAATTGTGGCACATGGGCTTAGTTGCTCTGCGGCATGTGGGATCTTCCCGGACCAGTGCTTGAACCAGTGTCTCCTACATTGGCAGGCAGAATCTTAACCACTGCGCCACCAGGGAAGTCCTGTGGTTAGATTTTGAAGTGCCTTGCCACCTGAAACATCTCCCCTGATTTTATCTAATCTTTTAGCTTATGAATAGAATTAAAGAGCTTAGGAAAATCAAAGTATAATTCATTGTGGACTAGCCAAATAATTTTCTGTATGGATAATGATGACCAAAAAAAAGCCTAAGTTTAATTATTATCAGGAAAACAGGAGAGTTTGAGATGCAGGATAGAAAAACTCCCAATAATACAAACTCTGGGGAGTATTTTGATATTAAGTAAAACATCCTAAAGCAATTGGTATAATTTTTATTCAACAGTATTGAGTGTCTGTAACATATGGTTTGGGGCCTGGTAGATATAACAGTGAACAAAATTAAGTCTTTTCCTAGAGCTGATGTTCTAGCAGAGGAAAGATGCACCAGCATAGACATGTCAGGAGGGAAGGAGAAAGTGCTGCAGAGAATGTAAAGAAGGGGTAAAGGGAATAGGGAATGCAGGGGAGTAATACTCCTTTATGTGGATGGTCACGGAGTGTCTCTTGAGAAGATGACATTTGAGCAAAAATGTGGAAGAAGTCAGAGTGACACAGGTAAATATCTGGGGGAAGAAGCAGAGGGAACAACAGCAAGTGTAAAGGCTCTGAGGTGGGGTTGTGCTTTGCATGTTTGACAAAGAGCAAGAAGGCCAGTCGCATTGGAACAGAGTAAGCAAAGTGGGGAGAGACAAGTAAGGAATGAGAGATGGTGGGGTATCATCGTAGGGGAAACCATTGAACGGTTTGGCATTGAAGATGATATTGTTGAATTTCCCTTTTTCCTTATAGGATCACTCTGGCTGCTGAGTTTGAGAGTATGGGGAGTAAGAGTAGAATTGAGAGAGACCAATAGGAGACTCATGCAGGTGAAAAATGCTAGTGGTTTAGCAGGGTAGTAGCAGTGGAGGTGGTGAACGGTAGTTGCATTTTGATTATATTTTGAAGGTAGAGCCAATGGGATTTGCTGATGTGGTTGTGAGAGGAAAAAGGGGGTCAAGGATGATTCAAGGATTTTTGGCTTTAGCAATTGGAAATAGGATTGATGTTTACTAAAATGGGTAAGATTTTGGAAGGGTGGTTTGTGGAACGTGCACAGGGAATCAGGATTTTGTCTTGGACGTTTTGAGTTTCAGATGCTTATTAGATATCCAAGTGGAGATTTAGAAAAGTCAGTTTACAAACCCGGAGCCCTGGAGAGAGGTTGGGAGCTGGCCACTTTGTGCACTGTGTAGGTTATTTTTAGAAATGTTAGACTGGGGGTGGGGCACTTAAGGTGCCAGTTTCCAAACTGTTTGAGGTGCCCTGAGGCATCATAGCCAACTTGGGTTGCTGCAGGTTATTTTCAGATTTCCAGGAAAACATTACAGATGGTGCATGTGCTTGACGTGTGTTTTTTTAAAGTTTTAAAAAAGATGTTTGAGTTGTGTGCATGTGTGTGTCCTGTGCTGCTGGGATCAACTGAGTGCAGTTTTGTATGTGCACCTAGTGTTTCTGACAGAAGAAATCCTACGTAAGCAAACACGAAATTCATATTTTACTCAAATTGTTCCCCAGTATATCAGTCAATCCTGTATAGCAGAGCTGATTTTACTTATTTAGAAGTTCTTGGAGGGTGGGATAGAGAATCTGTCCTGAAAGGTAGAGAACCACTGCCTGGAGGGCCAGGAAAGGACTGATGGGTATTTGTGCAAAATGTCTTTAAAAAGCAGTTTATTTCAAAAATTCTTGCATATTTTGCATTCTTTCTCTAATGTATTATCCCATTCTTAAACCTTAAAAATGGTTCAAATTAATGCCATGGAGTAACATTTGTGGCAAGAATGAATGGTTAAGTAGGTTCTTCTCTTTCAAGTTAGTATGCTATTCAACTTTGAGATAAGATGACTCTCATAAAATTAGGGAGAGTTGAGTAGTATTGGATGCAATCAGACATCTTTAGAAGGAACATAATCTAGCAAATGAGCAGTTAGAGAGATTTAGAACCGTCAAGGAACTAGTTCAAACTCAGAAGGGTAGGAACACCTAGGAAGCTAAAATCCATTTAGTTAATCAGCTGAAGAAAGTATGTAATAAATGGAAGTTGATTAGGCCTTAAGGAGGAGCTTAAAAACAAAAATTTAAGCCATGTTTGTCCAGCCTTTAGGAGAGAGAGGGGTGGGGGAAGAGGCTGAATCTTTCAGTGTTGAGTGAGCTCTTTGCCGGTGCGGGGTGGTGTATAGAAACTGATTATAGCTTGGTTGAATTCTTCCTTAGATTCTTCTTTCTTTGTTTTTTTCATGTATAACCCAAACCTCCTGGTTTAATATCAGAAAGAGGGGACAGTATGAATGGAGGACTCAGGTATTCCAATTTCTGAAATTGGAATTTTGATCCCCATTACGACTTAATAAATTGACACACTGATTTATAGTATGAGCTAGCCTTGGGAGCCTTGTCAGCTCAGAGCACAGTGATAAAGGTGGGTTTCTGGTCCTCCATCAGTGTGTGAAGTTATGGCTAGGTGGTCATCTCATGATTCCTTTGTGATTCTCAGGATTTATAATTCTAGCACTAAGGAGGTACTATTCAGGAGACCACATAAATATCACACAGTTTTTTGTTTTGAGCATGAAATAAAAGAATTGCATGATCTTAAAGGATATTTAACCAAGTTTTGTGTTTCTTGAAATTTTTGAAACACTCTGTTTCTTTCTATTCAGTATTGTTTTGGAGAGTCACTGAATTTTCTTTGTTTCTGGGCTTTGTGGGATGTGAGTAGACATGTGACGGTGGGATAGAATTAAAATACCTGTGTAACTTTTTGTAAAAGGCATTTGGGATTTAAAAAAGAAAATTTCACAATAATTTGATTTTTCTAATAAAATTTGCCTATTTTAAGGGGATTTTCTCTTGATTAGCCTATTCTTTGTTCCTCTAACTACTGATGACCCTCCCTTCCCTTCCCCATCTTCCCAAATAAGAGCCTGTGGAAGGCATTTATCTATAGTTTTGATTTGTGTGTTTTCTGTAACCATTAAAGAAATTTAGAGCTGAGTGGCATCAGATAGCCATGATGTCACTTTTCTCTTTCTATCCAAATTAGTTTTTAGTATTGAAATCAGAGGAAATACTGTGCACTTAGGCTAACAGTGAGTGACCTACAGAATAATCTACCTATTTTTAACTTAATTCCTGGGTATTCTTCCTTTCCCTGTATTATCTCAATCTCTCCTTAATTTTTGTGTGTGTCTCCGTAAATATTCTTCTAAAATTTGTTTCACATCTATTTAGAGTATTTCAGGAATGGGTTGAGCACATACCAGGATCAGAGTCAGTGTCCAAAAAGACCTTGCTTTTTGTGCCATTTTGCTTCTGTGTGTTATCCTGATAGTCTCATCTCATTTCTGGATTTGTCATGTAAATGGGCACTCATATTCTTTCTAATGGGTTTTATTTATTACATTTTTGTTTCATGATACAGTGACTAAACATAGCTTTCTGAAATCTTATGCCTATATATATCATTAGTACATGATGCATATACTTCTTGCTTCCCTTTCCCTCCATAGATAACTTTATGTATCATATGCTTTATTCATCTGTCTCCCACTTAGAACACAGGTTTGATGAGAATGGGAATTTTTGTACTTGCCCACTGCTGTATCCCCAATTTCTGGAAAAGTTCCTGGTACTATCTACTATAGATGCTCAGTAATATTAAGTGAATGAATGAAAGATCTGTTCAATAATTTAGCTGTCAAACTGTGAGATTTGAATAAAAGGAGAAATAATTGCTTGAACATTCAATTAGAGACTAGAAATTGTTTTATACTTGTGAAATGGGAGAAAATTCACCAAGGTTTAGGATTGGTGAAAATTCCCAAAGGTAAGGGGCCCGATCTCTTTACGTCCCTCCAGATGGTAGCAGTTTGAGTGCAACTACCAGTGTTGCCAATCTGGATGAGGATGGGCCTACCTTTTTTGTAGTTTTAATCAAATCACTGTAGTATATACTTATATATTAATAGTTTTTCCTATGCGGCTCTCATCCTCTCTTTTACTGAATAACTTCAGGTCTTGGAGCAGTGTTCTGTAAATTTGAGGAACATGTGAATCCCATCCTAAGGAAGAAATTTATTGAGGTCCTTCAATATGAGTAGAATTGAAAGTTTTGTAGGGAATTCCCTGGTGGTCCAGTGGTTAGAACTCCACGTTTCCACTGCTGAGGGCCCGGGTTCAATCCCTGGTCAGGGAACTAAGATCCCGCAAGCTGCATGGCGCAGCCAAAAAGAAAAAAATAATTTTTTTTACATTACATTATAATGTAGTTAAATATATAATGAACAAAACTAGTAAACCTTGTATGCTTCTAGATCTTAGGCAACTATAAAGAGCAAATAGGTACATAATATATACAATACTTCAATATTATTTTGATGTTAGTTTGAGTAAAGTTTGAAAAACTAAATTGGTACATGCAATATAAATGCTGACATTCAATCTGCAGATTCTTATGGGTTTGTCGTGTTTTAAAGATATGTGACTGTGATAACTCACTCTCAACTTTTTCTCCATTTGAACTGCTGCTGAAACCTTTGTTCACATTGTTTGGCTTTCATTTTGCCCTCATTAAATTAGGGTTTCAAGCACATGGGAGCATATCTGTAGGTATTAAATAATTATTTTCTAAGCGAATTCAGGAACTGAAGAATATCCTATATGATTATGCTTTGGTGTTTAATATTTTTCTCACCTAAACATTCCACTCAGTAGAAGTAAGAATTACAGTTAGTGTTACTCTCCATGAGGGCATTGTTATGTGCAACACTGAATAGACTGATTTAAAGGGTCTATTTATATGGGAACCTGGGTCTAGCACTATCACCTCTCCATAAGTTCCCAGGTAATGCAGGTTAGCTTCTGGTTTGCCCCTGGGTAATTTTTAGTTCTTTGCTAATCACTGTAGAAGATTTTTCAGATACAAAGCTCTTTCTCAGATTGTCTTTTACTATGCTTTTTAAAACTGGGAGGGAAGTGTTTAATACAAGATGAGACTGAATGTCAGTTCCTGAAATAAAACATATTGTATAATGTTTTCATAAGGAGGACTTGGTGAACCTCTTTATTTAAATCTTTTATAACTTAAAATGTGCGTTTAAAATTTTTAGTGTGTCAGAAAATGTTGACCTCTGAAGTAATGACTACATCACTACTGTGGTCTTGAGCAAGTTTCAGTTTCTGGGCTTTTATCTCCTTTTTCAGCACAGTGGTTGCAGGCTGTGAACTACAAAAACACTGAGGAATATGAAGTTTGTGGTGACGTGAGGGCCACAAGGTGATAGGTGGGCATGCAGGGATTGGGGAGAAAGAAGGAGCAGCTGGTACAAAGACCCCAAGATGCAGATGCGCTGAGGAACAGAAAGAGGACCAAGTGAGATGTTTGTAAAAGTGCTTTGTAGATACAAAACATTCCTTACAGCTCAGGTGCTGTTATGTTTAGGGAAGATGTTTGTTTTCTTTTTCCAGTGGGCTATGTTTGTTAGCTACAGGGCCATCTTGCCTAGGGAGTAGGATCCTGCTTTGAGGATGGAAAGCAACAGTTGGACCCATGTGTCACAAATTCAAGCAGTTTGTGAATTAGGATTTCTATTACTTTATTTGTGCTAATAATCTTTTATATAAGATTGGGCAGTAGGAAAGAGGAATAAGCTTATTACTAGAAATTTTTGGGGAGGGAGTTTTGTATCATTTCTAACTCTCACCATGTTTGGCTTTGCTTGCTGTGTGTAGTTTTGCATCTATTAAAATCTGATCTTGGGTGTCAGTTTTTCCTTTGTGGTTTGGTTTGTTAACAGTTGAAGTACCTAAAGGTTCTGGGTGTGAACTCTGCATGCTTTATAACTAATTTAGAACCAGGGAAGTTAGGGTTTTCTATTGAAGTAATTAAAGCATTGTGATATATATATATATATATACACACACACACACACATACATAATACACACACACACACATGTAAACTTTATATATATAAAAACTTACACAGAAATTACCAAAACATGATAATAGGACATTATTTATGTTTTTATATACTTTACAGATGGAAGTTTTAAAAATTTCTTGGTGTCTTCTTCTTTTCTAGTTTGGAAATTTATTATACATTTATTATACATTATACATTTTGTTAATGCTGTTTATTATACATTTTGTTAATGCTCATGTTGGTTTGGCTTTTTTTTTTCTTAATCTATATGTAAACATGACCTTAGACAGCTGTGTTTAATATAGTAAAGAGTCATGGGGAGACTTTGCAGTGTTTCTTGTTGGGACTTAGTGTCTATGTATTTTAGTATTTAAAGGATGTGGTTTGGGGCTTTGAAAATGAGAAGGAGGTTGCCTAACTCATAGCTGAATGCCTGCATATCTAGATTGTTCTGTCCTGGAGGTTATTAGTAACATGAAAGTTTTTTTTTTTTTAATTGCTTTCCATTAGTCTGGTGTGAAAAAAATGAAAGTTGTTTTTATTCTAGTTAAAGTGACAGTATTAAGTATTGTGGCTCTGTGTGTTTGCGCATGGCTGAGAGTAGGATTTTCTTTAAAATCTGATGTTGCATAGGAATGTTTTAGGTAACTAGAGTGCTGGAGAAAAGCTGCTGCTCAAGCCAAACTACTTTTTGCTTTGCAGAAAAGTGGCGCCCGAGAGTCTCTGTGTCTCCACCTTATTTATGAACCTCCCGTCTCTGAGAGAGCAGGGTGCTAGATCAGGAAATGGTGGGTGGAGTTGCTTAATCGCATCAACTTCCTGGGCTGCCCAAGCATTGATTAGTCAGACACTCATAATGTTCCGTTTAAGAGGTTCTTGCTGATTGGCTGGTTTCTTCTAAATCCTTAGGTTTGACATTCATGCTTAGAAAACCCCTGCCATGTGCAAGGCACTTTGCTGCATGCTCTGTGAGAGATACAGAAAGGAGTAAGAGTATTCTTACCTTTCAGGAGCATACAGTATAGTAGGGGAGATGAAGACAAGATAGACCATGGTAAGTGTCCCAAGAGAGTAGTTCTGGAAATTCAAGCAAGGCTTATAGTAACCATTGATGGGTGTGGGTGGGGCTGTGGATGAGACCTGGGCAGGGAAGGGCCCAGTTGGGTTTCAGTAGTTCCTGTAGGTAAAGAGTGACAAAGATGTTAACATCTTTGTCACTCTTAGGCTTCCCTGGTGGAAGATGTTGATAGGTAGGGAAGAAAGGTCAAATGGCTACTGTGAAGGTGAAGGAAAAAGTAGGAGGAGGCAGGAGCTATTAATCATAAGCACTGAGTTTTCCCCAAAATTCTGTCCAAAATTGTTCATGTGCGTACTCTGGCATTTTTCTGGGCCAGAGAACTCAGACGTTTTCTCAGATTCTGAAAAGGATCTAGGGTCCAAGAAGATTGAGAACCACTGGGCTGAGTTATCAACCTTAGATGACTGAGAGGATGTTGAGGCTTTGTAGAGAAACAAGGAGGTCATGTGGAACAGTTTTCCTTGTGGGAGGTGGGGTGGGATTTGGGGGAACTGAGCTTTTGAAATGGTTCCCCTAGGGGGGCAGGTTGCCTTGTCAAACTAGCAAGTTAGGTGGGTCCATTAATAACCCTGTATGACCCTGAAGGGCAGGTGTTTTCAGGAGCTCCTTAACATTATTTCCCCCTTTATTTAGAGTTCAGATTGATGAAGATGTGGGAGACGAGGATGCTACTGTAGAATAGTTCTGGCATTTACTTTTCATGAAGCTCTTCCTGTGTGTAAAGCGTTCCGTGCTTGATCCAATGGGGTATTTATAAAATGTCAGACAGGGAATTGCCTTTAAGGAGTTGATGGTATTGTAATGCTTTTCCTTTGACTTTTTGTTCAGCTTGGATCTGTGTTCAGTTATCTTCAGGTCTTTGACCATTTCCTGGGCAAAGAGAAACATTTCTATTAACATGAACTTGAAGTGACTTTGGTCTGTGACAGTTATAAATATACTGTACTTATAATTAGGAACCTCTGTACAGCTGATTTAGTGACTTCTGGACAAATCATTTGACTCTTCGATTAATTGTTATATAGTATGTGTTTGTATACACACACATGGCCTCGTTTAAAATACTATGAAGCACATTTTAAAAATGACCTAGTGGGAATTCCCTGGCTGTCCGGTGGTTAGGGCTCCACGCTTCCACTGCAGGGGGCACGGGTTCGATTCCTGGTTGGGGAACTAAGATCCCACATGCTGCATCACATGGCCACAAAAGACCCAGCACGTAGTATTCATTACACTTAGTTGGTCAGCTTCCACATTTGTGAAATGGGAATAATAAATAATAATGATAATTTTATGTATCTCATAGAATTGTCCTGAAGATGAAACTAATACATATACATACATAATCAAGTTCTTTAGAATAGTATACAGCTTAAATACTCAATAAATATCAATGGCTACATTATTAATAATAACATTTTAGTATTAATACTATCATTTCCCCTGCCCCATGAGTGAATGTGGGGCGACTATTGTTGTAAAAGAATTTGCAGTAAGATGTCTCTAAATAGTAAAATTCCCTATGTATTTATTTAAATATTTAATTTATGTTTATCTTTAAAGTTGTGGAAGTTAAGTGCACTTAGCAAGGCAGAGTCAGGTATTAATTAGGCTGCTCATTTAGGTTACAGCATGAGGGATTGAAAGCCATATTTGTTTAATTAATGGGTTGATTGGCCTTGACCACTGTTGTCTTTCAGTTCTTTTTTATTTGACTGCCTGTGTGTTTGTCTCCCTTTTCTTATCTTTTTTGTGCCTTCTGGTTTATTTCCTGTTCAGTTTTCAGTAAAGGGTGTGGAGTAGGGCAAGAAGAACTTATGTTGGTTGGTGCCCTGGGTCTGAACCAGGAAGGAGTGCTGCATCAGACAGCCTGGGGCTTAGTGGGGATGGACTTAACAATGATCCCTGCAGAGCTGCCCTACCCAGGGAACCTGTGAATTCCACAGTTTCTCACTCCAGATCAGATGGTATGCAGCTCCACCTGTGTGTGCATAATTAACATTTCTGGGCTCATTCATCCATTGTTTCCAAATGCTTCCATTTATTTATTTCTCCTCTTGATTATGAGAAAATTTAGTTGTGTAACAAAAATACAGAGCTAGAATGATAAAACCCCACTTTGCCATTGCCCAGCTTCAACAGTTTATCACCTCATGCAATCTTGCTTGATTTCTACTCTGAATCTCCTCTTCTCCCCCATCTTGTTTTGAAGACATCATATCATTTAAGCTAAAAAGATTTTAGGATGTATATCTAAGGGATGAGGACTTAAAAATACATACATACATACATATATGTTAATTTTTATGGTATGTCTGTTTGAGGATCCACATATTTTGTTGATTGGTTGGTTAAATATCTTAATGTATAGGCTCCCCTCTTCTTTCTTTCTCCCCCCAGCCCCCCTCCCATCTTGGAATTTGCTTGAAGAAACCAGTCTTATTTTGTTCTATAGTTTCCCCTCAATCTAGATTTTGCTATTTTGTATTCCTCAAGTTTTTAGCATATTGCTGTCTTCTACATTTCCTCTGAGACTGGCTCTAAAGGATTAACCAGATTAGAATAGATTTTTTTTTTTAAGTGTCTTTCCCGCCCCCCCCCCCCCATCAGGAGCATGTAATGTTGGGTTGTGTTTCAGTTTTGTGATGTTAGCAGCTACTGATGATCATTGCCTAGATCCATTAATTCAATAAAGTTTGGAAAATGGTGATGTCTATTTCTATCATTCCTGCTATTTATTTTGAATCAAAACCTGTCGGGAAATAAAATTTAAGGCATTTAATGGCTTTAAGTGTATTTTATTTTGAATAAATATTTATTTGAATTAGTATTCTCTCTCTGACTTTGTAGCAGTGGTTAAAATATAGTGCATGATTTGGTGTTGAGATGTGCGATATGCTATATTGGGTAGCTGATAACTTCAGAATGACTTAAGACCCATGTAGTTCACCTAGTTAGGAAATTACCTTAGAGTGCTTAAAATATGTCTGCTTAGTATAGTTAACTTCGGTATTACTTATTGAAGACCTTGGTTTCAAAATTGTGCAGTTTTTTTGTAAAACTGTAGAAGGGAGGCTTGGAAGATGATCTGATTTTGTTGAGTTTTTTAGTCCTATTTCATAACTGCCACGTTTTACATTTGAGTGTTTTTTTGTTTGTTTTGTTTTTATTTATTTATTATTTATTTATTTTTTGGCTGCATTGGTCTTCGTTGCTGTGCATGGGCTTTCTCTAGTTGTGGCGAGCGGGGGCTACTCTTCATTACATTGCGGTGGCTTGTTGCAGAGCACAGGCTCTAGGTGCGTGGGCTTCAGTAGCTGTGGCTCGCAGGTTCTAGAGCACAGGCTCAGTAGTTGTGGCTCACGGGTTTAGTTGCTCTGCGGCATGTGGGATCTTCCCGGACCAGGGCTCGAACCCATGTCCCCTGCATTGGCAGGCGGATTCTTAACCACTGCGCCACCAGGGAAGCCCTACATTTGAGTATTATTCACTGGTTTGTGGGGCTTACTTGGTATCTTTGATGACCTTCCAAATATTCCTATTAATATTTATAATATGACAATATTTTTGTTTATGGAAAGAATTAATTTGTTTATTAGAAAAACCCAGTCACCTCATTTGTATTTCATTTAAAGCAAGCAGCTGAAGCTAGGGACTAGAGAGTGATCTAAGGCCTAGTGGTCTGAGCAGCTCAATGAAGCTCGTAAGAATATCTGTGGTGGGGTTAATAGGGGAGGTTTTCTTCAGTAGATCTAAAAGTGACCAGATAATTAACTTCTTTCCTCTCATACATTCTTACTGACTTTCTTCTGTACTCTCTTCACATCTTGTTGTCAAGCTCAGTGCTCCTGAGGTGAGCCAATTTACCTTACTATTCATAGCTAATAAGTGTGGTTGAATTTTTTCTTCAGATACATCTGCAATGAAATGAACCTGATTTTTTCAGTAGTTTGCCAGATGGATCTTCAGCAAGTTAATTACCTAACTCTAAAGAGTTACCTAACTCTTTAGAAAATAATGGTATCCCTTTAACAAATAGCAGTTTTGTTTTCTGAGGCTTCATCTTGCCACTAATACTTTGTTGGATCCAACAGGCTATAGCCATCCAATTGAGGTGCTTGTACAGTAGAGGTGGATGTTACATTCTCACTCTGTTTTCCAGATTCCGGCTGTCTCATTTAGAATACATCATTCATTCAAATTCAACAAACATTTTTTTGAGTAAAATTCTGGGCAGCAGTGGTAAACCAGGCAGATTAAGGGTCCCTGTCCTTGGGAGCTTACATCTTAGTGAAATTATCCGCAGAGTTCCCCAGGTCAAATTCTACATAAATTTCTCTTTTGCCCAATTGTCTGAACATGTCCAAAGCTGCTTTTTGAGGAAAGTCAAAGAGAGCACCTTTGCAAAGAGAGAGAGTAGACTACAAGCCAGGTTTTAAAATTTCACAGCACAATGTTATCTTTGCTGGCTATGAGTTTGGTATGTAGAAAATAATGGAGCTTCTTTCACTAAACAAGACTTGCTAGTGATTTCTGCCTATTATTTTCTTTTTATTCTAGGATTTTGTGCTGAATTGCAATAGGTTTTCTTAGTTTAGATTTTCTGAAATAATATTTCTTCTCTCTTCCCCCCTCTGCCCACCTTTAGTGTTGGCTGGTAAGATTAAAATTTATTCTGATATTATTTGGTTGATCATTAGCTACTTCCAGGCCTTTGGGAAGTAGCTAAATGTAAATGATTATCACATATCCTGTATTTTTCAAGATAATCTCAATTTCAACTATTTTGTTCCATTTTTGGACAAATTTGGTTTTTAATTTAGACAGTAAGGGGTCCTTTAGGACAGTCCTCTTTAACCTGAATCCATGGACCCTGATGAACTTCAGGGAGGTGTGGTTTGTAAATCTCCTGAAACAATGATGCCAAACTTTGTAGACAAGTGCCCTTTACTCAGGAGAGGCCTCTTTATTTTCATCAGAATTTCAAAGTGCTTATGCGGACTGCAAAATGGCTAATAACCACTGTATTCTGTATAAAAAAGATTTTAATTAATAGGAATGATGACATTTTTCCCTTCCAGACATATTTTGCAGAAAGTTAGAAGACTGTCCAGCTGTTTACTGTTGGAGCAGTGAGCTCTTGAATCATTTGAAATGTTCTTTAGCGCCATCTTAGGTTATACAGAGATCAAATTGAAATAGCTTTCTTGTTATTTTTATTTCTTGTTATTTTTCTTTTATGTGTTCTTAAAACATCACACTTTAACCTGTGAGTCCTTACACTTACCCCATTGTTACGGGCTGAATTGTGCACTCCTCCCACCTGCATATTTTGAAGCCTAACACCCTTCCCCCCTCCAGTACTTCATAATGTGACTGAATTGAGAGGGGCCTTTTAAAGAGGTAATTAAGGTAAAATGAGGTAGATAGGGTGGTCCCTAATGTAATCTAACTGGTGCCCTTAGAAGAAGAGGAAATTGGAACACAGAAGAGAGACACCAGGGACCCGTGTGCACAGAGGAAAGTCCGTGTGAGGCTACAGTGAGAAGCCGACCATTGGCAAGCCAAGAAGAAAGCCCTCAGAACAAAGCCAAACCTGCCCGTACCTTGATCTTGGACTCCTAGCCTCCAGAACTGTGAGGAGTAACTAACTGTTCTGTTGTTTAAGCCACCTCGTCTGCGGTATTCTGTATGGTAGCCCTAGCAGACTAATACACTTATGATGAAGTAGCAGTTGAGTGACAATAAAAAGTGTAGCAAGGCAACTATTTCTCTTTGTCCCAGTGCATTTTGGGACAAATGATGAAGTGTTGTGTATAGCTTCACATAATCTAGTGCCTGAAAGAGATGGTACGACCTGTGAAATCTCAATAGAACATATTAATTTCTATTCTTATTGGTCTTATTCTTTATTGATTTGTTTTATCCTTTTACAGTTTCCCGTTTGCCCATGGTTATATCTTAATGTCAGTCTCTTTTATTCTCTAGCATTTCTCACTTTATGGAACTAATTTTTATAAGTAGGTCTATTTTAAATCAACACCAGAACAGTATCTTTGTATTCTTCTGTGTGTGTTGTGTACAGTCATTCCAGCCCAGCCTTATTCAGTAATGTCACCTGTCCTTAGGCCTCTGTTTCAGGCCACCACACTTACATTCAATTTTTCAAGTTTCTCTTTGTCAGAAATAATAAATTCTAATGATGTCTGCTTCTACTGCTAACTTGATTCGATACCTTGGAAACTTTTAGATTTGGAAGTGAATGAAAGGCTAAGGGAACGATGTGTTTCTCAAATTTGCCATGAGGGTAGGAGTTCTATCAGTTTTGTTTAGACTGAAGCCCTATGGTCTAGCACAACACCTTGTTTCAAGGAAAATTAAATATTTGATAAATGAGTAGATTAATTTTAAGTAAGGGATCAAACCCAAGTATCCAAAATTGAACCCATAGCCCAGATTCTGCCGTTTCACAGACTTCTCAGTCTTTATTCATGACACTGAGAATAAGCTTGTTAAGGAGTACCTACTCCATCCACATGTTCCTCACCTGCTCTCTTCCTCATTGCATAGTGTGGTAGGTAAGAGCCTGGCCTTTGGCTCCTGACTCAGTGCACATCCATGCTCCTCGATGTGCTTATGTGATCTTGGCAAGTTCTTAACCTCCACACCTCTACTTTGGGTTCTTCATCAGTAATTGGAGATAATAAGAGTATACAATTTGCAAGTTTTTTTGGAAATTATGAGTTTAGAACAATGCCTGGCACATAGTAAACATTTTAAAGCTGTTAGAGCTAGTATTATCCTAGAGTAGAAACAGATTATTCTCACATATTTGTATCTTTTCTCTCTAGTTCTACGTTGATTTCTTTCTCTAGGCACAAAACCAATTCACTTCAAATAACCAAATCTTTGTCATCAAACTGGCATGGTTGGGACTTTCCTGGTGGCGCAGTGGTTAAGAATCCGTCTGCCAATGCAGGGGACATGGGTTCGATCCCTGGTCTGGGAAGATCCCACATGCAGCGGAGTAGCTAAGCCCGTGAGCCACAACTACTGAGCTTGTGCTCAAGAGTCCGCAGGCCACAACTACTGAGCCCATGTGCCACAACTACTGAAGCCTGTGTGCCTAGAGCCTGTGCTCTGCAACAAGAGAAGCCATGACAATGAGAAGCCTACACACTGCAATGAAGAGTAGCCCCTGCCCACTGCAACTAGAGAAAGCCTGTGCACAGCAATGACGACCTAACACAGCCCAAAATAAAAACAAACAAATAAATAAAATTTATTTAAAAAAAAAACTGGCATGGTTTTCGTGGTGGTAGCAATAATGTAAATTAGCGTTAACCTGTTTGGAAATGGTTGGGCAAGATATATCCGGTCATAAAAATAGTGACACTCTGATTCATGAATTCCACTTCTGAGAATCTTCTAAGGACATACCCTTAAGTGCTTAAGAGATTGTATCCATGAAGATGTTACGTTATAATATCCAGGGCTGGAGGGAACGGTTTAATATATTCTGGCACTTACACATTTACAGTTGATGGGTCTGAAGACCGTGTAATAACATGGAAGATATTTGTGGTGAAAAGTAAAACATTGTATGTACAATATGATTACAACCATGTTAAATAAATACATACATCCAGGAATTTCCAGAGGATAGGGCTTATAAGGGCTCTTTTAACCCCCTGACTTCTTTTCAGATTCTGGATTTATATAAAGCTGGTTCTAAAGGCCCAGAGTTAACCCTGAAATTGAGTTCTTTATATCTTGTTATAAACCATTACCTTTCTTCCTATTTGGTTTGGGAGCTCCAGATTTAGTTACATTCTGCAGAATGGGATTGGCTGTGGGGTTGCAAAGATGAACAGACCCTCTGTGTACTCAAGGAATGGTTTTATATGAGATGTCTTATACAAGTACATAAAACCCAATATGTAGTTTTTGTCCAATAACGTGACAGTTTGGGCTCCTTGGTGCCTAATGGTTGGTTGGTTTTCTGTAGTGTAGATTTCTCACTTTTACCCCTGGAAAAATACTCATTTTTAACTTCAGTACTTAAACTGGCTTTAGTAAGCTCTAATAACAGCCTCAAAGCAACAACTTTTTCAGTTTTCTATTGACCATAAACTTCTTTTCTCTACAAGTGGTAATTCTTAACAAGAATTAACAAGTAGCAGACTGCTACTTCAGTCTTGGTTCAACAGATTCTAGAGGGATGTGGTAGAAGGAAGAGTAATTACTAAAGAGCTGGGCACAGTCAGGACTGTGATTTAGGCTTATTTCTTTGATGAACACTGTGGGTCCTATTTCTGAAGTAATCCCCCACCCCTTCCACCGCCACCCAGGATTGCTGGCAGAAATCTTAACTTGCCAGCTCATTTGTCTGCATTGATAATGCAAGCAAACGCTTTTGCTTGATGCCTTAACGTTTGTTACCCTGAAGTTTTACTTTTTTTACCTTTTCCCTTCCTGAGGGGATAAGCCATTTTAAAATTCAGATGTCTAATACATAAAATAGATAACTAATAAGGACCTACTGTATAGTACAGGGAACTCTTAATACTCTGTAATGACCTATATGGGGAAAGAATCTAAAAAAGAGTGGGTATATGTATATGTATAACCAATACACTTTGCTGTACAGCAGAAAGTAATGTAACATTGTAAATCAACTATACTCCAATAAAAATTAAAAATAAAATAAAATTTAGTTGTCTGTAACAGTGTTAATGGGCCAGCTTGTGCCCAGTGGGCTATGTTAGGTGCTTGGCTCAAGATCGAGGCCCGAGACTTAGTGGTGTGAGTACATTGGCAGTCAAGCGCAGTGTGGTGCTGCATTTATTTATACTCGAGAATTAGTTGCTATTCTCTGATTTTTTCATATGAAATGTTATTTGGCACCTTAATGGATTTTTGAACTGCATTCACGGTTGGCCTTAGAGTCTTTAACATTTATTCCCTAAAGGGGATGACATCCTTATGTCCGAGTTACATTTTGATCAAATAGGGCATATGTTAAAGCTCTGATTAGTTCTTTGAAAGTACTGCATGTGCAAATGATATCAAAAATTGTTGCCTCAAAAGTATATAAATTCTGGGCTTCCTTGGTGGCACAGTGGTTGGGAGTCCGCCTGCCGATGCAGGGGACACGAGTTCGTGCCCCAGTCCGGGAAGATCCCACATGCTGTGGAGCAGCTGGGCCCGTGAGCCATGGCCGCTGAGCCTGCGCGTCCGGAGCCTGTGCTCCGCAACGGGAGAGGCCACAACAGTGAGAGGCCTGTGTACCGCAAAAAAAAAAAAAAATATATATATATATATTCTATAAAAATATATATGGAGGGAATTCCCTGGTGGCACAATAGATAAGACTCCACGCTCCCAGTGCAGGGGACCTGGGTTCAGTCCCTGGTCAGTGAACTAGATCCCACATTCATGCTGCAACTAAGAGTTTGTATGCCACAACTAAGGAGCCCATCTGCCGCAACTAAGGAGCCCATCTGCTGCAACTAAGGAGCCCATGTGCTGCAACTAAGACCCTGCGCAACCAAATATTTTAAAAAATGTATGGAAGAATGATGGTTTCAAAGTTTAAAAAAAACATCAGCACACTCAAGGAAGTAACAGCTTTCTATGTGAAAGAGTAGAGGTTTTTCTCCTTTGTTTTCTGTAAGAAATATTAGAATAGGAAAAATAAGTGTAAACAAAGAATGCTGCTCCAGTTCCCCTTCTACGAGGATCAAGCCATTAGCCTGAGGGGAATTCAGGTTGGAGAAAAACAGGAGGCATTTTGTGCTTTGGACACATGGACCTAGATAGTTAAGATGTGTAGCTAAGGAATAATTTCAGTGAACCCAGCTTCTTATATCTTCCCATACATAGAAAAGCACTGAAAGCGTTCCCTTGAGATGTCTGTTCTTTGTGATTAGCAGTAATCTTTTGCTTAACTGCACGGCTCCTCCACCCCCGCCCCCCCCCCCACCATGCTGATAAACCACATATACGCATCTTGGTTCCTCCCTTACCTTTCTGGAGAGGTTCCTCAGAGCTATCTGAGAGGCTGTCTCCTGGGCTGTAGTTCTCAGTGAGGTCCCCTAATAAAACTTAATTCACAACTTTTACATGGTGCATTTATTTTTAAGTCGACATAAGCAGTAGGGTTTTAACAGAAATGCTGAATATCTGAAAATCTGTGGAAGCAAAATTTTCTTGGTAATCCTCAGTGTACTTTTCAAATTACGTTAATGATTTTGGGGGAGCTAAACTTTTTATTAGGTTTCATTTGTTTTGATGTTCATTCTAGCAGTAGATGTCTCATCAGCTTAGATAGCAGTAAATTGTGATATGCCAGAGTTTTGTATTTGGCATTATGTCACAGGAGCAATAGGAAATAATTTTGTGAACTACTGTTCACAACATGGTAAATTTAACAAAACCTAATACTTCGATTTGTCTCTATTCCCAATTGTTATTTAATAATTGATAACAGCTGTAGTGAGTGTTTTGTCCTCCAGGCCCTTCCCTTTCCTCCTTACTTTAAGAAAAGGGGGGAGGGGTCCCATGTAAACTTGGATAATATCACTAAATCAGTATTTTGCAATACAGTTAAAATGTGTTAGGTGTTGCTTCTGTTGCAGTCATGGTAGAAGAGCAAAGTAGTGGCTACCCTTCTTAATTTGTAACCTTTTCAGGATGTTTTAGATACTTTGTTGTCCCATCAAGTTCATCATAAACCTTGATTTTCTGGAAGTTTTAAATCATCATATAGCATCTATGTTACAGATAACTATGAAGCAGGTGTGTCTTATATTTAAATACCATGGTGAATTCTGAGATTGATGAAAACTGTGAGTGGTGAGTTCTTGAAAACCATGCATGTGTGTTTCCAAAGGCTATTTTCTGTATTCAGTATCTATTAACAGACAGTAAAGGATTTTTCCATTAAATTGTGCACTACTAACCATCTAATCCTCCTGAGGCGAAGTTCAAAATTCCCATGAAATGGTTTTACGTAATATTACTTTAAAAAAAGAAGTGAACTCCCTCTCGGAAAAAAGCCAGTCCCCAATATTTTGGAACTCAGTTTGAGAAATACCGTCTTTTCTGGCTTAGAGTTTGTTCTGTTTTATTGTTAGGGTACTCTGAAAGTTGGGTGCATTCTGTCAGTGCTTAGAGGTTAATGAGAGTCTTTTCTTATGTCTCCGCCTGTATTCACACCCTCCCGGTGTTGGCATTTTTTCTGCTTTAATAGCCATAGGAGCAGTTTCTACATACTTTTAAATTGGTGTGGCTTCTTATGTTATATGATATGTCTGCTTTACATCATCACAGTTCTGTGTAGAGGTTTTATGTGGCACTTAAGAAAAACTGACCCCAGTTTGAAAGATAGAAGCTCTTTGAATAGATGCTGTCAGAATTATTTAATTCTATTTGTGTCATGATTGAACCTAGGATTTTAATTTTTATTTATTTATTTTTGTAAGCAAGGAAAATATAGATCTGGGAGACTTATCTGATTCTAATCTTAATTCTTCTACTATCTACCTTTGGGGCTTCAAAAGTCATATTAGCTCTGTCACCTCATTTGCAAAAAACAAGGATTTTGTTTATATATGTGGAGTACTTCGTTGAAGTTGCTTATCGTTTCTATAATGGTCCAGTGAAGAAGGTGGTCATAAGCTGTTCTCTGGAAGCTTTTATGTTTTTAAAGAAACAGTGATTTATTTACTGTACACTTTTTTTCCCCTCTCAAGGTACCATGGGAGGGATCTTTCAGGGACTATTCTGTGTTTATTCCTCTAACCTTTTGTAAATAAAGAGTAGCTCCAGTTATACTAATAAATGACTCCTCTTTGGAATTAGCATTCCTGAAACTTTAATAAAGCAGAAAGAAAAAGGAAACACCTTATCTTCTAGCCTGTTTAGATGGGCAAGGCTGTGGACTAGGAGTGACAAGTTAGGAAACAGGCCTTCGATGTTAGGCTCCTATTAGCACGAAGTCTGTTAGCACTAAGAGAAATCTCGTCCTTTCCCTTATTCTGATCGCATATTACCATTTGATTCCTCATTGATCAAGTTCAGTCCTCTATAGACTAGAGTTAGTGTGATTCTTTAGACTTTAGCATTTATCTAGGCCTTTTTGCAAAGTTAAATTCTCTCCCATGGCTTAATTTTTGGATTGTACAATATGTTTAGGTTAGAGTTTTTCCAGCTTTTTTGAGCTGAAATCAGAAATTAAGAGTCAATAAAAAATACTGGAATTATTTGAAAGCAAGATTTTGGTCTTTACTGGAGGAAAGTTGTTCAAGTTTTAATTGATTCATTATTATATCTCAATTTATTCTTGGAAAGGATTTAAGGTGACAGGTATGTACAAAGACTTTCTCCTTTATAGCCAAACTTTGTGAAAAAGTTGCTAACGTTCACTGTTTCACCTTCCATTCACTCCTTCACCATGAGTTTTTGGCTCTGCCCTACTCACCCACTGCAGTTCCTCACAGCAGAGTCACCAGGGGTCTCCATCACTAACTGGACAGAACTCTTTTTTTCTTTCCTTTTTTTTTGCCACACCGCGTGACTGGTGGGATCTTAGTTCCCCAACCAGGGATTGAACTTGGGCCCTCGGCAGTGACAGTATGGAGTCCTAACCACTGGACTGCCAGGGGATTCCCCCAGACAGAATTCTTTATATGACCTTGCTAGGGTGTGTGATTGCTCTTTATTTTTATGTACATTTTTTCTTATTATAACGGTAATATATGCAATATATGTTCATTGTGAAAATGTTGGAAAAAGACATATGTAATCTCTGTCCAGAAAACTTTTTCCTCATTGAATTTCTGTCACAACTGTCTTGTTCCTTTCCTCATATTTCTCTTGGCCAGACTTGTGTCAGTCTGCCTACTAGGTATCTCTAGCTTGCATGCAGCATTTTTTAAAAACTGAACTTACCGTTTCCCCTGCTCCAAATCTGCTCGGCTACCTTTGTCACCATCTCACTAAAAGGTAGCACTCTTCGTCCAGTTGCTGTAGCCTTGAGGACTCATCCTTGACTCCACTCCCTCAACCTCCATTTATAATCAGTAGCTAAAATCCTGCCTGTTCTTCCTTTCTAACCCATTTACTTCTGTCTGTCCACCTTAGCTGGGACTTTGATTATTTCTCACCTACCTCACCTACCTTTTGAATTTTTAGGACTTTGTTTATCTTCCTTCAGGGCTTTTCTGACCTGTTTCTGTACCGTCAAGACTAAGCTTGGTGCTGGTGGTCTCCTCTCTTCCTTTCATACACTCCTTCCTTCTCTGTCCTCTCCTTCCCCCTTCCTCCCCTCGTGGACTCCCGGCACCTGTACTATCCTTATAACACATATCACATGCTGTCGTAATTGCTTATTTGATTTTCTGTCTCCTTAAGGGCAGTAACTATGTCTTATTCATAATTGCAACACTAATATCCAACCCAGAGTGTTTAGTAAATTTCAGATAATGAATGGATAGAAAGAAATGGGTGGCAGTTAGTATGAAAAAAGTTGGAAGCTGTTCCGTTAGTTTTATGGCTCTGCCTGCCTTAAAATTTGTGTATTAGGTGATATGATTGGCCTTCATCTACTTGGTCCTGTGGTAATGGTCTGTGAACAAGCTTCCAAAGTGTGAATTATGGTAGGGCAGGAGTGAAGCTGTGATAGGTTGGCTGAGGTGGGCTCCATGACCTTGCATTTCATGGATGAGGAGGTTAGGCTTTCCTGTAGCTAACGACAGTGTAGCAAAGGTAAGATATGACAGCTAAAACTAGGGCAGTTGTGCTAGGGATGAACAAGAAGGGAGGGTGACTTGGTGATTGGATGGGAGGAGGAATCGAAGTGACTCAACTTTCTGGCTTGGTTGACCAGGTACTTGGTGCTGTCATTAAATAGTCATTTTGATTTTTGAGATTCTTTTTGACATCCAGGTGAGTATGTCTGTTAGGCATGTCATAGGATATGACGTTTGGGAGAGCATACCACTGGGGAGTCATGAATCTGTGGTCATTAAAACTATGAGGTCACTTAGATATATAGCTTAAGAGTAATAATGGTCTAGAAAAAGAAAGAACTCTGAGGAATACATCAGTGCTTAAAGGCTGGAGAAGAAGAGAGCTGGGAAAGCAGTGTCAAAGAAACTGAGGAGTTGGAGTTGGAGAGGAAATTTGGCAATAACATGGCCATTGACTTTTTTGGTGTTTTGAAGAGAATAACAGGTAAGAAGATGGGTCTGTCTTGACGCATCTTTTAGAGTAGACGCCTCAGTATGGACTGTCCCACCGGCTTTTTGTTGGGCAGTTCCACCTCACCCCTGTCAGTAGCCCAGCCCCCCAGCCCACATCCAGAACCCCCCTGACATGCTTAGATCTAACACATGACCTTTTTTTTCCTTTTTTTTTTTTTTTGCGGTACGCGGGCCTCTCACTGTTGTAGCCTCTCCCGTTGCGGAGCACAGGCTCCGGACGCGCAGGCTCAGCGGCCATGGCTCACGGGCCCAGCCGCTCTGCGGCATGTGGGATCTTCCCGGACCGCGGCACGAACCCGTGTCCCCTGCATCGGCAGGCGGACTCTCAACCACTGCGCCACCAGGGAAGCCCTAACACGTGACCTTTAAGTTCCCTTCCGAATTAAATCTAAGGTTAAAAACAGGGACTTCCCTGGTGGTCCAGTGGGTAAGACAGCGGGCTCCCAATGCAGGGGTCCCAGGTTCGATCCCTGGTTCGGGAACTAGATCCCACATGCCGCAGCTAAAGATCCCACATGCCATGCAACTAAGACCTGGCGCAGACAAAATAAATAAATAAAATTCAAAAAAACAAAAAACAGATTGTTGGCCCAGTCCCAGAAATTCTGATTCAACGGGCCCAGGGATCTTAACTTTTTACAAGGACATTTCTGAGTGTCTAATGAACACTCATGTGTGGGTAGGTGCTATAACCCTGCATTAAAGCAGGACTTTAACAAAGCAGGACTTTATCGTGGCGAACTTTTAAAATACTCCTGTGCAAAGAGATTGGCAACCATGGAAACCTGGCTGGAGCTTTCTGCGGTGCCTGTCTGTATTTGAGGGGGTGAGTTGGAGGGGTGGGGAAAGCACCACCATCTGATGTAATCTGTTAGAGATGTAAAGTTTTTATTTTATGAATTTTTGCAGTAGATGCCCTTGATGCTCTGCATCATATCCTCATGGTCCACCACTGATTTCAACCCAGACTCAGATTTTTGCCATTTCTTTGAGTCTTGCCAGCACTTTTCTGTCTCAGGGCCGTCAAGCCCAGCACAGGAAGGGGGAGAGGTTAATACTCCAGCCATCCTTCAGCCAGTGGAGGACGTGAGCCTGTGCCTAAAGGTTCTGCTTCCTTTGGGGGTCCCACAGAATCACCACTCACCCTCCAGCAGTCACCCTTGTTGCATCGAATGACCTTACTGGCTTTTTTCATTCGCTGTTGTACCTGTCTTCACTTTTGTTCCATGGGATCATCTCCTGTTTTAATCCCGCTGAAACCTTGTCTATTAGTAATGTATCAGTTGAGCTGACTTTACAGGTTAATATACGCAAACAAAAGCCATCTGCAATCACATTAGTTTCTTCCAAATGTTGCTGTCTATCAATAATGGCACCTAAAATAATTTGTGGGGGAGGAATGCGAAGAGAACATATTGTGTGATGCAGAATGGCACACACATTGCTGAAGCTTAAATTTATTCACAGACATTCTGTAATGAGATCATTATGTGAGAATTAATTGGATTTTTCAACAACCTCCATTTCTTAGATTTCACTTAGACAGGGATTGAAGGGATATGAAAAACCAGAAAATTGTTGACAGAGAGGTGGCACTAGATGTGCCTCTTTTATTCATTTATTTTATTCATATATCTTTATCTTGTTCTTGAAGAATTCTGGGTGGCTCTTTTTATAAGACTAAATTATAGATATAGAACATAATGTTTCTGTAATTCTATAAAATATAAAGCTATTAAAAATGCCGTAGTGCACAAAGGGGGGAGATCTCAACAGATGTAGGATATAATTGCTAAAGATCAGAAACAAATCAATCTGATCTATTTCAGGGGTATCTTTTAAAAGGTACTTTGTGTGCCTTAAAAGTAAGATTTCTGTTTACCTAGCTAGAAGATATTCATATCCATATTCTGTTTACCTAGCTAGAAGATATTCATATCCATATTTCTTCTTTTAGCTGAGACTGGACTCTAGGAATTAAATTTGAAGTGAAAGGTAAATTTGTTCTGGCTGATCACTTTCGTTCTTGATGAATAAAACTGATACCTGAAAGCAGTTCCCATGGAGGCTGCCGCATTGCAGGCACTGGGTAAATGTTACGGAGCGAATGAGAAAGTGATATGCTGGATTGCCCAATGTGTGTGTCTTAGACTCTGTCCCCAGGGGCGAGAGTGAGTGAGAGCCCCTGTGCTTAGACCTGTGAAAGTTCTTGCTGTTGCTCCACATCTGTGACTGCAGATGTTTATTTTGGTCTGTAGGTTTACTTTGTAGGAGACCAGGCATCCCTACGAGACACTTTTTCCTCAATCCAGGTGTTCTGTGTAGCAGTGGGATATTTTGACATACAAATTGACAAAATCATTAAATAATCTAGTATTCCAACCCCTCAGTTAACATTTCAGCTCAGACCCAGAGAGGAAGTGACTTACCCAAGGTAAAATCACCCTGTCTAGCTAATTAGTGATATGACAAGGACTAGAACACATGTCTCTGCATGTAATCAATCATCTTTATAATTTCTAAAATGGTTACCATCTCCACCCCTAGCCAGGGGACAAAACAGGCACTGTTTTTCTGAACTAGTGAATTAATAAAGATTGTGGGCTTTGTATTTAATTTGCAGAAAATTTAACAGTTAAGAGCTTACACAAGTACATTGTTTAGAAAATCAACACTAATAGATGGGCAAAGCAACATAAGCAGACAAGTGAAAATACAGATATCTAAAATATTCAACAGTATGGGAATAGCTTAGAAAGCAATATAACAATTTTGATAGACTGTTTTGCAATCAATAAAATGCTAGTTGTGATGACTTAGAAGAAATAGTGTTACTATACTAGAGATTCTGGATGGGTTCCTTTTATACTTCCGTTTCTTCTTTACTGTGCCTTGTACTGACCCTTGAGTGTTTTTAGTAAGTTCAAATTTCTTTACATTTAAAGCACTAATTTTATGTATAGAATGTTAACTAATGTCAGTCTGAAATTCACGTAGTCTAGTCAGTCTGAAATTCACCCATTTATTTTTTGGTCTGTATACCATGGAAAGTTGTTATTTTTGCTTTTGTTGTTCTTGATTTGTACGTTAAAAACTAGCTGAAATGAGAGTTGGTAAAGATTTAGTGAACTGATAGAAAATGTTTCTATTACTTGCTAGAACCATCTGAGTGTAAGTTTAAAAAAAAAAGCTTTTCTAAAAATGAAATCAGTATCTTAATCAAATGTGTATTTCCTCCTTGTAGAGCCTCTGTTATGCACCTAAAGCCATACTGGAAACTCCAGAAGAAAGTGCGACCTTTGGAAATCAGCAAGGAAACTCTGAGAACTCCTATGAGCCACCAACAAGCTATAAATGATGAAAAATGCAAAGCTAGCTGTATGAAACCAAGTGTCTTTCCTTCAGCCTCTCTTGGTAAAGCATCATCTCGAAAGCCTTTTGGAATCCTTTCTCCAAATGTCCTGTGCAGTATGAGTGGGAACAGTCCTGAAGAGAGCAGCGTGAATGTTAAAACCAAGAAGAATGCATCGTCTGCAACAATCCACCAGGGTGAGGAAGGGGAAGGGCCACTTGATATCTGGGCTGTCGTGAAACCGGGAAATACCAAGGAAAAGATTGCATTCTTTGCAGCCCACCAGTGTAGTAATAGAATAGGATCTATGAAAATAAAAAGCTCCTGGGATATTGATGGGAGAGCTACTAAAAGAAGGAAAAAATCAGGGGATCTTAAAAAAGCCAAGATACAGTTAGAAAGGATGAAGGAAGTCAACAGCAGATGCTACCAACCTGAGCCTTTTGCGTGTGGCATCGAGCATTGTTCTGTGCATTACGTGAGTGACAACGGGGACGGAGTCTATGCCGGGAGGCCTCTGTCGGTCATACAAATGGTTGCCTTCCTCGAGCAAAGAGCCAGTGCTCTGCTAGCCAGTTGTGCGAAAAACTGCACTAACTCACCTGCTGTGGTGCGGTTTTCCGGGCAATCCAGAGGTGTGCCCCCAGCCCCCGAGCCCTTGTCTGCCCCAGGAGCATGTGAAGAACCCATGGAAAGGAGAAATCCTGAGGTTGGTGAACCACAGAGTGAGCCAGTCCGTGTCCTTGACATGGTAGCCAGGCTGGAGTCCGAGTGCCTGAAGCGGCAGAGCCAGCGTGAGCCTGGGAGCCTCTCGAGGAATAACAGCTTCCGTCGCAATGTGGGCCGCGTGTTGCTTGTGAATGGCACCCAGGCTGAGGAAAGCAAAACAAACAAAGGCGCCTTGGAGGTACCTGACACTCAGGTGAAAACTGTGGGGTCTGTATCTGTGGACTGTGGCCCCTTAAGAGCTGACCATTGTTCTCCCAAGGGGGACCAGGCCTGGGACGGCGCTCCTCGGGGCTGTCCCTCATTGCCAGCAGGCGTGAGTTTGCACACGGACAGTGCAGAATTAGAGCCAGATCAGCAGACTGCCATGAAAAACAGCAATACACATGATGTGGAAATGACAGAGGAACTTGTTGGGTCACCTTTTCCTCCTCGCACCTGTCCCCAAGCCATTGAATTGCCCCCAGATGCTATTGATGGTATGAGTGAAGAGCTTGTGCCTCTTGCTAGCCAAAATCGTGATCAGAGAAGAAAAGAATCTTTGTGCATTAGTATCACTGTGTCCAAGGTAGAGAAAGACCAGCCTTCCAGCTCAAAGTCCTGCGAAGACCCACTTCCAGGGATGTTGTTTTTTTTGCCATCTGGTCAGCACCAGTCGGGCTGTTCCCAGCTGAATGAAGGCACAACAGAAGAGTCTTCCGAGGCCAGTCAGCTTGAAGATGCTGCTGAGGGTGACAGTGCATCTGAGGAAAAAAGTGTCTCGGCTGATTCATTTGTCCCGCTGGCTTCTGTGGAAAGTACATTACCAGTGCTCGAGGCATCCAGTTGGAAGAAGCAGGTGTCGCATGACTTTCTGGAGACCAGGTTTAAAATCCAGCAGCTTCTGGAGCCTCAGCAGTACATGGCTTTTCTGCCCCACCACATTATGGTGAAAATCTTCAGGTTACTTCCCACTAAGAGTTTAGTGGCTCTTAAATGTACCTGCTGCTATTTCAAGTTTATCATTGAATATTACAATATCAGGCCAGCAGATTCTCGCTGGGTTCGGGATCCACGCTATAGAGAGGATCCGTGCAAGCAGTGCAAGAAAAAATATGTGAAAGGGGATGTGTCCCTGTGCCGGTGGCACCCCAAGCCCTATTGCCAGGCATTGCCCTATGGGCCGGGATACTGGATGTGCTGCCACCGGTCTCAGAAGGGCTTCCCTGGCTGTAAGCTGGGGCTTCATGACAATCACTGGGTCCCTGCTTGCCATAGCTTTAATCGGGCAATCCATAAGAAAGCAAAAGGGACTGAAACTGAAGAGGAGTACTGAAGTTTATGTGCGAGGCAAGGGATTGATCTTTAAAACTGCAAACCACCACCTAGATACGCCGTTCCAGTGAGTGTTGCCTCTCAGTCTTCATTCCAGGAGAACCTCTGCTACTCCATCAGGACTGCCATTGCTCAGGCATCTTAAATCTCTGAATTTACGAGCTGTACAAGAAAATCGGTCTCATCGTTTTATAGTGGTGCCTCATGCTTGATCCAGGGCTGTATCCCACAGTTTGATCCACTTGGCTGTGAATAACTATGCCTGTTTTCCAAATCGAATCCTTCTTCAAAGGATTGTTCAAAGAAGACTTGCCACCGTCAAGAATGTTCAGCAGAGTTCATCGCAGACTATGCAGGCAGTCCCCAAAAAGGGGTTCTGGGCATGTTTTGAGCACTGGCACCGTATCTGAAATAAGTGAATAGTGTCCTATGAAGAGAATAGCAGTACTCTTGGGTGAAAAGTATGCTTACAAAGAAAAGTTAGGCACCTTACCTTAGACCTTGTATGCTTGATCTGTGAGACTGATGTTTGTGGTTGGAGATGGATTTCATGCCCTGTGGTGTTTACAGTGTATATAATGGTTGTGTTTTCATAGGGCTATGAAAGTGCACATTAAACCCGAGCGCCTTTACTTTAGATGAGTGCTTTTGGCCCCTCTGTAAATAACACTATTAAAATCCAGGTGTAAATAGCGGACAGCTGACTGAACATAATCACCACAATGCAGCTAGGATAGTGTTGCAGCTACAACTGTGTGGATTTTTTTTGGTTTTTTGTTTTTTTGGTCTCGTCTCAAATTTGTATAAAATATGAATGTTTCCCAAATAAACTATGAATGTTTTCTGTATAATATATGAATGTTTCTGAGAAGAAACTCTAAATAGTTAAGAGGTTAACCTGTTGAAAGGATACCAAATAATGGTCTAACTGGACAACCTTAAAAAATTAGCATAGAGAACAATCCTTTGTTATATTTTAGTGATTCACCAAGAATGAGAGAATATTATATAGTCAGATTATAACATTCTTGTCTATTTTATTCTTTCTGTCTGGTTACAAATTTTTTTTAACTTCAATAAAAACATGCATCTTAAATGGGACCTGAGTTTTGCAGATGTGTTTTCTTTTTTGAGGTAATATTGATGAGGGATATGGTGAACTGAATCCTAAGAATTAAAAAAAAAAAATTGAGTTGTTAGAAGGGGAGAGAGAATTCTTTTCTACCACTGGAAAGAGACCATCTTCACTTAACATGAGCTTCCATTTTTGCAACCCTTTAACACTTAGTTTGAATTTGTTGTCTGCCCAGCACCCTCTGTATTTCCTGTTGGATGAGGTATTATTATCTATGCGTAATGAGTTAATTGTTTAGAAGTCATCGAGAATATATTCAGATCTATGGTCATGTAACGCTTGGCAGGGCTGGAAGCTATCTGGCCCCAGAAAGCTGCAGTGGAGGACCTAGAAGCTAGGTTGGCTTCAAATTGAAACCCACCAAAAAAGCCTTGGAGCTGCATCAGCTCTGGGCTGTGGAGAAGCAATGGTAAGTGTGCCAGGGGTGGGGCTGTCTTGAAAGTGATGAGTGAAGGCTCCGGTGGTCCCACAGGAGAAAGATGGAAAGGTGGAGTAGGCTTTGGCCAGGGCTGCCAAGCAGAGTGGGGCAGCGCTGGAGTCCGGGAGCCAGGTTCACCTGTGGCTGAGGTGGTATGTGGCCACAGAGCAGCTTCTTTCTTACCTTATCCTTAGGCAGTAGCTGCTCCTGCCTGAAGAGGGGGGACAAACTGAAAAGTGTCTGGATGCTGAACAAGTCTGCCCTGCAGGCACATCACCATGCTACCTCCTACGTGTTCGGCTGGAGCCTGTCTGTGACACAGGAACAGGAGAGGCTGCGAAGGCTGACTTCCCCTTCAGGGTGTCGGTGTCCTTCCTCATGACTCACCCCAGCCAAGGTACGTGAGAATGCTTTCCATCCCCTGGGCTGAAGTTTCCAGTGCTGGTCGTCCTCCGCTGTGGTTTGCTCCAAACTGGCAATCTCTGTGTGTACCTTCCTAATAGATTTGTTTTGACTCCTAATTTAGGATTAAAGGAGACGTGCACATGCAGGACTTGCACAGCTTGGTGCACAGACCTGCACAGCTTGGTGTGTGGAATGTCAGCTTTCATTGTTATTGGCTCTTGGTTCTTCTACATGTGCCCAGGTGGTTTTCTCAAGTCAGCCGTTCTAGATGTGGTTTTCACGTGGGACACAAGCTGTGAGTCTGCGACGGCCTGAACTGACCAAGAGCAAAGGACAGGAAGAATTATGCCCTAACCCCATCTTGGCATGCAGTTCTCGGGGTTCTCAGAAATCACTAATCCCTTTTGAACCGTGATGCGAGACCCACTTCCCAGGGATGTCTGTGTGAATGACAAGAGGATTTTGGCAGGTGGGGCCCAAGGGCACCCTGGTCTTCATTTCTAGGCAAGTGTAGCTGTTCCCCTTAGGAGAAAGATGCTGTGCTTCAGAGCCCCCTAGTGCCAAGCTGAGGAAACCAGCTCACGTTTTACTTCTGCAACAGTGCAGTGCTACCTGCCTTCCTGCGTGGCTGGAGAATCCCAGACTCACAAGAAAGGAAGTAAGAATGTGGGCTCGAAGAGCCTAGGCTCAGCCCAACTCCACGCCCATGGGGACCCAAGTAAAGGATTCTTACCCCTTCAGCTTTTGCTCAGAGGGTCTGATACACCTGGCCTAGATTCTCTCCCACCCCTCACTTTACCATTTGAAAGAAAATGCAGAACCAGAGAAAATGTGGAAGAGTCAGCAGCTCCCTGCCCCCAATCCCTGGGGCAGTTTGGCTTTGTTCCCTGCTCAGTGAGTGAGACCAGATACCAAGCAGGGATGAACTGGAAAGGGAAAAAGGGCCAAGATTGTAACTTTTTCTTCAGGCCTTGTCAAAACGACTCTGGAATTAAAATGGTCATGTGAAAGGCTCATTCACAACTGGCCACGTTCCCTGCCCTAACGAACACACTGACAGCCTGTGCACAGGAGGCGTGTCCTTTGCGTCCCCTGCCCCGTCCTGTTCACCTCGGTTGGCTGCACGGTGCCTCTAGGTACCTCTCTACCGCCACCGCCTCTTTGGTGTATGGAGCCCTCTCCACTTGGGGCTCATGCAGAGCAGCTTGGTCAATGCCACCCCTCAGTGCCTCACACCCAGTACACACCCTCCATAAAATGTTTATATTCCTTTCCAGTCGTCATCTTGATGTGAGGGGTGCTGGCAGGTTCTGATTGCTCTGGGCTCTACTGTAACTCCTTCTAGTATGAGAAACCTGAAGGGGGATGGGGGGATCTGGGAGGATCCTTTCCTCTGGCCACAGCTGGTCCCATGGGAGCTTTCTTGGTTGGGGTCACTTCCGCAGCAGCCCTAGGAGTTTTGCTGGGTAACTGTCAGTTGCGCATTTGATATGATCTGGGCTTTGTCGTGGCTTCCCCGGCAGCAGTTGCTTTGGGCTTTCTGACTGCAGAAGGCTGTGAACTGATGGTTAAGCTTGATCTAGGAGCCCCTTCCTGGACTCTGTCCAACCACCCTTCTAACTTGGACTTGTCAGAGCCTCCCTGCCAACCTTTACGGACTGGCCTCAGACACTATTCCTATTATGTGGGTCTTCCTGGGCATTTTTCCGTGGCTTCAATAGCCTCTATTCCTTCTTTACTCAGCAGACTGGCTACTCCTCCTCTCCTGCACCCCACAGCCTACCTCAAAAACAGCACAAAGCCAGTCTGCGCTAAAACGCCGCCATACACCGTAGACTGCGCCAATAACCGGAGCTGATGTTATCTAGCTCTTACTGTCAGGTACCACGCTGCATTTATGTAAAGGCGTTCTCTGCTGTGCACAGCGACTGGCACTCAGGGAATCTGACAGTTTCTATCCCGGGTTTTCCTTTGGGTTCAAACAAGCTAGAGTTGCAGTCTCCAAGACGGGTGAGAGTATCTTTGTGGGAAATGTGCAGTACCTTCTATTGACATGCACCTAAGTGTGTGGCCATAGCTGGTGTTTGCATAACCTCAGGGGAACAGCAAACATCACTGTGGTTATGAACCCTCTGGGGACTTACAAGTGTATTTACACCTAACTGGTTTAAGCAAAACCCACAGTTAGGTAGCAACCCTCTTCTAGGTGGTTTGTTTGACCTGGGTGTTATTTTAGAGGCGCAGGACCACTGAAGTTGATAGCTGGGAGGGGACTGGGAGCAGGGAGATGGCCATCACTTACACCACACCTCTGGGGAGACGTGGTGCTCCTCTGTTTAAAAAGCAAAATGAAACCTTCGCCTCTCAAAGGCCCCCATCCCCTCCCTCTTCAGTTTGCAAAGAACAGGCCTCAGAACAAATTAACTTTGGGAACCGTTGTTTCAAATTCTTTTTGGATTAAGATTCTTTTGGGGCTATAAAAGTTTAAAATTAGAAAGCTCTACTTAAATGTTTTGTTTTTCTCTTTGGAATGATAAAACCCAGCAGGGATTAGGTTCTAAAGTTAGCATTTAGGGGGAGAATGGCACAAAGCTGAAATTACTCTTGGAAGTCCTGTGTGTCCATCACCCACCCAGCAGAGAATGATTGATATACACCAGGTACAGTGGTGGGAAATGCCTAAGTCCTGTAAGAGGACTTCTTGGGGCTTCCCTGGTGGCGCAGCGGTTGAGAGTCTGCCTGCCGACGCAGGGGACGCGGGTTCGTGCCCCGGTCTGGGAGGATCCCACATGCCGCCGAGCGGCTGGGCCCGTGAGCCATGGCCGCTGAGCCTGCGCGTCCGGAGCCTGTGCTCCACAATGGGAGAGGCCACAACAGTGAAAGTCCCGTGTACCGCAAAAAAAAAAAAAAAAAAAGGACTTGTTCTTGCTGAATGATGAGCAGTGTACAGACACCAAGACTCGGGGAATAGCAGATCGCATCATCTAGTTAATTGGGGCAGAATCACTTGTGCTGTTTAAATTATTTCCCTCCCTTATGTCCACCCTCTGCCCCCCATCAGAAAATCAAATAGCTGCTTTACCAACTGTTTTCAGATGTCTATTAAGTAGCATGAAGAGGTTGATACAGATTCAAAATCAATTAGTTGCCAATCAGTAAAATGTAGAGCAAAGTTGTATTTGTGTTGGTCCCCTGTCCATTAGAAGGGGAAATGGCCCGTTTGTATAACTGAGTGTTTGCAGTCCAGTGGGAGGATAGGGATGGAGCCAAGCCTGGGCACCCCCGGCTTCCGTATTCTGGGACTGAGCTGTTGGCCTTCTCTGCTCTACCTCACCAAGCCTCCTGTATGGGCAGCCAAGCATGATTCTGCTACAGGGTGTGTGGACTGCCACAAACCTCCTTCCACCCCAGCCCTGATTGATTCTTCTTCTAAGCAGAGATGGTGCTTTGGCTGCCCTGGCATCTAAGCTGGGACCTCCTGCATGATCTTATCCTTTTCCAAGGCCAGGAGTCTCGCTTTCAGGCTTCCAGTGTGTGCTCTGCAGAGGCTCTTTATTGTGTACCTTCTCAACAGGAAACTGCTGACACACCCAAAAAGAGTGAATTCAAAGAGGGTTTATCACAAGTGTGTAGATACAGGGGCAAGCCTTTCCCAATTTTTGTGGCCCAGGGCAAGAATACAAATGAACCCTCCTGCAGCCCCTCTGCCCTCTTAATATTTTTCATACTTATTAGATGAAATAATGTTTTTGTATATCTTGAGTTACATTCTATTATAAAAATACATTTTACCTATTTCTTTTTACCTTTTTAATGAGACTACCAGAAAGTTTAAAATCAGATGTGTGGGCTACATTAAATATTACATTGGACAGCACTGCTATAGGTCAATGCTTTTATTTTTTTTTAAGACATGGCAAGCAGAGGTCCTCCAGAGAGCTCTCCAGAGAAAGGGCATTTATTTATTTCAAAATATTTATTTACTTATATTTTGGCTGCGTTGGGTCTTAGTTGCAGCCCACGTGGGCTCTGTAGTTGCGGCATGTGGGCTCAGTAGTTGTGGTGCGCAGGCTTAGTTGCCCCATGCCATGTGGGATCTTAGTTCCCTGACCAGGGATTGAACCCATGTCCCCTGCACTGGAAGGCGGATTCTTAACCCCTGGACCACCAGGGAAGTCCTGGTCAGTGCTTTTAAAATGTTAATGTACATACGTATTATTGAAATGATTCTGATTCTGATGGCACCCAAGACCTTCATTTCTCACAAGCTCCCAGGTGATGCTGCAGGTCCTAGGATCACACCGTGAGCAGTAGCAACTCCAGAGAAATTAGGTGCTAAAGATCTTGGGCGTAGTATATCAGAGACCTCTGCGGGAGCTCTCCAGCTCTTAGCAGGCTTTTTCTCAAAGGCCATCAATGCAGTAGAACTCCCAACTTAAGCCAGTACCAATGCCCCTGAGCCAGAAAATAGGGGCACCAGCCTGTGGGTGGGTGCTAGACGTGGTCTTTACTACTTTGAAGGCAACTATTACGCTGCTGACACAGAAGATATGCCCCGTTTCTATCATTCATTAATCAACTTTGGATTGGGAGGTGTGTCCCTGCCATCTACTATTTCCAAACCACTTGCCACTTTCTTACCGAAATCTAGAGCCACCTACTTGCTTATGCTAGTAAGTTAGAAATGTCTTCCTGATAATGTTTTAAATTTAGGGAAATAAGTTGCTGAGGGTAGGAGAGCCCGTTCTTCAAAATCCAGGTGTCTTCTGAAGTCATACAGTAAATGCCAGAAAACCACGCCCAAAAGGGGAGATGATGAACAAGCTGATATGCACCTGGAGGTTATTAATGCCTTCATGATGCTGAGCTGCTTCCACTCCACTGACTCCAGCCCACTTTTCAACACTTACCTAGTGCTGGCAGATTCCTCCTGCCTATTTCTCACTTTTTTAAAGGGACCATTTGAATTCTCCATCAGATTTTCTCCCCACCAGACTATCCCTCACTCCTTCCCAGAAAAAGCACAACAAAGAAGTCACTGATGTGGCTCTTGCTGTTTTACCATCCCTTTTCTTCTAGAAAAGACTGTCCCACTGGTGGTTTTTTGTTTTGTTTATTTTGTTTTGTTTTTAAAAAGGGACTTCCCTGGTGGTCCAGTGGTAAAGAATCCACCTTACAACGCAGGGGATGGGGGTTTGATCCCTGGTTGGGGAACTAAGATCCCACATGCCGCGGTGCAACTAAGCTGCGTGCCACAACTGAGCTCTCGCACCTCAACTGGAGCCCGCGTGCTGCCAACTACAGAGCCCAGGCGCCCTGGAGCCTGTGCGCCACAACTAGAGAAGAGATTAAAAAACCTGCACGCCACAACCAGAGAGAAGCCCGCGCAACACAACGAAGGATCCCGCATACGGCAACTGAGACCCCACGCAGCCAAAGATAATAAATAAATAATAAATAAATCTTAAAAAAAAAAAAGAAATCCACTTCACCTATGTAAAACTCTTAAGCAGATGGTGAACCCTTTTTCCAGGGTATTTTCTCACCAGATCCTTGGAATGGGGTGCTAGTGGTGGCTTTCTCTCACTGAGTGTTTCATAGCTGGGATTCAGATAACTTGCCCAAAAGCCAGTTTCAAATTTCCTGGTACATTTTGTTGAAGCAATTTTCAAATCACCTCCCAACCACTAAGGACAAAGTTATCCTTAATTCTTTCCATCTGCTCCAACCTGATTCCTGCATCGATCATGAAGTAACTTTTGAGGGCTGGGAATCTATGGGTACACACATAGATGGGAGCGTGTTTTTAACTGTTACCCAGGGAGGTCGAAGGACTAACACTGAAGCACATGCCCTATTCAGGAACCCTTTCATTTCCTTGCCTGTTCTGCTGCTGCTGGCTGGCCTTCTCCTGCAGGTAAAGGAGTACGATGACCATGGCAACAGTTCCTTGGTACTTCTCTGAGTTGGTCTTGCTGTTCCACAGTAATCACTCTTGGTATCCCTCATCCACCTTGCAGGTGGCCCCTCTCCATAATAATCTAACCTGAAAGGTACAGATTATCCATCTGGGAGAGACTACACAGTTATTAAAACAAAACAAAACACAGAAGGGAGGGATTCTCCAAAAATACTCTGTTCTCTCAGCTTGACAGATCCCCTCTAACACTGCCCTTTATCTCATCCTGAAGAAAGCCTAGGTAAATTCCATATGGGCAACCTAGAAGGCCCCATCTCTCCCTCCCTCCCTCCGTAAGGGGCTGTTGCAATACACCAGAAGTCACTGCCAGAGACTTGCATCAAATGATGGCTACAGGAGAAAAATGCATCTTTAGAGAAAGATGTAACTGGTAAGCGACCGATTTTCGAGCTTACTTAAGATGGACCATTATTGTTAATACTACTGTAATTTAAAAAAAGTATTAACAGGTATTTCCCATTACCTGGCAAAAAATTCTTAAAAAAAAAAATTATCCTCTAATTTGTATAGAATACTCCAGAGTTAGAGCTCATTCTTGCTACCCTCAATGTATTCAGTAGAAATGAATAATCAGAGCTTGAAAAAGACATACATATTTGCAAAGTACTGTTAAAAGATTTATTGCAATAATACAATAATAGTTTAGAAAACATTTGTATGACTCAAACTGGTTTGGAAGTCGCAGAGCAGTGGGGAAATCCCTGCAACATGACGCCCCAAGGAGATTCTTTAACAGCATGCCACCAAATGTTCTTCCCCAAATTATCAATACACGACTCCTTAAATGAATCCTGTCCACTCCCCAATGTTGACACTGTTTTTCCCCTTAACTTACAGATGTGCAAAACTTTCCTTAGTTATACTCCATTACAAAAAAAGTCTTTAACAGACCATTTTAAGCAGCCTATTTGGTGCCTGTGAGTCTTTTTAGTATTATCTTGTTTCAACAAATCGTCTTATGATGGAAAACATGACCAAGTTCTATGGCTTGTTGTTTAAAAAAAAAAAATACCAGCTTCAATTTTTTAAAAAGCTGTTTACATATGGTTCTGGCACCTACATGAAAGATTTTAATGAGCAGCAAAGACAGTAGAAAAAACAGTGGTTGAAATGTATATTTAAGAATATTTACAGGGTGGATCCAGTGCAAAATAATGAAAACCAAAATATCTCAGCAGTGTAAGCCAGTATGTTGGTGTTCAAAACCATTAAAGGTTTGATCATTTAACCCTAAGTAAAGTGCCTGCAGTTGATATTAACAACAAAACATACCCCACCAATCCCTACATTTCCCATATCCTTGTAAGTTTTGTTGAATTACTCTGGTTTGCGATCTCATGGTTTCGTCAGAGGAATACTTGAGACAAATCATGACTGTTGTGCATCTTTCAGCTGAAGTCATTCCCTGCACCCAAGCCCCGAATCCCAGTGTTCCAACTCTTAAGACTAAGCTCTCCTTTCTGAGGGTTTGAGTGCCTAGACAACTCTTATGGGATTTTAAGTTCATTTGGTATTTGTTAAAGTCTACCACAGCCTCTCTCTATGAACTACACTACAGACCTGGATGGGACAATGCAACCCAGCAATCATGAAGCCCAGCACTTAAAACAGATACTGGCTGTATAAGAACCCACAAGGAGAAAATCCTGCTTCCTCCCTAAGTGGAAAATTTACAGTCAGGAAACTTGGGACTCCTGGATAGGAATAAACACCCTTCTGCAATTCTATCCCAAACTCTACCCAAACACTAAATATACCAACAGCAAGAGCTATATATAGCACCTCGGATTTGGAGGCAAAGTATCAACTATAATAATTATGAGAAAAGAAGCTATAGGGCAGGGCAAACCTCCAAGTGATTTATGAGGTACTATCATGCTAATCACACTAACAAGATATGGTAATAATGCCTGTTAGGAATTTTTCATGGGGTTTCACTTTGTAGTTGTTACATAGATTTCTTTTTGCAGTTATTAAAAATAAAAATCTACTTACATATTTGTACATAATGCCTCTCTACAGTTTTCTTACAAGATTGTCACTAAGAGAATGACAAGACACATTAGCTGAAAAGGATCTCTTGGTGAGGGAAAATTCTTTCCATCAGGGCTTTTCCAGGATACAGAAGAGCGGTATTAGCTGTAATGCTGTGCTCTGCATTTCAGAGCAAAGGTAGTGTCTTTAGAGCAACAAAGACCTCTAGGAAATAAACAAGCAGGGTGGTTTTCCGTAGAAAAACCTGCCACTTACTAAATCCCTTAGAAAGAAACCAGACACCAGAAAAATGACCATAGGCCACTTCAGTGGCTTTTAACCTGCGCCCAGGCAGGAATTTAGCTTCCATAAGGGAACAACCTTAGTCACTTATTTTTCACTCACAGAAAATAAGTTCAATTTCAAAATGCACATAGTGTGGATGGTAGGAATTCAATAATCTAGGTACGAATGAACTTAATTCCCCTCAAAATCCAAGGAAATAGTTTTTAAATCTCTAGGACATTACTGCAGCCAGGATTTCTTCCCTTCATGGATGTGGGTCCTACAGAAAAAAAGACCTTAGTTTCTTTGCTCTGTGGGGAGAAAGAAAACAGTAATGTCCAACAGGCCACAAGAGAGCGGCACAAGGGAAATCATTTTTTAAACTACCTCTCCCCCACCAAAAGAAACCCCTACCCTTTGAAAAGAAGACAAAAATCCTTGACCTAAAAACCAAGCGTGACCAAATTATAAAGAAAACAAGTGTTTCAAACTGCCTGCTTGTTCTCTGTACAAAAAATAATGGCATAAAAACAAACTCATAGTAAACAGTTTTTATCTTTCAAATCCTAACCTTCAGGAATCACTTCCTTGTGATTCAACCTCTGAAGCAAAGTGTTTAGGAACAGTCTTAGCATCACAGGGATCGCCATGGCAGCTGCGTCTGTGGGACCAATGGCCTGTGCTTGGAAGGGGTTCTGTGTGTTTCTGCCTCAAAAGAACTGGCCACGCACACAGGGCCTTCCTCCACCGGCGCTGGTCTGGGAGAAGGGCCTGTGACCCCTCTGTTCTGTTAATTATCATAAGCATGTCAGTCACCACCACGGCCCAATCGACAAAGAGAAATGCTCGTCTCCCTGTTTTAAAAAAACCCAACAGCTTAACCTCTTTCTGTTCCAGGCACTATCTTAGCTAAACACATAACGTTTACTAGGGCGTGGAGGAAGAGCTTTCTCCAGGCCCATCTGGTGTGTCTCAGTTCCTGCTCGTTAACGGTGTCCAGTGTAAGCTTTAAACCAGGAGGTGACGGAGGCCGCAGCAGAGGAGATCATCCCACCGGCACTGCTGCTCGCAATGGGCGGGGACGCCTGGGTGCTCTGGCTCTCGGAGACTTCCACGGGCTGGGAAGGAATGTCACAGAACCGGGGGCTGGGCAGGTTCTCCCAGTCGGTGCCCAGGTCGGTTTCCTCGTCACTTACGTGCTCGTCTCCACTCTCGTCTGATTCTCCAGCAACTCCGGGATCCACAAACTCCATGGACTCCTCCAGATCTGCTCGCACTTCAAAGGGTCCCGACCTGTGCGCAGATAGGGAGGGCCCCTTTAAGACAAGCACCCCTCTTGCAACATAAGACCCGATGGGACACGGCAGGCCCAGAGCCGTCACCACACCCACGGCTGGTCTAGAATGGAGCTTTTCTTTACCTAAATAATAATGGCCATCCAAGTAATGAAAAAAACACCACACCACACTTTCCCTCAACTCAACCTACTTGGGAAGACCCTGGATGGAAAAAACCCATCCGCTGAGACTAGGCATGCTGGTCCAACATACGATTTCCTGTTTCAAGCCCCCACAGTATCCATGCATGCCAATGGGAGAATTCGGACAAAAACAGTCACCTGCACACATAGGCACATCAGTGAACAGTAAAACTGTACAGGTGTTCTCTGCCTCATGGAAGCCCCCAGTTAGTAAACTCTTACGCTCACAGGGGCTAAATGATAGGGTTGTATGCATGCTAGCAAAGCTTCCTTGGATTAGTGCCCGCATTTTAAGATATCATTACGTAATTTTCTAGGGACACATTTACAGCATTGAATGAGAGACAACTATTTAGAACATATTCATCTGGAATAGTGCATATTTCTGCACTATATTTCAGGAGAAAACTATTTTTATTTCCCAAAGGTCCCTAATGACATCATCACCTCCAAGTCAGGCCTCATCCCCTGTGACCACCCCTCAGTGCCACTGTGGAACCCTTTTGAGCAAACTCCACACAGCCCCTGCTGCTCTTCCGTGCCCCCTTTCTAGCTCCTGCCTCAGGGGAGCCAGGCTGCATTTCCTTTGGGTGGGCAGTCACCCCACCTACTGCCCCTCCAGGGGGGTTCCCTGCAGCCAGCTACAGGGTGGGACCACATCACTCCAGCAGCCTCCCCGCTGTTGTCCCCAAGATAAGGACATGATGCCTTGGTTCACTTAAGAGTTTCACTGACAGTTACTTTGGGGAAAATGACAGACATTAGCAAAAACAAGAGACATGAGAAATAACTTAGAATTGTACAGCCTGTCATTTTAGTCTATGGTCCAAACTTCTCTGCAGCCTTTATGATGATAAAAGCCTAGCGCTGGCCTCCAGTGCACCTCACCAGACCTGTACCTTCTGACTCACTTTTCCCAGTGTCAAGCAACCTTCATTCTTCCAAGACAAACCCTGCTTCCCAGCTAAAACACAGCAATAGCATATAGCCAGCATTTCTGTTCCAGGCACTGGAGTCCCCGTTGGCCTCTCAGATGTCTGAGCCAACCAGTCTCAAAACACAAGCCAGCGGGGGTTCTTCCCCTCCTCCCTCACGCTCCCGCCCGCTATGACCAAATAAGCCCCCTTTCCACCCTGTGTCCCCCCAGCTCAGGCCCTCACTGCACCCCCTCCTCCTCCTCGCCGGGGTCCCACCTCCTCCGGTCAGCCTCCCTCCACCCCCTCAGCTTGCTGAGAGCTGCCTCCACCCCTCTCCTCATGGCAGCTGCCTACCAAAACACGGTCACAATGTAAGTGCCTTAGCTGGGCTCCCTCTTTTCCTGAACACAAAGCTCTTGGATTCTGTTCTGTTCAGCTTCACTGTCCAGGGGACCTCAGCATCTACTGCCAGGTTTCATCTCCCAAACCCCCAGGCTCCCTCATAGACCCAGGTCAGCTCTCCACTGCAGTCACTTCCTTGCTGCCAGCCCAAGAAGCACAGCCTGTTTTCTGTTCCTATTTAATGCTGCCAGATCTCTTGGGATCCTTCTCGGCATGAGACTGCCATCACCTCCAGGCCCTCTCTTTAAGGGTTTTCCCAGGAAACAGGCAGGAGTGATACACGGGGGGAAATGACACTCCCTCCAGGCAGAGCTCCCTGCCAGAAGCCACGGGGACTCCAGTTCTCTGCTTGGAACTGCATAGGGCAGAGTCCAGCTGGCCTGGAGAAGGTGCCCTAATGAAAAAACTATAGGGAGGGAGGGAGGGAAGCACAAGAGGGAGGGGATATGGGGATATATATATATATATATATATATATATATATATATATATATATATATGTATAGCTGATTCACTGTTATAAAGCAGAAACTACCACACCATTGTCAAACAATTGTACTCCAATAAAGACGTTAAAAAAAAAAAGAAAGAAAAGAAAAAACTAGTAAATGATTCCCAAAGTGGCCAGTCTGAACAATTTTAGTTCCAACGAGTAACCTACATTTGTGAGGGCCTGTGAGAGCAGAAGACGTTTCTCCACTCAGCCTCTGTCCTATCACTTCTAGCTTAGAGATCTATTATCTGCCCAGCATACCCCAAGCCACACACACCCCCCACACAAAATTAACTAGCAAAAGAATTAAGTCTTTTCACTTAATGGCTTTGGGAATAAAGATTTTCAAATCATTCCTTCAGTTTTCAGTTTAGCTGAATAATTGATATCTTTTTATTCAGGACCCTGAAGCCAAGAGTACTCATTTTTTCATGATGCTGTAGGGGGTTATTCTCATCGATTAAGGCAACAAAATGTTCTTTTTGGCTTTTAGGAAGTCTCTTTTGCAAAATATTTCAAAAATATTATATGATAGAATATACAACCTCAAGAGTGAACCCTACTGTAAACTATAAACTTTGGATAAAAATGATGTGTTAGGGGCTTCCCTGGTGGCGCAGTGGTTGAGAGTCCGCCTGCCGATGCAGGGGACATGGGTTCGTGCCCCGGTCCGGGAGGATCCCACATGCTGCGGAGCGGCTGGGCCCGTGAGCCATGGCCGCTGAGCCTGTGCGTCTGGAGCCTGTGCTCCCCAACGGGAGGGGCCGCAACAGTGAGAGGCCCGCGTACCGCAAAAAAAAAAAAAAAAAAAAAAAAGATGTGTTAATCATGGTAAAGACTGGATCAGGTAAGAAAAATCAATAGATATTAAATCCAGGGGGAAATTCTGATGAGGATAACTGCATGGTCTCAAAGTGTCTCCCAACTGACTGCTTATTAGTTGCAAGGAAGGAAAAATATAGGAATTGTACAGAGGAGAAGGTAGAAAGCATCTTGGCTGGGTGATCAAATTAGCATCACCAATGAGGGACAGATGGCCACTGTGGGCCTCTGGATGTGATACCCAGGAGACATTCACCTAGGCAGCATTCCAGCCTGGAATGTATAACCTGATCTCATTTCAAGCAAACATCAGAATAAAAGTTCTATTAAAAAAGGAAAAAACACTAATGTCATGAAAAACGAACGAGGCTGTGAAAATGTTCCAGATTTAAAGGTTAAAGAAACATAGCAACTAAACACACCATCCAACTCCAGACTGGACCCTGTACTTGGGGTGAGGCGCTATAAGGGACATTCTTGGCCCACTGACAAAATGTGCACATGGCAGTATTGTATCAATGTTGAATCTGCTGATGTTGGTAACTGTGCTGTGGTTAAAAGCAAGAAAATAGCCCTATTTAAAAAAAATACATATTGAAGTATTTAAGGGTCAACAGCCATGATGTATGTAACTTATCCTCATAGGGTTCAGAAAAAAAAAGTTCTGGGGGTATGTATGTGTATTTATGAAGATAAGAGAGACAGAGAAACTGCACAAATGATAAGCAAACATGGTAAAAATACCAGCAAAGGTGAATCTGGGCAAAGGGTATATGTGTCTTTGTACTATTTTTATTTTTTGCAATTTTTCTGTAAGTTTGAATTTATTTCAAAGAAAAAAAAAGTTTATGTTGCATTCAGGATGGGATCCTCAGTTCAGCTGGTCTCAATGGAAGCAGGAAGTCCCACCGAGGTTTATTAACAACCTCTCTAAAGCCTTGATCCTGACTGAGGCAGGTGTGAAAGGGGCATCCTGAGGCTGACCTCCTGACCTCCTGGCTCACAGACACGAACTCGACAGCCTGGCTGTGCACGTGTACTCCTGTTGGACAGAGCTCTCTAAATGGAGAGCTGACGTGAGGGCAGCCCAAAGAAAACTTCAGACCCACCCAAGAAATCCAGCCCTAAAAGAAAGGTGTTTGTTTTCCTGAACAACCAGCAACACTGGGTTATCAGCAATCCTTTCCATTTTTGCCAAACTGATGGCTGAAAACTAGACAGCTGTTTAGAAGTGCATTTCTTTATTCTTGACTGAGGCTGAAGATTTTTTTCCATTTGAATACTGACTACTTGCACTTCTTTTGTGTGAAATGCCTGCCTGAATCCTTTGTCTATTTTTCTATTAGGTTTATCTTTCTTTTATGGATTTGAAAGATTTTAAGTAGCCTAGACTTTAATCCGTTGTCTATTATAAAGGTTGCAAAACATACCTGTTGCTTGTCTTTTGTTTATGGTATCTTTTACCAGAGACATTTTGTTTTGACACAGTAAAATGTGTAACTCCTTTCCTTTCTGGTTTTTGGGTTTTGTAGCTTGCTTGGGAATTCCCTCCCCACCCTGTGATTATAAAAATCGTCTTTCCTCCTAGTTATTTTACAGGTTTTATTAAAAAATAAAGTAATAAGGTCTTTCATATCATCTGGAATTTATTTTTACATATGGAATGCAGTATGATTCCAACTTTTCCCCACATAAATACCCAACTGGCCCACCACCACTGAGCTGCTATTATCCGATTCAACATGCCACCCTATCATCTATTATATTCCTACATACATAAGGGCCTGTTTTTGGCCTCTTTATTTTCTTCCTCTAACTGCTCCACCTATTTGCATGCTAACAGCAGATAATAAAGGTTTTAATTACCTTTATACTATGTTTTAAAAGGGGCCAAGCCCATCCCTTATTATTCTTTTTCAAAATTTCCTTTCAGACTGTGCTTCTAGTTGAACTCTGGAATCAGCTTAACAAAGTTCCATGAAATATCTGTTGAAATTCTGATCAGGTTTCCTTTTGGGCAGAAGTGGCATTTTTACCACACTGAGGCTTCCCATCCTAGAAAATCCTAAGGGTCTTCGCGGCATCGGGCTTACTTTCATTCAGTGCCATACCTCATACAGTGCCTAACAGACATTCAGGAAATACATGTTGAATAATTTTTTTTTAAAGTTTCATATTTTCTTTATAAAGGTTTACAAATATTTTGTAAGGATTATTCTTATATAATTTATATTTTTTGTTGCTACAATAAAAGGGACCTTTTTTCCATTACATTTTCTAACTAGTTGTTGGCATATTGGTCTCTGTACGTTGAGCTTGTATCTAGGCACCATACTGAACTATCATTTCTAAGAGTTTCTTAGTTCTCTTGGATAACCAGTTCAATAATCACACCATCTACCAATCTCACCTTCTTTCCAATATAAACACACCTTACTTCTTTGTAAAAATCTTTTGCCTTGGCTAGGCCTCCACAGCAATGTTAACACAGCAGTGATAGTAGGCATTCTTGGTTTTTCCTGACTGTAAATATCAATGTAAGTAACATGTCATTAAGTATAGTAGTTTTTGCTGTAGGTTTGTAGTAAGTATCCTTTATTAATAACCTATTTTTAATTTGCTAATTGTTTTCCTTTAATTATTAATGGGAACTGAATTTTATTCATTGCTTTTCTCCCATCTATCAGGTTGATCTTATGCAGGTAAAGCAGCTGGCACAGTGTCAATAAATATTGGCTCAATAAATATTAGCTGTTATTATTAAGGATAAATTTCCTAACGTGGAATGCTTTACAAATAATGTATAGAGAGGATGGCAAGCAAACTCACAGGAATCAACCACTAAAAACGGGATGGATTTCTAACAGGTTTCTGAGGCTTATAAACTAATGAATGGGATTTGGGGTGAGGAGAATGAACTCCCTCTAAAATGGCACGAAATTCTAGGTGTATGTGCAGTTTCCTGGAGAGATTTCACAGCTTTTCCCAGAGGGGTCTGTGTCCCAGAAAAGTTAACTATGGTTTTAAATGGGGGGGTGTTGAGGAAGAGAAGAAACACAAAACAAGGTTAAGGGCAGATTACCAAGATTAAGGGCAGATTACCAAGGATAAATTCACTGCAACATGGAGGGGGTCTCCCCTTGAGCCACGGTTCCAGTGTCAAAGAAAATGAATGATGGGGAAGGGAGTCCCCAAAGAACTTCCCCACCTTTTGTTTTTCTTTCTTCTCTTTCAAAAGTTCAAATACATTAACCAAGTCATATCTGCAGAAATGTATAGAGAGACTGCTCAGAGCAAGGGAAAGAGATAAGCACCCAGAGAATGGGTCTTGTTTGGTCCCAAAGATAAGCCTCATCTTGTCATGCTTTTAAGGGCCGAGAGACTAAAAAGATCCCATAGACCAGTCCTGGTTGGTCTTTTTTGTTACTTACTCCTGTTTTTAAGATAATGGATTTCAAACTAGTTCATCTCATAAACTTCTCATACCCTTTATCTCCAACAAATGGTGGCCAGATGGACTCAGTGACAAAAAGAAAATTGTGAAGAATTGTTATGATGGGAAGGAATGAACAGGCACAAAAGGAAATGCACAAGAATCAGGAGAGACACTAGGCAGAGCTAAGGAAGAATCAGATGTGGATTCAAAGTAACAGATTTTGGTCTTCAGGGACAGCACGAGAAGTCCCTACTCCAGGAATATAAGGGTTCTTCTATTCTGTTTTAGGTGTTAAAAATGTTTGATACTAATTTCCTCTGAGAAATGATTACGTAAGGACCATAAGGGATCAAATATGACTTTGTTTCCTTCCATACAGGACTGTGTTATCTTTGTCCCTTCTGGAGAGTTTGGGGCTTGGGATCAGGCCCCTGTTCTATGCCCACACATACAGCAACTCTACTTAAAAGTCGTCATACCACCACCACTTAGAGAAAAGTAACAAACACCCTTCTTACCTGCCTAGGTGTTCAGCGTTCGGACTGACCAAGTACATTAGATTCCTGAGAGTATGCAGTGGTTGTAATTGATCTAAATTTACATGCTAGAAAAAGAAAAAAACTGATTAATATTTTCAACCATGTAACAAATTAAAAATTAGCTCACAGCATTATTTTCCATACCTGAGAAAAGCACAGGTAAAGAATATTTGTATTTAGTTTCTTCACTGCTCGAGTAAATTTCTGTTTGCTGAGGTTTTCTCCACAAAATTCACTGTAAGATAATGTACGATTTGTAAAGTTGTGATTTTTGAAGAAATTCTATGTTAAAATGTTCATTTTGAAGAGTATGCTTTACACTACAGTTCAGTACAAAACATACCCCATGTCCTTTGCTCTTAATAAATTGCACTTAACAGAAACTCTTCTAAGGATGAACTACCGCTCTCATAGCAATTTCACCACATCCATAAAATTACAAACGCACATATCTTTTGACCAAGCAATCCTACTTCTGAAAACTCACTCTACACAAATGCTTGCACACTAATAAAGCAACGAATGTACAGATTATTCCTTGAAGTATAAATTGGGGACAGGGCAGACCAGTATGATCTTGGTACATCTGTACAAACGAAAACTTTGCTACTCTCCACGTTAGGCAGAGTGACAGCTGAAAGCCAACGATGGCCCTATAAGGCGCCACAGAATCTACAGCCTCCTGTCCCTGCTGCCTCGTTCTCTCACCCCGGGCTCTGCACCTGCCCTTCTCCTTGCCCAGGGATCCCTGTGGCCTGCTCCCAGCCTCCCCCAGGTTGACATGTGATTCCACACCTACCCAGTCAGACGTGGTAAACCCTTCCTTGCCCTCACAGGCCCGCTCTTTCACCTGCTCTAATGGTCGCCCGAGCACTCATCACCACCTGACGTACTGTTCGTTTATCACGTGTCTCTCCGTTAAAGTCAAGTGTCAGAAGGGCAGAGGTTACGTTTTCATCACCACTGTACCCCCTCAGTGCCTAGAACAGTGCCTAGCACATAGCAGGTGCTCAACAAATCTTCGTAAATAAATAACAAATTTAAAAAGCAAGGTGCAAAACACCTTAGTTTAGCATGATACCTTTTGTGTTTAAAGGGGGGTGGTGGTAGTGGTAATAACACATATTAATATTTACTTGAAATGCAAGGATAACTGGAGGGAGACAGGAAGGTCTTCGTAGGAACTGGGTGGACTATAAACCTTTACAATTTAAAAAAACTTTAAACCACGTGTTTTTCATTAAAAAAAAAAATCGAAGTGTTACAATTTATCCAGTTCTTACACATAAGCATGCCCTCTGAATATCCTGGTTTTCCCTTAAATTATCTTTTCACATGGGAGAATTCCATGGTCTTTTCAAAGACGTCATGTTTAATTGTAAGATAATGACACAAATTTGCACACTGGCTTATGAAATCAATCTCAATATTTCATGGTCAGACCTTTTCTCTCTTGATAATACTTAAATTCTTGTTTTTGTTTTAATTAGAATAAAGAACACAATAGGAACATAAGAGAGCCATGATAAAGATGACATCACCGTCTTCAATTACTTGCCTGTTGCACAGCTTTTTGGGAAGATTTACGTCGAGTATATGAGACAAAATGTTGACCAGCTGAGTCGCATAGCACAACGCAGCACTAATCGTGTAAGCAGGGTTATTATGCTCCATATCTAAAGTATAAAAACAAAAGCCTAATCAATACAGTATGGTACTGGCACAAAAACAGAAAGATAGATCAATGGAACAGGAATAGAAAGCCCAGAGATAAACCCACGTGCACATGGTCACCTTATCTTTGATAAAGGAGGCAGGAATGTACAGTGGAGAAAGGACAGCCTCTTCAATAAGTGGTGCTGGGAAAACTGGACAGGTACATGTAAAAGTATGAGATTAGATCACTCCCTAACACCATACACAAAAATAAGGTCAAAATGGATTAAAGACCTAAATGTAAGGCCAGAAACTATCAAACTCTTAGAGGAAAGCATAGGCAGAACACTCTATGACATAAATCACAGCCAGATCCTTTTTGACCCACCTCCTAGAGAAATGGAAATAAAAATAAACAAATGGGACCTAATGAAACTTAAAAGCTTTTGCGCAGCAAAGGAAACCATAAAGAAGACCAAAAGACAACCCTCAGAATGGGAGAAAATATTTGCAAATGAAGCAACTGACAAAGGATTAATCTCCAAAATTTATAAGCAGCTCAATAACAAACAAACAACCCGATCCAAAAATGGGCAGAAGACTTAAATAGACATTTCTCCAAAGAAGATATACAGATTGCCAACAAACACATGAAAGGATGCTCAACATCACTAATCATTAGAGAAACGCAAATCAAAACTACAATGAGATATCACCTCACACCAGTCAGAATGGCCATCATCTAAAAATCTAGAAACAATAAATGCTGGAGAGGGTGTGGAGAAAATGGAACACTCTTGCACTGCTGGTGGGAATGTGAATTGGTACAGCCACTATGGAGAATAGTATGGAGGTTCCTTCAAAAACTACAAATAGAACTACCATATGACCCAGCAATCCCACTACTGGGCATATACCCTGAGAAAACCATAATTCAAAAAGAGTCATGTACCAAAATGTTCACTGCAGCTCTATTTACAATAGCCCGGAGATGGAAACAACCTAAGTGTCCATCATCAGATGAATGGATAAAGAAGATGTGGCACATATACAGAATGGAATATTACTCAGCCATAAAAAGAAACGAAATTGAGCTATGTGTAATGAGGTGGATGGACCTAGAGTCTGTCATACAGAGTGAAGTAAGTCAGAAACAGAAAGACAAATACCTTATGCTAACACATATATATGGAATTTAAGAAAAAAAAATGTCATGAAGAACCTAGGGGTAAGACAGGAATAAAGACACAGACCTACTGGAGAACGGACTTGAGGATATGGGGAGGGGGAAGGGGGAGCTGTGACAAAGAGAGAGAGTGGCATGGACATATATACACTACCAAACGTAAGGTAGATAGCTAGTGGGAAGCAGCCGCATAGCACAGGGAGATCAGCTCGGTGCTTTGTGACCACCTAGAGGGGTGGGATAGGGAGGGTGGGAGGGAGGGAGACGCAAGAGGGAAGAGATATGGGAACATATGTATATGTGTAACTGAATCACTTTGTTATAAAGCAGAAACTAACACACCATTGTAAACCAATTATACTCCAATAAAGATGTAAAAAACAAAAAACAAGAGCCATACACAAACAGCTTTAATTTCAACAAAAATATTAATGAACCTGGATTTTGTGATTTTGTCAATACATTATTGATGGCTATGCTTTGCTCTTTAGTAATAAAAGGTCCATGGCCAGACATTAGTATTTCATTGTTTATGATTTTTGTTGAGTGGAATGTAAGCTAAGCAAATGGGCCTAAATGGAGCCAGCACAAACGAAACTGATGTCTGAGCTGCTTGGACCTGATAATGTATTATTTATCCAAACAATTAATGCCCAACTTAAATGTCACCTCCTCAGAGAGGCCTCCCCTGACTACCCTATGGAGAAATAGTTCCTTCCTCTGTAGCCCCATCCCTGAAGGTGCTGGTTCTGTCGTCCATAGCCCATACTCAGTGTATGATGCCTTTGATCATTACTTGCTTCCCTTCCTCTCCACAGAAAGGCAAAGGGCTACACTTGTCTTGGTGACATCACCTTTGTAGCACCTGCACTGTGCATGACAGAAAGCACATACTCACTAAATACTTGCTGGATGACTACATGAATAATCTTTCTCCACCAAAGAGAAGCTACTGAAGTTGTAAAGGGTTTTTCTACTGGGGTATTTCAATCTCCATTTAGGACTGATAAAAAAAGTTCTTTACAAAGTTCGAAACTTATAAAAATGGGACCCAACAGGCTAAATACACTTCTTTAAATAGATCTTTTTATATAAATAAAACAATATTGACCCCAAAAAGGTGAAATGTCTAAAAAAAATACATGTTTTCAGTCCATCCACTGATAGATAAAATGTGGCATATTCATGCAATGGAGTATTATTCAGTCATAGAAAGAATGAAATGCTGATATGATACACGCTACAATGTGGATGAACCTTGAAAACATTATGCTAAATGAAAGAAAGCCAGACACAAAAGGCCACATAATGTATGATCCCATTTATATGAAATATCCAGAAGGGACACCTATAGAGACACAAAGCACAACAGTGGTTCCCAAGGGCTGGGAAGAGGTGGGAATGCGAGTGACTGCTTCAAGCCCCAGAGTTTTTGTTTGGAGTGAAAAAATGCTTTGGATCTAGACAGAGGTGATGGTTGCACAACACTGTGAATGCACTAAATGCCACTGAATTGCTTCCTCTAAAACTTCATTTTGTTACATAAATTTTACCTCTATTAAAAAAATATATTTATAAAAGTTTTCAAAGACTATCTTGCTTCTCACCAGGTCCCTGCGTGGTTTTCTTCTCTTCCACCCAACTGTAGTAGGCAGAGTAGTCCCCATTGTTGGGAAGGCTAATCCAAGGCCCTGTAATGCTAATGCTGGTGTCCCCGTTGTGATCGTCACAGACCCATCTCCCCGAGAGGTAAGTTGTCCTCCGGGCTTCGGCAAGCTTGCTCACGGTGCTGGAGGTCATGGCACTGTCACTCTCTGAAGACACGTCTGTGGGATCTCTAAAAACCGAAGATGCACATGGATGTCAAGGGGCTGGGTTTTGCAGAGCATGCAATTACCTGGCAGATACGAAGAACACTGGGAAGATGCACGTGAGGACAGGAATTTTTTTTTTCCAGGTACAAGTCATAAATTTTATTAGAAGTTGAGTATCTGTTGAGGACAGGAATTTAACTGGAATATACAGAGGTAAGCAATTGCATCAGAGGTGAAGGTCAAACCAGCTGTGGCACAGAAGCCCACAGCATGTGAGGAAGATGGCACCATGAACTAGGGCTCCGAGTGGTAGGTTCTCAAACTATTTGGTCTCAAGACCCCCCTTACATGCTTAAAACATTCTGAGGATCCCAAAGAGTTTTCTTTATGTGGGTTAGATCTATTAATATTTACTGTATTAGAAATGAGGAAATTTTAAATTATTAACTGATTCAAAAATAAGAAACCCATTACATGTAACATAGCATGTTTTTATGAAAAAAATCTGTATTTTTCAAAACAAGAAAATTAGCAAAGGGTGACATTATTTGTTTACCAGCTGAGTTCACGGCACACTGCAGCACTGATCATGACTTTTGAAAAAATCTCTTTAATACCCACGTCTTTCCGTTGTGCTTTCAAGTAGATACAGTGTTCCATGGAAAAACCAACTAGTTTTGCTTACAACTCACTCAAGGGCTCTCCCTTGAGCCACCACGGCTTTCAGCATGCAGCAAATGTGCTTTCTGCAGACTTCCTACCTCGCTGCATGGCACAATCACATGTGCACGCAGGGATCGAGACATAATTTAAATAGAATGAGTAATTTCTGCTGCTTCATCAATAGTGTTCTTGATGTGAAACTGGCTGGTTTTGTACACCGCAAGGACACTGGAACACAACAACGATTACTACACTATGGCGTCACTGCCTTGATATCTGTCAAGACAGAGGTTTTACCCACCACGGCTTTTGAGCCACCAGTGCAAACATCAACAGAGTGAAAAGGGAAAACAAAGTGTTAGTAGTATTATGAAAATAGTTTTTGACTGCACAGACCCCGTGAAAGGGCCTCTGGGACCCAGAGAGGTCCACAGACCACACTTTGAGCACTGCTGGCCTGGAGCATGGAAGGTGAATGAGAAGGCTCGGCAGGTACTGTGCAGGCAGGGGGAAGAACGTGGCGTGTTTGGGGAGCACAGGGATCAGCGTGGTTGCCTGTAGGAGGCATGAAGGAAGTGCCAGGAGGTGGTGTTGGAAGAGGAGGGATGAAATGCACAGGCTGGGAAGGGCCTTCTGTGCTGCGCTAAGTTTAGAATCCATCCTCTTGGCCAGTGGCCCTCAATCCTTCTTCCTCTACCACCAGGTGCACGTAAGTGCACTCCCACTGGCTGCCCGGACAGGACTGGGGGAGGGCACTGTGGCCAGTTCTAAGCTGTACCTCTACTTCCTCCTTCCACTCAAGGCAGGTTGAGAAGAAATGTGAATGAACAAGAAATCTTATGATAGGGATAACTTCAAAACTATCAGCTTAAAAAAATTCATGATATATAGTAATATAGACTAACATACAAGATTTAAACAGCACAGGCATGGAAGAGGAAGATTTTCTCCACAATTTCTCTCCTGCGACTTTATATTCAGTTGTCAGTCTCCTTAGTCTCCTAAAATCTGGAACAGTATCCTAGTCTTTGTTTACTATAATGTGTTCTAACATTGCTATCTGGGCCCATCAGAATTTAATTTGACAGAGTGTTTCTGTCTGTCAGCTTTTTCCCCCTCAAAGCCCTGGCCAGCTGTCTTTACACCAATTTTTGGATAATCCAACTTTTCCCCACTGATTCAAAATGCCACCTTGGGGTCTATTTCTGAGCTGTGAATTCTTCTCTATTTTGCACCTGCCTTTTTATTTTTATATTTGCTAACTATTACTAATGACAAATTACTTGGTAAGAGTCAGAGAGCAGGTCGTCAAGCTAGGAGCAACGATCAGACCTTTAGGCTTTTAGGAAGCCAACTCTGGCAACAGACGAAAGGAAAGACTGAAGCGGAGGCAGCAAACACTAAGTCCTAAGTAGCAACAGTCCACTGACTGTCCAATTCCAAGGAAAGCTGCCGGAAAGTAAGGGTAACCAGAAGAGACAGGGAAATCCTCAGCTGGAACAGCCCGATGGTTAGTCAGAAAGCAATCGAAACTCTTCAGTGGAAGTTTCAGAACCTAGATGATCACCAGCATCATCTGGGGAAGTTTAAAAAATAAAGTATTATGAGATGAACTAGGAGGCTGGAGCTGTGTCCTCTGGAGCCTGTCTTTTCCTAAAGTTCCTGAGTGACTCTGATGAACAGCCAGGTGGGAACCACCATCCTGTCCACCCCACGGACTCATGAGGGTGTCTGTGCACTACAGCCAGTGAGACGACCAGTGCCTGACATGCTGGTTACCAGGAAAAGGCGGAGTCAGCATGTCCTGCCCACCAAGTAAGAGAGCCCGAGGTGTTTTCTTCCATCTTAGCTCATGGTTTCTCTGTGAAGGAGGCATTTATTATCCCCATCTAACAGACAAGGAACTAAGACTTCGAGGCTCAAAAACCTGCCTCGCAGCATCTGACTAATAAACAGCTCAAGTGGCCCTGCAGCCACGAGATGGTTCCTGATCAGGGATGTGAGCCTGGCCCTCATCTGGAAGCTCTACAAGTATACAAACCTGGGCCTCACTTCTCCGAGGGCCACCATCCTTCACCCTGGCCACCTCCCCAACTTCCTGCAGTGTTTACTGTTTGCTGAAGCAGGTAAGACTTAAGTTTCATTACCAGGAAAACCCAGAATGAGGCCCAATAAATGTGCTGACATACTTGAGAGATACTTGATCTTTGGAACTTGTATTTTCCTAGAGTCAAAAGACTCACTCACTGTACCTCACACCCGTCTTTACTTCCTCGATTGGAAAAATGACAGAGGTGAGCTCTAATATGTGAGACCGCCGAAGATTTGCCAGACGCTCGTAATGACTTCTTAAATCAGTGTTTTTTTTTTCTACCAGGTCGCCAAGTTTGCGATTATGCCTCTGAATCTTCTCCTTTTTCTCCTGATGCCGTTGTGCTCGAGTGTAAAGTTTCTGATTCTTTTCCTTGGTTTTGAGGAGACCTTCAGAATCTAAAATAAATAAATCACATCCAACAATGAGCTGTACAAATAGTTCCTGGGTACTGCACACTACCACCGCCCCCCGCCACCCCCAAAGCATTAAGTGTCTTCCTGCAGTCTAAACTGAAAGCAAAACCTCAATAAAATTAACTACATGACATTCACTAAGTATGGAGACCGGGAGTTTAGTTCAAGTAGGTATTACACACAGAGCAAAGGGGACCACCACTAAAACGACTCTGGGTCTCCATTTGTAATCAACATCAGTGAGCATCACTCAAGACTATCAAGTTTAAGTTTAGCACAGGAAGTACTTGACTTTCTTACAGTAAGCACTGAAGAGCAGCCATGTTGGGCAGAAAAGAGATCTAAATCTAAGTTTGAAAAATTCACTGGCTATCTGATTTTCCTTAGAAAACTATTAAGTGTCCCTTGGGCTACATTCAGAGAGCCCAGGGATAATCTCATGGCAGGTGGCCATGCAGCAAAGAAACAGACCAATGCCCTGAAAAGTCACAGTGGAGTGCAGCGCCCCCAGCAGGGTGCGAGCACCTCCCATACACCAGCATTTTAACCACTGGAAGGGTAACCAGAGCCTGGCCATACAACGAGAAAACAGACAGACACTCGTCCTTCCCAACGTATGTTCTTTTTATGAAGGTCCTACAGGTTCTAGATCCCAAGATGTATTATCAAACACATCAGGTTGTAGCTAAACTTCTCTAGTGTAGCAACAACTGGCTGTAAAATCTCACACCCAGGAACAACTTAAGAGGCTCAAATAAGTTTAAAACCAAGCTCATTATCTTTCCTCTTGACACATTTTAAGCTAGGCTCCCTACTTCACAATTATTTCTGACCTGTCCTAAATCAACCTCTCTCTTCTTTTAAATTTATTTATTTATTATTTTTGGCTGCATTGGGTCCTCGTTGCTGCATGCAGGCTTTCTCTAGTTGCGGTGAGCGGGGGCTACTCTTCGTTGCGGTGCTCAGGCTTCTCATTGCGGTGGCTTCTCTTGTTGCGGAGCATGGGCTCTAGGCACGCGGGCTTCAGTAGTTGTGGCTCGTGGGCTCTAGAGCGCAGGCTCAGTAGTTGTGGCGCTCGGGCTTAGTTGCTCTGAGGCATGTGGGATCTTCCCAGACCAGGGCTCAAACCCGTGTCCCCTGCATTGGCAGGTGGATTCTTAACCACTGCACCACCAGGGAAGCCCCCCTAAATCAATCTCTTGATGGTCCATTCCATGAGCTGTCCTACAGTTCCTTCCATCTAGGTCTTTCTTTTCATTTCCACTGTCACAATCCTGGTTAACTCTCACCCAAACTCTGCCTGTCTCTAGTTGGTTCCACTCCACACCTCCACCCCCTCTTTCACTGGCTCAGTCTTCATAAAGTACAGCCAGTGCTCAGCGATTCTCCTCTGCCGATCAAACACAGACCAAACTTCTCAGCCTCCCAGCCACCACCAAACTGGTACAAACCCCACAGTTCCCTTCTCCACACCCTCCATTCCAGTCTCATTCAATTACCAGATACTTCAAATGAACACACTAAGTAAGCGCACAGATGGATGGATGGATGTCAGACAAGTCATTCCTTAAATATTTATCTCCATTCTGTTGTTCAAATCAACATCTCTCTAGGAACACTATTTTCTCCTATTCTCCTAATGTCCAGATTGTACTCATTCTTCAAGGCTCCCTCCATAAACACTCCCTAGACCTCTTGCTCCCAGGAGCTCTATGGTAATGTGTGTGTACCTCACCTATAGCACATGGCTCGTAGCTGCTTACACCAGGTCCAACTGAAGCCTGTTGTCTCCTGACTGGGATATGAGAAGCAGTTGATAAATGTGTGTGGACCGAAACCACCCTCTTCAACTGAGGACCAACGAACCTAGGTTATTTCATTGCAGGCAGAAAGTTTCTTATGTTTTCTTTCCTCCTCAGATGCGTCTCTTCACCATTCCTGACCAATATGAATGTCCTTAAGGTTAAGTCTCTGGTTCTATCACACACTTTCCAGCAAGTTCATTCATTTTCATGATCTCTACTGAGCTCTCTACAAGTGCTCAAATGCATCTGTCTAGCCATGGCCTAAGCCATATGGTGGTCAGATTTTTAAAGGACATTTTCCAATTTCATATCAGGACCCCTTGTAGGTGGCAGGAAATCATCACAGTCACCCAACTTGCACTAGTGCAGACTCAATTTAATTTACTCTTCTCTCCATGCTATCTCCCCCTGAACATTAAAACATTTGGATACTGGGGACTTCCCTGGTGGCACAGTGGTTAAGAATCTGCCTGCCAATGCAGGGGACACGGGTTCGATCCCTGGTCCAGGAAGATCCCACATGCCGCGGAGCAACTAAGCCCATGCGCCACAACTACTGAGCCTGCGCTCTAGAGCCTGTGTGCCACAACTACTGAGCCCACCTGCCACAATTACTGAAGCCCACACGCCTACAGCCTGTGCTCTGCAACAAGAGAAGTCACTGCAATGAGAAGCCCGCGCAACACAACGAAGAGTAGCCCCCGCTCACCACAACTAGAGAAAGCCCGCGCACAGCAACAAAGACCCAACGCAACAAAAATAAATAAATAAATAAAACAAAAACAAAAAACATTTGGATACCGTCTGTAATCCACTCTTCCTTTTTTGGACAAGTAACAGATCAACTCAACTCTGAAATTTCAAATACAATCCAACTTCCCTATCTATACTGTATTATTCTGTATCATGACATCTTAAAAGATTCTGGAGAAAATATTCATCAGGCTCTATAGTTTATAATTGATATTTCAACAAGATTCTGTTTAAAAAGAAAAAACCAGACTATTTATTGAGTAGCAAGCGCTTAATCTAATCCATTGACTTGAGCCCATAGCTCAAGTCAATGGATTGAGCCCACAGCCCATAGCTTCTGGAATCCATTAACTCCCTTAACTTGTTTGTAAAATTTTGTGAGTCTGGTCTAGTGGGTGGCAACCAGCCTGTATTTATGTCCTAAAGAACAGTGGTTCCTGAGCCTGGCAGGTCCTCAGAGTAGTGCTACTACTCAAAGTATGAACTATGGATCTGGCCCATCTGCAAACTTTTACCAGACAAGAGGAGTACAGAAATATAGACTAAGTTTAGAAACTATTTTCTTTGATATGGCTATGTGACATTGCCATGACATCCAAGTGTGCAATCATTTTTCTAGTAACTAATTTTACTGTATTTTAGAAAAGTATTGGTATCGGTTTATGACACATTGGAAATGAAAGAGAATAAAGTGGTCTTTTACTAGAGACAGTTTAAGAACCATTGACCCTGGTCCCCATGCATGAGGTTTTAATTTCCTAAGTCCAAAGCAGGTCCCAGGATTCTCTCTCTAGATCTTAAAAAAAGGTTATCAGGTGACTCCAATGTTTTGCTAGGGATGGAAATCACAGTTATAGAGTCCACTAATTTAGAACCATATCTTTTATTTTCCATGGTTGTTGCTTTTGTATTTTGGGGCTAGGAGCCTATTAAAAAGAGCTGACCAAAGTTTTAAACTTGCTCATCAGAGAAATACACCAAGCTCAGTCAATTCAGCAATTTCTGGAGGTTCACAGATGCCTGGTGGCAAACTCCTACTGCGAACATCCAGGGAGGAGGGGAAAGAGGGTGAACCCATGGTAAGTAATGAGTCCCTACACTGCTATTGACCCAGAGCCTTTGGAGAGTGCAGGCCAAACTCGGTGGAAGAGTGGCTGGCTGCAGCTCTGAGCAGCTCTTCACCCAGCTACCATGCTTCTCTATGCAAGCACTTTATTAGGACAAACATTTTCAAAGACAGCTTTTACACCATTACCTACCACTATAAAATACTTGCTTCTGAAAGCAATGAATAGACAAGAAACAGATTTACAAGGTATGATGACGACCCATTCTAAACTTGAAACACTTATCTTCAGAAATACACGGACAATTTCTTTCTTTTTCTTTTATTTTTATTTATTTATTTTTTGGCCGCGTGGCATGTGGGATCTTAGTTCCCTGACCTGGGATTGAAACCGTGCCCCCTGCATTGGAAGCATGGTGTCTTAACCACTAGACCACCAGGGAAGTTCCACCATGGACTGTTTCTAAGGACACAGGACTTCTAAGAGGACTCTTAAAACTTGACAACCACCTTTGATAAAGTATGAAATACACAGATGTAATGCAAGATTAATACAGATTAAAATATGTATAAGACTCACTGAGTCTTATATTCTGTGCTTCTGGTGTGAACTAACAATTATTATACCTGATTACCAAGACTGACTCTGAGCTTCCTGTCAGCTAAGGGAAACGGGACACATACATTACTTAACTTTTTAAGTTGAGAAATGTAGCAGTTTAAAGGTCATTACATTTGCGTGCATGTGTATATGTATATATGGACATATGGGTATGTATATATATACACACAGATATGTTTTATATACATATATATGAAAAATATATATATATATAAATTCCTTATACAGATGTTTTACAAAGAGAAAGGCAAGCAGTAAACTCTTTCATGCTGCTCTTGCCTCCCCCCACCCCTTCTCTGTCTCCCTTCCTCTGTCTCTCTAGTTTGTTTATTAATCGCATGAAGTTCCACATGAGTCCATCCTTTATTAGGGCTGGAGAGAGGTGGAAAATTACTTACTTTTCTTCATTTCTTCATTTCCTTTACATATAGTTTGTTTCAGCTGTTCAATCCTCATCTTGCAGGACATTATTTTCCATCTCTTAAAAAAGGTATGAAATAAATATCACAAATGTTGGTCTCTAATGACTAATATGATTATCTACTGGGGACACTACTTATTTTGAGGTGTATCTTAGAAAATGTAATGAATAAAAGATCAGTATAATTATATTTCTTATAGCTTGTAACTAGTGGATTACAAAAAAGAAAAAAAATGTTACTCTGGTTCAGTGCAGAAGCTGCTAGGAAATTAAGAGAGAAAGAGAAATTCACACAGTTCTTTTATGTATTAATAAGCACAGAGAAAAGTGTTGAAGGATATTCTCTTAACCTGCCCTGCCCAATATATAGCTACAGGTCCCATGTGGTTACCTGCAAGTCAATTAGATTATATGAAATTTAAAAAAAATCCAGTTCCTACTCTCACTACCCACGTCAGGTGGTACATGTCAACACCACAAGTTACTAATGGCTACCATATCGGGCAGTGTAGACAGAGAACATCTGCATCATCAGAGAGTTCTATGGATGTGCTGCTCTAAATTCTCAGTGCTGGTTACTGAGGAGACCACCAACTGTATTATCTCACTGATACAATAAGCAAATATTACTCGCAAAATAATAAAAACTGCAGTAAAGCAGAAGTTTTTTTTTTACGTTTATAACTCATGTAAGATTTCTTGAAAAGCCTCAAAAAGTTATATGAAACTGCAATTTTATATTACCAGGATTTAGGTACAGCTTCCCCAAAGAGAATAAAGGATAAGTAAAAATCTGCCCCACTAGTTTTAAAAAAGTAGTATTTATCTATTCCATAATGCTTCCATAAACGGGGATAATTGAAAGCGTACAACATCAGTCAAATGCCTATAATGTTTCACACTTGTCTAAGTAGTCTGATGGTACAAGATACAGAGTAGATTACAGGAATGTTCAGTGGGTAAAACTCTCCCCTCTCCAGTGGGGTGAGAGAAACATCTGAGAACACATGCACGGGAACTGATGGATTCAGGAATAAACTGGAAATGAGATGTCTTTACTTTTAAAAGGTATTAGTCTTTAAGAATCAATATTTAAATATTTGATAGAAAAACGAGAAAACTTAGAACTTAGAAAAACTGGGATGAGATTCTTTATAAACAGCCTTTTATAACCTTTTTCCATACAACTTGTTTATATAACATTCAGAGCATAAGCAGAATTCACCTATATCACATCTCTTTAAGTATCATTTAAAATTTATGAAGGACGCTTATTATTATTATGAAAAAAATTAAGCAACACAAAAGAGAAGAAAGAGATTGTTAACCTGACTCCTTCCCACTCTTCAGGGTTGATCTCAATTAAAGTTTGATATGTATTTTTTAAGATATATATTTAAAACACATACACAAATGGAATCATACTTTACCCTAGCCTGCTTTTTGTTTGATTGTTTCATTAAAAAATATACCTTGGACATCATTCCATACAAGTGCGTGTAGACTGACCACATTCTTCTCAACAGCTACACAGCATCATAATCATCTCATTCTGTTTGATGAGTATTTAGATTATATATTAACTTTACTACCAATGATGCAGACAATCAGCCTCTTTATCCATAAATCTCTACATTCATGTATATTTTCTTAGGAGGAAAATTGCCGATATACCACATGTGCATTAAAAACACCAACAAGCCACCACCAAATTGTCCCCCAAACAAATGTGTCAATATACACTCCCACCAACAGTGAATAAAAGTATAATCAATCAAACTCCTTATTTTCATATGTTGTACTCATTTTTTCCCAGTTTATATTCATTTTGCTACGGTCTTTAACATATAGAACTTTTAAACTTTTATGTAGTGTGTCAAATGTTTTCCTTTATGGCTTATAAAGGTCTGCTCACCCCCAGATTATATAAATACTCTCCCATATTTTCTTTTAATATTTGAGTTTATTTTTCACATTCAATCATTAACCCATCTACAAAGTAGGTGTTTACGATGAGTAATTTTTTAAAAAAGGACACCTCACTGTTCTTATATCTTTGTCAATACCAGACTTCATAATTATTCCTTACAGTGGTTCCATAATTAATTGCCAAAACCCTGTTTTTGGTACCTGGATGAAATATCTGAGAAGCCCACACTACGAATATATTCACAGAGAACTGCCAAAAATGATCAAAAATAAATTTAAATTTGAAATGATTTTTTAAGTTCTGCCAATTTAAAAACATGTAACCTCAAGTGTAAAGAATATTATTTAAATTCTTCTTATAGCTTACCAACTGATCTGTTATCCATTTTCCTTCCATAGCTTTTAACACTCTGTATGGAGAAGAGACAAAGGAAATATGCTCTTAAAATAATGAATTCGGTGAAGCTCAAAAATGCAAAATCAACAACTGTTTAAAATAAGGTCTTAGAAACAGCTGGATATACCGAAGTGGGATGTAAGCACTGAAAAATGTTTCCCAGATTCCCTGCTCTCTTCAATTTTTTCTCACCTCCTTCCTTTTGCACTTTTAATACAGCTCAGAGCCTTTCTATAAACGTTCACAATAAACTTCCATAACAGCCATAGCCTTTGTCCTCCGTCATAATCAATAATTTCCATCAGTCATAATTAATAATAATGATAGTTACAAGAGAATTCATGGTCCAAATGCTATTGTCAGCTCCCCGCAAAATGGCACAAGCCATGGGAGTTCCCTGGTGGTGCAGCTGTTGAGAATCCACCTGCCAGTGCAGGGGACATGGGTTCGAGCCCTGGTCCGGGAAGATCCCATGTGCCGCAGAGCAACTAAGCCCGTGCACCACAACTACTGAGCATGCACTCTAGAGCCCGCGACCCACAACTACTGAGCCCTTGTGCCGCAACTACTGAAGCCCGCATGCCTAGAGCCCGTGCTCCGCAACAAGAGAAGCCACCGCAATGAGAAGCCTGTGCACCACAACGAAGAGTAGCCACTACTCGCCACTAGAGAAAGTCCGTGCACAGCAACGAAGACCCACACAGCCAAAAATAAATAAATTAATTAATTACTTTTTTTTAAAAAAAGGCATAAGCCAGCTTAGGCAAAAATTTGTTCTAAGGAATGAAGTGTTCTATAGGGAAAAATAAGTTTCCGTGATAGAGTAAGTTAGAGAAATGACTGAGTTAACTAAATCTAAGCGGGTTTTTCTAATGCAGAGTATCTCTGAAGATTTCATCTACTCATAAATGTGTTAATCAGGTCTGGGGTGTGTATGGAGAATAGTGACTGGATCAGTTTGGGATAAAAGGTTCTACAGGACAATTCCCAAATCCAGAGGATGAGAGATTCATCGGGTGCTCATTAATACTCAGATTCCTGGGCGTACCCCCAGACCTACTGAATCAGGATACCTGAGGACAGGATTCCAAGAATCTACATTTTTAACCAGTACCGAAGTTAATGAATTCTGATGTAGATGTTCTGCAGACCACACTTTGCAAAACCCTGATACAGAAGAATAAAGATAAACAGAAGCAATAATGTCCTACAAGAGCCACCACTGCTAGTCTAATATGCCTTTTGTCCTGGACCCATTTACAATACGTCAATTATCAGGGCCAGCGGTTTGATTCATCCATCCAGTCACTGCCTGCTGTGAACCAGGCACCAGGTTTGATCCCAGTGTTTTCTAGAAACTTGATCATCTCTCCTATTTTGCTTCTCCCAGATGTTCTGCTCTTCACACGGGGAGATTTGTAACCTAAATTCAATAAATTAGCAATCCACATGTATGCATACCACAGCACTGAATTAAACCATGTGGTGACAAGACAACCTCCACAAATTAAAAAACAAAATGAAAACTCACTCTTTTTGAAATTCTTCTTGCTTGCTCTTAAGTTGGCTTAACCTTTCCTTCTTGTCTATAAACCTGTAAGAAAAAAATTCAGTGTTTTATTTAAATGTTTATTTTTTTTCAGTTGAATGAGATTATGCAAATTCCTGAGAGCCAAACATTTCTGCAGACTCATCAGGAAATGTCACTGTCCTGAACATATCTTCTCAATGGCACACAGCTGCTTATCATTTGGTTATTTAAAACTAAGTTCAAATTCTCAGCTTTAAAACTCTTTCATGGGTTTATAAAATATGCCTATAGGTTTTTTTCACCCCTAGTTTAAATTGTCCTCCAAAACAGGTAAATCAGAGCACTAAAATGAATCAGAATTCAAGAAAACAGAGGCTTCCATTATAAAAATAATTATAATTATTAAGCTTAATTTAACCCTACTCTCATTTATAAATTGGTTCCTTATAATTCTTAAAGTACAATTTTTTTCTCACTAATTTTACTGCTAGTCATTACGGGCTAGCAATTTACTTAATAAAAGTTATTAAAAGGAAAGAATATCACATTGCAGTTCATTTTTGCTGTTTGTCACTATTCTACCCTTATTCTTATTTTCTTCCTGCTACCTTATGTGGGATTAGTTTGGTTTTTTTGCAGTTTAAGGTAGGAAGTTCAATCATCAACTTTAAGCCTCCCCCTTTTTAATATAAGTATACAGAGTTATGAATTTCCTCCAGAAGTATTGCTTAAGCTAAACCCTAAACATTTTGATATCGTGTATTTTACCACTTAGTTTGACATTTCTAATCTTCCATCAAATTCCCTCTTTGACCAATGAATTATTTAGAAGTGTATTGTTCAATTTCCAGATATATGGGTTTTTTTGTAACGTACTGTTATTTTTCTACTTTAATGCTGATGTGGTCCCAGAATATTCTCTATGAGATTTTAATCTTTTGACTTGAGGCTATCTTATGGCCTTGCATATGGTGCGCACGTCTCGGTCAAAGTTCCATGTGCACTTGAAAGAAAGTGTTTCCTATAGCTGCTGGATACAGAGTTCTATAAATGTCAACTAGCTGAAGGTGGCTAGCAGTGACACTCATATCATCTAGGTCTATGCTGTTCAACACGGTAGCCATCAGGCACATGTGGCTACCGAGTACCTAAAATGACTTGTTGCTTAATAAGAATTTTAGGTTAAAAAAAAAAAAATGTATGACTAACATCATGCAACTGATTTTGAATTGAGCTAATGGTGGCTCACTACTTTCAAAAAAACAAAGGTAATGCCACATGCTACAGTAACATGGTGTGGAGTCCAAGATTAGGCCTTTGGCTATCTCGTGAAAAAATGAAAACAATTTAATAGAACCATAACAGCCCTAAAAATCTCTTCCTTAAAATAATCCAGACATAAAAGTCTCTCTAACATACTATTTCTATAATCCCACATTTGAAACATACCCAGATATCTACTTCTAAATGGAAGGGATAAAATGGTCTAATTATGACCCTACCATTTAATAGTCAGTCACTGAAAATGTACAATATATATTAAACAAGAAACCAAATCAGATAATATTACATGTGACAGAATTATATATTTACATGACTAAATTAAAATTAAATTAAAAATTCAGTTTCTCAGCTGCACTACCCACATTTCAATAGCCACATATGGTTGGGGGCTACCTTACTGGATGGCATGGATACGGAACATCACTGCACAAAGTTGTATTGGGAGACACTGCAATGGCCAGTAAGGTGGTAACTACATGAAACAATATTAGAAAACTCAGAAACCAGTGTGGAATGTGGACAAATTCATAGATTCATCAATTAATTTATCAGGCATTTACTATGTGCCTGCAACTTATGACAAAGCATTTTACAGAACGTTAAGAAATCTAATCTTTCATTTTTCTGCAACTGGCTGTGAACTAGACAGGTTACTTGTTATATGCTTCCATTTCCTTCTATCAAAAATGAGAAACGAATGTGGTATTTACTTCTACCTAATGTGGTGATTCATGCTCCGATAAGCTGAAGGAGATGACAAATTCACAAGACTCATCCACCTGTGTAAACAAAGGACTGACATGGAGGATAAAATCCTGCTTTTAGGGGCTATAAATCAGATCTGTTGTAAAAAATGCCACTTTGCACTAAAACAAATTGGGATGATAACACTGTCCAGCTTTATATCAAGCTGGTTAGTTCTCTTGGATTTTGTTTAAAAAAAAACCCAAAACAAAACAACAACAAACTTAAAACATAAACATACAGAGGACAGCAGGAATAACAAACAGAAGATAACAGTTCCTACTGTATCAAACACTTCATGAGTAATGTCATTCTTCATGAAGGAAATGAAAAATAGGTGGTGTGAACAAAGCAAAAGCAGATGGTTATCAACGAATGCAGCTGGTCAGCGAGCCAACTGCTCACCAGCTCCTCATCCATCCTCTGCATTCTCCATCCCAGGACTCACAGAGATAGATTAGGAAAAAAAAGAAAAAAGAAAAAGGAAGGGGGGAAAGGCCTTTTTTATATACTGTCTTTGAAGCTAGGTTTATCACGTAAAATGTTTTGTATCCTTTTTCACTTCAGAACATAAAGACCTATCTCATTCTTTAACAGGTACACAGAATTTCACTGAATGGACATCATATAATTTATTTACAGAAATACCTACTGATGAACATTGCCACCGCTTCCAAATTTTCACTATTATCAGTAATGTTAGAAATGAATATCTGGGTGCATTTAGGTTTACATGGCAACTCCTGGCAGTTATCTTTAAATTTCCTCGGAATCATTTCATGTTATATTTCCAACCCTACCAACCTGTTTTCTTACTCGCAGCACTGCCCATTTTACTCTTTGCTAACCTGACTGGCCTCCCACTCCCTCTCTTCAAAGACAGTTCACAATTCATTTATTTGCCTTTCTTCATTTCACAGTTAGAAATGTTTAACACCTTTTCCTATCTTATTGGCTACTTTTCTTTTGTTATCCCCCTATGCCCTTTGTTCACTTTTCTATAGTTTTTTTTTTTTTTTTAATTTTTGGCTGCACTGGGTCTCATTGCTGTGCACGTGTTTTCTCTAATTGCGGTGAGCAGGGTCCACTCTTCATCGTGGTGCGCAGGCTTCTCATTGCGGTGGCTTCTCTTGTTGCGGAGCATGGGGCTTCCTCTAATTGCAGTGAGCAGGGTCCACTCCTCATTGCTGTGTGCAGGCTTCTCATTGCGGTGGCTTCTCTTGTTGCGGAGCATGGGCTCTAGGCATGTGGGCTTCAGTAGTTGTGGCTCGTGGGGTCAGCAGTTGTGGCTCGTGGGCTCTAGAGTGCAGGCTCAGTAGTTGTGGCGCACGGTCTTAGTTGTTCTGCAGCATGTGGGATCTTCCCTGACCAGGGCTTGATCCCGTGTCCCCTGCATTGGCAGGTGGATTCTTAACCACTGCGCCACCAGGGAAGTTCTATAGTTTTTTTTAAAGGGTTATTTATTAGAGAAATTATCTATTTCCTTTCATACATCTTGAAATTATTCTTCCTCAATCTGCTTGGTGACTACTTATGTTTCTGCTCTACAAATTTTCCAAAATTTTATGCAGATACATTTATCAATTTTGTTGTTGTTGTTCAGTGGCTCTACAGTTTTCTATTGTTTTCCGAAAAGAATCTGCCCGTAAACCTATACCATGCATCAGGGCTTTTACAACACTATTCCTTCCTTCCTTCCTTCCTTCCTCCCTCCCTCCCTCCCCCTCCCTCCCTCCCCCTTCCCTCCCTCCTCCCTCCCTCCCTCCCTCCCTCCTTCCTCCCTCCCTCCTCCCTCCCTCCCTCCCTTCCTTCCTCCCTTCCTTCCTCCCTCCCTCCCTTCCTTCCTCCCTCCCTCCCTTCCTCCCTCCCTCCCTTCCTTCCTCCCTTCCTTCCTCCCTCCCTCTTTCTTTACTTATTTATCTATTTAAGCCGGGTCATAGTTGCGTCACGTGGGATCTTCGTTGTGGCATGCAGGATCCTTTTTTCTTTTTAGTTGTGGCATGTGGGATCTAGTTCCCTGACCAGGGACTGAACTTGGGCCCCCTGCGTTGGAAGCACGGAGTCCTAGCCACTGGACCACCAGGGAAGTCCCTACAACACTATTTCTTATATTTTCCTTCCCAATTTAAAAATGCCTTCTTTGTTATTTACCAAATTCCTCCAGACTTATATTTGCTTTTCTTCCCTACAAAAGTACTCCCTTAAGCTGACTTTAAAAAGTGCCCCCGTGATAGAGACTGATGAAAACTAGGAGCAGATGGTCATACAGAGTCTGGGTTGTGTGCCACCTCTTGTAGTCAACAGTGCTACAAGAGATGGCACACAACCCAGCTCAGGCTTCAGAGGGAGCTCTCCAGCAGTCACATTTGCGTGGGCTGCCCCTTGAGGACAGGTTAGAGGTGGCCTTGCTAAGGGAAGGAAGGCATTATAGGCAGAGGAAATTCTGCTGTTTCACAGGTGAGAAGTTAATCTGTCCTGCCCTAGAGAACCTCAATACACCAGCGGGACAGCAGGGACAGGAGTGTGCTGCTGATAAGGATCAGTTAAGAGTGTGACCCTCATCACTCCACGCTATCCCATGGCCACAGGTCGTCCTGGGCGACTGAGTGGATCTGGCTACAGGTGGGACTGGTCACCTAAGTCTGTCCCACGCGATCAGAAAAGTAGCACCCGGGCATGCACTCTATCAGGGATCCTACTATTAATTCTGTGCTAGATGATCATTAACATCGTCATAACACCTACAACTTACTGAGCACTTACTTAGTGTCTTTCATAAAATAACTCTAATCCCTCCATCCGCCTTCTCAGTTCTTTCCCTCATCCTTTGTGCCTAGGGTAATGGCAATAGAAAAGTCCAAGAAACACTACTAATGTATTTTAAGAAAGGTAAAACAAACAAACAAAAAAACACAAAACTTTTGAATATGCCATTGAGGGCCTTAAAAATTAGCAAACCCTTTGAACCAGTTATGCAATTCAAGGAAAAGATCAGAGGTGACGAAGAAGATTTATGCCAATTGTGGAATTAGTCATAATAGCAAAAACTGGAAACTTTAATGTCCAAAAGGAGAATGATTATCAAATGACACCATATGGCCATGAAGGACATCAAAATATTTTTGTAGACAAACACATTAGTATGTGTTTATGAGATGCTGGGTTAAAGAAAACAAAAAAGCAGAGCATCAAACTATATACACATCGTATGATTCCAAATGAAAAAAATATATTTACAAGCACACACATACATATAAACAAGGCTGGAAGCAAATATAACAAAACACTAACAGTTGTGAGAATATGGGCAAAATCTGTTTCCTTCTTTAGGTATTAATGTACTTTACAAGTTTCCTACAATAATCATACATACTTTTATAATCAGAAAAAAAGACAGTATTCAATCAATTAAAATTTCTCAAGCTCTGCCTTTGAGGATCATATCCACTGTAAAAATATACACAATCCCCTAAAAGTATCTAAAGTCCTTAGGTCTCTTGACACCGATTATATTCCTTAGGTTCCTTAAATCTAAAAGCAGAAAATGAGCATTAACAGTTTTTAGGTCAGTGGTGGAGAATGATCCCCAGCTCGAATTTGGATACAGGTTTGGTGAAAAGTTAACGATGATTCTGGCTCTAGAAATAAGGCAGAAAGGCTTCTTGGGGAAGAGAGAGCACAGATGCACCTGGAGAATAGCACAACAATCTCCCTTATTTAAGCAGAAATGGTTAAAGAACTGCATATTTCTTGAACTAGGATACTAACACAGCAAGAATTACTAGCCATCAAATTTTTCTCCCTTAAATTCTTTAGGCATTTAAGGATATAATGTTTATGGACAACTGCAATATGAAAAAACACAGTCCTTATCAGAATGGTTCTTCTATCTTATGTTAGAATATTTAGGTATGAGAAAATACACAGCTGACCCTTGAACAATGTGGGTTTCAACTGAGTGGGTCCACTTATATGCAAATATTTTTCAACAGCAAATACTACAGTACTACATGGTCGGAATTTGGTTGAATCTGTGGATGTGGAGAAACTGCGGATAAGGAGGGCTGACTATAAATTACAGGAGAATTAACCCCTGTTGTTCAAGGGTTAACTGTAGTAAAAACATACTCCACTGGCAGGAATGAAGGTTAAGTGATTAGGAGAAAGTAGAAGCAGAGCATTGTTTCATTGTCTCCCTTGTAAAATGGGAATAGTGATTATCCTACTTGGTTATAGGGATTAAATAAGATAAATGTGAAAGCATCAGGTACAGGCACTTAGCACATAATATAGGCCAGTTTCCCTTTTCTTCATTGCAATGAGTGATTTTGCACTTAATCTTACTAACGTATTAAATTGAATATTTATTTATTTATTTATACATGTATTTCAGATCTGGAGGTAAATTCAAGAATTAGCATAGCCCAGCAATAAGTAAGGAACAACTACTCTGAGTTTCCTCATTCTAAAAACAGATTAATAACTCACAGTTTTGTGGTAGGGAACAAATGACATAATAAATGTGAAATTCTTTTATAAATTCTAAAAGGTACACATAATGTTAAGAGTAGCCACTGATACTGATTGAAAACAAAAGTTACATTTTCTTAGCAGATCCACATGTATTGGTGTAAATACAATTAATAAGCTGCATGGGATGGGAGTTGTGACCCTTCTTGAAAGACAATACCAAACAGAACTCAGGTTGATAAACCCTTGTCTAAAGATGGGGAGTCCAGCTACCTATAGAGCTTTTATTCTGTTGAGTGGGGCATAAAAATGTGGGCCCAGAATCAAAATCCCATGACAATATTTTTATTAGCTATAGTGACTGACAACCAAAAAGATACTGGAGGGCAGAACAGAGATGTCTAAAGGGTAGTTTTTTGGATGTTGGCTGTGTCTTCCCCTTGAAATGTTTAGTAACATCTACATTTCTTGCTCGTCCTTTATCCCACCTCTCAATTTGTTCAGCGCCCATATTTCTGTTTCTTGGTAGAACTGTAGCATATATTCTTAAAACTCATCAGTGAAGGTAGTGCTGCATCATTCCTGATGCAGCATACATATAAAAGCAATACAGGAACTTCCCTGGTGGTCCAGTGGGTAAGACTTCACACTGCCAATGCAGGGGGCCTGCGTTCAATCCCTGGTCGGGGAACCTGCATGCCGCAACTAATCATTTGCATGCCACAACTAAGAAGCCCGCATGCCGCAACTAAAAAGATCCCGCATGCTGCAACTAAGATCCAGTGCAGCCAAAATAAATTTTTTTTAAAAAAGCAATACTGGGCTTCCCTGGTGGCGCAGTGGTTGAGAGTCCGCCTGCCGATGCAGGGGACACGGGTTCGTGCCCCGGTCCGGGAAGATCCCACATGCCGCGGAGCAGCTGGGCCCGTGAGCCATGGCCGCTGAGCCTGCGTGTCCGGACCCTGTGCTCCACAACGGGAGAGGCCACAACAGTGAGAGGTCCGCGTACCGCAAAAAAAAAAAAAAAAAAAAAGAAAGAAAAGCAATACTACCCATATGCTCATAAATTTTGCCTTTCTTTTTGATCCACGCTTTAAAATAACTGGTTCCTAAACCAGCAGGCAGATGTTCCTGGGTATCCTCAGATTATGATCCTTGTAACACTCCTACACTATCATAAACTGGTAAGCAATTTTTTTCAGTTTTGAGTGGAAAGATTACTTCAACTTGTTATCTATTGGGTAGCAGTCTTATTTTTGGTGTCAGATAAATGTATAATCCAGAAAATTATGTTCCTGTTAAAAGACCTGTAATTTTTCTTTAATAAATTCATTTATTTATTTAGTTTTTTAAATTTTGGCTGCTTTGGGTCTTCGCTGCTGTGCGCGGGGTTTCTCTAGTTGCAGCGAGCAGGGGTTACTCTTTGTTGCGGTGCACGGGCTTCTCATTGCAGTGGCTTCTCTTGGTGCAGAGTACAGGCTCTAGACGCGCAGAGGATTCAGTAACTGTGGCACGCAAGCTCAGTAGTTGTGACTCACAGGCTCTAGAGCTCAGGCTCAGTAGTTGTGCCACACGGGCTTAGCTGCTCTGCGGCATGTGGGATCTTCCCAGACCAAGGATCGAACCCGTGTCCCCTGCATTGGCAGGTGGATTCCCAACCACTGCGCCACCAGGGAAGTCCAAGACCTGTAATTTTTAAATGTTCTCCAGTACAAGATCCAAAGGAGATTGTGTTGAGAGTACTGCTTAAAATCATTCCTCTTCATCTCTTAAGGAAGCACACACATCAAAAGGCAGATGAAAAAGCAGAGAAGAAAGTGGGCACTGTTTTCGGACTGAGGCCAAGGTGGGAGATGAGGAAAGGATAGTGCTGGGAGGGTACCAAGGTTATAAGGAAGTGTTCCCACTGAACAGTAACAAAAAAAGTAGCGCATTCAGGTATTTTTCAATCTAACTGCCAAACTCATACTGTCCACAAAATTATGTAAAGATGCATGTTCCCTTCTTAGGAGTCAAAAGAACTAATTATTGGGAGACAGATTTGTTCTTTAATATCTAATTTTCCTTGAACTGCTAAACCATTATAAACTATTTATTCAGCTAGTCTATTAATTAAACATGAAAAAAATCTACATTTACAAGAACTTTGATATGCACATCACATTCAAGATCCTTATAGGCACAGCTAATCTGGCTAATTTACTGAAAAGAATCAGAGGTTAAACAAGAGTATTTAAATTGTACTGTAAGATTCCATATTTTATTTCAAAGTGGTTTCCCACAGTTAGTGAGGAGCTTTTCATAAGTAAAAGGAAAAAAGAGTCTGAAAGCAAAATTTTTCTTAAATACTGAAGACAACAGAGTATCTCACAATCAACCTTTGGCCCAAGAAATTTAAGGCTTATTAGTAGTCAGTGTAAAGCTTTGAGAGCAGAGACCTGCCTTTCTCTTCTGTAACTGCCAGAATATTTTATGCAGATAACTGTACCCAACGAGAGCTCAGTAAAACTGATTTGACCATTAGGACTGTGGTCCTGGATCTCAACAGATTCTCACATCCTATTAGATGCTAGGCACTGTTCTGGGAACAAACGGAAACAAACAAGCAAACTCCTCTTCCTTAGGAATACAAGGTTCAGAACGGGGAACGATGGAAAGAAAGTGAAGTGAAGCTGTCTGTTATCGCTGAACCTTAAAATTTCTTTTTCATTTCTAAATTTTGAATGGTTCTGGTATTTATTTTTCACTTTTCTGCTTGGAAAAGTAAAAAGAAATCCACTATAACACATCCCTCTTCCGAAAATAATTTGTATTTCAGCTTCTAAAGTTGTCTTGCCTTTACCATTCCTTCAACAATCTGCTTATTGTGTGCTACCCACTGCCGCTGCACTAAGCACTGGGGATCCAACTGAACAAAACCAGAATTCATGCCTGTGTGGAACTACATTCTGGATGCAGTTACTTTCCTCAAAAAAGTAACACCACTTACCATGCTCAATACCATGAAAGAATTGAGTATTGTGACAGAAATGGGGGGGGGAGAGGTGGAAGTGGGGACCTATCTTAGTGAAGGTCAGGGACGTCTCACTGAGGAAGTGACATTTAAGTTGAGCCATGAAAGGAAAAGTGACAATCAGGAGGAACAGTGTTCCAGGCAGAGGGAACAGCAAGGAAAAAGACTCACGGGTGGAAAAGTTTCATGTGTCTGAGGATGTGAGAGAAGGCCCAACTACTGAGCTGTGAACATGAGGGTACATGGCAAGCGTTTATCTTTTGAGTACGTAATACATGCTAGACATCATGCTAAGTACTTCAGTGCATGCTCTTATGTAATCACTACCAGAAACCTATGAAGTTAGATACTCCATTTTCAAAATGAAATAAGCACAGGAGAGATTAAGAAACTTCAAAATCACATAGCAAGTGGTGGAGCTTGGATTCAATTCAATACAGCTTGAATCCAAAGACCACATTTTAAACTCAACCTTACAGCCAAAGTTAGAAGGTAGGCAGTAGCCAAATCACATGGGGCTTAATATGCCATAGTAAGAAGCTTGAATTTTATTTTAAATAAAGTGGAAACCCACTGAAAAGGTTTAAGCAAACAGTGACATTATCTGATTTACATTTCTACTGTGGCTGTTGTGTGAAGGCCAGAGGAAGGCTAGGGAGGAGCTGTATGTGTAAAAGAAAGGAAACTAATAAGTAGCCAGGAGAGAAATGATAGTGGTCTGGACTAGAAGTAGACAGATTCAAGATCTACTCTGGAGCAGATCAAATTAGACTTGTCAATATTTTGGATACACGGAACAAGAAAAAAGGAAAAAGCTAGGATAACTCCCGGGTTTCTGGCTTTAGTGACAAATGGGTCATGATTTATAATAATGAAGTGATTCAGAATCGTACTACGTTTGGGAAGGAAGGGTAGATTGACCCAATCATTCAACAAATCTTTATTAAGCTTCTACTATGTGAGGATACAGCAGAGTACAAAACTGTTTTGTTCTCACAGAGCTTACATCACTGGAGCAGGGGGCAGTTAGACAAATTCATATGTAAACCATAAGATGGTGATAAGTGCTATGGAAAACAATAAAGCAGGTTAAGTGGGAAAGGAAGTTACTATTTCAGTTGAATAGTCCAAAGAAAGAGTTCCTCTAATGTATGAGCAGAAGCCTAAAGGAATCAAGGGAAGAAGCCCTGAAGACTTCTAGAAGAAAAGAGTTCTGGCAGTCTGAATAAGACTGCAGTGGTCCTGAAGCAGGAGTGTTCGTGGTATGTTTGAGGACTGGCAAGGAGGCCAGGATGGTATTGCAGAGTGGGTAAGGGAAAAGCAATAGGAGATCAATGGAGGAACAGACAATACAGAACTTTGGATAAGGACTTTGGCTTTTTTTACTTTAGGTAAAACAGGAAACCCCTGGAAGATGTGAACAAAGGAATGGAGGAGTGGTGTTACTCTGGCTGCAATATGGGAATTACACTATAAAGGAGAAAGGGTGGAAGCAGGAACTCAAGAGGCAATAATCCTCTGGTGGACCAAACCAGGAGGGAGTGAAAGGGTTAGGATTTAGGATAGGTTTTGAAGGGTGGATGGGATTTGTTGATGGGATTATACATGGTGGCATTAAGAGAGGAGTCAAGGAAGACTGGAAGGTTTTTTGGCCTGTGCCAGAGAGTGAGGTTACCATTTACTGGGCTGGAATGAGCATGAGAGGAACAGATTTATGACGGATAATCATGAATTCAGGATGCCATATTAAGATGGAGATTCTCATTACAAATTTAAATACAGACAGAGTATGCAGCTGTTTTCTTGATTTCACAAAGGCCTGGGTTGGAGATACAAGTCTGGCAGTCTTCAGCATATAGACAATATTTAAATTATGGAAATGAATCTAAGAAAAAGTATATAGAGAAGAGGGTCCAGAACTGAACCCATGATAAACTCCATCAGTTAGACATTTCCATCTCATACCTAGTATTCTTATGATAAAACTGTATTAATTTTTAAAGTTATTACTTATTACATCATCAGTTTCTAAAGTCATCAAGTACATCAATGAGACACAGTGATGAACTAAAAGATTGTATCATACAAATCTCCTCAAAAGAAAAAGAAATGAACTCCATTCATGATGAGAGGACTGTCAGCAACTCAAAAAACACTTCCAAATACAGCCGTTATATAATCCAGGGGTTAAGTGCATGGCATATGGGTTCAGGCTGCCTGGAATTTAATTCTGGTCCCCACACTTATTATCTGTGTGACCCAGGGCAGGGTACTGTGCAGTTTCTTTAGCAGTATGTTACAGAAAATAACTTACCGGGTTGTTGTACATGAATTAATACCTGAACTTTTGCACTGAAAAAATTAGCTGGCTTACTATCATTGACACTAAGTTATTGAAACAGAAGTTGGGCCTGAGAGACCTTGCAGCTAATCACACTAATTTTTCAATTATCTTAACCAAGGACTTGCAGGTCTCTTGTTTAAATTTCAAAACAAGGCCAAAACGCGTTCTTGAATTCTCTTAACTAAGGGCTTGCAGCTCCCAATCTGGATTTTAAAACAAAGCCAAAACACATACCCAAACTCCTTAGCATCTAAAACAATCTTTGGAAAAGGGAGGAACTAGCTAGCCTAGTTCACACATTAGAGTAAGCATGTCTGATAAGATCCACCTGTGACACAGGCTACCAGGGCCCGAATCCCTCTTAACCAGTTATTTGATTCTCCTTTGGTCTCTCCTCTAGAGAATGAACGTGCTTTCGAAAACAAAGGTTAAACCCAGCATTTCAATTGGAGTGGAACAAAGTACCGAGAATCCAACTCTATGGCAGTAATAGGAGAAGACCTCTCCACAACCACCATCTATCCCTCTTCTCTAGTACCCAAGAGCACCGTGAGGTCAGACTCCTCTCGAGTGGGTTAAGGGGAAACGGCGATCTCCTCTCTTCTGGCCTCCCTCCCCGACTCTCTCCTGGGAGCAAAGCGCCGGCGCAAAACAGTTACCCTCCCTACCTCCCCCTCCTCTCGCTGGGCTCCGGGGCCCAAACTCAGGCTCCGGGGCCCAAACTCAGGCCCCAGGCTCCAGCCTCCGAGCCGGTGGAGACACCAGGGTTAGAAACCATAGGGCCGTGGTGGCTGCCGTACCTTTCACGGTCGCGGCCGTCGAAGTAGACAAAATCGCCGCTCTGGACGCACTTGGCGCAGGTCAGCCGCCGGCGGGTGGTGTTGCACAGTGGGCACCGCTCGACTGCCACGTACAGCCCCTCCGCATCGTCCACGGAGTCTACGAGGTCCCGGGCGACGGGCTGGGGCCCGCAGCCAGCAGCCTCCGGCGCCCGGGATCCCTTCCCACTGGGAGACGCCATGATGGCCTGAGAGCAGAGTCAGTCACGTGGGATTTTGTTTTCAACCAGGTGCATCCTGGGCGAGGAGGAGGAGGGGCCTGGGAGGGGCCTGGGGAGGGGCCGGAAGCGCGGCGGGAGTCCCGCGAGACCCTCGCCCGGCCTCACCTAGCCCTCGGCCGCCGAGGGCCGAAGGGGCAGTGGCTTTTTCTGACTGCTCGCGGGCGGCCGCTTCTGAAGCAGGAATTATGTTTAGAGGGGCGAGTCAGCCCAGCAGAATGTCATCAGCGCTCAATCACGCCCAGGCTACACGTTAACGCCTCCAGCTCGTGCAAGAAACAGTAATACGATGCCCTAAGGATTCTGGGAAAACAGACTGGGAACACAATGAGGGAATTACTGTCATTCGCTCTGGATGCTTTTAAATTTGGCTAAAACAACCGCAGAGTTGGGTGAGGGAACCGGGTCTTGGAACGAGGTTGAATTTTGGCCCACCCGCCTTCTTAATAGCTGTGTAATTCGGGGCAAATTCCTCACCTCTCTCAGCCTGTGTTCTTAACTGTTAAATGGAGAGAATTTCAGTACCCACCTAAGGATTAATAAGTAAGTCCGTTTAATAGTAATCTGATAAGTACTTTACCAATAATAGCTAACCAGTGGAAACAACTGTACTGAACGTGTAAATCAAAGTTGTATCTTTATGAAAAATAAATTTTAATGTCCAGCATTCCACCCCTTCTCTGGGCCATATCTTAAAGAATTTGAACTAGGTAGAATTTAACATGGTTAGATGACTCCAAATTTCTTTCTGTGGGGATAAATAGGGTGGGTTGGAGGATTATATCAGAGTAACTAGTGTTTGAATATGCCTGTAAACTACAGAAGAAAAAAAATTAGGCTCATAGGTCAAATAATCAAGACCACTGATTCTCAAGGATTATTTTGGCAGGCTGTAAATTAATGACTGCCCTAAATTCTCTCTCCAGCTAGGGCTTCTCTCCCAAGTTCCATACCCCCAAATTCATAACTGCCTACACTAGGCTTAAAGTAATGTACAGTGACCACCAACAAACTCAGCAATTGGGAAACTGAAATTAAAACTGAACTCTCAGGAATTTCCTGGCAGTCCAGTGGTTAGGACTCCAAGCTCTCCCTTCTGAGGGCCACAGTTTGATCCCTAGTCGGGGAACTAAAATCCCACAAGCCTGCACGGTGCCGCCAAAACAAAAATAAAACAAAAAAACCCTGAACTCTCCCTCCCCACAAATGTCTCCTCATCTTAGTGAAAGACAATCACTGCCCACTTGGGAACAAGGGCCATGACTCCTGTTAGCCCATCCCTCCCTGTTAATCTCCACCTCTCCATCAAATGCGGCTGATTCCACAACCTAATTAGGTCTTGAAGCTGAGCTCTTTGCTCCAGCCTCTTAGTCTTATCTGGTCTATTTTAATACAATTACATAGGATTATAAAAGTACCCCCCAAAAGCCCAAAATCCCTAAACTGTTTTCAAAGAAGACCTTATACTAAACCTGAATGGTTCCTGAAAGTTTAAGATTTATTTTTAAGGGAGAGAAATAATTTTCTCTGACCATTTCAAACAAAAGGATGTTTGTTTAATTTTTCTTAAGTTTTCAGACTTCCATGTTTCATTTGTCTTCTGACAGGATCCTTCACAGGCCCGTACCCAATGGCCCGGATCATCTACTCAATATTTAAAAAGCCAAAAACAGACAATTTTCTATCCTGTTTTATGCAGTTATTTGAAATTTCTATATATTGCTATGTATTTTTAGAGAACACATGTTAATGTACTACATCTTTAACAAGAGCAAAGCATTAAATTTTAATGATGTTACAGTATCATTCTAGCAAGGCCCTAAATCTTTCAAATTCTGAAGTAAGTTTACTTTTTCCATTTTAAAAATAACATACACGAGTCATTTTGAAAAAAAGTTTCTTCATTTCTTAGGCATGGTTACTCATACAGAATCACACTTTAATAACTGAAGTCAAAATGTGCATGGAATATCTATAATCCAGCAGTTTCTGTGCTGGGCTTTTGCACATATTCAAACCAACATACTGTGAGATGTTGAATGATATACTCAAGTTTTTTTAAAACCCTTTAGAATAGGATAGATGTTTTCAAATGCTTCATAGATCTCAGAACGTTCTTTGGCACCTATAAAGAAATCCAAGTTTACATAATCATTAAAAACAATACTAAAATATTCTTAAAACTTCATTGTCATCTCCAGTTACTTTTAATACAATAACATCTCTTTAGGTGTACCTGAGAAGTGACATTTATTCCTGGTAAAGACAAAAGAATTTGGTGACCACAGCTACATTCCCACAAACACATACCCTAGAGCAGAGTTCTCCAGTATCAGTATGTCTTTGGCCTCCTAGGGCATAGTATGAAATATGAAATGTTATCTCTCAGTGTGTCATGAATGTGACCACAGAACATGACCTTCATCAGCACCTGTGGGCACTTAGCTACCAGCAAAAGGAACTTCCTTTGATCTACTCATGTCTAGTTAACATGCTGATTCCCTAATACTGACTGAGACAAACTATTCTAAAGTTTTAAATTTTAGTATATGGGAAGGGATTATTAGAGGGGAAAACGGTACCATTGTTACCCTTAAAGTTTCAAGAGCTCTTTAATTATAACTGCTCTAGGAGTTAAGATGGATAAAAACGTGAATTAGACATTCCCCACCCTTGAAAGAGATTATCAGTCAGCCCTACTCATATCTCTCACCACCAACCACCACTACTAACTTTCCCCTTTCAAAGCTATGCAGACACATTATGCTAAGGGTTAAGGACTGGTGGTATTTATGTTTATGTGGAACTGTCAGCTAATCGGGAAACTATTATCTGATATTATTGGGCAGGAGGCAAGGAGATTAATGAAAATATAAAAACTGTTAGCATGAAGAAAAATGGAGATAGTTTAAGTTGGTAAAGACTCGTTCTTGAGAACTATAAACAAGGAGGAAGGCTCAGTGAGAGAGCAGGAATAACCTGTGAGAAGTGGTTATCTGGTTGAAGGATGGGACTAGTGAGAGGGAATTACCGAAATGAGGATCACCAGATTTGAGAAGCAGGTAGAAATCAGGATTCAGAATCCAGGATGAGCTATAATAATTTAAAAAATGGAAAATAGCAAGTGTTGGCAAAGAGACTGAGATATTGGAACCCTCATACATTGCTGGTGGGAACTTAAAATGGTTCAGCTACTATGGAAAACAGTTCGGCAATTCCTCAAAAATGTAAAAATAAGAATTACCATGTGACCCAGCAATTTCACTCCTGGGTATCTGGGTATATACCCCCTCAGATTGAAAACAAGTACTCAAACAAATAACAGGCATGTAGCTGCATATTCATTGCCGCACTATTCATAATAGCCCCAAAGTGGAAACAACCCAGTGTCTACCAACAGATGAATGTACAAACAAATTGTGGTAGATACATACAATGTAATATTATACTGCCATAAAAAGGAATCAAGCACTGATACATACTGCAATTGGATGAACCTCAAAAACATTATGCTAAGTGAAAGAAGCCAGACATGAAAGGTCACATATTGTATGATTCCATTTATATGAAGTCTCCAGAATAGGTAAATTCACAGAGACAGAAGGAAGACTGGTGATTGCCAGGGGCTAGGGTGAGGGAGAAATGGGGAAAAACTGCCTAATGATATGGGACTTTATTTTGGAGTAATGGAAAACATTTTGGCACTAGATGCGGTGGTTGCACAACATTCTGAATGAACTAAATGCCCCTCAATTGTTCATTTTAAAATGGTTAAATTCGTACTATTTGAATTTCACCTCAATAAATTTAAAAAAATTTAAGAATCAAAAATGAAGTAATTATAAGCCTAAAACCGGGGGGTGGGATAGGTAAGGGCAACAAGTTACTTATTCATTGCCAAAGAATTTACTCTCTGAGTCTCCACCCTCAAAGATGTGGGGTGGGGAGGAAGGTGAATTATTGACATGCTTAACAGAAACTCTGTACCTCTGAGGTAGGAAAAATCCCTTAAGTCTCAGCAAATTTTAATTATAGCACTAAAATTTTAGTTTCTTAAGAGATTGGTTTTGTAGAAACCAAAAAGTGAGTTGGGGAAGCAGTTAAGTAAAACACTACTATAAAAAGACTCTCTGCCTCTGGTTTGATGGACTTTTTCAGCTTCTGGATACATTTGAACAGAACAGCTTTAATTGGGAGACAGTGAAGTATAATAGGTATAGCAAACACACACACATTCACCCAATGCCCCCCTCCCCTAAACTAAGGTTCTTTTTATATTTAATTGAGTAACAGAGTATTTAGGTCCAGCATTTTGGGTAACCATGTACTTTGGGTTTTTTTCTTAACACTTAAAAAAAAAAAATCATACCTAAGAGCATTACATTTAAGCCCAAAAGAGTATAACGTTCTGGCATCCCCTAGAGAGTAGAAAACACCCATCACCCAAGAGGGAATGGACATTGAGAGTGATCATTATTTTATATCATAGAAAAACAACTTTAGACACAAAAGGGCTTTAGGGAAATTATCTAGTACAATTTTTTTATTTCCTGTGTGGGAAAACGAGGCCTAAGAAGTTGAAGTTCCCCTGAATCATGAGTATCAGCTATGAGGGAAGACCTCATGTATCCAGTGTTCCTTCCTTTACACCAAAAGTCATCAAATAAACACTGCCAGGAATTGTAAATCCCAATGAGGGGATTCGGTCAATTTAGTGAAATATCTCCTCACTGAAATATTGGCATAAAAATTTTGAGGAAACCTAAATTGTCCCCATAGTCCTATTAATAATCAATCTATAATCAAACATCCCAATTTGTAGCACCAGACTCTGATTATATATATGACCCTTGTCTTTTATGCAAAACCTACCAGTCCTTTCCTTCAAGTAACGATGACCACCACTTTGGGGGATAAACGCCATTCCTAACTGCGGCAAATGAGGTAGAAATTCTGTGGCTGGTGCATTGGAGAAAGGACTGGCTTGAGATCAAACCATATGGGCTCAAATGCAAGGTCTACAACTAACTAGGTTTGAAATCACAGGCAGATTGTTTAACTTCTGAGTTTCCATTTCCTTACCTATAAATAAGGACAACAGCCTTCTCATAGGGTTACTATAAGGGTTACATGAGCAAGTTTTTGCAAAAAGTCCTTTGCAAACCATAACATTTAACAAGATTTAAGCCATTATTATTGTCCTAGAAGAATGTACTTCAGGATTAGGGATGCTGGGATGGCTGGCCCACGAACACATGGCTTATTATTTGGTTCTGTGAGAACCAGTATCACGTAATTTCTCTTCCTCACCAGGGCAGGATTTTTGCCAGATGAGGGGTATGTTATATTTGCTTTGGTATCCTCAGCACCCAAAACAGTAATATGTACCTGGTAGGCACCCAAAGTTTCTTAAATATCTATCACCTGTCGATAAGGTTTGTAAGCTCATCCCTACCCCTTAGCCAGCCCAAATATCACTTTCCAATACTACTTGGATTTTACAATACTATTCTTATACCAAGTCACAACTACACATCTTATTTTTCCAAGTGATAGCATACGCGTGTGCACGAAAATCTTACAAATTGCAAAAAAACCCAGCATTTAATCACTCAAGGTATACATTTTACAGTATATACTAAGTCACTATTAGTGGTGGATTCCCAGTAATGATTGACAGGGATATCCTGTTCTGTCTCTGGCCCACTCACTATTAAGTCTTGCCATTTTTATGCTGCCCTCTTGGTTCTTGGTTCATTTCCAAGAACCACTGACATCTAACTGATTGAGAGTGGCCCTTGGTAACAAAGATCCAGCTTCTTCGTTCTTTATGCTGGAAGGAAATAAGTGCGTGAAGTATTTTTCTAAAGCCTCTTTAAATTTCATATTCCTATCATCTGGGCAAGGCATGAGAGCAAAATTTCACCTTTTTGAATGCTAGGGAAAAAAGAAGAAGAGTGGGAGGTAATAACAGCTAACGTTTACACCATGTTTACTGTACGCCAGGCCTTGTTCTTCTGCCTCCTCATAACACTTAGCAGGTAGCTTCTATGGGCACCCGACTTTTACGTATGTGGAAATCAAGGTGGAGAACAAACTCACCCAAGGTCAACACAGCCAATAAATGGTAAAGCTTGGATTCAAACTAGACAATTGGCTTCCAGAGCTCAGCCTCTTAGCCAACACACCTGCTGCCTCTCACCACTAAGAGAGTATTTATCATTCCTTAGCTGACAAGGAGGATTAGGAGGAAGGTGCCCAAAAGACCACACAGGCGTTTTCACAGACATCGAAAGAGCTGGGGGACGGTGAGTACGAGAAGATGGTGGGCTCTGAAGCCAGGCATGTGCAGCACGTATAGCTGTTTGACATTGTTAAGGTTACATGATCTCTCCATTGTCCTCTTTTTTTTTTTTTTTTTTGCTGTACGCGGGCCTCTCACTGTTGTGGCCTCTCCCGTTGCGGAGCACAGGCTCTGGACATGCAGGCTCAGCGGCCATGGCTCATGGGCCCAGCTGCTCAGCGGCATGTGGGATCTTCCCGGACCGGGGCATGAACCTGTGTCCCGTGCATCGGCAGGCGGACTCTCAACCACTGCGCCACCAGAGAAGCCCTCCATTGTCCTCATTTTACAGGTGAGGAGACTGAGATATTAAGTACAGCCTCAAAGAGTTAACCAGAACCCACATAAAAGCCCTTACTTATCATAGTGCCTGGCACATGAGTGCCCAACATATCTTAACTCTATTACGTCTCATCTTAGAAGTGAAAGTTGACGTATTTGCTGTTCATTGTATATTGTTGCAGCAGATCCTAGCTATACTATTCATTTTACCATGGTTTGAGAAAAATCATTGGTCCTAAATGTCACATTAACCATAGAAAAGCAGCACAGACCTGGAAAAGCAGTGTTAAGCTTGACCCAGGTCCCTTCGCTGTTTGCTGTCTGGGACCATGACAAAGTAGGATAGTAGAGCCTCAGCTCACTTAACCATTCATTCAGATGTAGCCTTAGACATGGTGGCTGCAGCTCTGGCACCTCAAGGGAACAAGACAATTTTACAAGGATAAATTATTTTCGAAGACCCTGCAAGCGGCATGTGATACAAAAGTTTCAAATTGCCACCCATTTGTTTTATGTACATTGGTGTTCTACGGCTCCTACCTAGGGGAGAGCTGGGATCCACTATTTAATACAGTGAAATTCAAAGTGTGTTTGTAATTTCAACACTCTAACACTTTCTAGGCAAAAGTTACTTACCCTTGCTGGGACCTTGATTTTAAAACAGCTCTGCAGAGTCTTGCCATGTTGGGCTAGACCATGGGAGCCTCTAGGACTCCACTGGCTGCTCTACACGACCATCCCCAGCTGAAGTTCTAGAGTCAAGGCTAAAAGGAAGCCTCTTTGATCCCTTTCCCCAGGTGTACACCCAAAATTGGGTCCTTGAGGTTTTAACCCACTTGCAGGTGAAAAGAGTCTAGGTAACTAAGGTTAAGGAATAAGGAGCATTTGTCTCTAGGTTTGGAGCAAAAGCAACCTAAGCCATGTTGTTCTAGGTAAAGTACTTTAAGACAATATGGCATAAACAGGGGAAAAAAACTCAATAGATGGTAATTATCCATATTTTAGTAGTAAGACATTGGCTAGCTTTTACTTCAAAATACGTATAAGCAGAAATTTGGATTTCAATCAATATATCTCTTTCCGCCTCTTCACAAAAGTGATGATCTATGTCTTACAAGAGTGAAGAAATTTAGCTTTGCCTGTTCTTTGGGCTGAATGCATTAACAAATTTTAAGAGAAGTATACTGTATGGTCTTCTGGACTGTGTGTTGACAATCCTTTACTTGTGTGATTTGAAACTTCTAGCAAATGTGCACATGAAAGTTTTTTTTTCCTTTTAATTTGGGGTAAGAAAGTTGGTCTGAATTAAGAATATTTAAAGAAACTTGTTCTGGTGTACCTGTAATAGGAACTTAGCCTGTACTTGGCAATTTGCACTTTTAATAAGACAGTTCATAATAATACATAGCACATAGATGAAAGCATCCTTCCAAAGGTCTTGAAGTTTATTCCCTTGAGTAGGGCCTATATTTGCCTCCAATATCTATTCTATTCCATTTACTTTGCAGACTTCTTCCCCTTCCTTCAGAACATATAGAGGGAAACTTTATGTCAGTCACTAGGAGGTCTTAATTATTCCAGACACTATATTGGTGGCATCTGAGGAATTGCAGCTTTGCTGTATTCAAAAGGCTCTTGAATTCCAAACAGGCTTTCCCCACTTTGAAGACACATTAGATTCCTTTTTAGAGAAAAGAAAACTACAAAACTTACTGAGCTTACTGAGTTCTAAAAGAAGACTTAACAACAGATACTCCGTGTTTTTGGATGCTGAGTGATAGAAAGTTTCTCAAATTAATTCAGCTAATGCAGAAAACTCAATTGGTTTTAGATGGGGCAAGATGTTATAAAATTTTAAAGTTTATTTGGAAGAATAAATATTTGAGAGGAGCTAACAAAAGAGAAGTAAACTGGGGATATAAAGAGGGGAGTAAAGAGGGGAAACTGGCCCTATCAGATATAGAGACCACTAGAATGAAAGCACATTTATAACCACAATATAGTATAAATATAATAGGATTATCATAGCATATTTCTGGAGCAAAGGCAGGACTGGAGAACAGACCCATATATAAAAATAAAGGTCAAAAGGAGTCATCACAAGTTAATAATGAGGAGAACATGTAGTTTTAAGATGTCTAGCTAGCTGTTTGGGGGTGGGGTATAATCAATGTGGCTCGTACCATATAAACTTGGTATTCATCCTGGTACAGGAGACTAAAATGTGGAAAAAGTCAGACAAAATAAGGCAAAAATAGTAAACTTCAGTAGAATGGTATGGAAAAGAGTCTCCGGGAAGCAGAGGAAGATGGCCGAAGAGTAAGACGCAGAGATCACATTCCTCCCCACAGATACATCAGAAATACATCTACACGTGGAACAACTCCTACAGAACACCTACTGAACGCTGGCAGAAGACCTCAGACCTCCCAAAAGGCAAGAAACCCCCCCACGTACCTGGGTAGGGCAAAAGAAAAAACAGAGACAAAAGAATAGGGACGGGACCTGCACCTCAGGGAGGGAGCTGTGAAGGAGGAAAGGTTTCCACACACTAGAAAGCCCCTTCGCGGGCGTAGACTGCGGGTGGCGGAGGGGGAAGCTTCAGAGCGGCGGCGGAGGAGAGCGCAGCCACAGGGGTGCGGAGGGCAAAGCGGAGAGATTCCCGCACAGAGGATCGGTGCCGACCGGCACTCACCAGCCCCGGCACTCACCAGCCCGAGAGGCTTGTCTGCTCACCCGCCCGGGAGGGCGGGGGCTGGGAGCTGAGGCTCGGGCTTCAGAGGTCGGATCCCAGGGAGAGGACTGAGGTTGTCGGTGTGAACACAGCCTGAAGGGGTTAGTGCGCCACGGCTAGCTGGGAGGGAGGCCGGGAAAAAGTCTGGAGCTGCCGAAGAGGCAAGAGACTTTTTCTTCCCTCTCTGTTTCCCGGTGCGCGAGGAGAGAGGATTAAGAGCGCCACTCAAAGGAGCTCCAGCAACGGGCTCGAGCCGCAGCTATCAGCGCAGACCCCAGAGACAGGCCTGGGACGCTAAGGCCGTTGCTGCCGCCACCAAGAAGCCTGTGTGCAAGCACAGGTCACTCTCCCCACCTCCCCTCCCGGGAGACTGTGCAGCCCGCCACTGCCAGGGTCCCGTGATCCAGGGACCACTTCCCCGGGAGAAGCACAGCGCGCCTCAGGCTGGTGCAACGTCATGCCAGCCTCTGCCGCCGCAGGCTCGCCCTGCACTCCATAACCCTCCCTCCCCGCTGGCCTGAGTGAGCCAGAGTCTCCGAAGCAGCTGCTCTTTTAACCCTGTCCTGTCTGAGCGAAGAATAGACGCCCTCAGGCGACCTACACGCAGAGGCAGGGCCAAATCCAAAGCTGAACCCTGGGAGCTGTGCGAACAAAGAAAAGAAAGGTAAATCTCTCCCAGCAGCCTCAGGAGCAGCGGATTAAAGCTCCACAATTAACTTGATGTACCCTGCATCTGTGGAATACATGAATAGACGAGTCATCCCAAATTGAGGAGATGGACTTTGGGAGCAAGATAGATTATTTTTTCCCCTTTTCCTCTTTTTGTGAGTGTATATGTGTATGCTTCTGTGCGAGATTTTGTCTGTATAGCTTTGCTTTCACCATTTGTCGTACGGGTCTGTCCGTCCGGTTTTTTTTTTTTACTTAAAATTTTTTTTTCTTAATTATTTTTTATTTTAATAACTTTATCTCACTTGATTTTATTTTATCCTCTTTCTTTCTTTCCACTTTTTCTCCCTTTTATTCTGAGCCGGGTGGATGAAAGGCTCTTGGTGCTCCAGCCAGGCATCAGGGCTGTGCCTCTGAGGTGGGAGAGCCAACTTCAGGACACTGGTCCACAAGAGACATCCCAGCTCCACGTAATATCAAAAGGCGAAAATCTCCCAGAGATCTCCATCTCAACACAAAGACCCAGCTCCACTCAACGACCAGCAAGCTACAGTGCTGCACACCCTATGCCAAACAACTAGCAAGACAGGAACACAACACAACCCATTAGCAGACAGGCTGCCTAAAATCATAATAAGGCCACAGACACCCCAAAACACACCACCAGATATGGACCTGCCCACCAGAAAGACAAGATCCAGTCTCAATCACCAGAACACAGGCACTAGTCCCCTCCACCAGGAAACCTACACAATCCACTGAACCAACCTTAGCCACTGGGGACAGACACAAAAAACAACAGGAACTACGAACCTGCAGCCTGCGAAAAGAAGACCCCAAACACAGTAAGACAAGCAAAATGAGAAGACAGAGAAACACACAGTAGATGAAGGAGCAAGGTAAAAACCCACCAGACCTAACAAATGAAGAAGAAATAGGCAGTCTACCTGAAAAAGAATTCAGAATAATGATAGTAAAGATGATCCAAAATCTTGGAAATAGAGAAAATGCAAGAAACATTTAACAAGGACTTAGAAAAACTAAAGAGGAAACAAGCAATGATGAACAACACAATAAATGAAATTTAAAATACTCTAGAAGGTATCAATAGCGGAATAACTGAGGCAGAAGAACGGATAAGTGACCTGGAAGATAAAATAGTGGAAATAACTACTGCAGAGAAGAATAAGGAAAAGAGTCTCAACCATTTACTTCAAGAATTTTAAAAACCTTCTTTATGTAAAAATAAGTCACCTGGAAAAAGTCACAAATAAAGTAGTTACTTTTGATATTATGGTGAACTCATACAAATCCTTAGTGAAAATAAAAACAAAAATAAACAAATGGGACCTAATTAAACTTAAAAGCTTCTGCACATCAAAGGAAACCATAAACAAAACAAAAAGACAACCCACAGAATGGGAGAAAATATTGCAAACAAAGCAACCGACAAGGGATTAATCTCCAAAATATACAAACAGCTCATGCAGCTCTATGTCAAAAAAAACAAACAACCCAATCAAAAAATGGGCAGAAGATCTAAACAGACATTTCTCCAAAGAAGACATACAGATGGCCAAAAGCACATAAAAAGCTCCTCAACATCACTAATTATCAGAGAAATGCAAATCAAAACTACAATGAAGTATCACCTCACACTGGTCAGAATGGCCATTATCAAAGTCTACAAACAATAAATGCTGGAGAGGGTGTGGAGACAAGGGAGCCCTCATACACTGTTGGTGGGAATGTAAATTGGTACAACCACTATGGAGAACAGTATGGAGGTTCCTTAAACTAAAAATAGAACTACCATATGACCCAGCAATCCCACTCCTGGGCATATATCCAGAGAAAACCAGAATTAAAAAAGATAATGTACCCCCCCGCCAGTGTTCACTACAGCACTATTTACAATAGCCAAGACACGGAAGCAACCTAAATGTCCATCAACAGAGGAATAGATAAAGATGATGTAGTACATAAATACAATGGAATATTACTCAGCCATAAAAAAGAATGAAATAATGCCATTTGAAGCAACATGGATGGACCCAGAGATTATCATACTAAGTGAAGTAAGTCAGACAGAAAAGGACAAATATCATATGATAACACTCATATGTAGAATCTAATTTTACAAAAATGATACAAATGAACTTATTTACAAAACAGAAACAGACTTACAGATATCAAAAACAAACTTATGGTTACCAAAGGGGAAACATGGGTGGTAGAGATAAATCAGGAGCTTGGGATGAACATATGTACATTACTATACATAAGATAGATAACCAACAAGGACCTACGGTATAGCACAAGGAACTCTACTCAATATTCTGTGATATCCTATATGAGAAAAGAATCTGAAAAAGAATGAATATATGTATATGTATAACTGAATCACTTTGCTGTACACCTGAAACTAACACAACATTGTAAATCAACTATACTCCAATAAAATTTTTTAAAATTTAAAAATTAAAATAAAGAAAATTTTAAAAAACTAAGTAGACAAGAAAGGAGTAAGTTATGTACATACTATTTACAAAAGATAAAATGCTATTTACAGGATATGTTGAAAAGTGATCAATTTCTAGTTCTGAGTACCAGTGAGGTTAAAGCAGTGAGATCACTTTCACTTATGTAGTTAAAGTTTTCTTTTGTACATTTTTGTTTTGAATGCTGATGAGGTTCGTAAAAGACACTTAAGAAACATTGCTGGTAGGAATGTAAATATGATATAGGAGAACTGTATATATATACAGTTCTATGTATATATATATAACCCTTTTTAAAACAATTTAGTAATTTGTACTAAGAACCTTAAACATGGTCCAATCCTTAAACAAAAGTTCAATTTCTGAGCATTTACACTAATAAAATGATCCCACACATAAAAACAGCCGAAGTTTTGTGTCATTTATAAGCAGCAAAGAAAGAACATATAAACACCTGACAATGGGAGAATAAGTTTGATGGAATAACGTGTTAGAATGGAGGTCGGAAAACTTGGATCTGCTGGCCAAACCTAGTCTGCTGCCTGATTTTTGTATAGCCTGTGAGCTAAGACTGATTTTTATATTTTAAATGGTTGGGGAAAAAAAAAAAAAGAAGAAGAGGAAGAAAATTACTTGATATATATAAATTAAACGAATTACATTAAAATCACACCTCAGAGCCTTTTCCTTTATGTGATGTCTACGGCTACTTTCACAATAAAATGACAGGGTTCAGTAGTTGTGACAGAGACTCTACTGCCCATAAAACCTAAAACATTTAGTATTTAGCCCTTTGCAGAAAAAGATTTGTTGACCCTTCTGTTGGAACGCTATTCAGCCGTCAAAAGCCTTCATCAAGAGTTTGTAACAATGAGTTAAGCTACATATGTTATAATGTTAAAAGGTAGGATATAAAGATGTATATACATACCAAAGTGACATAAAAACATGGAAAAAAGTTATATTGTTTGACTATTGGGGCCAATGGGTGATGCTATCTTTCTTTCTACTTTTCATTTTTTTCCCAGGTATTCTAAAATACCAAGAATTGCTTTATAATAGTGCATAAAGCTATTTAAAATGTAAAGCAAAGCACACACATAGCTATTGAATTTTATGAAAGTCAGAATCTTAGAACTTACCTGTCAACACAACTTTTCCAGATACAAAGATAAGCAACACAATTCGTGGTTTTACCATTCTGTAAATAAGGCCAGGAAACAGTTCAGGTTCATAACTGTTAAGATATAAAAGAAAAAGGTTAAAAATAGCACTATTCAACTGCTTTCTCATAATATTTAAGACCCAGTGTGTACTGAAAAGCAGTTTTCAAAAGCTTTTTTACCAAAAACCTTTTGACTATCTTGATAAAAGCAGTCTTGAGTGTCCTAGGTAATTTCTGTAGCTGTCAAGAATAGAATTCATTTTTGGTCATAATATTTTTCCAAGTGAAAATCATTTCACTTGGAAATGAAATTAAAATTAGAAATTAAGCTATAGATCAACATAATTTAGGACATCAGATCTAATGTTTTAAGATCTTGTTAGTTAAATATTTTCCATCTGTCAAAAAAAGTATCAATAAAAATACATAACACATTTTCCAAATTTTCCAAGTTCTACAATAATGAGCACATTTTGTATGTATTTATAAACTCCTAAAGTTAACATTTTTAGTGGATAGGACCTAAAAAAATTTCTAGACCACTGTAATTTGTCTTTGGACAGATGCCGTCTAAAGAAAGAAAACTAAACCATCCCAAGTTTTAAAAATTCAGGATTTGTTCCTATACGTAGTAACTCACTCATATTTACTATCAAATGTAAGCTGGTTTCTCTGAGGAACAAAGGATGATTGGGCTAAGAACTGCTTCCCCACACTCCACCAGAGAGAAGAGGAGAGATTCCTAGAAAGGCCTGAGAAGCTTAAAAAAGAAGTCAGTAGTTAAGAAGAAGTTGATGAAATAAAACTATTCTCAAAACAATGGCTAATGGAGATATAAGAAATTGAAGAAATCTGAGAAATGGAGCACTATATATAATACACGTGAATTTTTGCACTTAAAGGGTGAGTCCAGGTCACAAAGAAAAACTCCATTCCATTCTGCAATGAATAAGACCCATACCACAGCAGATGTGAAACTTCTTATTGGCACCAGCAAGATGTATCACAGTGGTGAGGCTACCTATCTGAAGTATGTGGAGGTCATTACGGGTGGACATGTCTTCCTGGGACATCACTCTATCTTACTGCAGAAAGCCTGTCAGGACTTCTACCCACAAACCACTTCTGGACACTGGGGACACAATGACAGTAGCTGGAGCCCTGGGAAACTTCTATGGGAACTACAAGGTTCAAGCCAAGAAAGTGAAGTCTGGGGCACAGAAGAAATGTTTCCATCTAATCTTCCAGCCAAATCTTATGACACTAAAAGGGAAAAGAGAAAATAAAAGTCTTTGGTATGTAAATACCTGTAAACTTCCCTAGACTGGGAAAGGAAACAGACGTCTAGGTCCAAGAAGCACAGAGACTTCCAAACAGGATCAACCCAAAGAGGACCACACCAAGACACACTGTAATTAAAATGGCAAGAATTGGGACTTCCCTGGTGGTCCAGTGGTTAAGAATCTGCCTTCCAGTGCAGGGGATGTGGGTTTAATCCCTGGCCAGGGAACTAAGATTCCACATGCCGTGGGGCAACTAAGCCCACGCACTGCAACTACAGAGCCCTTGTGCCGCAACTACTGTGCCCATGTGCTGCAACTACTGAGCCCATGCACTCTGGAGCCCGCATGCCAGAACTAGAGAGAAGCCAGCCCATGCACCATAACAAAAGATCCCACATGCTGCAACGAAGATCCTGTGTGCTGCAACTAAGACCTGATGCAGCCAAATGAATAAATAAATAAATATTTTTTAAACTGCCAAAAATTAAAGATAAAGAGAGACTATTAAAAGCAGCAAGGGAAAAGCAACAAGTTACATACAAGGGAACTCCAATAAGGCTATCACAGCTGACTTTTCAGCAGAAACTCTGCAGGCCAGAAGGGAGTTGCACAATGTATTTTAAATGATTAAAGGGAAAAAGCTACAACCAAGAATACCCTACCCAGCAAGACTGTCATTCAGATTTGATGGAGAGAGCAAAAGTTTTACAGACAAGCAAAAGCTAAGAGATCAGTACCACCAACCCAGCTTTACAAGAAATGTTAAAGGAACTGCTTTAAGTGAAAAACAAAAGGCCACAACTAGAAATGTGAACATTATGAAAGGAAAAAGACCCTGGTAACATCTTTCCCATGTTCAGAAAAAGTTGGTTCCAAGAAAGATAGACAGGAGGTGCAAGGCTGAGGATCTGGAAGATAAGACGAAGCATGAGTTGAGAGACTCTTAAAAATGAAGGTTTTACTATAAATCTATGAGTTATTCCAAGATTGAAGAAAGAAAAGGACACATAAAGAGGGAATATGTCTTGCGTGGGGGACTTCCCGATGAACTCAATGGGTACCTCATAGGCACTTAATAAGCCTATGCTGAAGAAAATTGAGGCAGAGGAAAAAAGAAAATATAATCAAGGGGAAAATAAATATTGCCTGAAAAGTATCATAAAAGCTAAATCTCAGAATGAACAAATTTTTTTGGAAAGTCAGGGGAAGAAAAAGGCGATTTTTAACTTCTGTCTAGGTCATGTCTCAAAGGAGAGCTAACAAATGTCAGCTCACAAATGCTAGAGAAAGCAGAGCTATGTGATCCCTCTCTACTCTATTAAACAGAATGATTGCTCAAAGGCAAAGGGACGGAAAAGTAGAATGAAAGAACTTCAGTTCAAGCTAGATCATGAAAATTTAAGAGCATCTGTGACTCGAAGGCAGTTCAAGTGCCCTGGCCCAAGTGTATATCCCAAGGGGTGGCGGCATTTGGTGTTTGTCAGTCACCCTCCATCACGGCTCTCTGAGGGCCTGAGCAGGCTGGGAGAAGCACCGAAGCAGCTGAGGGAGGAGGAGGCGCATTTGCTGTTGAGATGGAGACGTTACGTGTGAAGAAGCCAGGCAGCCTAGAGATACTCCCAAAGGAATATGAATCCGTGAAAGAAAAAACAATAGTGGGGGCTACAGCTACACACAGAAAAAGAAAACCCTTGAACAAACTCAACAGGACAAAAACTAGATAGGATTGTCTTCCAAGAACGTGCTATGGCCATTCTTTTTTTCTTCTTCTCTCCAGCCCTTTCTCCCCTCACCAGCTGTCAGCCCTTCCTACTTAACCTCATCCATGTCATACCCCTTGCTCTTCTGGCCACTGCCACCACCCCCCAGCCAGATTTGTTTAGAAATCTATACATCAGGGGGTCTCAGGATGTGGGCCTCTGGACAGCAGTGCTGGCATCACCTGTGAGCTTGTTAGAACTGCAAATTCAAGCAGAATCTCTGCATACCACAGCCCAGGCACGAATGTGTGTTGATAAGCTGTCCAGGTGATTACTATGCAATTTAGTTTTGAGAACCACTATTGCAGAAGATTGGACACGCATGGTAACCAGTGAGGACTTAGGTATAGCATCTTAACCTTTTCACTTACTGTAGTTTTTTTTAAAAAATTATATTTCTCTAAAAAATACATTATATAAGCAGCCCATAATAGAACTTTAATAACTTGGGAAACTCAGAGTTAAGTTATGCAACAATCATACCTACTGAACTGCTGATGGGATAGCACCAAACCTTCCAGCCTAATAGGAAATCTCACATCACAGCTTCCAACCATGTTCTGAATTTTAAAATCGAGGAATCTGGCAGGAAAGCCCAGCTTCTGCACCACACGAGCATACTTTCTTGCTGCAAGTCGAGACTGCTCTTCGCTGGGGAACGGCAAATGTAATTAAAGATGTCTTAATCACTATGACTGCTAACTAGCTAGGCTTTATTCACACACTTCCCTGATTGTATTTTTAGCGTATGTACCATGTTTATCTTTCAGTGTATACTAGGAAGCTACAGACTTTGAGGAGAAGGACCTACCTCCCCTACTTTTGTCCCTAGCACCTAGAAAAGGGTATGGTACAATGTACAGTTGTTGAACTGAATCATAAACAGATTTTTGTCTTCATTTGCCATCTTTCACATATAAGGTAGTTTTTTCTTTTACTTGTTTTAAGTGTTATTAGATGAAATTAACTATTCCGCTGGTTCTCAGAAAGTGTCCTCAGGCCAGCAGCAGTACTACCACCTGAGAACTTGCTAGAAATGCAAAGTCCCAGGTCCCACATCAGACATGCAGACATTCTGGGGTTGGGGCCCAGCAATCTATGTCTTAACAAGCCCACCAGTGACTGTGATGCTCACTAAGGTTTTAGAATCATGCTTCTGGTCTAAAGGTGTGTACCATTTAGATGGGAACAGCAGTAACAAAAATAAGGACACATACATACATACAAAAAAAATCAACACGAGGAAGTAAGTTATGTGCCAGCTGAGTGGCATAGATAGGATGCCAGGACTTGGAACTTTATGGGACAAATTATATACTTTAAAAAAAAACATGAAAATACCTCAAAATCTGCCCAATGTTGCTCAGGTTTTCTCACACAATTGTCATTCAACTCATACTCAATATGAGAAAGAAATAGATTCATCCAACTGTGTGGCTATGTTCTTCTAAATGTTTGTCCTACTCCACCCTTAAATCCATGGTAGAGAATGTGAAATCCTGAGATCTGGGGCTTTATTTTTCATCAGATACTTTTCAATGGTCACTACCAAAATAAAAACAGTGAGTAGCAGGGGTTGCCAAACAGGGGCAACACCTGGTGGGTGAATCCTATGAATTCCACCCACTCTTATGGGTTATCCCCACCTTTAAGTTGAAAATCAGAAGTACGTTAAAGAAAAGCCAGATTGAACTTATTTGCCTGGACAAAAGGGAGCGAGCGGTAGAGTCTCTTTCCAATCTAGATCTGTCACAACACTGTGCCATTTTCACATCACCTCATTTCATGTTGATTCTCCTCATCCATTACCAACTCCTGAAAAGTCCCTAGCAAGGCCGTGTCCCCAAGACAGCAGTGAAATAAGTGGTTTCCATTTTGAAAAACCACATTTTGTCTAAATGACATAGTGCTAATATTTATAAGGTCAAATTTCAAGAATTTGCATAGCCTTATAGTTTCTTGTATCACACAGAAATTCCCATTCAAACGACTAACAGTTAAAATCTACATACATTTTCTTGTACAAATATTAGAAAAGAGGTTAAGAACCTTGAAATTTCACCACCAGTGGTAATTACCACTGATAAATTTGGCTCCTCTGCACTTTTCTGTGCAAAGGCAGGTATCCTGCACTATGCAAACTCTGATTATTGCAACTAAAGAGAATACGTTTGGTTAAATTTTTGGAGATAATTCTGATATCTCTTATACTAACCAAACTTTGACAACTCTCTATCCAAAATTCAACAACCAGATAGATTTGGATAACAAATATCTCTTATAATCTGAACTCACCATCCAAGTTTTCACTATCAGATTTTGGGAACCAAATAAATTCAGATAGGAAACAAAAACTCATGAATTAGGAAAAAAACACTCATGAATCTGTGTGTTCTCCCCTCCCACAACTTATCCTTCCAACTCAATATACTATACATGGCTAAATAATTTTATTTTATGATTTATTCAAAACTGTATTGCTAGAAATTTGTTCCCTCTGCCCCTGTTTTAAACAATGCTGAAATGAACATCCTTGTAGTTATCTTGCAGAGTTGTCCAAAAATGACTTAAAAATGGAGATTTCTAGGTCAAAGGATACACAGATCAACAGAAGAGTTAAGGCCACAAACTTACTCAGACACAGGTAAAGAACTTAACATGTAAAAACAGGTGGAGGAGAAATACAGCAAAATAGATTCTTCTATAAATGTACTGGGACACTGACTGGGCATTTGAAAAAAATGATCTTATATTGAAGTAAAATTCTAGACCTGCTCTGCCCAACATGGTGGCCACTAGCTACATGTGGCTATTTAAATTAAAATCAATTAAAATTAAATAAAAAGTTCAGTTCCTCCATGGTATTAGCTTATTTCAAGTACTCAAAAGTCACATATGACTAAAGACTACCACATTGGACAGCACAGATACAGAACATTTCCATCATCCAGAGAAAGTTCTAGATGAGTCAAAACATTAACCTCCTTTCTTCAATACAAAGCAGGACCTGAAAAAAACCAGAAAAATATATGGAGGTCAATACTTATGTCATGTTGTGTGTGGAGAACGCCTTCCTAAGCATGAAGCCAAACACTGAAACCATAAAGAAAAAAGCTGGATAGACTAACCGTACACACACAAAATTAAATTGCATTAAAAAAACCCATAAAATACCACTAACATTAATATGGGAAAAATATTTGTGGTATAAAATGGTGAAAATACTTAAATACCAAAAGACAAATATCTCCACAGAATATTGGGCAAAAGATACAGTAGGTAGTTTATATGCTTATGAAAAGTTAGTCTCACTACTAAATCAAAAGAAATGTGATTAAAACAACTTTTTGCCACTCAATTTAGCAAATATAAAATACAATATTAACAACCACTGTTTACCAGAGAAAATGAACACTAGGTGCATCTCTCGAGCGAGGAGAAATTGGTACTATCTTTCAGGAGGATAACTTCCTACTCATCCTCCAACACTTAGAGGGAAGAGCAGCTCTCCCACTAGTTCTATGGTGAAAGGATCTACATCAGCACATGGCTACCTCTGCATGAGATCCAGGAAAGATGAGCCTGTAAGAGATTGCCTCCTGAGTGAATGCTCAAGCTAGCGGTCAAGAAATGTCTAATTTCCCTCCTGTAAAAAGTTCTATCCATTCTTCTGCCTGCAATGAGGAAAATACACAAGAACTTCTTTCCCAGGTTTATAACAGGCTTTACCACTACTATAGCCTTTTTTTTCTTTTAAAATATACCTTAGAAACAAGTTGTAATAGCCTAGTAAAGCCCCCTTCACTATGGGGGACTGTAAAGTGGGATATAAGTCCGTATTATGAGGCTGAATGTTTTTAACCCCAAATTTGGCATTTCATGAATTTAACTCCTTAGCAAAGTATTTTGCTTCTACGATGTGTTTTAGAACCTTAATGCCACCCTTCCTTGTTTTACATAGTGAATTATTTGTCTGGTAGTGCGGGAGGATGGCTTCTCTTACCTTCTGGCTCCTGTGCAGACCATTTTCCCAGAGCTAAATATCAGGGCTGTAGTCCTGGGCTCTCGGATCCTCATTATGACGGCGGCAAACCTCTACACACAGAAGCCAAAAGGACAATTAGCCTCTGCTAGGGGTTAACACTATTCCAGCTGACCAGCTGGGCTGGACATGAAAACAGTGTTGAATAAATTGAAATTTAATGGGAAAACTAAAACCTGTCTGGGTCTATTCTCCCACGTTAAGGTTAACAAAACGATCATGATTCTAAAATGTACATACTTTGAAAAAACAGGTAAGAATAATAATAGTAAAGCTAAAATTTAAGTACCTGTTATGTTTCAGACCCTATGCTAAGAGCTTTATAGGTTTTATCGCATTTAACCTCATGACAGGACTGAGCTGAATCCATTATAATTCCCATTTAGTGCACAGGGAAACGAAGTGGTTATTTAACTTCCAACATTATACAGGAAACAGTTAAGTTGAGATTTAAAACCACGACTATCAGACTCCATGCTTTTTGCTTTGATATACTTTTCTTTCAAAGACTCTTTGAGAAAAAAAAAAGTATGGAGCATGTTACAGCCTTGCCAAGACTCTAGAATGTACTAAAAAGCAGCCAAAATATAGAACAGAATACATATATTGATAGGTGTTCTGAAGATGAATGACAAAAAGTTGATTTGTCAAGCTCTTGCCCGCCATAGTCCTCAATGTGGTCCCCAGGCCGGCAGCACTGGTAAGTCCTCCAAGTGTTGCTGACGCAGGGGAGGGCTGAGAACCACTGGCCTGCCACATCAACTTCCCCCATTAAGCTGGGAAGGAAACTGGGGTGGGTACCATGCAAGACCAAAGTTCCATGGGTTAGAGCCACTCCACAGGACAACAGATCACTCCAAGGCCAGACTGGCAATTTCAGATATGAAGTGTTAACAGTAAAAGAACCCTGAGTCAGCACTACACAGAGCCGAGCAAGGACTATTAATGTTTTCTAGGTGTTCACTAAAAAGGTAGTGCTCTCACCTGGCATTCATTTTGTTAAATTCTCAAGGCAGCTTAAGTGCCAAGTCAGAATTTTTCTGGCTGTCAAGTCCAAGTTTGGACAGATTGTGTATACCAAACTGAGAGGAGAGCAGAGGATGGTAGAGAATAAAATATGCTTAAAATGTTGATTGCTCAATAGTGTGGTCCATCGTAGCTACAGCCATAAAAATCCTAGCTCATCATTGCCTTTCTGTCCTCATCATAGCCGGCTACATGAAATATAAATAGGAAAGCTTAGCTGCATTCGGTAACATTCAGGTAACACTTCAGAGGTCAGCAACAACACTACACAACAGGAAAAACAAATACTTAATCCATAAATAGTTGATGTTGGCAAGGTCCTCTGGGTTCCGACTAATATGACCTTTTTCATCTAACTCCATAAATCCTCCCCCACCCAAGACAGTGAACTTTTTCCCAGCAGGGACCAGACCTCACTCATCTTTGTACTAAGTACAGAGCCCACCAAATTGTTAAATGTTGATTGAATTAACAAATCCACTTCCTAGGTAAATAGACCATTGAAAATGGGATGCCTGGCCTTGGGAGGACACAAAAAAGAATAGATTTTATTAAACTTTGACGGAAAACAAAAAAATCCCTGAATCTTACACTTGAACTTTACACTTTAAACAATTGAGCTTTCTCAGGTAAGAGAAACTGTAAATGGAAAAATACACAGGTGTCAGGAGATAGGACAAAAATTAGAAAAAATTATTTCCAAGAATATGATGACATTGTAAGAAAGGTAGCATTTCCATAGTCAGGTTGAAAACAGTCATACTGAAAGGTTTTTCTGAATGACAAGGGAAAGAACTTTTAGGAACTGCTCAATAATTACTGTATTCAGCACAGAAAATGAGATTTTTTTTTATAAGTTCAAAACAGAGAATGAGCCGATTAAACTTGTGTTGCCAAAAGCTTTTCACTAACAAATTTTTTTCTTTTTAAAAAATAAAAACAAAGGAATGAGTCAATATCATGATCATATGAAGGAAAGAAAATCTAAATAGAACCTAACTGTGGAAAAAATTACTGGGAAATCTTACCTTTGGGTTATATTCTGCATTTTTTGCATGCAAAGCTATTTTCTTCAGATCCAATTTACAGGCCAGGTTTACAGTGGAAACTATATTCCTAAAGAAAAAAGTCAACCTATGTGATGAATTGGGAGATTGGAATTGACATATATACACTAATATGTATAAAATAGATAACTAATAAGAACCTGCTGTATAAAAAAATAAAAATAATAATTAAAAAAAGAAATAAGTCAACCTAAGTTATACCAGATATGAAAAGTAAAAAATAATTAAAACGTATTAACTTCCTCATTTCATAGGTTTGGGTGACTTCCTGGGGGAGAATTATTCTAAATGTGAAATGTATAATAACACATTTAGTGGTTAAGACTCCTCGCTTCCACTGCAGGGGGTGCGGGTTTGATCCCTGGTCGGGGAACTATGATCCCACACGCCACAAGGCCAAACAAACAAAAAAAATAGCTTTTTCTAAAATTTCCTGACTAGCTGACTAAAATTAAGCTTTAGACCTTTTTCAAAATGTCTCAAAATAGAAATCACAATATCAAATCAACTTGCAAATCAAATTCAATTTTACACCTTTATATCCTTTGTGTTATTCCAACTCCAGCCACAAGGTTCAACTACAGTGCTTTACTATAAACAATACAATCCTTCAAGAATGTGTATACTCACCTTTAACTCCCTCTTAGGAGATCAAGAGTTAGTGCTTCATTTTACAGATAACCAAACTGTCTAAAGTCCATTACGAACTAACAAAATCAAGGAAAATGACATCTGAAATTCTCTTCCCTACACTATTATCATCCCATTCAGGAATATATTGATGAAATGTGTACTCAGAAGCATCACCCATTTAAAACAACAACAACAACAACAACTTACTGTAGTTGAGGCACAATTCCAGAACATCCTGAAACAGGGGTCACTGGTGTCATGGGAGTTATGGATGCCAGAGGCAAGGAGTGTGGTTTCTCAGGAGAGGGCTGGGCTGAGTCAGCATCACCAGCATCACCAGGGTGGAGATGTGAATGGGAATTTGACCCACTGCTGCTGTTTAAGGCCAGGTCAACGTCCTGTTGGCTGGGTAATGGCAACCTACTTTGCCAACTTTTAGTTTTACAATTTTCTTCAGTTTCATGCTTGCTTCTAATGACAGTCTGTTCTTTATTCTCTTGGGTAAGCTCATCTGGTAGGAAGCTAAGATCCACAGATGAGAAATTGCCAGATGTTTCTGTGACTTCTTCAAGCTGTGAATTAAACAAAGTCTCTGGATTGGATGAATTGGGTATGTACACATCATAAGGCACAATTGGGCTGAGCAGGGGTGATCTGGGTGGAGCAAGGTCATCCTAGGCCATTCCCAAAACATAAACAAAACACAACAAACAGAACATCATGTCACACCAAAGGGATGCCACCTTGGCTGGCAGGCAGTGTGTTCACGATGAGGCAGTTCAGGTAGCTTATATTCATGCCCTGCTCTTTCCACAAAATATCATTAAAATTCTACTGTAGGGTTACAACACTTAACGAAAACAGGAAAGTATATCTTAAAATGCAGAAAAAGCATTTTTCATAAAATGTTTTCCCTACTTTGGTTAGACCTGTAGTAAGTTGCCACTCTAAATCCAATTTTGTAACTGAGGCAATTTGGCAACCATGCTCTAAACTGTGTGTACTTTGAAGAGTACAGATTTTCTGTACTCCTTAAGTTGATTTAAAGATTTTTTTGGAGTTTTAAATTCGTATTTTAAAGAGAAGAGCAGTAAGTGAAGGAAGCTGAGGAGATAGCTTTGAGCGCTAATCAAGCCTCCACAAGGAGCCATCTTTATTTCTTGTAGTCAAAGGAAGGAAAAGAAATCATTGCATTTACGTGAATGTGCAATAGGGAAAAAGTTATTGAAATTTAAATGGCAAGACTACTTTAAATCAATGTATTATACTTCCAGTCCGGGGAAGGCTGCTCAACTTCCATTATCATCAACCGAGGGAAAGAGGCGTGCAACTGTGGGAAGCAGCTAATGTAAAATTCATGGCCTTTGTTATGGAAAAAAATCCTTGGTACATATATTACCATCCACTTCACCCAAGCTGCAGGCCTGGATTCTAGATTTTGACCACTGCTGGCAGGATAACCTCATCCCTTAGAAGATCATACTTCTGACAATTGAACAGTCACCAGTGCCTTGTGCTGCATCTTCTCCATCACAAAGCTATTTAGCTAGTGTCTGGCTAGATCCTGTTGAATTGTGCTGTTACCACAAGTCCAGCAGATGGCAGGGGTGACTAAATGTTAGAAGAAAACACTTTAAGAAGAATGCATTTATTCTCTGGAAATAAGATTTGACCTTATTTCATTTTGAATTATGTTATTAGTCTCTAACTCCCTCCACCCCCATCCCACAGATGGGCCCTGAGGGACACTGAGGTGGGGACAATGGCCCAGATTCCTCTCCATTGTTTTTTTGGCCTCTTCTGTTCTAGCCAGAAAAGATTCCATCAGCCAATTTACACTAAAGCACTAATACCTGCAACTATCAGTGTCTCCCCTCCTTTCTCCCATTATGGCATTTTAGCAGGGTACAAAGCCTCCACCCAAAGAACTAAACTTCAACAAGGAATTTAAGGCAATGGCAACAAGATATCAAAGGGGGATGTTTTATGGCAGTGGAACCCTGACAGCCTCCTTTCGAGAGAATATGCTTACAGAGTATTCCCTGCATCCTTGGCCTTATACCTGAAGAAACTTTTTGTTAAACTGTCTTTGCAGAGTCATTAACTCATCTTTCTCAGAACCTTTCCAGCGTGGGCTCTCCTTTTGCAATGTTAAACGCTGTGGGACTTCACTATTTCTACCTCATTGCTAATCATTGTCTATTTAAAAATCCGGGGACTTCCCTGGTGGCACAGTGGTTAAGAATCCACCTGCCAATGCAGGGGACACGGGTTTGAGCCCTGGTCCAGGAAGACCCCACATGTCGCATAGCAACTAAGCCCGTGTGCCGCAACTACTGAGCCCACGTGCTGCAACTACTGAGGCCCGCACCTAGAGCCAGTGCTCCGCAACAAAAGAATCAACCACAGTGAGAAGCCCGTGCACCACAACGAAGCGCAGCCCCCGCTCACTGCAACCAGAGAAAGCCTGCGCACGGCAACGAAGACCCAATGCAGCCAAAAATAAATAACATTTAAAAAAACAAAAAAAAGAATCCGGGGCTTCCCTGGTGGCGCAGTGGTTGAGAGTCCGCCTGCCGATGCAGGGGACACGGGTTCGTGCCCCGGTCCGGGAAGATCCCACATGCCGCAGAGCTGCTAGGCCCGGGAGCTATGGCCGTTGAGCCTGCGCGTCCGGAGCCTGTGCTCCGCAACGCGAGAGGCCACAACAGTGAGAGGCCCGTGTACCGCAAAAAAAAAAAAAAAAGAATCCGACACCACCCCGCCGGCCGAAAGTTTTTCCCTCGCTTTTCTTTTTGAAGACTCCTTCCTCTCGTTTCTACAGTTCTTAAATTAAAAAACAAAACCCAAAAAACGTAAGAATCACAAACTGAAAGAAGCCACAAGTGCCTCCAATTTGTATTCATACTACACCAGGTTCGAGCTCCGTTGGCAACCTTGGGTAAGTTATTTCAACTCTCGAACCTTCTATGTTTTTCAACTGAAAGACGGGGATAATCAAGCCCACCTCCTAGGGTCGCTAGGAGTTTTACGAGAGAGAAAATAAAGCCAGAATCCTTAGTGCGCAGCACCCAGCGCCCAGCAATGGGGCGGGATGCGGACCCTGACTCTGGGACCGTGGTGGCGGCTTCCAGGCTCACCTGGGTGGCGCATCGGGCCAGGAAGAGCTCCAGGAACGTTTCTTCCCCCTCCATGGACGGAGGGCTCACTGGAGGGGTTTGGGAATCGAAGGGAAGAGCCAGCGCGACTCGAGCTGCCGCTAACTGGGACAAGGCGCGCGGGGCGCGGAAGCCGTTTATCCGCCCGCGGCCGCACGTGGCGAGGCGTGGCCCGGGCTGGGGGCGGGGATCCGGGGACCAGGGGCTGGGTGGGGCCTTTGTGCCGGGCCTGCGCAGTCCACGCTCCTGTAGCCGGCGCGAGGGAATAGATGCTGAGCCAGGGAGCTGGGTGCGGAGCTCAGCAAGGGGCCCACGGGTCTCGAGCAAGGGAAGAAGAGCTGGGGCTGGGAGGGGAAGACTCTCCTCACTGGGGTGCTGTCACCACACCCGCCCACAGCTGAGAAGCAACTCGGCCTGCAAATCTGGAGATCTCCTTCCACCTGCGAGTGCTGCCTTTGCCTCCTGCAGGAGAAAAGGTATCGGTGTTCGTAGCATGAAAGGTGAACGAGTTGGACAGTGAGAAAATAAATTTTTTTGAAGATAATTTTTTTCTTTTCTTGAGCAGAGCGAGTGGAATTTGAAGCGCTTTACCCAGTCAGGTGTTGCACTTTTATGTCATAATTACTTCTCACTTTCAAATCCCAGCTGGCTTTTTTCCAGTCTAAATTCAGTCTAAAGCCACATATAAAAGAATGTGTTGCTGCAGTTAGGGTTGATGCAGCTGAAGAAGGTAATGTAAAACCAAATAATCAGAGGATTTCCCCCTTTTTTGAAATTATTTTAATTTTTAGTGCCTCAGCGTTCATAAGAACTTACATGTGCGGAATGGTTCTATAAATATAATTGATACCTTTTATGTAAGATATTTCAAAATGTACGTGGAGACGCACACATAAAATACATCTTCCCTTCTAGCCTATACTCTGAGAGCAGGGATTTTGATTACTAACCTTTGTGCCTCTGTACCAAGCTCATAGATGATCAATAAAATTTGATCAGTGAATGAAAAACCACCCTCAGAATGGAGCATAGTAGAGACAGAGTACTCTAAGAATCAGATCAATAAAAATTGTGTAGAATTTCTAATCAAGAACATAGGAAATATTTTGATAAAGCTGGAATTTTTAAAATAAATTTATTTATTTTATTTTTGGCTGCGTTGGGTCTTCGTTGCTGCATGCGGACTTTTCTCTAGTTGCGATGAGCCGGGACTACCCTTTGTTGCGTGCATGGGCTTCTCACTGCGGTGGCTTCTCTTGTTGCAGAGCACGGGCTCTAGGCACGTGGGCTTCAGTAGTTGTGGCACGTGAGCTCAGTAGTTGTGGCTCCCGTGACCTAGAGCACAGGCTCAGTAGTTGTGGTGCATGGGCTTAGTTGCTCCGCGGCATGTGGGATCTTCCCAGACCAGGGCTTGAACCCATGTCCCCTTCATTGGCAGGTGGATTCTTAACCACTGCGCCACCAGGGAAGCCCAAAGCTGGAATTTTATATAATGGTTATACTGATATATAATTAATCTAATGATTTATGTTAAGTGAGATAGCCTGTCAAAAACGTTTAGCATAATACCTGCTTAGTAGCTCAAATATTAGCTCTTAATATACTGATATATAATTAATCTAATGATTTATGTTAAGTGAGATAGCCTATCAAAAATGTTTAGCATAATACCTGCTTAGTAGCTCAAATATTAGCTCTTAGTTTTGTTATTAGACAAATATGGACCAAATTGTGTCTGCCTCTCCCCCAAAATTCATATGCTGGAACCCTAATCCATGTAACTGGTGTCCTTGTAAGAAGAGAGAAACACCAGGGATACCTGTGCACAGAGAAAAAGGCCATGTGAGGACACAGTGAGAAAGTGGCCATCTTTAAGCCAAGGAGAAGGGCCTCAGGAGAAAACAGACCTTCTGACACCTTGATCTGGGATTTCCAGCCTCCAGAACTGTGAGAAAATAAATTTCTGTTTTTTAAGGGATTCAGTCTATGGTATGTTGCTATGGAAGCCCTAGGAGGCTAAAATATATGCTTATAAAGAATCTCATCATATGTGGTAGGTGGAATTCTGAGATGGTCCCCAAAATCTCCACCCTCTCCAATTATGCAAACACTAATCTAGGTGCTGCTGTGAAGGGATTTTGCAGGTCTAATTAAGGACCCTAATCAGTCAACTTTAAAAAGAGAGACATTAACCTGAGTGAGCCTGACCTAATCACCTAATCAGGCGAGCCCTTAAAAGGAACTGGGCTCTTCCTGGGGAGAAAGATTCAGAGCTAGAGAAAGAATTACCATGAGGGAGATTCTCCATTGCTGCTTTGGAGATGGATGGGGTTATGTTGCAAGGAAGGTGGGTGACTTGCAGGAGCTGAGAGTGGCCCATAGTTGACACCAGCAAGGAAAGCAAGACCTCAGTCCTGTAGCTGCAAGGATCTGAATTTCGCCAAGAACGAAGAAAGGAGGCCTTAAAAGGAGCTCAGCCTGGCCACTACCTTCATTTCAGCCTTGTAAGCTCTGAGCAGAGAACCCAGTCATGTGGTGCTCAGACTTACAACCTATACAGCTGTGATCTTATAAATAGGTGTTTTGGTTTTTTTTACATCTTTATTAGAGTATAATTGCTTTATAATGGTGTGTTAGTTTCTGCTTTATAACAAAGTGAATCGGTTATACATATACATATGTTCCCATATCTCCTCCCTCTTGCGTCTCCCTCCCTCCCACCCTCCCTATCCCACCCATCGAGGTTGTCACAAAGCACCGAGCTGATCTCCCTGTGCTATGCACGTGGATTCTTCCAACTAGCTATCTATTTTATGTTTGGTAGTGTATATATGTCCATGCCACTCTCTCACTTTGTCACAGCTTACCCTTCCCCCTCCCCATATCCTCAAGTCCATTCTCTAGTAGGTCTGTGTCTTTGTCCCGTCTTACCCATTGGTTCTTCATAACATTTTTTTCCTTAGATTCCATATATATGTGTTAGCATACGGTATTTGCCTTTCTCTTTCTGACTTACTTCACTCTGTATGACAGACTCTAGGTCCATCCACCTCACTACAAATAATTCAATTTCGTTTCTTTTTATGGCTGAGTAATATTCCATTGTATATATGTGCCACATCTTTATCCATTCATCCGATGATGGACACTTTGGTTGTTTCCATCTCCGGGCTATTGTAAATAGAGCTGCAATGAACATTTTGGTACATGACTCTTTTTGAATTATGGTTTTCTCAGGGTATATGCCCAGTAGTGGGATTGCTGGGTCATATGGTAGTTCTATTTGTAGTTTTTTAAGGAACCTCCATACTGTTCTCCATAGTGGCTGTACCAATTCACATTCCCACCAGCAATGAAAGTGTTCCCTTTTCTCCACACCCACTCCAGCATTTATTGTTTCTAGATTTTTTGATGATGGCCATTCTGACTGGAGTGAGATGATATCTCATTATAGTTTTTTTTGCGATACACGGGCCCCTCACTGTTGTGGCCTCTCCCGTTGTGGAACACAGGCTCCGGACGCACAGGCTCAGCGGCCATGGCTCACAGGCCCAGCCGCTCCGTGGCATGTGGGATCTTCCTGGACTGGGGCATGAACCCATGTCCCCTGCATCAGCAGGCGGACTCTCAACCACTGCGCCACCAGGGAAGCCCTCATTGTAGTTTTGATTTGCATTTCTCTAATGATTAATGATGTTGCGCATCCTTTCATGTGTTTGTTGGCAATCTGTATATCTTCTTTGGAGAAATGACTATTTAGGTCTTCTGCCCATTTTTGGATTGGGTTGTTTGTTTTTTTGTTATTGACCTGCATAAGCTGCTTATAAAGTTTGGAGATTAATCCTTTGTCAGTTGCTTCATTTGCAAATATTTTCTCCCATTCTGAGGGTTGTCTTTTGGTCTTGTTTATGGTCTCCTTTGCTGTGCAAAAGCTTTGAAGTTTCATTAGGTCCCATTTGTTTAATTTTGTTTTTATTTCCATTTCTCTAGGAGGTGGGTCAAAAAGGATCTTGCTGTGATTTATGTCATAGAGTGTTCTGCCTGTTTTCCTCTAAAAGTTTGATAGTGTCTGGCCTTACATTTAGGTCTTTAATCCATTTTGAGCTTATTTTTGTGTATGGTGTTAGGGAGTGATTTAATCTCATACTTTTACATGTACCTGTCCAGTTTTCCCAGCACCACTTATTGAAGAGGCTGTCCTTTCTCCACTGTACATTCCTGCCTCCTTTATCAAAGATAAGGTGACCATATGCGCGTGGGTTTATCTCTGGGCTTTCTATCCTGTTCCACTGATCTATATTTCTGTTTTTGTGCCAGTACCATACTGTCTTGATTACTGTAGCTTTGTAGTATAGTCTGAAGTCAGGAAGCCTGATTCCTCCAGCTCTGTTTTTCATTCTCAAGATTGCTTTGGCTATTGGGGCCTTTTGTGTTTCCATACAAATTGTGAAATTTTTTGTTCTAGTTCTGTGAAAAATGCCAGTGGTAGTTTGATAGGGATGGCATTGAATCTGTAGATGCTTTGGGTAGTAGAGTCATTTTCACAATGTTGATTCTTCCAATCCAAGAACATGGTATATCTTTCCATCTATTTGTATCATCTTTAATTTCTTTCATCAGTGTCTTATAATTTTCTGCATACAGGTCTTTTGTCTCCTTAGGTAGGTTTATTCCTAGATATTTTATTCTTTTTGTTGCAATGGTAAATGGGAGTGTTTTCTTGATTTCACTTTCAGATTTTTCATCCTTAGTATATAGGAATGCCAGAGATTTTTGCACATTAATTTTGTATCCTGCTACTTTACCAAATTCATTGATTAGCTCTAGTTGTTTTCTGGTAGCATCTTTAGGATCCTCTATGTATAGTATCATGTCATCTGCAAACAGTGACAGCTTTACTTCTTTTCCGATTTGGATTCGTTTTATTTCCTTTTCTTCTCTGATTGCTGTGGCTAAAACTTCCAAACTATGTTGAATAAGAGTGGTGAGAGTGGGCAACCTTGTCTTGTTCCTGATCTTAGTGGAAATGCTTTCAGTGTTTCACCACTGAGGTTGATGTTGGCTGTGGGTTTGTCATATATGGCCTTTATTATGTTGAGGAACATTCCCTCTATGCCTACTTTCTGCAGGGTTTTTATCATAAATGGGTGTTGAATTTTGTCGAAAGCTTTCTCTGCATCTATTGAGATGATCATATGGTTTTTCTCCTTTAATTTGTTAATATGGTGTATCACGTTGATTGATTTGCGTATATTGAAGAATCCTTGCATTCCTGGAATAAACCCCACTTGATCATGGTGTATGATCCTTTTAATGTGCTATTGGATTTTGTTTGCTAGTATTTTGTTGAGGATTTTTGCATCTACGTTCATCAGTGATATTGGCTTGTAGTATTCTTTCTTTGTGACATCCTTGTCTGGTTTTGGTATCAGGGTGATGGTGGCATCGTAGAATGAGTTTGGGAGTATTCCTCCCCTGCTATATTTTGGAAGAGTTTGAGAAGGATAGGTGTTAGCTCTTCTCTAAATGTTTGATAGAATTCACCTGTGAAGCCATCTGGTCCTGGACTTTTGTTTCTTTGGAAGATTTTTAATCACAGTTTCAATTTCAGTGCTTGTGATTGGTCTGTTCATATTTTCTATTTCTTCCTGATTCAGTCTTGGCAGGTTGTGCATTTCTAAGAATTTGTCCATTTCTTCCAGGTTGTCCATTTTATTGGCATAGAGTTGCTTGCAGTAATCTCTCATGATCTTTTGTATTTCTGCGGTGTCAGTTGTTACTTCTCCTTTTTCATTTCTAATTCTATTGATTTGAGTCTTCTCCCTTTTTTTCTTGAGGAGGCTGGCTAATGGTTTATCAATTTTTCTTTATCTTCTCAAAGAACCAGCTTTTAGTTTTATTGATGTTTGCTCTCGTTTCCTTCATTTCTTTTTCATTTATTTCTGATCTGATCTTTATGATTTCTTTCCTTCTGCTAACTTCGGGGTTTTTTTGTTCTTCTTTCTCTAATTGCTTTAGGTGCAAGGTTAGGTTGTTTATTCGAGATGTTTCCTGTTTCTTAAGGCAGGATTGTATTGCTATAAACTTCCCTCTTAGAACTGCTTTTGCTGCATCCCATAGGTTTTGGGTCGTCATGTCTCCATTGTCATTTGTTTCTAGGTGTTTTTTGATTTCCTCTTTGATTTCTTCAGTGATCACTTCGTTATTAAGTAGTGTATTGTTTAGCCTCCATGTGTTTGTAGTTTTTACAGATCTTTTCCTGTAATTGATATCTAGTCTCATGGTGTTGTGGTCGGAAAAGATACTTGATAGAATTGCAATTTTCTTAAATTTACCAAGCCTTGATTTGTGACCCAAGATATGATCTATCCTGGAGAATGTTCCATGAGCGCTTGAGAAAAATGTATTCTGTTGTTTTCAGATGGAATGTCCTATAAATATCAATTAAGTCATTCTTGTTTAATGTATCGTTTAAAGCTGTGTTTCCTTATTTATTTTCTTTCTTTCTTTTTTTTTTTTTTTGCTGTACGTGGGCTTCTCACTGTTGTGGCCTCTCCCATTACGGAGCACAGGCTCCGGACGCGCAGGCTAAGCAGCCATGGCTCACGGGCCCAGCCGCTCTGTGGCATGTGGGATCTTCCCGGACTGGGGCACGAACTCGTGTCCCCTGCATCGGGAGGTGGACTCTCAAGCACTGTGCCACCAGGGAAGCCCTTATTTTCATTTTGGATGATCTGTCCGTTGGTGAAAGTGGGGTGTTAAAGTCCCCTACTATGAATGTGTACTGTCGATTTCCCCTTTTATGGCTGTTAGTATTTGCCTTATGTATTGAGGTGCTCCTATGTTGGGTGCATAAATATTTACAATTGTTATATCTTCTTCTTGGATCGATCCCTTGATCATTATGTAGTGTCCTTCTTTGTCTCTTCTAATAGTCTTTATTTTAAAGTCTATTTTGTCTGATATGAGAATTGCTACTCCAGCTTTCTTTTGGTTTCCATTCGCATGGAATATCTTTTTCCATCCCCTTACTTTCAGTCTGTATGTATCTCTAGGTCTGAAGTGGGTCTCTTGTAGACAGCATATATATGGGTCTTGGTTTTGTATCCATTCAGCCAGTCTGTGTCTTTTGGTGGGAGCATTTAATCCATTTACATTTAAGGTAATTATTGATATGTATGTTCCTATTCCCATTTTCTTAATTGTTTTGGGTTTGTTATTGTAGGTCTTTTCCTTCTCTTGTGTTTCTTGCCTAGAGAAGTTCCTTTAGCATTTGTTGTGAAGCTGGTTTGGTGGTGCTGAACTCTCTCAGCTTTTGCTTGTCTGTAAAGGTTTTAATTTCTCCATCAAATCTGAATGAGATCCTTGCTGGATAGAGTAATCTTGGTTGTAGGTTTTTCTCCTTCATCACTTTAAATATGTCCTGCCAGTCACTTCTGGCTTGCAGAGTTTCTGCTGAAAGATCAGCTGTTAACCTTATGGGGATTCCCTTGTGTGTTATTTGTTGTTTTTCCCTTGCTGCTTTTAATATGCTTTCTTTGTATTTAATTTTTGACAGTTTGATTAATATGTGTCTTGGCATATTTTTCCTTGGATTTATCTTGTATGGGACTCTCTGTGCTTCCTGGACTTGATTAACTATTTCCTTTCCCATATTAGGGAAGTTTTCAACTATAATCTCTTCAAATATTTTCTCAGTCCCTTTCTTTTGCTCTTCTTCTTCTGGAACCCCTATAATTCGAATGTTGGTTTGTTTAATATTGTCCCAGAGGTGTCTGAGACTGTCCTCAGTTCTTTTCATTCTTTTTTCTTTATTCTGCTCTGCAGTAGTTATTTCCACTATTTTATCTTCCAGGTCACTTATCCGTTCTTCTGCCTCAGTTATTCTGCTATTGATCCCTTCTAGAGTATTTTAAATTTCATTTATTGTGTGTTCATCGTTGCTAGTTGCATCTTTAGTTCTTCTAGGTCCTTGTTAAATGTTTCTTGCATTTTGTCTATTCTATTTCCAAGATTTTGGATCATCTTTACTACCATTATTCTGAATTCTTTTTCAGGTAGACTGCCTATTTCCTCTTCATTTTTTAGGTCTGGTGGGTTTTTATCTTGCTCCTTCATCTGCTGTGTGTTTCTCTGTCTTCTCATTTTGCTTATCGTATTGTGTTTGGGGTCTCCTTTTTGCAGGCTGCAGGTTCGTAGTTCCCGTTGTTTTTGGTGTCTGTTCTCAGTGGCTAAAGTTGGTTCTGTGAGTTTTGTAGGCTTCCTGGTGGAGGGGACTAGCGCCTGTGTTGTGGTGGATGAGGCTGGATCTTTTCTTTCTGGTGGGCAGGTCCACGTCTGGTGGTGTGTTTTGGGGTGTCTGTAGACTTATTATGATTTTAGGCAGGCTCTCTGCTAATGGGTGGGGTTGTGTTCCTGTCTTGCTAGTTGTTTGTCATAGGGTGTCCAGCACTGTAGCTTGCTGGTCGTTGAGTGAAGCTGGGTGCTGGTGTTGAGATGGAGATCTCTGGGAGATTTTCGCCGTTTGATATTATGTGGAGCTGGGAGGTCTCTTGTGGACCAGTGTCCTGAAGTTGGCTCTCCCACCTCAGAGGCAGAGCCCTGATGCCTGGCTGGAGCACCAAGAGCCTTATCCACACAGCTCAGAATAAAAGGGAGGAAAAGAAGGAAGGAAGGAAGGATGGAAGGAAGGAGGAAAGAAAGAAAGGAGGGAGATAAAATAAGGTAAAATAAAATAATGTTATTAAAATAAAAAATAATTATTAAGAAACACATTTTTTAAAAAAGAAAAACAAAACAGATGGATAGAACACTAGGACAAATGGTGAAAGCAAAGCTATACAGACAAAATCTCACACAGAAGCATACACATACACACTCACAAAAAGAGGAAAAGAGGAAAAAATAATAAATCTTGCTCTCAAAGTCTACCTTCTCAATTTGGGATGATTCATTGTCTATTCATGTATTCCACAGATGCAGGTACATCAATCAAGTTGATTGTGGAGCTTTAATCCGCTGCTCCTGAGGCTGCTGGGAGAGATTTCCCTTTCTCTTTGTTCGCACAGCTCCCAGGGCTCAGCTTTGGATTTGGCCCCGCCTCTGCGTGTAGGTCGCTGGAGGTCGTCTGTTCTTCGCTGAGACAGGACAGGGTTAAAGAAGCAGCTGCTTCGGGGGCTCTGGCTCACTCAGCCCATGGTGAGGGAGAGGTGTGGATACGGAGCAAGCCTGCGGTGGCAGAGGCCGGCGGGACATTGCACCAGCCTGAGGCGCGCCGTGCGTTCTCCCGTGTAAATTGTCCCTGGATCCCTGGACCCTGGCAGCGGCGGCCTGCACAGGCTCCCCGGAAGGGAGGTGTGGATAGTGACCTGTGCTCGCACACAGGCTTCTTGGTGGCAGCAGCAGCAGCCTTAGCGTCTCATGCCCGTCTCTGGGGTCCGCGCTGATAGCCGTGGCTCACGCCTGTCTCTGGAGCTCCTTTAAGCAGCGCTCTTAATCCCCTCTCCTCGTACACCAAGAAACAAAGAGGGAAGAAAAAAATCTCTTGCCTCTTCGGCAGATCCAGACTTTTTCCCGGCCTCCCTCCCGGCTAGCCATGGTGCACTAACCCCCTGCAGGCTGTGTTCACGCCGCCAACCCCAGTCCTCTCCCTGCGCTCGAGCTTCAGCTCCCAGCCCCGCCCACCCCGGCGGGTGAGCAGACAAGCCTCTTGGGCTGGTGAGTACTGGTCGGCACCGACCTTCTGTGCAGGAATCTCACCGCTTTGCTCTCCGCACCCCAGTGGCTGCGCTCTCCTCCGCAGCCCTGTAGCTTCTCTCTTCTGCTACCCGCAGTCTCCGCCCGCGAAGGGGCTTCCTAGTGTGTGGAAACCTTTCCTCCTACACAGGTCGCTTGCACTGGTGCAGGTCTCCTCCCTATTCTTTTGTCTCTGTTTATTCATTTTTCTTTTGCCCTACCCAGGTACGTCGGGGAGTTTCTTGCCTTTTGAGAGGTCTGAGGTCTTCTGCCAGCATTCAGTAGGTGTTCTGTAGGAGTTGGTCCACGTGTAGATGTATTTCTGGTGTATCTGTGGGGAGGAAGGTGATCTCCGCGTCTTACTCTTCTGCCGTCTTCCCCCCTCCCCCAGGAACCTTCTAGGTGTGGTTTTAAGACACCAAACTTGTGGTAATTTGTTACTCAGAAATAGGAAATACATACGTCATAAGTTATAAATAAGAATTAGGGACACAGATTTGCAGTGATCTGAAGGGCAAATGATAAGGCAAATAAATAAAATGTGATGAATTCTAATTTTGAAGTTATTTTCAAATAAAAAGTTTCAAAATACAAGATGAGTGACTTTTGTGGATGTTTTCAGCTTTGGTAAGAGTTAATTTATTCAGAATCTTAAATTGTTCTGTTTCTGAGAATCAAAGATTGGTATGGTTTGGTTGAATAATAATTAATTGCTGGCATTCATTGAACTCTTACTATGGGCCAAACGCTATTATAAGTATTTCAAATCTATGAACTCACTTAAACATCACAGTAACCCTGTGAGGTAGGTACTGTTTTATCCCCATTTTACAGTTTAGGATACTGAGGTACAGAGAGGTTAAGTAACTTGTCCCAGGTCACTCAGCTCCTATTCAGAATATCTAACTCTGGAGCCATATGCTATGTATTGTCCCCCCTCAAAGACTACATATGCCATTTCAAATTAGTAGTTTGTTTTCATTTGAACTGCACTTGTTAATCTGTTTTGATTCTGAGGTTTTTTGTTTATTTGTGCTTCAGAATATGTAATATTTTGTACTTTGGCAACAAAACAAAACAAAACAAAACACACACACACAAAAACCCTACTGTATCCAAACATTTTAATTCCTTATTTCTTAATTTACTATTGTAAAGATTAAATGAGTTGAATGGGAGTATGTGTAAATTTTTATCAAGGACTTTGCACAAATAAAGTATTGTTTTTAATGTCTTTAAGAGAGTAATGCCAAGACTTAGATGGACCATGTCAATGATCATGAAGACTCTTTAAGAGAGGTCAACTCTATGAAAAAAAGGCTTTCAACTCTTATTTTAAGAGGCCCTGTCCCTCATCATAGAAAATAGTAAAAAGAACTCACATCTCACATTAAATGTAATTTGTATGTAACTACTTAATAGTTGAATTACTGTGACTAGTTGATATGTCACATTTTGTAGACATTTAATCAAATATACTAGTTTCAGTTTTGAATTTTAAAAACTTTGGAGCCAACAGATTTTTCTCAGCTTTCAAACTATTTACTTATTTATTTATGGGTGTGTTGGGTCTTCGTTTCTGTGCGAGGGCTTTCTCTAGTTGCGGAGAGCGGGGGCCACTCTTTATCGCGGTGCGCTGGCCTCTCACTGTCACGGCCTCTCTTGTTGCAGAGCACAGGCTCCAGACGCGCAGGCTCAGTAGTTGTGGCTCACGGGCCTAGTTGCTCCGTGGCATGTGGGATCTTCCCAGACCAGGGCTTGAACCCATGTCCCCTGCATTGGCAGGCAGACTCTCAACTGCGCCACCAGGGAAGCCCTCAAACAATTTTTTTTTTTTAATTGGCCTTTGAAAAGCTTGTAGGCCCTAGGCACTGGGCCTTAGTCTCTAAAATGCGATCACGCTGCTATAAAATGGAGATGGAACTTCACTGTTGAAGGACTATTAGGAAACATTGTTTCACTAGGGGGTGCTCTTTCCTCTCCGTGAAGGGAATTTCTTCTCATTTGGGGAGCAAACAAGCTTCTGGAGTGAGTACAAAGCGGTCCATGCATCCCCTAGATGTTAAAATAAAAAGTGAATATTTCTCTGTGTCAGAAGACCAGGGGGTACTTCCAAAAATAATTGGGATTAGGGAATTCCCTGGTTGTCCAGTGGTTAGGACTCTGAGCTTTCACAGGTTCAATCCCTGGTCAGGGAGCTAAGATCCCACAAGCCCCGGGGTGCGGCCAAAAAAAAAAAAAATTAGGATTAGTCACTGTACCAATCAATGCAGATATATTTGTACATATTTATACAAGGAGATTCAAATTTGTCAATGGCTAACCCAACTGAAAGTGCTTGTAGAGTAATCTACATTCGTACTTCCTTGATAGGTGCTGTATGTGAGGGGCAATTTTGCTGCCTAGGAATAAGCCGAAAAGCAAGAGCTTGCGTTAATGTGATTAGGTTTCTTGAGGCCGTGTTAGGAGAGGACATTTTTTAATCTGGTGGCAATTTTGCTAGATGCAGCCTTCTCTTTCTTTTAGGAGCTCTGGACATTCATTGTGATGAATCTCTACATTGAGCTGTCAGTTCTCCTGACAGGGGTTTTATATACAACAATAGGTAGGCTGATTTGAGCATTGCTTGAAGGTTTTGTCTAGATCAAAATTTGATGAGTTCTTGTCCTGTCAGTAATTATTTGAAATAAAAATATCCCGCAATAACTCATCCTTCGCCTTTTCAGTGGATACGGAGCATAAACGTCAGCATCTGGGAAGGAACCTGTGTTAGGACTTAACCGAGGAGGCTCTGAAGCACAGTCACAAATAACCCTCTTAGCCGCCATAGCCTTGGCTCACCAATCGCAGAACGTTGAAAATCTTGAATGCTAATGGTACCACAGTGCCTCCCCGGTAATGCCACTGCTTTCCTTCTCAGGTGGTACTGTGTTCTGCGTGTAAAGAAGATTTGCAGTGTTTTAATTTTCCCAGGAAAATGGCTCAATTTTGTGTAAAATTAAAGAGAAAAGTTAAAATTTCACGAGTTCTTTTCTCTTTGATTAATCCCCATTATCTTCTTTCTGTAGGTACCATCAGAGAGTTTCTACAATAAGGAATACATTACTTTTTAAAGCATATAAATAGGAAGTGTTATTTATGAGCACAACTTTGGCAGATTTATGAGCACAACTTTGGCAGATTTGGTTCTGTTCTGGAAGCAGAACCAAATCAATCAGCACTGATTGGGGCAGAAGAGAATTGCTTTACCATTTCCCAAACTGAACAAAACCAGGGAAGTCTGATCCCAGATGAAAGCTACCTGCGCCTGCCAGGCACAGCACATTAGGTTTTACAGTATTTGTTTGGGAAACTACACATAAGGATTTCAGCTTCTGTCTTCTCACTGAACAGCGCTGTGTACACACCTCACTAAAATATGAATCTTTGCACGTGCCCGTGCTTGCATGCTGTATAATTAGAGTCAAGTTGGGAATGACTCTCCAGTACCATCTTTCCTCCCCAAGAATAACATTTAAAAATTTAATTCTGATACACATCCTCCGGAAACTTGAAACATGTTTATATTTCTCATGCAAAATCAGGTAAACTTCTGAGATTGCAGCTGTTTACCCATCCGTGAAGGGTCTGCCTCAGATTTCTAACCCGAGAAATGCGAGAAGAAGATTGTTATTTTCATTCCCTACTTCCATATCAAGTGGACTTCCTTTTTGCAGTTGTGGAGAGAGAAATATGCAGATGCATATTAGGAGGTAGCGGTGTTCAGTGGTTAAGAGCCTGAACTTGGGAGTTAGATCCAGTTGGAATCTTTGCTTCATCATGCACAAGGATTGTGACTCTAGGCAAGTTATTTACTATCTATGAGCCTTCAGTTTCTCCCCTGTGAAATGGAGCTAATCCTAGGTCTCTCCTAGAGCTGTGGTAAGGGTTACAGGAGATAATCGGTAGAGCACAGTGCCTGGCACATACCAAGTGCCCAGTCAGTGGTGGAGGGGTTACTAGGAATATTATCTGCAGCCAGATGGGAGTGACTACCAGCCCTCACTTCTAATGGTGAACATCTTTTAGAAAACTTCAGAGTATTCTAAAACAGAAGACAGGACCATTTGTCAGGAGCCTTGGCCCTTTAGAAATAGCCCATGGGATCACGTGGGGGAGGGTGTGGTGTATAGAGAGAAGAATTGGCAGTGCAGCGAAGGCTTCCACACTCCCAAGAGGCTCTTGAGGGGAGCAACCTTTGGGAGGACGCCCGGGCCGACGTGAGTGAGCACACCTTCCCAGTTCCGGAGAGAAGGCTGCCAAGGGCTACTGAGTCACTTTTCCCTTAAACCAGGAGTCAGCCCCCTCACTCACCCCTTTTTTCCCTTCTATTTCATAGTCGCATCAGTGCTAAGAGGTACAATGAGAATGATAAAATACAATTACCATGATGACAAATCCGTAGATGATGTTCTTTATGAAAATGAATTCTCCGTTGGATATGCTGTGCTTACTCAGAAGGGCCACAGAGTGCCAGATCTCCAGGTCGTGCTTCTTGTAAGTCAAAGGGAGCAACTGTTGGGAGAAATGTCCTAGGAGTGGCTAAGAAGAGACTCCCCACCTTTGGGAAAGACCTGAGCACTTCACTGCAGATGGAGAGCTGGATAGAGCGCTCATCCCCTTCATAACAGTTCCAAATATGTCTCTATGTTGACTGTTTTATTTCAAGACAACTTATCTGTCATCTGCCACCAGTATGGTTGCTCATCCATTACTCTGTGCAAGACACTTTTTAGCTGCCATGGAGGACACAGAGATGACTGTCTTTAAGGAACTTACAGTATAGTAAGGAAGATGGTAGTCACCACCACAATAAAGATAATAACACTTACTGATAACTTACTATGTCCAGGAACTGCTTTAAGTCCCTTAAAATGTCTTTTTATCTGGACTTCCCGGGCAGTCCAGTGGTTAAGATTCCATGCTTCCACTGCAGAGGGCACGGGTTCGATCCCTGGTCGGGGAACTAAGATCCGGCATGCCGCCTGGCCAAAAAAAAAAAAAGTCTTTTTATCAAAACAATGCTATAAGTAGATGTAATTATCATCTCAGTTTCAAAGATGAGGAAACTGAGGTCTGTGGAAGTCAGGCAACCCACACAAAGATAAGTCCTGCATACAAACATGCAGTAACACCAAGTGGAATTTAGTTGTGTCCTGGCAGTTTACAGGAGGGAAAGATTACTTCCTGTGGATTGGCATCAGGGCATTCCTCACAGAGGAAGCAGTGACAGAGCAAAATATTGAAGGGCAGACGGGGTTGAATTGTGGCCCCTCCAAAAGACAGCTCCTCCCCAAACCTGTGAATGTGACCTTATGTGGAAAACGAGTGAGTGTAGGTGTAATCAAGTTAAGGTGCTCGAGCTGAGATCATCCTGCATTTAGGGTGGGCCCTAAATCCTATGACAAGTTTAAGAGAAAGGCAGAGGGAGATTGGAGACACAGACGCACAGGGAGAAGAAGGCCATGGGAAGATGAAAGCAGAGATTGGCAGCCCTAATTCAGGGATGCTGGCAGCCACGAGACGCTAGGAGAGAGGCATGGAACAGATTGTTCCTGAGAGCCTCCTGAAAGAACCAACCCTGCCAGTACCTTGATTTTGGACTCACGGCTTCCAGGACTGTGAGAGAATAAACTCTTGTTTTAAGCCACCCAGTTTGTGATCATTTGTAGTGGCAGCCCTGGGAAACGAATACAAAGGGTATGTGAGAATCGCTGGGAAACAACAGCTCAAGCTAAGACACTAAAAAGGAAAAATACAACAGATTTGAGCATGTGTCTATTTTGGTTTGGCTAAAGCACCAGGACCCTGAAAGGGAACAGGCTGTTGAAAATGGAGGTCATATCATATGATGGAGGGCTCTGAATGTCAGGTTAGGAAATCTAGATTTTATATGCTGAGCAATGAGGAACTTGATGAGAGTTGTATATTTAGAATATTAAGGTGTCCTTGAGCTGGCAAGGGGTAATAGGGGCCTGAAATAGGGCAAGGGCATTGGGAAGGAAGAGAAGGGACAGAGGAAGGTACCTTGTAGGAATCCGAGAGACTTGGCAATCGATTGATCTCAGTCTGACTTGCTAAGTAGCTTGATTCGTATTTTACCTGACATTGTTCATGTGCTTTTGTATTCTGGGCTGCATCACACCCACGTGTTAGATGAGCTACCCCGAGTCTTTTGGCCGCCTGTCAAGTGGGATTATTAACTTGTTCTGGCTTCCTGGCAGTCAAGTTGTGCTCTATGTTGGCGACTTTTCTTTTTCTGAATCTTAGGACTGTTTCCTTGGCTTGCTCTGCCCCTGCTTCTCCTACACGAGCTGAACCTTTGGAAGCTTCAGAAGCTGTTTCAATACCGTCAAGTCACCTCTTCTGGGCTCCCATCCTGCCTGAGCTGGGAGCAGGGGGCAGGGTTTCAAGACTGCTGTGCTGGCCTCACTCCAGCATTCTATAATAGATCCTGTCTTGACATTTGATGCTACGTGTAATGGAGAGGCGGCGTTGATGAAGCCGTGACATCTGGAACAGATGCAAATCTCAGAGCCATTTCAGAAGGTGGACGTTGACCATGCCCTGGAGACCTTTAATGTGGTCTGAGTCTTCAAGCCTCATTAGCATCAAATTCCTTTGGTTAGTTTCCAAAAATCACACTGACCCTCCTGATCTGGCTTTATACTGTGAGACCAATGGGAGGGAAAGAAGAGGAACCAGAGTTTACCTAGGGCTGACTCAATGCCAATTATCATGTAAGGTGCTTTGCATATCATCTTTGAGTCAGAACTATGAGGCAGGTGCTATTATCTTCATTTTACAGATGAAGAAATTGAAGCTGAAAGCAATTAGGTCATACAGCGAGTGGTGCTGCCAGGATTCAACCTTGGGACTTTCCCAGAGACCACACTACCTCCTACATAAGAGATTATTTTTAGTCAATGCCGCTAAAGCAGTAGAATTCAGTGTTGGGCACATGTGCAGGATTTGCTGGGTACGTGCTGGGTTTTCACTGTGTGTCATGATTTTGTATGATCATTTCTCCCATGGTTCCTTCTAGAGCCTAGGCACTGACCTAGCACTTCCTGGACATCAGCTTCAAGAATGTTTGAGGACTTTCTAGGCTGATGAACTTGTGCTGTTTCCCTAAAGAACAATAGTGTGTTTCAGCATCAGGTTGCTGTTTGCAGTCTTTTGGTTGCATCTCTGGGTTTGGTTGTATTGGAAAGAGTGAATGCAATGGTTCCTCTTATGTAAGCTGCATCTCCGCATTGGTCTGGGGAAAGGAGATGGCCTTGATGGTGTCATGGCGGTGCTGCTTGCAAAACCCGTGACGCTAGGGCCTCTGTACATGGTTTCTAAACCCAGGCCAGTACCCCCGAGTCCACTACTCTAACAGCCTTTTTTTTTTTTTTTTTTTTGTGCTACGCGGGCTTCTCACTGTTGTGACCTCTCCCCTTGCGGAGCACAGGCCCAGCCGCTCTGCGGCATGTGGGATCTTCCCGGACCGGGGCACGAACCCGTGTCCCCTGCATCGGCAGGCAGACTCTCAACCACTGCGCCACCGGGGAAGCCCCTCTAACAGCCTTTGTGTGAGCTGTTTCGTCCCACCTTCCTCCTGTTCAATCCCAGAACGTGCTTCTCCCTTCTTTCTGCAATTCCAATCCTACACTTTGTTCTTGGCTCAGTCCCAGTTCATTTCCTCCATGAAGCACCTCATGATTTTCTTTCCCCTTCTGGATTCCTGCAGCCAGTTTGCTTCTATGATCCTCCTCCCCAGCTCTCCTGACTCTAGTCCGTGCATTAGCTCTCTAATTGATTGTAGCCTCTTAGAGTAAGGAGTGTGGTCTTCCATTTAGCGCCATGGTGCCTGGCAGAATGCAGGGCATACAACCCGGGCATTAATTGTTGATTGAGTCCATAAGTTGCACATATATTTCTAGAACACAGACTACCTTGCAAAATCTGCATTGCTTTCCCCACTGTGCAGAGAATAAAGTGCAAATTCCTGAGCATGGATTTTTTTAAAATTAATTAATTTATTTATTTTTGGCTGTGTTGGGTCTTCGTTGCCTGTGCACAGGCTTTCTCTAGTTGCGGCGAGTGGGGGCTACTCTTCATTGTGGTGCATGGGCTTCTCATTGCGGTGGCTTCTCTTGTTGCAGAGAACAGGCTGTAGGCACGCAGGCTTCAGTAGTTGTGGCTCATGGGCTCAGTAGTTGTGGCTCGCAGGCTCTAGAGCACAGCCTCAGTAGTTGTGGCGCACGGGCTTAGTTGCTCCGCGGCATGTGGGATCTTCCCGGACCAGGGCTTGAACCCATGTCCCCTGCATTGGCAGGCAGATTCTTAACCACCGCGCCACCAGGGAAGTCCTGAGCATGGAATTTTTGTTTTAAGGAAAAACAAAAAGAACAAAAACAAAAACAAAAAATCAAACCTCTGCATCTTCAGTTTCCAAACTATACTTCAGCCTCTGAAAAAGCAGTAGGTTATCATTGCTTCCACAGTTCTCTCAGCCGGGAATACCGTTTCCAGATTCTCTGTCCCTGGAAATTTTTCCTAGTCTTCAGATGCTGCCTTCTGTGTGGAGCCCTTCTTGATCTCCCAAGACACAACTAAGACAGTTTTTCTTCTGAACGCCTATACCATGTCACTTTAGCTCCATTTGGCCTGTATTTCATCTAACCTTGTCCTATATTTTATCGTTTACACTCCCTCTGGATTGCACACTGCTTAAGGAGCAGAAGGCTGTTGATTCAGTTTTGTACCCAGTTAATGCCTAACATAGGATAAGTAGCCTTTCATAAAGCCTGGCTATGCTTGGCATAGTTCCTACCTGATAGGAATCAACAGCAGCTCTTAACGCTCTTGCAGCAGCTTTTGCTTGTAGAGGAGCTAAAAGGGGAGGGTTAGGAGGAAATGCACCCGATCTTTCCTTCTTTCTGTCGCCCTCCCTGGTGGCAGAGACAGGGTTCTTAGGTCTCATTTCTGGATGCTTAGCTGGCCGTCCTTAACAACCTCTCTTTGCTGGAGAGGAAATGGGAAATCATTCCTGGTTCAAGTGTACGTAATCACATCAGAGGCAGGCCAGGGCCCCTACGTCTTATGAGTCAGCAGGCATTAGACCAAGCGCATCTCTTCCCTTACCTCTAAAAGCCACAAAGCAGCAAACTCATTATCGCTGCACAGGGAATCATGAGCATTAGGCCAAGGTCAGAGCAACCTGGATTGTTGCAAGGGCTGCTTTTTTTCAGGGATGGTAAAGTGAGCCAGTCTCCTTCAGTTGCTCACTGACAGTGAACCAGAGACATCCGCTTGACATCATTAGTCAGGTGAGCCAGATGTCAGCTACTAGCTGTTTCTAACTTCCCCAGCTTGCTGTGCTCATCTGGTCCTTTATGATTTAGTAAAAATTGTCTCAGATCTTCATCGCTTATTCAGTAAGTAGCCCAGATACTTTCCCAGTAGCTCTGAGAATTCTTTCTTGCAACACAAACAGAAGGAGCCTGTGTTCCCTCTGCCACTTCTCTCTGTTTCCACTGCTTTCTTGGTCTCCACTCTGCATTCTGCCTCCTGTTATGCCCTGTTTCTTTTGCATATACTGTCTACTTACTGGACTCCTTACAAACCCTCAGTACCCAGAGTGCCGCTGTTCATTGCCGTGGGTGCTGCAGACTTTACTGAAGATCGGGGCAATGGAGTGCTTGTGTGTGTGTGTGTGTGTGTGTGTGTGTGTATGTGTGTGTGTCCTAGGACTGTTGTAACAAACTAACACAAACTGATTGGTTTAAACAACAGAAATTTATTGTCCCACAGTTCTAGAAGCTAGAATTCTGAGATCAAGGTGTCAGCGGGACAGTGTGTCAGCTCAGAAGGTGCTAGGGAAGGAGCATTCCAGGCCTCTCTCCTAGTTTCTGGTAGTTTCTTGGGTTGTAGCTGTATAACTCCAGTCTTCACATGGTGTTCTCCCTGTCTGTGTCCAAATTTTCTCTTTTTGTAAATACACTAGTCTCACTGGATTAGGGGCCCACCCTTCTCCAGTACCACCTCATCTTAATTATATCTGCAACAATCCTATTTCCAAACAAGGTCACATTCTGAGGTACAGGATTGGGGGCGGGGGTTAAGATTTCAACATATGAATTTGGGGGGGATATAATTCAACCCATAACAGAGTATGTGTGGGTGTGTTGTGTGTATTAGGGTTAGGAGTGTTACATTACAGAACAGAAAGGCAAAACACTTGCAACTGAATACTTAACCATCTCAGTTTTTAAAAGTTCCTCAGCCATTCCATCCTCTGGGGAACTTCCTGTGGTCATCTCTTCCCCTTGGCCTCCTGCCATGTTGCTGGACCCCTTCTGACCCTCTTCTTGGACTTCTCTTTGCTTCATTGTGGTTCATTCAACAACAACTTCAAAAATTACTGTGTGTTTCTGATGTAAAACAGTTTAACTATTTTCCTCTCTCTTCAAACCATATAGATGTGGCCTAGAGGGCCATACTAATAACCAAAAAGTCCATTTAAGATGTTTCTAGCAAAGACAGTTCTCTGCCTGAGAAGAAATTCTGTGATCAGCTCTGACAGAAACCTTTTTTTCTCCTTCCATCAGTAAATAAAATGAAATTATTTATTGTTCTAAATATTTTAGTGAACTAGCTTTTGCTTATTTCTGGGTGCATTAAAAAAAAGAATGCCTCCTACACAAAATGAGAAAAATACCAAAAATGATAGTGAGCATAGGTTGTGCATCTTAGGCCAGGGATGGGCAGCTCATTACCCCTCCTTCTACTGGAAGACATACTTATAAATATGGTACTCTTTTCTGCTGAGCAAGGACATGGCTTCAGGATCCTTCTCTACAGAGCTGATTCAGGCTGGCATTATTAAGTCCATTAGAGTGGATGGGAGAGATGAAACCAATTTGCCACCACTGTTCTAGACATTCCATGGAGGGAGTTGTATGCTTCTGGTGATTACTTCTATTTCTGTTCATTAACAGTTGCCATTTTCCCGAAATGAATAGGTTGTGGAGAATGTGATTTCTGTATTGGTCAGTATAAACTGGGTTATGCTGTGGTAACAAATGACTCCTAAATCTTGGTATTTCTTGCTCATGCCACTCGTCCTTTCAGTAGCCGAAGGTTTGCTCTGTGTCACCTATTTTTTATAAATTTATTTTATTTTTGGCTGCATTGGGTCTTCGTTGCACGCAGGCTTTCTCTAGTTGCGGTGAGGGGGGGCTACTCTTCCTTGGGGAGCACAGGCTTCTCACTGCGGTGCTTATCTTGTTGCGGAGCATGGGCTCTAGGCCCACGGGCTTCAGTGGTTGTGGCTCGCGGGCTCTAGAGCACAGGCTCAGTAGTTGTGGTGCACGGGCTTAGTTGCTCTGCGGCATGTAGGATCTTCCCAGACCAGGGCTCAAACCCGTGTCCCCTGCATTGGCAGGCGGATTCTTAACCACTGTGCCACCAGGGAAGCCCCTGCTCTGTGTCACCTTTATCCAGGGATTCAGGCTGACAGAGCAGCCTCTATCTGTGATATTGCTGGTCTTGTGGCAGAAGGAAACAGATCATGGTGAACTGTCTCTTAAAGCTTCTGCTTGTAAAGTAACTCATGTCACTTCTACTCACATTTCAACAGCCAAGCCTAATGCCAGGGAGGTGGGCAAGTATAATTCTCCCTAAGGGCTGGGCAGCAGATACTTACATTTTATTGTTCTCAAATAAATGTAGTGAAAGAAAATAGAGACCTTTCTATTTATCAAATTTTAATGACTATTCCTTATTCTTCTTACTATATATAGTAGAAATCTTATTTTGAGGTTTAAAGAATAGACATTTGATGTGATTTACATCAGGACCTTTATTATTCAATGTCTTTTCTTCAGCTGGGATATAGTTTTAACCGAAGGCTGCTTAATGGTCAAAATGAGGTATAATATTAATGCAGACTAAGATAATAATCTTAGTGGTTAAATTTGGACTCATCATCCAACACAATAGTGCTGCCTTTTATTCACCTTCATAGCAGAATAAGGTAAACCTAGCAGTATTAACCTCATGAGCCATACCCCCTTTAACCTTCTGAAAATATGTTGTACTCTTTTTCTTTTTTAATGGTTGTTTTGTTTTGCTTTTTTAAAAAAGTATTCATTTTGGCTGTGTTGGGTCTTAGTTGTGGCAGGCAAACTCTTAGTTGTGGCATGCAGGATCTAGTTCCCTGACCAGGGATCAAATCCGGGCCTCTTGCATTGTGAGTGCAGAGTCTACCCACTGGACCACCAGGGAAGTCCCTGTTGTACTCTTATGCCTACTTTTAATAGGAAACTAATATTTTCATATTGAAATACATTAAAACAGATATGAAAACAATGATCATATGCTGTGATAATTATTCACTTTATCCCATTAATGTAAGAGTTTCAGCATGTGACATACAAAGTAGAGTTGCTAACGGATGTTTGGAAGAACACTGGTTTAGAAAATGTTAATAGATGTTACATTAAAAGAGGTTTAGGGCTTCCCTGGTGGCGCAGTGGTTGAGAATCTGCCTGCCAATGCAGGTGACACAGATTCGAGCCCTGGTCTGGGAAGATCCCACATGCCGCGGAGCAACTAGGCCCGTGAGCCACAACTACTGAGCCTGCGCGTCTGGAGCTTGTGCTCCGCAACAAGAGAGGCCGCGACAGTGAGAGGCCAGCGCACTGCGATGAAGAGTGGCCCCCGCTCGCCGCAACTAGAGAAAGCCCTCGCACAGAAACGAAGACCCAACGCACCCAAAAATAAATAAATAAATAAATAAAAGAGGTTTAGTAATTCAAGGGTTCAGGGAGTGCATGGTTATAAACAGGTTTCTGTTATGCAAGGTGTCTCAGAATCTTAATGATGCATTATTAGTTCATGAGTCATTTATCTGGTCATATTCTTCAGAACACACTTTGGGAAATGCTGACTCACAGCTTTCAACCAGTCCCCTTACAACCACTTTTTAACCTCATTGGAAAGCCAATCCTTTGAGCCTTCTGTTTGCTTCTAATTATCAGCTCTCTGCTTTCTTTACTTCCCTGTTTATCCACTTTAGACTGAATGATTCATCATTTTAGTAACATGCTTGGCCAATTATGTAAGCCCCCTTATCCCTTATTTGTACCAACGGATGGAGCCAACTTTCTGCTTCCACTGAGCCCTGCTGGAGAAAGCCGTATGATCATTAATTTCAAACAGGCCCTTAATATCTGACAGTCCTACTATGTTTCCTGTTCAGCTTACATCCTACTCTCCCAATCCCTGTGGCACTATTTCAGATCCTTTCTACTTTCTGGATTCTACCTCTTTCCTCTCCCCTGCTGTGTGCCCTACCCACCTAGCTCCTTTACACAGTACAATTGTGCCTGGTGTTCCCAATCCTACAAACTTCCTATAGCTGCCCCCATTCTAGCTTCCTTTTCTCCTGTTGGGACAGTAGAAATGTTCCTCCTCCATCCAAGGACAATCCCTCTGCTTGTTCTTTTATTTCCATATCCTCCCAACTTTCCAAGGATCTTACACTATTGATTGTACTTTTTTATGTTGTGGTTATTTAGAGTCAATCTTACTTTTCAACTGGTCTTTCTTATTAGCCATCAGCTTTTACATGTGTTTAGTCTTTCCCATTACAAAAAGGAAGGAAAGAAGAAAGGAAGAAAGGAATGAAAAACGGAGGGAGAGAAAAATTCTCCCTTGACATTACATTCTGTTCTAGTTAGTGCTTCCTCTTTGTGGCCCAACGTCTCACATTTCCATTTCCTCATCTCCCACTCTTAACTCAATATGCTACCATCTAATGTTTTAAATTTTAAATTGAGATTTAACATACATATGGTAATGTACACTAACCTTAAATGTACGGCTCAGGGAAGTTTTACATATTTATACACCCCATGTAGCTACCACCCAGATCAAGATATAGAGCATTTCCAGGAACAAAAAGTGGCAATATCCTCAATGTTTACTAACTTGATATCTTCACTTCACAATACATCCTGAAGATTACTGCATAGCAGTGTATTGAGACCTTCTTCATTTTTTTTCAAATGAGTAGTGCTTCACTATGTAGCTGTGCTATCATTTATCAGCATTCTGCAGATGGACGTTTAGACAGATTCCAGTCTTTTGCTATTACACACAGTGCTTCAACGAAGAGTAACATACAGACGTCATTTTGTATTTCTTCCAATGTTTGTTTGATTCTTAGAAGTGAAATTATGGGCCAAAGGTTAAGAACATTTGTAACTTGGCTAGATATTGTCAAATCCTCTCTATAGAGGTTGTACCGTTTGCATTCCCAATAGCCCTGTGTTAGTGTACGTGTTTCCCCACAGACCTACTAACAGTATAAGTTGATAAAACTGTTTTTTTAATTTATTTATTTTTAATTTTTGGCTGAGTTGGGTCTTTGCTGCTGCGCGCAGGCTTTCTCTAGTTGTGGCGAGTGGGGGCTACTCTTCGTTGCGGTGCATGGGCTTCTCAATGCAGTGGCTTCTCTTGTTGCGGAGCACGGGCTCTAGGCGTGCTCGGGCTCCTAGAGCTCCTAGGCGGGCTCTAGGAGCACGGGCTCTAGGCGTCACCAGGGAAGTCCCATAAACTTTTGAAATTTATATGCATATCTTTTTTTCCTCTTCTTACTTTCTTGTAGCTTACTTGAGATATAATTGACATACAATATGCTACACACAATTTGATGAGTTTTGTCATATGTATACTATGAACAATACTACAATCAAGATAGTGCATGTGGTAGGAGTGAAAGAAGGCTAACTCCTTATCTTCCCACAGGCAAACTGAGGGAGCATTCTTACAACTGAAAGATCAAGAAGGAGCAAAACAAGCATGTTCTCAGCTCCCTCCAACATAGCCTTACATCTTGGCTTGACTGACACGTCCAGGTGCCACTTTTCCTGACTGTCCTTGGTGACTCTCTTTTAGGCAGTCTTGTGCATACGTCTGTTAGGGCACCACCATAATTTTTTATTTATTTTTCTGTATACCCATGAGATTGTGAGCTCCTTGCGGGACGACAGTATTTTATAACCCCTTGGTCTGATACACAGAAAGTGTGAATTAATGAACAATAGTGCAGAATACTGCAAAAGCAAAACTTACAAAGTCTTGGTAAAATTAAGAGAAATTTAAAGGGTCTGTTAAGAACTACAGTATACTGAAATTAAAATCAAATTATAATGATTTTAAGACATTTACTCATTTGACTCTTAAAAGCCTTGAAACAGTCTACCTTCCACAGTATTGAGCTGTAGTCGTGCACAGATCTCCACTTAACTCTTTAGGCTATTGTGCATTTTTCTTTCTTTTCTTTTTTTAAAAAAATAAATTTATTTATTTATTTTTGGCCGCGTTGGGTCTTCGTTGCTGTGTGCAGGCTTTCTCTAGTTGCAGCGAGTGGGGGCTACTCCTCCTTGCAGTGCGCAGGCTCTAGGCGCACGGGCTTCAGTAGTTGTGGCACACAGGCTCAGTAGTTGTGGCTCGCGGGCTCTGGAGTGCAGGCTCAGTAGTTGTGGTGCATGGGCTTAGTTGCTCTGCGGCATGTGGGATCTTCCCAGACCAGGGCTCAAACCCATGTCCCCTGCATTGGCAGGCGGATTCTTAACCACTGTGCCACCCGGGAAGTCCCTGTGCATTTTTCTTAATAAGACTAAGTGCTTAGGGCCCTTTCATAGGGGCATTTATTTAACTTCTTCATTCACTAATAGAAAGATTTTACATTCACTTTTCTATTACCTCCTGCTAGGGTACTTTCTTTCTTTTTTTTTTTTTTTTAACATCTTTATTGGGGTATAATTGCTTTACAATGGTGTGTTAGTTTCTGCTTTATAACAAAGTGAATCAGTTATACATATACATATGTTCCCTTATCTCTTCCCTCTTGCATCTCCCTCCCTCCCACCCTCCCTATCCCACCCCTCCAGGCTGTCACAAAGCACCGAGCCAATATCCCTGTGCCATGCGGCTGCTTCCCACTAGCTATCTACCTTACTACGTTTGTTAGTGTGTATATGTCCATGACTCTCTCTCGCCCCGTCACAGCTCATAGGGTACTTTCATAATCCCTAGGTATCTTATCAGGAATAAGAAACCAGTATTGCCAGGAAACATGATGGGATATTAAACTGTAGTTAACAGTGCAGGTGTGTATTACTTTTAAACCTCAATATCAAACATGTTAATTGGTAAAATATATCAATTTTGCTGGAGAAGGAGAGCAGGTGGGAAAAGGAAGTTAGAGGATGAAAAAATGACTATTTGATTAATAAAAATAATTTTCTTTTTGCTGAACAACTTCCTTTACATTATGAGCTCCCCAAATGCATTTAACATTCAATTCAAGTTGCCACAATTTGACTTACATACAGATTTTTTTCCCCTAGGGGCACATAAACATGTCAATTTCTCTTTTTCCTAAAACTACAGTATTTTCAGCGATATACTCCATATGACAATGTGGGAGGACGAGGCACCTCTGATCATTCCACTCAGTAACCCAGTTGCAAAATTTTCATTGCCCATCTTCAAAGTTCTGTGCTTTGTCATGCCCAGGGGAGGAATGCCTCCACTAGCAGATGCAATTATGGTTCTAATGGATCAGAAGGTGAGGTTTCCACGTGGCATTGGCTGAACAGACATAAACAGAGAGGTTTACAATGTTGATGGGGTGATTGAGCCCGGCTCCTAAGGGGAAATGAAATTGCTGCCTGTGGAAAATACAGAGATGAGCTGGTTAGATCCCTTTGAAGGAAGGACTTGTGGTCCAGCTACAGGCAGCAGCCAGCTTCCAGATACCAGATCCTTAGCTGCCAAGAGCCACCTTGCATGTGCCACACCCTTCCTGGGGTAGCCAGTGACTGAGTGACTGGCCATGCTTCCTCCAGAACTCCCCACCAGGCTGGCTGAGGCTTGCCAAGCTTGCCCTGCACTTTGATTCCTCTGCTCAATTCTGCTTCTGCTCCCTTAACATCATCGGTGTTGATCCCGAACAAACAACTTGCACCCCAAACTCCATCTCAGTATCTGCTTTCAGAGAACCCAACTGGCAAGATGGTGCACAGTGAGGGGAAGAAGGAATATGGATGGGATACAAGGGAACCACTGACTGCTTCCTCCACTGCCAATGGTAGAAGTAAGTGGAAAACTAGTAACTCGATAGCAACTGGACCGCAAAAGGCTTAGCTCCCACAGAAATTAAGGTTTGGTTTACTTCATCGGGTAAAAAATCCCAACCAGCTGAGATACAGGTGGAAAACCAAGGGAACATGGAATAGGTGGTGGAAAAATAAGTCATAAATACTAACTATAGTATTTATACAACATTGCAGAAGTAAGAACAATTTCAGCAACTCGTGTTTTCTTCTCTGCTGTGTTGTCTATATGCTTATGTACTTTAATTTCCCCTCTTCTTTCTTCTCCCTTTCCCCCCCACACAGTCTTGTATAGAGAGCATATTGGTGGTTGTTAACTTTAAATTTTACTCTACGTATTACAGTAAGGGCTGTGGTAGAACAAAAGACAAATGGACATCTCCCAGATATCCTGGACTTAAAGCTGGATGTAGTAACTGTTTAGACTTTGAGACTTTATAGAAAGGATGAATATATTTTTCTTTGCATAAGGATAGTTTAATTTTGATAGGTGAGAGCACTTTGGGGATTATAAATATGTGAAGAAAGGTATTTGTTGATATTGGTCTATGAAGGAGTGGAGAGGAAGAGGGAAAAGGAGGAGGAAGAGGCAGAGGGAGAAGAGGGGAAGGAGGAGGAGAAGAAGACAAAAAAGAATTACTTTAATATATCTAACATTTACTGAGTACTTGAATTAACTTTGCGGTACGCGGGCCTCTCACTGTTGTGGCCTCTCCCGCTGCGGAGCACAGGCTCCGGATGCGCAGGCTCAGCGGCCATGGCTGACGGGCCTAGCCGCTCCGCGGCATGTGGGATCCTCCCAGACCGGGGCACGAACCCGCGTCCCCTGAATCGGCAGGCGGACTCCCAACCACTGCGCCACCTTCCAGGGAAGGGAAGCCCTGAATTAACTTATTGAATGAATTAAGTCATTGAATCAGGACAGCACTATGAGAATGGTACTATTCATTTCTCCATTTACAGATGAAACAGAGGCTCCTACAACTTAATTAACTTGGCCACAGTTGCAGAGTGTTTGCCCCTAGGCATTCTGTGTATAGGGCTCATGCCCTATATTGACTTATTTTACTGTAGAGGAGATAGGTCATTCTTTTAGGTTGCCCAGCATCTGAATCCTGTATTGTGCTTGGGAAATTCTCTTTCACATGTATCTTGGTAGGAGACAGAGCCCACCTGCCTCTACAAAGCTGAAAGTGCTAATACTTACTTCCCTGTTTCCCTGGCACCTTGGGTGCGGCATGTGATCAAGGCTCACCCATCAGGTTCACTCTCTGGTGGCCATTGCCGCGAGGGCAAGTTTCAGGAGCACCAGGGGCAGCACTGCTAGTGATATACTCCAGTGTCTAGTGCCAGGGGTGTTAGGGTCGTAAGCTGCAGCTTCCAGTGCTTGCTTGCTAGTAGCAACAGGCCTGTCCTCACTAGACCAGTCTTTTTTTTTTTTTTTTGGCCACGCCATGTGGCTTGCAGGATCTTCGTTTCCAGATCAGAGGTCAAACCTGTGCTCCCTGCAGCAGAAGCATGGAGTCCTAACCACTGGACCGCCAGGGTATTCCCTAGACCAGTCTTGAAGCATTGTTTTGGAAGTTCTTGGCTATGAAGACTTCGAGGTTGCTATGTAGGCTTCTTGGCAATTCTGTGAGGTACCCAATATTCTGATTTGTAGCAACAAACCCTCACTAGTGGTTTAGCCTTATTACTAAAATGAAATATAGCTTCACGTATACAGCTTACAGCTTTTTCTGTACCAGACACTGTTCTAAGTGCATTTTACACATGAGCCAAATGAAATCTTAGAAAATCTTAAGACTTCAGTTCAACTATTGTCTGCATTTTGCTATGAGGAGACTTAGGTACAGAGAGCTTAAATGACTTGTCCAAGGTCACAGAGAGATGTGAGTCAAGCCCAGGTAGTCTGTCACCATAGTCTATAGTCACCATCAGTCATTTTACCAGGGCTCTTTCTTTTCTAAAATCCATTGTTTGGTTCTACTCTCTCTCACATGACTGCATTTTATTATCAAAGAGTTTTGTTTTGTCTTCTTTTTCAAGAAGAGCTCATAGTTTTTGTTTCGTTTGAGCTCTCTCGTGCTGGAGAGTATTTGTCTTCTACTTTTATTTATGAAGAGCAAATTTGTGAAAATAAATTCTTTTTTTAATATAAACTTTTAGGTCACACTTTCTTATAGAACTCTCCAGACCTGGTTCTGCTGTCTTCTGGAACAGATGATTTTTGCCACTGGATTTTTCTCTCTTGTGTGTAACTTTTTCTTTTTTGCTTTTCTCTGTCTGGATTGGTCCTTTTCCCTTCATTAGAATATATCTTGATTTGGGGTAAAACCTCAGTTTTTCTTGGTCATCTTATGGCTTTTTGTCTTGAAGACTCGAATCTTTATTTGGAATGGTTTTCTTCTATCAGTGTTTGGAAAAAAAATTTTAATTTATTTGTTTGGTTCTATTCTTTGGGAATATCAATTATGTGTCTGTTAGAGCTCCTTTGACTGCTATATCTCTCATCTTCTCTAATGTTTTTATATCACTGCCCTTTTCCATCTCTTTCTGGGGCTTTAAAAAAGCCTGTCATTTATGTCCTTTGTTATGTTTTTGATTGCATTTTTTCCACTTTTGTTTATCATGTAGTGTTTTTTGGTAATGATTTTTCTGTTTCTATCCCACCATTTCTCTTGAGCTCTGATGCCTTGCCCTATTGTTTTTTGAACCCTTCCTCTGTTTCCTTGGATAATTCCTCTTTTTAAATTAATTTATTTTTGTCTGCGTTGGGTCTTCATTGCTACATGCGGGCTTTCTCTAGTTGCGGTGACTGGAAGCTACTCTTCCTTGCGGTGAGCAGGATTTTCATTGCTGTGGCTTCTCTTGTTGCGGAGCACGGGCTCTAGGCACGTGAGCTTTAGTAGTTGTGGCTCACAGGCTCTAGAGCGCAGGCTCAGTAGTTGTGACGCACGGGCTTAGTTGCTCCGCAGCATGTGGGATCTTCCCGGACCAGGGCTCGAACCCATGTCCCCTGCATTGGCAGGCAGATTCTTAACCGCTGAGCCACCAGGGAAGCCTGGATAATTCCTCTTTTATACATATTCTTTGTCTGCAGTTTGATTACATTCGTTTACTCTTTTCTTTCTTCCTCCAGTATATATGCATAGACCCTGGATGGTTTATTTCTGATGTCAGCAGGGGGAGATTTGTTGGGGGAGGAGGTCAAGAAAAATTGGGTAGTTTTCACGTTCCTATAATTACAACTTCCTCTTTCCTAAGCGTTCATATACTCTTCATATTTAGCATTCAGGAGGTTAGTGTGGTATACAGTAAAATCCCTTAACCTCTGGAAAATCCCTTAAACTCTCTTTCTTTTTCTCAGCTCTAGACCAGGTTATAGACAAAACAACTTATTGCTATCATGGTCTCTCCTTCAGCTATCCCTCCTCTGCCGCTTCACATTGCAAAATTGGCATCTCATTTGGGGCAACCACTGCTTATCCCATGGTCTCCCCTCACCCCTTAATCTTGGTGCTTTAATCAAAGACTCTTTGGAATTGTCACCTATTCTCAGAAATACATATACCCGACCTGAGGTCCAAGGCTCTCCCACCATTTCTGTTCAAATTTGAAAGTGTTTGGCAAACGTTCTTCATGATTGTTGTTTGAAATGGTAGTATCTCCCTGTTTCACTGAAGATGGGAATAAGGAATCGAGGAGTGGCTTACCTAGGTGGTTCTAGATCAGGGTCTCTCATGAGACTGCAGTCATCTCAAGGTTTGACTGGGGCTGGAGAATCCCATCCCAAGCTCACCGTCATGGCTGCTGGCAGGTTTCAGTTCTTTGCTGATAACTGACCAGAGGCTTTAGTTCCCACCACGTGGGCCTCTCCCATAGGGTTGCTAATGCATGGCAACTTGCTCCCCCCAGAGAATGTGATGGGAGTGATAGAAAGAAGGAAAGTGAGAGGGAGCACAAGAGAGCACCCCAAATGGCAATCATATTCTTATATAATTTAATTTCAAAAGTGACACACTATCACTTCTGCTGTATTCTACTGTTCACACAGACCAATGCAGGCACAATGAGAGGGGACCGCACTTAGGTGTGAATACCAGAAGGTAGGGACCATAGAGGCTATCTTGGAAGACGGTTACCACAAGCATGTGTGTGTTTGTGTGTGTGTGTGTGTGTGTGTGTGTGTATACTTGTACAGGTATATATATATGTATGTATATATATATATATAAAATACCATACACACAAAAATTAACATGAAGAATGTTTATAACAATTCTAAATTTGAATGTACTTAATAATATAGCTTCAAAATATATGACTAAAAAATTGATAAAACTACAAGGAGAAAGAGAACTCTCACATCATAGTGAAAGATTTTAATTCATTCACCCAGTAATGAATAGATCAAATAGATGAAAATATCAGTAAAGATAAATATATTTTGATTAATACAGTTCACAAACTCAATCTAACGGACATATATAGGACCCCAAAAAACAATTGGAGAATGCACATTCTTTTCATGCCATACAGATCCTTGTGAAATTTGACTACTTAATAGTCCACAACTTGTGTCAATACATTTTGAGGAATTGGAACTGCAATTTCTGACCACAATGCCTTTAAAATGCAAATCAATTTGTAAAAAGATGATCATGAAAATCTTATACATTAGCAAACTTTAAAATAAACTGCAAAATTATTCACAGGTAAAAAAAGAAATCATAATGGGAAATTTAAAATACATAGAACTGAAAAATAAAAACAAATGCAACATATAAAAATTTTGGAGGTTCAGCTATAACAATGCATAGAGGGAAACTTATAATCTTAAATGGATAATTTAGAAAAGCCAAAAGACAGAAAATTAATGAGCTAAGTGGTTAATTTATTTTATTTATTATTTATTTATTTTTTTGGCTGCATCGGGTCTTCGTTGTGGCACGCGGGATCTTCGTTGATGCAGGCGGGATCTTTTGTTGCAGCCCGCGGGCGTCTCTCTAGTTGTGGTGTGCAGGTTTTCTCTTCTCTAGTTGTAATGCGTGGGTTCCAGAGCGCGTGGGCTCTGCAGTTTGCAGCACACGGGCTCTAGTTGAGGCGTGCGAGCTCAGTAGTTGTGGCACGTGAGCCTAGTTGCCCCACGGCATGTAGGATCTTAGTTCCCCGACCAGGGATCGAACCTGTGTCCCCTGCGTTGGAAGGCAGAGTCTTTGCCATTGGACCACCAGGGAAGTCCCCGTAAGTGGCTAATTTAAAAGTTATTAGTGTAACAACAGAATAAACCCAGGAATAGTAGAAGTATGGAACTAATAAAGTAGAAATTAATGAAATAGAAAACAAAGGTAAAAAAAGAATCAAAGAGCAAAAAATTGGTTCTTTGAAATGACTAATAAAATTAACATACCTTTGGAAGATTAGTTTAAAAAAGGGAAAGGGTGCAAAAGCACTATACTGGAAATAACTGGGACATAACACAAGGGGCAGCAGAGATTAGAAAGAAGTTAAGAGAAAAACTCATTTTTAAATAAATATAAATGAACAAATGCCTAGTAAAAAAGTAATTTACCAAAATTAACAAAAAATCCAAACCCAACACTGTGTATTCCTTTAAACACATGGAATTGGTAATTTCAAATGGGATTCTCATAAAGAAAACAACTGCTCCAGATAATTTTGAGGACAAGTTCTAACAAACATTCAATGCAAACTCTTCTAGAGAATTGAATAAACAAGCACATTTATTCATTCTATGGGACTTATTAAATTATTAATTTCAGAAGGTTGTAGTAACCATTAGAAAAATCAGCAAAGCATTTTGTTAATTCTTCTGTTAAATACTCCAGCAGTTCAGGGTAACTCTTGGGTTTATTGTAAGCTCTATCTGATTCGGTTTACATAACTGAACTTACCTCAGGTGTTTAGAGCCCAAGAGAATCCTGTTTTCAGTCTTCTTATTCATCCATGTTAATAGAAGTAATCGTCCCTTTTGTGAGGTGTACACTTTCCAGCAATCTGTGAGAGCATGGTGTTGTAGTATCTGCAAGCAGAGAGTTTGCAAAGTCCACAAACTCTTCCGTGGGAATTACAGATGGAAGAACTTCTTGTATTACCCATATCAGTTCGAATTTGCCCCAGTTTTTCCACTTAAATAATCTTATATAATATGCCTGAGTTGGTGTAATCCCTTCTCTCCCCAAATTCCAAGAATCTGAAATCTGGAACTCAACCTTTACCACTGAGTTTAAGAGGAATATATTTAATTGACATAAAGTATAATTCAGCCCTTTTCTCTCTCTGTTCTGCATGCTGCCATAGTTTGGACCTTGTGAAAATTTGTCCATTTATGATGCCTGAAAACTCCTCTCATTAATCCTTTCTGTGCCCTCTGATGCTCTTGCTGGGCTCCCAGGGGCTGTCTTTTTCTTTCATGATCAAATAAATGAACTCTGTCCTAGATGTTTATGAATCACAATTGCAGACTTCTTGTTCATTTGTCTATTTTCTCCCTTCTCTGAGTTTATCTTTTATTTCCAGTGGAAGCATCACTCCCAGCCTCTTGGGGAGGCTCTTTATTTCCAACAGCCCACAGAACCTTTCCTGTGTGGCATTATGCTAAAGGTATGGATTGGAGTAAGACATGCTCAATAAAACTATCAAGTATCAGCGCAATTTATTCAACATGGCAATTTACTCAACATGTTTCTGCTCAGTTTTCTCATCTGTTAACTGGGAACAGTGATCCTACCTTGCAGGGATGAATGTTTGTGTCCCCCTAATAGTCATATGTTGAAACCCTACCCTTATACCCCAGCATGATGGTATTGGGAGGTAGTTAGGATTAGATGAGGTCATGAGGATGGAGCTAATCTCATGAATGGGATTAGTGTTCTTACATGACTCACGAGAGAGCTTGCTTCTCTCTGCTCTCTTCCATTCAGGATGTAACTAGAAGTCTGCCACCAGAGAGAGGGCTTTCACCAGAACTCAACCATACTGGCACCCTCATTTCAGACTTCCAGGCTCCAGAACTGTGAGAACTAAATTTTTGTTGTTTATAACCTACCCATTCTATGGTATTTCTGTTAAAGCAGCACAAACAGACTGAATCTAAGACAGTAATAATAGTAAGGTTAGAATGAAAGTAAGTGCTTAGCATTATGCTTAGAACTCAGTAAACATGTGCACGCTGATCATTATTATTATCAGAATTCCCATTCCCAAAGCCAAGACAAATCGATCTTCAAATTTTTTATTCTAATCTCTATTGATTATCTATTGATCTTACTCATTTAGGGGAAGGGCACATTTTTATATTTATTTTTATTTTTAATTTAATTTTATTTTTGGCTGCACTATGCGGCATGGGGGATCTTTGTTCCCCAACCAGGGATGGAACCCAGGGTCCCTGCAATGGAAGCGCAGATTTTTTTTTTTTTTAAGATTTATTTATTTTTGGCTGCATTGGGTCTTAGTTGCGGTACGCAGGCTCTTCGTTGTGGTGTGCGGGCTTCTCTCTAGTTGTGGCGCGCAGGCTCCAGGGTGTGTGGGCTCTGTAGTTTGCAGCATGCAGGCTCTAGTTGAGGTGTGCGAGCTCAGTAGCTGTGGCACGCGGGCTTAGTTGCCCCGGGCATGTGGGATCTTAGTTCCCCGACCAGAGATGGAACCCGTGTCGTCCCCTGCATTGTAAGGTGGATTCTTTACCACTGGACCACCAGGGAAGTCCCAAGGGCAAGTTTTTTTTTTAATTAATTAACTTTATTTTTTTATTTTTGGCTGTGTTGGGTCTTCTTTGCTGCGCGCGGGCTTTTCTCTGGTTGCGGAGAGTGGGGCCACTCCTCGTTGCGGTGCACAGGCTTCTCATTGCAGTGGCTTCTCGTGTTGTGGAGCACAGGCTCTAGGCACACGGGCTTCAGTAGTTGTGGCGCGTGGGCTCAGTAGTTGTGGCTCGCAGGCTGTAGAGCACAGGCTCAGTAGTTGTGGCGCACGGGATTAGCTGCTCCGCGGCATGTGGGATCTTCCCGGACCAGAGCTCGAACCCATGTCCCCTGCATTGGTGGGCGGATTCTTAACCACTGCGCCACCAGGGAAGCCCCCAAGGGCAAGTTTTTAGATTTTAATATTTAAATACCCAGTGAGATATCTGGGAGCATGAACTGGGAACATAATTGTGATGATGGCTTGTGTCTCTAATTGCCTTTAATGTACTCATAGCCTTCCTGGATCCTGTATCGAGTCCTCGTGAAATATCTTATCTGTTAGTATGGCAATGTCTCTTGCTTTCAGGATCCTCAACAGTGAGTTGATATTTAAATCTTAGAAGGTCAGATGAGACCATTTTCTCTGTGATTTTTTCACAGATGTGCATAAGGCAGTTTTTCTTACACTTTCAGCCTTATTTGACCCCTTATCAGTGTTTGGCATATTTGTGAACTGAAAAATTTAGGTGAAAATTTTAAAAGATTCCTCACTAGTAAAAAGTAATATTCAAAATTTATGATGATAATTTCAGATTTTTAAGGATTGTATGCAATTTTTGTCAAGCCAGGGTCATAGTGGATAACTTGAGTTATAGATCACATTGGTTTCTTTTCTTACTGTTTATTTCTAACTCAGTTAGAAAACCCAAACTCACAACGATAGGTGGCTAATAGCGGCAAGTGTTGGTTTTTCTTTCAGATAATTCTCGCTATTAGTTGGATAGATGTGGACCCCAATTTACAAACATCAACACCCCCCATCCCACAGCCATTTGCAGTAATCCTCTGCTACTCCTCTCATTAAGAGGTGAAATCTCCTCCATCCTCTACATAGTTTTCCCCTTCGAAATGCTCCGTGGTTTTTTTTTTTTGTTTTTTTTTTTTTGCAGTACGCGGGCCTCTCACTGTTGTGGCCTCTCCCGCTGCGGAGCACAGGCTCCGGACGCGCAGGCTCAGCGGCCATGGCTCACGGGCCTAGCTGCTCCGCGGCATGTGGGATCTTCGCGGACCGGGGCACGAACCCGTGTCCCCTGCATCAGCAGACGGACTCTCAACCACTGCGCCACCAGGGAAGCCCGTTTGGAACGCAGCCTTTTCGCTCTAAGAATGTTCAAGCCGGCCATGTTGAGGAGAACCTAGGTGTCCCAGAGACAGCCCCAGTCATGCTCCCAGCCGACAGCCAGAACCGACTGCCAGCTATGTGAATAAGACCATTCTCAGAGTTATCCCCTGCCTGCCTCTCAAAATTTCGCTTTACGTCACTTCGCTTTTACGAAAGACATACACCTAGAACTCACTTGTTTCCTCTAACCCAAAGAAATCCAAAGGGGATTTTGCTTTTAGCAAAAAAGGTGAAAAGTTAAACTAGCGTTCAGCCTTCATTTTGCAGCAGCCCTATACAGGTAGCACGCACCCTGAGCAGCAAGTGGGGCACGACCAAGCTCTCCCCCTGGGAGCTACACTCAGCATCTCAGCATCGAGCCTCCATATCTTTGAACTGTGTCTGTGCATTCTTTAGCAAGATGTGTCCTAAGGTAATTGCTTCTCTTCTTTATGCCGTTTTGGCTTACAAAAGGTTTCATAGGAACGCTTTGCTTTCTGATAGTGGGGAAACCTGCAGCCCAGCCCTTAGTCAGGCCATCCCAGGCAACACCAAAGAGCTCAGAGAAAAGCTGTCCCTGCTGAGGCCTGTCCAAATTGCAGAATTGTAAACAAATATGTGGTTATTGTTGTTTTAGGCCACTAAGGTTGGGGGCTATCCGTTATACAGAAGTAGAAAACTATTTTAGGGCTCCATCAGATGCCAGAACCGTAGCATGTCACACTCCACCATTGAAGTTTGAACGCGTTCATTTAGGGGAGGTGAGGTAAATGGATTCTTAATACATTCCTTGGTCAAGTAGACTCTGGAAGTGATTGATTCACTGTTGCAGCTTTTGAATGTGATTTAAAATAGGCTGAATAATACATCCTTGGTTTATCTCCCAGATATCTGAAGAATCATCAGGAGTTCGTGAAAATTTAAGGTCTTGGTGATTGAGCCAATAGTACACAATGCAGTTTTCTGAAGAAATCCTGATGTTTTACCTTCATCATTAAAAATCTAGATAATTGGTGCTTGAAGTTAGCTTCAGGTCAGTTTCAGATACAGTTTATGCTCCTGAGATTTCCTTGGATGCCACGTCCTGAACCCTTAGCTATTTATTCTACCTTAGCCACAACCAAGCCACCCAACTCCACTGCAGCCCACGTGGTTCTGCTCCCTGGGTCAGACCAACCTCTCACTGGGAGGGCTGGGTCACCCCCCTTGCTGTGATCCTGCGTCCAGGCCAACCATCCCTGTGCCTGGGAGTTCTGGTGCCTCCTGTCACTTCTGGACCTGGACAAATACCATACCACAGGGCATGGGGGTCTACCTTCCCAGAGGTCACAAAGGGGCTTGTATTAATCAAGGTTCTCCAGAGAAACAGAAACAACAGGGTGTGTGTGTGTGTGTGTGTGTGTGCGTGGGTATGTGTAAAACTGCCTACTATTCTCTCTGAATAAAATACAGTGTGAATTGGCATTCAGGTGCAGCCTCTTTTATTTAAATATCATTCTTGTCACATACCTGTCTGGTGCTTTGTCAGTGCTGATCTCAACACACTTATGTCCTGTTAAGATTATGACTCACAGAACTTTGACCAAATGAATGATTAGCATGGGTTTTCAGGGATAAGGAGAACAAAAAGTCACCCAGAACTTCTCATGCACATATCATATCACAATATGCCAAGGGCTGATTTGTACCCCAATTCTCATCAGCGATTTCCTCCTCTGTGAAGTACTAGTATCCACAACGGATAGTAACTGCTCTTCCACCATGCGTGCCTTTGTTAGTAGCGTCTACAATAGAGTCATTCATTAAAGGATTTGCCAATAGCTTTTTCAGTCTTCTCTCTGAATATGATTCTTGTCATTTGCTTTGCAACTATTGTTCAGCAATGCCATGACATGCACCTACTTTTAATGACTCATAAGAATGAACATAGGCATTGTTTTAATCTAGCAGCAAATTTTATTGTTTTCATATTGGAGGACATTATTTTCTGTTTGTTTTGGAATAGGACAGATGGTTGGTTCATATGAGTGGTCATGATGCTTTGTTTGAACATTACACAAAGGATACAGTGCTACTATTTGACAAAATTTGAAGGAGACAACATGCTGAGAACTAGAGAATAAACTGATGAATGACTATCATTCAATTTCAAAGATTTATCTTATTTCCTGTCTATACTTTTTATATTTGGTTACTTGTGGGAAATCAGTATACTCACAATTCACTTGTCGCAGCATGACTAGACTCACATTCTCTGTTTTAGATTCCTGGTCATTTTTTACATTTATTTGGTTGTTCTCAATAATAGCATTTATATTATTATTTTCATGACTATATTTACACTTCAATGAACCATTTTTATTTTATTTATTTATTTAGCCACACTGTGCGGCTTGCAGGATCTCAGTTCCCCGACCAGGGATTGAACCCGGGCCACGACAGTGAAAGCCCTGAATCTTAACCACTAGGCCACCAAAGAACTCCCTCAATGAACCATTTTGAAACTATTGTTGCCTTGGACATAAAATATTACAGAGAGTAATTTCAAAAGTGCAAACTCAGCAAATATAAACACTATTAAATGATATGAATATATGTTCTCTGAGATAAATTATAGCATATTAATTGAATATAAGCTGAAGGATTGAAGTAGTCCTTGTAACATTTTTACAACTTTAAGAATGTAATAATTACCACACGTGAAATGAGATTCGCGGGAAAATCCTATGTAGTTATATTAATACATCTCACATTTTTAAATGTATGTGCAACTGTTTATGAGGCTTTGCTTGAGGCTTTATGGTATGATGTTTCAGATACCCAAAGTTCTAAGACAGACCGCCATGCAGAGACTTTGAAGTAGGTGTTCAAGAATCAATAGAACCGTCTACAATGATGGAGATGTTCTGCATCTGCGCTTTCCAAATGTTAACCTCTAGCCATCAAGTGGCTGTCGAGCACTTGGCATGACTGAATTTTTAATTTTATGCAATTTTTAGTCATTTATTTATTTTTATTTTTTTGGCTGCACCACGTGGCTTGTGGGATCTTAGTTCCCCAACTAGGGATTGAACTCACGCCCTCGGCCGTGAAAGTGCAGAGTCCTAACCACTGGACCGCCAGGGAATTCTCAACTTTGATTCATTTAAATTGAAATATGGAGGACCACACAGAGTTAAGTGGCTCTTAAATCCTTCACCCACACTGAGAGCACAGATGGGTTGAGAGAGAAAGGATTGGAGAGAGCTATGATATGGATTCCCCGAGTGCCACCAAAGAGTAGAGCTGGTGGGTAGGTGCTCCTCGCTCAAGCCTAGTGAAACAGAGAGTGGGCTGGCTAGCTGCTGACATACAAATAAACTTTAGTGCGGCTAAGACTGCCTAAATGTTTCCCAAGACCTAGATGTGAGAGAGAGGTGAGGGTACCTCTCCACACATACTGTCTGATAGGGTTTCCTGGGGGTGTGGGTGATGAGGGCCTAGCAGAGACTCTGAAAAAAATCACCAGGTTCCCATGGGCTACAGAAGGAGTGAGACAGACAGACCAGACAGACCTGAGATATGATTGCTCAGATCAAGGAAGCTACAAGTGAAAGATCTCTGATTGGGACTTCTCTGAAGAAACCATGGAAGTTACCCACAAAAGGAAAGAGTCAGCTTGAAACACCTGCCAGGACAAAGTCTTCAAGGCCGTTTAAGGTCATTCATATGAGAAGTTTCCTGGCTTCCTTACTTCTTTCTCTTGCTCACTCCTCTCTCTGCCTAGGGGGTCAGCAACCATGGTTAGCAAGCACGAAGAGCCTAGACATTCCACTTCAACTAAAGGTGGTTTGCTGATGTCAAGTCATGGTAAGGATTTTTGTTTCCTAAAAGGGATCAGAAAAGGCGTGAGACTGCTTGAGGTCATTCAGAGGTAAAGGAAGGACTAGCTCCATCTAATCAATCTGAAGGGATTGTGAAAGGCAAAATTAAGTTGCTTTATGATTATAAGTGATGAGTCCAGCCTGTTCACTATACTAGGTATTTATGTGAACAAAACTGTTCCATCACTTCTCCCTCTGAAATGAATCACCAGAAAACCACTTGATGAAAAGGTATATATTAGACATGGTTGGAGCCCCACCCAGATCCTCTTTACTGGGTTGTCCAACGCATCCTTCAGCTGCTGTGCGTGTTGGTAGCAAACCACTCACAGCTGCACCTTTCCCCAGAGAATTGTTCTAGTCCAGAGAGAACTAGCTCATCCAGAGATGCCTGGGAGGTTGTTAGCCACTTACCAACCAGTAAGTAGCCAGTTGTTAGCCACTTACCAACCAGTAAGCCAACCAGTAACTGATTGATGTGGGGAACAAAGCTCTTTGCCTCAAGGGGAGACTAACTCTGTGATGCAAGACACATTCCAAAGCTCCCCATGGGATCCGTGTGAAGCTAGACTCCAGCTGAACCTATGGTTTTGCTTAGCTTTTACTCCTGGCCTATCCGGTTACCCTTCTCCCTTGCAGGCTTCTCCAGAGAGCACTGCTCAATAAATGACTCACCAGTCCCATCTCAGGCTCTACTTCTAAGTAACCAGACCTAAGCCTTTAAAAGTTATTAATTGTGTTCATTCTTTTCATTGATTTGCCTACAAGTTCCCAGATTTATAATTTTTATTGTCCAGTAAAGTTTTTTTTTTAAAAAATTAGGGGACCAACATTGTGTTGCCAACTTTTAGTTTTGCAAATAAAAATTAAGGGGAAAAAAACCTCTCTATGACAGACACCATTGGTAAGATATTAAAATCTCATGCTCTTCTTCCTTGTTTGTAGAATTCCAATTTTGTTCAGGTATCTAGCAGCCAGGGGATTCAGGAAAATTGGGCTCCCCTTCTGCAGCAAGGGGTGAATGTTGATCAGTATAAGCCAATTATGTAATCCCAACTCCCTTGCCAATGATTTGTTTAGGAGTGAGCCTTGACTTAGGTTTAGCCAGTGAGGTATAATGCAGGATTTCTGGGAAAGGTTTTTCTTACTCTTAAAAAGAGAGATACATGAAGAAAAAGTGCTCTTCATGGTAGGATTCAGGTTGTAGAGGTTGAAGCTTGTACAATTTGGGGGCCCTTTTCAAGGAAAAAGGTGAAAAATTGTCTTGCTTTTTCACAGTTTACAAAAATATAGGACCAGGTGAATGCATTGCTAGGGTCCTCTCCAGGACCTTGTAAGGAGCCTGTCAAAGTGAAGGGTTCTAAAGCTTAAGCTTCTTTAGTTTCATGGTAAATCACCCCTGGCAGCCTTTCTTTTTTGGACATTGTTGTCTTCATGGGACAACTGGAACTGTTGCAGCCATCTTGGGACCATGAGGAAAGCCAGCTTAAGGGGAGAAGCCAACACACAGCAGATGACACAGTCCAAGGATGAAAGGAACCTTGTTGGAATCACAGCACATGACTTTCCTTGGAACCCCTTTAAGTGCCAGCTTCTTGTATGAAAAATGATAAATATCTTTATTGTTTAGTCACTTTTCAATAATTTGTAGGCAAAAGCATCCAAAAGAAGACAACTAGCATCTACTCTCCATTGTTTCACACACATACACAAACACGTACACCCCTAAATATTTGGAAAGGAGATAATCTCAGAATATAGGATGGTCCTTTCCATCAAATTAGCTTTATGGAAAACTCAATTCATTATCCTCATTTTTCTAATTGGCTGTATGCCCAATGAAAATTTCACCATGGTATTTGGGAAGCAGTTGCCTAGACCAGTGCTACATGAAGCGTGGTCCGTGGGCTAGTGCCAGTCCATGAGCTGTTTGTTAACAGACTATAATGAGACAAGTACTGAAATTGAGAATGGGAATTTAGAAACCTTTTAGACAGTAATTTTGTTACAATTAATGAACCAATATTGATACATTATTATTATTAATAAAGTCTATACTCAGATTTTCTTAGTTTTCGCTAATGTCCTTGTCTATTCCAGAATCCCACCCAGGACACCATTGTACATTTAGTTGTCACAATGCCTTAGATTCCTCTTGGCTGTTTTTGATGGCCTTGACAGTTTTGAGGAGAACTGGTCAGATATGCTGTTCAGTGTCCCTTAATTGAGATTTGTCTAATTTTTCTCTCATGATTAGTATGTTTTTGTTTTTTAATTTCATTTTTCTAGCACAGTAATCCAATTTTATTGTGTTTTACAAAATTATTGGTCTGCAACAGATTAGACAAAAACCTGGTCCCTCATCACAGGTAGTTTGAGCAGCACTGGTCTAAAGCACTACTGTTCCAGCCTTAGCATTTAAAATTCTCAAACAATTTCTCCTAATGAAACTACTGGTTTGCCTTTGGATACCATTCTGTTCTCTGAATCAAAGTGTTAGGGGTGGGGATTCTCAGTTTGAATCTTAAGAAAAGGTAAATTACCTTTTTAAAAGATTATTTTTTGGGCTATCTATAGTGTGTCAGCAGATGTTTGATGGCTTACAAAGCTTTTGAAAGAACACACACAAATAAACTCTCAACTATGATGAAGATGAAATGTTTCTGAATCAAGATTGTAATAGAGAAGAACATATCTTTATGTTCTTCATAAAGTATTGATCTAACTCAGTATTCTAAGTATTTGATGTTTCTTTTACTTTAACCTTTGTATTCTATTGCTTTTGCTACAAGTTAAGAATTTTGCCTATAGCCTGAAATGTACAGGATAGACCATTCTCTAGGCTCTGACTTTTAAAGGTATAACACTTTTCCATTCACACAGAGAGAAAAAGTTGTAGATCAGAGAATAGCATTTGTCTTGTTGGAGGTTTACAGGAACATCATGACCTGACCTACGTGGACAGCAGCAAGAACAAAAGATTCTGACACCAAGAAGTTTGCAACAACAAAACCACATCCCCTCCCCTTTTAGATTAAAACAAGCTTGAATTCTAACTCAGGTAAGATGGTTCTTTGGGACACTAGTCCACCATCTTTTTGGCCTGTGGGCTTTCTGAATAAAGTCACTATTCCTTGCCCTAACACCTTGTCTCTCAATTTATTGGCTTGTTGTGCAGCAAGCAGTTCTGGGCAAGTGCAGCGAGCTTGGACTTGGTAAGAAGATCTTTACTCAATGGGTTTCTACTCAGTGCTCTGTGGTGACCTAAATGGGAAGGAAATCCAAAAAAGAGGGGATATGTGTATACAAATGGCTGATTCACTTTGCTGTACAGCAGAAACTAACACCACATTGTAAAGCAACTATACTCCAATTTAAAAAAACACAAAAAATAAAAAAATTTTTAAAACATACTATTTCCATCAGTTAAAAAAAAAAAGATCTTTATTCAAAGGGTTTCATACAATTTAAGCCAGAAGCCCTAGACGTATCATACAAACTAGAATATAGTCATAGTGACTATTCATCTACATTCTGCTTTGTTTTGCGTTGCCATTAGGTGTTTTGTTTTTGTTTTTCTTTCTCTTCTTCATTTCACTATAGCAAGCACCTTGAGCATTGACGGCCAAACTTTCTCCATTATATCACATTCCTCAGTAGGTTATCACTGTCATATTCATTTTTTTCATGCCTCCTCTGATATATTCATGTTGATGACATAAGGAGTCCCCTAAACCTTGCTGCTTTGGGGATTCTGTCTTTGATCCTCGTGTCTAGAATCCTTGTATAATGAACCTGCTTTGGGCTTTGATGATAAAAGCTTCACATGGTATGTGTTTCCTCTCTGGAACTTGATTTTTCCAGTTGCAAGATGTGTTTTAAACAGTGTATATAAACCATTGTATGCCACTTCCTTTTTTTTTTATTTTTGTAGTTCACGAAATTATAGGCAGTTTTTTTTTTCCTGTGTTTAACGTAACAGCCTTTAAATTTTGGTTTAGATCTCCTTTTTGCTTTTGAAGCTTTTGACTTCATTTTGAAAAGCTGGTTATTATTTCTTGCCTCACTCATTATGATGGACACAGCCACGAGCTTGAGTTCATTTTTGTTGGTTGTCCAATAAGTCAATTGAGTAGCCATGGAGGTTTTTCAAAAACAGTTTGCCTTAAGGCTTTTGACTCTCATTTAAAAACTGTGGTAAGACTTTCCTTGCCTCACATCTTGACCTTTACATAACAGTTGCCGACACAGAAGGATGAAGAAAAGCACATTTAAGACTATCTTTTCATTCATTCAGTGATGTTCACCTGTGAGATACTACTCCTGCCCCAGCATTGCTGGGCTTGCTTCAGAGGTAAACTGCTCCTGTTTATTGTGGGAAACGTGGGTATATTTTTAAATGTCCTGTCAGAGCCATTTTTTTCCTAAGTATGTTTCTTTAGAACCATTTTATTTTCTTGCTACAATTTTGTCTCTATTTGCCTCTGATCTGGAACTCTGACTTTCAGATGTCTGTTATGATTGGTTTCTTTATTTCCTTTCCTGTCTCATTTTAAACAACTCAAGGAAAGACAAATTATATATTCTTCTGTAGGTCTGCTAAGCCAAATGTGATTTTGCCACAGGGTTGTCTGTTCATTTGCTCATTTATTTATCCGCATAGTCAAAACATGTTTGGAGAGAGCTTGTTGTGGGGCAATGCTAGTGTGATGTATTAGAGATACAGTGGTGAAGACAGACAAAACCTCTGATAAGAAACTTTTCATGTAGTGGGAAAGAGACACATTAAATACATATATACGTACATAATTAAAGATGAAATTCTGACCAAGGCTGTGCAGAATAAGTACAAATGCAATTACCCTAGTTTTGTGATTAGAGATGGGGGGGCAGTAAAGGCTTTCCTTCCCTAAAGAAGTGACATTTAGACTGAGACTTGAGGGATAAGGGGAGCTGATCAGTGGAGGTGGAATGAAAGACCTTTCTACAATGAACCATATGCTGGACAAGTCTGATTTTCTTTGCTTTTTTTCTTTACCCTGGAAGAATTCACTCATTCAGCTAATATTGAGAATCCACTGTGTGCCAGGCAGAGATAAAAACGTGGTGTGAAAAGAATGTTGTATTAAATACTTTTTAATGGTAAAGAGAAATTCACTCATAGTTCTGAGATTGGTTTGGTCTCTAGAGTTCATTTCTCCTCTTCTTTATTTCAGCAGTTGATTAAGAAGATACTTAAAAGCACTAAGGATAGAGGGGTGGATTATAATAGTATCTTATTAATAATAAAGAAATAATTGTGAACTCATCAATAATCCTTTCTGGGTTTCAGTTCCTTCATCTTTAACATGATGAGCTGAACTAGATACTGTGCAAGGCTGCTTTCAGCTTCAAGTTTTGGTTAAGAGCCACTAGCTTTCAGTATTTGCCTGTGAGAAATAATTCTGACAGCATTATTACTTGGCATGTTTTGCATGATATATACAAAAGAATTACTTCTATGAATATAGTTTTGAATTATATGAAGATGTTTTCAAAATTTTATTTTAATTTAGCTGTCAGTAAATTTCTTATCATTATTTATTTCTGTTTCAATTCACCAAATATACTATTGCTTGGAAACTTGTACTCAAGGAGCACTAAACTAATCAAGTGTATATTCAGGCAAGTGTAATCAGTTATGTAGTTAATTATGTATATAGGCACTTCCGGGAAGATGGCGGAAGAGTAAGACGCGGAGATCATCTTCCTCCCCACAGATATACCAGAAATACATCTACACGTGGAACAACTCCTACAGAACACCTACTGAACGCTGGCAGAAGACCTCAGACCTCCCAAAAGGCAAGGAACCCCCCGCGTACCTGGTTAGGGCAAAAGAAAAAAATAAACAGAGACAAAAGGATAGGGACGGGTCCTGCACCAGCGGGAGGGAGCTGTGAAGGAGGAAAAGTGTCCACACACTGGGAAGCCCCTTCGCGGGCGGAGACTGTGGGTGGCGGAGTCGGGGAGCTTCGGGGCCGCGGAGGAGAGCACAGCAACAGGGGTGCAGAGGGCAAAGCGGAGAGATTCCAGCACAGAGGATCGGGGCCGACCGGCACTCACCAGACGAGAGAGGCTTGTCTGCTCGCCCTCCGGGGCGGGAGGGGCTGGGAGCTGAGGCTACGGCTTCGGTCGGAGCGCAGGGAGAGGACTGGGGTTGGCGGCGTGAACACAGCCAGCAGGGCGTTATTGCACGGCGGCTAGCCGGGAGGGAGTCCGGGGAAAAGTCTGGACCTGCTGAAGAGGCAGGAGACTCTTTCTTTGTTTCCTGGTGCGCGAGGAGAGGGGATTAAGAGCGCTGCTTAAGGGAACTCCAGAGACGGGCGCGAGCTGCGACTAAAAGCGTGGACCCCAGAGACAGACATAAGACGCTAAGGCCGCTGCTGCCGCCATCAAGAAGCCTGTGTGAGAGCACAGGTCACTATCCACACACCCCTTCCGGGGAGCCTGTGCAGCCCGCCACTGCCAGGGTCCCGGGATCCAGGGACAACTCCCCCGGGAGAATGCACGGCGCGCCTCAGGCTGGCAACGTCACACCGGCCTCTGCCGCCGCAGGCCCGCCCCGCACTCCGTGACCCTCCCTACCCCCGGCCTGAGTGAGCCAGAGCCTCTGAATCAGCGGCTCCTTTAACCCCGTCCTGTCTGAGCAAAGAACAGACGCCCTCCGGCGACCTACACGCACAGGCGGGGCCAAATCCAAAGCTAAGCCCCTGGAAGCTGTGAGAACAAAGAAGAGAAAGGGAAATCTCTCCCAGCAGCCTCAGAAGCAGTGGATTAAAGCTCCACAATCAACTTGATGTACCCTGCAACTGTGGAATACATGAATAGACAACGAATCATCCCAAATTAAGGAGCCGTGTGGATGAAAGGCTCTTGGTACTGCAGCCAGGAGTTAGTGCTGTGCCTCTGAGGTGGGAGAGCCAACTTCAGGACACTGGTCCACAAGAGGCCTCCCAGCTGCACATAATAGCAAACGGCGAAAATCTCCCAGAGATCCCCATCTCAACACCAGCACCCAGCTTCACTCAACGACCAGCAAGCTACAGTGCTGGACATCCTACGCCAAACAACTAGCAAGACAGGAACACAACCCCACACATTAGCAGAGAGGCTGCCCAAAATCATAATAAGTCTACAGACACCCCAAAACACACCACCAGACGTGGACCTGCCCACCAGGAAGACAAGATCCAGCCTCATCCACCAGAACACAGGCACTAGTCCCCTCCACCAGGAAGCCTACACAACCCACTGACCCAACCTTAGCCACTGGGGACAGACACAAAAAACAACAGGAACTACGAACCTTCAGCCTGCAAAAAGGAGACCCCAAACACAGTAAGATAAGCAAAATGAGAAGACAGAGAAACACTCAGCAGATGAAGGAGCAAGATAAAAACCCACCAGACCTTACAAATGAAGAGGAAATAGGCAGTCTACCTGAAAAAGAATTCAGAATAATGATAGTAAAGATGATCCAAAATCTTGGAAATAGAATGGACAAAATGCAAGAAACATTTAACAAGGACCTAGAAAAACTACAGATGAAACAAACAATGATGAACAACACAATAAATGAAATTAAAAATACTCTAGATGGGATCAATAGCAGAATAACTGAGGCAGAAGAAGGGATAAGTGACCTGGAAGATAAAATAGTGGAAATAACTAATGCAGAGCAGAATAAAGAAAAAAGAATGAAAAGAACTGAGGACAGTCTCAGAGACCTCTGGGACAATGTTAAACGCACCAACATTCGAATTATAGGGGTTCCAGAAGAAGAAGAGAAAAAGTAAGGGACTGAGAAAATATTTGAAGAGATTATAGTTGAAAACTTCCCTAATATGGGAAAGGAAATAGTTAATCAAGTCCAGGAAGCACAGAGAGTCCCATACAGGATAAATCCAAGGAGAAACACGCCAAGACACATATTAATCAAACTGTCAAAAATTAAATACAAAGAAAACATATTAAAAGCAGCAAGAGGAAAACAACAAATAACACACAAGGGATTCCCCGTAAGGTTAACAGCTGATCTTTCAGCAGAAACTGCAAGCCAGAAGGGAGTGGCAGGACATATTTAAAGTGATGAAGGAGAGAAACCTACAACCAAGATTACTCTACCCAGCAAGGATCTCATTCAGATTTGATGGAGAAATTAAAACCTTTACAGACAAGCAAAAGCTGAGAGAGTTCAGCACCACCAAACCAGCTTTACAAAAACTGCTAAAGGAACTTCTCTAGGCAAGAAACACAAAAGAAGGAAAAGTCCTACAGTAACGAACCCAAAACAGTTAAGAAAATGGGAATGGGACACACATATTGATAATTACCTTAAATGTAAATGGACTAAATGCTCCCACCAAAAGACACAGATTGGCTGAATGGATACAAAAACAAGACGCATATATTTACTGTCTACAAGAGACCCACTTCAGACCTAGAGACACATACAGACTGAAAATAAGGGGATGGAAAAAGGTATTTCATGCAAATGGAAACCAAAAGAAAGCTGGAGTAGCAATTCTCATATCAGACAAAATAGACTTTAAAATAAAGACTATTAGAAGAGACAAAGAAGGACACTACATAATGATCAAGGGATCGATCCAAGAAGAAGATATAACAATTGTAAATATTTATGCACCCAACATAGGAGCACCTCAATACATAAGGCAAATACTAACAGCCATAAAAGGGGAAATTGACAGTAACACATTCATAGTAGGGGACTTTAACACCCCACTTTCACCAATGGACAGATCATCCAAAATGAAAATAAATAAGGAAACACAAGCTTAAATGATACATTAAACGAGATGGACTTAATTGATATTTATAGGACATTCCATCCGAAAACAACAGAATACACATTTTTTCTCAAGTGCTCATGGAACATTCTCCAGGATAGATCATATCTTGGGTCACAAATCAAGCCTTGGTAAATTTAAGAAAATTGCAATTCTATCAAGTATCTTTTCCGACCACAACGCTATGAGACTAGATATCAATTACAGGAAAAGATCTGTAAAAAATACAAACACATGGAGGCTAAACAATACACTACTTAATAACGAAGTGATCACTGAAGAAATCAAAAAATACCTAGAAACAAATGACAATGGAGACAGGACGACTCAAAATCTATGGGATGCAGCAAAAGCAGTTCTAAGAGGGAAGTTTATAGCAATACAATCCTACCTTAAGAAACAGGAAATATCTCGAATAAACAACCTAACCTTGCACCTAAAGCAATTAGAGAAAGAAGAACCAAAAATCCCCAAAGTTAGAAGAAGAAAATGAATCATAAAAATCAGATCAGAAATAAATGAAAAAGAAATGAAGGAAACGAGAGCCAAGATCAATAAAACTAAAAGCTGGTTCTTTGAAAGGATAAACAAAATTGATAAACCATTAGCCAGAATCATCAAGAAAAAAAGGGAGAAGACCCAAATCAATAGAATTAGAAATGAAAAAGGAGAAGTAACAACTGACACTGCAGAAGTACAAAAGATCATGAGAGATTACTACAAGCAACTCTATGCCAATAAAATGGACAACCTGGAAGAAATAGACAAATTCTTAGAAAGGCACAACCTGCCAAGACTGAATCAGGAAGAAATAGAAAATATGAACAGACCAATGACAAGCACTGAAATTGAAACTGTGACAAAAAATCTTCCAACAAGCAAAAGCCCAGGACCAGATGGCTTCACAGGCGAATTCTATCAAACATTTAGAGAAGAGCTATCACCTATCCTTCTCAAACTCTTCCAAAATATAGCAGGGGAGGAACACTCCCAAACTCATTCTAGGAGGCCACCATCACCCTGATACCAAAACTAGACAAGGATGTCACAAAGAAAGAAAACTACAGGCCAATATCACTGATGAGCATAGATGCAAAAATCCTCAACAAAACACTAGCAAACAGAATCCAACAGCACATTAAACAGATCATACACCATGATCAAGTGGGGTTTATTCCAGGAATGCAAGGATTCTTCAATATTCAAATCAATCAACGTGATACACCATATTAACAAATTAAAGGAGAAAAACCATATGATCATCTCAATAGATGCAGAGAAAGCTTTTGACAAAATTCAACACCCATTTATGATAAAAACCCTGCAGAAAGTAGGCATAGAAGGAACTTTCCTCAACATAATAAAGGCCATATATGACAAACCCACAGCCAACATCGTCCTCAATGGTGAAAAACTGAAAGCATTTCCACTAAGATAAGGAACAAGACAAGGTTGCCCACTCTCACCACTCTTATTCAACATAGTTTTGGAAGTTTTAGCCACAGCAATCAGAGAAGAAAAGGAAATAAAAGGAATCCAAATCAGAAAAGAAGAAGTAAAGCTGTCACTGTTTGCAGATGACATGATACTATACACAGAGAATCCTAAAGATGCTACCAGAAAACTACTAGAGCTAATCAATGAATTTGGTAAAGTAGCAGGATACAAAATTAATGCACAGAAATCTCTGGCATTCCTGTACACTAAGGATGAAAAATCTGAAAATGAAATCAAGAAAACACTCCCATTTACCATTGCAACAAAAAGAATAAAATATCTAGGAATAAACCTACCTAAGGAGACAAAAGACCTGTATGCAGAAAATTATAAGACACTGATGAAAGAAATTAAAGATGATACAAATAGATGGAGAGATATACCATGTTCTTGGAATGGAAGAAGCAACATTGTGAAAATGACTCTACTACCCAAAGCAATCTACAGATTCAATGCAGTCCCTATCAAACTACCACTGTCATTTTTCACAGAACTAGAACAAAAAATTTCACAATTTGTATGGAAACACAAAAGGCCCCGAATAGCCAAAGCAATCTTGAGAACGAAAAACGGAGCTGGAGGAATCAGGCTCCCTGACTTCAGACTATACTACAAAGCTACAGTAATCAAGACAGTATGGTACTGGCACAAAAACAGAAATATAGATCAATGGAACAGGATAGAAAGCCCAGAGATAAACCCACGCACATATGGTCACCTTATCTTTGATAAAGGAGGCAGGAATGTACAGTGGAGAAAGGACAGCCTCTTCAATAAGTGGTGCTGGGAAAACTGGACAGCTACATGTAAAAGTATGAGATTAAATCACTCCCTAACACCATACACAAAAATAAGCTCAAAATGGATTAAAGACCTAAATGTAAGGCCAGAAACTATCAAACTCTTAGAGGAAAGCATAGGCAGGACACTCTATGACATAAATAACAGCAAGGTCCTTTTTGACCCACCTCCTAGAGAAATGGAAATAAAAACAAAAATAAACAAATGGGACCTAATGAAACTTCAAAGCTTTTGCGCAGCAAAGGAAACCATAAAGAAGACCAAAAGACAACCCTCAGAATGGGAGAAAATATTTGCAAATGAAGCAACTGACAAAGGATTAATCTCCAAAATTTATAAGCAGCTCATGCAGCTTAATAACAAAAAAACAAACAACCCAATCCAAAAATGGGCAGAAGACCTAAATAGACATTTCTCCAAAGAAGATATACAGACTGCCAACAAACACATGAAAGAATGCTCAACATCACTAATCCTTAGAGAAATGCAAATCAAAACTACAATGACATATCATCTCACACCAGTCAGAATGGCCATCATCAAAAAATCTAGAAACAGTGCTGGAGAGGGTGTGGAGAAAAGGGAAACCTCTTACACTGTTGGTGGGAATGTAAATTGATACAGCCACTGTGTAGAACAGTATAGAGGTTCCTTAAAAAACTACAAATAGAACTACCATATGACCCAGCAATCCCACTACTGGGCATATACCCTGAGAAAACCATAATTCAAAAAGAGTCATGTACCAAAATGTTCATTGCAGCTCTATTTACAATAGCCCGGAGATGGAAACAACCAAAGTGTCCATCATCGGATGAATGGATAAAGAAGATGTGGCACATATATACAATGGAATATTACTCAGCCATAAAAAGAAACGAAATGGAGCTATTTGTAATGAGGTGGATAGACCTAGAGTCTGTCATACAGAGTGAAGTAAGTCAGAAAGAGAGAGACAAATACCGTATGCTAACACATATATATGGAATTTAAGGAAAAAAAAATGTCATGAAAAACCTAAGGGTGAAACAGGAATAAAGACACAGACTTACTAGAGAATGGACTTGAGGCTGTGGGGAGGGGGAAGGGTAAACTGTGACAAAGCGAGAGAGAGGCATGGACATATATACACTACCAAACGTAAGGTAGATAGCTAGTGGGAAGCAGCCGCATAGCACAGGGAGATCGGCTCGGTGCTTTGTGACCGCCTGGAGGGGTGGGATAGGGAGGGTGGGAGGGAGTGAGACGCAAGAGGGAAGAGATATGGGAACATATGTATATATATAACTGATTCATTTTGTTGTGAAGCTGAAACTAACATACCATTGTAAAGCAATTATACGCCAATAAAGATGTTTAAAAAATTATGTATATAAATTTCTTTTTGAATCCATTGCTGTTTAAACCTTGAGATTTAAAATGGTTATTTGGAACTGGAAAGCAAAATTTAATGCCAGGCTTTAGGCATTTTCCCCTTCCTGCTCAATTGCAGAAAATTACAAGATACCAAATCTTGGCCTCTTAGTAGAGTTATAAAATGTTACACTTTCCATATAATCCTTTGTGTATGTGCACACATATATACACATATATTGTTTGAAGGGATATGTAGATACCATTTAATGTATTACAGTTTTGGCCAGAAACAAAGCCTCTGCAAAAGCCTCTGCAACAGACAGAGAGTGCTGTAGCCTTTTGCCAATTTTAAACGTGCTTCTATTTCTCTTCTGATTTCTGGCTGAAACACGAGCCACCTTTATCTCTGCATAGATGTCACCAACCCAGCTGCTCGCTCATCAAATTAATTAATAAAGATTCCAAATGAGTCATAATTTCATCTAAGGAGTAATTTTGGCAAGAGTTACTCCTTGATGACTTGGCTGAACTCTCTTGCTTCTCTTTATCCAAAGAGAATATTAGTCTTAGAGTCCTGGCCTCATTCCTGCAATGTATCCCTGTGGACCACCACCTGCCATTGGGTAGGATGGGAGGTTTCTCTATCCACTCTAAAGATGGCAACACAGAGAAGAAAACCCCTACTATACTCACAAGGGAAAAATAAAACTAATAACTGCTTAGATGGGAAATGGGTTTGGGGCCTGATAAGTCAGGATTAGAATACAACTTTCATCTGTTATTTGCTATATAACTTCAGTATCCCCGTCTAAAAATGGGGTAATGATACTGCAATCCACATGCAAGTAGTCCTTGTTGGTTGCCCCATGCTTTCTTAAGATCCATTCAGTATATTGACATTTCTGGGAAAAAATAAAGCAAAATCCACATTGAAAAGTGATGAAGACCTATGAGGTTACTCAAGAAGTGAGGGGATTACATTGCACAACACCCAGCAAGGGTCTTTAAAACTCCTCTTTAAACACTTACTTTCCCCTAGGTTTCAGTACCTATATCAATGTTCATGTGCATTAGTTAGGGTAGTGATAAGTTACCATAACAAAGAGTCCCAAAATGCATTGGTCTAAAGAAAAAAAGGTTTTTCTCTGTCTTGCAACAGCTAGGATGTAAATCATCCAGGTGAGCAGTGCAGCTCTGCTTCCTTGTTATTCAAGAACCCAGGTTCTTTCTAAAGCCCTTCATCGACAACATCTGCATAATAAAAGATGGATTCCAGATGGAGGGAAGAGAAAAGAGGGTGTGGAGGAGGCACAACTCTGTGTCTGAAGACCCAGGCTCATAAACGTATATTTCACTTCTGCTAACATTTTATCATTAAGTTGTTAACAACTTAATCACTTGACCACACCTACTGTAGCAGTTTGCAAATTGGCTGCAATTCTTAACCCTGCCCCGTACTCAACCCTTTTCATTGTGACTCTACAGCTCCTCTGATCAAGAGGCAGAGTTTGTTTCTCTTCCTCTTGAATCTGGCCTGGACTTGTGATTTATTTTTGCTGGTAGATGATGGCAGAAGCAATGCTATGGCAGTTCATAGTCTAGATTTTAAATGCCTTCTACTTTCTCTCATGGAGTCCTTTCCATCTGCCATGTGAAAAATTGAACAAATCCATGTGAACAAATCCAACTAGCCTGATGGAGGATGAGAGACCATGGAGCAGAGATGAGCCACTCCAGCTGAGCCCAGCCCACATCACCGACCCACAGAATTATGAACTAAATAGATGGTTATTTGTTGAAAGTTGGGTACTCTGGGAAGCAGATGCTGAGATGGAGTCAGGAATACAAAATACCTGTGAGGACGTCCCTGGTGGTGCAGTGGTTAAGAATCTGCCTGCCAATGCAGGGGACATGGGTTCGAGCCCTAGTCTGGGAAGATCCCACAGGCCATGGAGCAACAAAGCCCGTGGGCCACAGCTACTGAGCCTGCGCTCTAGAGCCCACAAGCCACAACTACTGAAGCCCGCGCGCCTAGAACCTGTGCTCCATAACAAGAGAAGCCACCACAACGAGAAGCCCACCACGCTGCAACAAAGAGTAGCCCCTGTTCGCCACAACTAGAGAAAGCCCATGCACAGCAACGAAGATCCAAAGCAGCCAAAAATAAATAAATTTAAAAAACCATGAAAGAAAAAGGGAGCAGGGTTTGGCAGGGGGGCCATCAGAGCATGATGTTCCTAACAAGACTCCATCCGCCCAGTAAGGAGCTCCAGAGCAATGACTGCCCGTTAGGGGAGTCCTGCATTGGACAGAAATGGCTAGACCTTTGTACCAGTGCCTTGCTCAGTCACCGGCTAGGTGCTACCCTGAGAAGAGAATGACCTCAGTGTGAAAGCTGTCAGCTAATTCCACTTCTTGCTACCAAGCGGTGAGTCCTCACTCAAAGAAGAATCTGAATGGTGCATCTTCATATATGCCACATTGTTTTAAACCACCAAGTTTTAGGGTTGTTTGTTATGCAGCAAAAGCTAACTGATTCACATAACTGCAAGGGAGGCTGGGAAATGTTATTGAGCTGGGCAGCAAACAAAGGCATCACCCTTTTTAAAAAAGAGTGTGAGTGTAGGCATGAGTGCAGGTGTACATAAATGCTTATAAATCAATGTTTACCCTTTATTAGCTATCTTATGTGATTTATGTAGTTGTGAAAATTAGAGCTAATATATATAAAGTATCTAGTAAAGTGCTCAGAGGTGGATCCAGGTTTTGTGGGGCCAGAAGCTTATATAATTTGCAGGTCCCTTTTCAAAGAAAAAGAATACAAAATTACAAAACCAAAATTAAGTTCAAGACCTTGGATAGGTCCTTTGTAAATGAGAGCCTGTCATTAGCTTTATAGTAAACCTGCTCCTGATGATGCCTGACAGGTGATAAATGTTATAAAGTGTATGTTATTATTTGTCCAGTGAAAATAGAATCACATAGCCATTAATTTATTGGTAGTCAGCATTTGCACAAACAAGGTGTCATCAGGTTCACTTAGGTGCAAATTCCATACCAACTTCAATTTCCTTCTGAGGGGACTAGGGGGTCCTTATCATAGGCAAAGGCCACTCATTCTTTTGTCTTTCCATGCTATGAACCTGTGAAAGGGGAATCTGCAGCCTTGTGAAGCAGAGTCAGACTTTCACTCTAGAAGCTGAAAATATCAGAAATGCACTTCCTGAGCCTCTCTTGCAGCCAAGACAGTGCCAATCAACCAGGGCACATGACCTAGACCTTGAAATGAAAATAACTGTGAGGAAGGAGCCCAGACGAAAGCTGTCTGGTAGCTGTTTGGACACACAGGTGCAGTGTCTCTGGCAACAGTGCCCAGTGTCAGATGTCCAGTGTTGGTGGGGCAGAGGTGCAAGTTACAGTGGCTGTACCTAGGGGCAGCACCAGTGAGTATAGATCCTGACCTGGGTTCACAGCCTCCCCCAAATTCCATGAGATGTCCAAAATCTTTTCAATAGATTTCCTTTCCTGCTTAAATTAGCCAGAGCAGTTTTCTCCTGCTTGTGGCTGAAACCCTGACTGACATATTATACATGGGTTTTTAATTTCAGCCCACACAACTGGGGAGCAGGAAATGTTCCCTTTCACTTTGGGAGAATTCTTACATCTGGAGATGCTGTGGAAAGAAGACTGCGCTTACATGAGAATCCGTTGAAAAGCATTTTCCTCGAGTCAGATTACTCATTTGATGTCTTCTGTCATTTACTTGCTATATGACCTTGGGCCACACAAGAAACTCAGTTTTTAAAATGTCTCTAAAATGTCACTTATAATGCATACACCTGTGGTTGGTGTAAGGCTTAAATGTGATAGCATATGTGAAAGTGATCTTTAAATTGTTATGGAGTTAAATTTATTTTTAAATATTAAAAAATCTACCGGGAGGGTGGGAGGGAGGGAGACGCAAGAGGGAAGACATATGGGAACATATGTTTATGTATGACTGATTCACTTTGTTATAAAGCAGAAACTAACACACCATTGTAAAGCAATTATACCCCAATAAAGATGTTAAAAAAAAAAGAAAAAGAATTATGTCCAGGGGGGCGGAATATTGTATCATCTATGAAGTGGCACATAATCAGTGGGAAGGTCTCAGCATCGCTAATGTATGACAAATAAAGAAGCACATGGTCTCCAAAAAAAAAAAAAAATCTACCAAGGGCTTCCCTGGTGGCGCAGGGGTTAAGAATCCACCTGCGAATGCAGGGAACACGGGTTCGAGCCCTGGTCTGGGAAGATCCCACATGCCACGGAGCAACTAAGCCTGTGCGCCACAACTACTGATGCCCACGCACCTAGAGCCTGTGCTCCGCAACGAAGAGTAGCCACCGCTCGCTGCAACTAGAGAAAGCCCACGGCGCAGCAACAAAGACCCGACACAGACAAAAATAAATAAATAAATAAGTTTATTTTAAAAAAATCTACCAAGCTCTTGCTCTAAAACTGATACACTAATTCCTCCTTTGGATAGTTTGGATAGTAACGAAAGTCAGTTTGTGAGCTTATACACATTCTTCACATAATCTGAGCTTGTTCCATCTTGTTTATATAGTTAATTGGTGGCATTTACTATGTCAAATGTAACTTTGTAACTTTCTTCTTCCTATATAAGTCCTAGGAGTCACCCATCTCAACAACTCAGGTATTTTTCAAAATCGGTGAAATTTTATCATTTGGGTTCTTAAATATAATGTAGGAGAGAATAATAATTTCATGATCATTTATTCAATCCACAGCTTGGTCTTAGCTCTTTTCCATTCTTAGTTTGGAGTTTCAGTTTCTCTTTGGAGTTTCCTTCTGGAGTTTCAAAACTTGGTCAGAGAACTTGGATGAACAGGAAATCAGTCTCAGAGAGAGTAGATTTAAGTATTTTCGTAATTATTCTTGAGGTTCTTTGCAAAACATTGTTTTGCTTTTATATAATACGTACTCATTACAGAGAAATTGGAAATATAAATAAGAAAAAAATTTTTAAATCCCATTATTACTACTTTGGCATTTAGTTGTCTATTGTTAGTTATTTATTTTTTGTATCCATTGCTGCATAACACATGGCCCCAAACTTAGTGGCATAAGACATTTTATGATGCACACAGAGTCTGTGTGTCAGGAATTCAGACAGGGGACCAAGGAGTGACTTTTCTCTGTTCCATGATATTGGGGCCTCATCCGGCAAGAGAACTGCTAGTGACTCACGAGCTGTGCCTGGAATCATCCGGTGGCGTCTTCACTCACAGATGTGCTGGTTGCCCTGGGATGACGCAGAGGCCAGACTCGGCTGCAATTCTTTTTTTAAAACTTTTTTTTTTTTTTTTTTTTTGCGGTACGCGGGCCTCTCACTGCTGTGGCCTCTCCCGCCGCGGAGCACAGGCTCCGGACGAGCAGGCTCAGCGGCCATGGCTCACGGGCCCAGCCGCTCCGCAGCACGCGGGATCCTCCCGGACCGGGGCACGAACCCGTGACCCCCGCATCGGCAGACGGACCCTCAACCACTGCGCCACCAGGGAAGCCCTCGGCTGCGATTCTTGATTGGAGTCTGGAGCATCTAGGTTTGGCCTCCCTGTATGATTTGGGATTCTCACAGCATGGCGGTTGGTTTCTGAGAAGAATTATCCAGAGAAAAGTTCAGGAGAGTGAGCATTCCAAGAGAACCAGGCAGAAGCTCCCAGACATTTTATAAATTAACTCTAGAATCCACATAGTGTCACTTCTGCTATACTCTTTTGGTCAAAACAGCCACAAGCTTGCCCAGATTCAAGGGGAAGGGGACACAGACCCCACCATTTAATGGAAGAAGTATCAAAGAATTTGAGGGCCAAGTTTAAAACATATATCATGTAAGACTTTTCTGTATGGCTTACACAATAGACTCATATACACACACATATATATTAAATACTTTTTTTTCCTACCACACCACGTGGCTTGTGGGATCTTAGTTCCCTGAACAGGGATCAAACCTAGCCCCCCAGCAGTGGAAGCACAGAATCCTGGTGATTGGCATCTGGAGTGGGGGCAGTCTTGCAGGACTAAGCCCTAACCTGTGGGATCTGACGCTATCTCCAGGTGGTGTCAGAAGTGCGTTAAATTGTAGAACGCTCAGCTGGTGTTGCAGAGAACTGTTTGGTGGGGGGAAAACCCTCACATATCTGGTGATAGAAGTGTTGTTGAGTGTGGTAGTAGTATGAGAGTAAAAGAGATACACAGAAGAACTGAGTTTTTCCTACACAGTAGTGGTATCTCATTGTTTTAATTTGCATTTCTCTGATGACATGATGTGGAGTATTTTTTCAGATGTTTATTTGCCATCTGTTTATCTTCTTTGGTGAGGTGTCTGTTTAGGTCTTTGGACCATCTTTTAATCAGGTCTTTGCTTTCTTATATTTTAAGAGCTCATTATATATTTTGGATAACAGTCTCTTATCAAATGTGTGTTTTGCAAATGTTTTCATCCACTTTGTGGCGTGTCTTCTCATGCTCTTGACTCTTCTATTTTCAACCTGTTCCTTTTGCACTTAACAGTGCATCTTCTACTTGATTGTTTTTCACATCAGGCTCCATTCTGAGAGGGTTGCTTTCTTGGTGCACATACTCTGGGCACAGGCTGGTGATCTCGGGTTCAGATAACTCAGAGGGCTTCCCTGGTGGCTCAGTTTTTAAGAATCCACCTGCCAATGCAGGAGACACAGGTTCAAGCCCTGGTCCGGGAAGATTCCACATGCTGCAGAGCAACTAAGCCCGTGAGCCACAACTACTGAGCCCACGTGCCACAACTACTGAAGCCCACGTGCCTAGAGCCCATGTTCCTGCAACAAGAGAAGCCACCTCAATGAGAAGCCTGCGCACCACAAAGAAGAGTAGTCCCCGCTCGCCGCAACTAGAGAAAAGCCCGCATGCAGCAATGAAGACCCAATGCAGCCAAAACTAACTAAATAAATTTATTAAAAAAAAATAATACTTGTAGATATTCTTTACTTAGGGCTTTGAAAGACAAGAGGGAGATTAGTTGAGATGATTGAATCCATATTATGGAATAAACTATGTATAGACATAGCTTATATGTAACTGTACGCTATATATAGAGTTATAATAATTTACAGGTGTAATTAAATGACTCTTTATTTTTTCCATTTTCTGCATAGTACTTATCTCCAGCTCAAACATTATGTTTCGATCATTTATTTTCTACCTCTTACAATAGAATGTAAGGGCTAAGATTACAAAGATTTTGTTCTGTTCATCACTGTGAGCCTAAAACAGCATCTGGCACATAGTAGCCTCTGTGTTCACATTTGATGAATAAATAACTCTGGGGTCCTGTATCCTTCAGATATTGGTGAGACCTTAAGGCAGTTGTAGCTAGAGGAAATGTGTCTGCCTTGGTTCTAGGCCAATCTCTTGTCTTCTCATCTTCAGATCTGCCTGTACCTTTCTCCAGATCTATCTTGTATCAAGTGATGACCGCATCACTTTATGCCATCAGCAGAAGCCTTCATTGCAAGGAATCCTTTGTTCCCCCATCTGAAATTGCTCAGAGTGCAGATTTAAAGTACAGAGTATCCAAGAAATGTATTTTTATGGCTCTAGTTATAATATATGTGACTCTAATTCTGCAAAATACTTGTTACAGCTGCCAGGAAATGCCCCTGAATGCTGGCCGTCAATTACCTTCTGCAAGTGCTGTGGCAGCTGGAGGAGTCTCAGGAAGAAGAGAACAGCTTTCAGTCTCTGCCTGGAAAATCCTCCCTCCTACTCCCTCTGCTCAGGAGACCCCCTGTGCATTGTCACCTTGGCTAGGCTATCATAACTGGCTGGGTGAAAAATAAAACACATTACCTTGCTAGGGCTCCTATTTATATATGCACATGTGGTCCATATTGTGTATTAGGCATAGCAGAAGATACTCATTACTTTCTAATAGATTGTTATTATTGTTATTGATTGCATCACTGTTAGTATTTAGGGTTAATAATTAGGAAATATGTGTCTCAAAAGTTACATGACACCAAAGAAGATATACAAATGGCCACTAATCATATGAAAAGATGCTCCACATCACTAATCTTAGGGAAATGCAAATCAAAATTACGAGATACGATTATCTATTAAGATGGCCGTTATAAAAGTTTTTAAGAAGAAGAAAATAAGTGTGGCAAGGATGTAGAGAAATTGGAACAGTCATGCATCGCTGGTGGGAATGTAAAATTGAATTGTACATCCACTGTGGAGAGTGGTATGGTGGGTCCTCAAAAAATTAAACATAGAATTTAATCCAGGAATTCCACTTTTGGATATATACTCCCAAAACTGAAAGCAGGGACTCGATCAGATATTTAGACACCAATGCTGATAGCAACATTCACAATAACCAAAAGGTGGAATCCAACCAAACGTTCATCAACAGATGAATGGATTAAAAAAACGTGGTATGTACATACAATGGAATATTACCCAGCTTTAAGATGGAATGCAATTCTGACACATGCCACACGTAGATGACATGCTAAGTGAAATAAACTAGTCACAAAAGATCAAATACCGTATGGTTCCACTTATAGGAAGTACCTAGAGTAGTTAAATTCATAGAGACAGAAAGTAGAATGGTTGTTTCCAGGGGCTTGAGGAGGAAAAGAACGGGAAGCTATTACTTAATGGGTACAGAGTTTCAGTTTGGGAAGATAAAGTTCTGGTAATGTATAGTGGTGATGGCTGCACAACAGTGTGAATGTATTGTACTTAATGGCACTGAACTGTACACTTAAAAATGGTTAAGATTGGGCTCCCCTGGTGGCTCAGTGGTTAAGAATCCGCCTGCCAATGCAGGGGACACAGGTTCGAGCCCTGGTCAGGGAAGATCCCACATGCTATGAAGCAACTAAGCCCATGTACCACAACTACTGAGCCTGTGCTCTAGAGCCCGCGAGCCACAACTACTGAAGCCCACGTGCCACAACTACGGAAGCCCACGCACCTAGAGCCCATGCTCTGCAACAAGAGAAGCCACCGCAATGAGAAGCCCATGCACCGCAATGAAGAGTAGCCCTCGCTCGCCACAACTAGAGAAAGCCTGCACGCAGCAAAGACCCAACACAGCCAAAAATAAATAAATTTATTTTTTAAATTATTGTTAAAAAAATGGTTAAGATCAGGGCTTCCCTGGTGGTGCAGTGGTTGAGAGTCTGCCTGCCGACAAGTTCGTGCCCCGGTCCGGGAGGATCCCACATGCCGCGGAGCGGCTAGGCCCGTGAGCCATGGCCGCTGAGCCTGCGCATCCGGAGCCTGTGCTCCGCAACAGGAGAGGTCACAACAGTGAGGGGCCCGCCTACCGAAAAAAAAAAAAAAAAAGGTTAAGATGGACAATTTAATGTTATGTATCGTTCACCACAAGAAAAGACCCTCCAAAACACTTTGTCACCGTCTGGCGTCCCCAAGGAAAATAAGATGGAATCTAGGTGATAAGGTCTAACCTCTTCCTTTGTGCTTCGTCTAGTTTCCCTCACTCATAGGTTGCTACATCCAGAGGCCTTGCACCCAGCCTTTCACACCAGAGTTCCTGGTGCAAAATGGCCGTGCCACTCGTCCGGCCGCGTGCAGAAGCGCTGCGACTGACACTCAATTCAAGATGGTGGCACCCGGCACTTCCACTTTGATCTGGAGCCTGAGCAGCGCAGCTGTGCCTGGTCCTGAGAGAACTCCGCCCCCTCCCCCCTGATGAGATCCCTGTAAAGCAGCCACACCTAACGCCTGTCGGGAGAACGTGTACTCTAGAGCAGGAGTTCCCACCTCTCCATTCTTTTTTTTTTTAAATTAATTTATTTATTTTTGGCTGCCTTGGGTCTTCATTGCTGTGTGCAGGCTTTCTCTAGTTGCGGCGAGTGGGGGCTACTCTTCGTTGCAGTGCGCAGGCTTCTCATTGCGGCGGCTTCTCTTGCTGCGGAGCACCAGCTATAGGGGCGCGGGCTTCAGTAGTTGTGGCTCGCGGGCTATAGAGCGCAGGCTCAGTAGTTGTGCCCCCCGGGCTTAGTTGCTCTGTGGCATGTGGGATTTTCCCAGACCAGGGCTCAAACCCGTGCCCCCTGCATCGGCAGGCGGATTTTTTTTTTTTTTTTTTTTTTTTTTGCGGTACGCGGGCCTCTCACCGTTGTGGCCTCTCCCGCTGCGGAGCACAGGCTCCGGACGCGCAGGCTCAGCGGCCATGGCTCACGGTCCCAGCCGCTCGGCGACACGTGGGATCTTCCCGGACCGGGGCACGAACCCGCGTCCCCTGCATCAGCAGGCGGACTCTCAACCACTGCGCCACCAGGGAAGTCCTCCATTTTTTAATCAAAGAAAAAAGCTTTCCTTTGCTTCTGAACCAAACTCTGTCGTGTTCTATGGCTGCAGTAACACCGAGCAGGAGTTCAACTCGAAAAGGTCAGTAACAACATTACATACAGCTGCATCTATTTCCATACTGAAAATGTAAATGAAAAAGAAGTAACAATAGTAGGAAACACTTAAGTTTACTGTCTGTCAGGCACTTTTCTAAGTGCTTTATATGAATTCATTTAATCCTGCCAACAGCCAATGAGACAGGTTTCATTATCATCTCCAATTTACAGCTAGGGAAATAGAGACGCTGAGAGGTCAAATAACTGACAAAGGGTCGCACAGCTAGCAAGTGGTGAAGCCAAATCAAACCCAGCCCCCCAGAGAGACTCTCCCCCTCCTCACTGTGGCACATTGCCCCTCTAATCCCATAACATCCTAATATGAGTGCCGGGTTAACACATAAGTCCTCAAGGAGAGAATATAACCCTGCCCCATTAACGCAAATGAAACAGCTAACTGAACGTCATCCGCTGCTGCCGCCATGGCTCTATCATTCCCCCATTTCACAAGCTCTCATTTTTGAGAAGGCTCGAGGCCTTCGGGCAGTGAGGACTGTCGTGGCCCGCGCCCGGGTTGGAAGAAGAATTTCCAGACACGAAGTATTTTAGAAAAGAGTGAGTTTACTGAGAACAAAGAGCAGAGCTAGTGAGGGGCGCTGCAGATACAGCGGGCCGACTTCCTGATAGACCGGGGAGAGCCGACCCCCTTTGTGGGCTAGTGGCCAACCTTTATAGCCTCAAGACAAAGAAAATTCCTGCTGGCGGATGGCGTTAGGTGATTGGTCAGGGTGCTACAAGGTTGCTACATGGGGAATATTTTACCTACTATGGAGCTGGGGGGCTGTCCGGTTTAGATTAGGAGAGCCCATGGCAACAGTTGCTATGGGGGCTCGGTTAATTCCAGAATTTTTGTCCTGTGTCCTTGAGGTAGGGTGTCCTTGATGTAGGGCTCCACAAGGACTAGACTATTCTAAACTGTTCCTGCGATTGGACTCAACAGATTGTTTGGCAAACACCGACGTGTGCCCTGCGCGGGGATCCTCTGGGATATCCTTAATTTTTTTTTTTTTTTTTTTGCGGTACGCGGGCCTCTCACTGCCGTGGCCTCTCCCGCCGCGGAGCACAGGCTCCGGAGGCACAGGCCCAGCGGCCATGGCTCACGGGCCCAGCCGCTCCGCGCATGTGGAATCCTCCCGGACCGGGGCACGAACCCGCGTCCCCTGCATCGGCAGGCGGACTCGCAACCACTGCGCCACCAGGGAAGCCCCTTAATTTTTCAATTACGACATGAGCATTTCATCTTGTATTGGCTGGTACACAGTAAATGGAGCAAGTGAAAGCCAGCCGATTTCCAGAGTGGCAGAAATCTCAAAAATCCCAAACGAGAATCATTTAGTTCTCACATTCTGTGGCATTCTCTCGCAGAAGTACAAAAAAGCAGCACTGACATGCCATTTCCACTCTCCCATCTCTGATGGACATGCACTCTGGAAAGAAGAGCAGGAGGCACTGGGCTATGCCTGGGAGATTAGCCATGAGGATTGTGGTCTCTGTTGTGCTTTGATACGATTTCAGCGTCTCTCCATTAAGAGTAGCAGAATTGAGTCTAACCATCATACTTGAAATTACCTTACTTTACAGAAGCCATCATCTGTGAAACTTCAATTTTTCATTGTGATAATAGTAAGAGTGGCATTAATTGAGAGCTTACTAAGTGCCTGGCACTATACTAAGCACTTTATGCATCTTATCTCATTTCCACCTCACAACAACTCTTTGAGAAGTATTCTTACCTGCATTTTACAGGTGAGGAGGCCCGGAAAGTTTAAGAAACTGCCGAAGTCCACACATCTGCAAAGAGACAGAGCCAGGATTCAAAGCAAGGTCTTTATGAATCTGTTGCTCGCGCTCTTAACTGCTTAGTTATGCATTTTGTTTTAAAAGAAGACTGCATTTACCTTAATTCTCTGATAGATGAAAAGAAACACCGGTAGGATTTTGTTAGGTTGAATGATGCGAAAGGGTTGTTTTTGTAGGTCAAAACAGTAAGATATTGGCAGTTTCATAGAAGCCAATCTAATAATTCATAACTGAGCAACGAATGAATTTTCTTTTTCATATCCTGAGCATGCTAATGGGTTAATGTGCACAAAATTATGGATCACTGTTAAGCTCTGGCATCATCTTGAAAACGTAGGTGTCGTTTGATAGCTCTGTTGGAACCCTGGGGCCACCCTCCTCCGTATAAACGTTATAGAAAAGAAAGTCCCCGGGGAGAGCAGGGCTACCGAATTCTTTGTGGGCCACATATGGGCAGAGAAAGTGCTCTCTATACTGCCTTTTTAGGGAGATGATAGGCGCTGCCTGTGATGGGATGCTTCAGGTTTTTAGTTTCTCTTCTCTCCAAATAGTATTTAAATATTTGCATTATTTGGAGTGTTAAAGGTTACCTCTGAATATCTCTTCACTTCATTATCCTATAGTGGCAATTACAATTTTAATACACACACACTCTGTGTGTACACATATACATAGTTTAGTTAATGTTGATTAAGAAAAACTCTCTTCCTCTCAAAGCAGTGCATTTCTCTCTTCCTTCTCATTTATATCAAAACAGCCTAAAATAGGTCTTTACGATAATACAATAGAATACTGAAGTTTTTAAAAAGGAAGGAAATTCTGACACATGCTGCAATATGGGTGAACCTTGAGGACATTATGCTAAGTGATATAAGCCAATCACAAAACAATAAATAATATATGATTTCACGTATATGAGGTATCTAGGTAGTCAAACTTATAGAAAGCAGAATGGTGGTTGCCAGAACCTTGGGGGAAGGGGAAAATGGGGAGTTATTGTGGAATGAATATAGAGTTTCAGCTTTGCAAGAAGAAAAAGTTCTGGAGAGTCATCGTACAGCAATATGAATATACTTAACACTACTGAACTGTCCACTTAAAATGGTTAAGATGGTAAGTTTTGTGTTATGTCTATTTTACCACAATTAAAAAAAAAGATTGATGTTTAAAAACAGTCCAGTTTTCCCAAGATTTCTTATTAGTATATGGGACGATGTGTGAGTTGTCTATGAAGATTATTTTCGAATGCAAAATAAAGACAGTAATTGACTCTTCTTTTTAAACTAGTCCTTAAAAGCTCTCTGAATAGAAAAAGCTTGTTGACAATTTTTCATTTAATGCCAGATTTGCTACATTTTACATATAAGCAACTACAGGCTTTGAATATAGTTGTTGTATGCTCTTTCCAGCACAAACATGGAGCTTTAAAAATATATTGACAGGGCTTCCCTGGTGGCGCAGTGGTTGAGAGTCCGCCTGCCGATGCAGGGGACACGGGTTCGTGCCCCGGTCCGGGAAGATCCCACATGCCGCGGAGCAGCTGGGCCCGTGAGCCATGGCCGCTGAGCCTGCGCGTCCGGAGCCTGTGCTCCACAACGGGGGAGGCCACAACAGTGAGAGGCCCGCGTACAGCAAAAAAAAAAAAATATATATATATATATATATATATTTATATATATATATAGACAGTGGGTTCTCTCATCAGTTTAATGGCCTAAGGCAGAATTTCATACTGTTACACATTTTTTAGGAGCATAGCAATTCCAAACACAAGACTTTTTATCCTTTCCTCCATGCTCAAGTATCCTAATGAGTAGCTTCATGAAAATCAGGACCAGATTTATATCTTATTTAAGCTTTAATACTGCTAACTGAAAGTGTATCAAAGATTTTTGCTCTTTTTTTTTTTTTTTTCTCTTGTTGAGGTGACAGGAAGTTATGTCTTTGTTCTTAAAATGCGGGAGGATAAAGAGTATTTTATATAACTGTTCAGGGTAACACTTAAGCCTCATGGCTAATCCTGTGTGCATGGAAGCTCAGTGGACAAAGGTGCAGGTGTAAGGGTTAGGAGCTTAAGAGAAGTCACAGGTGTTTTACAGGAATAAGATAATTATGATGTGTCACAAATGAAGAGGTCGGAAAGTCAAATGCGATGGACAAAAAGAGCACAAAGATACTATCTGTAATTATGAAGCTTCAAGATCAAAGAATCTAAATATTTACTACTCATTGTTGAGTTAGCTCATAAATCATTTGAGGTTGTGATAAGCTGCCATAACAGAAAATCTTATTAGAGGAGTCAAAAAATAGGGGATAATTTTTCTCATTACAAAAAGCCCAGAGGCTTGTGGCTACTGGCATTGGTTGAATAGATTAAGCTGTTATGACCATTGTCTGAGTCAGTGGACCTCAGGCTTTTGGGCCCAGAACCTCTTTAGAGTATTAAAAATTATTGAGGACCCCCAAAGAGCTTTTGTTTATGTGGTTATATCTATTGATATTTGCTGTGTTAGAGAAATTATAAGTTTCAAAAATTATTTATTAATTCATTTGAAAATAATAAGCCAATTACAAATTAACATATTTTGTGAAAAATATACTTTCAAAACAAAAAGAAAAAATCAGTGAGAAGATTGGCATTGTTTTGAAATCTTTTGAATGTCTGACTTAATAAAGAATAACTAGATTCTCACATCTCCTGCAGTCAATCTGTTGGGCCATGGTCATTTGGTTGAAGTATATGAAGGAAATCTGATCTCACATAGCTACATAGTTAGAAAAAAGATGACCTTGAAAATGCCCTGAAAAGGCCTAAGGACCCCTGGGAGTCCTTAGGCCACACTTTGAAAACTACTGGACTGGATGATTCTTTTCCTCATGTTTGTTGCCTCCTAGTGAAAAGATGACTATTGTACCTCTGGTTTTTGTTTTCGAAGCAGAAAGAAGAGGGAAAATATAGGGATTTCTCATAAGGCTTTTCTTCTCTGTAAATTTCCTCTTCATCTCATTAATCATAACTGGATAATAAACAATCATCAGACCTATCATTAACCAAGGGGTGTAAGAAGATCATGACTGATTTAGAACTGGGACCACCCTGGGGCTGGGGTAGGATTTACCATCTGTGAAATTAAGAGCTTTCCCTCAGATTTAGCAGAAAATACAGGATGTCCAGTTAAATTTGAATTTCAGAAGTCAGAGTGGCCATCTGCTTCAGGAGAACTGTCTCTATGAGGCAGGATGGCTGCTGAAGGTGGGATTAGGGGATGCAGAGAAGAGAAATCAGCTAGCGGAAAGCAGCGAGCAGGAGTTTGTTTCTGGGCTTTCACCACCCACGGGTGCAGAGAGGGCCTCTGTGCTGCAGGTGACAGAAGCGTGGCCAGCACAGCATAACCGAGCAGAAACAAAGAGGAGAGGCCAGTCTGCCTGGCAGCATAGAATGTTAGAGGAGCCCTGCAGGACCCAGTCCTGAGGTTTGGTCCCTGGATTCCAAGTGCTGAGGAGGACAGACAGGCTATAAGAATGCAGTCTCACTGTCCCCACCCCTCCTTTCCAATCTCTCTCCCTTCCAGGTCAGAAGCAGTTATATTTGCATTTTCTACTGGTGAATCTATATTTATCGATCTTCAGATTTCAGAAATGATCACCGCCTTTTCAGTACTAATTCTCAGTACTAATTTATGCCTCAATAAGGTTGTAAGGAAGCAAAACCAATGGAAACATGATGCTTTTTTTTCCTTTTAATTGGGGTATAGTTGTTTTACAATGTTGTGTTAGTTTCTACCATACAGTGAAGTTCCCTGTGCTATATAGCAGGTTCTTATTAGTTACCTATTTTATACATATTAGTGTATATATGTCAATCCCAGTCTCTCAATTCATCCTTTTTTTTTTCCTTAAAGCAAATCCTTTCCCTGGGCAACAACCAAGTGGCAAAATAAATTCTTTTAATCATTCATTTATTCACTTAACCTATTTTATGTGCCTTTTCTATGCCAGGCTCTAAAGGTGAGCTAAAGGTGAATTAGACGTGGTCTCAGACTGTTAGTAGAGGGAGGGAGCTATGTAAAGAAATAACTAATAGCAACAAAAAGAAATAATGCTAATAAAATCTTTAGTAGAGAAATGAACGAGATAACATTTATTGTCAAGCATTGAATGAAATGCTCTATATTAAGGAAATATATCAAATTCAGTAATTAATATCAATAATCAAATTTAACCCTCCTGATATGCATATGTTATAAGCATTATTATTATCTTCATTTGGTTAGCAGATGAGAAAACTGCTTCTTTCTGCTTCAAAAACAAAAACCAGAGCTCAGAGACATTTAAAGATTTGCCCACATTAGTAAGTAGTGGGGGTGGGATTCAAACTGGTGACCTCTGGCAGGTGAGGAAAGGTTTCAGTGAGTAGGTGATCCTTGAAAAACAATTAGGTGTTTCCTAGTAGGAAGGAGAGAGGGGATGGTTTGAGGGTAGGGCAATCCAGGAAAGAGGAGAAAGTGTAAGTGGGTGGGAGACAGGATGAACCCAGGCTGTGGGGAAGCAGGGAGCAGTTCCGAGAAAGCTGGACATGGGCAGGGTTTGGTGTGAGGAGTGGGGGAAGGGTGGTGAAGAAGGCAGGGCAGAGCACAGGGGCCTTGAGTCTTACTGAGGAACGGCGGGTTTGTTCCATCAAAGGTACTTAGGCAGGGGACTCACAGGATCAGATGTGCATTTCAGAAAACTTACTCTGACAGCAGTGTAGAGAAAGGACGGCAGGAAACTATTTGTCTCCCTGGCTCAGGAGACCAGGAAAGTAATGCCACTCCTGAGAATATAACTTAGAGAAACTCTCAAAAATCTGTTCAAAGAGAGGGATGCCAAACTGTTTGCATTAGCAAAAAAATCCTAAATGTCCTTCAACAGAGAATAAATAAATAAATTGTGGTATAGTCACATGACAAAGTACCACATGGTAGTTAATGTGACTGAATCAGGGCAACGTATGTCAACAGGAAGAAAACATGAAATTGAGTGAGGCAAACAAGTTGCAGAGGGTATGTAAGGTAGATGTCATTTTAGTCAAATTTTAAAACCTACAAAGCAATGCTTTAAATTGTTAATCAATTCATAAATATCTAGAGAAAACATACATGAGATTGATAACAGCAAATTCACGAGAATACGCTGGGGAAGGAGGGACTTGGGAATGGGGGACAAGTTAGTCAAGTGGGCTTAAATATCTATATCTATATTTACAATGAAATCTACATCTATATCTATATCTTCATTTCTTTAAATAAAATGGCAGATAATGACAATGTTAAGATTTTGATGACACTGGTAGTCAGAACACAGTTCATTACATTATTCTCTATACTAAGCTGTATATTTCACATATAACATTAAAAAAAAAAGTGGATTCAAAAGTGTACGCTTTCTCCGACAAAAAGAAAGTAAAGAAAGAGAAAGCAGCACTCAGGCAGTAGTATAGTCCAGAGATAGGGGGCTGGGAGACCACTGCAATGTTCAGGCAAGAGGTGATGGGGGCGTGAACTGAGGTGGTGGCAGTGGGAATGGAGAGGCCATGAGAGATGGGAAGTAGGTGACTGTGGGTTGATGGGAAGTGGGGGAAAGAGTAGAATCCAAATGTCTTCCAGCATCGAGGTTGCGTTACTGGGTGGTTGAGCAGGTGGTGGGACTAATCACCAAGAAAGGGAACATAGGAGAAGAAGCAGGTCTGGTTGGGGGTGGTACGTGGAGATGGCTTTCAGACACGTTCAGTCAGAGGCACTCTCAGGAAGAAGCGTCGGATACGTCATTTGATATTCACACCAGGAGTTCAGGGTCCGGGGTAGAAATGGAAATTTGGTTATCACCGGCATTTGGGGGAAACCATGAAAGTAAATAATGAGATTACAAGTCTTACTGTAGGAATAAATATAGATGCATAATGTGGATGACGATGAAAATAAATGTTAATGGAAGGTGAAGTCAGGTATGAGAAGTATGATATGTAAGTAAAATATGAATCCTAACTTTTACTCATTGTACTTGAAACTTTTAAAAGAAGTAGTAACCTGCATCCGACAAATTACATGTCTATGATCCGAAATATGTGTCGTCTTAACCCCTCATCACCATGAAGAGGAACTCACTAAGGATCCTCGGAAAGTCTGACCTCTCTGCAGGGCAGTTTGGAACCAGCAAAAAGGCATCGCTAAATCACCAGTGGAAACCGACCTGATGCTGGTAAACCAGTCAATGCTCAGAATCACCTAGGGAACCTAGGTAAAAGCAATGCAGAGTCCAGACCGATCAGCTGGAACCCTGGAGCTGGGGCCCGGGGATCATAATTTCAAAAAGCTCTACAGGTCAGGCTGGTCATCAGGACATCAGTTGGTCATCAGCTACAATATCAGCTACTGGGCAGCAGCTGTCACCTGAAGTGGAGCCTGTCCATCTCCATCTGACTTCTCCTCCATTGGGACCTTGAGCTCAATGTCTTTATGTCTCAGTTTCCTTAACCATAAAATAGGAACAAAAATAGTACCTACTCTTGGGGTAGTGGTAAGGATTAAATGCATTACTTTATGCCAAGTACTTAAAATAGTATCTGGAATATGTAAACATGCAATAAAAGATACTTACTATAACTATTATTTTTATTAATATATGTGAGAAGTGTACTGGGATACCATTCTGCTACTATTTTTGCTAACTAAAATATTCTAATGATTTTAAAAAAAGAATAAAATTCTACGCTCAACTTGAGTCCTTTGTACTAAGATCTTCACTGCCCCTGTCTTCTAAGCCTCCTGAAGTAGTTGCCTTATCTCTTTCACTTCTTTGGCACAGAAAATTAACCTGAAGATATTGGAAGCCTGAAAGCATATTTTATGCATGAACTGGTCTGTGAGAGTTTTGGCATTTGAAAGAAGATGGATTTGTATTCAAATGGCTCTTATTACTAGCCAGGTGCCTCAGCAGACCCTGATGATATTCGGAGTTTCTGGCAGTTTCAGAGGAAGTATTTCCATGGTTAAGAAACTTGCTTCTGAGCAAATTTAGTTTGTTAGACTTCACGTCCATGCATGCCCTGAAGACCTAATTATACAGACTTCCTGAGGTAGATGTATCATATTACACCCACATTTTTGAATTATTACAGTGCATATATTCAATAGATTCTTAATCCAAATTGGTTCATAAAGGTGAAAAAGAACACGTCTATTATAGACATACTCTTTAGCAATCTTACTAATCTCATAATAACCATGCACCTTGAGTATATATATATATATATATATATATATATATATATATATATATATATATATATATTTTGTGTGTGTGTGTGTGTGTGTGCGGTACGCGGGCCTCGCACTGTTGTGGCCTCTCCCATTGTGGAGCACAGGCTCCAGACGCGCAGGCTCAGCAGCCATGGCTCACGGGCCTAGCCGCTCCGCGGCATGTGGGATATTCCCGGACTGGGGGACAAACCCGTGTCCCCTGCATTGGCAGGCGGACTCTCAACCACTGCGCCACCAGGGAAGCCCTGTACCTTGAGTATATTTTATGAATATTGTGTTGAGTCATTTTGAGAGTTAGAATTCCTCTACATTGAAAGTTAGTAGTTTTAATTTCATGAGAAGGTAATACATCTAAGATTTTGCCTGTTAAGTGGTTATTTCCAAATCATTACTAAAGCACATTTAAGAGCTAAACAAAAATGTAGCCAACTGAAAGAGGGCATGAAATGACGTAACACTGAAATTTCAACACATTAAAAATGCTCAATATCACTGTCAATAGGGAAATACAAATTAAAACTGCAAGGAAATACCACTACACACCTATTAGAATGGCTAAAATCAGAAACGCTGACAACACAAAGCGTGGCCAAGGTTATGGAGAAAATAGAACACTCACACATTGCTGGTGGGAATGCAAAATAGTACAACCACTTTGGAAACAGCTGGACAGTTTCTTTTAAAATTGAACAAGTATTAATATTTGACCCAGCAATCCCACTCTTAGGTATTTACGTAACTAAGAGAAATGACAACTTATGTTCCCATAAAAACCTAAGTACAAATATATATAGCACCTTTGTTCACAATTGCCCCAAACCGGAAGTGACCCAAATGTCCTTCAGTGGGAGAATAGATAAATAATCTTCCACATATCCATATGTTTAAGGCCAAATAATGGCACCCTGGAAGACAACCATGTCCTAAACCCTGAAACCTGTGAATGTTACCTTATGTGGCAGAAAAAGGACTACACATGTGATTAAGAATCTTGAGAGAGAAAGATTCACGTGTATCCTTATAAGAGGAAAGCAAAGGGAGATTTAACTCCAGACAGGTATAAGAGGAGGTACTGCAACCTCAAAGGCAGAGATCAGAGTGATGTGGCCATAAGTTAAGTACTGGTGGCGCCCACCTGAGGCTGGAAGAGAAAAAAAAGGATTCTTTGCTAAGGCCTCCAGAGGCCTTGCCAACACTTGATTTTGGCCCAATAAGACTGATTTCAACTTCTGGCCTCCAGAAATGTGAGAGAATACATATCTGTTGCTTTAAGCCACCATGTCTGTGGTAATTTGTTATAGCAGCCATAGAAAATGAATACCCCGTACAATGGAATACAACTCAGTGATAAAAAGGAATGAACTATTGATATACACACTAACATAAATAAATTTCAAAATCTCATATGCTTAGTGAAAGAAACCAGACTCAAAAGGCTATACGCTATACAATTCCATTTATATAACATTCTTGAAAAGAGATAGTCATTAGTTGCCAGGGGTTAGGAGAGGTTGATTACCAAGGGGCAGCCTAAAGGAGTCTTTTTGGGACGATGGAACCCTTCTGAATCTTGATTGTGACAGTGGTATACACTTTATTTGTCAAAACTCATAGAACTGTACACCAAAGAAAGTAAATTTTGCTGTGTGTAAATTTTGAAATAAAATTTAGAAAAGAGGGGCTTCCCTGGTGGCGCAGTGGTTGAGAGTCTTCCTGCCGATGCAGGGGACACGGGTTCATGCCCCAGTCCGGGAAGATCCCACATGCCTCAGAGCTGCTGGGCCCGTGAGCCATGGCCTCTGAGCCTGAGCGTCCGGAGCCTGTGCTACGCAACGGGAGAGGCCACAACGGTGAGAGGACTGCGTACCGCAAAAAAAAAAAAAAAAAATTTAGAAAAGAACTCAAGCTTGAGCAACCAGGAAAAATGCTGAAGTGTTAAACTTTCAAAGGGAAGTTGAAGTTCCTTTTAAAATATTGTTGCTATACAGGGCTGTGAATGAGAAGCAAGGAAATATTGGACGATGTTTACAAAAAATGCTAATTTAACTTCAAAAACACTGTAAATACCTCTTTTCTGACTTGCAGGGTCCAAAAACTTAAGCCATATGAGATGCACAGTCTTGTTACAGTGTGCTTAATGAAATGATTGAGGGCAAGCCATACAGAATAGAGTAACTGAGAATTCTAGGAGTACAGCTGTACCATTTCAAACTATCCTGGTCCCTGCTGAAGTCTTATATCACCTGGTGGCAGCTTATTGACATAAATATTGCTGGAGACAATTCTGGGTCCTGTGATGGGCTGAGTCTTCTGGGATAGCAGCAAAGATTCCAGGAATCTCTGGGTTAGTTGACACTTATCTCGATGGCCTTATCCAGGGAGATTGAGCCAAGAATATACCATACACGCAAGAACTCACTTTCAACCTCTGTACTTCTTAAGACTGGAATTCTCTGCTGTTTCCCTGTTTGACCTAGCCCTCACCTCATTTCTCTGCAGAAGATAAGAATTTTAACTGGCCCCCGTTTTAGAAACAGGGTTGGAAGGATAATGGAAGTCAATTGAGAACTGCATTATATTTGAATTAATCTCATTGCAGGGTGTGTTATCACTGTTTAGTTTTTTTTTATGGTAAATGGGTCTAATTCATTATTTTTGAGAGCAATTAGAGAGCTGGCCAGTTATGTTAAGCCAGTCCTAGTTTGAGAAGAAAAAGTGTTGTTATCTTAAAATATGATGATCCTAAGCCTGTTTTGCTCTCAGATCTATTCCTCATTCTTCTGCTCTGCGGACCTATTTCCTAGGCCCTTATGTCAGTTAGACTCTAGCTGAGTTTGGCCAATGAGAGGCAGAATAATGGCCCCCAAAGATGCCCATGCCCTGATCTCCAGAACCTGTAAAAGTATTAAATGTTATATAGACATAGAGAATAGACTTATGGTTACTAACGGGGAGGGGAGGTGGGTGAGGGATGGACTGGGGGTTTGGGATTAGCAGATGCAAACTATCATATATAGAATGGATAAACAACAATGTCCTTCTGTATAGCCCAGGGAACTATATTCAGTATCCTGTGATAAACCATAATGGAAAAGAATATGAAAAAGAGTGTACATATATGTATCACTTTGCTGTGCAGAAGAAATTAACACAATATTGTAGATCAACTGTACTTGAATAAAATAAATTTAAAAAAAATTAAATGTTACATGGCAAAGGGGCCTTTGTAGGTGTGATTAAGGTTATGGACCTGAGATGGGGAGATTGTCCTGAATTATCAAAGTGGACTCACTCTAATCACATGAGCCCTTAAAACAGAACCATCTCTGTCTGGGAAGAGGACAGATGAGTCAGAATGGGTCTGAGAGATCTGAAGCATGAGAAAGACTTGATCTGCCATTGCTGGCTTTGAAGATGGAAGAAGGGGGCCATGAGACAAGGAATGTGGGGAGCCTCTAAAGGTTGAGAATCATTCTTATTTGATACCCAGTGAGAAAACAGGGACCTCAGTTCTATACTTGCATGGAGCTGAATTCTGTCAGCAACCTGAATGACTGTGCAGGTAAATTCATCTCCAGGGCCTCCACAAACAAATGTAGACCTGCCAACCCCTTGATTTAGGGTTTGCGAGGACCCTAAAAGGGGGACCCAGCTGAGCTGCACTGTAGTTGGACTTCTGACCCACATAAACTGGGGCCCCTGGGTTCTGTAATATCAGTTCTTCCTCTTGTCCCTCCAGCTTGAGTGTCCTAAGAGCTTCTTGCTGTTACTATTATCTGAGATACCTTCCTGTCACTGAAAAAAAAATGCGAAACCTAGAAGATGAGAATTATATTTTATTCAGTGGACCTGCTGAGGACTTGAGCCCAGAAGACGGCTTCTCACATAGCTCTGAGGGACTACCCTGAAGAGGTAAGGTAGGAGCCAGGATATATAGGAGTTTGGCAACAAAAAAGATTACTGTTAATTAAGGAAAACCAGAAATCTCAAGTTAATGAATGTAGCGCTTTTCTTTGTATAGGAAGGTGCAAGAGTCTGGGCTCATCCAAATCATTCCTTTGATATGCACCTTAACTACCTAGGGCCAGTATCCTGCTTTTCTCCTTCCTGAATTCCTTCTCAGGGTGCAGAGTCAGGGGCAGCTGCAGTGGCTGATGGCTTGAGGGCCACCACATCCTTTGTTTACTGAGATGGCAGATGACATTCTTCATCCACATTCCGTTCCTTGTTCCACTTCTCAGCCTGTTCTACCTCCTGTGTTACCAACTCACTGTGGTAAATTCCTTCTGTTTTAAATACTCCAAGTGATTTTAGTTTCCTGATTTGATTCTGAGTGATAAATACAGGATAATTCTGGGGATTTTTTGGTTCTTTTTTCAGTGGTGGTCAGAAGGGAAGTACAATCATTTATTCATTCAACAAACATTCATTGGGAGTCTATGCTATGTATCAGTGTTGAACAGGGCAGACAAGGTCCTTGACCTCAATGAACTTTACATTGCAGTCAGGCAGAGAGAATTTTAATTAATAGTCAAAGTAAAGTGTTAGTATTATGATAAGAATAAGGATCTGTAAGAACATAAAACAAGGGGTTCTTTAATCTAAGAGCTAGAGAATGATTCTATAAAGAGGAGATATTTAATGAGATTTGAAGATTGAGTAGGGTTATCCAGATGATCCAAAATAGTTAATAAGTTTGGGATGGGGCTTTGCTGGAGAATAGGAGTAAAACAACCCTATTTTATTCTGCCGGAAAAGTTAAACGAGAAAAAAAAAATCCTGGACCTAATATGCAATTACAGAATAGAGGCAGGATCCAAGGTTAATATCTAAAATCAATCACTTTCCTATATATGAGTAATAAACAAGTGTAATTTGAAATTTAAAACTCATCATTTACATGAGCACCCATCAAAATAAAATACTTGGGTGTAAATCTAACAAAATATGTACAAGATTTTTATGAGGAAAACTACAAAACTGTACAAAATGTCAAAGAAGAACTAAACAAATGGAAATATTTCATATTCATGGACAGGAAGACTCAGTATTGTCAGGAGGTCAGTTCTTCCCAACTTGATCTATAGATTCAATGCAATTCCAAACAAAATCCCAGCAAGTTATTTGTGGATATAGACAAAAGCTGATTCTACAGTTTGTATGGAGAGGCAAAAGACCCAAAGTAGCCAACATAATATTGAAAGAGAAGAACAAAATTGGAGGATTGACACTACCCAACTTTAAGATTTATGATAAAGCTATAGTAATCAAGATAGTGTGTGTTGGTAAAAAAAAAAAAAAAAGACAAAGAGATCAATGGAATAGAACAGAGAGCCCAGAAGTACAGCCACATAACTAAAATCAACTGAGCTTTGACAAAGGAGCAAAGATAGTCTTTCCAACAAATGATGCATCTACGTGCAACAGCAAACAGCAAAAAAGAATCTAGATACAGACCTTACACTCTTTACAAAAATTAACAAAATATGGATCAGACCTAAATGTGAAACACAAAACTCTGAATTCCTAGAAGACAACATAGGAGAAAACCTAGATGATCTTGGGTGATGATAACTTTTTAGATACAACATGAAAGGCATAATCCATGAAAGAAATAACTGATAAGCTGGATTTCATTAAGATTAAAAACTTTTGCTCCATGAAAGACACTGTTAAAAGAATAAGAAGACAAGCCACAGACTAGGAGGCAATATTTGTAAAAGATACATCTATAAAGGACTATTATCCAAAATATACAAGGAAGTCTTCAAACTCAACAATAAGAAAACAAACAACCTGATTAAAAAATGGCAAAAGCTCTTAACAGACACCTCACCAAAGAAGATATACAGATGGTAAATAAGCACATGAAAAGAAGTTCAACATCATTAGAGAATTGTAACTTAAAATGAGATGCCACTACACACTTGTTAGAGTGGCCCAAATCCAAAACATTGACAACACCAAATGCTGGTAAGAATGTGGAGAAAAAGGAACTCTCATTCATTGCCGGTGGGAATGCAAAATGGTTCAGCCATTTTGGGAGACAGCTTGGTAGTTTCTGACAAAACAAAAATACTCTTACCATATGATCCAACAGTCACATCCCTTGGTATTCACCCAAATGAACTGAAAATTTATGTCCACACAAAAACCTGCACATGGATGTTTTATAGCAACTTTACTCATAAGTGCCAAAAAGAAGCATGGAGATGGATAAATAAACTGGTACAACCAGACAATGGAATATTAAAAAGAAATGAGCTATCAAGCCATGAAAAGACATGGAGGAAACTTATATCCATACTACCAAGTAAAAGAAACCAATCTGAAAAGACTACATATTGTGGAATTCCAACTATCTGACATTCTGGACAAGGCATAACTATGGAAACAGTAAAATGATTAGTAGCTGCTAGGAGTTAGCAGAGAGGGAGGGATGAATAGAGCACAGACGATTTTTAAGGAAGTGAAATGATTCTGTGTGATACCACAATGGTGGATACGTGTCATTATACATTTGTCAAAACTCATAGAATGTACAACACCAAGAGTGAGTTTTGAGTGATAATTTAGGTTCATTGATTGTAATAAATGTCCCACTCTGGCGAGCGTCGTTGACAGTGGCAGAGGTTGTGCATGCATGGGGACAGGGAGTATATGGAAACTCACTGCACTTCTGTTCAATTTTGCTGGGAACCTAAATAAAACTGCTCTGAAAAAGTTTATTAATTAAAAAAAATTCTGTATGCTACTTTAGTGAAAAGCCTGAGTAGTGCCATCTTTGACAATTTGCTTTCTCGGCCAGGACACACGGCTCTCAGGGAAATTCCTCCTGGAACCACTTTGGTATCTGACCTTATTTAACTTGGATTCCAGATCAGATGTCCGAGTTATATCTTTTTTACGCATTCTTGAGAAATACATAAAATGAAAAACGCACTTTTTTCTGAATCAAATAAATAATGCACCCAACAGGTACCCCTGTCAATGTAACACAGAACTGTTAATCTAACAAATCAACTTCTAGCAATTTATTATGAGAAAATAATTATTTAAAGAAGTTCAACACAGTATTGTTCATAATAGTAAAAATAGGATACAGTTTAAATGGAAATCAATTATATAAGCGAAGCATATATATATATACTGTTCAGCAATGAAAAATGTTGATGTAGATCTATATTTATTGACATAGAAAGATGCACACAGCATCTACCAAGAGAAAATAGCGGAAAACCATATACATGTCGGTGTGTGTTCATATGCAGTACCCCTAGGTGGTAGGTTTTAGAGTGTGTGCCAGTTGTCAACTTATTGCCTTTCAGCTTCAAATTCATAGTTCACTCCCTGTTCTACAAAAATGGAGATACATTTTTTGCCTTTGCCAGCTGACACCTGTGGTAAACTTCATCAGTACAGGAAGCTGGAGTTTCATTGCAGGTGGGAGGGATTTTTCTCCCTTGTTCCAGTGTATTGCCTTGGCAGGCTCCTGTGGCCAAAAGCTTCCCCAACGGCCCCACCTGACCCCTCCAGTGGTTTTGCAACAGAATGCTTCTGGCTTCCCCAGAAGCCTAGAGAGCAGATTTTGAGCAAGGTTCGACAGCACAGCAACTCAGTAACTTCCCTGCCATCCTGTGGTGGTGGGTAGGGAGGGTCCTTAAGCCTTCTATCTCAGACTTAGAGGTTGTGGCTGCTCCTTATATATGCCCTTCTTATATTCTTTTTCTTAAAATTAATTAATTTATTTATTTTTGGCTGCATTGGGTCTTTGTTGCTGCGAGGAGGGGCTACTCTTTGTAGCGGTGCGCGGGCTTCTCATTGCAGTGGCTTCTCTTGTGGAGCACAGGCTCTAGGCACGTGGGCTTCAGTAGTTGTGGCACATGGGCTCAGTAGTTGTGGCTCACGGACTCTGGAGCACAGGCTCAGTACCTGTGGCACACGCTCCGCAGCATGTAGGATCTTCCCTGACTGGGGCTTGAACCCATGTCCCCTGCATTGGCAGGTGGATTCTTAACCACTGTGCCACCGGGGAACTCCCCCTTCTTATATTCTTTAGAGTTCTCTTTGTTTCTTACTAGCTGAATCCTTGTTAGTCCAATTCCCTTCTATAGTTAATCATTTTTTATATCAAATTTTTCCTTGCTTAAAAAAACCCACCTACATAAAATTATATGTAACTCTACTCTCCCTGTGATAACCATCATTAACATCTTGGTGCATATACTTTAAGCCTTTTTTTAAAAAATAAATGTGTATGCATGTATTTTATGTGTATATATACATATGTAAAAACTATGTCCATATGTAGTTTTTACAACAAAAGATAAAGCACGTTATACAGGTTGCTTTGTGAGCTTTTTTTTACATCAATATTTGTAATGGTTGCAAAGCACTTCACTTGGTATATATACCTTAAATTGTTAAAAATTTCCCTAGTTTGGGACCCTCAAACTATTTCTAATCTTATGTCATTATAAACAGTGATGCAATGAATATCTTGTGCTGGAAATCTCTTGTTTATTTGTCCAGATTTACCTTCTACTCTTCTCTATCCCACTCTCAGCTCCACTCTCTTTAGGGAGTACATTAACTTGTTCCTTTGCTCTCTGGCTTCCTGTCAGGTTCAGACAACACAAAGGCCCAGCAGGAGACTTGAGGAAAGGACAAGAGTGAGATCAGAGCATTCATCCTGGCTCCTTCCTTGTTAGGTCTCCTAGAGCTAGCTGTGCTCCTCAACTGAAAGTCATTATCCTCAAGGTGGCCAACCCTACACAGTCCTCTCTTCCCAGTTCTCCTAACCAGTCCTTCCCTTGTCCTTTTTTACTGGGCCCAATGGTGACAGCTCTGCTGCTGCTGGAAGCCCTGGGTACCTGCACCATTGTTGTGGTTTTCCTATAAGTCATCCATACCATTGTAAATTAACCCCATTCAAATTATCCTAGTTGTTGTTCTCTCACTAATATAACCTTTGTGTTTAAATCTTTATGTATATCTTTAATTATACTCTTCAAGTAAATTTCAAGATGAGGAATTTGCTAAGACACTGGGTACACCTGTTAGAAAAGACATGTATGCATTTTAGATGGAATGTCTATAATCTTGGTGATATAGAGAGTCACCCTTTAAAATGTGTAATCTATACTCTGGATCCAACCAGATGAGGATATACCTAAATATTTAACAAAGATAAGAAATTGGCAAGGAAGACAGCCCAACATTTACCTTGGTCCCTGAGAAGTTCTGGAGACCTCAAATCTTCCTGAGTGTTTTAATAAACCTATTTTGTGAAGTATTACTAAGATCCAGTTAGAAAAGGAACAAAGAAAGAAAATACAATTAGTTAATGTTGGCTTATAGAGTAGAATAAATAAGCCTTCCACGTGTCAGTTATTATCTGGGCTTTTGAGACGGCATTCATCAAATTTCTAACATAGGTAGTCCAAATTTGTCTTCATGTTTCAGTTTCAGGCCCAATCCTCATGACGATGATTTCTTATACCTGAGTTTTTCTGAGACAATGAACAATTTAAAACAGGTGTGGCAGATATGACTTTAACAAACTGAGGAGACAAGAAATATTGTACCTTTTACAGGTTACACCATATGAAATTGATGTTTTGTAAGTCAAAATTGTTACATACCATCAATTTCATATGCGTTACCCTAGTAATTTTCTCTAAATCAATTTGCCACACTGGCTGGAAAGATAACCTTGGCCATTTGCAGGTTTTCTTTACACCTCCCCCTTCATCTATGACTGTCCTCCATCCAACCTCCTCGTCTACCTGAGAATACGTGAAAGTTCCAGGGTGAATGGGAGTTTGGGGAAGGGGACGAGCATCTGGTCAAGTTGATGCTGTGTCTTCCATGTCCTCTGCCTCTGTTCTTCCTAGGCCGTGCTGGGAGCATGGAGATCAAGAGACGCTGCCTAGGGATCTGCCAGCCTAGGCGCACTGGTCAGCGGTTTCTTCTCTGGGGTCTTACTTATTGCTTCCATAGTAAGTAGCATAGCTGTGATTGCAAAAGCGTTTCCAGATGACCATGCCAAGGCTTACTGTAAAGGAAATGGATCACTGTCCACAGTACCTGGAACACCATAGGCACTCACTAAATATTGATTGAAGGGATAAATAAATCATCTGAAGGGGTCAACCTAAGCATACTAAGCGGAGTAAGCAGAAAAATAGCAATAGCAAACCCTTAAGGTGACAGGCATTGTTCTAATTGCTCTGCATAGATCAACTCATTCAGCTCTTGCAGTAACCCTAAGAGTCATGTAACTGAGCAGAGCTAAATTAACCTTTCAAGTTTGTGGCAGACCCTTGCAGTTGGACTCAAAAGCCTGTCTGCTTAAGTTCTAGTTCATACTGCAGCCCAAGCATAGAATCAAGGATGCTTTCTCACTTTGTACAGAAAGAGCTAGGCCTTCAATGTCCTCACATATTGCTTTCAGCTTCAGCACAGATTTCACTAGTGGCATTTATCTCTGATACTTAAGATCACTAACAAAGCCCAGGCAACATCCCGGCTTGCAGCCAGACCACTGGCCTTCCCATCTGGGATACTTGGCAGGACTGGTCATGCGACAAAGACAGCTAATAACAACAATTGCTGGGTGATGAATGGCTAGAAGTAACGCAGCTCAAAGCATGACTGGGACAAGGAATGCAATCAGGAAATGCTGACCTGGAACTTAGAGTGTGCTGAGTTGGGCTGTGATGGATGGAAGGCAGCAGCTGCACGTACAGCATGTTGGGACACACAGTATGAGAAGCGCTGCTTAATTTGAATTGAAATGGGCAGCTTGAGAGGCTGAGATGCAAGCAGTGACCACAGCCACAAACCAAAATACAAACTTTCCATTAATCTGTCCAACGACACTCACACTCTTGGGTAGTATTTTTGTTGTTCAGCACCATCCTTCAATATGATAAAGAACGATGATACAGGGCTGTGGGCCCAGGGCCATGCCTTATGAGATGTCTGAGGGAGGAACCTGCAGAAGAGGCTTCAAGCTGAGATTTATTGGGCTCATCTGAGCCAATCTCCGAACAAAGGTTCCTGTTTAATATTTGGAATAGCAGTTCTGGACCACACTGAAGTGCCTGTGAATGAGAGCAGAGTATCTCTGGTTCCTTTTTATTTCACACCTCAAAGTCAAGGGCTCCCTCTGTTATTTTTCTTCTTTCCCATTGTGCTTATAGCTCTTGCATCTCAGCCCAAGTCAGAGCTCTGGGTACCCTGGGAGCCAGGAGACTTGACTCAGCAGGAACACGATCCTGAGCAGTCAGTGAAATGTTGGGTCCACGCTCTGTGGGCTCATGTTGTTCTGGACGCACTTGTACAACTCGCAAGGGGAAGACACTTCATGAGTCTGTGACTTTTTATTACAGGCCTCAAATGAGACTTCAGATGGATGTTTAAAAATGATCCCCTTATCAGAAAAATGGCTTGCAAATATTTTCTCCCATTCTATAAGTTGCCTTTTCAGTCTCGACTGTTTCCTTTGCTGTGCAGAATCTGTTTGTTTGTTGTAATCCCACTTGTCTATTTTTGCTTTTGTTGCCTATGCTTTTGGTGTCATATCCAAGAAATCATTACTAAGCCAATGTCAAGGAGCTTTTCCCTATTTTTTTTTTCTGGGAATTTTCTAGTTGCAGGTCTTACATTTAAGTCTAATCCATTTTGAGTTGATTTTTGTGTATGCTATAAGGTAGGGGTCCAATTTCACTTTTTGCATATGAATATCCAGTTTTCCCAGCACCATTTGTTGAAGAGATTGTCTCTTCCCCATTGCATATTCTTGGCACTCTTGTCAAAGATCAGTTGACCATATATGCATGGGTTTGTTTCTGGGCTTTCTATTCTCTTCCATTGGTCTACATATCTGTCTTTATGCCAGTACCATACTATTTTAATTACTGTAGTTTTGTAATACATTTAGAAAATCAGGAAGTGTAATACCTTCATCTTTGTTTTTCTTTCTCAAGATCACTTTGACTATTTGGGGTCTTTTGTGGTTCCATATGAATTTTGGATTTTTTTCTATTTCTGTAAAAAATGCCATTGAGATTTTGATGGGAATAGCATTGATTCTGTAGATCTCTTTGGGTAGTATAAACATTTAAATAATATTAAGTCTTCTAATCATACAATTCAACAGCAAAAAAACAAATAACATGTATTAAAAATGCACAAAGGACTTGAACAGACATTTCTCCAAAGAAGATATATAGATGGCCAACACATACATGAAAAGATGCTCACATCACTAATTATGAGGAAATGAAAATCAAAACTACAATGAGATAGTTATAGCTATTTTTCTAGGATAGCTATAATAAGAGAGACAGATATTTTAAGTGTTGGCAAGGATATGGAGAAACTGGAACTCTCATCTACAACTGGTAGGAATATAAAATAGTGCAGCTGTTGCAGGAAACAGTTTGACAGTTCCTCTAAAGATTAAACAGAATTACCATATGAGGCTAGCAATGCCATTCCTAGTTATATACCAAAGAGAAATGAAAACACATATCTACACAAAATTTGTACACAGATGTTCATAGCAGTATTATTCACACTAACTGGAAACAACTCAAATGTTCATCAGTTGATAAATGGATAAATAAATTGTGGTATGTTCATAAGATGGAATATTATTCAGCCAAAAAAGGGATGAAGTACTGATTAATGGTATAACATGGATGAACCTTGAAAACATGCCGAGTGAGAGAAGCCAGTCACAATTCACATTTTGTATGATTCTATTTACATAAAATGTACAGAATTGGAAAATCAATAAAGACAGAAAGTAGGTTCGTAGTTTCCAGGAGCTGGAGGGCTTGGGTGGAAATGGGAATTTATTGCTAATGTCTATGGGATTTCTTTTTGGGATGTTGAAAATATTCTAAAATTGATTGTGGTGATGGTTATACAACTCAATATACTTAAAACTATGGACTTGAATACTTTAAATGGGTGAATTGTATGGTTTGTGAATTATATTGCAATAAAACATATACAGTATGTATAATACATGTGGAATCAACAAGAATAAACCACACTCAAAGGGTTTTTCTTGCATAAACCACACTCAAAAGGGCTGTCTATGATTTCCATTATATTTTCTTAAAAGATTAATAAGAAATTAAAGATATTTGTAATGTAATTACAAAGGTCTTTTAGTTTTTTCAAAGTCCTTGCAAACTTTTGTAGTCACTTCACTCACTGCTGATTTTTTATAACAGCTTTATTAAGATATAATACACATGCCATAAAATTCACCCCTATAAATTGTACAATTTAGTGGTTTTTAATGTAATTCAGAGTTAACACACATACTTATTTTGACATTGAGGTTTCTAGCTATTTGTCTTTACCAACTCTTTCCGAAGTAATGAACATAGTTTTAATTAACAGGTCTTTTTGCACTCAGTATTTGTTTAAATTATGTAAATACAGTTACAGAAATCTGACTGAAAAAACATAACGGACCCTTGGTAAGCATACTCAATCACGGGCATAGCTGTGCTTGGGTGTGCTAGTGTGTAGCCTATAGGCACAGGTGTTACAAGGCAGTGCATAGCACAGAGAGAATGCAGAGAGCCACTGAGTTTGGAGAATGAGTTAAATGGAGGCTGGATAAGAGAGTTTTTACTAATGAAGCAAAATGTTTTGGAAGTTTAAAGGAGGAAAGAAAATCTTATAGCTTCTTAGAAGAAATAGCTTTGAAAGGTGCCTATAAGAATGGATGAAAGATTTCTCTTTAGTGGAAAAAAAAATTGGAGAGAATATAATGGGCCTCAATGATGTACAGATCACCCACCCAACAATTATCAACGTGAGATTAATCTTGTTTCATCTATAGCCCTATTTACTTCCCCCCTTGGAAATATGGGTACAGTTTTGTTTTGTTTTTATTTTTTACTTTTTTCCAAATTGAAGTATAACTTAGGTACAGCAAAACACCAATCTAGCAACACAGCTCAGTGAATGTTTACATATGTATATACCAGTGTAACTACCACTTGGATCAAGACAGAACATTCTGCCTCAATAAAGCTGGAGAAAAAAGATATAGAACATTCCCAGTTTACTGGAAGGTTTCTTTATGTCACCTTCTAGTCAATGCTGCCCCACTCCACAACATAACCACTATTCTGACCAGTATCACTATAAATTAGTCTTACCTATTCTTGAACTTCACGTAAATGGAATGATATAGTAAGTACTCTGTTGTGTCCATCTTCTTTTAATCAATCTCTTGTTTATGAGATTGATTTATGTGGTTGCATGTAACAGTAGTTTGGTTTTTAATTGCTGTATAATATTTCATTATGTGAATACTCCACATTTTTTGTTTGTTTTAATTTTTTTTTAATTAAAAATTTTTATTTTTTTATTTTGGCTGGGTCACACTGCTTGTGGGATTTCAGTTTCCCAACCAGGGATTGAACCCGGGCCGTGGCAGTGAAAGCACCAAATCCTAACCACTAGACCACTACAGAACTCCCTCCACATTATTTTTTAACCCATTCCACTGTTGATGGACATGTGGGTTGTTTCTAGCTTTTCCCATGAAGCTTCTTGTGCATGCCTTTTGGTGGATATATGCACTCCTTTCTGTTGGGTATATTTACTGGAGTGGAATTTCTGGGTTGTAGAGTATAAATATGTTTAGCTTTAAGTACTGTAAATTTTCCAAAGTGTTTGAATGAATTTATACTCCAACCACCAAGTTAAGGCAGTTCTTTCAGTTGCTCCACATCCTTGCCAACATTTAGGATTGCCAGTGTTTAGGCATTCTAGAGGAGGTATAGTGGTAATCATTATTCCTTTTTCATTTTTGTCTGTTTTTTTTAATCAGATACTTATGTTTATTATTAAAGTTCATAAAGATGTAGTTAAGATAGGGTCATTAGAATGAGCCCTAATCCAATATGATTGGTGTCCTTAGAAGAAGAGATCAGGGCACAAGTGCACAGAGAAAAAACCATGTGAGGATACAGTAAGTAGGTGGCCATCTGCAAGCCAAGGAGAGAGTCCTCAGAAGAAACCAAACCTGCAGACATTTTGATCTTGGACTTCTAGCTTCCAGATTGTGAGAAAATTAATTTCTGTTGCTTAAGTCAATCAGTCTGTGGTATTTTATTGTGGGAATCCTAGCAAACTAATGCATATGGTAAGTGTGTATTTAATTTTATAAGAAACTGTCTTCCAAAGTAGTGCATCATTTTGCATTCTCATCAGCAATGTATGAGAGTTCCAGTTCCTCAGCATCCTTGTCAGCGCTTGGTATTGTCAGAATTTTAATTTTAGCAATCTCAGTAGGTGCAGTGGGATCTAATTGTGTTTTATTTATTTATTTTTAAAAATATGTATTTATTTATTTGGTTGCGCTGGGTCTTTAGTTGCAGCAGGTGGGCTCCTTAGTCATAGCATGTGAACTCTTGCTTGCAGCATGCATGTGGGATCTAGTTCCCTGACCAGGGATTGAACCTGGGCCCTCTGCATTGGGAACGTGGAGTCTTAACCACTGCGCCACCAGGGACATCCCCTAATTATGTTGTAAATTTGCAATTCCCTAGTGACTTGATAACATTGAACATCTTTAATTCTTATTTGCCACTCAGTGTAGCTTTAATTTGCCATTTTCTGATAATTAGTTATATTGGACATATATTGGACATATTTCTATATGATTATTTGCTGTTTAGATAACCTCATTTGTAAAGTGCCTATTCAGGTATTTTGCCTATTCAAAAAATAGGATGTCTGCCTTTTCCTTTTAGAGTTGTAGGAGCTCTTTACATATTCTGGAGAAAAGTACTTTGTTGGATATATGTATTTCAAATATCTTCTCCCAGCTCTACCTGCATTTCACTCTCTTAATGGTATTTTTTTTTAGAGTTCACATCCATTTTTATTAATTAATTTCTTTGAGCATCATAATTTATTTAGCCTTAATGGTGTTTTTGATGAAAATAAGTTCTTCATTTTAAAGAAGTGCAATTTTTAATCTTTTATGTTTATACTTTTTTCTCTTATTTAATAAATGTTTGTCTACCTCAAGATTGTAAAGATATTCTCCTACATTTTCTTCTAAAGGCATTATTTTTTTAAAAAATTTATTTATTTATTTGTTTTTTAAATTTTTGGCTGCGTTGGGTCTTCGTTGCTGCACGCGGGCTTTCTCTAGCTGCGGCGAGCGGGGGCTACTCTTTGTTGTCGTGTGCGGGCTTCTCATTGTGGTGGCTTCTCTTGTTGCAGAGCACAGGCTGTAGGTTCAAGGGCTTCAGTAGTTGTGGCTCGTGGACTCTAGAGCGCAGGCTCAGTAGTTGTGGTGCACGGGCTTAGTTGCTCTGCGGCATGTGGTATCTTCCTGGACCAGGGCTCGAACCCGTGTCCCCTGCATTAGGCAGACAGATTCTTAACCACTGTGCCACTAGGGAAGCCCCTAAAGGCATTATTTTAATTTTCATATTTGGGTTACAATCTGTTTGAAATCAAAAATTTTTGTGTGTTATATAATGTGAGACAGGCATCACATTTTCCTTGACCGATTGATTCACCACTATTTACTGAAAGGACAGAATGTGTAAATTTATTTATTTATTTATGTAATTTTTTTTTATTGAATGAAAGATTCTTTAAATTCTATAGTGCTTTACAATTTTCAAAAGTTTCACACAAATGATTTCGTATAGTCCCATAATAAACCTGCTTTTTTTCTCCTACCTCTATACTGCCTCATCCCCCTTCCCTCTCCACACTGGTAATCACTAGTTTGTTCTTTCTATCTGTGAGTCAGCTTGTTTTTTGTTTTATTCACTAGTTTGTTATATTTTTTAGATTCCACATATAAGTAATATCATACAATATGTCTTTCCCTTTCTGACTTATTTCACTTGGCGTAATGCCCTCCACGTCCATCCATATTGCTGTAAATGGCAAAATTTCCAGAACGTGTAAAGTTTAAACTGTGGATATTATGTGAGGAATGGAAGGTGGTGGTATTCCAACATGAAGGAATGGGAGGCAGTGCCACAGGAATAATATATTTAGCAATGAGTAAGTAGGTCTGTTTGAGGGGGATATCAAACTTTAACATTCATAAGTATTACCTATTAAAAATGTTAGGTCCTGAATATGCCACCCTCCACCCCTCCTCCCCCAAAATTCAGAACAGGAGGCCTGATGTGGATCACAAATAATTTGTGAACTACACTTTGAGAAATGCTAGTAAAGGCATGGTGGCTGCTGTATGTCTCTGTCTTTTTCAGATCACGCTGATATAATTACTTTAAAAACTTTGTGGACTTCCTGAGTGTCCATTGATAATCTATTCCATTATATAAAAGCCAGGCCCACAAATCTCTTTCAAATAAGCTTTTACCTTCCTTGGACTCTCTGTGAAGCTGCTGTGAGACAATGGACTTAGATTCTTAAAAGCCCCGCTGTTTAAACAGAGAAAGTCTGCAAGATAGACTCTTAAAAATCCTTAGAAGGCCTTCTGCCTGTCTGCAAGGATCTGATCTGCACCACCTTAAACCTCTCTGACTTTTTACTAAAGAATCTTGCAGTTTTATCCTAGATTTGATTTCTCTTCTGAAGCCATGTGAAAATTGTCACCTACAATAGCCTCCTACAACTGATGGGACAAGATTAACTACAAGATTTATGAAAAGAAATTGGAAAAAAGTTTAGGAATATTCAAACCTGATGATGCTTTGTGTAATGCTTCAGCTGTTGATTTGTACTTCTTTCAATCAAAGCATTTTTTTTCTTTTTCAGAGATATGTTATCTCTATCTCTCAATACTAAATAACTTTTGACAAAGGTATTCATTGAAATTTTCAGTGGAATATCAGTGCTTGGATCTGAGCTTTTCACTAATCTTGACATTATATCCTCTATTGTCAGGCTAGAAGCTGAAAGGAGTTTTTTTGCTATTGACCTTTATGCTCCTGTAATTTGGTTTCTTTTCAATCTCCTGAACCAACGGGAATTCAGATCTCTCATAATAGTCCCGATGCACTCAGTAGAAGAAAATACAGTTATAGAAAAATAAAATAAAGTCAAAGAAGGAAAAAAGTGGTGAAAAAAAATCTCTTTCATTGGGCTTTAGCTGACAGTAGACATCTCCTTTCTCTCCCGGGAATTTCATAGGAGGTGGACTCTGATAAACCCGGGCATGAATTTCTAAGCATGATGAATATTTCTTGGTTAGTATTTAAATTCACAGTTCACTGTTTCTGCAAATTCTGTTCTTCTTTATGTCCTTAAAAAATTAGAAGAACTGATTCATAAGAACATAACACAAGACTAGTGATCTATTTACCCCATTATTTGGTTGAGAGTAGTACCAATGGAGGTTTTGTGGGAGAGTATTGTTTTACCTCAGTTGTTTCTGACCTGAAATAAAATAAATCTTAATCTTGAGTTCTACTCTGTGATTGGTGCTGTAAGCCTAGTTCATCTGCAAACAGATCTTTTGACAATCACTGATGTCATTACCCAGACACAATAGAAAATGAGAGCGATGTTCAATACTTAGAAGACCAGGGTCTCTCACCAACAAACCCTCATTGAACAGTGATTTCTGATGAGATACTAAAGAACACTGAGCTTTTTCTAGGAAAGTCAGGGCTCACAATCATATAAGCAAAAAATTAAATTACTCACTGGATTAAATGTGTAAGTATAATTTTTGGTCAGTTAAGGAAATGAATGCTTGGTGAGCATGACAAATCATAATCTAAAACAAAAATAATGAAGTTTAAATAACAGAGCATTGCAAATAAATATGAAATATTTGGGTTGGATTAGATGATTTATAACATCTCTTGCAGATCTAACATAAATTTTTCATGGTGCTGGAAAAATTAGATTAATGAGAATTCACAAGAAAGGATAAACATCAGAGTACTTCATTCATGTCCTGGAAAAATATGAGTAAAGAGCATGACAGTCAAAGTTTTCCCTTCGACTTGCCAAGAAAGCCTAACTGTTCCCAAAGGCATGTAAACCACTGAAGAGGATTTTTGTGAAGAGAGGTGAGCGAATGAAGGGGCATGCCAATGTCATTGTCGAATGTTTCTCCCTGGGATGCAAAATAAGTTTGGATGTCATCAGGAATATATTTTGGGAGGGTGGAGAAGATGGGTTGAGCCTGACATAAACCAGATCCACTCTAAAGCAAATTTGTTGAATTCCTTTCATGTCTCAGGGAACTTGGGTGACCAGCTGTCCCAGATTTCCTGGGACTGGGGGATTTCCACGGGCAAACTGATACAAGTGGGTCACCCCAGTTATGAGAGAACCAAGCAGAAGTCAGATCCCATTGGTAGTACAGATCCACCACCCCAATCAATAGAGTATACCCCTCTTCTTGTTCAGTGGTTTGAGAAACACAAAACAGCCAGTTGGAAGCCTCAACTTTCAGTTCAGATAGAACCATGTTGTGTCTCCTCGTAGAAGCCTTCTTCCCTTGGGAATTAAGAACTTTTAAAGATGCAGAGGGACTTCCCTGGCATTCCAGTGGTTAAGACTCCACACTTCCAATGCAGGGGGCACAGGTTGGATCCCTGGTTGGGGAACTAAGATCCCACATGCCTCTTGGTGTGGCCAAAAAATAAAAATAAAAAATAAATCTGCAGAGATCAGAAGCAAAATTTTTGGAAGCAGATGATTAAGTAGAATAATGAGAAGAGCCACTCTTACTTCTTACCCTTGGTTTCTGTACCTATATACTCTGTCTGTGGGGTAAAAAAAAGAGACGCAAGATACATATTGCATCTTGTAGAAGAGCACCCTAATGTTGCAAGGCATTGTTTCTGTCTCTCATTTGTCACCAAAACTGGGTCTTTGACAGCCATTCCAACCATTCTATAATGTCAGCTCTTCTAGTGAATCTTTTGCCTCACTTTTTTTTTTCCTGTGAAATGAGTTTCTTTGTCAGAACAGTGTTGTGTGGGATTTGTGACAGTGAATAGGCATTCAGTAAGTACACAGATGGTGGTGATGGCAGAAGCTTTGCATGCAGGGAAAGCAAGTCCATATCTAGAAGGAGTGTCTATTTCTGGGGGGACCAATCACTAATCCCTTCATGATGGAAAGTGTTTAATAAAATCAACCTGCTATCTGATGGCTGCTGTTCCCCCCAGGGTATGTTGCTATACTAGGGTTCAGTGTAGGTATCTGCTGTTAGTAGGCTGGGCACTTAGCAGTAGTGGTAGGTAGATTAATCTTGGTGAGAAGAAGTCCATGTGCTTGAAGCCCTGCAGAACCTCCATCTCTGCAACTATGACCACTTTCCTTATGAATTCATTGAACGAATTGCAGGTTGGCTGAGGAAAGAGGTTGGTTTACCTATAGTGGCCCATCTTGCCTACCTGATTATAGAGAAATGCAAGCTTTTGCCCTAGATAAGCATTCCTACAGGAAAGAAATATCCTTACATTTTTAAAAAAAATCTTGGCAGTGGTGTATTTTTCCCAATTAATTAATTAATTTTTGTCTGTGCTGGGTCTTCGTTGCTGCACGTGGGCTTTCTCTAGTTGTGGCGAGCTGGGGGTACTCTTCACTGTGGTGTGCAGGATCCTAATTGTGGTGGCTTCTCTTGTTGCGGAGCATGGGCTCTAGGCGCGCGGGCTCCAGTAGTTATAGCACATGGGCTCAGTAGTTGTGGCTTGAAGGCTCTAGAGTGCAGGCTCAGTATTTGTGGTGCACCGGCTTAGTTGCTCCGCAGCATGTGGTATCTTCCTGGACCAGGGCTCGAACCCGTGTCCCCTGCATTGGCAGGTGGATTCTTAACCACTGTGCCACCAGGGAAGTCCTATCCTTACAGTCTATGTCCACTATTAAGTGGGCATATACACATGCCTCTTCCCCAAACCTCCTTGTTAACTGTTCTCCAATCTTGTACCAAGTCCCTGACCTCCAACCCATGAATTTTTGTAGACATAAATATATGGGCATCTCTCCTTCCAGGAAAAGTGCATACCAGATGTATGGCTTGACTTTCTTCCCTTTGGGAAAATTCATCCTCCCCATAGTTCTCCAGGGTCACCCCTGAACAGGGTGTGATTCTGTAGCAGTTTATTTTCATCTAGTACCCACACGTTGTATAGTTGCATCTCTAAACCAGGATCAATTTTTTCCTTCCTTGATCAGGTGGAATTTATTTTTTTAATATACTTTTAAAAATATTTATTTTGCTGCACCGGGTCTTAGTTGTGGCATGTGGGATCTAGTGCCTTGACCAGGGATTGAACCCGCGTCCCCTGCATTGGGAGCGTGAAGTCTTAGCCACTGGACCACCAGGGAAGTCCCAGGTGGAATTTCTTATGAGACCATAGGTGTGAATGAAGGATAGGCGGCACTGGAGTAGATGGTGTGGCAGTCTTAACCACTTGTTTGTAACACATTTGTGCCTTCTCTGAAGGCACAAATGAGTTATGAACCTGTTTAACCTAGATCTTGCATAAACCATATCTTTTTGATGATGAACATCTTTTCCCACTCCCAAAGTTATGGGTTGATGGGTTAGATTACACCCAGTTCATAATAGGCAGCTCAGGTCACCTGGACAGTTGGTGTTCCATGGTCAAGTACTTGATCTTAATTAGAGGAAAATGGCCAGCATACCCCAAAATCTAAAAGTCTGCACTATGCTTCTCCTATTGAGATTTGCCAGTGGCTTTACATTGTATTCTCATTTTCGCTGTTGGATCTGCTGGGTCACAAGTCTCAACTGACCATAGGGCACATGAGTCTTAGACCTGCTAGAGTTCTTTCTTGATCTGGGCCCAAAATTCATAGCCTAACAGGTTTCCCAGAAAATGAGCTAGAGTAGCAGACCCGAATGTAGTATGCATTGCCTACAGAATCCAAAGATACCATGATGGTTAATTTTATGTGTCGACTTATTAGGCCACAGTACCCAGATATTTGGTCAAACATTATTCTAGATGTTTCTGTGAAAGAATTTTTTAGATGAAATGAACATTTGGCTGACTTAGGGTCAAGCAGATTATTCTCCATAATGTGGGTAAGCCTCATTTCATCAGTTGAAGGCCTTAAAAGACAAAACCTGACCTTCTAGAAGAAGATGGAATTCTGCCAGCAGACTGCCTTGGGACTTGAACTGCAACACTCTTTCTTCCCTGGGTCTCCAGCCTGCCTTGCCAACCTTCAAGATTTTGGACTTCTCAGCCTCCACAATCATGTGCATATATAAAAAATTGGTTCTATTTCTCTGAAGAATTCAGATTAATACAGATGCCTTTTCCTTAGTGGTAGGGCTTGCAAAATGCAGACACTGGTCTTTGCTTGGGAATATAGATTGTAATATAAGACCAGAGAGGGACTGCAGAGTGAGACAATAGAGGGACAAGGCTGGAAACCTGAGGGACATCAACACAAAAGAGATAGAGAAGACAAATTCAGAAAGGGACTGAGGAGCTTCAGGCTACATAGAAGGAAAAGAGAGAGCAGAAGAGCCATGTTTGTGAGGTCACTGAGGTCAAGGAAAGAGAAGCCTTTCAAGAAGTAATCAGTGGTGTCATGTGACAGAGAGGAGTTAGCAGCAGGGAAATCATTGGTGACTTCAGTGAGAAGTGTTTCAGAATCCAGTTGTGGGTGCAGAAGCAGGTTACCGATGTATAAGGCAGAGTGAATGGGTAGTGAGAATATAGTCAAGTAAGTTGCATCTTAACCAATCCAAGAATCAATCAAAAACCTGGCTTTGTAGGAGATGGGGTAGATGGGGTGGGCTGGAGTTTGAATATTTTCCCCTTCGTTTAACTGGAGAGATCCCTGAATGCAGGAATGGCTGATGGAGAGGGAAAGGTTGAAGATTCAGACAGAAAGGGCATTGTTGATGGACTGCAGTCCCTGAGGAGGCTCAGAGGGCTGACATCCAGAGGTCTGTGTCATGAGAGTCAGCATCCAGAAGAATTATTCTACAGCCTTCACAGAATGATGATTTGTAATAGAGGTTGCAGTCTGTTTACCTTCTCTCATAAGACTTCCAAAACAATATATGCAAGTACCAAAAGGTGGCTTTTAAAAATTGTTGACCTGGATCAAAGGAAGTTGGTAAATTGGAGATGTGGTCAGAAGTAAATGGAACTAAGCCTGGGAAAGGTTAATTACAGGGTTGTCATACTACAGGGAGGAAAAACACTGGGCAAGGACTGGCTGGGAAGCTAAGAGTTATCATGAGGAGCTGAATATGAACAAGCAAATAGAAGCGTGTTTTTTGTTTTTTTGGTGGTGCCATGCGGCTTTCGGGATCTTAGTTCCCTGATCAGTGGATTGAACCCATGCCCCCGGCAGTGAAAGAGCATAGTCCCAACCACTAGACCACCAGGGAATTCCCAGAAGTGTGGTTTAAAAAGCAGGCACCATTCTGCAGGACACACATTTTTAAATGCATGTTTTATATTTAAACACCTAGCATGCTGCTGTATATGTTGCAAATATTGCTGACTTTGTTCGATTTGTTGCTACTGATCTGCCCTCACCAGGTCATACTCTTAAAAATTATTTGGGTGGGAGTGGTGACAGTTATACTGAAATATCCATGTTCTCTTGCCTGATTCCTCAGGCCAAGATTCATCCCTGCAACTTGCCTGGTTAGGGTGAAGCTTGTATAGGCAGCAGTGGTGAAAGAGTCATTGTTTTTTCTTTTCTTTATGTGACACTAAGCAGCAGCAGTATGTTGACCACATTTTTTATTTAGGCCTCATTGAATAGCTAATACTAATCAACCGATCTAACTTACTAAACAAATAAAACTTCTCACATGAGGACTACAAGTTAATCTTCTTTTACCCTCCACATTATTTAGGTCTCTTATTAGTAAAAGCGTAGTATCCATTATTCAAGCATGCTGTGAAGATCCCTGGTTCAATCCCTGGTTGGGGGAACTAAGATCCTGCATGACACAAGGCGAGGCCAAAAAAAAAAAAAAAAAAAAAGAATCAGAGAGTTTAAAGATTGTTTCTTCCAATTGCTAGGTGTATTTGGACAAAATGTACATATTTCAATACTGTATTATTTTGGTAAGAAGAGTTTACATGATGCTGGCTGGCAGCCAATTTAATATTGTTGATTTAATTTAGTGTTATCTATCTGCTCATTGTTTATACTAATGACAAAAAAGATATCATAAGTAAGAGAATCCTATACATAAATGAAAACTCACATTTTGTTTGTGTACCTAAAAGTTTATACTTTGGGAGTCAACATGTTGCAGTGGCACATGCATGGGAATTGGAATCAAATAGATCTGGGTTCAGGTGCTGGGTTTTTTTTTTTTGCGGTATGCGGGCCTCTCACTGTTGTGGCCTCTCCCGTTGCGGAGCACAGGCTCTGGATGTGCAGGCTCAGCGGCCACGGCTCACTGACCTAGCCGCTCCGCGGCATGTGGGATCTTCCCGGACCGGGGCACGAACCCGTGTCCCCTGCATCGGCAGGCAGACTCTCAACCACTGGCGCCACCAGGGAAGCCCCAGGTGCTAGTTTTTGAGCTCTGTGTTCTTGAGGTAGTTAGTTATTCAGCGTAAGCCTAGTCCTATGGGGTTGTTTGGACAATCGTGTGTGCTAATTACGTTAAACACCTGCACCGTGCATATGCGGAAGAAATACTGGCTCCTCTTTCCTCATTTAATCCACCAGTTTCCAATCACTGGCAGCCTTTGAAGATAGAAGACATGAAGGTGCCTTCAATAATGTTAAATTATGCTACAAAGTAGTTTTACCTCCCTACTTATTCCTGCCCAAATTTCCCTTGAAAGTCCCCAGTGATGTCTTGGGATTGTATGGGCAAAGTGGAAACTCCCTTCTACTTAAATAAGACTAAAATTTCTTGCAGCTATTTAGAAGTGGAAGAAAGATGTGCGGCTTATCTATTACTGCATAACAAACCATCCAAAAATCATAAAAATTATATGGAGTCAGAAATTCAAGTAGGGCTTGGCTGAGTGGTTCTTCTGCTCCGTGTAGTACTGACTGGGATCACTTAGTGGTATTTAGCTTGTGGCATGGATGGTCTGGGGCTCCAGAAGCCTTCATTCATATGTCTGGCACCTTGGTGGGGACAGTTGGAAGGCTGGGCCCAGCTGGTTCTCTCTTCCTCCCCATGTAGTCTCAAGGCCTCTCCACATGGTCTCTCCAGCAAGGTAGTTGGACTTCTCACATGGCAGCTTAGGGCTCTAAGATCAATGGTTCCAAGAGACAGGAAGTGAAATTGCCTGTCTCTTACAGTTTGGGCCCAGAAATTGGCACAGTGTTACTTCTGGCATATCCTATTAGTCACGTCAGTCACAGAGCCCTCCCAGAATCAAAGGGAGGGGCACAGATCCCACCTGTCCATGTAAAGAGTGGCAAATGATTTATGGTCACCTTTAGTCTGTTATGAAAGCATTTGAATGCCATATGCTTGAAGAGATTACATGTCAACGGGAACAATGCAGACCTCTCATAAGCACAGTTATGTGCCAGATACTTTGTTAGAATAGCTGATTACATCTAGATCTCCAGTTGCAGATGTTTGTATAAACTTCCCCACTCCATTATTTGGGTGGAAAAGGTGGACCTGGAATCTTCCTTTTTCTTTCAGTTCTGTGAAATGCTTCTATTATACTTTCATCTCTGCCATCCCTGAAATGGTGGAGTAGGAGGTGTAATACGTTACTCATATATTACTCAAATCTCTACAGAACTCACCACTTCTGGGAAATCTTCCCTGGAAAAAACAGGAATAGCCTGCTTTCTCTCTATCTGCTAGAGAGATAGGTACTGTGTGTCTTTAAAACTTTTCCAAAATTAGATAAAAGTTATTACACACTAGAAGTCAGAAGGCAATCGCCAGTAAATTGCACTTGAGAAAGAGAGAGTGAGCAAGAGAGAGTGAGCAAGAATACTCTTCAGGTAATAGTGTTACACTTTATCATTTTCAATAAAATTTAATTTCTTAGTTGTTAACCACTAGAGATACTTCAGATGTTGGGAGTGCTAATCGTTGTTAGCAAGTTAGTTGCTTCTTCAGTAACATTGAGAGTAGTAAGCAGCAACCAAGGTTAATTATATCTTAGGTTATTTATATCTGTTAATTATAGTTAATGATATTATATTATACTATACTTCAAAACTTAGAGGGCAGGTCTTAATTCCTAATAGGGCTTATCATGCATAACAGTTCTAGTAAGGCTTTGTTTTTACGTGAATAAATATGAAGCTTATACTGAAGAATGAAGTATCCAGGCACTTCCCTTTCAAAGTCAAAGTTCAATCACTCAGAGAAGTTGAAATAGCTGACACATTTACGCTTTTTTTGTTTCAAACTATGGAACACAAAAATAAGTGATCCCTGACCATAAGAAGTGGTATATTTAGGGTAAACATGTCCCTAAGTTCCATCCACTTCTTGTCTTATGTACAAATGTACCTAAAAATTACTGTTTCTAAAATGACACTGAGGTTTTACTGAAATCATAAAAATGATAGAATTTTAAAATTCTAACCTAAAATCTGCTTTAGTACCAACCAGAGGAAATTAGATGGTTGTTTGTAGGCTAATCAAGAGTCCTTAAACTCCTCTATAGGAATGATACATTTCCCCTCTTTGTATTAAGAGACTAATGGCTACCCTCTTCAGTGAAGCTGGATCCTTTATCGCAGGCTCAGGAGACAGCCAGAGGTTTAGAGATAGATTGCTTTGAGGACACTGGAACCGCTGAGGTGCTGAGTAACCCTACTGAGAAAGAAAAAAGAGGGTGGCGCTTCTGGAGTTAAAATAAGACAGAATGCATCATTGGAGAACACAGTGGCTGAAGACTGGCAGAATTCTCAACATCTCAGGCTACCACATACTGTTCAGTTTTCATGTGTACTTTGGAGGTGCTCTAGAAAGCTCTGACAAAAAATAATTAGAATTCAGATGTACAGTACATTTTTAGCCAGCCCATATAAAGGTGGTGCAGGAACTGTTCTGACGTTCATTACTTAAAAATTGGTCTTGTTCCCCTTTGTCAGTATGTAGCGGGAGGTGTTAGTGATGAGTCCTAATTTTATGTGTCTCTATCCACCCTCTAAAAGGTTTTGAATTATTTTGAACTCTCATAACATTTGAGGAGAGCCTGTAGGTGTTTTGTATATGTTCTGGACAATGCCTAGCATTCTGGGAGAGATTGATAAGAAGTAAGTAATAAACACATCTCGTTTGCCAGTGGACCAGGAAGATAGCTATCATTCCTTTAGCAAAGAGCAAACTAATAAGCAGGGATTCTGGCCAACCTTTCCTTTCTTCTGCAGCTTAAAGTTATTTACTCGGGCTTAATGAATGGCCATCGGCTGGCAGACACAACAGCTTCACAATATTTGCACACAATTTATTTGGGTCCGTTTAAAATTTCTCTCTCTCTTTGGCTCCAGGGATGCCCGAAGGAGAATTCAGAGAGAAACTCTGGAGACAGAGGAACGGATGATTTCGTTTTCTAGTGATAAAAAAAATCCATATATACACTAATATGTATAAAATGGATAACTAATAAGAACCTGCTGTATAAAAAAATAAAATAAAATTCAAAAATTCAAAAAAAGAAAATCATAAAGAAGAGAAAAAAAAAAAAATCCAGTCTGAGGGGCCAGGTTGGAGGGCCATGCAAGACGAAACCAGCTTTGGGGGAAGGACAGAGAGAGAGAGAGAGAGCAGGGCCCCCGGACGAAGGGAACTCCGCTGCGCCTCGAGCCCCAGAGCTCCCACCTTCCACCTAGCTGCGGGACGTCATCTCGGGAGGAAAGCCCCGGAATCCCGAGCCCGCCGAACGCTGGGACTTACCCGAGCGCGCGGGAGAGCGCGCGGGGGCCGAAGCGGCGACGCCTGTCCCTTTAAGGGGCCGGTCTCCGGGCACTGCCGGCCCAGACGCCGGGACGTGCCGGGGCCGCCCCGCCCCGAAACCGCCCGTTTCCTGCCGGGCGGCGCGACGGCACCTGAGGTACTGCGGCGGCGGCGGCGGCGGCCACTTGGAGCTGGCGGCTCGGGCTGTACTGCCGGCGCCGCCGCGTCTTTCTGGTATCCTTCCCCGGCCGCGCAGGGTAAGGGAGAGCGGGCCGCGCCGGGCCCAGGCTCCGGCCGCGGGGACCGCGGAGAGGGGAGGGTTGCGCCGGCCGCGGGGTCCCAGGCAGACGGGAGGGCCGCGTCGGGCGGGGGGGGGGTGCGGCCGTGGGGCCGGGACACCGCCTGCCGCCGCCCCCGCCGGGTAGGCCTCGGGCGCCGGGTCGCCGCCGCCGGGCTCCTGCTTGGGCCGGGCCACCGAGGCTGGCGGGCTCCGAGCGGCCTCGCGGCCTCGCCGGGCCGCCGCGGGCCCGACCCCTGTTCCGCTGCGGCGTCTTGTCCGAGGACGTCTCCCGAGGGTGAGGTCGGCCGGAGAGGGCCTTGGGGTGACCGAGACACCTATTTTTAGTAGGGCGTGAGGGCCCCCGGGAAGGAAGGCGGATTACCGTATCCTCGGCCGGGGGACTGAGGGAGCGCGTCCCCGGAGGCCTCCCTGGGCGGGAGCTGGGCCACGCTTACGCCATGCTGGAATTCCAGTCCTCGCCGCTCTCGGGGTACTTGGTGAAGCGGCTTTCGGCCCTTCCAGTGCCCCCTTCCGCCGCCCTGTGCTCGCCCCCGGGTCCTAGAGAGGGGCGGTTGGCCATGGGAAAGCAGCGTGAGGGCAGAGTTTGGAAAAATCTGTGGACCGCCCTCGAGACGGGGGAAGTTATCCTTCCTCTCCCTGAGGGGTGTGTCTTCCTTACTGATTCCCCCTCCCCCCTTCAGTTTCCAACAATGAGATTTTTGGCGTTGGGGACCTCGGCAGAAAACCCAGCCGGCAGCCTAGAAAAGTCGTACGGTAATCCGACAACTGGTGTGGCATGTGCAGCACCGCGCGTCGGTCGTGAGGCAGCATGTGTACCAGAGACCGGCATCCCCAGACGCGGGGAGCGGCATCCTAACCTCGGCCAGCTGCACCCTGATTAGGTTCAAGAGCGGGCTGTTTAATCTTAGCTCTTCCTTGTGGGAGGAAGCAGGAATCTAAATTCATGGTTGCGCCTATTCCAGAAAAGGATTTCTTAGCAGGTATCTGAATAAGCACTGCTTAAAAAGCTGCAGCTGAAGTTAACTGTTCAAAGTTGTGCTTTTTTTGAGACGCTTTGTGGAAACCCTTGAGAAATTTAGACACCCGTAGCCTGCTAAAGGTAAACACCTTGGGGTGAACTAAGCATTCTGAATTGTGTAGGAATTGTCTTAAAGTTTGAATTCTTGGTTAATTAGGTTGCACTTCTCCTTACCTCACCTAGCAGGTGAATGGCATCACTGTCTCCAGTCTGGCTAAAGTAGTTGCTGATGAGACTGTTATTATTGTCCCAAGAATAACACTGGAGTACTCTTGAATTGCTCTGTGTTTTGGGTAGACATACCTTGCTATAAATACTTTCATATTTAATGTGTTCTCTGATAAACAAGCCCCCGCCCCGCCCCCGACTCCCCATATCCTCTTGTTTAGGGATCTAACAAGAAATAACTGGGTTTATTGTTTGCAGATTCTAAGGAAAATTCATTAATTCATCCCTCTTACCCTCCCCCCAACACTGAGTTAGAAATCTCTTCTAATTTTGCAGCCTTAGCAGTGTAACCAACTCTATCAGGTGCACTTGGAGAGTGAAGTGTTCTATTTACCTTTGTGAGATTCATATTGAAACTTAAAATATAACAAAGCCTGATGAAATTTTTTCTTAAAAATATTAAACACTTTAAAATTATAAAGGGTATTGAGTATTATATAACCCTTTCTTGATGGCTCAGGGTCAACATGAAGAGCCATTAATTTATGAATGTGTTTCCAGTTTAGTATTTTCTGTATCCTCCTTTAATATCATAGTCTCTTCTGCTTGATGCAAGTGTTTTCATCTGTCTCTCACTCCAAGCCTCCTTCCAGTTTGTAGGCTTTAACCTGCTTTTAGTAGGGAGAACATTTTAATAATTAGATGTTAAAGGACAGCCAGTATGACTTTTATATTTTATTATTATTATTTTTTTTGTGGTACACGGGCCTCTCACTGTTTTGGCCTCTCCCGTTGCAGAGCACAGGCTCCGGACGCGCAGGCTCAGCGGCCATGGCTCACGGGCCTAGCCGCTCCGCGGCATGTGGGATCTTCCCGGACCGGGGCACGAATCCGTGTCCCCTGCATCGGCAGGCGGACTGTCAACCACTGCGCCACCAGGGAAGCCCCAGTATGACTTTTATAAAGGGCCTGAGAAGTGAAGGCTTTTTTGAGGCTTAACTTTAAAGGACTTGTGTTAAGATTGATACTGTGGGGAACTTATCTTGAATTTTACTTGAAATGTATGGAAGGTATATTTTTAATTGCATACTTATTATAATTTTTTATAGCAAAGAAAGTTTTAATCTAAAAGATCTCACAATACTTTGTAAAAAATTTAAGTTGTTAATAAACGTAATGGTATGGGTTTCTTAGGAATCTGACCTAATGTGTAAAAAGGAAATGAAGAGAGACTATGCTTTTCAAGAACATTCGAACGTTTGAGGATAACATCTTATAAGCTGCTTTTTCTGTGTACTGTTTATGTTTTTAGTTATTTTGAAGGTAAATCCAGAGGATAGTTAGAGGCTAGAAGCAAGTAATTGTTTCTTTAGAAGTGATCACTTTTATGCATAAATAAAGTTGAGTTTCATTGCTTCCTCTTTCAGTTTTTGTGAACATGACTTTGGGTGTTCTGATCATAAAAGTGTAGTTTATGTACAAAGCACAGGTTAAACATTGGTTTAGATAAGAATGTAAGCTATTTTTTTCTGTAAACAGAAAATTAAACAGAAAGAGGAAAAGCCTTTAGTACCATAACTAAGGAGTTTGATTTAACTTAACCTTCTGTATGTGAGCTCTAGAAAGAGAAAAGTAATGACAGTTTATAACTGTTTGCATGCCAGGGTGTTTAATTGGTGTTTAAATGGTTTTTTTGGTCTTTGAGTTTGATTGCAGTGTTATTTAGGCTTTTAAAATTAATTTTTAAAATGGTATACGTTTTTAATTGGTTTTATCTTAAAAAGATAAAATAGGCAAAATAGTATACTTTTAGTACTAAGAATAGTTTTAGTAATGATTCCAGTAGGAAATCTAATATTCCTAGGAAATGTGTAAGAAGTGACCTCCTTTTAAAAAAAGTTGTGCTTTAGTATTTCACCTATCACCTTAACTACTACAGGCTGATTAAGAGCTTCTAACCTCAAGTCTAGTTTCAGCAAAGTGATTTGTACACTAAGTGGAACTTAAATGAATTGTTTATACTCCCCTCCTTCCAGGACATTGCTTTTTGGGTTTCTCTTCTCACTAATTGCTCTGCTCATTCTGTGTTTACGATTCGTTCTCATTCTTGAAGTGCTCAATCCTTGGTTCACTTTTCTTTTTATACTCCTCTGGTGATTTCATCCAGTGTCATGGCTTTAAATACCTATATGCTGATGGCTTCCATTTTTATATCTACAGCCCAGATTTACCTCTTGTATTCTGTACGACCTGTTCTGAATTTCTGTTTGGATGTAAAGTAGTAAACTCAAACTAAAATTCCATGTTCCTCTTTAAACCTGCTGTAGGGGCAGGCTGATCCATCTTATTAGATGGCAGTTCTATCCAGTATTCAGGTGAAAAGAAAAATGGAGTCATCCCTGACTTATCTCATTCATACTTGGCATTCTTGGCTCAATCTTACCTTGAAAATATATCCAGAATCAAATCACTTCTTACCACCTCCATTGCTCATCAGGCTAGTCCAAACCAATCTTCTCTCTCTTGCCTAGATTTCTGCAGTTAACCTCTAATGGGTTTCTCTGCTTCTATCCTAGCTCTCTACAGTCTTTTTCAACAGAGCAGCCAGATCATACCACTTCTTTCTTCAGAACCCTGCAGTGACTTCCCATATGCAGAGTAAAATCCAAAGTACTTATGGTCTACAAGGTCTTACAGAATCTGGATACTCCTACTCTCCCCATCCTCCCTTATCTCTCCTAAGTTAGGTAGTACTCTACGTCTTGCTTATTTCAGCTGTCTTAGAGCCTTTACACTGGCTGTTACCCCTTCTTCAATCATTTTTTCTGTAAGGTATCTACGTGACTGATTGCCTTGTCTCCTTCAAGTCTTTGCTCTTGAAATGTTTTTCAAAACGATCTGCCTTCTATTTAAAGCTGCACTTCCCTACTTATGATCTCTGTACCCTGTTCTGTTTTACATAGCAGTTGTCACCTTTCAACAAACTATATAATTTCCTTGTTGATCGTGTTTATTATCTCTTCTCTCTGCCCCCAGACGTACGCTATAACGTAACCTCTATGAGGACAGGGCTTTTTGTCTCCTTTTGTTTATTGATGGATTCTAAGGGTTTAGGGCAGTGCTTGGCACATAACAGGTGCTCAATAAAGATTTATTAAAGATGTGTTCATTACAAGTGAATTAAAATCTTTATCCTACAGTTTTTTGTTGTTTTTTTTTTTTTTACTGTGATGCATACCTCATTTTTGGACACATGTAGTTTTCAGTTTGCTCCTTTCCTAGGAACAGTCAGAGAGCAGAAGAAAAGTGGCAGGGAACCTTTGGGAACCCCTTGGTGGAGGGAGTGATGTTTAAATGTGGCGGAGACCGTCTTACCTGTCTCACGTGATTAGGACTATTAGTTAGGTAATATAAAAAGTTGGTTAAAGCAAGAACTCGAGGTATCTGTGCACTTCGTTTTAATTTTAAGCATTTACTTACTTTTATTTGCCTCTCTTTTTTTTTTTTTTGCTGTACGTGGGCCTCTCACCGTTGTGGCCTCTCCCGTTGCAGAGCACAGGCTCCGGACGTGCAGGCTCAGCGGCCATGGCTCACGGGTCCCAGCCGCTCTGCGGCATGTGGGATCTTCCCGGACCGGGGCACGAACCCGTGTCCCCTGCATCGGCAGGCGGACTCTCAACCACTGCACCACCAGGGAAGCCCTTGCCTCTCTTTTTTATTTGGATCAATCTCTTGTCTTTGAGTAGGGGGTCTCCTGATCTTTTTTCTATACATCATTCCTTAAAAGCGTAATTTCTAGTATTGCTTTTTTTTAGTGTAATGAAACATTCGAATTCAAAATCATTCTAGATTTTTCCAATCCTTATCAAGGCCTTCCAAAGGATTTAACTTTGTTTTTGTAGAAATAACAGCTTTGTCTTTATTCTGTCATTTAATCGATTTATAGAAATAAGCAAATGTGTAGGTGAGTAGGTTGCTAGCCAGAAGCATTTAGCTTTCTGTAGACACTAGCCCATGTATTTTTAACCAAGGGGAGAAATGTCATTTAATCCAGTGAGAGGTCCTTTAAGATAGCTTCCATATTGAATCGTTTTCATGGGGGCCATAGGATCCTAGCTGCCTGCCATTACTAGAGAAGAATGTCATTTATCCACATTTCTTTATTTTTGGATCTGAGTGACATCTGCAATTAGTTATCAGAACTTATATGATTTTTAGTAATTACATTGTCTGTCAAGAGACCTGATGTTATGCTACATTCTCACTGGAAAATGTGGGATGATCATTATTTACTCTTACACATGAGTCATTTAAGTTGCTAAGGGAACAGTCTGGTCTGGAAGTCAGTAGTTAGGAGATCTGCAGGTCTTAGACCTTATTAATTCTAAGGTTTGTGCAAATTTCTTATTGCTCAGTTCTTTAATTGTATAATGTGTGGTGTAAGTGGAAAGAGTGTGGGTGCTAGGGAGTCTGAAGAACTTGGGTTTGAATTTGGCTTTGCTAGTTAATACCACTTACTGTATGTGTGGATTTACTTGCAGGAAACTCATTTGCCTTGCTTATATTATCTTAGTAGTTGCTACATAAGTGATAGCTAACATTAGAGTGCTTATTTGTTGTAAGGCTTTGTAAATATGTATAGTATCATATTTATCCTCTCTGCAACCTTATGAGATAGATAGTATTTGGTGGAAACGAGGGAGGCAGGTTAAATAATTTGTCCAAAGACACAGAGCAAGTAAAAGGAGGAACCTGAATTTGAACTAGATATTCTGACTCTAGAGCCCATTCTCATACATTGAGTTGTTTCGTAAGAATGCTTTCTGAAAAAAAGAGTAAGGCACTTGTCCATGTGCAGTTGTCTGATGTTAGGTATTAGAAAGCTACATGAAGGTTATAAAGATTTCTTTCCCCTGGAGTTAGAGGATTAACTCTTAAAGCTAGTGACTTAAATTTGAGAACTTAAAGTTTTCCAAGGAGAGAAAATAGTAAAAGCCATTTAAAACCAAATGCTATAAAGTGTTTTATAGAGAAAGCAATAGGTAGACTATGATCTTTTTAATTTACAAGAAAAATTTTCAGTCTTAATTCCTGTGTAGCGTTATGAGTTTTACTGCCGTGTGATCTTGTAGGCATTGCTCAGTGGTTATTTCAGAAAGGCCAACCCTGATCACCAGAATGAATCTTTATTCTTTGTCTCAGCCTTATTTTTCTTCACTTCATGATCAGTTATTACCTAACATTATAATATATGCTTGTTTATTTATATGCTTGATATCTGTTTCACCTCTAAGAATATAAGCACTATGAGGCGGGAACTCTTGCTCACCACTGTGAACTATATTTCTCACACTTAGGTAGTGCTCAGTTTAATGAATGAATAAATTGCCTGATGTTTGAAAATGATTGGGACTCATTGAGCCTTCTGCTTTACTTGTCATTTTTTTTTCAAATATGGATACTTTAATAGGAAATATTATATAATTATTTCAGTTCACAGTTTTCATTTTTTTGAAAAAGTACTTCATAATTTAACTATAAATTACCTACATGGCAATTATATAAGTGAGGAGCTAGATATATCACGTATTTTAAGGAACTCTCCATATCTAGCCATATTTAAATGACAGATCTGGAGTAAGAAATAATGATTAAAAAAAGCATTGTCCAAATACAAAAAGGCATGTAATACGTTCCTTTAAGGCTTAAATAATGACTTAGGAAAGTCGTATCGTTCCTTTCAGACACCACTGATTAAACAGATCATGAGAAAGTCAAACTAATAATGTTAAAATTTGCATGTATTCAAACAAACAAACTTGAGGCTAGAATTTGAAACTTCTTGACTTGGATTACTGCTAATTTTGCCAATTGCTTTACTTGTCATTTGTGCCATCTGCCTTCTCCATTAGCATGGCTAGTTGATTTACGTGCAATGCCATGGAAAGTGAGACTTCAAGAATAAGGGTTTCAGGTTTACTCTTGGGAGTGGGATGGCAAACAAAATTTAATGCACGAATTTCAGCCAAAGTACTTCTTAGTACTAGTTAATCTTGTTGATCAGCAATGTAAGTGTTCTGAGTGAAATATATACATACATTATTTAGTGATTGCATATGTTTACATCTGGTTACCTTTGAAGTAAATTTGAACAAGCTAGGCTGTACTTTGAAAGCTCTCCAGTGTTCTGAATGCTATGTTGTTGAACATTTAAAGTGTTTCCTTAAATTTTTTAAAAAATAAATTTATTTTTATTTATTTATTTTTGGCTGCATTGGGTCTTTGTTGCTGTGCGTGGGCTTTCTCTAGTTGCGGTGAGCGGGGGCTACTCTTCGTGCGGTGCTTGGGCTTCTTATTGCAGTGGCTTCTTTTGTTGTGGAGCACGGGCTCTAGGCGTGGGGGCTTCATTAGTTGTGGCACACGGGCTCAGTAGTTGTGGCTCGTGGGCTTAGTTGCTCCGTGGCATGTGGGATCTTCCCGGACCAGGGCTTGAACCCATGTCCCCTGAGTTGGCAGGCGAATTCTTAACCACTGTGCCACCAGGGAAGTCCTTTAAATTTTTAATATCCATGCACAGGTTGAATTCATTTGTGTGCTTTTGGCCTGTACTTGATTAGTTTATTGGGAAGTCATGTTCGTTTGCAATGTGTTCCATAATTATTTTACATAGTTTTCCTAACCTGGATATCTCAGGTTGGCTGAACATGATTTCTGTGAAGTGAATTTCTCAAGCTTCTCATATGATTTGGTATTTTCATTTCTGGGTATAGTTTCAGTTACTGTGGTGTATAATCCCTTTTGGTATCTTTTTTTTTCTGTTTTGTTTTTGAACACTGTAAATGGGATCCTTCTGTATGAGTTTATTTGCAACTTCCTTTTTCTCCTCAACTTTATTGTCCAAATATTCTTCCACCATCTTGTATATAGCTCTAATTCATTCACTTCACTTCTACCTGGAATTTCATTGTATGTATATTTGCCACCTTGTTTGTTATCTGTTGATGGGCACTTGGGTAGTTTGCAGTTTTCTTTTGCTATTATAAACAGTTCTGCTATGAATACCTTGTATAGGTCTCTTGGTGCACTTGCATCCCTACTGTCTCTAGTATCGTGTTTTAAAAAACTTTTTTGTTACTACTTACAATAAGAAATAAATTTTACGTTATGAGACTCAATACATTATCAGATGTATACATATGTAACAAAGTTTCTTGGGAAAAAAACCTCATGTGATACTAGTTTGTTTCATTAAGAATAGAAATGCTAATCAAGACCCACTGAGTTGATTTTTGCTACCCACTAATGTTGAGGTTTGCAGTTTGAGTAAATTGTGTCGGACCATAACCTAGATAGGAGTGGAATTGCTGCATTGTAGGAGAGGTGCATTTTCAGCCTTACTGTAGGTAGCGCTGTGTTGTTTTCCAATATAATTGTACCAGTTTATTCTCCTCACTAGTGTATACATGTGATGGCTCCACATTCTGGTCTATACAGTTGACCCTTGAAAAACTCGGTGGGGTTTGGGATGTTGACCTCTGTGCAGTTGAAATTCTGCCTATAATTTATAGTTGGCCCGCCATATCTACCCTGTTCCTCTCAATCCATGGTTTGGCATCCACAGATTAAACTAACTGCACGTTGTATAGTACTGTAGTATTTACTATTGAAAAAAATCTGTATATAAGACCCTCACATTTCACTCCCATGTTGTTCAAAGGTCTACTGTACTTGATGTTGGTAAAATACTAAAGTTAGACAGCTTGTTGGGTTGAATTGATATCTCGTAGTTTGTGCATTTTTGCTTACTGAGGGGAGATGTCTTTTCAGATGTTTCCTGGCCATTTTTGTTTCCTTTTCTCAGAAATGACTGTTGGGTTTGTTTTTCTTTTTGATAGGAGTTCTTTATATGTTCTGAATTCTAATTCTCTGCGGATCATGTATCACAAATGTCTTCCCATTTTGTGGCTTGTCGTTTTCACTTTTGTATGGTTTCTTTGTTAATAAAAGTTAAAAATTTTAATTTAGTTGAATTTCTCAGGATTTCTCTTTTATGGTTTGTGTCTTTGTGTCTTGTTTAAGAAATCCTTTCCTACCTCAAGGTTATAAAGGTATTCTTTCTTGCATGTTGTGGTATAAAGTTCAATGTTGCCTTTCACAACTGTTTTCCCAGGAATTGATTTTTGTTTCTTCCCTTCTATGCTGCTGTTTTCTTTTCTCCGAAGTTCCACTACTTAGCATTTCAGTTTTTTTTTTAAGGACTAAAATGTGTGAATTTAGTAGATACTTTGAAATAAATCTTTTGAGTTACTAGTATTATGTATTGTCCACACCTTGCTTTTAGAGTCATAGGTAAATAATTATGTTAAGAATGTTAAGGTATGGATAGTTATCTAGTAAACTTGGAAGTCTTCACTCTCCCCCAACGCCCATATGACATTATAGATTTGTAAATAATCAGGGAAGTCAAGTCAGTGTTTGCATGTGGTTTTCTTAAGTTGTTATGGACATTTGTTGTGAAGTAGTCTGGTTAGTTATTTTCTTAAAGTTGCAGCTCTTTGTGCTTGGTATTTTGCAGTTTTACCGTAGTGCACTGTGACTGTGGACCTATTTCTCTATATCCAGCTAATACTCAGAGTATACATATAATCTGAGGAATCAGATCTTTCTTCAGTTTTGGAAAATTCTCAGCTATTTAAATATTGCTTCTTTTATTTTTACTTTTCTTCTCTTTTGGTAGACCTGTGTTGGAGTTTTTTATTCTCTGTGTATTTTAATTGCTCTTTCAGTTTTTTTAAAAAAAATTTTCTATGCCTTATACCAGGTGAATTTGGTACAGTGTAGCAATTTACTTTGTTCCTCTGCTACGGTCCAGCCTAGAGTTTATTCTGTCTATTGAGTCTACATGGCAGTATTTACAATTTTCATTTTTTTTTTTTTTTTTTTTTTCCCGGTGGCGGGCCTCTCCCGTTGCCTGGGTTCGTGCCCTGGTCCGGGAAGATCCCACATGCCGCGGAGCGGCTAGGCCTGTGAGCCATGGCCGCTGAGCCTGTGCGTCCGGAGCCTGTGGTCCGCAACAGGAGAGGCCACAACAGTGAGAGGCCTGCGTACCGCAAAAAAATAAATTAATTAATTAAAAAATTTTTTTGTCAGACTGTTTCATAAAACTAATACCATCTGGTGTGAATTCATGTTTTTATTGGTTTTTTTTTCTTCCTCATCATTAGATTTCTTCCTATGTTTTGGATTATTGGTTTATTAAGTTCATTTTAAGTAGAGTTTTTTTTTTTTTTAACGCTTTTCTAAGTGATCATTCCCACCCCACCTCCAAATTATTTATTTATTTTTAAACCATTTGTGTCTGACCCACTCTTCCTCTAGTTGCAAGCTAGGTTTATTCTGGGACAGTTAAAAGAAAAATGCAAGGTGGAAAGTGTTTCTAATGTGAAATCATGTACTGAGAAAGAGGGAGATAAGGATGTGTGTGTGTTTGTGCGTGTATGTGTGTGTGTGTGTGTGTGTGTGTGTGTGTATAGAGAGAGAGAGAGAGCGAGCGAGAGAGCGAGAGCACACGCTCATGTTTAGAAGAGTATTGAATGAAATCTAAAAAAAATGACAGTTTGTTATGGGGGAGAGGAACACAGTGTAGAAGAGCACTACACTATGTTCTGAATTTTCCTTTTTCTTTAGACCTGACTTTGGAGCCATGTAAATGTTTTACATAATTATTAAAAAATTTTTTTAGATCTCTAAAAATTAAAAGTAAAACAAAATAAATGAATTTTACATGTATTCACTTGGTGGATACCAGAGTGAAACTCCGCCAAGTGGCTTTAAAAGACAGTGACTTGACTCACTGATGATATTCCCCCTGAAATAGACCCTGGGAAGAGAGTGCAGGAAGGATGGCAAAGAAGAAAAACAAGTCTTGAACTATTATAATTTTGGTGGCAATGTATACATTGTATTTCAGTACTGCGTAATGTATGTATTGTGGGCTAATTGAAATGAGTGAATATATTGGTTTTGTTGAAAACAAACTTTTAGCATTATTTAAAGAAGATGTTGGTTTTTTTTTTTAACACTTATGATGTGGAGCATTTTTTAAAGGCTTTATTGAATTTGTTACAATATTGCTTCTGTTTTATGTTTTGGTTTTTTGGCTACAAGGCATGTGGGATCTCAGCTCCCCGACTAGGGGTCAAACCCGCACCCCCTGCATTAGAAGGCGAAGGCTTAACCACTGGACTGCCAGGGAAATCCCTTTTTTTTTTTTTTTTTTTGCGTTACGTGGGCCTCTCTCACTGTTGGGGCCTCTCCTGTTGTGGACCACAGGCTCCGGACGCGCAGCCTCAGCGGCCATGGCTCACGGGCCCAGCCGCTCTGCGGCATGTGGGATCTTCCTGGACCAGGGCACGAGCCCGTGTCCCGTGCATCGGCAGGCAGACTCTCAACCACTGCGCCACCAGGGAAGCCCCAAAAACCCTATAGTACTAAATTTGAGTAGAAGCCTCTGTATGCACTCATGCAATAACTTAACTTATTGAAATGTATGCATTTTCTGGCCCTGTTGACTTAAAAGGCCTAGAAACAGTGACCAATTCAATAGCAGTCTTGATGCTCACATTGTGGTCTTTAAATACCTTTTCACAATAAAAGTAAACTAGTGCTCAGAATGGGCATTTTCCAAGTCTGAGGCAGGAAATGTAGGAGATGAGCCTGCATATATTAATTATCAATAGTACCACAAGCTCAGAGGCTTGCAGTGACACACATTTGCACCACCCCCTTAACTGGGTCCTCTGCTACAGGGTTTCACAAAACTGCTATTATGGTGTTGTCCATGGTAGGGGTCTCATCTGAAGTTCAGCTGGGGAAAGACCTGCTTCCAAGTTCATGTGCTTGTTGGCAGCATTCAGTTCCTTGGAGGGTGCCCAACTGAAAGCCTTAGTTTCTTGTTGGCTGTTGTCTGGGAGGCTGTTCTTAGGTCCTTGCCTCATGACCCTCTCCATAGGCAGCTTACAACATGGCAGCTGCTTTCTTCAAAGCCAGTAAGGGAGAGAAAGAGTGACCTATTAACAGGGGTTACAGTCTTATGTAATACAATTATGTATATGTAATCATTTTTAACATTCTGTCACCTTTGTCATATTTTACTGATCAGAAGCAAGTCACAGGTCCCACTCATACTTAATGGAGGGGATTGTACAAAGGTGAGAATGCCAGGAGAGCAACTCGAGTTTTTTTTTTTCCCGAGAATGTCTTGTCAGAAAGCAATAGAGCAACTAAAAACTATGGAGGTAGTGTCAAAACAACCTAGGAGCCATCCTGAATAAGATCCCATTGGTCAAAAGGGGGACAATTTCATTTTATGCAGATGATATGATACTATATATAGAAAACCCTGAAGACTCCACATAAACACTACTAGAACTGATAAACGAATTCAGCAAGGTAGCAGGATACAAGATTAACATACAGAAATTGGTTGTGTTTCTTTACACCAACAATGAAATATCAGAAAGGGAATGTAAAAAAAACAATGCTTTTAGATATCGCAGCCCCCAAAATAAAATACTTAGGAATAAGCCTCACCAAGGAGGTGAAAGACTTATATGCTGAGAACTGTAAAACATTAATAAAGGAAATTGAAGATGATGCAAAGAAATGGAAAGATACCCCATGCTCTTGGATTGGAAGAGTTAATATTGTTAAAATTGCCATACTACCCAAAGCAATCCACAGATTTAATGTGATCCCTATCAAATTACCCATGACCTTTTTCACAGAACTAGAACAAATAATTTTAAGATTCATATGGAACCATAAAAGACCAGAATTGCCAAAGCAATCCTGAAGAAAAAGAACAAATTGGGAGCCATAACCATCCCAGACTTCAGACAATACTACAAAGCATGGTACTGGCACAAAAACAGGCATATGGATCAATGGACAGGATAGAGAGCCCAGAAATAAACCCACACACCTACGATCAATTAATCTTCAACAAAGGAGGCAAGAATATACAATGGGAGGGGATTCCCTGGTGGTCCAGTGGTTAGAACTCCATGCTTCCACTGTAGGGGGTGCAGGTTTGATCCCTGGTTGGGGAACTAAGATCTCGCATGTTGCGCGGAGCAGCCAAAAAAAAAAAGGAATATACAATGGGAAGAAGTCTCTCCAGCAAGTGGTGTTGGAAAAGTTGGACAGCCACGTGTAGATCAAAGAAGTTATAACGTGCCCTCTCACCATACACAAAAATAAACCCAAAATGGCTTAAAGACTTAAACATAAGACATGATACCATAAAACTCCTAGAAGAGAACATAGACAAAACATTCTTTGACATAAATTGTACCAGTGTTTTCTTAGGTCAGTCTCCCAAGGCAATAGAAATAAAAGCCAAAATAAACAAATGGGACCTAATCAAACTTACAAGCTTTTGCACAGCAAAGGAAACCATAAACAAAACAAAAAGACAACCTACAGAATGGGAGAAAATGTTTGCAAATGATGCTACTGACAAGGGATTAATTTCCAAAATATACAAACAGCTCATACAACTTGACAACAAAAAAACAACCCAATCGAAAAATGGGCAGAAGACCTTAATAACATTTCTCCAAAGAAGAAATACAGATGACCCATAGGCACGTGAAAAGATGCTCAACATTGCTAGTTATTAGAGAAATGCAAATCAAAACTACAATGAGGTACCACCTCATGCCAGTCAGAATGGCCATCATTAAAAAAATCTACAAATAACAAATGCTGGAGAGGATAGGGAGAAAAGGGAAGCTTCCTACATTGTTGGTGGGAATGTAAGTTGGTGCAGCCACTATGGAAAACAATGGAAGTTCTGCAGAAAACTAAAAAAAGAATTACCATATGATCCAGCAGTCCCACTCCTGGGCAGATACTCAAGACAAAACTATAATTCAAAAAGATACAAGATACACGTTCCCCTATGTTCATAGCAGCACTATTCACAGTAGCCAAGACGTGGAAACAACGTGAATGTCTATTGACAGATGAATGGATAAAGAATAAGTGGTACATACATACAATGGAATACTACTCAGCCATAAAAAGAAGTAAATGATGCCATTTGCAGCGACATGGATGCAACTAGAGATTATCATACTAAGTGAAGTAAGCCAAAGAGAAAGACAAATACCATATGATATCACTTATATGTGGAATCTAAAATATGACACAAATCAACCTATCTTGGGAACAGAAACAATCAGGGGCATGGAGAATAGACTGGTGGTTGCCAAGTGGGAGGGGGTAGGAGAGGGTTTGATTGGGAGTTTGGGATTAGCAGATGCAAACTGGTATATATAGAATGGATAAACAACAAGGTCCTGCATAGCACAGGGAGCTATATTCAATATCCTGTGGTAAACCATAATGGAAAAGAATATGAAAAAGAATGTATATATGTGTGTAACTGAGTCACTTTGCTGTACAGCAGTAATAACATTGTAATTCAACTGTGCTTCAATAAAAAATAAATTTAAAAAAGGGACAATTTGAACATCAGTAAAGAAAATAACTAATGAATTGAAACAAGTCAAGTATGTTTAATCCTTGAGTTCGTAATGATGCTAAAACTTAAAAAAATACTTTAGTTGCTCTTGGGCTAACTCATTATTTGACAGTTTTGATAGGTAAAGAAAAATAAGCATTTATCCTACTTTTCTTATATGAATTGGATCTCTGGGTGACCAAATAAGAGAAGTTTCTTTCTATAGATGTATTCTAATAAAGATTGATAGACTTTATTTATTATATATTTTTTTGGCTGTGTTGGGTCTTCGTTGCTGCGTGCGGGCTTTCTCTAGTAGCTACTCTTCATTGTGCGCGGGCTTGTCATTGCGGTGGCTTTTCTTGTTGCGGAGCACAGGCTCTAGGCGTGCAGGCTTCAGTAGTTGTGGCACGTGGGCTCAGTAGTTGTGGCGCATGGGCTTAGTTGCTCCACGGCATGTGGGATTTTCCTGGACTAGGGCTCGAACCTGTGTCCCTTGAATTGATAGGTGGATTCTTAACTACTGCGCCACCAGGGAAGTCTCAGTGATAGGCTTAGAATGTCACCATTTTGCATCTCCTAATGAATAATGTCTAGGCGAAGATCACCAATAGTTGGTAATATCACAAAAAGATATCCAGATACTAGATACATCGTTTTGGAAGTATGCCATGCTGTCTGTGCCTTAGTCTTGCCCTCAGGTTATAATCCTGAATCTGATCTAGCCTTTAAATTTAACTACCAATTTATAGGAAATAGAAGACAAAACAAAAACAAAACACCAAAAAAACTTGTTAATACTGTGGGGATGCCATCAACAAAATTCCTACTGAGAATCTTTACAGGACAACTGCCTGGTTTTTCCAACCCCAAATTCTAAGAATTGCAAGAAAGTGAATAATAAAAGATACAGGGATGATGAATGGAAGGAGACGAGATAAATACAGTAAGTCCTCTACATACGAACGAGTTCCATTCTGAGAGTGTGTTCACAAGTCTAATTTGTTCATAAGTCCAAGTTAGCCTAGGTACCCAATTAACACAATCAGCTATATAATACTGTATTCTAATAGGTTTATAATACTTTTCACACAAAAAATAAAACATTTTTAATCTTGTGGTACAGTACATTGAAAAGTACAGCGGTACAGTACAACAGCTGGCATAAAGGGGCTGGCATCGAGTGAACAGGCAAGAAGAGTTACTGACTGGAGGAGGGAGAGGAGGTGGGAGATGGTAGAGCTGAAGGATCGTCAGCAATAGGAGATGGAGGGCAAGCTGCAGTTTCACTCACGCCTGATGTTGATGGAAAGCACGTTTGCATCTTTGAAAGCTCGCAACTCTTGAGTTTCGTATGTAGGGGACTTACTGTACATCAATCAATACAGAATAACTCAAAAAATATTTACACAGCAGTTGGGGAAATGGGAATACTGGCTGGATATTTGATATTAAGGGATTATTGTTAATTTTAAATGTGCTGTGAGCCTGGATTTTTGTCCTCTTTCCTTTCCAGGCTCAGAGCTCCTATAAAGCTATATAGCTATAGGTAATAGGTTTTCAGCCTGATTCTTTTTTTTTTTTAAACTTTAAAAAAAAGTATTTATTTTTGGCTGCCTTGGGTCTTCGTTGCTGCATGCAGGCTTTCTCTAGTTGTAGTGAGCAGAGGCTTCTCTTCATTGCAGTGCGTGGGCTTCACATTGCAATGGCTTCTCTTGTTGTGGGGAATGGGCTCTGGGGTGCTCGGGCTTCCGTAGTTGTGGCTCACGGGCTCTAGAGCGCAGGCTCAGTAGCTGTGGTGCACGGGCTCAGTTGCTCTGCTGTGGCACGTGGGATCTTCCCGGACCAGGGATTGAACCTGTGTCCCTTGCATTCGCAGACATATTCTTAACCACTGTGCCACCAGGGAAGTACCCAGCCTGATTTTTTTTCATACATCTTCTTTCTCCCCCTACCCCACCACCCAAGCTGTGCAAATTCTATTCCCATACCCACCTCTTGGTGTCAAGCAGCAAACCTGGTTCTGTTCTGTTGCTGTTACCTGTGGGAGCTGAACTTCTCTGACCATTTGCCTGCTATAGTCAGTATCCAGCCATCTTTCCCATTCTTTATTCCCTGTGCTCCATTTTAGGTACTGTATGGTTTATTCTTTTGAATTTTTATTGTTTCTAGCTCAGGGATATATTTATTTTCGTTTTGGGTTCAACCATATCTTTTTGATAATCTTATTTTTCATCCATTTTTTTTTAAATTGAAGTATAGTTGATTTATAATGTGTTAGTTTCTGGTGTACAGCAAAATGATTCAGTTATATACTTTTTTATATTTTTCAGTGTGGTTTATCACAGGATATTGAATATAGTTCCCTGTGCTATACAGTAGAACCTTGTTTTTTTTTTATTGATGTATAGTTGATGTACAATAAGATATAATTTACAGGTATATAATATACTGATATACAGTTGTTTTTTTTTTTTCTCTCAATCCCTAACTCTCTAACTATCCCTCCCTGACACCCTTCCCCCCGGTAACCGTAAGTTTGTTCTCTGAGTCTGTGAATCTGTTTCTGTTTTGTAAATAAGTTCATTTGTATCATTTTTTTTAGATTCCACATATAAGTGATATCATATGATTTCTCTTTCTCTGTATGACTTACTTCACTCAGTATGACAATCTCTAGGTCCATCCATGTTGCTGCAAATGGCATTATTTTAGTCTTTTTAATGGCTGAGTAATAGTCCATTGTATATGTGTACCACAACTTCTTTTCATTCCTCTGTTGATGGTCGTCCATGATTTTATGTGTTTGGATAGAAGCATCCTTATTGGAAGTCTTCATCTTTTCATTTCTACCTATTATAATCTTGTTTTTGAAGCGCAACTCAGTGTATCCTGAGTGCTCTTGTTTAGTGATCTGTTCCTTTGCTCAAATCTGCTCTCTTTTAACCTTTTTTTTAAAATTATTTTTTATTTCTATTTTTTTAATTTTGGTTATGCTGTGTGCCTTGTGGGATCTCAGTTCCCCCACCAGGGATTGAACCTGTGCCATTGTAGTGAAAGTGCTGAATCCTAACCACTAGACCACCAGGGAACTCCCTGCCCTCTTTTAATCTTGTTGGTTGTTTTTCAACTTTATAGATTAAGTTTGATTTTAGTATCATACTAATTTGTTATGACTACAGTCAATTAAAATCCTAAAGCCTTGAAGTATGATTCTTGTTGCTGCTAGTTCATCTCACTCATCCTATGTTTCTTTAGTTTGTTTTGGAGTACAGGTATCCCTTGCTAGTCCAACTCAGGCTGGGTAATTTTTTTCTTTTTTGAGGTAGCACTGGTATCCCTTGCTGTCTGAACTCTTGTTGCTTATTGTTCCAAACTTGGGAATCAAATATATGTATCCTTTGTTTAATGACTTGAATTCATTCTTGAAAATTCTGCTAAGTGAAAAGCCATTACATGAAAACATATTTCCTTTAATTTTTTCCTACATATAAACTTAATTTTTTTAATTGAAGTATAGCTGATTTACAATGTTTCAGGTATATAGCAAAGTGATTCAGTTATATATATATGTATTATATATTTTTGTATATATAAATTTTAAGATTCTTTTCCATTATAGGTTATTACAAGATATTGAATATAGTTCTCTGTGTTATACAGTAGGTCTTCGTTATCTGTTTTTATTAGTAGTGTGTATCTGTCAAAGCATATTTTCATTCATTTTTAATGGGAAATTATGCTCTGTTTTATTTCAACCAATTTTTACACATAGGAAAATATTAATCTAGAAATGAAGATGAGTTTATACAAGCATAAGCAACACTTTGAAAGTAAATAAATATACTTGATCTTAAAATGTAATGTGATAGGGACTTCCCTGGTGGCTCAGTCGTTAAGAATCTGCCTGCCAATTCAGGAGACACGGGTTTGAGCCCTGGTCCGGGAAGATCCCACATGCCGCGGAGCAACTAAGCCCATGTGCCACAACTACTGAGACTGTGCTCTAGAGCCCATGAGCCACAACTACTGAGCCCGTGTGCTGCAGCTACTGAAGCCTGCATGCCTAGAGCCTGTGCTCCACAATAAGAGAAGCTACCGCGATGAGAAGCTCGTGCACTGCAATGAAGAGTAGCCCCCGCTCGCTGCAACTAGAGAAAGCTCGCGTGTAGCAATGAAGACCCAATGCAGCCAAAAATAAATAAATTTGTTTTAAAAAAAATGTAATGTGATAAAATGAAGGGGTATTGTATTATACTTGCCAAAGGAGGAAGAGAAAACTTGGTTGTGGTGGTGGTTGATGAGGTGTAATTCTTTGGAAAGTCTATTCTTATTATACCATTTTTTTCACCAATTTTAACCTTCCTGGAGCTCAGGGTTATCTTACATTCAGTCTGCACTTAAAAGTCAAATTGTGGTACAGCTAAGCACTTTTAGTGGAATAAAGGCCAAACACAAGTCCTTTAAGCAATGTGGAAATAGAATACAGGCAGAAAATACTGAAGAGTTGTAGGAGATGATAGCTTTGCATCCCTCTTGCTTGGCAATATGTGCACAAAGCACATGTTCTCAGTTCATCCAAATGTGTGCAGTACATCAATACATATGATGTGTTCCAACTGGATACCATTGTATTGATTAAATTGTTGAGTGTACCTTTAGCTGAAATTATAATGTTGAAATTTTTATTCTTCATAGAATATTTATTTTATGTGTATTTTAGGCGAATAATAACTAATGTTTATAGTAGTAGTTTGAAAAGTAGTACTTTTCAAGAGTCATTTGATGAAAACCAGTTAACTGAACGATTATATGAGGTAGGTCTGTAGATTGTAATAACATGGTATCCCTCCTTATCTGAGATAGCTATTGGAATTCCTGCTGTTCCAGCTAGGGAACTGAAAGAGTTTAGTAGCAAAGGATAAATAAAAATCTTATTTTATGAAACATTTTTAGTTGGTTTGTCCTTTGTTCTCCTATTCTGAGTTCAGCACATCTTTGTAAACTGGCAAGCTTGTCGTGTTATCAGGGTAATGGATGGATTAAAATGTGACTAAGGTCAGGCAAAGAACAGAGTCTGATACATAATAATCCTCTTTCTAAACTATTAATTAGCAACTTTGGGATATGATTATTTAACCTATTAAATATTCTCTAATTTCTACTACTCTTTGGCCATGTTTTAGTACTTACCTGTCTTGTTTCCAAGGATAGCTTGTATACATTATCAAGTGTTTTGTCAAAATCACACATTCTAATTTTTCCTAATTTAGTAAACCTTTTATTAAAAAAAGACATTGAAATGACTTGTTTATAGTGAATGACTTTCGATGCTCCTAAATTTTTTAGTTAGTGACATTGTCTGAATTTACACACAGTGAGTTCACCTATTTTAATTCGATTGCTTTCTGCTATTTTTAGTATATGATAGCTTTTACTTTTACTTTTTTTTTTTTTTTCCCTTAACCTTTTCAGGCATCTTCTAATAGTGGGGAAAGCAGAAGTCTTTCGGGGATCTTGAAATGTAGGATCCTGGCAGCTGTGTACTGTCTGTTGAAGGCAGTACTGTATCTATCTTTGCATGGCTTTTGAGGTTGTATAAATATGGTTTCTAAGCACAGTGTTCAGAGCAAGATGGCTGTAGGATAAGGACCTCTACTTGTGACTGTATTTCATTTTTTTCTAGCTTTATTGAGGTATAATTGACATAACATTGTGTAAGTTTATTAGCTTTGAAGTTTATAATACATTATTGTTGACTGTAATCACTGCTGTGCATTAGATCTCCAGGACTTTTTAATGTACTAGTTGTAAGTTTGTACCCTCAAAAAAAAACTCCCCAAAGCCCCAGGTAACCACCACTCTTCTCTGTTACTATGAATTCAAGATTCCACATGTGATATCATACAGTATTTGTCTTTCTTTGTCTTATTTAGCATAATGCTCTCAAAGTCTGTCCATGATATTGCAAATGGCAGGATTTTCTTCTTTCTCATGGCCAAATAATATTCCATCGTATATATGTATCACACTTTTAAAATCTGTTTATCTGTTAGTGAACTCTTAGGTTGTTTCCATGTCTTGGCTGTTGTAAATAATGCTGCAGTGAACATGGATATCATGTTGAAGATATCTCTTTGAGATACTGATTTCATTTCCACTGCATATTTACCCAGTGGAATTGGGTTTGCTGGATTATGTGGTAGTTCTATTTTTAATTTTTTGAGGAACCTCCGTACTGTTTTCCACAGTGACTGCACCAATTTACATTCCCACCAGTGGTACACAGAGGTTTTCTTTTCTCCATATCCTTGCCAGCACTTGTTATCTCTTGTCTTTTTGATGATAGCCATTCTAACAGGTGTAAGGCGATATCTTATTGTAGTTTTGACCTTTGCATTTTCCCCATGATCAGTGATACTGAGCACCTTTTCATGTACTTGTTGGCCATTTGTACACCTTCTTTGGAAAAATGTCTATTCGGGTCCTTTGCCCATTTAAAAAAATATATATATTTTTTGGCTTTTGAGTTGTATGAATTTCTTATATATTTTAGATATTAATCCTTTATCTGGCATATGGTTTGCAAATATTTTCTTCCATTCTGTAGATTGCGTTTTCATTTTGTTGATCATTTCTTTGCTGTGTAGAAGCTTTTTAGTTTGATGTAGTCCCACTTGTCTATTTCTGTTTTTGTTGCATATGCTTTTGGTGTCATACACCGAAAAATCACTGCCAAGGCCAATGTCAAGGAGCTTTTTCCCAGTGTTTTCTTCTAGGAGGTTTATGGTTTCAGGCCTTAACATTTATGTCTTTAATCCGTTGTGAGTTAATTTTTGAGTGTTGTAAGATAGGGGTCCAGTTTCATTCTTTTGTGTGTGAATATTCAGTTTTCCCAGCACCATTTATTAAAGAGACAATCTTTTCCCCATTGTGTATTCTTGGCTCCCATGTCAAATATTAGTTCACTGTATATGAGTGGATTTATTTCTGGGTTCTTGATTCTGTTCCATTGGTTTGTCTGTTTCTATGCCACTACCATACTGTTTTGATTACTGTATCTTTGTAGTATAATTTGAAATAAAGTGTGATTTATTTCAGCTTTTTTCTTTCTCCAGTTTGCTTTGGCTGTTTGGAGTCTTTTGTGGTTCCATATGAATTTTAGGATTGTTTTTCTTTTTCTGTAAAAAATGCTGTTGGAATTGTGATAGGGATTGCACTGAATCTGTAGCTGTATGACTTTGGGTAGTATGGACATTTTACAGTATTAAAATTCTTCGGTACATGAACACACTATTCTTTTGACACAGTATCTTTCCATTTATTTGTATCATTTTCAGTTTCTTTCGTTATTGTCTTACAGTTTTCAGTGTGCAGATTTTTCACCTCCTTGGTTGCATTTATTCCTAAGTATTGTTTTTGGTGCTGTATTTTAGGTTTCTAATAACTGATCACCTTTGAACCTCTTCAGTTATATTTCTGTTGTTTGAAAGGGAGTCTTGGCAATCACAAATTTTGAAGGCTTACTGTATTTCAGTTTTGTAACTAGGTAATTTATAAACCAACTTTAAGAATGTGGGAATTCATTTGGTGAAATTCTAGAGATGAGAGTTTTTCTTGGGTATCGTTCTTAGATTAACTTCTCTCACTGTTTTTTGCTTTGGTTGCTTATTGGGAACAATATCAAGAATGGAACCAACAACCAAAAAAAAATTTTTTTTTTGGTGGGGGCTGCTGTTGTAGGTTTAAATGTTAAAATACAAGGTATGTACTTATTTCCAATTAATGGTAATTTTATCAGGACTTTTTGATTTTTATTTTTCTGTTATATACTTCTTTTGCAGCTTCAAGAATATTATAATGAAGTCCATATTATGATAAAAAGTCCCTGATTTTATGTCTCACAGTACTGGTGGACACAAATGGGATTGATGTAAACTATATTTATGAAGGTTATTTTGAAAGAAAATCCATAATCATAAGGGCTACCTGTATAAAGCTAATTATGTTAATGAAGTAAACTTTTTTTTCTTCCCAGATTTATGCTGGTTGTGTTTTAGCCAGTTAAAATCTGACAGTGCTATGTGTTGAGCACTGACTGTGTTGGGCTTGCAGGTATTTGGGAGAGAACATACAGATCGGTAGGAGAGTCATTGATTTGGCATGTTAAATTTCAGTAGTATAAAGCAAACCTTGTATAACAAGTAAGTAAAAATCTTTAGTGAATTTTTTTTAAACCATAATTTTCAAGGTACAATTTCACTAGAAGTTGTCTACATAAGATTGTGAGTATAAAAGCAAGTGCTGCTTGATTTCAGTGAATGGGGATGGGAAAATTTCTTACTATTTTAAGATTCTTTAACTTCACCATGGGTTAATAATTTATTAACAGAGGTAATGTTTCAGAAAAAAATAGGAAAATGAAAATATATAAGTAGTTTCCTACCTTATTTTACTATCCTTATTTGTATATGCTTTCATTTTGAATATGTATAAGATTTTGCTGTTGATTCACAATTTTGTTCTTTGTGTGGACTTTGTGTCTCTTTGCTTTCTTTTAAATAACAGTTAGGAGTTTGTGGAATACTGTTAAAGTAAAAACTGAAATTTAGACTGCAGAAGTGTAGAACTTGAAATGTAAACTTCAGAATAGATTGTATAGTCTTAGAAAAGATAATCAGGATTTTACTGTTATTTAATTAGTGTACTTGATTGTAAAATGCTGTGGAGTTTTGTCCTAATTTTATATGATTTTATACTTGGAAGCTCTGAACACTGTAATTGAGGGACCAGAGAGAAAATTTTTTTTTAACTTTTTTTCTTTTTAATGAAAACACCTGACTTTGTAGGAGAGCACTATTTCTTGTCTCATTGTTTTTATTTATTTATTTATTTATTTATTTATTTATTTATTTATGGCTGTATGTGGACCTCTCACTGTTGTGGCCTCTCCCATCGCAGAGCACAGGCTCCGGACGCCGTGGCCATGGCTCACAGACCCAGCCGCTCTGCGGCACGTGGGATCTTCCCAGACCGGGGCATGAACCCGTGTCCCCTGCATCGGCAGGCGGACTCTCAACCACTGCGCCACCAGGGAAGCCCAGAAAATTTTTTACTAGCACTTTTCCCCTTGGCTTCCTGAAAAGCTTATTAAGAAAAAGGTTAGATGTGATCCCTAATGAAAGAATTTGGTAATATTCTCAATCGTATTCTGGTAGGAAGAAGTATTGCTCATTTACAGAAACTACATGCTAGATTATTAAATTTTAGATTAAGTATTTATAATTGTTTGCTAAATTAAATTTGTTACACATAGCTGATAGACTTTATTGCTTCTGAAAAGTGAATATTCCAGTGTTTTGCTGGATCTGGAATTCTGTGTTAGTGGTCATTGTTTTTATGGAGATTTTATTCCATTATCCTTTGGCTTCTATTGCTGAGTAATATATGTCTAATTTTATTCTCTTATAGGTAATTTTTCTATGTTGCTTTTAAGACCTACTTTGCATCTTTTGAGTTATATAATTTTCCTACACATATATTTAGGTTTGTTTCTTTTTATTTATGCTGTCCAGATTTTGTTGCCCTTCTGGAATTGATTTATATCTTTTCAGCAGTTTTTGAAAATTCTTCGCCATTTTGTCATCAAATATTACCTTTCTTGATTCTTTTCTCTCCTTGAATTCCCATTTGACTTATTGGACCTTCTCATTCTTTCCTTCATGTCTATTAGTTTTTCTTTCATGTTTTCCCTAATGTATTCCTTTGTGCTGCATTGCCAGTTTTTATAAGCTCTGTCTTTCTGTTTGATAATTCTTCAGCTGTGTATAATTATCAGTTCATTTAGTTTTTAATGTCTGCATGTCTGTGTATGCACATATGTTTGTGGATGCTTATACACAATTTACAGTTTCTTTAATTTTTACCTTCTGGTCTTTTATATGAGTGTTTTATTTTTTTTCCCATATGTATGATTTAATTTATGCTTCTAATAGCTGAAAAAATTATTTTTTATAGTCCTCCACATTATTCTATTTGGAATTCTTGGGGATATAATCCCTGTTTGTATCTTTGATTTTCTTCTCTTTTTATTGTAAGTTCACCTTCAACAGGAGGGTATCTGAAAATACTGTACTATTCAGGCCAGACTGGGTAGAAGGATTTTTTTTCCAGAGGCTTTCATGGCCTTGGAGCCATTTTTGTGTTCATATTTTTGGTAGAAACATTGGGGGTGTTCTGGACTGGCAGAGACTGTAGATGTGAATTTAAGAATCTATGGTTATAAATTTTTTTTTTTTAAGGGTCAACAATCAGTATTTATTTGGAGATGTCACTTGCAAACTGTCTTACATCGATCTCTTTTTAAAAAATTTTCTGGTTGTATTTTATTTTAATTTGTTTATTTTTAAATTTGATTTTTTAAAATTGAAGTATAGTTGATTTACAGTGATTCAGGTGTACAGCAAAGTGATCCAGTTATGCATATATATACACACATACAATTTTTCATATTCTTTTCAGTTTTACTTTATTACAAAATATCAAATATAGTTTCCTATGCTATACAGTAGCACTGTGTTGTTTATCCATTCCATATATAATAGTTTGCATCTGCTAATCTCAATCTCCCAGTCCATCCCTCCCCTGTACCCTCCTCTCCCTTGGTAACCACAAGTCTGTTCTCTGTGTCCGCGATTCTTTTTCTGTTTCGTAGATAAGTTGCTTTGTGTCATGTTTTAGATTCCACATATAAATGATATCATATGGTATTTGTCTTTCTCTGTCTGACTTAATTCACTTAGTATGAGAATCTCTGGGTCCATCCATGTTGCTGCAAATGACATTATTTCATTCTTTTTTATGGCCGAGTAGTATTCCATTGTATATATATACCGCATCTTCTTTATCCGTTCATCTGTTGATGGACAGTTAGGTTGTTCCCATGTCTTGGCTATTGTAAATAGTGCTATTAACGTTGGGGTTCATGTATCTTTTTGAATTATAGTTTTCTCTGAATATATGCCCAAGAGTGGGACTGTAGGCTCATGTGGCAACTCTATTTTTAGTTTTTCATTTCTGATTTTATTGATTTGGGCCCTCTCCCTTTTTTTCGTGACGAGTCTGGTTAAAAGTTTAATAATTTTGTTTATCTTTTCAAAGAACCAGCTTTTACTTTCATTGATCTTTTCTATTTTTTTAAGTCTATTTCATTTATTTCTGTTCTGATCTTCAGTTTCTTTCCTTCTACTAACTTTAGCTTTGTTTGTTCCTCTTTCTCTAGTTGGTTTAGGCTTAATGTTAGGTTGTTTATTTGAGAATTTTCTTCTTTCCCGAGGTAAGCTTTGTTGCTACATACTTCCTGCTTAGAACTGCCTTTGCTACATCTCATAGGTTTTGGACTGTTGTGTTTTCATTTTCATTTGTCTCCAGGTATTTTTTTAATTTCCTCTTTGATTTCTTCAGTGATCCATTGGTTGTTTAGTAGCATATTGTTGAGCCTCTGCATGTTTGTGTTTTTTGCAGTGTTTTTCTTGTACTTGATTTCTAGTCTCATAGCATTGTGGTCAGAAAAGATGCTTGATATGGCTTCAGTTTTCTTAAATTTACCAAGACTTGTTTTGTGGGCTACCACGTGGTCTGTCCTGGAGAATGTTCCATGTGTGCTTGAAAAGGATGTGTATTCTGCTGCTTTCGGGTGGAATGCTCTATAAATATCAACTAAGTCCATTTGACCTAATGTGTTATTTAAGGCCTGTGTTTCCTTATTGATTTTCTGTCTGGATGATCTGTCCATTGATATGAGTGGGGTGTTAAAAGTCCCCTACTCTTGCTGTGTTACTGTTTATTTCTCCTTTTATGTCTGTTAGTATTTGCCTTATATATTGAGGTGCTCCTGTGTTGGGTGCATATATATTTACAAATGTTATATTGTCTTAGATTGATTCCTTGATCATTATGTAGTGTTCTTCTCTGTCTCTTGCAATAGTTTTTATTTTAAAGTCTGTTTTGTCTCGTGTAAGTATTGGTACTCTGGCTTTCTTTTGATTTCCATTTGTGTGTAATATCTTTTTCCATCCCCTCAGTTTTAGTCTGATTGTGTCTCTGGATCTGAAGTGAGTCTCTTGTAGGCAGCAGATATATATAGGTCTTGATTTTGTATGCATGCAGCCAGTTTGTGTCTTTTGGTTGGAGCATTTAGTCTGTTTACATTTAAGGTAGTTATTGACATGTATGTTCTTACTGCTGTTTTGTTAATTGTTTTGGATTATGTTTTTGTAGGTCTTTTTCCCCCTCCTCTTTTGTTCTCTTGTGTTGTGATTTGATAACTATCTTTCATGTTATGTTTGGATTCCTTTTCCTTTTTTGTGTGTAAATCTATTGTAGATTTTTGATTTGTAGCTAACCATGAGGTTTTTGTATAGCAGTGTATGTGTATATGTGTATGTGTATATATATATGTGACTGTTTTATGTTGCTGATCTCTTAATTTTAAATGCATTTAAAATACCCTACATTTGTACTCTCTCCCTCCAGTAATTACTGTTTTTGATAACATAATTTACATCTAATTGTTTTGTGTATCCATTAACTGCTTATGTGGATATAGATGATTTTACTACTTCAGTCTTTTAATTAAACCTCCTTACTGGCATTGTGTATGGATGATTTCCTACCTTTATGTTTGCCTTTACCGGTGAGCTTTTTCATTCTATAATTTTCTTGTTTCTTGTTGTGGCCTTTTCTTTTTTGCCCAGAGAAGTTCCTTTAACATTTTTTGGAAAGTGGGTTTGGTGGTGCTGACTTTTTTTAGCTTTTGCTTGTCTGGAAAGCTTTTGATTTCTCCGTCAAATCTGAACGAGAGCCTTGCTGGGCAGACTATTCTTGGTTGTAGGTTTTTCCCTTTTGTCACTTTAAGTATATCATGCCACTCTTTTCTGGACTGCAGAGCTTCTACTGAAAAATCAGCTGATAGCCTTATGGGAGTTCCCTTGTATGTTATTTGTTGCTTTTCCCGTATAGCTTCAGTGTTCTCTGTTTATCTTTGATCTTTGTCATTTTGATTACAGTCTGCCTTGGTGTGTTCCTCTTTGGGTTAATACTGTACTGTATGTGTATTTATTGGATATCTTTTCTCCCCCTAGGAATCTTCTAAACATGTCCTTTAACCTTTCTCTCTCAGGTTCATCTTTTTTTTTTTCCCACGTTCAGTACTTTAATTTTTTAGCAGACAATTTACATACCACCCCCACCCCTTCCTTTAAGTTAGTGTGACAGTTTTCCATAATCTGCTTAAAGAGAAGCTTTGGTCAAGAATAGAATGAAAGAGCAAAACAAAAAAGAAAACCCAAATCACTGCTGCTTTTAAAAAACCAACACTTTCACCAATTATCCTCAAACAAAACACACAACAAGGTTTGCGCCATATGTGTCTTCAGTATTTCCTGGCGGCTGGCTCTTCTCCCCATCATGCGAATGGCGGAGCTGCCCAGTGCAGCCTGTCCATCCTTGTGCTGGATTTGGGAGGCTCGCTCAGCTTCACATTATCTGAAGGCCCTGGACAGAAGACTCTAAGGTCTTGAAATGCCAAATGGTCATGGCTCTGTCGATGCCAGTAGTGCAAAATTTGCGACAATCTTACTTGTCCACTTCATAAATAGACACTTGAGTGATGCTGCTCTGGTGCAGCATCCCCAGGGCCTTGTTGTGGTTCTCAGTTGTGGCCCGCTTGTCCATGTTGCGGAAGTGCTCCATGGCCGACATGTTGTGCTGGATGCGCTGTTTTGGGATGTCTAGCTTGGAGACGAAGGTCAAGCAGCTGCAGTCGTTGCATCTAAAGAGCATGGGGCAGCAGTCATGGCCAGCAGCCATGGTGCTGTTCTCCGAGATGAAGGACACACTCAGGAGGGGCAGGAACTCTGTCTTCAGAGTTGAGACCTGCACACTTTTTGAGGCATCGGCAACGGACACCGTGTTGTGGCTGACCCAGGCCAGGTGGCTCCTGCTGGCGGAGAAGTTGACCCCATGCACCCAGCTGCCAGTGCCACTGCCACCAAACGCTGACATCAGCTGACCAAAAGGCATCTTGCTGCCCCAGGGTGTACTGGCTGGCTTCTCATCCACTTCTTTAATGTAGGCAGAAAACACTCTGCATTTGAAATCACAGGATCCTCCTGCCAGCAAGACATTGTTGGGATGCCAGTCCAAGCTGAGAACTGTGGAGCGAATGGGTTTTTTAATGTGCTTGCTTATTCGCCAGTCATTTTTGGACTCGAAGTAACAAACAGAAATGAGTCATGCTCCACTGCCCACAACAAATTTGTTCTGTAGTGGGGACCACTTGACAGAAGTGGCTGCATTGTTAATTCTCAGGATCACCACGGTTGGCTTCCAGATACCATCTTTCTGACTCCAGACCTAGGCGTTGCGGTCAGCCCCTCAAGTGACCATGAGGTCACTCTTGGGAGTGCAGTCGATACCTATGATGTGTCCATTGTGCTGCTTGAGTTCATGAATTTTCACCCACTGGCTCCCAACTTCTTATAGATGTGGACTTCATGGTTATTGGGGCTAAGGGCAATCTGGGTATGATACCAGTTCCAGGCATGACAGGTAATTGGCTCTAGTAAAAATTGATGCAGGGATATTATTCTTAGTGTTTTCAAAGGACAGAAAGCTGGGGGTTGGGGCCATCTGGACGGGCTCGGAGCGTGGAATTCGTGGACTCTGGTCAGTTGATGCGAACAGGCTCCGGCCAGGTTCATCTTTTTCTCACATTTCGGGTGATGTTTGTAAGTTAAGCCTACCAGACCTTTGTCTTTTTTGAGTTAGTCACTTATTTCTTCCCATAAAGTCTTTACAATGTTTTCTAGTCAGATTTTCCAGTTTTTTCCTTTATGGCTCTGGGTTTTACATGAGACATAGAAAAAGCCTTTTACAAAACAAAATTATTTTAGATTGAAAGAAATACACTTGTTTTCTAGTTTTTTCATGGTTTAACTTTTTAACCTTTAAAACTTTGATCCATATATAATTGAGGTAGGGGCTGAATTTTCCCCTGAAATGGCTGTCATTTGTGCTGATACTATTTATTAAATAATCCATAGATTTACTTACTGATTTGAAATAGCTCTCTGATTATATACTAAATTTTTCACATGTATTTGGGGCTTTTTATGTTGCATTTATTTGACAGTTCTTGGGCAAGATGTAAAGATTCTTGTTTTATAGTGAAGCTTTTCCAATAGCTCCCTTAGAGTTTTTTTGGGTAGCATTTGACGATTTTGGCTTTTCATTTACATTTCCTGTTTAGTTTGTGAAATGATCTTAAGTATTATGTGTTTTTTAGGAATAGGCAAGAATAAATATAACATTTTATTATTTTAGTACTTTCATTGTTGAGTGACCTACGGTGATGTACTTATGAGTTATTTCATCAGTCTATTATGTTCAACTTTTAACACCCTAGCAAAACTTTCCTAAAGGATGATAGGGTTTGAAGTAGGTTTTTTGTTTGTTGATAAATTTAACTGGTACCATACATTACTAGGACTGCCTTGTTGTAGTGGGATTGGACATAGATGAGGAGGCTAGGGCACTTAGAGGGCCTCAAGGAGAAGTTACAGGAGGAAAAGATTTTGGATCACAACTATGAAGAATATTCTAATGTTTTTGTGAAAGGAGCTTATGGGAGGTGCTGATTCCTCATAAGCATAGGATCACTGATCATTCAGCTGGGTCCAGTGTTTTAATTAGATGGCCCTTTCCAACTCAGAGGCCTTGTGAAAAAGTAAAGGTAGGTCAAGACTAGATTTTAGGGGAAGGCAGTCTTGTATATATGGTATAGCTGTTTTACAATTACATCATTGGTGTGAACTTCATGTTTTAATGTTAATTTTTGAACAGTGTTAATTTTTGAACAATTTTGACGATTTATCTTCACCTTTGGAAACTTTTACATATTGATTTGAAATACTGATTATTTAAATGTATTATTAAATTTTTGGTATTAAAGCTTTTAATTTGTCTAATTAAGTTATCATAAATTAGCTTTCTTTACAGAATAAACTTTTAACCAGGTTATCTCCTGTGGGTATGTTTTTTTAAATTTATTTATTCATTTAATTTAATTTTTTAAAAATTTACTTATTGATTTGTTTATTTTTGGCTGCATTGGGTCTTTGTTGCTGCCTGCAGGCTTTTCTCTAGTTGTGGCGAGTGGGGGCTACTCTTCGTTGTGGTGTGTGGGCTTCTCATTGCAGTGGCTTCTTGTTGCGGAGCACGGGCTCTAGGTGCACGGGCTTCAGTAGTTGTGGCTCACGGGCTCTAGAGTGCAGGCTCAGTAATTGTGGCGCACGGGTTTAGTTGCTCCATGACATGTGGAATCTTCCCGGACCAGGGCTCGAGCCCGTGTCCCCTGCATTGGCAGGCGGATTCTTAACCACTGCTCCACCAGGGAAGTCCTGTGGATATGTTTTTAAATGAGCAGTGTCTTTTCCTGGGAAAATGGACTAGTTGGGGCTTGATGGGTAAGCAAAAGTCTGAAAGATATTGGTATAACTCTCAGCAGCTACCAGCTACACAGATACTTTTCATTTTCTTGGAGAAGCTGTTCAAACTGATTTATCTAGTCTTGTATTAAAGGAAAAAAAGTAAGTTTGGTTAAAAAAAAAAGAAATAGAAGTTTCACGTGTTGTGACATGATAACTAATGGAGAAGTGAAATTTTATTATTCATCTCTGGTATTAGTTGGATTTGTTTCAGACTGGGGTAGCAGTTCTCTAGAACGGGTATTGCTGAAATAACTTAAATGGTATGTTAATAAGGTGTGAGTCATAGAAACAAGTACGTGTTGCAGTTTACAAGGAGAAATTGCACCTCAGCTTTAAGATTTCAGTGTAATCTGTAAAGTTAATTTTAGAAAAGCTGTTGTAAATGGACTTCCCATGTCAGGCGACTCAGTGTTTTGATTTGCTAGATTATCTTATCTTTTGGTTGCTTTGAATGTTTTTCTTCTTACCTTAAAAGATAATTTTATAATTGTATTGTGGGCTCTGGGGACATTATACTTTCGGTGTAGAGAATGGAAATTTAGGTAAGTTTTTATATTTTGATGGCTATTTCAGTAAATGATTAATAATTTGTTTTTCTCATTGGTGTCTTTTTCTTATTTATTTGTAGAATCAAGTATTTAAAAACTTACTGTAGACTTAATACACACGTAAACTTTTAAACATATATAGCTGTACAATATAAGGTGAATCTACTTTTTCTGTGTGTTTTTGTTCCAAGTACTTTATACATTTTCTTAAGTTTAAAATTTTAATCTGTCTGGATATCTATTTGATCTGAACGATCAGATAAATTGATTTTTAAATTTTTAAAAATCAATTTGAATCTATTTAGGTTTTGAGTTCCATTATTTTCTGTTCTTTTATCTTTTATCACACTGCAGTATATTGCTACTTTCCTATAATTGTTACACAATTATCTCCTATCTCATAGAATGCTATGAATGTGTACATAGAGAATAAATGCTCTAGGATTTTAGGAGGAAGAGAAGTATCTGTAGGCAAGGTACTTGAGCTGGAAGAGTAGACCTCATTGAGGCTCAGGTTTGGTTTTTATGCTCTGTTTTATTGATACTATGTACTTCCTCAGGTGGGTCATAAATTCATTTAAAGTCAGTGAATCTATTTGTGCAACACTGCTTAGCACCCTGTATTCTCTCCAAAGTTTTAAATTTAAGTGGAGAATCAAAATGAACAAAATTTATAAGTAAAAAATAACAATGTAATAATTATAATGTGTTTTATAGGACCACCAGCGCCACCCTTTCCACCCTTACTCAGAACTAAACTTTGTTTCCCATTTCATTAAGAAAATAGTAGCATTAGGAGGATAATTTTTACAGACTTCTACACTGTATCTACCTCCTTGCCTATGTTTCCGTCTAAGGCTAGTCTCTTCAGAATTTGTACACCAAATTCTTTTCCTCTTGCCATTTGAGAACATTGTCCCTCACCCCTCACTCTCTTGCATCATCAGTCTTTCTGCTTCTGCCAGATCATCTTTATCAGCATATTAACATGCTGTTATTTCTCCTGTCTTTAAAAACTTTAAAAACCAAAGCCCCAACCTCATATTCCCCTCCAGCTTCCATTGCATTTCTTTTATTACTTCAGAGGAAGTCTTCTCGAAAGAGTTGTTCACACCTGCTGGAGTTCTCACTTTTGACTTCATTTCAGTCAGGTTTTGATCACTACCACTCTACTGCTTTGGTCAGTCACCACTAATGTCTCTGTTGCTAAAATCCAATAGTCAATTTCTATCAATAGTTTTTACTGTACTTTATTTACTAACACCATTTGACAAAGTTGATTAATCTCTCTTTCTTAATATAATTTATTCATTTAGCAACCAGGGTGACATTTCTCGTAATTTTCTTTCTACTTCTCCTTCGCTGTTTCCTTTGCAAGTTCCTCTTCATCTTCTTGTTGTTGAATTGTCCAGGGGCTCTGTCTTGAGATCTGGGCTCTGTTTATACCCATTCCCTTGGTGATTTTATCCAAGCTTATGGCTTTAAATATAATTTATATGCTGAGTATGACTAAATTTATATTTTTAGCATGTATTCCTCACCTGCCTAAGCACTCTTTGTTTAGCTGTCTGCTGGATATCTCCACCTGTCTAAAACCTAACTCCTGGTCTTTAACCCCAACCATGTCCTTTCCACACTTCCCCCATCTCAGTAAAGGGCAAGTCTTACTTTTGGCTTAGTCTGAAAGCTTTGGAGTTGTCTTTGTCTTTGCTTGTTCTCTCACACCCCATTTTCCAGTCCTCAGCAAATCATCTTTTCACTACCCTCATAGTGTACTCAGAATTTGACTACTTTTTACTACCCCTCTTGCTACCTGCTTGCTCTGATCATCTGTTGCCTAGATTACTTCAGTTGTCTCTTAAGTTTTCCCTGCTGTCACCTTCTCCCTATACCCTTTTTCTACTCAAAACCCTCTGTTGGTTTCCCATATTACTCAGAGTACAAGCCACAGCCCTTCCATTTGCCTGTAAAAAACTACATGATTTGTTCGCTGCACCCTGCCCCATTCAAATGATCTCTTTAACCTCATCTTCTACTACTATTCCTCTTGTTCGTTATACTTGAACCACATTGTCTTTATTGTTCTTGGTCAAATGTGTCAGGTTGTGTTCTGTCTCATATACTGTATATTAACTGCTGGACTGTCTTCCTTTTAGTAGAATGTTAGCCCTATAAGGGCAGGCATTGTGGCCTTTTGTACTGTTGTTTATTCAGAATGCCCTGGAAAACAAGGTTGACGTATACTAATTGGTGCTAAATAACTATACAAAGTGAATTAATAGACTGTTGTGGAAGATGGTAGTTGAAAAGATATTTTCATAGGTGTGATTTGGGCTGTGTTTTGAAGGATAAGTGAAGATTTGATACAAAGGACAAGGCAAAGGTTTCTAGATTTGATACTAGGGAGGAGGGGAAATTGGACTTTTTAGAGAGTTTTTCCTTTTTGTTCCCCAATTTAGAACCTGTAGTACCTTCTTAGTGCTGATTTTGTCTACTCAGTTGACTGCTGATATTCTGTAGCTGGTTGTAGTTTATATTTCCTCAAAATCATATCTAAAACTCCCAGACAAAAACCTATTCCTTGTCTTGAACTTGACATGTGATTTCATAATTTACAGATTTTGGCCAAGCTAGAAACATAGGAGTTAGTTGTCTTAGACTCCTTCCTCACTTTCACCATGCTCTTTTTTTTTTTTTTCTTGGGTCGCGCCAAGTGGCATGTGGGATCATCTTTGTTGCCTGACCAGGGGTTGAACCTGTGCCCCCTGCATTGGAAGCACAGCGTCTTAACCACTGGACTGTTAGGGAAGTCCTTCACCATGCTCTAATAGTTGCCTCGTCCTCTATCTGCATTGACTTAATTCACTCTCACTTTAGCCTATTGAAATAGTTATTTTAATTGGTGTCCTTGCACCTGTGTTAACCTATCCATTGGATTTTAAATTTTGATGCTAATTTTTATTTGTAGAAGTCCTAATTGATTCGTATCTACCCACTTACTTTTTTTTTTTTTTTTTTTTTTTTTTGCGGTACCCGGGCCTCTCACTGTTGTGGCCTCTTCCGTTGCGGAGCGCAGGCTCAGCGGCCATGGCTCACGGGCCCAGCCGCTCCACGGCATGTAGGATCTTCCCGGACCAGGGCACGAACCCGTGTCCCCTGCATTGGCAGGCGGACTCTCAACCACTGTGCCACCAGGGAAGCCCAGCCCAGTTACTTTTGATAGTTTCTGTTCTTTGCTCATTTTTCCAGTTACCTCTTCTTTATGTGTGTAGGTTATAATCTATATCTATTAATTCCAGTATCTTGAATCTTTAGGGATGTGATTCCTTAGTTTATTTTTGTTGCCTCTTGCTCATGGTGGCTTCTGTCATTTTGTGTTGTGGGCTCTTATCTGGATGACAGTCTTCTTTGGAAATCTTGAGGTTCCTGGCTTGAGGGAGCAATATAGCAAAGAAGATGTGCATTCACTTCTGCCACATGCACTATGGGCACCACCAACTTGGAACCACTTAAATTTTTTGTCTTGGCATTTCCAAGATTGTGTTAAGTAGTTTGGACTTTAGACCTATGTAAGAAGAGACCCCTGGAGCCAAGGCAGAATTGGGACCAAAAGTCAAGACTCTTGACTTTATTTTAGTGCTTTATTATATTGCCGTTTATCAATTTTAAAATTTATTTTTTTTCAGGATATATCTGGAATATGACATGCATACTTTATTTGAAGGTTAGTGACACCATAATGTTTAATCTTACATTTTACCAAGAAGGGTTCAGAAAATACTGTAGTTAACTTCTGTTGTGTAATGGAAATCTGAGTAAGTGATACTTGTCCATGAATATACTTTTTATCAGTGTATGGTACTTCCATAAATAAAGTTTTCCTCAAAAAAATTAACTTGAACATTAAAAAAACAACATAAGATGTTATTATGGATTTAAAGGAAGAGAAACATGGCATGTTTAGAACACAGACTACTTAGATTCAGCATGATCAGGTTACAGATAGATTTTTTAACTTACGAACTCTGTTATTTTTTGCGGTACGCGGGCCTCTCACTGTTGTGGCCTCTCCTGTTGTGGAGCACAGGCTCCGGACGCGCAGGTTCAGCGGCCATGGCTCACGGGCCCAGCCTCTCCGCAGCATGTGGGATCTTCCCAGACAGGGGCAGGAACCCGTGTCCCCTGCATCGGCAGGCGGACTCTCAACCACTGCGCCACCAGGGAAGCCCATGAACTCTGTTTTTACAAAGAACCTGTGATAAGAGCTTTCAGCTTAGGTTTCACAGCTACTTCTAGTAATACTATAACTATGTTGTACATTGGATAAAGCTCTTGTAGGCTACTCTTGGTGCCTGTATATCTTTTCAAGGTGTATTCATTTAGTTGTTCAGACATTACAGATTTATACAGGAACTTCTAAGAAATTAAGTGTTCCTGGGTTGAAAACTACCTTTCCCTCAAATCTTTGCTTGCTCTTTACAAATATGCTTGCTTGTATGTTGTTCGGTATACATCCGTGGAAAAAAATTGACTTTCAGTTTGTTCAGACTTCAGTCTTGGATTTTTGTTATATTTTTCTTACTGGTTCTTTTGAGTCACTCCAGTTGACATACTTTTATCAGTTGAAGCACAGATAATTTAAAAAATTAGTTTTTTGGTGTCATTTGTTTTAAATGTTCTTTTAGTTTAAAGAAAATGATGTCAGAGGCAAGAGTAACTAAAATACTGTGGTAGTAAGGAAAGAGATTTCAAAATTCTTACATTTACTTGAAATTCAATAGTATACCTATCAAACTGCTTGCATTTTTCCTTGTAATATGTAAGTAACGGTTCTTTTAAAATTTGTGTTTATTTAAACTTTTAAAAGTATGATATTGTGCATTCAGCATGGTTACTTAAATTTCTGTTTTAATGTAGAAAAATTTAAAAAGTTGAGCAATGAACTGTATGTTAAAAATATTTGGGGCTTCCCTGGTGGCACAGTGATAGAGAGCCCTCCTGCCGATGCAGGGGACACAGATTCGTGCCCCGGTCTGGGAAGATCCCACATGCCGCGGAGCGGCTGGGCCCGTGAGCCATGGCTGCTGAGCCTACATGTCCGGAGCCTGTGCTCCGCAACAGGAGAGGTCACAACAGTGAGAGGCTCGTGTACAGAAAAAAAAAAAAAAAAAAAAGCAAGGAATTAAAACTTTTATGAGTTTCTCTTAAACTAACAAAATTTAAAATATTAAGGCAAGCGAGACTGCACCCATGATTATGGCACAACTCTTTAATTTACATATTCATCTCAATAACCTATTATACATGAGGTGTTTTGATCATACAAGTAAAACTGTGATTTTGACTATTCAGTATTTAATTGAATTTAAGAAAGTCTCAGTATTTACAGTTTTAACAGCAGTGTTTTATTGAGTTGATATTTGCTAATTTAACCCATTCTGATGTTGTATATTCTATCTCAGTTTTTTGTATTTTATATAATACTGCTGTGAACATCTTTATATATGCTTTTCTTTGTAAATTTCTTGGGATAAAGAATCAGGAATGTTGGATTAAAGCAACGCAAACACTTTCTTGACTTTAAATTTGCCTTGGTGTTTTGGTTGGGCTCCTCCTAGTTGCAGAAAGAGCTCACATGACTGGGAATTGAATTGTGTGAAGGGAATCTTCTGAAAAATCCAGAAATGGAAATCATGATTCTTCCAGGCTCGTGTGGGACCTGGAAAAGGGACCTAGAAAAATCATCAGAACATTTGAGGAATGTGTGTTTCAGAGTTCTTGTGGTCTCATGGCCTCTTTTCTCCCTGAACGTTTGCTTCTTGCTCTGCTTCATCATAGATTTTGCTCTCCTAAGACTTAAGTTGCATGTGGGTGCAGTTTGCTGTTCATCAAAGCCCTTCTGACTTTGACTTGACCTTTTTTCAGCATCTGTGGTTGCTGCTAAGTGCCTTAGCCTCTTTTCTTTCCTCAAAGCAAAAATCCATAGAGTTCTAAGTCATTGTTTTGTCCTTTTTCTCCCCCAATTCCCCAGCCAAGTTGAACAGGCTTTGTAGCCTGTAGGTGGTCATGTTAAACAAAAATCAAAAACAAAACATCTTTTAGGGCTTTCCTGGTGGCGCAGTGGTTGAGAGTCCGCCTGCCGATGCAGGGGACACGGGGTCGTGCCCCGTTCCGGGAGGATCACACATGCTGCGGAGCAGCTGGGCCCGTGAGCCATGGCCGCTGAGCCTGCGCGTTCGGAGCCTGTGCTCCGCAACGGGAGAGGCCACAACAGTGAGAGGCCCGCGTACCACAAAACAAACAAACAAACAAACATCTTTTAAAAAGCATTTCTGGTTGACCACTAACAGGCACAGTAAAATATGTTTAATAAATTAAAAATCTTGGATAGTTCATGAATTATCAGGGAAGAACAATTCTGTATAAAGTTCCTTTTAGTGTTTTGTTAGCACATGATTCCTCTTCCCCTTCATCTTGTTAAAACCTTCTCTTAGTAAGTCCAGGGTTGTGTTAATACCATTAAAAATTTTGCTTCTTAATTAAACATTATTAAGAGAGGATGGTGATTGCCCTTGTTTTTGCAGTATAACTTTTTTTTACAGTAAGAGGTACCTTGAAAAAAATTGAGAAAAGCATCTTATTTGTAATTTATTTTAGTGTCAAATGACATATCCTAACATTTTGATTTTTTACTGTATTATATTTCCATATCCTTGTTGTAGCCCACCATGTCATGAGGCTGTTAGTTAACTGGAATAAAGGTGCTCACAGTTTGTGAATGAACTTAAATCTTTAAGTGGAGGAATGAACCACCTTTGTTTTCTTTGCAGTTAAGAGTGTGGTACTTTTAATGGAGATCTAGTGTATTGGTAATAGTTAATGCCTCTTTATTTCCATGTATAGTAGTATTCATGAACATTGTACAGTAAGAGGAAAACTAAATAGTAATAGTGTCAAAAGTGGATATTTTTTGGGAAAAAGTAATGAATGGCTAAGTTTTTTTTCCCTTCCGTTAGAACCTTTCCACATGATTTAAAAATGGAAGGCTGGGGGCTTCCCTAGTGGCGCCGTGGTTGAGCGTCCACCTGCCGATGCAGGGGACATGGGTTCGTGCCCCGGTCCGGGAAGATCCCACATGCCGCGGAGCGGCTGGGCCCATGAGCCATGGCCGCTGAGCCTGCGCGTCCGGAGCCTGTGCTCCGCAACGGGAGAGGCCACAACAGTGAGAGGCCTGCGTACCGCAAAAAAAAAAAAAAAAAAAGGAAGGCTGTGTTACACTCCTAGTTACCACAAAATTTTTTTAAAAGTATATTCAAATTGTATTTGGCAAAGTAATCCAGTATGTGTTTTAAAAAACCTGTTCAGATTTGTAGATCAGGTTAAATATGAAATACCACTTGAAAGAACAGAGATTTTTTGTGTTTAATAAGACTGACTCAGGTTTTTGTTTCTTCCTTCTTTCACATTTAGGTTTTATAGGATCACATTAACAAAAGCACCATGGAGTTTTACGAGTCAACATATTTTATTGTTCTTATTCCTTCAGTAGTTATTACAGTAATTTTCCTCTTCTTCTGGCTTTTCATGAAAGAAACATTATATGATGAAGTTCTTGCAAAACAGAAAAGAGAACAAAAGCTTATTCCTACCAAAACAGATAAAAAGAAGGCAGAAAAGAAAAAGAATAAAAAGAAAGAACTCCAAAATGGGAACCTCCATGAATCTGATTCTGAGAGTGTACCCCGGGACTTTAAATTATCTGATGCCTTGGCTGTGGAAGATGAGCAAGTTGTACCTGTTCCACTGAATGTGGTTGAAAGTTCAAGTAGTGTTAGAGAAAGAAAGAAGAAGGAAAAGAAACACAAGCCTGTACTAGAAGAACAGGTCACCAAAGAAAGTGATGTATCAAAGATTCCATGCAAAAAAGTGGAACCTGTCCCAGTTACTAAACAGCCCACCCCCCCCTTGGAAGCAGCTGCCTCAAAGAAGAAACCAGGGCAGAAGAAGTCTAAAAATGGAAGCGGTATTGTATTCTATTCAACTTTATTGCGTGGTTATATTTGTTTTAATAACTTTAGAGTTTGAAGTTCAGATACTTTGTTAAGTGTGCATACAAATGTTAAATACTGAATCTGAAATTGAGAACATTATCCTTTTCACTGTGTTTGCTTTCATTCATTGCTGATAGAAAGAATTAGTACTGAGCATAAAACAGTGTTCAAAACTAAATTTCACATTACAAATGTGGAAAAGGCCTTTAGTGGAAATATATAAAATCTGTTTATATATATAAAATATAAATATATAAAATATATTATAGAAATATATAAAACCACTGAGGACCTGTAAATATCAGTAGTTAGAAATGTTCACATTTATTTCAACCAGTACTTTCTAATCAGTGTGATAGGAATTAAAGATGAAAAGAAAAATCAGATATCATTTTCACCTTTGATTGATTAATTTTGCAAACATTTGTAATACATGTCTTTTGTGCTAGGCATTAGATTAGGTACTAGGACTGCAGAGATGAAGTGTGCATTTTCAAGGTAGCCTCATGCTAGTTGTAGATACAAAGAGAAATAGGTTATTATAATATAAAAAGTTTAGTATAATGAGCTAGGTATGTCTAAACCAGTGTTGGAGTTCTAAGGTGGGCCACTTAAAGCATGTAATGCCTAAAGTTAATCTTAAAGGTTGAATAAGTACTAGCTAGTTTTTCTTGGTGGATAGGGTGTTCCAAGGAGAGAGCTTAATAGGTACAACAGAAAGGACGTGAGAAATGGTGTGCTGATGGTTGAAATTGCAGTTTGCTCTGTATGAAAGGACTTGTGTTCACTATTAAGTTGTTTTCGTATCTTAACTTATGTAGTATTAAGTTAGTTATACTGGATTTTAAATATTTGCTTGCCAGCTCTGATCAAGCATCGTACTAGAGAAATAAGAGTAAAGGGGACAGAAGGACATGTAAGTCAATAATGAAATGTGACTTATATAAGAAAAATACAAAGTATAGAAATACTATGGAGCCAAAACACCTAGTGCTTATGGGGACCATGGGTCAAAAGCTTTACAGAGGAGACAGTGCCTGAGCTGGGTCTTCCGGAATGAATCACTTCATCGAGCAAATAGTGGGATCTCATTCCCCACTGGCAGAAGATCATGCATAAAGGCATTAAAGATGCAAGAGTACAGTGTATTGTTGAACCATGAAATGGGAGGTGGGGAGGGTAGGAACAAAGCTGAAAAGCTGATGGAGTGGGTAGATCATGATGATTTTTGTATACAATGCTAAGGAGCTGGGATGTTGTGATTTGGCCATTGTTGAAGATTTTCAAGCAGGCTTAGTTTACATGGCCTGATTTACATTTTAGAAAGGTATTTTTGGCAGAACTAGGGAAGACAAGTTTCATAGGGCAGTGTTTAATATAGGCGCACTTGTTAAGAGGGTATTATTTTCCAGAGTTAAGTTGAAGGACTGAACTGTGGTAGTGACAGAAGAAATAGTAAGGAGGTTAGAGAGATCTGCAAAGCAAAAATGACATGACTAACGTTATGCATAGGATATGGCAGACAGAGGAGAAAGCAGGATCAAAGATAATTTCCAAGTTTTAAGTTAGGTCAGGGTAGGCAAACTGCAACCTGTGAGCCAAATCTGGCCTGCTTCTCGTTTTTTATGGCCCATGAGCCAAGAATGGTTTTTATATTTCAAATGGATTAAGAAAACTAAAGGAGTAATATTGTGTTAAATATGGAAATTATATGAAATTCAAACCTCTGTGTCCATAAATCAAGTTTTTTTGAATGCAGCCTCACTCAATGTGTTAACGTTTGTCTGTGGCTGGCTTTCACACTGCAACAGCAGGTGAATAGTTGTGACAGAGTCTAAATGGCCCACAAAACCAGAGTATTTACTGTTCAGCCCTTTGTAGAAAAGATTACTCAAGCTCTGATTGGTAAATGTTGATAGCTTTAAGAGGGAATAATGGGGAGAGAGTGGATGTGTGCCCAGAGGAGAATGCTTTCAGTTTGTGTTTCTGGTGCCTATAGGGGCTATTTACATAGGGAGGATGCAGTAGGAAATTTAAGTACAGAGGCATAAGGCTAGACTACAGATTCAGAAGCCTTATTAAGCATGATGGTAGCAGTTGATGTCGTGGGTGTAGAGAAGATCATTCAATGAAAGTATTTAAAATGAGGACACAATCCTGAAGAATACCAGTGTATAAGGTATTCAGTAGGAACAGCTTACAAAGGAGACTGCAAAGGAATATTCCAAGTGTAAGAAAAGAATTATCATGGGAGCTGAATTTTATTGTGGTACAAATATATGTAACATAAAATTTACCATTTTAAAGTATAAGTTCTGGGCTTCCCTTGTGGCTCAGTGGTTGAGAGTCCGCCTGCCAATGCAGGGGATGCGGGTTCGTGCCCCGGTCTGGGAAGATCCCACATGCCGCGGAGCGGCTGGGCCTGTGAGCCATGGCCGCTGAGCCTGTGCGACCGGAGGCTGTGCGACCGGAGTCTGTGCTCCGCAATGGGAGAGGCCACAACAATGAGAGGCCCACGTCCCGCAAAAAAAAAAAAAAAGAGTATAAGTTCTGTGGCATTAAGTACATTCACATTCTTGCACAGTCATCACCACCAGCCATCTCAAGAACTTTTGGTCTTTCCCAACTAAAATTCTGTACCCGTTAAGCACTAATTCCCCATTCTTCCCTCTCTCTAGTTCTTGGCAAGCACCATCCTACTTTCCGTGTCTATGAATTTGACTACTCTAGGTACTTCATATAAGTGAAATCATACAATATTTGTCCTTTTGTGACTGGCTTATTTCACTTAGCATAACGGAGAAGAGAGTAATTTAAAGAGGTAGAGACCAATAGTATGAAATGCTAAATAGAATTCAAATAAGGATTAAAGGATATTATTGGTAGAATGTGGCATTTGGGACACTAGGGACCTGAGTAAAATCTTTCATGGATATAATGGAAGAGAGAAAAATCAGGTTGCAATTAGTTGAGAAATGATTGGTAGGAAAGGAAGTACAGACTGTTCTTTGGTCAGTATAAAAAGGAAATGGGTGTGGGGGGCTAGGGATTACAGTGGTGGGAAGGGTTTTATTTTTTAAGATGATAAGGGATTTGACCATGCCTATAAGCTGAGTAGGGCTAGGAGTGGCTGAGAAATGGGATATAAAAGAAGGAGCAAGTACTAGAAGTCCTGATGAAGTTAAAGAGCATATGTGGCAGAGTAAGAAAGCTAGAATAAGTGAGAGAATTGTATATCAGAATTTAAAATTTTGGTGGTAAAGCATTTTAGGAAGTATTCATTAATAATTGAATCTTTTCTGGTGTGTTCATTGTTTGCTATGATGATTTTTCATTTATTTTTCATAAAGATGATCAGGATAAAAAGGTGGAACCTCTTATGGCACCGTCAAAAAAGCAAGAACCATTACCCCTGCATCAAGAGACTAAACAAGAAGGTGGATCAGGAAAGAAGAAGGTTTCATCAAAGAAGCAAAAGACTGAAAATGGTGAAATGTGTAGATATGTATTTTATATATACTAATTCTAGAGAAGTCCACTAGGACAAGGAACCTAGAGACCTCACATGCTCTTTAACTTCCAGCTTAATATGTACCATAACAGCTTTAAAACTAATACAAGCCCATGGTGCTTTGACAGATGGTTAGGGTATAAGTTTGTGGTGAAGACCTTTATATGAAATTTATAAAAGGACAGAAACATTTATAAATATTCTCATTCTTAACTGAGTTTTGAAAATAATCTTAATAGCATACAAACTCTATAGAAGAAAAGTATTCCTGAAATATTTGTACTTTTTAATATCACATAAAGATTATGCTTGAGAACATTAGTTAAATTTATCATTACCCTACATTCCTAACTATTTATTAAACATAATTTGCATGTGTGTATGAGAAGCATCCAGTTAAAAGTGATGAAGCAATTTTTATCTGTTCCGAATTGTCCACAGAAGACTTAGCTATGAAATTTATGTAGATAAAACAGTGATTTTTATAATATTGGGCTGTGATATCAACTAGTGCTAGAAAATAGTAAAATTGACAAGGGAAAAGATGAAATTCTGTTATTTGCATTAAAATTATGATATATCAAGCAATCAGGTATAGAAAAATATTATCACAAAATATTTGTTAATATTAAATATTTATTATACATTTTAAATGAAAGAACTGTATGTGCCCCAGAGTTTTTTTTTTTTTTAGAGAGACTTCCATATGGGTGTGGAAGTTTGTGTCTCTAACCAACAGATATCAGACTTCAGTATTCAAGCTTTTCCCATTAAAATTAGGAACAAAGTAAGAAGCCTTCCTTCCTCCACTTTTAATGTGGTTCTGGAAGTTTTAACTAGTGTAGTAAGATGTACCATATAAGTTAGAAGCATAACTATTAGAAATGAGAAGATATCTGCAAGGAGCAGTGACTAATTTTGTATCTAGCAAGGAAAAAAACTCAGGAATTAACCAATTGGAATAAGAGGTCAGTAAAGTACCAACATACATTAAAAATTAATAGTTTTCCTTGAGCACTAATTAAATGTGAATGGATTCTTAGTTAAATCAGGAGAAACATGAGAACTAACTAAAATGTATAGGGATGTATAAGAAGAAATTTTCAGATACTATTAGAGGAGATGTGTGATACAAATGATATGCTATAAAATAATATTGAACTGGTATTTCTTAATTAGAAGAGTGTTTTGAGTTGTTAAATGATAAAATAGGAATTTAAAGCCAAATTGAGCTGGTATTAGAGATTTGAAAATAACTGCATTTATCATTAAACTTAATTGTGCTTACATGTTATTTAATTACTCTGTTATAAAAAATGCTGAGTAATTATGATTTTGTTGAATTTAAATTACAGTCTTGGTAGATGAACCCCTTATTCATGCAACAACTTATATTCCTTTGATGGATAATGCTGATTCAAATCCTGTGGTGGATAAGAGAGAGGTTATTGATCTGATTAAACCTGACCAAGTAGAAGGAATTCAGAAAACAGGGGCTAAAAAACTGAAGATTGAAGCTGATAAAGGTAATATACAGAATGTGACAATCTTTTGTATTGAAAAAAACACATTTTTGAGTTCTGTTGGAGTGAGTGTGTTTTCTCATAGAAGCAATGAATTGCAAAAGACTAATAGAATCTTTGTAGTAAAAGATTTATTGGTAGTTTTCTAATCCACCTTCTCAGTTTTGTAGAGCTGGACATTAGACTTTGACTTGCCTAAGGTTTCATAGCTGTTTTGCTGTCGGGTAATCTGTTCCCTTCTATTATTGTCTCTCAGAGTTTTCTATGCTAATTCACAACGGCCTTATTATTATTATTACTATTATTATTATTATTGTTATTATTTTGGCCGAGTCACATGGTTTGCGGGATCTTAGTTCCCCAACCAGGGGTTGAACCGGGGCCCATGGCAGTGAAAGTGCTGAGTCCTAGCCACTGGACCACCAGGGAACTCCATATTATTTTTTTAATAGTTTTTTTTTTTTTAAACAGCACTTTTAGGTTCATAGCAAAATTGAGTGGAAAGTACAGAGTTTCCATATACCCCTTGTTCTCATACATGCACACAACTGCCTTTTTAAACTTATAATGTAGCTGAAGTATTAAAAGCTCTGGGCACCTTTGGGTGTAATGGGTGGCAGTTGCTTTTAATGAGAGGCCGCTGTTGCCTAATATAAGAGCCCTAGGGGAATCGAAGTGGGTGAGTCAGGAGATGTTTGGCACATGGATTTTTAAAATGTTAGGATTGCTGTATATACTTGATGTTTGTAAAATCAGACTTCCTTTTTGTAATTGTCTTCGAGCTTATTTTCTCATCTGTAAAATTTGCCTCATAAGTCCTAAGTATTACAGTTAAATGACAGTATTTGTGAACATATTTAGTATAGATACTACCATATATTAGACATTTGCATTTTTTTTTTTTTAAAGTAAGGGTATACTGGCACTTTAATATTCTGCAGTTTGGATACAAACCACTATGTACATAGAATGGATAAACAACAAGGTCCTACTGTATAGCCCAGGGAACTATATTCAGTATCCCATGATAAACCATAATGGAAAAGAATCTAAGAAATAATGTACATATATATATGTATAACTGAATCACTTTGCTGTACAGCAGAAATTAACACAACATTGTAAATCAACTATATTTCCAATTAAGAAAACATAAAAAATATTCTGCAGGTTGAGCAAATTTTTATTTAATGTAATTATTCCATATTATATTAAAAATGATAAACACTTTTTCTCTGTGGACTAGAGCATTAATTGTTGTTTGACCTGAAATGTAAATCTGTTTTCTCTTGGTTACTGACTTTCTGGGTCAAGAATTCTTGGTGCTTTACCTTTGCTGAAGTTGTTACTTATATCTTTTAAATGTTAACTTTTTTTTTTTTAAAGAGAATGCTGAAGTAAAATTTAAAGATTTTCTTCTGTCCTTGAAGACTATGATGTTTTCTGAAGATGAGGCCCTTTGTGTTGTAGACCTGCTAAAGGAAAAGTCTGGTGTGATACAGGATGCTTTAAAGAAGGTAAGCATATTTTAGATTATGAGCCTATTTGAGGGCAGTGATTAGAAGTTCACCAAGCAAGACTTCTGCTAGAGCAATAAGTTATAACCTACTCCCATCCTTCATACCCCGAAAGCACTTAGTGACATTTAAAAGTTCTGGAATGCCTTCGGAAGTTATTTCGTATATCCATACTAATCAATATACTTATTTAGTTCAGTTAGGTGTCCGAATCATCTGAGGTTTTGACAAAAACGAATTGCTTATAATAAGTAAGAAGATTTATATAACTTTAAAGTCATTTGGCACTTGGCTAAGTTGTACCTTGCTTTCCTGTGAATGTAAGTGCTGAAGGCAAGGTCGGGTGATTTCTGGATAACATATGGAATGTTTTTGTGACTGAAGATAACACCATTCAAAGCACCTGGGCATCTTTTTCGTGTGTGTGTGTGTGTGTGTGTGTGTGTGTGTGTGTATGTATGTATAGAATACTACTGTTCTAAAGTAAATGCTTTGAATGATAGAATCATTGCTATGACTGACTAAAATTTGAAAAAAACGAAGCCATGAAGCTAATATTTAATTTCTCATTATATTATACTCACTATATTATCAGGTCTACTAACTATCTCATATTGGGAAATGTGACAAGTTTTTAAGTGTTACTTTGTGTGAGATAAGATGACATGGTATCCGGTGTTCAATATTAGATTGTGGATGTGACCATTCTTATTTTAAACACACATACACACACACTCCTAACACACTTTTCTGCCTTTAAACCTTTAGTGGCTTCCATTTATTCTTTTTTTCCCCCCATCTTTATTGGAGTAATTGCTTTATGATGTGTTTCTGCTGTACAATAAAGTGAATCAGCTATATGTATACATATATCCCCATATCTCCTCCCTCTTGAACCTCCCTCCCACCCTCCCTATCCCACCCCTCTAGGTGGTCACAAAGCACCGAGCTGATCTCCCCGTGTGATGCAGCTGCTTCCCACTAGCTATCTGTTTTACATTTGGTAGTGTATATATGTCCATGCTACTCTCTCACTTCGTCCCGGCTTAACCTTCCCCCTCCCCATGTCCTCAAGTCCATTCTCTACGTCTACATCTTTATTCCTGTTCTACCTCTAGGTTCATCAGAACCATTTTTTTTTTTAGATTCCATATATATGTGTTAGCATACAGTATTTGTTTTTCTCTTTCTAACTTATGTCACTCTGTATGACAGACTCTGGGTCCATCCATCTCTACAAATAACTCAGTTTCATTTCTTTTTATGGCTGAGTAATATTCCATTGTATGTATGTGCCACATCTTTATCCATTCATCTGTTGATGGACACTTAGGTTGCTTCCATGTCCTGGCTATTGCAAATAGTGCTGCAGTGAACATTGTGATACATGACTCTTTTTGAATTATGGTTTTCTCAGGGTATATGCCCAGTAGTGGGATTGCTGGGTCGTATGGTAGTTCTATTTGTAGTGTTTTAAGGAACCTCCATACTGTTCTCCATAGTGGCTGTATCAGTTTACATTCCCAGCAACAGTGCAAGAGGGTTCCCTTTTCTCCACACCCTCTCCAGCATTTACTGTCTGTAGATTTTTTGATGATGGCCATTCTGACCAGTGTGAGGTGATACCTCATTGTAGTTTTGATTTGCATTTCTGTAATGATTAGTGATGTTGAGCATCTTTTCATGTATTTGTTGGCAATCTGTATGTCTTCTCTGGAGAAATGTCTATTTAGGTCTTCTGTCCATTTATGGATTGGGGTGTTTGTTTTTTTGATATTGAGCTGCATGAGCTGCTTGGAAATTTTGGAGATTAATCCTTTGTCAGTTGCTTCATTTGCAAATATTTCCTCCCATTCTGAGGGTTGTCTTTTGGCCTTGTTTATGGTTTCCTTTGCTGTGCAAAAGCTTTGAAGTTTCATTAGGTCCCATTTGTTTATTTTTATTTCCAATTCCCCAGGAAGTGGGTCAAAAAGGATCTTGCTGTGATTTATGTCATAGAGTGTTCTGCCTATGTTTTCCTCTAAGAGTTTGATAGTGTCTAGCCTTACATTTAGGTCTTTAATCCATTTTGAGTTTATTTTTGTGTATGGTGTTAGGAAGTGTTCTGATTTCATTCTTTTATATGTAGCTATCCAGTTTTCCCAGCACCACTTATTGAAGAGGCTGGATTTTCTCCGTTGTATATTCTTGCCTCCTTTGTTAAAGATAAGGTGATCATATGTGTGTGGGTTTATCTCTGGGCTTTCTATCCTGTTCCATTAATCTATATTTCTGCTTTTGTGCCAATACCATACTGTCTTGATTACTGTAGCTTTGTAATATAGTCTGAGGTCAGGGAGCCTGATTCCTCCAGCTCTGTTTTTCCTTCTCAAGATTACTTTGGCTATTCGGGGTCTTTTGTGTTTCCACATGAATTGTAAAATTTTTTATTCTAGTTCTGTGAAAGATGCCATTGGTAATTTGATAAGGATTGCACTGAGTCTGTAGATTACTTTGGGCGGTATAGTCGTTTTCACAATGTTGATTCTTCCAATCCAAGAACATGGTCTATGTTTCCATCTGTTTGTATCGTCTTTGATTTCTTTCATCAGTGTCTCCCCCCCCATCAGTTTCTTATAGTTTTCTGCATACACGTCTTTTGCCTCCTTAGGTAGGTTTATTCCTAGGTATTTATTGTTTTTGTTGCAGTGGTAAATGGGAGTGTTCCCTTAATTTCTCTTGCTGATTTTTTGTTGTTAGTGTATAGGAATGCAAGAGATTTCTGTGCATCAATTTTGTATCCTGCTACTTTACCAGATTCATTGATTAGCTCTAGTAGTTTTCTGGTGGCATCTTTAGGATTATCTATATATAGTATCATATCATCTGCAAACAGTGACAGCTTTACTACTTCTTTTCCAGTTTGGATTCCTTTCATTTCTTTTACTTCTCTGATTGCTGTGGCTAAAACTTCCAAAACTATGTTGAATAATAGTGGTGAGAGTGGGCACACTTGCCTTGTTCCTGATCTTAGAGGAAATGCTCTCAGTTTTTCACCATTGAGAATGATGTTGGTTGTGGGTTAGTCATATATGGCTTTTATTATGTTGAGGTAGGTTCTCTCTATGCCCACTTTATGGAGAGTTTTTATCGTAAGTGGGTGTTGAAATTTGTCATAAGCTTATTCTGCATCTGTTGAGATTATCATATGGTTTTTATCCTTCACTTTGTTAATATGGTGTATCACATTGATTGATTTGCATATATTGAAGAATCCTTGCATTCCTGAGATAAACCCCACTTGATCATGGTGTATGATCCTTTTAATGTGCTGTTGGATTCTGTTTGCTAGTATTTTGTTGAGGATTTTTGCATCTATGATCATCAGAGATATTGGCCTGTAATTTTCTTTTTTTGTGACATCTTTGTCTGGTTTTGGTATCAGGGTGATGGTGGCCTCGTAGAATGAATTCGGGAGTGTTCCTCCCTCTGCTGTATTTTGGAAGAGTTTGAGAAGGATAGGTGTTAGCTTTCTTCTCTACATGTTTGATAGAATTCACCCGTGAAGCCGTCTGGCCCTTTTGTTTGTTGGAAGATTTTTAATCACAGGTTCAATTTCATTACTTGTGACTGGTCTGCTCATATTTTCTGTTTCTTCCTCGTTCAATCTTGGAAGGTTGTACTTTTCCAAGAATTTGTCCATTTCTTTCAGGTTGTCCGTTTTATTGGCATATAGTTGCTTATAGTAGTCTCTCATGATCTTTTGTATTTCTGCAGTGTCAGTTGTTTTTTCTCCTTTTTCATTTCTAATTCTATGGATTTGCATCTTCTCCCTTTTTTTCCTGATGAGTTTGGCTCATGGTATCAATTTTGTTTATTTTCTCAAAGAGCCAGCTTTTAGTTTTATTGATCTTTTCTATTGTTTCCTTCATTTCTTTTTCATTTGTTTCTGATCTGATCTTTATGATTTCTTTCCTTCTGATAACTTTGGGTTTTTTTTGTTCTTCTTTCTCTCATTGCTTTAGGTGTAAGTTCAGGTTGTTTGAGATGTTTCTTGTTTCTTGAGGTAGGCTTATATTGCTATAAACTTCCCTCTTAGAACTGCTTTTGCTGCATCCCATAGGTTTTGGGTCTTCGTATTTTCACTGTCACTTGTCTATAGGTATTTTTTGATTTCCTCTTTGATTTCTTCAGTGATCTGTTGGTTGTTTAGTAGTGTAGTTTAGCCTCCATGTGTTTGTATTTTTTTACAGTTTTTTTCCCTGTAATTGATATCTAGTCTCATAGTGTTGTGGTCAGAAAAGATGGTTGATGCTATTTCAGTTTTCTTAAATTTATTGAGGCTTGATTTTTGACCCAAAATGTGATTTATCCTGGAAAATGTTGCTTGTGCACTTGAGAAGAAAGTGTATTTTGTTGTTTATGGATAGAATGTCCTATAAATATCAAATTATTAAGTCCATCTGGTCTAATGTGTCATTTAAAGCTTGTGTTTCCTTCTTTATTTTCTGTTTGGATGATCTGTCCATTGGTGTAAGTGGAGTGTTAAAGTCCCCTACTATTATTGTGTTACTGTTGATTTCTCCTTTTATGGCTGTTAGCATTTGCTTTATGTACTGAGGTGCTCCTGTGTTGATGTATAGATATTTCTAATTGTTATATTTTCTTCTTGGATTGATTCCTTGATCATTATATAGTGTCCTTCCTTGTCTCTTATAATAGTCTTTATTTTAAAGTCGGAAGTCTGATTTGTCTGATGTGAGTATTGCCTCTCCAGTTTTCTTTTGATTTCCATTTCCATGGAATGTCTTCTTCCATTCCGTCACTTTCGGTGTGTATTGTCCCTAGGTCTGAAGGGGTCTCTTGTAGACAGAGTATAATATGGGTCTTGTTTTTGTATCCATTCAGCCAGTCAGTGTCTTTTTCTTTATTTTAATGATTGCTTGTTTGCTTCCTTGCTTGCTAGCTTGTTTGCTTATTTATTTATTTATGACTGTGTTGGGTCTTCATTGCTGTGCGTGGCTTTCTCTAGTTGCGTTGAGTGGGGGCTACTCTTCGTTGCGATGTGTGGGCTTCTCATTGAGGTGGCTGCTCTTGTTGTGGAGTGTGGGCTCTAGAGCGCAGGCTCAGTAGTTGTGGTGCCTGGGGTTAGTTGCTCCGCGGCATGTGGGATCTTCCTGGACCAAGGATTGAACCCCTGTCCCGTGCATTTGGCAGACGGACTTTTAACCACTGTGCCACCAGGGAAGTCCCCAGTCTGTGTCTTTCGGTTGGGGCATTTAATCCATTACATTTAAGGTAATTATTGATATGTATGTTCCTATTACCATTTCGTTAATTGTTTGGGTTTGTTATTGTAGGTCTTTTCCTTCTCTTGTGTTTCCTGCCTAGAGAAGTTCCTTTAGCATTTATTGTAAAGCTGGTTTGGTGGTGCTGAATTCTCTTAACTTTTGCTTGTCTCTAAAGCTTTTGATTTGTCCATTGAATCTGAATGAGACCCTTGCTGAGTTGAGTAATCTTGGTTGTAGGTTTTTCCCTTTCATCACTTTAAATATATCTTGCCACTCCCTTCTTGCCTGTGGAATTTCTGCTGCAAGATCAGCTGTTAACCTTATTGGGGATTCCCTTGTATGTTATTTGTTGCTTTTCCCTTGCTGCTTTTAATACTTTTTCTTTGTGTTTAAATTTTGTTAGTTTGATTAATATGTGTCTCAGCATGTTTCTCCTTGGGTTTCTCCTGTATGGGACTCTCTATGCTTCCTGGACTTGATTTACTATTTCCTTTTCCGTGTTGGGGAAGTTTTTGACTATAATCTCTTCAAATATTTTCTCAGATCCTTTCTTTTTTTCTTCTTTTTCTGGGACACCTACAATTCGAACATTGTTGTGCTTAATGTTGTCCCAATGGTCTCTGAGACCGTCCTCCATTACTTTCATTCTTTTTTCTTTTTCTGTTCTGCGGCAGTTATTTTCACCATTCTCTCTTCCAGCTCACTTATCCATTTTTGTGCCTCAGTTATTCTGCTATTGATTCCTTCTGGAGTATTTTTAATTTCAGTTATTGTGTTGTTCCTTACTGTTTGTTTGCTCTTTAGCTCTTCAAGTTCGTTGTTAAACGTTTCTTGTATTTTCTCTGTTTCTGAGATTTTGCATCATCTTTACTATTATTATTCTGAATTCTTTTTCAGGTGGTTTACCGATTTCCTCTTCATTTATTTGTTCTTGTGGGTTTTTATCTTGCTCTTTTGCCTGCAAGATATTTCTCTGTCTTCTCCTTTTGTCTGGTTTATGGTATTTGAGGTCTCCTCCTTTCCCTAGGCTGCAGGGTCGTAGTTCCTCTTGCTTCTGTTCTCTGCCCCTGGTGGTGAGGTTGGTCTAGTGGCTTGTGTAGGCTTCCTGATGGGAGGGACTTGTGCCTGCGTTCTTGTAGGTGGAGCTGAGTCAGGTGGTATGTTTTGGGGTGTCTTTGAGCTTAGTATGGCTTTAGGTAGTTTGTGTGCTGATGGGTGGGTTTGTGTTCCTGTCTTGTTTGTTGTTTGGTGAGAGGCATCCATCGCTGGGAGCTGCTGGCAGTTGGGTGGAGCCGGGTCTTGGATTCAGTTAGAGGCCTCTGTGAGAGCTCTCGGTGATCAATCTTCCCTGGGGCCAGGAATTCTTTAGTGGTCCAGTATCCTGGACTCCGTGCTCCTACCGCAGAGCCTCAGGCCCGACTTCCAATCTGGGAACCAAGACACCGCAAGTTGCTCATCCCTCAATAAAGGGGATTAAAAAAAAACACAAAAAAGAAAAGACTAATAAAACCATAGAAAAATGGTAAAAAGTAAAATCAAACAAACAAAAACAGAAACAAGGAAGCATACATACACACAAAAGAAACAAACAGAACCATATGAAACAAAAACAAGGGAACAACCAGACAAACAGAACAACTCAAAAACGAAATCAAACAATTAGAATCAAAACTAACAAAAACAGAAAACCTAATAACAAAACCAAAGCAGTGTGCCAACTGAAGAATAAAGTAAGGAAACAGAACAAACTGATAAAAATGAATTAAAAAAATTAAATAAAATAGAAAGGGAAAAAACACAGGATAACAGAAAAGTAAAGTAGAAATGGAAATATAAAAAAAAAATTAAAGAAAAAGAAGAAGAAAAAAATACGGGAAAAGAACACAGAAAAACAGAAAAGCAAAGTAAAAATAGAAGTTTATAAAAAAATAAAATAAAAATAAGAAATATGTTATAGAACATGAAGATCTCAAAAGACTAAAGAAAAAAAACCTGAAACAACAACAAACAAAAAAAAGAAAGAAAAGAAACCCAACAACAAAAAAGCCAGAATGAATCAAAACATAATAAAATTAATAGTAATAATTATGTTTCCCTGGGGTCTCAGCTGAAAGTGTCTTTGCGCACACCGTGAGCCATAGCCCACCTCTGCCTCCCCAAGAGGCCCTCCTCTGCCTCTGGGCTGGTCTCTGGACCTGTTGTGGGCCCTGTGAAGACCACTCAGACTCTGATCTGAGCCAGTTCTTGTGTGTGCTTGTCCCCAACGTCCACAGCTGCCAGAGCTAGACCATTTTCATTTGTGAGAACACTCATTGTCTACTCAGATATTCCATGGACGCAGGGTCTACCTAGCTGATCACGGGGATTTAATCTGCAGCTTGTACAGCTGATGGAAAGTTTTCGATCTTCTTCCTTAGTTGCCCCATCCCTGGGGTTCAGCTTTGGTTTTATCCCCACCTCTGTGTGTGGTCCACCCACAGAGTCTGGTCCTGAGGCCGCCGTGGAGATCTTGGGTCTGTTCCAGTGAGGACAGAGTGCAGAGGTGGTATGACTGCTTGGATCGCAGGAGCCCTGGTGGTGCCAAATGCACAGGGGAGCCGTCAGCCACAGGCACAAGAGGTATGGCCCTAGTGAGGGCCTTTTCTGGCACCCAGTGTACGGTGCGTCAGGGCCAGCCCTGGCTGGGCTTTTTCTGGCGCCAAGCAGCAGGTGCGCTAGGGCCATCCCTGAGGGGGCTTTTTTTAATTGCTAATTGGCAGGTGCTGGCATGAGGGGAGAGAGAGGCTGCAAGAGTGGCTTGTCCCCCTGCGTGTTACTCAGCAATAGTGCCCTCCTTCCATGGCAGTCCCGTCTTCCTCTGTAGGTATTCCCTGCTGCGGATTTCCTCCCTCCCGTCCCCTCAGTCCATCTCCCCACAGCCAACAACAATTCTTGCTCTGGGCCTGTTCTCCAGTCCCCGTGCTCCAGCTCCCAGCCCCCTTGCACACCTGTGAACACATGTCCCAGTCCAGGGTATGTAGGGCCACGGTACGGACCGTCTGTGTATTTCTCACTGTGTCCCATCTGCCACCGATTGGCCGCTTCACCCTCTTCCAACAGCCTCAAATGCTTTCTTCTGTCCCAGTCGATTTCTCTGTTGGAGAGGAGGTTTCCCCGAATTTGGGACTCTCTCCTCTGCTTCTGCCTCCTCCCTGCTCCCCGGGGTGCAGGTCCCATCCAGCTTCCTCTCCTCCTCCTCCTCCCTTCTTTTTGCCATCCTACCCAGTTATGCAGGGATCTTTATAGTCCTGTCTGGTGTTCAAGGCCTTCTGCTAGTCTTCAGCTGGTGTTCTGTGAGAATTGTGGCATCTATAGATGTATTCCTGATGCATCTGTGGAGAGAGATGAACTCCACGTCCTCCTACTTCTCCACCATCTTTTTTTTTTTTTAAATATGTATATATTTATTTGGTTGCACTGGGTCTTAGTTGTGGCACACGGGATCTTCATCGTGGCCTGCGAACTCTTAGTTGCAGCATGCATGTGGGATCTAGTTCCCCGACCAGGGATCAAACCTGGGCCCCCTGCACTGGGAGCCCAGAGCCCCAGCCACTGGACCACCATGGAAGTCCCTTCTCCACCATCTTGAATCCTCTCCCATTTATTAAAGACCGTCCTAGTCCAAACCATCACTTCTCATTTGATTACCTTCAGTATTCTCCTAGTTGATGTTTTTGCATTCCCTTGTAGCCTTCTAGTCTATTTTTTCTACACAACTGCAAGGCAGCCTTTAAGGAGGTAAATCACTGCTTTAAAAACCCTTTGGTGCCTTTCTCTTTGCACTTAAAGCAAAATCCAGATTCCTTTTAAGGCCTATGTCTGTCTGTCTCTATAACCTGATCTCATGGCATTTTCCTCATCCCCTCATTAAAGAAAACCAAATATTCTCTTCTGTCTGGACTGTCCGAAAGCCCCCAAGCCCCTACCCCCTAACTTCTTTCCTTGGTTATTTCCTCCATCAGGTTTCCATTTAAATATCATTTCCTCATATAAGGCTAATCTGAATTCCTAGTCTAAATTATTCTCTTCTCTCTTTCTCATAACCATCTGAATTTTTTTTGTCATATAGCATTTATCATGGCGTATGTCTGTCCATACTTCCAGGTATCTATTGACAACGTGTTTTACAAATCTATGGCATTTTACAATGTAGTATGCTTGTTGGACAGTCTCCGTGTGGTGCCAGCAGTGGCTCAGAGTAAACAGTGTGTTCGAGGATCATCAGAGTGCGATAACTGTGTGACTTTGGATACAAAGTTAGATTATTCTCTTGCAAGGAACGTTCTTGAAGTTCTTGACTGAAGAATTTATCTTTTGATTTACTTTAATTGGGTAAGTGTATATCTTAAAAGGGTTCCTGGTTATTTGTGAGGATTGGGAAAATCTTCTTGCAGGGAAAAGCCTCCAGCTGAACTTAGTTACTACCTGTTTGAAATCACTGCTTTTTAAAATTAATTGCTTCAGGTGTTTTTCTTCTGACTAAGGATGGTGGTGGTGGTGGTTTATGGGTGCAAGAGTAGTCATTTTATTGCTTGAGACAGCTTTGAACTCTAGAGGTTGGGTGGTAAATCAGACTCCCCTTGATAGCTATATTAGGCAGGCCAAGGAGGAAGTTGGGAACTGTTAAAGATAACGTTTTGAAATAGAGTAAATATTTTGAAACCTTACAGTTTTCCCTTTTCCTTGGAACCTTTGGCTTTCAATTAAAATCTTGTTCTGTGTTTCTTATGGTGTGATTCTATTCTTATCTTCAGGGACTCAGTGCACTTGTAGATCCACTCTTATCAGGGAAAGACTTGGTAAGTTTAATTTCTCCCTTTTCCTGTCATGGAAATTGATTCTTGCTCAGACCTTTTAATAGATTTCAAGGTCCAGAATGTGATGAATCCCCACACCTAATAAAGACCACTTCAGAGAAAGGGGGAAGATAAATGCAGGAATATAAACATAGATGTAGGATAGAGATAGAGGAGTTAGAGGACTTGCTGACCAATTAGATTTGGTGGCTGAAGAAGAGTCTAGAATGAATGCTTGTTTTTGCTCTGGAGTAACTGGATAGATTGTGGTGACAATGGTATTCATGAGCACTTTGCAAAGGAAGAGAGAGTAGAGGATTATGAAAATATTTAGGAAGTTGTTTTAGGCATCCTTTGGAGAATTTAAATGGATACAATTATTTCACAATTGAATATATAATTCTCTGGTGTTGAAAATATATTGCAAAGTGGGTAATTTCAGAAAGTAATGAACTATCACCAGTACATATAGTGGATATATGTTAGTCCAGAGAGGATGTGGAGAGTGGTAAGAAAGTTCAGGAATGAACCTTGAGAAGCACCAACATTTAAAGGTCAGGGAAAGCCACCACAGAGTATAGTGAGAGGAGAAACAGCAGGAGACAGTGGGATCACAGATGCTTAGGGAGGGTAGAGAGTTCAGGGGTGGCGGGAAAAATCAGCAGTGACATGCTTTAGAGCAGTCAAGGAGAGTAAGGATTGAAAAAATGGATTTGATATCCTTAGTGAAAGCAGTTTCATTGGAGTACTAGACTATAAATAAGTGATGAATGAATAGGAAAGGTGACAGTATCCACTTTGAATAAGCTTAGATGGGAAGGGGAAAACAGAGTAAAAGCTAGAGGGCTTTTGCAGAGTTGGAGAGGAGATGTTATGTTCTATGTGTACGTACACACGCCTTTGTGTTTAAGCTATAAGACACTTCTGTTGTATATTTAGAGTGTAGGTTAAGATCCTGGGCTCTAGGGTCAGATTTCCTGGATTCAAATCTGGACTCTGCCACTTTGAGCTTTGTGGCTTTAGATAAGTTACTTAACCTCAGTGTCTCAGTTTACCCATCTCAAAAATGGGAATGATAATAAGGTATTATCTTAGAGTTCCTAGCATAAAATAATTGCTCAAAAATGTTAACTCAGTGTGATTACTAGTAAGAAAACATTTAAAATGTATTTGAATTGTACATTAACACATATATTTGTGGAATCTAGAAAAATGGTACGGATGAACCAGTTTGCTGGGCAGGAATAGAGATGCACATGTAGAAAATGGACGTGTGGACACAGTGGGGGAAGGTGTGGGTGGGATGAATTGGGAGATCAGGATTGACATAGGTACTCTACCATGTGTAAAATAGATAGCTAGTGGGAACCTGCTGTATAGCACAGGGAGCTCAGCTCAGTGCTCTGTGGTGACCTAGATGTGTGGCATGGTGGGAGCTGGGAGGGAGGTCCAAGAGGGAGGGGATATATGTATACATATAGTTGATCCACTTCACTGTACAGCAGAAACTAATATAACAGTGTAAATCAACTATACCCCAATTAAAAAAAAAAGAAAAGGCAAAAAAAATTTGATAGTTTTGGTTGATTATTGATTTCTTCTTGTTGGCCTTTAAATATACTTGCCTCAATTATGTGTTTTTTTTCCAACTCTAAGTTAGTAACTATTTTGGCCCCATGTTGTATAACAGGAGGAAGTCTATTTAAAATTTTTCCTACCTTCTCTCTTCCTTCCCTCTCTACTTTTGTTAATTATAGCATTTGTTTATCAGATACTTACAATATTTAATGTTTGTTTTGTGACTATAATTTTTATGTTTGTTTCAGTCTTAATTCTGTAGCTTAATGCTGGGTTCAAAGCTTGATACCAGTTCTTTTGCCATAAGCTTCTGTATTCATCTCTTGGTTGGCTGAAATTGTTTTTTTTTTTCTGGAATTGTTTCAAGAAGGGCTTATGGAACCTGTATTTCCCAAATTCTGGCAAGTTAAAATGCTGTTTTATTGTCTTTGTACTTGAATGATAGTTTGGTGGGGTATAATTTTTCTGGGTTGCAGTTTCTTTCCTTGATAATTTGTCATGCTTGCTTTACCATTCTCTACATTCCTATCGCTGGATAGAAGTCTGAGACCAGCCTGAGTTTTGCATTCTTTTATTTTTTTAAAGGCTCTGCCACGTGGCATGTGGGATCTTAGTTCCACAACCAGGGATCAAACCCATACCCCCTGCATTGGGAACCCAGAGTCTTAACCACTGGGCCACCAGGGAAGTCCCCTGAATTTGCATTCTTTTCATGTATTTTTGTCAAAATACACTCTCACAATGAAAACATCCTTTGGGTAATCAACCAAGTTTTTATTATTTATTGGACTTTCCAGTGTCCACCCTACTGTACAAACATCAAGGGATTCAGCTTCTTTGAAGTCATGGGAATTTTGCTATAATGTGGCTTTGCATTGACTCTTCTATCAGTATTCCCTTGGGCAAAGCATGTCTTTTCAGTCATGAGATTCACTGTCCCTTAAAAGAATTGAAATAATGGGTATCAATTAAGCGTAAGTTGGATCTTCGTTGCCTATTGTCTTTATCTTTCATATTTTTGTCCTAAAAAAAATAAAGCTTTGGTTTATTTCCTCTTATTTTTATTTACTTCTCTCCACCCTGAACTCTATGTCTTCTCCTGTGTTTTCAGCAACATGTCTTTTTCTGTTTGCTACTTCTAATTGGATTGTATTTCTGAGATGGTGTTACTTTTACTTCTACTTTGGGCTTTGCCAGCTTATATTTCATCTCTTTCTGTGGTCTTATCTTTCCTCTGAATTATTTCTTGTGAGCTCTGTTCTTTGCTCTTGTTTTTCTAGAAATTGTTGCTATGTTAGACTTTCGAAAGTCATAGTGATATGTTTTTTTAATCAGTTTTTGTCCGTTCTTGACAGTCTTTTTATGGTGATTTTTCTCCACTTGGCATTTGGTTTTTCTTATTGCTTTCCTTCCTTTTTTCTCATATCTTACATAGACCTTGTTTTATTTCTTTTTCATTAATACTCCTCTTCCAGGGAGGGGTGTTTCTCTTGGATCATCTCTGTGGCTAGGGATTGATAATGAATGGCTAAGACGAGCTGTTCTCCTTCGGCTATGTGTGAAAATGAGTTCTTTTAGCCTTTCCTTTTTCTCATATAAGAGTTCACTACAGAGGATCTCACTGTAGAGGATCTCTCTTAACTCTTCCTTACTGATTAGCTGCTCTCTTTGAATAAAGTTTACCTGTATGATTTCTTCTTTCCTACTTCTGCTTGCGAAGACCTCCTACCAAGAAAATTCCTACCTTCTATATTTGTGCTTGTTCCTGATGTCAAATGGGGGATTGTTGGTTTTACCTTTCAGTATATTCCTGTTAACTTCAGAGAACTATGTACCCATGGCACCTCTGTAGTCTTGGGTATGTTTTGACAAGGTTGTTGAGCATCTGTTTGATCTCCACTGCTTTCGGAAGTCTTTCCTGATATTATGCTTTGACGTTACAGATGTTTGTTTTCTTTTGGTTCAGTTTGCATTTCATTTCATACCCCTCTTTTGAACTTTTAGGAGGAGAAGGGAGAGATTACTATCTTGATTTTGTGTTTAAAAATGGAAGTCAATTCTTTGTAAAAATCTGTTTCTTGATTGATATGTGTCCTATGTTATGCATCAGAATATGTAATGATACAGTGATTTTTCTGAATGATATTTCACTGACCAGTGTTTGGCAGTTATTCTACTTTATATGTAATAGTGAACTCTGCATTGGCCTAAGAACACTTGATATCAGATAGTTCATCTTCATAATTTTCATTAGCCGATGTTTACTATTAACTAATTTTGTATTGATTTCTCAATTGTAGTCAAATAAAGGAGAGTTGACTGCACTTGTACATCAGCTTCAAGAAAAAGACAAGTTACTTACTGCTCTGAAGGAAGATGCTGCTGCTATGAAGGATCGGTGTAAGCAGTTAACCCAGGTGAAGACATTCTTGTATTTAAGGGTTAACAATGAAGGATTTTAGAAATTGTCCATAATTCCTGATTTATTTGTGCAGTAGATTTATACCACGTGAAAGTAATTTTCTTTTAGAATTTAGGTGGTGGTGATGGGGTCTCACTCTTTCATGTTATTATAGCCTACAGTTGAATTGTGAATTTAAAATAGCAGTACTTATAGGTATACTAATTTCTGAATAATGGAAGCCTGTGGACATTGGGAGTATGTTTCAGTTCGTTCTGACCTAGAATTATTCTATAGAAGCACAAAACTCAGTGTGATCTTGTTTAAATCCAATTTATGGGACAAATGTGAAACTCTTACATGGGTGGTTTATTCATGAAGGTTTTTGTGATATAATTTTTAATCAGTGAAGTTCTTTAAATCCCATTTACTTTGAGAGGTTTAAAAAAAAGGCCTTTAAACAAGTGTAAAAGTACAAATTTCCAGTTGTAAAATAAATAGGTCCAGGGGATGTAGTGTACAGCATGGTGAATATAGTTATTAATACTGTGCTGTATATTTGAAAGTTGCTACGAGAATTTTAAAAGTTCTCATAACGAGAAAAAAAGTTTGTAACTGTGTAAGAGTAAATTTTAAAAGTTCTCATAACGAGAAAAAAAGTTCTCATAACGAGAAAAAAAGTTTGTAAAAAGTTTGTAACTTGTTTGTAAAAAAAGTTTGTAACTGTGTTTGATTTAGCAATAAATGCGAGTATTGAATTATTATATTGTATACTTGAAACTAATATAATATTCTATGTCAGTTATATTTAAAAAAATCATGTAGACTGAGAACATAATTGAAATTCTGTAGTAAATGTGGTCTCGTTTTTCCCGAAGTGCTTGTTTCTCCTTTTAGGTGTTAAATACAGTAGACTATGTGAGGTTTATTTCACTGTCGTTCATGTAGCTACTTGATGACGTTATGAGAATGGCCTCATTTGAATATAAAATCTTTTCTGTGAATTTGAGGTAAATAAAAAAAAGTCAGTGGAAAACTTGGTTAGATTGATTTTTTTTTAATAAATTTATTTTATTTTTGGCTGCATTTGATTAAGATTAATCAAAGTTGTTGCTAAAATAAGTGTTTCCTTAAGATTAGAAACTTTACTGTAGTTTTCTGTAGCTATAGTTTTCTGATTATTTTAAAAATTAAAAAAAGAAACTATTTTGTGTAACTCATTGAGCTGTATACTTAAGATGTGTATACTTTTTTCCTAAACGTATTATGTACATCAGTAAAACAATTTGCAAATGTAAATGAACTCTTATGGGCAAACCGTTAGTTAAATGAAAATCTTAAAGTTTGTCAAACAGTTTCTGAGAGCAGGGAAAATGGACTGATCATACCTGCAGATAACTTTAAAGTTGCTTGGCTTTCTTGCACTTTAATAGTTAATATTTATCCTAGGAGTTCACAATACTTGCAACTCAAAATGAAATTACCCTTTTAATGTTTGACTTGGGAAGATAATAAAACTTTCTGAGTTTTACTTTCCCTATTCTGCTATAAACATATCTTATCCTTATCTCTTAATTTAGGATGGAGACTTTATTTCTCGGCTCTTTTTTTTCTGGGGGCCTATTCTGTACCCTAAAAGAGCTGGTACCTGGAAATAATGAAGAATTACCTTGTTTTGCTTTAAAAATGTTCTTTCTTGGGGGCTTCCCTTTTGGCACAGTGGTTGAGAGTTCGCCTGCCGATGCAGGGGATACGGGTTCGTGCCCCAGTCCAGGAGGATCCCACATGCCGCGGAGCAGCTGGGCCCGTGAGCCATGGCCGCTGGGCCTGCGCGTCCGGAGCCTGTGCTCCGCAACGGGAGAGGCCACAACAGTGAGAGGGCCGAGTACCGCAAAAAAAAAACACATGTTCTTTCTTATAATCAAGTTAGAATGTAGGATTTTATTCCATGTTCAGGTCTTTAACTCTTAAACCAGAAAGTGCATTTGAAATATGAGTAAACAGAACAGCTAAGTGTTTATGAAGGGAATTGGTGTAAAGAGCAGGTAAGATGCAGAAGACAAATTTTTTTTTAAAAAACCTTTGACCTTGCTTTTTAAGCAAGTACTTATTTCACAATTCAAGATTGGGCTTCCCTGGTGCACAGTGGTTAAGAATCCACCTGCCAATGCAGGGGACAAGGGTTCAAGCCCTGGTCTGGGAAGATCCTACATGCTGCGGAGGAACTAAGTCTCTGCACCACAACTACTGAGCCTGCACTCTAGAGCCCACGAGCCACAACTACTGAGCCTGTGTGCCACAACTACTGAAGCCTGCGTGCCTAGAGCCTGTGTTCCTCAACAAGAGAAGCCACCGCAGTGAGAAGCCCACGCACTGCAACGAACAGCAGCCCCCACTTGCTGCAACTAGGGGAAGCCCGCGCGCAGCAACGAAGACTTAACACAGCCAAAAATAAAAACATAAATTTATTAAAAAAAAAAGAATTCATGATTGTTTTACTGATGTTGTTTTCTTCTTAGTAAAGTCTTGTTCTTATTTTTTTAAATAACAAGTTTTTCATATTTTTTTTCTGATTTACTCTTCTAGGAAATGATGGCAGAGAAAGAAAGAAGCAGTGTGGTTATAGCAAGGATGAAAGATCGGATTGGGACATTAGAAAAGGAACATAATGTGTTTCAAAACAAAATGCATGTCAGTTACCAAGAGACTCAACAGATGCAGATGAAGGTATATTTTCATTCTTTGAATACAAAATTAAATATTTGTATTCATTTAATTAGCAAACTTTTAAGTGCCCTGGGTTGGGCTTTGGTACAAATGGCTAATTAAACTGTCTCCCTGTCCTTAAGTAAGCAACTTTTTGGGGAGGCTAGAAGTTGACAAGTAAATACGCTGTTATAGTAGAGGTAAGCATCAGGTGCTTTGGGACAGCGCAGATGAGAGGTGGGGAAGAGAAGGATTGATAGGGAAGACTTTTTAGAAATGAGAAGCAGACCGTGTTGAATCTTTTGAAACAATTAGGCATTGTCAGGAAAGCAAGTGAACGAATGGGTGCTGGGTATGAGACTTATTACATGGTGTAATTCCTTCCCATCCCATGAGATGATGGTTTGGTAGGTCTCTTTTGGGGCCCAGGATCGTGCTTTTTAATGAGTGCACTCCAGGTGTTTTCAGCATAGGTCGTCTAGTGATAACGGTTTGTGAGAAATACAGTAAAGAGTTGTGGTATTTGGGAATCAGGACTGGAATGAAGAGACCTAGAGAAATAGATGGAGGTCTTGTCTTAAAGGGCCTTATATCCCTGAAGACTGGGGAGCCAAGTGAAGGACTTTAAGCAACCCAACAGTGTGATTATATTAGTATTTTAAATTATTACTCTGGCATAGTATGGAGAGTGGCAGCAGTGTAGAGAGTGGAACAGGGATAGTTGAAAGGCTTTTGCAGGAATCCAAGTCAGAGAATAAGGACCTTAAGTCAGACATTGATAATGAGGGGATGAGTTTGATAAAAAAGAGATAGTAGATAGGGCTTGATGATGGAGTGGAGAAGAGAGGAAAAGTGATAATGGTTTTGGCCTAAGTGACCTTCTCTCTCTGATCCTTATTTTCACCTGTTTTCTTTCAACATTTTAGAAGGTTCAGTGCTTACTGCCTATTTTTACAGTGTTATCCATTTTCATGATTTCGGTTAGGTCTGGACCAGTGATTGTTGTTGTTGTTTTGAAGAACATGGTTTCAGTCTGCTTGTCAGGTGGGCTTCTAACACTCCCTCTAATTGGACTTTGTGGACCAGTGATTTCTTTTTGAAATTGTTTACATTGCTGGCTGATGCTTCAATTTGAAAGTGTTTGTCGTCACCTCAAAATTAACGTATGTCTAAAATCAAACTCTTGCTTCTGGTCAGGTTGTTTTTATTTTCTAATGTTTTGAGGCATTATTATCCTTATGCTTGAATCTTTGACTTCTCTCTCCCTTGCCCAATCTACAATTTGTTCTGAAATCTTAAAGATACTTTATTTCTAGTTATTCTTGCATTCAGGTTTTAGATATGACCCTAGTTTATTATTTCATACTAGCATAATTATAGCACCTTAATAGATCTCTCATTTCCTTTCTAATATGTGTAATTAGTACCAGATTTTTATTTGCAAAATATAACTTTGATCACATTGGTAGTTTGCTGAAAAATTTACTGCTATTGAAGTTCCAGTTTTTTCTGTGGAAATACCACTAATAGCGATAAAGAAGTGAATGAATCTCCTCTCAGGTTCTTACTGCATCCACTACTTTGATGCTCTAATTTGGCTCAATCCTCCATCTTCCCAGGCCCCAGCCATTTGAAATATTCTTTCCCATTAACCAGGTTATTGAAGAACTGATTTTCCTGGCCTTGTGTGATCCTTTTTCTTCTTAATTCTGACTTACTATTCATTTGAAAATTAGTGGGATACATGTAGCAACATCTTTTATTGAAGGTTAAGGGTGTTGAAGTGATTCTTTTTTTCAACTTGATTGCTTATAGAGGCCAGGATATAGATTACATATGGTAAGTTCTCTGAAAAGTGGAAACATAGACTTGATTTTCTTAATTGAATAGGTTTACTAAAAATTATTAAGATTATTTCACGTACTAAATTGAGGTTGTGGGGTTATAAGATTCAGTGTTCTTTGTCTTTTGATTCTGTAACTCTGAAATAAAAAACAAGAAGCCAGATATTTTAGCAAGTAGATTTTTGTGTAGTGAATTTGCCATCTATTTGGCTATGGCTCAATTTGTAACTTAATGTAAATGTTTTGAACATGTTTTCAGTTTTTAAAGTTTTGATTACTAAAATCTTTCATTAAAATATTGCTAACACAAAATTGACATTAATTCTATGTGAGTCTACTGTGTAGGAAAGAGTTCTAAAACATCTTTTAGTTCTAAAACAGCATCTCAGTGTATTTATTTTGCCTATGATAGCAGCTGGCATCTACTTGCATTCTTGAATGCTGTGGCAGCTTATGTTTACTTTGTATTCGTCACTATCAAAGTTTATCCTTTAAATTTGTTTATATTTATTTGAAAAGGATATCCAGACTTCATTCTATTGATGCTTTTTACATTCTCATCATAATAAATTTTCTTCGAAGTTAGCTTTGGCAATCATTGTTTTCTAAATCTATGTGTGTAAAATTATTTTAGTTCCAGCAAGTTCGTGAGCAGATGGAGGCAGAGATAGCTCATTTGAAGCAGGAAAATGGCATACTGAGAGATGCTGTCAGCAATACTACCAACCAGCTAGAAAGCAAGTATGTTTGCAAATGCTTTACTTTTAATAGAATGGCAGAGTATTTTCATTGAATGATAGAGTATTTTCTTCAGTCACCAAAATGGTGTTTGATAATAATTGGTTAGACTTTTGTTTTTTACACTTGTTTCTAAAATGAATTTTCTAAAACTATCCTCTTGCTTTTGAAGAACCTCTTCAGCTAAACTGTATGATGAACACTAGTGCCACCAGTGGAACAGTTTATAAATTTATGAGGCTGAATTTACAAGTTTTAAACCTTCTATTCCATTTAACAGTAGTTCTCAAACTTCATTATTCTGAAGAACATCTGACATGTTAGCTAAAAATCATATTCTTGAGTCTTACCCTTATAAGATTATGATTTATTGGCTCTGAGATGTGGAATCCTGGAATCTGCATGTTAAGACACATTCCTTGTGATAGTGATTTAGTTGGCTGTGGGCTGTACTTTGACAAACAGTCCAAGAGAAGACTAGTAGCATGCTTACGTAGAATAAATATTCTGACTGGTTGATTTTAATAGATTTTCAGAACACTGATTTGAGGGTGACACTGTTGATTCGTGCTCATGGTGTGTGGTCATCTGTTTTTCTTGATTATTTTATAGTAATTTTAGTATTTGTGTTATTGTCCTCAGAATGATTCAGATTACACTCAACCAAACTTCATTATTAGTAGTCACTTATAGCATTCATTTTCATTTAGCTATAAGTGGAATTACTAACTCAGCATAACTCATATAAAATATATTTTGTTTACTCTTCATATGTGTTTTGTAGTAATGGAAGGTTCCTAATCCAGTTACTGTTTTCAGGCAGTCTGCTGAACTAAATAAACTGCGCCAGGATTATGCTAGGTTGGTGAATGAGCTGACTGAGAAAACAGGAAAGCTGCAGCAAGAGGAAGTCCAAAAGAAGAATGCTGAGCAGGCAGTTACTCAGTTGAAGGTGATATATTCCTACCTTTATCATTTCATCAATAATGTAGGTATTCAATTCAATGACATTAAAGTGTATATAGCTTTGAGAAGTGTAGTTTGAGGCTTAATGGGACTTCTGTAGTCTTAGTGCTCTGCCTATATAGAAACGTGTACACTAATGAAAAAATTGAATATAGGCTTGAGTTTGCAGTTAAAGACTTTTTGAAGATATGAAAATTGAAATTAGCTGATTGACAGGCATACACAGTAGAATTTCGTCTTATATATATGGAGGTTAGGGTGTATATGTGTAAGGCAAAAATCAAATTTTTGATAGGTAGTTAAAATCACCTTCAACATCGCTTATACATAACTTGGATTTCTCAGTAAGTTTAGTAGAGCCTGTTTTTATTCCGGCATTGGAATAGATGATTTTCCTTTCCTTTAGCACGAGACGAAGTAGTGCTCCAGTTGCTTTCACTTGAGCCATAGTGGGAAAAAAATCACACATTGTTTCTTTAGACACCAGAATGGCACTTGCTGTCATGAGATGCTTACACTAGGAAGACACGCATGGGGTTGCTCAGGCTGACTGAGAGAGAGGAGTGGACTCATTTCTCTGGCACTTTTTAGCCTGTGTACATTGAGTAGAGTGATGAGTAGAATTGTCTGTTCCTCCTTTTACTGGGGAGAGGATTTATTGAACATATAGTTCAATTTCTGTAAGTAAATGTATCTGACAGACTCCTACCTAGGTCATTGATACAATCAATATAGCTTAATACCAGTTCTAGAGTAGTAGGGGTTAAAAGGGCTTTGAGAATAATTGAATGCAGAAAATAGCATAATTTTTGTTTTCTTGAAGTTTTCATGGGTCCCTGTGGGAGAGTGATATAGTTGTCCTTCCTTTCAGTAAATATTTGTCTTGCTGGTGTGTTTGCTGGTAGCATTTATAAATATGGAAGTTTGTGCTCTATGGATATGGATAAGTAGATAAATGACATTAAATATTATAGTCATAATTGAAGTGTTGTGCTATACCTAAAAATAAGAATTTTAGGTGCCCACTGAAATTTAGCAATAAAGATACTATCCTTTTGAAATCCTGTCAGCTGAAGGAAGATCAGTGGAAAGCTGATCAGAGCAAAGTGGATCAGGTATATCCATAGTAGTAGCTATATTGATGCACCAGCACAGATATTGAGTTTCTGAAATAATCTCCAATCTGTAAATCCTGTGTATTGGAGGGTAGAATTGCAGTGGCTGAAATATCTGTGCATATTATCAGGCTGAGCACATCTGCCTATCTTATTAAAATGTAGGAGACTGGTGATTAGTTGTTGGAATAAGCAGTTTTATGTCACAACAGTAAAGATAGAGGATGCTTTTTTTCCGTTAAATTGGAATCCTGTATTTGTGCTGACTTATCCTTTCTCCAGGTTCAACTGCAAGAAGCTGAGAGAAGGTGGGAAGAAGTCCAGAGCTATATCAGGAAGAGAACAGCAGAGCATGAAGCAGCTCAGCAAGGTAAGGGGAAGTGGTATTCATTTAAATTTAGTATGTAATTCTGGGTAAAACTTCCTCCCCTCTCCATATGTGAAGACAGTGTAAATTGGCATTTTGGTTATAGGTCAATAAAAATAGCTTTTACACTTTCATAGTACTTTTATTTCTTTAACATTTCTTAGGGTTTTAAAAATAAGCTCTCTAGTTTTGTCTGAGGCATTAAGTTATAGTCAATAAATAGGGTAATGGGAACCTGTGCATGTTCCCTTTCTGTAGTTATTCCCTCTGGTTCCTTGATCAGTTCTTCATTTTTTTTTTTTCTAAGAAGGACTCATTCCTATATTGTGAAGGGAAAAACAGCAAGAGCATTATCATTCCAAGTAGTTGACTTAATTTTTTTTGGCTGCGTTGGGTCTTCGTTGCTGCACACAGGCTTTCTCTAGTTGCAGCAAGCGGGGCTACTCTTTTTTTTTTTTTTTCGGGGCTACTCTTCATTGCGGTGCGCGAGCTTCTCATTGTGGTGGCTTCTCTTGTTGCGGAACACGGGCTCTAGGCGTGCGGGCTTCAGTAGTCGCAGCATGCGGGCTCAGTAGTTGTGGTGCGTGGACCCTAGAGTGCACAGGCTTCAGTAGTTGCAGCGTGCGGGCTCTAGGGCGCGCGGGCTTCGGTAGCTGTGGTGCGTGGGCTCAATAGTTGTGGCATATGGGCTTAGTTGCCCCACGGCATGTGGGATCTTCCCAGACCAGGGATCGAACCCGTGTCCCCGGCGATTCTTAACCACTGCACCACCAGGGAAGTCCCCAAGTAGTTGACTTAAAACTGCCTACTTAAATGCTAACTTTCACTATTTACTCTTAATTCGATGAATTCATTTAGGAAATAATGGAGCTTGTATTAGTGTGTTTTATCTATGTTTCCACTACTCCCCTTCCTCCCATGAAAATGGTGGAGAGCTAGTAAAATATAGTTCCAAACACAAGGCTAGATCATACAGAGTTTTGGCTCTTTAGACCTTTGGTTTCCTCTGATTTTTTTCACTAAATAACTTACTAAAGCATCTTTGGGGAAATAAAGAATGCTTGCGAGAAATGATATAAGAGTTTTAAACATCCATGTACCATTCATTTAACACATTTATTGATTATGTATTTTGTGCCAAGCCTTGGGTACAGCTCTGGGTATAGGGAAAAGGCAATCTCTGATCTCAAAAAGCTCACTCTCTGGGAGAGGAAGTGAATTAGTACAGCGTGGCAGGTGCTGTGAAAAAGGTAAGCATAGACTGCTCAAGGGAGCCATATGCAGGAAGCAGAGGAGAGATTCAAGGAGAGCATTCTAGAGGAGGCAGTGCCTACACTAACGACGAGTAGCAGTAACCAGGCCAAGGAAGAGACCTTTATAAAATGCAATGTTTTGTTAGATTTACAGAGTAAATTTGTGGCCAAAGAAAATGAAGTACAGAGTCTGCATAGTAAGCTTACAGATACCTTGGTATCAAAACAACAGTTGGAGCAAAGGCTAATGCAGTTAATGGAATCGGAGCAAAAAAGGGTGAACAAAGAAGAGTCTCTACAAATGCAAGTTCAGGTATCTAATTTTCCCTCTTTAAAAAAAATAAAGACGGGCAGTGGTTGGATGTGTCTTGTGTAGAAGAGAGAGGGTAGCCTATCTTATCCTAATTCTGGAGTGCGGATGAATAATTCTAATTTAATCTTCAAGCAGTTGTCACAATATGATCTGAATATGTGCTCAAAGATGCCTTTACCCACAGTCTTATGCTTTTTTGCATTAGATTAGGAAGAGTACAATGTATTCTTAATTTCTGCTTTGTAAATTAGCTCTCAGAATAGAACGCCTAATCATTGTTTAAAATGACGCCTTTTGGAATCTAAGAGTGCCTTTTTAAAGGTAAACAGATGTACCTGTAACTCATTTTGTTCATATACATTGGTATATTTAACAGAACACTTTTCCCTCTCCTTTTTGGTTGCTCTTTATGAAAGGATATTTTGGAGCAGAATGAGGCTTTAAAAGCTCAAATTCAACAATTCCATTCCCAGATAGCAGCCCAGGTAATGGTGCTTTCTTATTGCTTGTCATTACTAATGGCTTCCTAGCTGTGTAAATAATCTGAGTGCCTGTTGAGTGCTGCGTACTGGATTAGTAGTTGGGTGACTAGTCAATGAATCAACTGGATGATCCTAAGTGCTAAGCACTCTGATAATTACGTATAGTGCTGTAAGAAAACACTACGGAAGAAATCCAAATCTAATGGGAAGGTGGGTTAGAGAGTTTTTAACTTTAGGAGGAAAAAAATGTTGATTACCATCCTGTCAGAAAACAGGTGTCAAGAATCATAGTTTATGTTTTAGAAGTATTCACTAAATATTGACTAGCCATAAGGGAAAACTTTGTATACCCTCAGGTGTTAGCAGTATGTTAACCATAGCTCTCAGGTTATATATGCCAAAGAATCATTTTTAAATTTATAATTCAGTATAGTTTGAGTGTGAAACCTTCCAGAGTTTTCTAGGTGGTATTGTAAAACCTGTTAATCTTTGGCATCATTCTTATGTAACATGATAAATAGGTAGATAGATAGATATAGATACATAGCCTTTAGAATATAAATAATAAAACATTAAGAAGAGAAGAAACTTGCAAGTACTTAGCTTGTTTCCATAATATGCATACTGTGAATTTCAGTTTCAGTTCTTCAACTTTAAACTTCTAAAAGTTGTTTGTAGGAAAAGTAGTAGCTTAGAATAGAAGTCATTTTCTGTGCAAAAAGTGGTTTTAACATTAAAAAGTTGTTTGTAACGTTCAGGCAAGTTGAAAATCCCAAAACTTTGAGGTTGCAACCATTTTTTTCTTTTCTAATTGTTCTCTTTGTAGAAACTATAGTCTAAAATTAATTGGGAAAGAATTATGTAATATAGGAAAGGGTGTGTGTATATGGATGTATGTGTGTATGTAAATTATTAACTCAAATTGGATTGAGATCTTAAGTTATAGAAAATTTATCAGAAACTTAATATTTAGAGAATGCTATAAGTACCTTTTGAAAAGTAAAGATAAACACGAGCATTACCAAACGACTTGTTATCTTAATCTTGAATGGTATCATTTCATTATTAGAAATTGTTACTAAGGAAAAGAAGCACATGAATGAAAAATAGCCTTTGCTGCTGTTTTTCCTATTTATGTGTTGCTTGGCAGTTACATAGTTTTCAGACCTGTCAACTTACTTTATTAAAAATGTCTTATGATGTGTATAATTCCCTAATACTGGCTGTTATTGATCAAATTTACTTTCAGAATATTAGCTGTTATTTAGTGAACATTCATCATGAGCCAGATACTTCCTTAACTTTATATACATTTATTTCTTTTAATTTTTAAAGCTTTATTGTGATGATTATTGTACAACTTTAAAACTTCCTCTTAAGGGCTTTTATGTTGACACTGTTTCTCTTTCTTAGACATCCGCTTCAGCTCTAGCAGAAGAGTTACATAAAGTGTAAGCCTGCCTTTCTATATTTCTCTTAAAATTGCTTAGTCACCACTAACTGATAGCTGTTAGATTCTACACTTATGATTGACTTTACGTTCTAACTTGTTCAAAAAATACTCTCAAGTAGATTTGGAGCAGCTTTTGCTCTTCTACCCCTAAGCATTATGTATTCTATGTTTTTATGTCTTTGTCATAAAAAGAGTTGGGGAAGCTTTTTTCCCTTTGGGCTTTAGCAGTTATGTGGAAGAGATTATTGTGATTTGAGATTAGTGGAAGTTAGTTTTTGTGTCTAATAAGTAGTTGTAGCTACTCTGTATCTAACTATGTGGTGGTATGTCCAAAATGAAGTTCTTTTTTTTGGTGTGTATTGTATAATTTGCGTAGACATGGATCACTTAAATTCAGAAGACCTGGAATCTTTTTTTCAGATTGCCAGGCTTGTGAGCTTAAATTACTTAACTTCTTTGACCTCAAGTTTTAAAATAGGGGTATGTATTTTAGGGAGTTGTAGTAATGCCTGTGACAGTTACTACTAAACTGATATGGTCTGTAGAAATGGAAGGTATGGTTATGTGAAAAACTACTTAAGTAAGGATGACCGTATTTGAGGCTTCTAATCCTTTGATTTGTGACTTGACTTCTAAATGTTTATTGAATATACAAATCTATTTTCTGTTAAAGGATTGCAGAAAAGGATAAGCAGATAAAACAGACTGAAGATTCTTTAGCAAATGAACATGATCACTTAGCAAGTAAAGAGGAGGAACTTAAGGTACAGTAATTCTTATAAATGGCTACAGTATTTTATAGTCATTGAATTACCCTGATCTTGTAATTAGTATGAGTGTCTGTGAAGACTGGAAAATACTCTAGATAGAATTCATTTGAAAAGTGTCTTACCTCTTTTCTAAACTACAAAATCCTCTTTAGCCCTCTAAGAGAAGTTCAAAGGCCTTTTCTCACATGATATTTATTATTCATAATAATTTGGGAAATATGTTAAATAACAGAAGTTGATGGTTTTCTTTCTGACTTAAGAAATTGTAATTTGAGACGTTTGCTTTGAGACCTTTGCTTAGGTAGAAGAGATACATTACAAAACTTCAAATTTAATATTAAATACTTTTAATACTATTTTTCCTTCTTGTTCTAGGATATACAGAATATGAATTTCTTATTAAAAGCTGAAGTGCAAAAATTACAGGCCCTGGCAAATGAACAGGTAGATCTTTATTGCTTTTAAGCATGTACCTTAGAATTACAGTTTGTTGACACTTATTTTCATTGGTATTGCAAACCTTAGTTTTACTTATGTAGATAGTAAACATAATGGTTACTTGTGTTTGGCTGCATGGTGTGTTGTTAAAACCCTCTTCTGTTTTTTTTTTTTTTTTTCTGGTACGCGGGCCTCTTACTGTTGTGGCCTCTCCCCTTGCGGAGCACAGGCTCAGCGGCCATGGCTCATGGGCCCAGCCGCTCCGCGGCATGTGGGATCTTCCCGGACCGGGGCACGAACCTGTGTCCCCTGCATTGGCAGGTGGACTCTCAACCACTGCGCCACCAGGGAAGCCCCAAACCCTCTTCTGTTTGACCATGACTCTCACAACTCACCTAAATGTTACTATATTCATGTTGAAATTAATGTTTGATCCAAGAAATTGATCACTTTATCAGAGAACTCAGTTATAACACTTATGATGTGCTGACTTGTTTTAGCCTTCTGCCATTTAATCAGAAAAGGATATACCTTAAACTAGGATAAAAGTTGAACAGTAAGAAGTACAAAATACTGGACAGCGAAAAATATTACTGTAATGTATGCTGTTGATTTAACTATTTACTCTAAATATATGAAAATATAACTTTAATATGTAAAAATAAGTAAAAGAATAGGTTTGAGTACTTCCTGAGAAATGATACAATTCTCATTTCTAACAGGCTGCTGCTGCACATGAACTGGAGAAGATGCAAAAAAGGTGATTAAAGTATTGCTGTACATGGGCCATTCATACATTTATATTCCAGTGTAATTACAGAAGACATTGCTGCTTATAACTGATAGTTGTGCACATAATTTATGTAAGCTTTCTGTATATATGAAGTATTTTTTTTCTCATAGTATTCACGTTAAGGATGATAAAATAAGACTGCTTGAAGAGCAGCTACAATGTGAAATTTCAAACAAAATGGAAGAATTTAAGGTGTGTAATTAAACTTGTCAACTCAGCTTTCTTTGAACAAACTTGTGTAATTTTCAGTTGAAGTGAATGTAGAAATACTACTTTTTTATATGTGATCACTCTGAAACAGTGTTTCTATAGTTTATTTGGGGACTTCTACGAACAATTTTATCATAGACTTTTTGCTTTGATTATTTTGACTTACCTGTTTTTATAGTAGACTTTTGATACTTGTTTTGCCCCAACCTTTTCTTTACAGTTTTCATTTGGTAGTTTGAGATGGTTTTATTTGCCTCCATTGTTGGTGTAGTGCTAGTTTCTGGTCATGGCCAAACAGCTTGAGGATTATTGTAAAGCATTCTGATTGCCAGGGTACATCTCTGCATGCAGTAAGATTTGCTTTTTTTTTTTTAATTTTAATTTTTTTTTTTTTTTGCTTAATAGGAATCCTGTAAGTACTCACTTACGAAAGCAGGGTTTCCCAGAATTCATTGGCACAAACGATTAAACTCTTTGAAATACACGTGTAAGGGTTCTAAGCACAGTGTTAACAGTGTTTGGGATAAATCACATGACTGAATTGGGGGGCTCAGTAGAAACAACTTTTTATAGATCATTGTATATGTACATTATACTATTACTGTATTCCTGTTCTCTGGAAATAATGTTCATTGAAACTGAAAAATGGAGCCTCATGAGATTTGCATTCTTAGGTCAGTATATAATTCACCTGTCACTTTATAAGTACTTAACAGTAATATGGCTTTGATTTTTAAAGAAAATTCAGATGGTTGCTTTGTTACCTTTTCTTAATAAAACAGTAAATTGAGATTCTTTCTTTTAGATTCTAAATGACCAAAAGAAAGCATTACAATTAGAAGTTCAGAAGCTACAGACTCTTGTTTCTGAACAGGTAAGGCTTTTCATGAATTATAAGTTAGAAATATCTGATAGATAACAAGGTCTGATTCTTCTTAAGTAGTAATCAACTCGTTCATTTTTAGAAATTTTGTTTAAGTGTAGATATGTCTTTTAATTGCATTTCTAGTCATCTTGTGCTAATCAAGTCTCTAAATTAAGGAAAATTTAATTTCTCTTCCTGAGAAGAAGCTAATGCTGTTTATAGCATTTTCCAAAAAAAAAAAAAGTTTAATAGGATGCATAAAAATAATTTCTTTAAGTCATTTTGATGCATTTGGCTCTCAGGATAATAGTCAGACTTTTGGAGCCTCACTTTTTTCTGTAAAGCAGTGTGGATTCTTAAAAAGAGAATGGGTTTGAAACCTACTACCAGCACTTAAAAGCAGTGATGTTGATCAAATTGCTTAACCTTTCTAAGACCTCTCATTCCAGGTCTCCTACATTGGGATTTTATTTACATTATAAGCTTGTTAGATTTAAATTGGGGAGTTTATGTATAGTTGAGTAGCCTAGTGCTTTGCATATAGCAGGCATCTTAAGCCTTAATTCCTTTCCTTTAGAATATTTTTTTCCAACTCATCTCCACCCTCTATTGCCATCATACTTCTTTCTGTATTTATAGCAAGCCATCAAAACTGTAGCAGCCTGAATAAGCATGGCTCCATAAACTCGAGCCCCAGGTGATGTCTGTTCTGTGGCTGTTCCTAAGAGTTGCCTTCATACTCTTCTAAATAATTCTTCGAATTCCAGTTTTTAAAAATATTCTAGAAACACTTCATATTATATGACACATTAAAATGAAGGCATGTTTCTCTACTACTGTTAAATTTTGACACATTTTATTAGAAGCTGAAGTGTAAGTTATTGCAAATGATATAGCACTTCCTTTAGCAGATGCATGCTTTCTTTTTTATTTTAAAATCCACATCTGTGCAGGTATTGAATTGGTGTAAGTAGCTGTGCCAAATGTTGTGGAAGTATTTTAGAAGTATTTTGTGAACATCTGTTTACTTGTCAAGAATTAATCCATTATTTGTTTTCCTCCCCCACAAATATGGTATTTAAGTGCTTTGCATAAACTTTGTATATGCTTTACCCGTTCAAACTAAAGGTAATAGAGGAGAAAATGCTGAACAAATGATGTTTAGTGTGTGGACATGACTTCATGCCAGTGTAATGCTCAAATGATATTTAAGTTTTATTCTTAAATCTTATTCCTATTTCCTTTTGTTGTTATACAGCTTTTAACAGATAAGATATTTCATCAACTGTAAGAACTTTTTTCTCCTCAGTTTATTATCTCTGAAGTCTGGATGTATCTTAGTCTCCGGTTACAGTTTAATTGGAGGCATCTTTAATTTTTAGTGTTATGTAAACATTTTACCAGTTGTGAGATGCAACATTGGTGACTTGGATTAGATAAAATATGATAGATATTTTTTGGCTGTGTTAATTCTTACCCAGAAAAGCAGAATGTAGTCCTTTTTTTGAGTTGGTTGTCAGAGATTCTGGAACACCTATTTCAATATATAAAGTTTTAAACTTTCTAAAATTCACTTCATGGGAGGTAAAATAAATGCCTAGAAATTTCTGAATCTACCCTAGAATTGCAGTATTAAAGGTGATGGTAATTCTTAGTTTTAAACAGAGTACCTGGATCTTTTCTTTTCACTTCTATTGTATACTAAAAATGATATTCTTCATCATTAGACAAGAGTAAAACCATTAGCCTTAATTTTTTTTTTTTCCCCTTAAGGTAACATGATAGCCTAAGAATTACCTAGTTTTCTCTAGTTTCTTTATTTTGGGGGGGGGGTGTTGAATTGTATTTTATTAAAAAAAATTTTTTTTATTGAAGTATAGTTGATTTACAGTTGTGTTTCTGGTGTACAGTAAAGTGATTTATATATATATATATTCTTTCTCATATTCTTTTCCATTATGGTGTATTACAGGATATTGAGTGTAATTCCCTGTGTTATACAACAGGATCTTGTGTTTTAATTTCTTTCTTACTGAATCAGCCTTCTGTCTACTATAAAGCTTCTGTGTATTTTTAAATATTCTGTTAACATAACTTTTAGCGTGAGATGGATTCTTTTTTTATGAAGAATAGTTTTATGAAGAACAGTCCACAGAACATAATTTCGTAGCCACATTTTAAAATTTATTTAAAAGAATTATTTGATAAGAGGAGAAACTCATCTTTTAAGATTTGCTCTTTGGTAATTCTTAGAATTTTTCCTCCTTGTTCCGAAAGCTTTTTTTTTTTTTTTTAAATAGTCTAGAAAGCATATGACTGTGATGTTATGTTTTTGGTTGTCATTGTGACTTCTCTCTCTGATCTTAGCAGACCAGAGAACCAGCTCTTTGGTTTTTCCTCTGGTCTTTTTTTTTTTTTTTTTTGTGGTACGCGGGCATCTCACTGTTGTGGCCTCTCCTGCTGTGGAGCACAGGCTCCGGACCTGCAGGCTCAGCGGCCATGGCTCACGGGCCCAGCTGCTCCGCGGCATGTGGGACCCTCCTGGACCAGGGCACAAACCGCGCTGCATCGGCAGGCAGACTCTCAACCACTGCGCCACCAGGGAAGCCCTCCTCTGGTCATTTTTATTGCCACTGCTAGTGAAGGAAGAGATAAAGATTAGCATAATTTGAATTTCTTTCATTTCCACCTTTCTTTAACCCCTTCCTACCCAGCAGTCAGAATTCCAAGTGACAGTTGAGAGATGAACAGTTTAGTTATGTAAAAAAAATTCTGTCTCTTTGCTCCATGGATTTTTATCCTGGAGGAAAAACTTGAGCTTATTGAAGCACAAACCAATAATGGTGCCAAGTTTTTGTTGTTTCTTTAGGTGTAGGAAGCAGAAAGACAGCAAATATCAGGTAAGGTAACCTGTTTATATACTAGAGAAGAGAAGACTCCATTTGGATGTAGGCCTATGGATAGATCAAAGAAATAAATCAGTTACTAAGATCTCATTTCTTCAGAATAAAATAATACTTTTCGTGGGGGAAGGTCCTGAGGTGTCTTATTTTTTTTTGAGCATCTTGACTTTTTAGCAAAGGAACAGCATGACTTTTTACTAGTAGTTTTTTAAGATTCAAAGATAAAGATTATTAAGCGAAAACTGTAGCAGTAGGAAGTTTTTTTCTTTTGCCCTGCAGCCTGGTTCTGTTTTATTGCAGAATAATTCATTGTTGTATGATGTAGTTTTGAAAGTCATCCACGGAGGAGAAAATTGGATTGGATTAGGTTAATAATGTATAAAGGTAAAATATTGGATAGATAACTAAGTTGGGTCGATTTCATGCAATTGAACATTCAGTGAGCAATTGACCAAGAGTACTTGTTAAACTGTAACCTTGTTAAAGGATATTGAGTCCATTAAATTTTTACTAATGGAGAGTATGCTAGGTACTATGCTGCAATGCTAAGGCTACAGAGATGAATGAGACTTGGTTCTTGCCCCAAGAATGTGGTTTAGTGTGGAATTAGGTGTACACGCAGAAAAAGTGTGATGAATAAAATTCTTTTTTTGAAAAAATTTTAAACTGTGTGTACAGGTTTAGAGGAAGAGATAATTCTATCTGAAGGAGAGTAAGAGGTGCCACAGAGAGGGGACAGCTAAACCTGATTTTGAAAAATAGCCAAGAATTTGCTGACAGCTATGGGGCAATCCAAACTGAGGGGATACAGTGTTAAAAGTCATGGTAGTGTGGCCAAATTGGCATATTCAGAGCATATTGGCATATTGTGGAAGTGCAAAGTATGAGGTATTAAGGGGAAGAGAAAGATTTGCTAGGGCCTAATCATGAAGGACTTTGTAGGCTGTGTAAGGACCATGAGCTTGATCTAGAATGTGGTATGCTACTGAAGGATGTTGAAAGAATGAATCAGCATTTTGTCTAGTATTTTAGTTGGATCATTCTGGTAACCATGAGGTGTTTGAATTTATGTGGTAGTGAAGTATGCAGTACTAAAGGTGTAATACAACTAAATGATCAAGTTGCATATAACTAGGACTTAATAGTGTGGTCTTTTTTAAAAAATTGAGATACAATTGACATGTTAATTTCAAGTGTGCAACATAATGATTCTATATTTGTGTTACTGTGAAATGATCACAGTAAGTCTAGTTAATGTCTGTCACCATACATAGTCACCTACTTTGTATTGTTTTTATGTGGGACATGCATCAAAAATAAAGATGGACAGGACTTCCCTGGTGGTGCAGTGGTTAAGAATCCGCCTGCCAATGCAGGGGACACGGGTTCAAGCCCTGGTCCAGGAAGATCCCACGTGCCACGGACCAGCTAAGCCCGTGCACCACAACTACTGAGCCTGCACTCTAGAGCCCGTGAGCCACAACTACTGAGCCCACGTGCCACAACTACTGAAGCCCATGTGCCTACAGCCCGTGCTCCACAACGAGAGAAGCCACTGCGGTGAGAAGCCTGCGCACCCAATGAAGAGTAGCCCCCACTTGCCACAATCAGAGAAAAAGCATGCGCACAGCAATGAAGACCTAACAAGGCCAAAATAAATAAAATAAAATAATACAATTAAAAAATTTATTAAAAAAAATGGACGAAAGCCATCTTGATGAAAGATTTATAAACTTACTGCATGATTTATTTTTCACAATTTATAAACATGATTTAATGTACTTTTGACAGCTCCTATGTCCTTTCTGATGGTAGGAAAGTTTTTTTTTCCCATTCGGAAGTTCTGTACCTCTCACGGTATAGTCCTTATGAACTCTAGAGACAGGGAGAAGAATTAGGGTATTGTGATATTTAAGATGAGTAAAGCTGAGGATCTAACCTAAGACACTGAAGAAAAGGGGGTTAATTTTTAGAAATACGTTGAAAGTGGAATCTTATGACTTGGATTTGGTAATGGAAAAATTAATAGTATTTGTGAAAAATTGTTGTAATAAAATTGGAAAAAAAATTATGAAACCAACAAAATTAGGAGAAAGCAGGTAGGGAATGGTATGGGTAGAAGAGAATGTTGAAGGGAAAAAGACCCCAAACCTGTTTTGTCAGGTTGCTTAGCTGCCTGAAGACCTAGGAATGCTGAGGGGGAAACCTTGCTTCTGGACACATAGTAAATATAACACTGAGGACTTTGTAAAGTGTATGGGCGGGATGCTAGAAGGATGGGTGAATGGTTGGGATCAGCTCACATGTCATGTTTTAATGTAGCAAGGAGAATACGTTCTTGTGTTGCTTCTGCACTTCACAATCAGTTTTATTTTATTTTTTACTCTTATAAATTTATTTATTTAACTATTTTTGGCTGCATTGGGTCTTCGTTGCTGCGCGTGGGCTTTTGTTTAGTTGCAGTGAGTGGGGGCTACTCTTCTTTGCGGTGTGCAGGCTTCTCATTGCCGTGGCTTCTCTCATTGCAGAGCACAGGCTCTAGGTGCGTGGGCTTCAGTAGTTGTGGCACACGGGCTCAGTAGTTGTGGCTCGCAGGTTTAGTTGCTCTGTGGCATGTGGGATCTTCTTGGACCAGGGATTGAACCAGTGTCCCCTGCATTAGCAGGTGGATTCTTAATCACTGCGCCACCAGGGAAGTACCTACAATCAATTTTAAAACATTCTGTATATTGGCTTAGGTGTTGGTTATGTGAAATCTACATGTTAAAAATTCATTGAATTGTACACAGGATTTGTGCACTTGCCTTATATGTTACTTTTTAAAAAAAAAAAAAGGAACAAAGCCTCCTTCTTGGCCTGCAAGGCCTTAGAGCCTTGGAATTTTAGATTTGAAGAATTAATGTAAAGGAGGAGCAAATTCTCTGCTTATCCTTAATATTTCTTTTATAGTAATTAAAAACTTACAAGGGACTAGTTCATTTTTGCCAGCCCATTTTATACTTCATCTTTTTCTGTGTCTTGTGTGTAGCCTCGTCTTTTCTGTCCTGTGTTTTCTTTTCTTTTTTTTATAAATTTATTTATTTTATTTTTTTAAATTTTTGCCTGCGTTGGGTCTTCATTGCTGCACACAGACTTTCTCTAGTTGTGGCAGTCGGGGGCTACTCTTTGTTGCGGTGTGCGGGCTTCTTATTGCGGTGGCTTCTCGTTGCAGAGCACGGGCTCTAGGCACGTGGGCTCAGTAGTTGTGGCACACGGCCACAGTTAGTTGCTCCACGGCATATGGGGTCTTCACGGACCAGGGCTCAACCTGTGTCCCCTGCATTGGCAGGCAGATTCTTAACCACTGCACCATCAGGGACGCCCCTGTCTTGTGTTTTCTGAATTCAGTAATTCTTTAACTATTAGCAGTCTTCAAACATGGATCATCTTCCTAAATTTTGGATCTAATTAATACTAATAGAATTCTATTTCTGAAGTAGTTTTACCTCATGCAGACTTGGTAAAATTAATCTTTTTTTTTTTTCTTTTTTGGTGATTTTATTTTAGCCTAATAAAGATGTTTTGGAACAAATGGAAAGATGGTAAGAGATTAAATTTTTTAAAAATATTTTAATGACTCATTTCTACCAAGTGTGAGATAGCAGAATTATTAACTATATTAATCTAAATTCTTAAAATTCTCTTTGTACTTCATAATGGAAGAGAGTGGTGTACTATTGATTGATTTGGAATCACATTAAGTTTGTGGGTGTCATGTGTGGCCATGATTTACTTGTTTAGGCTAGCATGTAAGCATGCATTACTTGAATACAGTTTAGTTTTTGGTAAAGAGGGACTACCCTTGGACCATGACCAAAGATCCTTAGAAACCTTTCTAGAATTGAAAGTTTAGAAGGAAAAATGGGCATAGGAGTTGATCCATGTAAAATATTTATTTAGAAATCATATTGTTTTCTTTGAAAAATAGTTCATACATGTGTTTTAAATTTATAATTTCAGCATTCAAGAAAAAGATGAGAAGTTGAAGACTGTAGAAGAATTACTTGAAACTGGACTTATTCAGGTGGCCACTAAAGAGGAAGAACTGAATGTAAAGAATTTTGTATATTTGTTTTCCTTACGATTATTCAGTGAACATGAAGCGGTTCTACTGTAATGTGTAATATTTTTCCCATACCTTTTAGTTACCCACATTTTATGAATTTATATGATGTCCTTTTTCATTAAATTTAAGATTTTATTATAAATACAAAAATGTGTAGTTACCTATAGCATTCACTGCCTTAATGATGTAGATATTATTGTTATGGTTTGTAATAGATGCTCCCCCACCTCCACTCATGCCCGAATTATAACCAAACAACAACTAGTTACAAGAATAACTAGTGGACTTGATAAGTTCATGAAATAGTATTGGAGGCCATAGAATGGAGAGAATGCAGTTTTATTTTATGATTATCATTAGCCTTAACTAACTTAATTTGGATAGGATTGCTGGAAGAAATAAGGTAAAAGGTGTATTTGATTTTAGGGAGAGAAGTGACTTGACTGTGTGGTTTTCAGGTTGTGGAAACATAAGTAGAAATACTTGTGAGGTTAATTGAATTAAAGTCCATTTGCAGAATTGTAGACATATAGAGCAACTGAGATTTCTGGGCCTTCAGAGAGGAAAAGAAGCAGCTAGAGAAAAATGAGAAGCTAGCTGTTTTTTCAGAAAATAAAAGTATGTTGTGCTTATGTGTCTTTGAAAAAGGCAATAAGAACAGAAAATTCATCTCTGACAAAAGAAGTTCAAGACTTAAAGGCCAAGCAAAATGATCAGGTAATATATTTAGTAGATCCTGCAACCATTCTCTTTTAAACGTTGGGCAAACCTGTTATCAAATATAGCAGCAAGCCTTTTTTTTGTTCCTCCCTTCTCCAACATGGAATTTGTCAATTATAGTTTTAATCTGTGAATGATTGGTGACTTGATTATCAGTAATAGAAGCTGCAATTTATTAAATGCTTACTTTATGCCAGGCACTGGATAGAGTATTCTAGGTAGGATGTCATTGCTTGTTACTATAGTGATAAAAGGTTTTGAGTATACATATATAAAGTAAGACTCTAAATAATAGTAAAAGAGGTTACCTGAAGTTAGGAAATTTCCTATTTTCTCCTTATCTGGTTAGAATCATTGAGTCAATAATTTTAATATTTATCTATTGGTTTTTCTTTTGACCTACACTTACCATAAGTAGCTTTAAAGCTGCTTACTTTCAAAGTGCTTTTCATTTTCATAATTATGACATTTAAAAAAATCTAGAAAGAATTACTTCCCAGGTTTACTTTTCCGGGGTTTTGGTGTAGTGGAAAATTTAAAGAACAACATACTTTTCTATTTATGACCCATTTATATTTTGAGCAAATTACCAAGTAGGATACCTTCCTATTTCTAGGTTTCCTTTGCATCTCTAGTTGAAGAACTTAAGAAAGTGTAAGTAATGACATTATTAAACTGGTCTTTTTCTTTTGGTCCAGTTTTATTAGTGCTCATAAATCTTGTTTTATTGTGCAATTAAGATGGCTAGGAGTTTTCATTGCTGGAATAAGGAGACTTAGCTGTGCTTTCCCAGTGCAGTTGTTAAAAAATCAGTTTCCATGATTGACTCCATTTATTAACTTGTGGCATCAAATTGTTAATTTTCTGTTTCTGCACTAGGAACTGTTAATGAACAGGTTATATTGGATAGAGATCAGTTCCTTGTATGTGTTGTTTTCTTGAAGTGTCTATAAAGTTTAATACCATAATTGTATGTAAGTTTTGCCATAGCTTTCAGAGCCCAGAAACCTATATTGTTGAGAGGAACTCAGTTCTCCTTAGTATTCTTTGGGGTGCAAATCTTATATTCCCTGTGCACTTTGGAAACATGTCACCAGCTTCTCCTTGCGTGCATAGGCTTCAGCCATCTGGTAGTTACTGCTTAATTCTCATTTAGGAAGAGCTTTAAGTATTTTTTTTCCCTTCTGTCTGCAAAATATGGTTGCTCTTTTACTTAAAATGGGAAGAGTTGATTTGGTGAGCCTATTAATGATTTGGTACTATTTTTATATCTTAGTTGGTGGATCTTGATGATTTCTCCCGAAGTTTAATAATGCATTTCTTTATCTAAGGATCCATGAAAAAGATGGAAAGATCAAGTCTGTGGAAGAGCTTCTGGAAGCTGAACTTCTCAAAGTTGCTAATAAGGAGAAAACTATTCAGGTATTGAGAGAGAGAAAACTTATGTTTTGCTTTTTTGTTTATCAACTTTAGTGAATACCATTTAATTTCATGTGTTTGTCTGTACATTGCATTTTATGTCAATTTCTGTGTTTCCATTGTCCAATCTTGTCTGTTTTGTCATTGTCAAGGATTTGAAACAGGAAATAGAGGCTCTAAAAGAAGAAATAGGAAATATCCAGCTTGAAAAGGCTCAACAGGTAAAAATCCCAGAGCCATAGCATGACAGATTCATTAGTGTATGTGTATTAATGAACTATTTGGTTTTTTTCTGTTACTCAGAAGAAAACTTTTAGTAGTGTGCTGTAAGTATATTGGGTTATGTGCTTTTTTATTATTTTTGCCTGATTTGAGAAAATGTTTTAATATTTTAATCAACATATCTTTTAACTGTTTAAAGTTTTTTTCTGGAAAGTTTTCTTTATTAATGTTTCATTTTAGTTTGCCAACTTAAAAAAAAAAAACACTTTGGTAAACCTTTTTTTTTTTTTGACTGCATGTTCCAAAACATTTTGTTATAGAATACGTATTGCTCAACCTTTGCCTATAGAATAAAGTACAGATTTCATTGGGGGATTTCAGAGGTAGATGTGGTTACTGGAAATAGATGGGTGGTTTTGGTGAATATAATCTGATAAGGTTTGATTGAAAAAAGTGGTGAGATTGCATGGAAGAGATGATTCATTCATTCATCCAACCAACAGATTCATTCAATATTTATTCAGTTCCTCCTGCTTATCAAAGTACTATGTTAGTGGTTGGAGATGTGTTGAATGAAATAGGGTATGAGGAAAAGATTAAATTCCTAATATAGACTGAGAGTTCAGGAAGGTCTCCTTCTGAGGAACTGACATCTAAGCCAAGATCTGAAGGGACTGTGAGAAGGCAGTGGGGAATGAAAGGTACTATTGAACTGTGTATGGTAAGAAGAGGAGATTAAAGGACAATATAGAGTACTGTTGAGTAGTTGGCCTTGAAGAGTGGGAAGAAAAAGCGCTTTGACAAGATAGGGAGGTATGTGGACAGTTAATATTCTAATTTTCACAATTTAAAAAAGTATCACATTGTTTAGACTTATTCATAACCATATTCCTTGTCTCTTCTACCCACCCCCCCCCATTTTTAATTTATTACTCTTACTGTCATTGGAGTCGAGAAGGTGAAATCAAGTCATCTCTGTTTTGGCTAGGTCTTTGTAATTTGAAGTGTGCACATTTTAAGGTTTACCATAAAGCCTATTAAGGTAAACTGAAAGGATTATGAATTGCTTTTTTTCTGCTTCTTTCTTTATATTTTAGTTATCTATCACTTCTCAAGTTCAAGAACTTCAGAACTTGTAAGTACCATTTGCCTCATTTCCCTTTAATATCTCTCTTCCACAAGTTAAACATAATTATAATGAAAATTGTAGCTCCTTTTTATTTGATTTCAAGTAATATTTTAAAGAACATCGGGCTTCCCTGGTGGCACAGTGGTTGAGAGTCCGCCTGCCGATGCAGGGGACACGGGTTCGTGCCCTGGTCCGGGAAGATCCCACATGCCGCGGAGCGGCTAGGCCCGTGAGCCGTGGCCGCTGAGCCTGCGTGTCCGGAGCCTGTTGCTCCGCAACGGGAGAGGCCACAACAGTGAGAGGCCCACATACCTCAAAACAAACAAACAAACAAACAAAAAAACCCCATCAAATTATATCTCACAAAGGCCTCAAAGTCTTAAATTTTTCATTAGGATTTAACCTATAGGTTTTTTGATGGGAATGGGGATAGAGTGGAAGTCTTATTTTTCTGCTTTATAATCTGAATGTGACCTTCAACTGACAATGTTGCTCTTTGCCCATTTTAATAGCCACTGTGAAACTGGTTATATATTTCATACCCAAACTAGTTGTGATAAGCTAAATTTGCTGGTATTGACTTAAACAGGGTGTTAAGGGGTGGGAGTAGAGCTACTGCTTAATTTGATATCTCCAAAATCTTATATGCCTTTATACTTGAAATATTAATTTTTTAGTTTATTTAATCAGTTCGGGTTATGAGTACAACCTAAAATACGCTTTTCCAGTCTCCAGTATTTTTACTTTGTTTAGTCATGTAACATTTTCACTGATAGTTCTTAACTTATTGTTAGATTAAAAGGAAAGGAGGAACAGATGAATACCATGAAGACTGTTTTAGAAGAGAAGGAGAAAGACCTAGCCAATAAAGGGAAATGGTTACAGGTGAGAAGTTAAAAACAATAGTAAACACCTTTTTTATACTTGAATATCACTTTTATTTAGACTTATTCTTCTTCAGGATCTTCAAGAAGAAAATGAATCTTTGAAAGCTCACGTTCAGGAGGTAGCACAACATAACTTGCGAGAGGTATAGTATAAACAGATTACCAGCATATTTTATAAAACATGAGGAATCTTTATTTTACTGTACTAGGAAGCAAAGAAGTTAATATATTCTCTGAGTTTTTTGCCATAAAAATTACTGTTGTATCGTTGTTTTGTTGTTGATAAAATAACTTTTATCCCTGTCAAGTCTACTACTGCCTCATTTGTCAACCTAAGTCTGAAAGAATTTCCTCTCCTTACTTTTTCAGATGGACTCTTATTCTCATTTTTAAGTCTGTGTTTAATTGGTGTATTAATCTGTAATCCTTTAACAAATGGATATTAACAATTAAGTTAAATAAAGAAAATCCATTCTTTGTTTTATGAATGGCCCAATCTTAAATTTACCACATATAATTGTGTTTTTATTTTACTGGTGAGTGATTCTATAGATAATATATTGTAGAACCTGATCTTTTTCATGTTATAATTAAAAATGTGAATCTGTTTCTTAGGCATGTTCTGCCTCACGATTTGAAGAACTTGAGATTGTGTAAGTATACTTTTAGCCAGCATTTTAAAGAGGAACTTCTCAATATTTTCTAGACTGTCCTTGAATATTATGATGAGCTTCTTCTAAGTTATTAACTTTCTTGTTAAGTAGGAATTATAGTCCAGGGGCAAATAAGTTAAATCTCTGTTTGGTATAATAAAACAGAGGCCTTTCGAATGCTTTCTGATACCTGGAGACTTTATCTTTTCCAAATCCTTCAAATGCATTTTCTGAGATGCTCTTTCTGCTAATATAGACTGGTTGGTTTTATTTAAGTTTTCTCTCTCTCTCTCTCTCTTTCTAAATGAAGTATGTAATTATTATAAAGAGAGGTTAAATTTATTTCAAATCAAAATCATTTTTAGTATTTGAAAGAATAACATCTCTGAATTAACCAGAAGATAATCTTAGCCATAATCTTGATAATGAATATTGAATCTTTCTATAAAAGTAACTTGCCTTTGGGGGAAAATAGTATCTGTTGTTGTATCAGTTAATGCTGTGCCGATTAGTAAAAATACTGAATCTGATGAGCATAGGAGGTATCAGTCTTAATAGATGTTATCCTAGACAATTTTTATCCTATGAAGTCTGTTTTCTTAAACTAAATTAGTCTACAGTGGTAAGAAAGGTATCTGTACTTCATTGTTTTGGCCTTCTATCAATTACTTTTAAGAGATTTTTCCTTTGATGTAATCTCATCAGTCTTTATTGATGTTTAAGAAGTGGCCCTTTGAAACTGTATCTTTAAAAAAGTAAGATATTGAAGATATTTATTAGGTCATTATCTTTATGGAGAAAAAGGAGATGTCTTTATTGGCACTAAGATTGCTCATATGTACAACTAACTGTTTATCTTATGGGCATTATATAACTGTCAAGGTGCTTTTCTATCATTTGCTAATAGAAAGCTTAGAGACGTTTGAGGCCTATTTGTAGTAGGTATATAGATCATTAAAGTATGATTTTAGATTTATTTCTACCTCACATTAAAGAAAATTAATATAATATTTGGGGAGGCTTTTTTAGGTTTACAGAATTGAGAGAGCAGTACAGAGACTTTCTATATACCCTCCTTCCCCATTTTTCTTCTTATTTACATCTTGCATTTGCGTGGTAATTTGTTACAACTGATGAAGCAAATCAATATATTGCTATTAACTAAAGTCCATAGTATCCATTAGTGTTCACGCCTTTTGTACATTCTAGGGGCTTTTGACCAATGTATGATGACATGTATCCATCATTACAGTATTATAAAAAAAAGTTTTACTGTCCTAAAATTCTCCTGTGCTCCACCGATTCACCTAACTAAATATAACGTCTTTGTAAAAATTCTAGGTTAAAAGAAAAGGAAAATGAAATGAAGAGATTAGAAACTGTGGTAAAAGAAAGGGAGAGTGATCTTTCTAGAAAAACAAAGCTGTTACAGGTAAATATGTTTATACTTAAAATTATCATGTGAGTTACTGTCTTTGCATGTTTGAAAACAATTTTAACTACTGCAAAAGAAAATTGAATGCAAAATGACATTCCCTCCTACCCAGATACTGGGTCTCATTCCTCAGAGATAACTACTATCAATTATTTATATATCTTTTGAGCAAGCGCCCATGCATAAAATGTGTGTGTGTGTGTGTGTGTACTTAATAGTTTTTAAACATATTGTATTTAATCATACACAATTTTGTATTTTGCTCCCCCCACCCAATTAATAATGTTTTTGAGGTCCTTCCACATAAGCACATTTTTATCTTTAACGTTGAATGGCTTCATGGTATTCTTTTGTATGATTGTATTATCATTTATACAACCAGTCCTGGTTTATGGATACTTACATTATTTAGAGTTGCGTTTCCTGTTACAACAGTTCTATGGTGAATATCCTTACACACACATTTTCAATACTTATGCTACTATACTATATCTGTATTTATAATTCCTACAAGTGAGATTTTGGATTTTATGCAGAGGGGTTTTTTCCTTCTTGAAAGTGATAGTTAAAATAGAAAATAGTATCTCTTCATCTTCATGTAGTTAGTATTGAAAGTCCTTACAAAACATTGTTTTGAAGTAATAGGAAATTTTAGATGTCTGCACTGTCTCAGATACTTGTGCTCACATTTCATGCTCCAAGGGTTGGTTCTGTCACATTCCCTTTCCTTCCCAAGTAGGTTCATTTTAAATTTTGTCATATAATGCTAAATTGTCCTCCAAAGTGTTTTTACTAATTTATACTCTCCAACAGACTAAATTACAACTAAACTAAATTGCACTAAATTAAACAACCAGACTACAACAACTAAATTACAGTCTCCAACAGAGAGCCATTTCCTTTTCATCCTCTTCAACACGGATGAAGATGAAAACATTTGATATTATGCTTGAAAGATGGTCAGATTATTGTAATTTTTATTTGATAGAGAAGTTAAGCACTCATCATTTGTGTATGAATTGGCCTGTAATTTTTCCTACATTTTCCCCTCTGGGTTGACTTTTTCTTATTAATTTATAAGATCCTTTTAACATAGTAAGGGAAGTTAGCCTTCTTGTCATGTGAGGTGATTTATTTTAGTTTTTCTTTCGACTTAATTCCTGCCCCCCCCCCCCCCCCCCCCCGCTTTGGAAATTTTTATGTACTGAAATGTTAAGTAGTTTGCTGAGTTTGAAGTCTTGAAATGAAAGTTATCTCTGATTCTATGATCATAAAAATGTTTTCACGTGTTTTCTTCTAATACTATGTTTATAATTTATTTTTTTTGCTTAGATGTTTTATTCACATGTAATTTATTGGAGTAAGTTATAAGAATAGCATTTCAACCTTAAAAAAAATAAAAGACTAGCCACATTATTAAATAATCGATTATTACTTGACTGCAGTGGCTCTGTCCCCTGCCTGGAACATTTAGCAATATTTGGAGACATTTTTGGTTATCACAGCTGGCGGAGGGGTGCTACTGCATCCAGTAAATGGAGGCTGTGGATGCTGCTGAACATCTTACAGTATGTGGGCAGCCCCCATAATAAAGAAAATACGGCCCAAAATACCAGTAGGACTTGCCCTACTGATCTGAGGTGTCACCCTGTAGTAAATTCTGACATGTGTTTGGGTCTGTTTCTGGATCCTGTTTTCTTCCATTGAGACATACCCACTCCCAGGCTAGTACTGAATAATTGAATTATTCTAATTTTATAATTTTTTTTTTTTGCGGTACGCGGACCCCTCTCTGCTGTGGCCTCTCCCGTCGCAGAGCACAAGCTCCGGTCACGCAGGGTCAGCGGCCATGGCCCACAGGCCCAGCCGCTCCACGGCATGAGGGATCCTCCCGGACCGGGGCACGAACCCGTGTCCCCTGCATCGGCAGGGGACTCTCTTGACTCTCAATTATAATGTATTTTATAATCGACTCTCAATTATAATGTATTTTATAATCGACTCTCAATTATAATGTATTTTAATATAGGGCTTATTACACCCTTTAAAAATTGTTACTATTGTAGAATTTGCCTGTATGATACGTTTTAAAGCTTATATGGAAAATAAAAGCTCTGTCCATGTGTTCATGTTTAATTTTTGTTTAAATAGGAAGTACAAGATGAAAACAAATTGTTTAAATCACAAATTGAGGAGCTTAAGCAGCAGAACTACCAACAGGTAGGTACTGTTAGATGCCTTGCCTTTTATTTATGTGGTAAAAAATTTTATGACTCATGACCATAAGTATTACCATTTTGCCTTTTCATTGAGAATAAAGTATGTGTTGTTTTATTTATAAGTGTTTATCAAATTTCCTAAAAAACAAAGCAGTTTGCTATGCTATAGCCAAGATAAGATAATCTATAATTTATAAAGTATACACAAATAACATTACTATCTGTATTCCAGCTCTGTTATGTATCTGTGTGTGTATGTTTTCAGATCCTTTAGAATGCCTTTCTTAGCAGGTCAGATAAAATCATGTAGAGGTCAGCTTAAAAACATGTGTATACCCTACTTCCCCTTTCCGCAAACAAAACATCTATAATTGGAGAGAAACTAAGAAATGTGTAATATTATAAGTAATAGTTTACCACCATTTAAAATACTTTCTCAGAGTATAATTCTGCTTGGTAAAAATAAAATGTGTGATTTTTAAAAAAAATAATGTTAACCAAAATATTCTTTAAATTAATTTATATTGTGAATGTATATGGATAAACTCGAAAGTATTTTGAAGGACAAAAGAATTAGAGTCCTTGTCGACAAGAAGCTTATAGTAGTTTCGTTTGGGAGATTGTAGTCATCAGGAATAAATACCATATGTGAAGGGCTATGTACCTTTACGTATTATGTAAAATTAAATTTTTGTAACATGCAAGTTAACTAACTTTTCCATACTTTTCCTTCATTAATGGTATTTTTTTGACTTTTGGAAGCTTAGTGTAGTCAAATATGAATTATGCATTATGAAAATTTAAGGTATTAACTCAGTGCTTTGCACATGATAGGAAATTTATAAATGTTTGTTAAATGAAGAGTTTAAGAATATAGTGACAATGAAGATTTGATTTAGCACTCAGTACATTGTATAAATGTGTACATGTTTTTATTAAAATTACTTTTTGATGGCATATAGAATATATGATATTTTTACCTTTGGTGTTGTCTCAGTTTTAGTCTGAGAACAGATTTAATTTTTTTGAAGTCCTCTAGAAAGCTGTGTTTGAAAATAACATTTAACTGTTTTAATAGGCATCTTCTTTTCCCCCTCATGAAGAACTATTAAAAGTGTAAGTAATAATTCTTATTCACAATTTGGGACGTGGCAACTGTTTTTATTTACTAAACAGTTCTCAGATAAGCAATTTGATGTAACTGCAAATGCTCCCCTAATTTTTACAGTTCTATTTGGATTTCTTGGACTGTAGGTCATTAGAGCTTTAGCTGTGCCTTTGGCTGAGCTAAATGTACCTTTTATGATATTTGGATTTCTTTGAACCTTTTTTTTTCTTTTTCTTTTTTCTTTTTATTTTTTTGCGTTACGCGGGCCTCTCCCGTTGCGGAGCGCAGGCTCAGCGGCCATGGCTCACGGGCCCAGCCGCTCTGCGGCATGTGGGATCCTCCTGGAACGGGGCATGAACCCGTGTCCCCTGCATCGGCAGGCGGACTCTCAACCATTGCGCCACCAGGGAGGCCCTTTTTGAACATTTTGTTGAGGGTGATAACTGGTTTTTCAGGCATTCAGAAAATACCTAATCACATTTAACTATATTTTGAAGGCTTTACTGATTTACCTTAAATTATCTCAATTATCCTCCTGATATCTTAGCGGAATTGAATGGTGCACATTTTGGTTTAGCTTCTGCATTAAAAAAGTAAATCTTGTAATCTTTGTGGTTACTCTCTTTTAAGTAGTTTTTTTTTTTTTAACTGAAACATTTTTATTGTGGGTCTGTATTTTTCTCTAAGAGGCTGCTTTTAAGGTCATTTCAGGTAAGTTGGTATGTTTCAACATGTTAAATGTCAACCACATGAAGTATATTCAGTGATATATCTGTGTGTTCTTCCATCTTGACTTGTTTACACAGTTGGTAGTTTGCTAGTTTAGAATTATTTACTATTAAATTGAGTCTTGAGTTTGACTGTATAGAGCAAGGGTCAGCAAACTTTTTTTTATAAATGGCCTGACAGTGAAAATTTTAGGCTCTGTGGGCCACGTAGTTTCATATTCTTCTTTTCCTTTTTTCCCTACAGTTGTTTAAAAACATAAAATCAGCTCTTGGCTCAAGGGCCATACAAAATCAGACTGTGGGTCATGCCCTGAACCCTAGTTTGCCAACCCCTTATATCGAGCTTTATTCTTAGGGAAGAGCGATTTGTACTTTAATTTTCTATCCAAGCCTCCTCTCAGCTATTACAGAATCAAATTGTGACTCTTTGCCATTTCTTTCTGCATTTCTGGGAAGTAAACTAACTTATTTGATAGAACCAGAAAAACATGAATCCCAAGACTGTTCTTTTTTTTTTTTTTTTTTTTTTTTTTTTTTAATGGTACGTGGGCCTCTCACTGTTTTGGCCTCTCCCACTGCAGAGCACAGGCTCCGGACGTGCAGGCTCAGCAGCCATGGCTCACGGGCCCAGCCGCTCCGCGGCATGTGGGATCTTCCCGGACCGGGGCACGAACCCGTGTCCCCTGCATTGGCAGGCGGACTGTCAACCACTGCGCCACCAGGGAAGCCCCCAAGAATGTTTTGAAAATGAAAAGAGAACACCTACCTCACGTTAATATTATGCTTTTATTGTGGGTTAGCCACTTAAAGTCATAATTGATTTCATTACCTTCTGGGGAAAAAAAATATTGAAGGGAATGTGTCTACATCAGTTTTTACTCCTCTGAAAATAGCTACTTCACTGCCCTAGATAAAAATAGAAGTGACTACAACTACAGCTGTTCATGTATTCATGAACTGTTTCTTAGGGGATGATTTCTCTTTAGCATAAATGTCAGTATATCATATTGTAAAAATGTATTTGAAAGGTTATTTCTGAAAATAGGAATTCATGGATAGGCTTTCTGTGGTAACTGTTTAAGCTTAAAGAGTTTGCCTGTTAGGTTAATGCATTTTTCAAAGCATCATCTACTTGCTGTTTTTATTGTAGTGACAAATAATATGTTCACTGTTTACCTAAAATATTGTTATATATATTCATGTTCTGGTTTAGAATTTCAGAAAGAGAGAAAGAAATAACTGGTCTCCAGAATGAGTTAGCTTCTTTGAAGGATGCTGTTGAACACCAGAGGAAGAAAAACAATGTAAGCAAATTTTTATCAGAATAAAGCTTTTTATTATTATTATTTCACTGAAATATCATGGTTAAGAATTTTTTAATCAACTTTTACTTTAGATTTCTTAACCTTTGTAGGAAAGTACTGTTTTGTGTGTAGGTTTTATGAGAGGATTATTGGGGAAACCACTTTATTAGAGAGTGGATTTTTTAATGAATAAATGAAAAGTCCATTTTGTACATGTCTGAATATCATTTTAAATGTTGACATTACAATTATTACAGCTACAGATTTTTTTTTTTTTAAACTATAGTTGACTTTCTGTTAAACTTTTTTTGTTTGTTTTTTTTTGTGGTACGCGGGCCTCTCACTGTTGTGGCCTCTCCCGTTGCGGAGCACAGGCTCCGGACGCGCAGGCTCAGCGGCCATGGCTCACGGGCCCAGCCGCTCCGCGGCATGTGGGATCTTCCCGGACCGGGGCGTGAACCCGTGTCCCCTGCATCGGCAGGCGGACTCTCAACCACTGTGCCACCAGGGAAGCCCATCTGTTAAACTTTTATCTGGAAAAATTATTCTTTCAGCTCAGTATCTTAAAATTAAAGGTTTTTATTCTTATTTTGATTGGGCTAGCCTTTTTGTAAACTGAAAATAATGCCAGTATTCAAACCTAGTATTTTCAATAATTAAATGTCTTTCAAAGTCTTCTGCCACCTCCCTTTTTAAATTGAGAGGCGTTTCAAATTTTGGTAATTAAGCATATTAGAGGGCTCAAAACCTGAATACATTTAGGTTAGAATGGAAGGGATAGTGAAATATTGACAAGTAGTAAATTTAGATGAGTTTCTTAAATTCTCTCTGACCAGAGGATGACACCTTTAAGTAGAATGCAAGCGTTCTTGTTAGACGAGGAATTTTTGCACACAAAAGTATCATTGTTAAGACTTGAGTAAGGTCAGAAATGTTATTGAAATCTAAGCGGGTATTTTCTAATGAAAGCTAATTTTTCAAAGTTTGCGTTAATTTGTTAATTTAACAAGTTGACATGTTCCCTCTCCTCTGAGTTTGTCAAAATTAGGTATGTGAATTGCCCTTTGTGTGTTTGTGTAACATTACTAATAGCATTGCTTGGCCAGAAAACCTAAGCTCAATTTGCCAGTATTACTGTTACCATCTTAACTGTGTTTTATTATCGGGATTCTGAGATAAGGAAGGTATGGTAATGCCAGTCTAATGCCTCAGCAGCAGCAGTGCTGGAGGCACTGAAGTGTGTGAAAAGAGCCAGGACACTGGAGGCCAGCAGACTGCAACGTCAGTCCATTCTAGTTCTGCCCCCTCATTTGCTGTGTACACTTGGTCACATTTATTAACCTACCTGAGCTGTGGTTTTGCCATCTATAAAATGGGAATAAATACCTCTTAGGGTTGTTATGAGGATTAATGAAAATTTTTGTGACATGCCAAGTACAGTGTTGGGCACATAAGTAAGCATTCAATAGATGGTGATTATTGGCTTTTTAGTTTTTGTTTTTAATCTGTTTAGATTTCTAAATCTGAAGAAAGGCTGAATTATAGCAGATTGTCCTTATTAGTATTTGCTAATGAAATGCTGTTGAAATAGATCTTTCAGAACTCAGTTTCCAAAGGCCTCTGTTTCTCTTTCTAGCCTCCTCGTTTGCCTTGATCAAGTAGCTCATACAGTTCCTGTCAGGTTGCTTTTTGGTATGCACATTTGACCATGCCAAGAAAGATAGAGAAATACAGTGAATTCCTATGTCATTCCTAGGTAGACTTGAAATGTGTTAAATCAATAAAACATATTTAGAGAAAAAAATGTTATGCTGCAGTGGAAAGTCCCATGAGTGATACTGGGTCCTGTTTAAAAATCACACATAAAGCTTTTTGTAATACTTGTGTATTTGTTCTGTCCTTAATCCTCTAATATTCTATGTACCTGAAATTATATTTGTAATCTTGGTTTCTGTGTTTACTTTTGAATGCTTTTTCTTCCTTGTTATATGTGCATAGTAATTACTTTAAAGCTGGCATATTTGGTGTGTATACTAAAACATGGGAAGTGGGCATCTTTATTTTCTCATTCAAACTTCTAAACATTGCTTTTTATTTTTTTGCTAATATACATATTTTCCCATTGAAATAATTTTGCAGTAAGCAGCAGTTAAATGCAGTGCAAAATACTGATGAAGCAAAAAGCAAAAATCTTTCAATAATGGATAAACTGAAATCATTCTTTCTAAAAATGATTAGGACCTTCGGGAGAAAAACTGGGAAGCAATGGAAGCATTGGCATCAACTGAAAAAATGCTGCAGGACAAAGTGAACAAGACTTCCAAGGTTGTAATGCTAACTCCTAGAAACAATCCACTGAACAGAGAAAATCTGCAGCTTGTCTTAAAATCAGACTAAAGCATTTAATTTTACTGCAATTTGAATATAAAATCTCCTTATCATCCACATTTATCACCTCTGTCATCTCTGCTTTTTTTCATCTACTCCTTGAAGCTTTAATTTTGGGCATGCTGTTTTGTTGTGATTACTTGATTGTTTGAGCTTTGGTGATTACTGCTTTAAGCTGATGAGTCTCAGGAAGCCTATGCTACCCATGTAAGCTCGTCTTAAACAGAGTGTACCTCTTGGGTTGATTAAGACAACTTGGTGAAAACCCTGAGCCAAAAAAAATCTAACTGAATTAACAAACACATTTGACTACCTAGAATGCACCTGTGATGCACAGTGGACTCTCCTAGGTTCTTTGAGGCACTCCAAGATGACTCAGACAAGGTGGAAAATGATAAAAGTCTTCAGAAGTACAAGGACGGGATCAATTCTGGGTGTGTTATTGGGGATGCTTCCTTAGAAGAGATGGAATTAAAATTAAACTTTAGGTTTTGAAGTATCTGGGCAGTAATGATGCACATTTTATGTTTAGTATGGAATATTAATGTAAGGGATAATCCTCTTGACCAGAGTACGTAAAGTGCTCCTGAAACATATATCCCCTTCTGTCTTAAAGACGATTAAAGGTATTCTCCCTGAGTTCAAGTTGTTCCATGGATTTAAAGATTTCTAATGAATTGTAATCAAGAAGCTGTTTTTAAAGATTGAGAGAAATAAATGTGCCAGTTCAGTCAAGCACTTTGAAAATTCCTACCAAGAATAAATGTGGAACAGAATTATTGAATTTCATATATGGGTTAATTAAAGTTCATTATGTTATTCAATTCAGCATTCTGTAAGTATTTTGTGTGCTAAGGTAATATGCTGAATTTTAAATGTAAGTCTTAGTGACATTTGAAGGACTTTTTTTTAAGCAGAATAGAATTTTAATAAATTTTTTTATCCGTCACGTTTGTAGTTATATTTCCTTTAGTGTAAATGGATTTGTATTTACTTATATACTTATTCATCAGGCCCTAATTTTCACTAAAACCTTAATTTGAGATATTGGCAGATATTGGAACCAGAGAAATCTAAGCCAGAGAGTAGAAAAATCTAGGCCAGGTAGGACGTTATTATTTTATTGTCAGTGGTTGCAGTCAGCCCTGTCAGCAGTGGGGGTTCTGTATAGTTTCTGATTGTTTCTGTAACTTTGTTTTTCACTGTTATGAGCTACCTTTTAGCCTTATTTTGTTAATGAGGCTGGTTATCTAGAAAGTGCTAAACTCTTAATATGCCATTCCTACAAGAAGTTATGTGCCACCTGTCATAGGCATTCTTGCATATTATGATGCCAAAAGAAAGCTAGAATTTGTTTCATCATGTGTTTGGTGGTGAATTTAAGAATTTATATATATTTCAGAACTAATCACCAAGTGCATGATGGCTTCTCGCATGGCTGATGATCTACAGAGCATAGACTTTATACTCCTTCTCTATTTTAATGGAATTTAGACAGTCCTCAGATAGCATAGGTATAAAATGATGTTGATTGACCCCTGACTACAGGTTGTGCTGTAAGGAGTAAATGTTCTTGAGGACCTACTATTAATGACAGGTTCACATGAAAGGTACTTCACACATGTTACATTTAGGTAAAGATAGTAAGGAAATTATAATAATGCAGTTTTCAATATTAAAGTGGAATAGAAATTGCTATCCACAACCAAACTACTATGTCAAATGAAAACGTTTTACCTAAAATTGCTAGTACATCCTTGTGCTTCTCAGTTACAAGTTAGACACCTATTTCCTTTAGTTAGATTCTTTTTCCCTTGGGGAATTTTCAAAAAAGTTTCTGTTCCACAGTGTCTCTTTTCCTGATCTTCTTTAGAGATTGCTCTACCACTTCTATGGTCAGATGATAAAAATGAGCTCTTCATTGTTTCTGAATTAGCAGTTAATCATTTTCCTTAAATGAGTGTACCTTATTTTATGCAGTTAGGTGGATGTATCCCTGAAAAATAGTGCACTTTACTGAGTTATTGAAAATACTCCATTAAAACATCCATTTTTAAAATCCTGCCATTAATCCGAATAAAGTAACAGCTTTTTGTGTGTACAGAATATGATTAATCTCTAGCTTCTTATTGTGTAACTTTAGATTTTCATGTTATTAGATTTTCTTAAATTGAAGTGTGTGCATCTTAAATCCATAATAGATTTGAAAGATTGATTTAAATGGTGGAGGAAGATAGGGTTGAGATCTTGCTAGCTTGCTTGCCTTCTTGTCACCTGTTGAACTTCACCAGTGTTTTGAGATGATTTTCTTGGCTTGGTTTAGATGTGCATTTTTATATATGTCTTTTTTTGTTTTTTAATCTTGTAGAGATAGTTTGAATATTCGATTTTTATTTTTTCGTGTGATCAAGTCATTACCCTAATTTTGACAAACAATGCTTTTGAGTTAATAATTGATACCCATTAGACTTGGATTTAAAATCACCAAATCTAGACATGCATTTGTGATACTTATCTTTAAATTTAACAGCTGACAGAGTCCATACACACATGCCAGAGTTAGTCTTCTTGACGGCATTGGTGAAGTAGTGCACCATCAGTTTTTCCTCTTTCTCTTTTTCCCATATGTACACCTGTCAAATTTTGGTGGTTCCTTTTTTCCCCCCCTTTGTTTAGCATAAATAGCTTCACCTGACCTTGAAACTGGAAGTATCCAAGTTGCCATTTTAATTCCATGGTCCATCAGTGATGCATTTTTTGGAAAGAGATTTACCAGCCTAATAAGCCTCAGTTATGTCACCCAGATGCATATTTTTTGCATGCAGTTTGTTTTAGCTGTAGGAATTATTTTTTGTGTTTTTGTTTGTTTTTTGAATTGTTCCTGGAGGGGTATCACTTGATGGCAAGGAAAATGTCCATATTGTCAGATATTGCCTTAGTTTGATTAATATAAGACATTGTTACTTAGGATGATTTTGCAGATTTTTTCTTATGTAAGCATTTTGATATTTCAGAATGGGAAATTTGAACATTTGTCAGTAATAAGAAGAATTTTTAAAATATTAAGTCTTTTTCTTCCCTTAGAGCTTAAAAGACTGTAGCTTTTTTTTTTTTAAATAATCTTGTAATCTTGTAAGTTTGATTTGGTTCTTCTTCTGCTTTAGGAAAGACAACAGCATGTGGAAGCTGTTGAGTTAGAAGCTAAAGAAGTTCTCAAAAAATTATTTCCAAAGGTGTCTGTACCTTCTAATTTGGTAAGATTAATTTATTATTTTTTAAAATATGACGTCTTTATCATTATTCAAGGAAGTTGTGAATAAGCAGCATTTGCACTCTGCACTTGGTTTTAGGGTGCACTGATCCCTCAGTCTTTCTCATTTTTAACCTAGGGTGTTTTGAGTAGTTAAAATCAATAACTTGGTTCAAAGACATTTATGTTTTTTCAGTTGATACTTTGTTGTAATCTATAAAATTTGCATATGAGACATATTATTTAGAGGATCATAAACATCATATTTGGGAAAGAAATATTTCTTCCTAAGTCAATAGTGGTTAATAAATCAGTAATGTTCTTAATGGCTTTATTCAAAATAGAACTTAATTTTAAGTGATTCCTTCTTAGTTTTAGGAACACTTTATTTTTAAATGTATTTAATACTAAGAACCAGGCTGTTTTTATTTCATAACTTAAGATTTTGGTCATCTGTTAACTTCTTCAAGCAAAAGTCTTAAAGATGATATAGAACAACTTGCTTTATTTGAGGTTGTATGTGTTTTAAATGGGAGAGAAAAGTTCCCTCCGTTCAGAGAATTAATACAGTGAATACTTGAGGGCACTAAAATGGTGGCACAGGTCCTTTTCTCTTTTAGTGGGAAGTTGTATGTATGTATAGTCAGAAGCAGAGAGAGGAGCGTAATGAGCCAGGTAAACCAGTATCTCACTTCAGCCATTACCAGTATATCGCATGCCTTGATGCACGGTCTTGTTTTACTTCTAGCCCTGTACTTCCTCTGTTATTTTGAAGGAAGTCAAACATCAGAGCATTTCATTTGTAAATATTTCTAAAATATAAGGATTCCTTTAAGAAAATACTATTATATTTAAAAAAAATTCTTTATGTCATACATCTAGTCAATATTTGGATTTTTTAGTTGTCATATAATGTATTTTAATGAAATAATAACTACTTATTGTAGTTTGTTTTAGTCAGGACTCAAATAAGGTCAACCTGTGATTGATTTAAGACGTCTTTTGGATCATCTTTATTCCACGGGTTCCCTTTTATCTGTCAGCACACCCCCTCGCCCACCCTTTTTTTTTTTTTTAATGTAGTGGTTTCATATGCCGTTTCCCAGTCTGGATTTAGCTGAGTGCATCCCAGTAATGTCAGTATGTTCCTCTGTCCTTTGTGTATCCTATAAATTGGTAGTCAGTGGAGGCCTGATTAGATTCAGGCTCAACACTTCAGAGTTAGGATGGGTAGAGGCAAGACTACTTCGTGGCCAGTGTTGTGTACTTCCATTAGGAGGTCCATCATGTCTGCTTTTGCTTCTTTGGCCCGTTGGAGCTTATTTAGGCTGGCTACCAAATCCTTTTGACACAGCACTGCTAAACTTTGGTAGCTTCTTTGCTTTGTGGTGTGACAAGTTGTTCCTGATTTATTGTGTACACTTCCTGCCCCAAACTTGGAATCAGGGTATTTCTCAAGGAGAGGGCTGTAGGTGCCAGGTGTGATGTAAGTAGACGTCATGGCCTGTTCTCTGTGCAGTCTTAGCTGCTTGCTCTCTTCGGTTTTATCTACATATCGTCTGCGTCTAACTTGCACAAGAAGCAAAAATTCTTTTGTTTCTGTTGTAACTGTCAAGGATATATTCAGGTTTGATCAGCTTAGTAGATACGGGTTGAGCTGATGAAATAACCTGTGCTGGGCAATATGAATAAATTGTCAGTTCTAGTACTGTTCTTACATTGAACCTAGGAGAAAGGGTTGCTCTTCATATACTTCATATTTTTTCCTTTGTGGCCATAAGCCGTTTTTATTTCTTTATTCCTACTTTATATTTTATTAGTGGAAATAGAATTGCAGGATTTATTTGGCAGTATTTTATGAGCCAAAAGAGTTAATAATTTGTGTTTCTCTTCTTTAAAGATTGTATAAGATCACCAGAATTAAAAATTCTTTTTAATGTAACAAATTCATTCTTAACAGCAATATTACCCACCTTCAACCACCAGACCTTTTTGACACTATAAATATTTATAAATCACCATAAGACATGAATGATGATATTTGGCTTTTGTTCATCCACTTGTTAAAAGTTGAATACTTCTGCGTGTAGTCTGTATTTAAGAAATATATTAAGCTTTTTGTGTGCTACCTAGGGTCTAGCATTTAAAATTTTTAGAGATATGATGGATAATAAACTATTTACCTTAAGATAATAATTAAATTTAATATTATTAATATAGTCAGTAGATATAAAAGGGCTTTTATACATGAAGTAATTTTTTTAAACTGTTTTCTATTGCTTTTTTGCTAAGAAAATCATCAGAGGAGTGATCTAAACTATATGACCTGGATTGAAGAGAGGCTTACATACTTTAAGCATCTAAATCTGAATTTAATTTATATTGAATCCCAGTATTTGAAGCTAAGTAGGATTTTAATAGTATCATTTTGTCATCATTCAGATTTATGATGTGAGAATGTAATTTTGTTTTTAAATGGAGAGGCTTTTTTGACTAAAATGTACTACGGGGTATTGTACTACAGGGTGATCTCAGCATCCAGTTTTGTTTTTTATTTGATAGAGTATAGAGAATCCTGATTCAGCCACATAAGTAAAACTTTTAATTAGAGCAATTAATAGAAATTTCATGTGTGTTCTTTTTGTCTTGAATTAAACCAAACCAAAGACTTAAAAGAGGAATAAGAGGAAATTTGCTTTAAAGTATCTAACAAATACTCTCTATCAGAGTTTAAAATTCTGACAAGAATCATCAATAATCTAGAATAATTTATTCTGAAATTTGGAATAATGACTAAAATTATAATAATGCCTTGTGTTTGCATCAGCTGACCTTTCAGTACAAATAGAGTTTTTGTTGGTTTTAAACACACAAATGTTTGTGTATTCTTATCTCTCATTATGATTTAAAAAATGCTTCATAATACATATTTATTTTGAAGTATTTTCACAATCCCTGGAGCACCTTCACAGAATCTGAAATCTTTTGACTACAGTATCTCAATTGAACTTTTAGTTTATGAGTTCAGTTTTTGAGAACTGGTTCACCTGAAAAAAAGTTTGAAAAATTATTCATTCTAGGCTTTCTCTGTCTTAAATACTGAATCTATTAGTCCTAGCACTAGTAAGTGGTAGAGGCTGGTTTGAGCCCAGATCTTCTACCTGTATGTCCAGAATTCAGTTGCACATATCCTAGGACAGGGTAAATAAATTTAAATTTGATTTTGTGGTAGTACATAGGCATATTTTTAGTGTTTATTTTCAAGGCTGGGTCACGTACAACTTATGTAACAATTCTATTCTTCTTTGAAATTTCCAGAAGGATGGTATTTGTCTATATAGATTTCTTTTATAATCTTCTAATTTGGTTATTTAAAATACTTACTTATTTCATTTAGGTATTTTTTGAAATTGGTTGTTTTGACTTTTCTTCTCCACAGAGTTATAGTGAATGGTTGCATGGATTTGAAAAGAGGGCAAAAGAATGTGTGGCTGGAACTTCAGGTTCAGAAGAGGTTAAGGTTAGTTCATGAAGTGAAGTATTTATATTTTAAAGAAACATAGAAAAAAGAAGTAAATCAGAATTTGTCTTTATAAGCTTGGGAAAGATAAAGGCTATATTATGAGTAGAATAGTGATCTTTTCAGAAAGTATAAGAAGGTGGTTTCATTTTTGTGTACATTTTGGTGGAAATGGTATTAAGTCTTCCCTGTGTTTGATTTGTGTACAAAGCTGATGTTTCTCGTTTAACTCTGTTATCTTAGTCATTTCTAAAACTGAATATTTAACTGTCTGTTGCTCTCTTTTTAGCTTGGGTTTAGAAAGTAAAGATCAGTTGATAGGTAGAAACTGACTGGTTTGCTAATGTATCCCCAAATACATTACTTAAGAGTATTCAGAGCCTAGATGTATTTTTATCCTTGACTACTGAAATTTGGGAGATTAACTTTTTTTGTCTCTCAAGTGGCATGAATAAAATTTCTTTCCCATGGCATTGTGATCTTACTTCACATGTGGATCTGCTTTGATTTACTGTCTCACTAAAGAGTGACAAGCCTATTTATTACAAAATTGTGTGATATATTTTGTATTAAACAGACTCTAAGAGTTTTATTAGGAAAATCAAATGACCATAAAAAAGGTAATTAAACTTCATTGTTACTTAAGAAGATTGAAATGTAGTAATTAATAATAAAACAGAAACCGTTTGTATAATATACCATTAAGTACTGAAACAAATTTGAAGCACAAAACTTTCTGGTAAAACTAAACTAGAGAATTTTTCTTTATTTTATTTGCAGGTTTTAGAGCACAAGTTGAAAGAAGCTGATGAAATGCACACATTGTTACAGCTAGAGTGTGAAAAATACAAATCCGTCCTTGCAGAAACAGTAGGAAATGATTTTTAACCTACATTTTAAAATAATTATTAACATTACTTAGTTGCTTAAATAGTTTATCTTGGTATTAGAACATGAAGTTTTCAGAACAACTATACTTTTGTTTATAGGAAGGAATTTTACAGAAACTACAGAGAAGTGTGGAGCAAGAAGAGAATAAATGGAAAGTTAAGGTCGATGAATCACAAAAGACTATTAAACAGGTATTTAAAAACGAAGAGCTTAGGGGAAAAAAAATAAAAGGAATGTGTGAACGATTTAAAAAAAAAAAAAAGCTTAGAGTAGTGGTTCTCACAGTGTGGGCCCTGGACGCGCAGCGTTAGCGTCACGTGGGAACTTGTTAGAGACGCACATTGTTTGGGCCCCCCCAAGGCTTACCGAATGTGAAGCTGTGGGGTTAGCAGTCTGTGTTTTAAAGAGCCCCCCGAATGATTCTGATGCCCACTGACGCTTGAGACTCACTGGTTTAGGGTACGACTAAAGAGTAATGATACAGAGTGCAGAGTGCTTTGGAAGTTAAAGAACCACAATGTGATAGCATAAGGCAAAGAATTTGGTGTTCACAATAAGTTTTAAAACACAGGTATGTGACTCATGATATAGTATTCAAGAAAAAGTAAGTCCTTCTTCTGTTCACGGGACTTGAATATTATTTTGTAGTCTTAGTTTTTCTTCTGTTTACAGTTGTCCCTCCATATCCATCAAGGAATTAGTTCCAGGAGTCTCCACAGATACCAAAATCTGGTATCTTGGATGCTCATATAGAATGGCGTAGTAGTACTTGGGTGTGGTAAAGAGTGCCATCTCTTGCTCACTTGTTTTCCTGGGCTGACCTATGCAGAATCTGGGGTTGCTGATGGTATTCTATATTAATGCATTTGGGGATTAAGTACAGCTGATTATTGTTAATTACAGTTAATTAACAATTAACTGGACCTAATATAATACCATGCAAATGGGGTAGGTTTTGACCACAGTTTAAATCAAGTTAAATGTGACACTCTAATTTTTAAGATCTTTTAAAATTCAGTTATGGCTTTAAGTGAGATACATAAAAAAAACCCTCTGAAGTGTCTAATTGATTAAAATTCTACAAGATAGAAAAGCCTCTGTATCCTTGGTGGTTTAACTTGGTCATGTAATTATTTCACATTTCAGATGCAATTGTCATTCACATCTTCGGAGCAAGAGCTAGAGCGATTAAGAAGAGAAAATAAAGATATTGAAAATGTATGTTATCTCACCATTTGACTTGTAACCTATGGACTCATTTTTTAGCATTAAGGATTGTCTTACAAGCTGTGTTTTAAGATTTCTTTTGTCTTATGATGTGGTTGTTACGCCTTTAAGAATATCTTGAGTAGTGTTTCAGATGGTATAGTTTTATATTCATAAGTGTCATAACTTTTCATTGTAGGGAAGCCTCTTAAATATGGCTCTTAACTTTTCCTTCTTTGTTGCACTGCTAGCTGAGAAGAGAACAAGAGCATTTGGAAATGGAGCTAGAGAAGGCAGAAATGGAACGATCTACCTATGTTACAGAAGTCAGAGAGGTACTTATGATAGAATTTTTTTCAACCTTCTCAATTTAAGTTAAATTTATAACAGTGATAAAATATTTCAGTGTAAGTTGTTTCTGGCAGAGCTTCCAAGTAGCATACAAACATGGGATATCATAAGGAAATCAATCTTAAACTCTAAACTTCATTGCAGCTGAAAGATCTGTTGACTGAATTGCAGAAAAAACTTGATGATTCATATTCTGAAGCAGTAAGACAGAATGAAGAGCTAAATTTGGTAAGAAGCTTGTTCTCCACGGGGTATCAAGTAGGCTCTGAAAACACTTGTGTTGACATGTGGAGAAACCATCCAGACTTCTTCTCCTTGCTAACACCTTTAGCTTGGCATTTTTATAAGTTTAAGATAATCTTCATATTCTGATGACTCAAGATGGTCTGTCTTTTCTTGATTCCTAAGATGATCCTTCTTTTCTTAGCTCCTAACAATGGCATGTTTGGCTTGCAACTCTTTTTCAGAATTTTCTGTGTTTTATAAAACCAAATTTCTTCAACAGCATTATTTTCAGTGAATAAAGAAATGAAACAAACAGACAAAGACTGGCTGAGTTGCAAAGATTCTCTTCTCAGAGTTAGCATAGTTAACTGAGCCTCTTATTTTCTAACCTGGAAGGAGATTACTGAAGGTGGAAGATACATATTCTTCGTTCAAGGGCAACGATCCAATGTAGCTTCTTATTTTAACTGGCCTTTCTACACATTATAGATAACAAAAAGCTTGTGGAATTCTTTATCATCGTCTTATCATTCAGAGCATAATAATCCGAAAACTACAGACTCAAAGTTAGTTAAATGTTGTATAAAGACAGAGTACCCTGTATTCCCATTCTTAAATTTTCTGAAAATTTACACTGAGGCAGGCTTGTTTTTTAAATAAACATGACTATCTTATTGTATGTTTGAAACAGTAATCATTATGTCTATCTGTGACTTTTAAAACTTAAGAATATGATTAGATTTTTAAAAAGTACTTGAATGGGGCTTCCCTGGTGGTGCAGTGGTTGAGAGTCCGCCTGCTGATGCAGGGGACATGGGTTCGTGCCCCGGTCCGGGAAGATCCCACATGCCGCGGAGCGGCTAGGCCCGTGAGCCATGGCCGCTGAGCCTGCGTGTCCGGAACCTGTGCTCCGCAACAGGAGAGGCCACAACAGTGAGAGGCCCGCATACCGCAAAAAAAAAAAAAAGTACTTGAATGAACTCTAGTACAATTGCAGTAAGACAGTTTTCTCCTTACTATAAGTTAACGCTGCCAAGTTTGGGATTTTCTTTTTAGTACTGCTGTATGTACCAAAGAAAATTTCTTAACTCATTCATGTTAAGCAGTGTTACAGCAGTGATTTATGGGAATCAATTTTCAGAGTAGAGCTCTCTATGAAATGTACACAGAGTCCGCACCCCGACACACACACACACACACACGCCCCTTTCTATTTTTGAAATAAAATTTACCTTTATTTTACCTTAATTGAATCATTCCCACTGCAGTGTGGGAATGATTCAATTAAGGTTTTATGTATACGTTTGCTATACATTGCACAGATTGGTACTGTGATATGCAACAGCTTTAAGTGATATGCTTATCCTGTAATGTGGTTTTTTTTTTTTTTTTTTTTTTTTTTTTTTTTTTTGTGGTACGTGGGCCTCTCACTGTTGTGGCCTCTCCCGTTGCGGAGCACAGGCTCCGGATGCGCAGGCTAAGCGGCCATGGCTCACGGGCCCAGCCACTCCGCGGCATGTGGGATCCTCCCGGGCCGGGGCATGAACCCGTGTCCCCTGCATCGGCAGGCGGACTCTGAACCACTGCGCCACCAGGGAAGCCCCTGTAATGTGTTTTTTAAAAACCCACTTCCACCTACAGTTGTTGGAGATTTTACTTTTAACTTTGATGCTTTGTGGCTGACTCCAGTGCAGCATCAAACCCACAGGATTATGGTTGAGTCTCCATTCAGTCTGATGCTCTCTTTGTACATTTTGACCCTTTACTTCTGTCAAGAGGTCATTTTGAGTGATATTTAAAATTTTTTTGCCTTGAGTTTGCAGTCTTCATTTTAATCTTCCTGTTTGCTTTTTGCTCAGGGTAACTGTTGCCACATTTTAAGATATATTAAAATAATTTTGTTTGCTTATACATTGTGTGTTCCTGGGCCAAAGGAATAACCTCTCTGATGTGTGAAATCAGAGTTAAGTAAAGGAGCAAGAACTGAAGCATTTGGGATAAATAGAGTTCCCAAAATAAAATTTCCAAATGGAATGTCCTGCACTAATTCTCTCTACATGTTCGAAATGTCAGTGTCTTATATTTCCCCCTTTTGGGTTTCCAGAACTGTTTGGAATGCTGTGCCTGTGGGTGAGAGACATAATTAACTTGATGAGTTTAATAAGAAAAAGTTATCTTTTGTCAGTGAGTCCATTTCCCTCATTCTTATGTAATCAGAATAGTTACTAAGAGAACAGTCATTATGTATTAGCTCTAGAGTTTAATAGAGCTTTATAACTGTTTCAACAAGTTGGTTGAGATGTATATATTAAGACATGCCTTGTTGGTATAGTTAGGCCAGTGTGGTCTTGCACTTACCTTTCTAGTGACATCTTAAAGGATGAGTGACATTTAAATTTTTGAAGATTTCATTTTACTGGATTTGTAATCTTCTGTTCAATGTTTTTATTAAAAATATTACACAATTGATTCTTCTTAACTGAACTATATAGGTTAAGAAAGCCTTTAAACATTTAAAAACTAGTAAAATTTCTTATGACTTGCCTTTTAATTTGAAATAAATGTGAATGAACTGCCCTATGAATAGTGAATAGTAATACTTTAAAAAAAAATCTACTGGAATTTGATGGTTTTGTTTTTACATTTGCAGTTTTCTACTCTCAACTCTAGTTGGTTTTGTAGCTTTTCTTATGTTTAGCTTTACAGATTGGAACCTGCACTTCTTAGCTTTTCTGTACATCTGGTGCAGCATATTGGCTAATCCACTGTGCATAATAACTGTTAGCGAGCCCATTCTTTCTCATTCATTCTTCAGTCCTAGAGGTCTCAGCATAATCAAAGAAGGAATCAAAGAAGGATGTGAATTAATTGTGGTGTTCCTGTGTTTTTACAGTTAAAGAAGCAGTTAAATGAAACACTTGCAAAACTTAGAACTGAACAAAGTGAAAGACAGAAGGTAGCTGGTGACTTGCATAAGGTAAGACACTGCTTGTCCTGAAGATGCCATATCATCATATTATGTTGTACCTTGAATCTTAAGCAGACATACTGCTAACCCTGGATTCATTCTTTCACATCATTACATTAATTTGTTTATAAATTTAAGCTGTTTGTTATACAGTTACATATTTGGAACTAGACTTTTTGGCTTGTTTTTCCATTCTTAATTCGCTTCTTCATTTCATCATATTTATATAATTAATTGCTTTGTAAAGTGTAGATTAAATTTTGAATTCAGTTGATGTGACTCTTAAAATTGGTTACATCTATATATTTTTTATTGGGATTTGCTTATATAGTCATTTACAAAGTATGTTTCTTTTGATCTTCATGAATGTGAAAGAAGTATATATAGACCTCTGATGTTTCAGAAATTCGTCCCTTTATTTCTTTGTAGAAATATGTTTTTCTTAATCTCACATGTAGATGGGTGATTTTTAGGATTACATTTTTTATTCTTTGCGTTAGGTTGACAAGTTATTTGTAATTCTGTTTTGAGTTTTTTTTTTTTTTTTTTGTGGTACGCGGGCCTCTCACTGTTGTGGCCTCTCCCGTTGCGGAGCACAGGCTCCGGACGCGCAGGCTCAGCAGCCATGGCTCACGGGCCCAGCCACTCCGCGGCATGTGGGGTCTTCCTGGACCGGGGCACGAACCTGTGTCCCCTGCATCGACAGGCGGACTCCCAAACACTGCGCCACCAGGGAAGCCCCTGTTTTGAGATTTTTAATAGTGTAATTCATAAATGCTTTTATCAGAGCTACTTTAGAGCTAAGATTGTTTATAGCAGATCTAGTCATTAGCAAAACAATTAAATTTGCCACTCTTTTAAAGGTTGAAAGAAATATTTGTTGGTTCTGTATGATTATATCATAATTGTTATGCAAAAGTCTAGGAATCTAGAGTTGCTTCAGATTACTTTGATGTTGTCACCAGTAGATAAAATGTGAACTTAAGAAGTTTCATTAGGTTTGAATCCTACTGCTGCCACTTCTGAGCTGTGTGACCATGGGGCAATTATTTGCTCTTTGCAAGTCTCAAGTTTATCTTCTATAAAATGGCATTTACAAGAGCTGTTTTGTGAATGAAAATAAATTAAGAATGTGAATTATTAAAAAAAAAGTTTCAGAACTCTGACTTAGATATATGATACATTGTCAGGATTGAGCAATCTGATTTATATTTTGATAACGTGAATGTTTGATCACTGGACAAAATATAAAACTTGCAGTTTTAGCCTAGCAGTTTATTTTCTCAAGAGGTACTTTAAGGATATTAAACAGGTGCTCAAAGATATGGATATGCCGTGTTATTTGGCATAAAATGGCAACAGTAGTTGAAAGTGAACTGTACCATATCTATGTAATAGAAATACTGTGCAACTCTGAATTGGAAATGCACATAAATATTTATTGACATGTAAAAAGAAAATGCTTCGTCAAACAGCATGTATGTTAAAAGCCCATTTATAGAACATTTTCTACCAATTTTCTGTTAGGACATATATGCACTAAAGAGGGATCTAGACTAGGAGTCAGCAAACTCACAAACTGTTTTAGGATTTGTGGGCCACCTATAGTTTCTTTCATATACTCTTTGTTTTTTTGTCTAGCACGACTCTTTAAAAATGTAAAAACCAATCTTAGCTTGTGAGCTCTACAAAAACAGGCTGTGTGTGGCTAGATTTGGCTGACCTCTGATCTAGACTAATGTTAACCTAAATATCACTGTGCTTATTTCTGCTTTTTATTTCTTTATACATTTTCTGCATTGTTTGAACTTTTTAAAATGGTGAGCATGTGCTTTTATAATCTGGTGGGGGAGAAAGCTATTTGATTTGGGGGAAAAAACGGAACAGGTTGGCTTTACATTGTATTTTGTGAAGAGCTTTAGTTTTGTACAAAATATAATGAGTGTAAGAAAATCACTCATACGTTTTCTTGTATATATTTATTTATCAGTTGTATTATTCAGAGACTCCATATTGCTTTCCTCACAGGCTCAACAGTCACTGGATCTTATCCAGTCAAAAATAGTAAAAGCTGCTGGAGACACTACTGTTATTGAGAATAGTGATGTTTCCCCAGAAACGGTATGCATTTTCTTTAGCTCCAAATCTCTGCGCTGATTACCTTGTAAATTATGTGAAGAATAAAAAATGTACAGGGTCCATTTCTACCTAAAAAAAATGCCTTTTTAATGTGCTTCTATCAATTATGTTGCATTCTTAACTCAAGGTTATTTTTTCTTTGAGGTATCTTATCTGAAATGCAGTGTTCTTATTAATGTTTGTTTTCACTTTAGCTTGGTGAGACATTATTATGTTAATGTTTAGGTTTGTGGTGGAAGGTATTATGGTGTACTGCTTAAGAATGTAGACTCTGCTGCTTGTGTTGAATCCTGGTTCTACTATTCAGTAGCTGTGTGACTGACTTAGGGGAAACTTTTTATCCTCTCTGTGCTTTAGTTGCTCCATCTGTAAAAGGCAATGATATTAGTACCTATCTTGTAGGATTGTTGAAGGGAATAAATGAATTACTATATAAAACACTTAGAATAGTGGGTTAACACTTAAAACAGTGCTTCAAGTTTAGTAAGAGCTCAATATATGTTAACTGTTATTTTTCTGTTGTTATGAATGTACTCTCCTTTGGTTCCTTGCAATTTTTTTTCTGAAAGGAGAAATGGATTTATATCTGATATTCATCGATTCTAGATTTTTCCCTTTGTAACCTAGTGACAACATTTATAACATAACTTTCTTTGATGTAAACTAATTTGCATGCTAGGTTAGCAAACCCTATTGCGCTATGTGGTTTTTATTGTCAATTTTCATATCATCTTTCAGATTTTTTTGTTTGTGTTTAAAACAGCAATAAACTATTTTTGGTTTTGGTTGCAAATGCCTTTTTCTTGTGCTCAGCGTTTTTCATCTCTTCTGTCTTCTTTTTAGGAGTCTTCTGAGAAGGAGACAATGTCTGTAAGTCTAAATCAGACTGTAACACAGTTACAGCAGTTACTTCAGGCAGTAAACCAACAGCTCACAAAGGAGAAAGAACACTATCAGGTATTAGGTAAGAATAACTGAAGTATTATTGTCTGTCTATAGATAATTGACATACTGTGTGTGTGAATGTATGTATAGTGTGTACTTACTTTAAATATAGGAACTCTTGTTACCCTAGTGGAAATATTCCCTCTTTATCTCTCTCAGAACCTCCAAATGACAGCTTTATAGCTTTCTTGGAGTTTTATTTCCATCTTGTACATATTTTTTGGTCTTGTAGCTTGGAGGAGAAAAAAACATACCTTATCTTTTTTTTTTTTTTAATATGTAAGTTTCATGAGTATAGCATTATACATGTGTACACTGCAAGGTGATCACCACCACAAGACTAGTTACCATCTATAACCATACAGTTGACTTCCTTTTCCCATTTTGTCCACCCTCCAACTCCCTTCCCCTCTGGTAACTACTCAGCTGTTCTCTTTTATGAGTTTGTTTTTGTTTTGTCTGTTTGTTTTATTTTAGATTCCACATATGAGTGAAATCATATTGTCTTTCTCCATCTGACTTATTTTATTTAGCATAATACCTCCAAGTTCTAACCATGTTGTTGCAAATGGCAGGATTTCCTTCTTTTTTATGGCCAAGTAGTTCACTGCGTGTGTGTGTGTGTGTGTGTGTGTGTGTGTGTGTGTGTGTGTATGTATGTACACATACATACCACATCTTCTCTATCCATTCATTCATTGGTGGACACTTAGGTTGTTTCCATATCTTGACTATTGTGAATAATGCTGCAGTGAACATATCTTTTCCAATTAGTGTTTTCATGTAAAAACCCTTTTTCTTTGCCTCTTTTGACCTTTTTACAGAACAGACTCATAACTTGTTTACCTAGGTTTTGTTCATTGCCATAATGTCTGCAACTGTTTCTTTAGTTTATCCTGATCTTAGTTCTGGCAAAATATCTGTGTGATTTCTTTTTTTTTTAATGACTTGGTAAAATAAAGTGACTATAATGTTTTTACTGAGGTAAGATGCTGAACTGAAAATCAAGTCGTCACAGTTTCTTTACATTGGAAGCTGGATTTTATTTAAGTTTGCTGTGGGTAATCAAAGAAATCCATTTTTTAACTTCTGAAGTGAGAGTGTTAACTGAAGATAAACAAACCAAGCTATAAAATTTTATTGACTGTATTACCTGGAAATGCATGTTGATTGATTTGATTCCTGGGTTTTACCTGTTTCAAGAATGACTTAAGTCACAATGCCTTGGGTAATTAATTAGGGTGTTCTGATACGCACTGAATACTTTAGATATTCTTCTTTTGAAGCTGTTTGTTCTATAATAATCGTGGTGTCCTGGACATGAGTAGGGTGGCCTGTGCAATGCCAGGGGGCAACTCATCACTTAATTGTCCCTTTCAGAACCCAAACTTAAGACTCTTAGGTTATACAAAGGCCTCAGGATAGGTTAGGTGCTCTGGAAAAGTTGGTATGGACCTCCATCTTGGTCACAGGGGCATTCTGTCTCACTTTTGTAGAATGATTGTCCTCTGGCCTGTCTTAGCATACACTCTCCTTTAAAATGCTATTTCAGGTGAGTTACCTCTAAGAAGACTTTTCAAATAAACCCAACTCATTCTTATAACCTGTCAGCAAAAAGAATTATACCTTAATCTTTTATCCTTGGTAAGCTGACCTCTCAGTTGCCTAGAGTTAAATTTCTGCCACCTGACCACTCTTCCCCAAACTAGAAAATAACCTCGTTTCCTGCTTCCCAGGGCAACTTTCCTTCCCACATCTTCAGTCCTGCTTCAGTCCTGAAGTCTACATCTTCAGTCCTCTCCACTCACTGCTTCTGTTCAGTCTTGAAAAATGCTCAAATATATTATTTTAACTTTGCACTTTCTTTAGATTACCACCCTAATTTTTTTACTTCACTGTTTAACAAAGATTCTTAAAAGAAGAAACTATTCTCACAGTCTCATGCTACTAACTACTCCATCTCCTCTAAAATGGCTTCTCTTCCTGCCATTCCGTTGAAACCGTTTTTGCTGAGGTAATTCATTAATGATTTCCTAATTGCTAGAGCTAATACAGGATCATCTTTTGCATATAAGATACTGAAAATAGTTGTGAATTATTCTAAATACGGTGAGGTCAGTCCTTAGGCCTCTGTTTTCTAAGGGAAGGGTTTCGCTTCTGAGAACCTAAAAAATTATAAGGTGGCCTGTTACCCTTTGCCTTTAGACCTTGTCAGTAGTATCTCTCCAGCATCTCAAAAGTGTTCTTCAGTATTTTCTTTTTCTTCTCAAACATGTGGTCTGAACCATTTTTGCTTGCCTGTTCCCACATTTGCCTTAATCATATTAAATTTGAGACTTACACTGATCATTGGTAGTAACACTTTTATTTTTCCAGACTTTTTTCTTCCTAATTTATAAAAATGTAGTGTGTAATTTGTTAAAAGAAATACATATACCCTGGCAACACAGCTGAACTGTTGTTTAGCAGACAGCTCACCTAAGTGATAGATAACTCAGCATTCTTTTGTTAGCTGATGAACTTAATTTCAAATTTGGCAAGTGAAAGGGCGGTTGAGTGATCAGCAGTGTATCATGAAAGATAGATGGATTGTATGAAGCTAGAGGTCCACTAGCACTTGAGAACTCTCTCCTTGCATAGGTTCTAGCCAGCACTGACAGTGATAACCCCTCCTTAGGGATCTCTTGGTTCCCACAGCTCTTCTTTATGCCCTTTAAATGTTTGTGTTACCCTCGAGTTTTTAACTTCAGCCATCATTTTTGCTCAGTGTATTCTCCCTCTTGTCAACTCTTTTAAAATTACTACCAGATAATTAAATTGGAAATACAGATTTCTTAATCATCAGAATTTATAGGTTAATGTCTGATGTCAAGAATCTTTTTTTCTTCCCTGCTTTATTTAGGTATATGTTATTACTGTTTTTTTTTTTTTTAATTAAAGCATAGTTAATTTACAATGTTGTTTTAGTTTCTGGTGTACAGCAAAGTGATTTAGTTATATATATACATATATATATTCTTTTTCATATTCTTTTCCATATAGTTTATTACAAGATATTGAATATTCAATATGTTGAATATTGAACCTTATTGAATAAGGTTCCCTGTGCTATACAGTAGAACCTTGTTGTTTATCTTGTTTTATATATAGTAGTTTGTATCTGCTAATCTTAAACTCCCAGTTTATCCCTCCCCCAGCCCCCTTTCCCCTTTGATAACCATGTTTATTTTCTGTGTCTGTGAGTCTGTTTCTGCTTTGTAAATAAGTTCATTTGTGTTATATTTTAGATTCCACATATAAGTGATATCATATGGTATTTGTCTTTCTCTTTCTGACTTACTTCACTTAGTATGATAATCTCTAGTTGCATCCATGTTGCTGCAAATGGCATTATTTCATTCTATTTTATGGCCAAGTAATTTTCCATTGTATGTATATACTACGTCTTCTTGTTGATGGACACTTAGGTTGCTTCCATGTCTTGGCTCTTGTAAATAGTGCCTCTGTGAACATTGGGGTGCATGTATTTTTAATTAGAGTTTTCTTCAGCTGTATGACCAGGAGTGGGATTGGCATATGGTAACTCTATTTTTAGTTTTTTGAAGAACCTCCATACTGTTTTCCATAGTGGCTGCACCAATTTACCTTCCTACCAGGAATCTTACTTCTTTTTAGTATATACTACAAGTACATATGAATTGTTTAAGATAATGCTGTACATTTTCAGTAAGAGAAAAGCTATTTTTAAAAGACAAAAATGAGAGATGATGTATAGTAATTTAGTTTTCGAAATCCTAATACACAGAACTTAGCCTTTCTTTGAGTTGTAGGGGCATTTGTCTTGCGCTCTTAATTTGTAAAACATTAACCCTTCTTTTCTTCTGGAAGTCTTCCTGCTCATCTGCTATCCTTCTCTCCCCACCCCTGCCACCTCCCCAAACAGAAGGCTGTCATCCGCCTGTCCCCCTTTTAATTAAGGTAATTGTTTTTGTAGCTTTGGATTGTTAACAGTAGTATTTTGTAGTATACTTTTTTGTTTCCAGATACCTACTTTTTCTTGTGTTTCATATCTGCCTGGCTTCTAAGTGTTCCAAGTGTATGTCCGACTATATCAGAAAACTTTATCACCCCATGTCTTAGTCTGTTTGGGCTGCTATAAAAAAAAACCCATACATTGGGTGGCTTAAGCAGCAGACATTTATTTTTCACATTTCTGGAGGTTGGGGAGTCTGAGATCAGGGCACCGGTAGGTTCTGTCAGGTGAGACCCACTTCCTGGTTTAAAGATGGCCATTTTCTTTCTGTGTCCTCAGATGGCAAAAGGGGCAAGGGAGCTCTCTGGGGTCCTTTTTAAAAGGGCACTAATCCCATTCATGACAGTGGAATCTCCTAAAGGCCCCACTTCCAAATACCATTACATGGGAGTTAGAATCTCAACATAGGAATTTCGGGGGATGGGGGAGACACAAACATTCAGACTATAACACCCAGGATCTTCTACCTTGGAACCTGTTTGTGGAATCATGTGGAAGGAGGCTGATGATTTTAACAGCTGACACTTCATGAATGTGCCTCTAAGAACGAACATGCTTCTAACATATGGTCATTCATTTAAATTTTCACAACAACCCAGTGCAGTAGATAGATAGGGATGATGGTGATGATGATGATGATTAATATTATTACTTATTTTTTTATTCCCATTTTACAGCAGACCCAAAGAAGTTCTGTAAGTTGCCCAAAGTCACACAGCTAGTAACTGGGTGAGCTGGGATTTAAATTAAGGTGGTCTGGGCCTAGGCCCTGTGCTCTTAATCTGCACTTTTCTTCTCCCTAATTCAAGCACTATGTGCTCTGATCCTTGTCACAGCTTTCCTTTCTCCTCATTCTGTCTAATCCTTTATTGCCAGCTTCTTATAGTTTCTTCCTTCAGTTCTGGCTTTTTCCAAAAGTTGGTAATTTGGTTTGTCAGTATTGAATTGGAGAGGCTCTTGAAGTTATCCAGGAAAAACTGAGGTGAAATTTTGTGTATGTGTTTTTTATATATGTGTCCTCCTTACTCCCTTTAACAAATAGATTCTTTCATGATACAGTTTTCTCTTGTTTCTGAAAGGAAAAAGTTCTTTTTTGGTGCTATTGGAGTGTAAGAGTTAATGTTTCAGACAAAAACTAGCTTTTATTTCTACACTTTACACTTGACTGTCATATGGATCAGGTTTTCATTTTGTGTAATGTGTTTACACAGCACTTTAGTTTAATGTACCAGTGGGCTATGTAGACTTTCTGATTAGCTGTTAATCTTGTCTTAATTAGAGAACATGATAGCCAGTGATAACTTTGTTTTTTAACTTTCTAATTGCTTCTTTTCCCCTCAACTTTCTAATTTTGAAAAATTTCACACTTAATGAAAAGTTGAAAGGATATATAGTGTATAACACTGACACCCTTCAGCTACTTCATCTCTTTATTTGTGTATACATATTTTGTTGATGTCAACACATTTGAAAGTAACTTTCAGATAATATGACAGTTTACCCCTAAGCACTTAAGTATGTATCTCTTAAGAACAAAGACATTCTCTTACAAATCCACAGTATCACTGTCACATCCAAAAAGACCAGAACAGTAGCTCTAATATCATCCATTTTAAAGCCCATATTTGTGTCCCCACTTATACCCGAAATATCTTTTTAGCTATTTTTTCCAAACCAGGATCCAGTCAGACTTCACATGTTGCATATGGTTAAGTCCTTTTAATCTCTTTAATGGCTTTTGAAGTTTAATTTCTTTAGTCATTTTATCTGACTTGGAAAGCTTCAAAAGACCTTAGGAAATCTCTGTCTGAAGCTTCAATTATTTATTCACCGGGGGAGAGTTGTAAATTTCAGTTTCTTTCCAGTGCTGCTCACTCACCTTATTAGCTTTACAGTCTCTTGAGTAGAACAGTAATACAAATGGATTCCCAATGTTGTTCTCTTAAATGTTTTCTAAATAGGATTTTTAAATCCCTGTATTATTCTCAGTTTGGTCTGAGATTTTGGTTCACATATTTAAAAATCCACCTTCAGAAGCTCCTTCTGAATCCTGAGATTTTTCTCTTATTTTTGATTACCATCAGTATTAATTGTTCTGATCTTAGTTGAAAAGGCCATGCTAGATCAAATGGCATATGTACTTTTGGTATTTGACAGATGTCTTCTGATTGCCTTTTGTTTCTTTGTTTTAAAATGAATTTCTTTCTTTCTGATCTTTTACAGAGTGAAGTAATTGGGAAACTGTTCATTCAAGGATAACAGAAGGCATTGTATTATATTTTGCCAAATTAAAGCCTTATTTATGTTTTCACCCTTTCTACTTTGTCAGAAACACTGAACAGAGTTTTGTCTTTTCTAATCCTTGTTAGACTACTGATTTAAAGAGAGAGAAAAAAAGCCAACTCTGTAGACACCTTCAGAGTTTAGTTTTATAATAAAAACTGTTTGAATAATTAGACCTTTACATTCCTGAAAATAAAATAAACATGTAATCTTGTATCTTATTTTGCTCAATAAAATTGTTCAGAAGATCAAAAGTGGTAAAGACAATGTAAAATTTAACATTTTAATACAGATGTTGTACACTGTTTTACTTAACATTTTGGGGAGCAACTGCCTCTGACTTCAACTCAAGAAAACACTTTTTGTTGCTAATGTAATCGGTTTTTGTAATGACGTCAGCAAATAAAGGGATGCTTATTATTCAAACTGGTTTTGATTTTCGTTGAGCTTTAACAGATTTCATTAGCACTTAGATCAACATAATTTAGAGCACAATCATTAATTGCAACTTCAGACAGGGTAGGTTTGTTGCTTGTACACCTTCTCTAACTAGAGCTCTGGGTCTTCTCTGTGGTTCTGTGCAAGGTAAACTGTGTCCTGAAGGTAGTGTGGGTTACAGAAAGGATGGGGCAAGTATTTAGGGTTTCAGACCTACCACCCCTGCTTCAGGTAGAAGAGCTTTACTTTATTTTTACTATTACTATTATTATTTTAAGTAATGATTAACTTTTTTGTTTCCTTCTTATCAGACACTTTTACACAGTTTACATATGTTACCTTTTTTGTTGTTTGAACATGTTGATAACATATGTTATCTTTTTTTCTTTTTCTTTTTTAATAATTGGCTGAAAACACTGAGTGCTCAGATGCTAAATAACCATTGACAAATGTCTTATGCCACTGAGTATTAAAGTACCTGCTATACCATATGGTGGCCTCCTTGCTGTTTCAGCCATGCTTCTACCATGGGGCCTTTCCACTTTCTGTTCTTTCTGCTACAGCTCTCTTCTCTTGGGTGTCAGTCTTGGCTGGTTCGCTCCCCATCATGAAATCTTCTTAAATGTCACCTTTTTCATCGGGTCTTGACTACCCAGTATTCCCCCTGCCTCCCTATCTGCCTACCTGTCTTGGTCTATAACGTTAACAGTCCTCCAGTATATACTTGGTCATTCCCTATACCCCTCCCTACCAGAAAGTAAGCTCCAGGAGGGCAGGAACCATCTCTTTTGTTCCTTGCTTTATCCCCAGCCCTGAGAAAGTACCTGACACTTAATTGTGCTCAAATACTTAAATGAATGAATGGGTGAAGTTCATCTTTATTATTTATTTATTTTTTTGGCCACACTGCATGGCTTGTGGGATCTTAGTTCCCCGACCAGGGATCGAACCCGGGCCTGGCAGTGAAAGTGCCAAGTCCTAACCTCCGCACCACCAGGGAATTCCCGAAATTCATTTTTATACCTTGAGGATTATCTAAAGTGGTGCCTTCACCATATAGCGCGTGCACCAAATAGTATTTCTAAAGTATAGAGAGAGAAACTGAAGAAGCTGCTCATGGCCATTGGTAACTGGACTGGGAATTTGGGCTACCCCAGGCCGTGGCTGCTTTCAGCAAACCACTGGGAAATTGGTCTGAAGGCCAGCCAGATGCCATATCATCGTCGTCTCTTTTTCCTTTGCCATTGCCTATAAAGGTACTCATGTCTCTGCCTTCTGAAAAAAGCAAACAAATCCCACTTTCCATCTTACAGCCTCTTCTTGCTATTTTTTTTTATAAATTAATTTATTTATTTTTGGCTGCATTGGGTCTTTGTTGCTGCACGCGGGCTTTCTCAGTTGCAGTGAGCGGGGGCTACTCTTCATTATGGTGCGTGGGCTTCTCACTGCAGTGGCCTCTCTTGTTGCGGAGCACAGGCTCCAGGCGTGTGGGCCTCAGCAGTTGTGGCCCACGGTCTCCAGAGCACAGGCTCAGTAGCCGTGGCACACGGAGTTGCTCCATTGCATGTGAGATCTTCCCGGAGCAGGGCTTGAACCAGTGTCCCCTGCATTGGCAAGCAGACTCCCAACCACTGCACCACCAGGGAAGTCCTTCTTGCTATTCTTGCTCAGAACAACTGTGTAACTGTATTATTTTTCAACCTCCTTATATGTTTGAATTAAAAAAAAATTGCAAGAGATTTTGAGGACTCAGTCTTAATCTCTGATTAATTTCTGTTCCCTCCCTCAACATCCCAACCAAATATGTGTTCATCTTTTTGCCTCTGAAGTGGCGGGAAGTTCACAATTAGGTACAATTGTAATTGTTAATGGTTATTAAGTTACTGTATTGAAAGTTGTGTTCCTGTGGCTCACATCGGTTTGTCCTACTTCCTTACTCCAGAATCACATAGGAAAAGCGTACCATACTCCCATTCAGTTATTCTTCAAATATGCCAAGATAGCCCATGTTCTCTGAAGTCCATTCCCCTCTAGGTTAAGTATCCCCAGTTCCTTAGTTACCCTGAATGATGGAAGGCTAAACTAGCCTACTTGTCTCATCCATCCCCAGCTGTCTACCCTTCCCCAGTGTCCTATAGGCAGGTCGCTGGGAGAGGATGGGAGCATCAAAAGAGAGGTCGTCTGTGTCCTCAGTCTCTAGTGGCCCCTCTTGCCACTGTTAACAGCCAATTGAGGCAGGAAGCAAGCCCTGAGCGTATTTCTCAGTTTGAGGAGTGACTACAGGGAGGGAGAATGACCCTTATGCCACTGAGTATTAAAGTACCTGCTATGCCATATGGGGGCCTCCTTGCTGTTTCAGCCATGCTTCTACCATGGGGCCTTTCCACTCAGCTGTAGTTGAGAGCAGACATCGTGATCCCTAGAAAGAACGGAGAGATGTGGAAGGGAGGAGTGGCGGGATACCTGAGAAGCAGGCTATACCCTTCAGTTGGGTGTAGTAAAACTAGTACATTTCTCGCAGGTCAGTGACACTGTGTAAGGCTTGAGCACCTTGTAAGTGTTCACCCCAGCCGCCACAGGGCAGCACCTGTATTGCCCGTAGAGGGTTAGAGCCAGGACCAGATTTTCACATGTCTTGCATCCCAGGACGAATCATATATGGGCATCTGCCACTTGTGAGACCTGCCCTAGATGGCGTGTACAGGAGGAACAGTGATCACCAGAAGGGGGCTGCATTTGCACCCTCGGTTGAGTAGAGATGTTTGTCCTTTGACCCCATTCATCATCTGGGTCCCCAGAGAAGGGAGGGCAAAGGAGGAGTTAAAGAACAGTCTCCTCCCTGTTGCTGCCACTAAGGCCAGTGACTCTGACCTAGACTTGGATTAGCTGCAGTTACAGGACAGCTGTGGGATCTGCTCAGGTTGTGCTTAAGAGAAGAAGGAGGTGCTGCACAAAGACCGTGCTTGGGAAAATGAGGCCAAATCCAGGCTGTTCTACCAACTGATTGATAGATTTTTCTCTTTCTTCTTGGCTCAGTTTTTGTCATTTGTGTTTTCCTCAGAAATTGGGCAATTTCATATTCATTGGTGGAATTCTATTATGACAGTTAACACATTAATCACTTATACAACCTACCACATGCCAGACATTTTTAAAGCACTTTACTTGCTTTAACTCATTTAATCCTCACCAGAATTTATTGAAGGGGTGCTTTTATCAACATCTCCATTTTATAAATAAGGAAATTGAGGCACGGGGGGACAATTAAACAAGGTCTCACAGCTACTGACTGGAGGAACTAGGATTCAATCCTCCAACTTAAGCCTTCTGGCTTGCTTCTCTTATTGGCTCATTCGTATATATATATATTCACACATATATATACGTATATGTATGTGTGTGTAATTATGTATATAATTTATAATTTAAAAAATTACTTTTTTTAATTAAACCTGTTTGTTCCTGATGTTATTGTACCTTCTCATTTTCTCTTGACTGTACTTTCCAAGGGACCTTCAACCTCAGTGGTTCTCAGAAGTGTGGTCTGCAGTGCTCTGGGCATCGCCAGGGTCCTTTCTAGAATTCCAAAAGGTCAAAACTACTTTGATAATACTAAGATGTTATTTGCCTTTTTCGCTGATGGTGTTAAAACAAGTAGATAAAATTGCTGGTGCTTCAACAAGGATCAAAGCAGTGGTTCCAAACTGTGTTGGTAGTTACTGTATTTTCACCACTATTCACTCCCAGTAAAGACAATATTGGATTCACTTAAGAATGTCTTTTCTGATGAGATCAGTAGTGGTAATAATGAATGTGCTTTTTTGGTATATATAATGAAATGTGTCAACGTTTGGAAGATCTGCATAACTCAGTGAACCAATATTTTCCAAATGACCAATACACAATGTTATAAAATCAGGCTTGGGTAAAAGATTCATTCAAAGAACAAGACAAACTAATGGATTTTAATGTAACAGAGTACAAAAAGTTCACTGATAGGGTTTCAGACTCTACATCATGATTAATCTTTAAGAAATTGCCATGTGTTGAGTTTTGCTGTGTCAAAGAATATCAACAATTACCTGAAATGGCTACTTCTCTGTTTTCTAGTGACATATCTGCATGGCGCCATATTTTCTTCGTATACTTCAACCAAAACTACCTGTCACAACAGATTGAATGTAGAAACAGTTGTCTTCTATTGAGCCATATGTCAAAGAAATTTGCAAACATGTAAAGCAATGCCAGTCTTCTCACTACATCTTTTTGGTTTGTTTTGGAAAATGAAGTTATATTTCACGAGAACCTGAAAACTTTAAAATGAGCATTTATAATTTTTCTTGGCTTTAACTTCTATTACATTGAATATTAATAGAAATAACGGAAGAGCTTTTAAAAGTGTAAAGGAGTTCTGAGAAGAAAAATTTGATGGCTACTGGTCTAGCATATTGTTTTTTTCCAACAGTTTTTAAAATTATACTAGGCAGTTCTATCAGCACTTTCTTGTTGTATTTTGTCTTATGTTTATTTCATATGTGGTCTTATCATTTTCAATCTTTTTACTTTCTTTGCATTTATTTTGTTGCACTTTGCCAACTTCTTGTCTTTAAATGTTAATTCATTTATTTTCAGTTTTTCTTATTTTCTAATTCCTTTCAGAGGCTGTAAGTTTTCCTCTGGACTTATTTGCATCCCACAGATTTTGGTATGTGGGGATTTTGCTGTCTTTCAGTTCTTACAATCATGAATATTTCAGATACACAAAATCATGAAAAAATAATAGAAAAAAACCCGTGTACCCCACTCAATATCGAATATTAACATTTTGTCATATTTGCTCGAGTTTTTTTTTTTTTTTAATAAAAGGAACAAAACAGTTGATACAGATGAAGCATCTTGTATACCTCTCCCTGATCCCATTTCCCTCCCTTTCCAGAGGTAGGCACTGCCCTGAAGGTAATGTTTATCATTTAATTTTTTTTGTAGTTAATTTACAATATTGTGTTTTAGGTGTACAGCATAGTGATTCAGTATTTTTGTGGATTATATTCCATTATAGGTTATTACAAGATAATGGGTATACTTTCCTGTGCTGTACAGTATATCCTCGTTGCTTATCTATCAATATTTTAAATATAGTAGATTATATCTGTTAATCTCATACCCCTAATTTGACCCTCCTCACTTCCCTTTGGTAACCACAAGTTTGTTTTCTATATCTGTTGAGTCTGATTCTATTTTGCATAGGCATTCATTTGTATTACTTTTTAGATTTCACATACAGATGATATATAGCATATGTCTTTGTCTGACTTATTTAACTAAGCATAATATTCTCTAGGTCCATCCATGTTGCTGCAAATGGCAGTAGCTCATTCCTTTTTTATGGCTGAGTAATATTCCACCACACACACACACACACACACACACACACACACACACACACATCTTTTGATCCAATTATCTGTTGATGGGCACTTGGGTTGCTTCCATGTCTTGGCTATTGTAAATAGTGCTATGAACATTGGGGTGTATATATCTTTTCAAATTAGTGTTTTCACTTTTTCTGAATATGTACCCAGGAGTGGAATTGCTAGATCATATGGTAGTTCTATTTTTAGTTTCTTAAGGAAGCTTCATACTGTTTTCCATGGTGGCTGCACCAATTTCCATTCCCATCAACGGTGTACAAGGGTTCCCTTTTCTCCACATCCTCTCCAACATTTGTTATTTGCAGACTTTTTGACAATGGCCATTCCAATAGGTGTGACGTGGTATCTCATTGTGGTTTTGATTTGCATTTCTCTAATGCCGAGCATCTTTTCATGCTCCTGTTAGCCATCTGTATGTCTTCTTTGGAGAAATGTCTGTTCAGGCCTTCTGCCCATTTTTTAAATGAGTTATTTGCTTTTTTTGATGTTGAGTTGTATGAGCTGTTTATATATTTTGGATATTAACCCCTTGTCAGTTGCATCATTTCCAAATACTTTCTCCCATTCAGTAGGTTGTCTTTTCATTTTGTTGATGATTTCCTTTGCTGTGCAAAAGCTTTTAATTAGGTACCATTTATTTTTCCTTTTATTTATTTTGCCTTAGGAGACCAATACAAGAAAATATTGCTACAATTTATGTCAAAGAGTGTTCCACCTATGTTCTCTTCTAGGAGTTTTATGGTTTCAGGTCTTAGGTTTAGGTCTTCAAAGCATTTTGAGTTTATTTTTTAAGAAGGTGTGAGGGAATGCTCTAATCTCATTATCTCACATGTAGCTGTCCAGTTTTCCCAGAACCACTCGTTGAAGAGACTGTGTATATTCTTGCCTCTTTTGTTGTACATTAATTGACTGTAGGTGTCTGAGTTTATTTCTGGGCTCTCTGTTCTGTTGTTCTATGTGTCTGTTTTTGTGCCAATACCAGGCTAATCTGATTTTTTAAAAAAATTTTTGTGTCACCACAGAGGAGTTTGCGCAACTTAAAAAAATTTTTTTATTGAAGTATAGTTGATTTGTGTTAGTTTCAGGTGTACAGCAAAGTGATTCACTTATACATACATATATATTTGTTTTTCTCAGATTCTTTTCCCTTATAACTTATTACAAAATATTGACTATAGTTCCTTGTGCTATACAGTAGGTCCTTGTTGGTTATCTATTTTATATATAGTAGTATGTATATGTATCTTGATTACGGTAGCTTTGTAGTAGAGTCTGAATACTGGGAGGGTTATACTTCCAGCTTTGTTCTTTTTTCTCAAGGTTGCTTTGGCAATTCTGGGTCTTTTGTGGTTCCATATATTAAATTTTAGGATTATTTGTTCCAGTTCTGTGAAAAATGTCATGGGTATTTTGACAGGGGTTGCATTAAATTTGGAGATTGCAGGATATCCTTCCATTTCTTTGAATCTTCAGTATCCTTCATCACTGTTTTATAGTTTTCACAGTATAGGTCTTTAACTTCCTTGGTTAAGTTTATTCCTAGGTATTTTAATATTTTTTGATGTAATTTTAAAAGGGATTTTTTTTTTACTTTCCCTTTTTGATATTTCATTATTAGTATATAGAAATGCAACAGATTTTTATATATTAATCTTGTACCCTACAACCATGCTGAATTCATTTATTCTAATAGTTTTGTGGTGTGTTTATCACTTAATTTCATGTTGTTATATGATTAATACATATACATGTATCCAAGAAACAACATGTAATAGTGTTTTGCATGTTTTAAACTTTATATAAATTATTCTGTCATTTGCTTTATTAGCTTAATATTAGTTTTAAAATTCATACATGCAGCTTTTATTCATTCATTTTTAACTATGGATATGCCACAGCTTGTTTGTACATTCCTCTGACAATAAACATTTGTCACCAATTTAAAAAATTTTGTGTTAACTTTTGTTTTGATTTCCTTTAAGCTAAGAGATTTTTTTTGAGCATGTGTATTTTCCACATGATGGATTTTTAAAGTATTGTTTTTGAATATTATTGCATTTGAGTCCGTGAACATGACCTGTATGACATGTCATGTTTGTTTTTCTCCTTAATATGTGGAGACTTCAGAAGAAAGAAAACTTGTAAACCAAAAATATTATTTAGTTTTGGTTTAAAATAAAAGAGGTTATCTGCAAGAATGCTAAGCTTTGGCAGGAAATGATTTTATCTGTGGAGTAGTTTGAATTTTCACATTACTTTGCCAGGCTGTTTGTTATCCTCTTTTGTTAGAAAATGAGAGCCATGGGGAATATTTATTTTCCGGTGACCTCAGGAACACAGGAAACAGAGTTAAACAGGTGGGGAGGGACTTCCCTGATGGTGTAGTGGTTAAGAATCCGCCTGTCGAAACCCTCCAGAAAGTAGGCTTAGAGGGAACTTATCTCAACATAATAAAGTCCCTGTATGACAAACCCACAGCCAACATTGTCCTCAATGGTGAAAAACTGAAACCATTTCCACTAAGATCAGGGACAAGACAAAGCTGACCACTCTCACCACTATTATTCAACATAGTTTTGGAAGTTTTAGCCACAGCAATCAGAGAAGAAAAAGAAATAAAAGGAATCCAAATCAGAAGACGTAAAGCTGTCACTGTTTGCAGATGACATGATACTACACATAGAGAATCCTAAAGATGCTACCAGAAAACTACTAGAGCTAATCAATGAATTTGGTAAAGTAGCAGGATATAAAATTAATGCACAGAAATCTCTTGCATTCCTATACAATAATGATGAAAAATCTGAAAGAGAAATTAAGGAAACACTCCCATTTACCGCTGCAACAAAAAGAATAAAATACCTAGGAATAAACCTACCTAAGGAGACAAAAGACCTGTATGCAGAAACCTATAAGACACTGATGAAAGAAATTAATGATAATTCAAACAGATGGAGAGATATACCATGTTCTTGGATTGGAAGAATCAACATTGTGAAAAAGACTATACTACCCACAGCAATCTACAGATTCATTGCAATCCCTATCAAACTACCAATGGCATTTTTCACAGAACTAGAACAAAAAATTTCATAATTTGTATGGAAACACAAAAGACCCCGAATAGCCAAAGCAATCTTGAGGAAGAAAAAGGGAGCTGGAGTAATCAGGCTCCCTGACTTCAGACTATAATACAAAGCTACGGTAATCAAGACAGTGTGGCACTGGCACAAAAACAGAAATACAGATCAATGGAACAGGATAAAAAGCCCAGAGATAAAGCCATGCATATGTGGTCACCTTATTTTTGATAAAGGAGGCAAGAATATACAGTGGGGAAAAGACAGCCTCTTCAATAAGTGGTGCTGGGAAAACTGGACAGCTAAATGTAAAAGAATGAGATTAGATCACTCCCTAACACCATACACAAAAACTCAAAATGGATTAGAGACCTAAATGTAAGGCCAGACACTATCAAACTCTTAGAAGAAAACATAGGCAGAACACTCCATGACATAAATCACAGCAAGATCCTTTTTGATCCACCTCTTAGAGAAATGGAAATAAAAACAAAAATAAATGGGACCTAATGAAACTTCAAAGCTTTTGCACAGCAAAGGAAACCATAAGATGAAAAGACAACCCTCAGAATGGGAGAAAATATTTGCAAATGAAGCAACTGACAAAGGATTAATCTCTAAAATTTACAAACAGCTCATGCAGCTCAATATCAAAAAAACAACCCAATCCAAAGATGGGCAGAAGACCTAAATAGACATTTCTCCAAAGAAGATGTACAGATTGCCAACAAACACATGAAAGGATGGTCAATATCACTAATCATTAGGGAAATGCAAATCAAAACTACAATGAGGTATCACCTCACACCAGGTTAGAATGGCCATCATCAAAAAATCTACAAACAATAAATGCTGGAGAGGGTGTGGAGAAAAGGGAATCCTCTTGCACTGTTGGTGGGAATGTAAATTGATACAGCCACTATGGAGAACAGTATGGAGGTTCCTTAAAAAACTAAAAATAGAACTACCATAGGACCCAGCAATCCCACTACTGGGCATATACCCTGAGAAAACCATAATTCAAAAAGAGTCATGTATCACAATGTTCATTGCAGCTCTATTTACAATAGCCTGGAGATGGAAACAACCTAAGTGTCCATCAGCAGATGAATGGATAAAAAAGATGTGGCACATATATACAATGGAATATTACTCAGCCATGAAAAGAAATGAAATTGAGTTATTTGTAATGAGGTGATGGACCTAGAGTCTGTTATACAGAGTGAAGTAAGTCAGAAAGAGAAGAATACCGTATGCTAACACATATATATGGAATCTGAAAAAAAAAATGGTTATGAAGAACCTAGGGTCAGGACAGGATTAAAGACGCAGACCTACTAGAGAATGGACTTGAGGACACGGGGAGGGGGAAGGGTAAGCTGGGATGAAGTGAGAGAGTGGCATGGACATATATACACTACCAAATGTAAAATCGATAGCTAGTGGGAAGCAGCCGCATAGCACAGGGAGATCAGCTCGGTGCTTTGTGACCACCTGGAGGGGTGGGATAGGGAGGTTGGGAGGGAGGGAGATGCAAGAGAGAAGAGGTATGGAGATATGTGTATATGTGTAGCTGATTCACTTTGTTATAAAGCAGAAACTAACACACCATTGTAAAGCAATTATATTCCAATAAAGATGTTAAAAAAAAAAAGAAAAGAATCCGCCTGTCAATGCAGGGGACATGGGTTCAAGCCCTGGTCTGGGAAGATCCCACATGCCATAGAGCAACTAAGCCCATGCACTGCAGCTACTGAGCCTGCACTCTAGAGCCCGTGTGCCACAACTACCAAAGCCTGAGTGCCGCAACTACTAAGCCCATGTGCTGCAACTACTGAAGCCTGCTCACCCTAGGGCCCACGTGCTACAGCTACTGAAGCTCGCACACCTAGAACCCGTGGTCCGCAACAAGGGAAGCCACTGCAAACGAGAAGCCTGCACACCACAACGAAGAGTAGTAGCCCCCGGTCACCGCAACTAGATAAAACCCGCGTGCAGCAACAAAGACACAATGCAGCCAAAGAAAAAAAAAGGTGGGGAAAAGTCTTATTTACGTTTATATTTATACATTGTCTCATGCTTTTGCTATGAACAGTCAAGAAATTAATGAGTTTTTGAGTTAAGAGCAGGTTCTTCCTGGGCTATTCAATACAGAGTTCTTGAGATTTCATTCCATGCCAAGTACAGAGTTTCTGTTTATCTGCTGAATGCAGTATTCCTTTCAAAATATCTGAAATATGGTATTGTTGATTGTAGTCCATACACTATGGTTGTAGGAAATGGAACTTCACTTACATTGATGAATTGTGTTAAGTTCCGTCACCGCCTAAATTGTGCAGGCTTTTCGGCCTGTGCATCTAGTTTTTCTCCTTGCTAGCTGTGTAAGTAAAATAAAACTGTGGCTCTAGTAAATTCTAATCTAAATGCAATAATGAGTTTTCTTCAGCAATTCCTTTGTTGCCAAGTTCATGGTCAATACTTGTAAATATTCCAAGCAATTGAAAAGAACGGATATTTTCTATTTGTTAAATTCAAATTTGTTAATTCCCGTGGTTCCCAAACTGTGTTTCTAGTTTATTAGGTCTGGGGTGGGGCTCAAGAATTTGCATTTCAAATAAGTTCCAAGTGATGCTCATGTTGCTTGTTTGGGGACCACACATTGAAAATCATGCATTATGGTTTTCAATTTGCTTTTCTTCTTTTGCAGTTTCTTCACAGTTTCCTGTCAAATGAGAGTTCCTGTTTTCAAATATTGGTAAATATTTACTAATTTTTTTATATTACTTTTCTAATTTCTACAAATATGAGGTGGGAGAGATTGCAGCATGTGCTCTGCCTATCACGCTGAAAACCGAATTCTCCCAAAGTAGGCCTAAAAAGGGTGAAGTGCTAATTGGTGGTTTTCTTGGTGTTTCTTGTTATTTCCTGGTTATGCCACGCAAGGAGTATTTTTTAAAAAACAAATTTATCTTAAGTTTTTCTCCTCTTTGGTGAATTTCTTTATAGGCATGAATGTTATTCTCACATTGACCAGTGTTATGATTTTTAGCGCCTTGAAGGAAGACTCAGTTGGAATAAAATTTGATAAGAAAAACAAGTTTTTCTCACTTTTGATACCAAGGATAGGATGATTTATGCACTCGGCAGCGTGAGGACAATATAGAAACCCAGGTATAAAGACTCTTACAGACTCTTTGCCTTAATGTTCCCTTAAGGGACAGTTTCTATGGACTCGATCTTCTGTTAAAACAGATGAACATGTCCAGTCAGGTGGAACAGGGTTTTTTTCTGACAACCAATCTTGGTAACTATCTGACCGTAGCTTGACACCTATTTTGAATAAACTAACTGCATTTCCTACCCATACTTGCATAGAAAATACAAAGTTTTCTCAGAATGGTTTGAATGTTATGAGTAGCCTTAGAGACAACTGGCCCCGCTCTCTAGTCACTCTCAGAATGGCTTAGGAGTGAAGGATGGACTACTTCACCACCTTAGACATCGCCCAGCACCCTAGAACATACATTCAATTAGCATATACCACCTAACTTTTAACTGGATTATGACTGATGCCCCTATAAAGCAACTAATTAACCGTTTACTTGGGGGCATTTTATCAATGTTAATAATAGCAATTGGAATAATTACATACATTTATTGAATGCTGTTTTCCAGGTACCATGCTAAGTGTTTTTAACTGCATGCTTCATTTTGCTAGTGATTTCCTTTTGAAGGTCATCTGGAAAGATGTATTATTGTGGGAGTATAGTTTTTGGAGTTTTTATAGAGCTTTCCAATGCCAAAGTTGAGTTTTTGGTAATCCAAAGCCTAGACTTTCTAGAAGGTTGAAAAAGGCAAGGAAAAGGATACTCTCCTAGAGCCTCCAGAAGGAACTCAGGCCTGTCAACACCTTGATTTTTATACAGCGGTACCCATGAAGGACTTCTGACCTCCAGGATGATAAGAAAATTAATTTGTGCAGTTTTAAGACACTAGGTTTATGGTAATTTGTTACAGCAGCGATAGGAAACTGATACAACCACTCCTGGCTGCGATCTCCTATCATCTGCACCTGGGATGGGTGTTCCTGCTTGTTCAGTGACTGCAGACCAGCTGTGGCCCAGGGCAACCTAGTGAACTTCTCTGCCTTCTCCAGGCTTCTCCAGTGAGGCTTGAATTCCTGCCTTCCCTTCCAACTCTGTCCTTCTCTAGGTACTCTACCTCAGCCCTGAGGTATTCTTTAGAGTTATTTTTGCCCTGTTAGAGGTCATCCCCTGGTATAATTAATAATTCTTTATATTAAACTTTCCCTGTTCAAATTTTGTGGGTTTTTGTGTCTTGATCGGACCTTAACTGATAGACCCTCTAATCAAACATCCTCTCCCAGATTTTCTTCCTCACACTGCCCTGTGTTTTTTCCCCACTGACCCAATCTGCTTGCTTTCTTCCCACCTGAATCTTTCCACTTCTCCCTCTGGAAATCCTTTCCTTTGGAAAACTGATATCCCCTCAAACATTCTTTAAAAAAAAAAAAAAAAACTACTCCCTTAAATCTTATGCTATCTAGAAATATTCTGTCTCCTCTTTGCTGTCAACCATATGCCTCCTAGTCATTTCTCCCCATTTGTTAAAAACTGGCATCCACCTTGTAGCTTTCTCTCCAGTACAAGTTCCACAACCATCACAGGTGATCTGAACGTCCATGTGGATATTCCACTCAGCCTTCTAGGCTTACAGTTTTTAGACCTTGACTCCTGTAGAGTTTCTTATGGCTGCTATAACAATTTACCATGAATTTAGTGGCTTAAAAACAGCACAAATTTATTCTCTTACAGTTCTGGAGGCTAGAAGTCCAAAATCGATGTCACTGCACTACAGTCAAGGTGTCAGCAGGAGTGGTTCCCTCTGGAGGCTCTTGAGGAGAATCTGTTCCCTTGTCTTTTTTTTTTTTTTAATAAATTTTATTTATTTATTTATGACTGTGTTGGGTCTTCATTTCTGCGGACAGGCTTTCTCTAGTTGCGGCGAGCGGGGGCTACTCTGTTGCGGTGCGCAGGCTTCTCACTGCGGTGGCTTCTCTTGTTGCAGAGCACGGGCTCTAGGCTCGCGGGCTTCAGTAGTTGTCTTACACGGGCTCAGTAGTTGTGGCTCGCGGGCTGTAGAGTGCAGGCTCAGTAGTTGTGGCGCACGGGCTTAGTTGCTCCGCGCCATGTGGGACCTTCCCGGACCAGGGCTTGAACCCATGTCCCCTGCATTGGCAGCTGGATTCTTAACCATTGCACCACCAGGGTAGTCCTTCCCTTGTCTCTTCTAGCTTCTGGAGGCCTCCTGTATTCCTCAGCTGGTGAGCCCTTCCTTATCTCACTCCAACCTCCTACTTCTGTTGTCACACCTCCTAATTCCTCTTTTGGTCTTCTTGCCTTCCTCTTAAGGAGGGATCCTTGTGATTATACATAAAGCCCACCTTGATAATCGAAGATAATTTTCCTACCTCAAGATTTTTAAAATAATCACATCTGCAAGTTCTCCTTACCATGTAACATAACATGCCGAGCTTCTGGGGATTAGGATGTGGCTATCTTTTGGGGGGACATGATTCAGACTACTGCAACTCCAAAGACCTTTGTCTCTTTCACACCTATGAGCACACCTTGAACCTTGTCATTAGCCTCCAGTGTTCCAACCTCTGATACCATCTCCCATCGTTCCAGATCTCTTGGCCTCTAAGTCCCACAGGTCCTGCCATTTGCCCTCAACAGCCTTTAAAAAAAAAATTATAATACCTATTGATTTCATTCCTTTCTCTATGATTCCACGTGTCTATATCTCTTCTGTGAATATACAAAATCCTGTTACCCCTTGTCTCTTACACGTGCTTGACAAAGAGCTCCAAATCTGCATCATAGTATATTCAAGTGGAAGCTTATGTAGAGACGAAACTGTCAAGTGGGGCAGGACTCTGCAATATGAGGACTCTGAAAATGGAAGATGGGGGAATGGTCCTGCTGCCCTTATTTCCCACATCCACAGTGATGGCATAATAGGGTTTGAAGTTAGAAATTAGTTGAAAAGGGAATTTTTCAGAGATTGCTGTTATTGTACTGTGAGTCCCACTCTCACCAGGGTGGGTAGAAATTGGAGGGTCGGATCCTTCATCTCCAGTCAAGAGGGAGGACCTTCAATGGGACCGTCTCAAGGGCTTGTAATGCATCCTCCGCATTTGGAAAACAGAGTGGACTGGTGACTGATTCCCTCCTGGAAAATCCAAAGGCTGAGAGATGGTTGCTTTGATGGCAGGTTAAAGGAGAGGAGGCCATGCTGGATGGCCCACACGACCCACATTTTTCAGAATACAGATTATGTGGGTGTCTGCCATGGACCAGACACGAGCCGTGTGAGGGAAAAAGCTAGTGGGATTGTCTTGGATTCTGTCCAGAAAAGACCTCAGCAGACAAAAGCTGAAGATACCATCAGAGGCCTATGAACGGAGGTAGAGGTAACCAGCATGTTCCTGCCCTCAAGGCAAGTGCAGGTGCGAGATCTCCAAGACTGGGAAGGAAGGACTCAGGGTTGGGAGTCACACCAGGGAGCTCAGATCCCAGAGGCAGTGCTGAAGGAGAGCCGTGCAGAAGAGCGCCCAGCGCACACTGTGTGGGCAAGGAGCATGGTCTGCTGTCTAGCGTGGCCACGGGGGCTTAGTAGTTACCGCAGTGTGTTGAGCCTTTTAGCACCTTCCCACATACAGCAAAGTCTCTTACCCCAGAGGGCTGCGGTGAGAAAAGTGAAGTGTTGGCATGGTCTGAGTCTCGGTAATGGAAATCCTCCCACCCGCCATGGTGAACCAGAGCAGCCCTCAGCACTCAGGCACCAGCACGTGTTCCGGAGTGCATCTGTGGCAGGGGAACTGAGCCCTTGTTGCCAGGAAGCCCATTTAGATTCCTTCAGCACCGTGTCTCAGCCTAATTTACTGGTATGTCTTTCTTATTCTTTCTAAACTGGGTTCCGGTGTTGGGATTATCTACAGACCTCAACATGAACAGCATCTTGGTATTGGGCACATCAAGGTTAAGCCCATTCCTTCTTGGCTTCATTTCTAGGGTGGTTTCTGTTTGTTTGCTTACTTGCCTGCTTTTGGGGTAGGAATAAGGGCACTTTCTAAAACTACGGGTATGTTACAGTATGTTTACAGAGGATGTGTGACTTTTATTCATTCAACAAGTTTTTACTGTACATCTTCTAGGAACCAGGCAGAAGTTCTGGGGCTGGGACACAGCAGAGAATAAGAGACCTGATGGTGTCTCTACAGAGCTCATGGGGCCACAGGGGGTTACAGGTCATGGAAAAGCCAGTGACAGGCCACTGACCCAGGTCAGGGACGGCTCCCAGGAGGACACAACGTCTCAGCTCCCAAAGGCCTAAAGTGGCAGGTACAGGCAGAGAAGGGAATTTAGGGTGGGGAGTGGCAGAGTGGGATGAGGGGGTGGAACAGGAGGTACAGGAGAGGGTGATGGAGAATTTAGGTGTGTTTCTGCCTTTGTCTAAGTGGTTCTCCCCTCCTGTTGTCGAGCAGGTACACGGTAATGGTGACGTAACAATTCTGTACATAGAATTTCACTCTTGAAGTGTTTCTGAATGAGAACCAGCACAGCAATCACGGCACTCATTTGTGGATTGTGAATTAGGAATCAAGACTTGGCTTAAGCATGTCTTAGTCCACTCAGGCTGCTATAACAAAATACCACAGACTGGGTGGCTTAAAAACAACAGAAACACATTTTCCCCAGTTCTGAGGGCTGGAAGTCTGAGAACTTAGGGTGCCAGCATGGTGGGTTGAGGGCCCACTTCCAGGTACAGACTTCTCATTGTGTCTTCACATGGTGGAAGGGGCAAAGGAACTCTCAAGGGCCTCTTGTATAAGGGCACTAACTACATACATGAGGACTCTTCCTCATGACCTAATCACCTCCCAGAGGCTCATCTCCTAATGCTATCACCTTGGGGCTTAGGTTTCAACATATGAATTTTGGGAGGGCACCCTCAGGCCATAGCAAGCATCATATCTGCTTTGAAATGTTCCTGACCATGTGTGGCCTGTCCATCCAAAAGCTATACCCAGCCTCCTTCTCCTTTGCTGCCTCCCAATATAGGGGCTGAAAAGCCAGATACTCACTTTTCTAGCTTCCCTTGTAGCTTAGAGTGGCCATGTAACCCAGATCTGGGCTGTGAACCTTAAGCAGAGGGGCTTCTGGGAAAGCAAAATTTCTCTTGATTAAAAAGAAAAAAAAAAAAGAGCACATGAGCTGGTTCAGCCCTTTGGCCTTTTCCTCTTTTTCCTGCCTTGAATACAGAATGGCTAGAGAGGCAGCAGCCATCTTGTGACATGAAGGACAAGCCAAAGAAATTTCAGAAAAGGCCCCCAAATCTTTGAAACTCTTAAGTACCCCTGTAACTTCTCACCTCTGGACTTCTGAGTATGTAGACAGAAACAAAAACAAAAACAATTTGTTTAAACCACCTTAGTTGATTTGCGGCCCAAACCAATCCTGTTACACAATGCTAGGCAGAATCTAATAGTCCTTCCTCTGAGTTTCTGTTTCACATGTTGCACAGTCTTCTATTCTGTTAACACCGACTATTATCTTTGGTTTGTCTGTCTGACTTTCCCAATACTGTGAGCTCCTTGGGGTCAGAGACTATCTTACCGTTTTGGTGACCCCAAAACTACTACAGTGTGTGGCACATAACAGCCACCTAGTAACACTTTGTTAGATGAGTGAAGGACTGAATGAATAATGTGGTCATGTGGAGGATGGTGTAGGGAAGGAGACAGTAGTGGCCGGGAGACCAGGGAAGAGGTTGTAGTGGTAAGAATCCAGGCGAGAGGTGATGAGAGCGTGAGCTAAAGCAGGACCACGCAGATGAGAGAAAGGATGGATTCAGGGGTTATTTAGGAGATAGAGGGTAAGGGCTTGGGGATGAGAGGGAGGGAGAAGAAATGCTCAAGAATGGATAAGAGCCTCTCAATACGTGGTGGTTTGGGCGTCCACTGGTTCTGTGATCTTGGGTTAGTTACTCAGACATGTCGGCACCTTTGTCATCTGCAAAACGCGGATAACAGTAACACACTCTTCTTAGGTTTGTTGTGGGAGGTCAATGACTTGGCACCTATAAGTTCCTTATAACAGGGCCTGGCACGTTGTAGGTGTTCCCAGGTTGTTACTGTCACCATCATTGTCGATATTGGGGCAGGAGAGCAAGAAACTAAGGAGGCTATTGAGAGAGGTGGAAGTGAGAATGAACAGGAGCGGGGTTCAGGAGGAATGAGGAGGAAGGGCCAGGTAGCTAGCAGAGTGACTTTAGGATGTTAAACACCTCAGTCTTATCCCCTGGAAAGAAAGGCTTTATTTAAAGTGGGACTGAACGTCATTTAATGATCTCAAGAGGAATGAGATGAGGTACAGGCTGCTTTTATTCAGGACTTGTGTCAACTGGTTATGCTGCTTTGATTATTGTTTTAAACATGTCCCAGGGCGCTTAGGGTAAGAAATGAAGAGTCGAAGATACTCATTTTTAATGTAAGCTATTCTGGGGCACAGTAGGAGTCTCTAGAGGGTTGGGCCTAACAGATTTTCTGAAACAATTACTGCAACCCAACAGCAATAACAACATAAGAGGCACCATGTGAGGGCTGTTAGCCTCGAGGCAGTGGAAGATCCTGCATGATGAGGCAGGATGAGATGGTAGGGCACAAACCACACTCAGCTGCTGCAACAGGGCCATTTATAAGGTTACACGGGAACAAAGCAGACAAAGGCTCTGCTTACTTAATGCCTGTGGGTGTCAAGTGTTTTACACGTTGTTTTATTCCCCTGGTTTCCCTGCAAGAGTGGGATATTATTATGTCCATTTTAAGGATGAGAAAACTGAGGACTGAAGAGATTAAGTAACATTTCCAAGATCGACCAACCAGGAAGAGGTAGAACCAGGATTCAAACCAGGTCTGGTCGCCAAGATTTTGCTATTTCCTTTTCAATGTGTTGCAGCTCATGATACTGCCGCTCAGGAAATTTTATTGGAGAAGTTTTTGCCTCTGTACTACAGGAGGTGCTTTTCAACTCATACTCATTCTGGAAATGGCAGAGTATAAAACCTTTCTCATGCCTAAATCATGGGCTGAAGGGGGAAGAACCAGGGAGACAGCGCTAACAGAGAGAAAAAACCTCACACTGCATGTGGTGGTTAATTTTATGTGTTGACTGAGCCACAGGTGCACATATCTTTGATCAAACATTATTCTGAGTGTTTCTGTGAGGGTATTTTTGGATGAGATTAACATTTGAATTGGTAGATTGAGTAAAGCAGACTGTCCTTCCTAATGGGTGGGCTTCATCCAATCAGTTGAAGGCCTGACTAGAACAAAAAGGCTGACCTCTCCCAAGTAATAGAGAATTCCTCCTGCCTGACTGCCTTTGAGCTAGCACATCGGTTTTTCCTGCCTTCACACTTGAACTGAAGCATCAGCTCTTCCTGAATCCTGCTGGCCTTCAGACTGGAGCTACGCCATCAGTATTCCTGGGCCTCCAGCTTGCTGACTCACCCTTGTCAGCCTATCACATGGGCCAACTTCTTATGATGAATCTCTCTGTGTATCTGAGTGTGTGAACACACTCAGACACACACACACACACACACCCCCTCCAGATTCTCTTTCTCTGGAGAGCCCTGAATGAATACACTGTGCAGTGCTGTGCACATATATGCCAACAAGTGGTGGTGAAGCAAGAAAGTAGCTTTCCCTGCAAAATGCAGTAGAGACTGTATTTACAGTTATATATAGACTTGGAGCAAATATTACTTATTCCTTGCATTTCGTATTAAGGACTCTGATTCCAGGAAAGGACAGGTCATGGTATCATGGCACTGATGAGCACTGGATGGGAGAGTAGACAGTTCTCTTACTCAGACCCCAGGGGTACCATCACCAGACTTCCTTCTCAGCCTCTGTGAATGCTCTGATGATCACAGTGTCCACTGACCAGTCTGGAAGCTCTGCCTTCCCCCAGACACAGACGTGAAGAGGGAAAGGAGGAAGTCATGTGTCACACAGAACAGTATCTGCATAAAATGCAAAACCAAAGAAAAGGAAGACATTTACTTTAGCCATACCTGGCTAGAGCTGTTCATCAGTTCCTAGCAAGGAGAGACTGGAAGTTAGTATCAGAGTCCACCCCTCTGTAGATTATCTATCTTTTGTTGTGTATAATTCTGATTAACTTTAATGATAGTAATAATAATGGTGAACATTTATTGAATGATCGCTGCATTCCAGCTGCTGTGCTAAGTACTCTAAGTATATCATCTCATTTAACTTTCACACTGAGTGAAGTAGATTCTCGTATTACCTTATTGTACAGAAGAGAAAAGGGAGACTCAGAGAGACTCATTGACTTGCCCAAGATCACACAGCTATTGAGTGGCCCAATCAAGGCTTCACACAGGCAGTATGATGTACAGCCTATGTTCTTAGCTCCATTCCCTGGGGCGAAGGTGGTTCTTTTGGCTGGCTTCATACAGTTCAAGATACCCTTCGAGTTCCTGAATGGGGTGGTCCCTACTTGGCAACTGCAGTCAAGGTTTTGGTGTCCAGACTGGGCTGATGAGGTGCACAGCTTGCCTATTAAATGCTGCCCGAGTCAAGCTGTGCAGGACTGGATATGCCATCTTTTTAGGTGACAGCTCTCACCAACAGTGACATTTGCTGCTTCTGGGGATGTCAGCATTGTAGTTAGATCACTTCCCAGTAACCAGGAATTGGTTCCAAATCCTTTTGTCCCTCAAGCTGTGTGGCCATAGGTATCTGTCAAGCAGGGATTCATGGGATCATTGTGAGGACTAAAGGATAAAACTGGGTCAAGCATATAACACAGTGCCTGGCACTTAGAAGGGACTCAAGGAACGTTTGTCTCCTAAAGGAAGAGTTATAACTTCTTGGTCCTGCATCCTTAATCCATCATTACCTAAAACTTGGAGGCATCTTGGGGTTTTTTCAATACACATGAATAGAACCCTTCAGATCAATCTAACAGATGTTTGTTGAGTGCAAATATGATGGGCTCTGATTCCCAAGTGTCCCTGGCTCCTGGGGTGGGTCTGCAGACTGGGTCCTTACCTTGTTACAGATCTGTCAGTCCTTGGCTTGGGCTTGCAGGACCGACCGGAAGTTTTGAAGAAGCTGAGACCATGATGGCATCTCCTGCTTCCCCTTTAGGGACTGGAGTACAAGTTCTCTAGCCTCAATGCAGAGAAGCAAGCACAAGCTTGGCTGTACGCCCCATGTCTCCCATCCCAGAGCATGAATTTTGGAGAGCTTCTTCCTACCGCACGGTAAAAAAAAATTTCAGTCCTCTGCACCTTGGAGGTGGCAAGGGTGGCATGTTCTTCAGCAACAGAAAGGAGGCACCTGAATAAAGAAGTTCCTGCAGTCCCCGATTTCCCTTTTTTTTCTCCCCATTTATCTCATAAGACCCCAAAGTACCTGGTGGAGTCTTGACTCCTCCATGGAATGGAGACAGAGGCTAACGCTTGTTCCGAGGGCTGCCTGGGTGACTCCTGTTGTGTCAAAGGTATTTGCTCTTCATCCTGACATCTGCTCAGTCCAGGCGCTGGAGCTAGTTTTGGTAGCCAACTACAGGAATTATTTCCCATCATCCCAAAGCGATCTCATGAGCCTATAATTGCTCTGAACTTGTGTGTGTGTGTCTGATTATAAGTCTGATTTCGCGTCTTAAAGAGCTCCCTATGGACTTTTCTGCCCTTCCTCATGACCACTGGTTCCTCTTTATCCACCAGGGGCTAAAGTCTTTGAGGAAGAGAATCCATTCTGAACACAGCCTGGTCTGAACATGCTCTTCTGGTTGTGCTGGCCTCCCTCGGTGCCCAGAGCTGGGCAGATACACTGTCACAGGAACCAAGGGAGCATCAGGAAAGGGCATCCTCTGGGTTTGTACATGGCTCTGGGCTTGAGACCAAAGCTGAGGGATGGCAGGACTCTTGCAATGTCAAGGCTCTTCTCCCTTAGATGTGAACTGTAAGCCAGGTTAAAAAGGGAGAAACGACTGGAAGATAAGGAAAATTGAGCAAAAGAAAATAGATTTAAGCAGTTAGAGTGACATGTTTTTCAGTAAGATGCCTCCCAGCAGGTTCAGAAACCATAATGGGTTTCTGAGGCAGTGAAAACTCCTCCTCAGAGATGCTGTTAGCAGCAGAAGCAGCAGCCATATCATTTTTACAGGCCTTATCTGTGCACCTGACTCAGTGCTCAAGCCTGCAAAAATGTGACTGAGTCCTTATTGCATCTCTGTGATACTTGCAGTCTCCGCCCACCCCCACCCCCCCGCTTTCACACGAATGGAGATGGAGGCACAGAGTATAAGCCCCTGGCTGGACATCACAAAGGGATGCATGGCAGCACCAGGCTTCAAGTGCAGGTCTCACTCCAAACCCCTAGGTTTTGATTAATAGGTTCCCAAGCAATGTCAGCTTGAGGCGATTTACTGGTGGAATACACCTTGCCTGTTTCACGGGGCTGTTGTCAGGATACAGAAAAGCATTTTGAGGACCTGTGATATTGTACAAGTATAAAGAGGCATTATAATTATTATCATTGGGTCATTTAATTTTTCAACTCTACCAGTGGATTCTTAGTGCACATCTCAAATGCAATCACTAGGGGGCGGCAATAGATAGTGCATACAAGCAAACTTAGTCTCCGAAGGGAAGTGTATTTTTCTTGTAAATGATGCTCAGGGATTTAAAACAGAACAGCAAAGGCCTGTATTAGGCACTGGCTGCCGTTCTCATCCAGGTTTGATCTTGTGCTTTTGTTGAAGTGTTTCCATGAAGGCATCTTAGTTTCTCATGAATACTTTTGAATAGTGGGTGTTGCCCAACAAATGAATGGAAGAGACTAAAGGCTAAGCATTGACTCTCTCACTGTTCTCTGGCTTCTTGCCTTGTTCCTCTGTGATCACTTCTGTTTTCCTTGAGGTTCAGTTTCCCCTTTCTTTTCTCCACTGCATTCCTCTGCAGACCATATTTGTCGGCAGAGCTAGTAAGGCATGTTCCTGATCATTCCCATCCATTTAATTCTGCTCCTGTGGGATGGTCTGTTTGTTTATTGCAGGCAGAACCTTCTCTGGCTACTTCTAGTTCATTGTCATCCTTGTGTTTCTTCCTATGGTGATCTGTTCTCTTCTCTTTCCATTCTTCTGGAATTCTTCATTTCCCTTTTGGAAAGGGAAGAATGTTTGGCCTAGGAGTTCAAGCCCTATGAATACCACTCGCTAGCTAGTTAACCTTGAGACGTAGCAGAATGCCCCTGAGCCTTTGCTTCCAAGTCTACCATTCAGGTACAGCACTATTTACTTTGTAACTCACGTTAATCTTGCTCTTGCCTCTGTTGTTCATGCAGGATTATCCAAATAGTCCATCTTCTCTCCCACTTCAAGTATTTCTGGGAGTCAGTCCCCAGTACGCATGAAGAAGTCTCCACCTGTGGTGTCTGCTCTGTTCTGCCAGGTGGAGATTCTTCCCTAGAACCAGAGTCCCTACCTGGGACCCTGTTGCCAAAAAGAAGAGGCTTACCTTGTGTTACCACCTGCTAGAAGGAGCCCAGAGTAGTGCTGCTTGAACTTCCAAGTGTCACAGAGTTCACCATCGTGTCAGTTGCCTCTCTCACCTTCAGGACTGGCCGGAGGGGGATTCACAGAATAGCCTCTCTCCCCACCCCCATCCCATTCATCTTGTGAACGTCTACTCTCCTTTAACAACCATGGGCCAATCAGTGGTGATCCACTCCCCTCTCTTAAGACGAGTCCTACATCCTTCTGAAAATGGGCTATTTGCCAGGCCTGACCTAATATTTTTGAACCTATCAGGGGACATATCCCGAATTCTTTCCAAGAGACTTCCCATGCACGTCAACTACCGCAAGGTCTGTCCCTATTGCTCCTGACCCACAGTGGTGGACATGGAAGCTCTGGCTGAAGATGTGATCTCTGTTTTGACTGAAAAGAACTGCCACTGGGACCGTAACTATCCTCTTGCCTAGTTCTTCCTGGTCTTCTTCCTTCTTCCACATTTCCCTTGATCTCTGTCTTTCATTCTAAATACCACTGTAATGTGTTAAAAACTGAAAGGGAGGGCTTCCCTGGTGGCGCAGTGGTTGAGAATCTGCCTGCCAATGCAGGGGACACAGGTTCGAGCCCTGGTCTGGGAAGATCCCACATGGCGCGGAGCAACCAGGCCCGCGAGCCCCAACTACTGAGCCTGCGCGTCTGGAGTCTGTGCTCCGCAACAAGAGAGGCCGCGACAGTGAGAGGCCCGCGCAACGCGATGAAGAGTGGCCCCCGCTTGCCACAACTAGGGAAAGCCCTCGCACAGAAACGAAGACCCAACATAGCCATAAATTAATTAATTAATTAATTTTAAAAAATTATTTAAAAAAAACCCCAAAAACTGAAAGGGCCACGTCAAAAGGACACTGAATTTGCTTGAAGGGGCTCCCCTAACCAGATTTGGGGCAACTTGAACATCAAAATTAATAATGATAGTAATAATGGCAGTAATGGATAATAACACATTGCATTAAAAAAAGAATCTCCCAGTCTACATTTATACTGAATAAAAGAGGGAAGGGAGAAGAAGAAGCCCTTCTTTGTAGAAGAATGTCAATACATATGGAGGAATGATACAATTACAAAACCATGGTTTTTCAACCACCACAGTAATAACTAATTCAGGTATGAATTTTTTAATGGATGCTAAAACCACTGGGTGAAATGTTGATGGGGTAGGGGATATGCACACAGTCTCCAAATTTCATCCCCTGGGTGACTTATTAATTACTATGGGGAAAAGGTACTTTATGAAGGAGAAATCTGGCAGATACCACCTTAACTAAGTGATCAAAACTAACATCACCAATAATGGATAAATAGACATAATGGCCTCTGGTGTGACACCTGAGGACACAACACCGCCTGTGTGGGATTCTTGCCAAAAATATCGAGCGTGAATCTAATCAAGAAGAAACTATCAAACATATCCAAATTTGGGGACATTTTACAAAAGTACTGGCCTGGATTCTTCAAAAATTCAATGTCATAAAAGATGAAATGTCTGGAAACTATCCCAGATTAAAGGAGAGTAACAAGAAGACATTTCAACTAAAGGCAGTGTGTGATCCTTGACTGTATCCTGGATATTGGGAAAAATTAACCTCTAAAGGACAGCTTTAGGACAACTGAGGAAATTTGATTATGGATGGTAATAGTATTACATCAATGTTAGAAATCATAATTTGTGTAAAAAAGAAAAAAATGAAATTAGAAATAAAATGAAAGAAAATATCATTCATTATTTATGCACGTGAGTCTTTGTGTTTTTCTAAAATCCTGCCAATTTTATGGGCTGGTAAATATTCCCATGATCCTTACTTGCTCCTTTTGTGATCTTCTCTTTCCATTTTCTGTTATTTCTCAGTGAGAGGGCTCTCACAAAGAAGAGGGAAAATAATCAGGAAATGGCAGTTTGAAGGGCACCATTATTAGCGGGTATTTCCTTTTGGGACAACTGTGGGAGAGCCACAGCTCTTCACAAATGGGGCCATTTCTGTTTTTATTGGACAACGTGTTGGTTTGGGGTAAGACATTTTTACTTCCTTTGGGTTCTAAAAGTTTGCTTGTTTGAAATATACAGTATTTCTTTTCCTTGCTCGTTCTAGCTCAATACCCAGGGAAGAAGACGAACCAGCGAGGCGCCATAAATGGGTCATCTGGATCATGGAGCTCCTTGGACTACACCAGGGGCAGTGAAGCCTGCAGTTCTTGCCAAGAGGAAAAACATTGGTGCCATTTGAAAATTATTATCATTATTATTTTGCTACTATTACTGTTGTTTTTTGAGTTACAAAAGTAAAATCAAAACAAAACAAAACAAACAAGGGCTTCCCTGGTGGCGCAGTGGTTGAGAGTCCGCCTGCCAATGCAGGGGACACGGGTTTGTGCCCCAGTCCGGGAAGATCCCACATGCCGCGGAGCGCCTGGGCCTGTGAGCCATGGCCGCTGAACCTGCGCGTCCAGAGCCTGTGCTCCGCAGCGGGAGAGGCCACAACAGTGAGAGGCCTGTGTACCGCAAACAAAAAACAAAAAAACAAAAACAAAACTAAAACAAAACAAACAAAAAAACCTGACGGAGCATAAGGTTGACTTCATAAAGAATAGCATTGGAAAGAATGAATAAATTATGTAAGGGCAGTATTTCCTCCCAAATACAAACCTTTTCTTGTCTTTGGAGAAGTTTTTTTGGTTTTGGTTTTTGAGTTAGGAGATAAGTTGAATTTGATGTCAGGAGTATTTCAGAGAAAGGCTCACACCATCAGAACCAAGCCCCAGCTCGGAGGAATGTTGATGGAAACCCCAGTTAAGTCTGGATGACCCCGGAGCACGGGTGACCTGTGTTTCCTTGCCCGTGGTGTTGCCCAAGGACCCACAGAGGTAGAGAAGGCACATGGGGCCAGGGGACAGCCACGGGGCCCTGAGGGCAGCCTCGTGGAGTCCTGGCACCTCGTCTTAGTGCAAAGAGAATACCCAACCATCCTGGGCCCCTGGAAGGGCAGGAGGGGCTGAGAGAGGCCCAGAGTGGGGCTGGGGAAGACACGTACATGGACACTTATTTAAATTTGACAAGAATGTGTTTGCTACCATCAGCAGAACAGGGGCTCAGATACAGAAATTAAATTGGTTTGTATAAAATTAATGTTATACCTTGACAGTCTGAATCAGAGGCTCTGAAATTTGCTTGGCTATACCTATTGACATTTTGTTGGGTTTAACTGGGGCCTGAACAAACTGCTGTTACCGAAAGCAGACGGTATCTAAACTTGCCTTGCTTGTTTTATTTCGGATTAAAAGCTTCCCAGCACTTTGAGGCCAGGCCCTTTATAGCTTCCTTCTCCTTCCTGGTCCATCTGGGATTCCTGACGCAGAAGGGCTCGCGATGGATTGCGGTGGATCTTCCTCCACCTTCCGGGGGCTCCCTCCCCAACCTCAGTCCACACCGGGCGCCTGCCCGAGAATGCGCAGTTCCTCAGCAGCAGGAGGTTCTCTTCCACCCCAGGCGGCGGGAGCTCTTGCTGCAGTGTTTCCTTCAGCCAATCAGGTTACTTCCCCGGCTGGCGGGAGGGTCAGCCTGCAAAGCAGATGGTGGAGCGCGCAGCGGGGAGAGCCACCGCCAGCTGCCCCGTGCTCTCCTGCGTGCCTTGTGCTCGCTCTACACTAGGAAGGGCCGGGCTGGGTGGCCGCCTGACCCGGAAAGCCACCGCTGGGGGCTTTTGGTAGTTGTGAAGGAATCACGCAGGTGAGTGTGACCTTTGGGCGCCCAAGGAAGTTGCGTGGAAATCTGTAGCTTTCGGAGCATCGAGGAAATTGCAATTCTGTTTGTTTTTGAGGCTTTGAGTTTCAAATGTCGAGTAATAAACTGGCCGTTACCCGAGAGACTCACTGTCCTAGGAAACAGAACGCCTCGTTTGGGGAAGAGAAAATGGGGGTGCGTTGGCTCCTACATCCCCAGAAGAGTATTGGCTGATACCCAGTGGCTCGTGGATGGTTTGGGCGGGGAGCTGGCCTTTGGAGGCTGCAGCGTCTGAGGAGTGATTTTTCTAGAACCCTTATTCTGACTCCGACTCGTCAGCACTCTGCGGCCCAGCACTCCAGATGGTGACAGCTGGGTCCTGCAGGGCTGCGCCCACCTTTAATGAAGCCGGCAGCCCTCTCGAGACACAAAACATGGAAGGGTCAGCGCTCAGCCTGACACCTACCCTAGGAAGGGTGCTGGGTGCGGGACGCAAGCCAGAGAGAGGCCAGTTACCTTATCGGGAAAAATGGGACTGTGATAAGGCGGATCAAAGGAGGAAAGCTTGATAGGAAAGGAGATGGAAGATGCAGCTTGTTGTAAAGGACGTTCACATGACAGTGCAGATACAACAGAGCAGGGAGAAAAACAAGTTGACTCAGGAGGAATAAACAGGTTTGTAGGTGATGAGGTCAGATGAGTCACAGTTTACCTCCCGACTTTTTGGCAGCGAGGACAAAAAAATAATAATAATAATGGGCAAGGGACTTTTTAACTATTAAAAGCTAATATTTCATGCCTTCTAGGTACCAGGTACTGTTGAGGCACTAGCCAGGGAATGTTTCGCTTCACCCTCCCAACAGCTCTGTGAGGGCATCCTAACCTTATGTCCATTTTTGCATATGAGAGAACAGAGAAGGAGGTTACATAACTAGGGGGTGGTGGCCCCAGTTACTTTAGGCTGTCTCCCTCCAGAGCCCAACCTAAAACCCTCAGCCTAATGCTGTGCTGCCTCAATATACGGGAAAGGGGATGTATAGTTCTTTTTGGCTTTTTGATATGCATCATCAAGCCAAGAGCTAGAGTGGAATCCCACAATCACCCAATGGGCCAAACCTGATCTCATCCGGTTACTAATATGTTTGTGGACGGAAGTGGAAAGTCTGTCTCAGGGAGCAGGTGCAAAGAGGCATTAGGCATCTTCCCTTCCAGAAGGTCACCTAGAGAGGCAGAGGGGCAGGGAGTCCAGCTTCACATTAGGCTTCCTAAACTCCAGATTCTGCCAGGTCCAGTGATGCGCTCAGAATTGACGACAGCTACATTGAAAATCAGGAGCAAGGGGAAGCAGTTTCCTTTAACTAAAGATCACATCAGTTTATGGCCACATCTGAGGTGCCCCCATCCTCTTGGCCTCCCCTGCCTCCTGGACGCAGCTGCTTACTCGTCTCAGCGGTTGCAGTGTGGGTCAACTTTGGCAAGGCTCTGGTGCGGTTCTGATGCCCAGAGGCTCTGCCTCCTCCCAGCACCTCTGGATGTGAGTGAACATCGTGGCACTTGGTGGGGGCAGAGCTGTTCGATGCAACTCAGAAATGCAAGGGAGTTAAATGGGCCACATCTTGGCCAACAAGACTGGAGATGGGTAAATTCCCTCTCCATTCTTCCCTTTGATGGACAGTCCTGAGGCACATTTTTTTTCTCTTTATAGCTTGACCAGAGATGTCCTGCTGTGGCCAAGCAGCTACACCCATTGTGCAAGGGCTGCATCTCTTTAACACTTGTTGGGAAGCAGTGGACAGCACAGTAAGACATCAACATGCATTTACTTTCCATCCTTTCCTGACTGACCCTCCTTTCCCCTTATTTTCACTGCCCTGGCATTGTATTGCCTGAGTAAAGCTTCAGCCCTTAATCCTTGCCTAAGAAATCTAGGCTAAGAGGAATCTTACGTGGGCTTCAGAGTTCAAAGCGAAGTTCCCTCTGAACTTTTCCTCTAGATCACTGTCCTGTACCATTCAGTTTTAAGGAAAGATGACTGTCCATGGACCAGACTTCCAAGAAGTAGAGCCTGGTGGCTCTGGTGTAGGAGGTGTAGGCTCTGCTCAGAGAGCCTGACCCCCAGTATCTCCATGGTAAGTTTGATTGGGATGGGGCATTCGTAACCAGAGGATTGTGACATCGGCCACCATCTTTCATTTCCTTCCTGCTTACCTGGTCCTGCCTTGTTGGCCCCATCTTCTCTCTTTTGTCTCTCCCTGGTGGGTATACCCTCAGCCTTCAAACCTTATTGTACTGAGATGATCCAGACTCCTCTGACTGAGCCATATGCCTTTCCTTCCTAATAAGCTAAATGATGGCTTGGCCCCCCAAGGAATGAAAATCTGTTGCAGATTAGTGATATTAGAAAGTTACTGCTATGACTTTCCATTCTAATCACTCTGAACAAGCTCCCTTGCTCTGATGTGACTGCCAGATTCTTGTGGGGCTCTTCACAGATGGATTCTAGACAACTGAACATTTTGTTGGCAAACAAATAAGAACTGGAACTTTTTCCCACACTGGACTAAGGAAACGCTAGGAGTCAGAAGTTCTGCTTTCCTATGACAACGCCACCTCCTCTAGCTGGTCGCCTGGTCATCTGTTGGCCCCTGGCTGTGGAGAAGTCTCACTCTGAGAAACCATGTGGTCACTAGAGACACATATTTCAGATCCCTGTGTATTGGCCATCACACAACAATGACATAACCTAAGATTTCATGAGCTAATGAATCTCTAAAAATTCACTTTAAGACTTTGGGGTTTATAAAATGTCCCCCAATTCTTCTGTAGCTATCATAATGAAAACATCAGAGCAAAGCCACACCATAGCAAAGTTGCTGAACTTCCATTCCAAGCTAATGATGAGTGGACGCCTTGGTAATATGACTGTGAAAGAATCTGCTGTATTTGGGGAGAGAAAGGGTAAGGATTAGTTTATGACTTCAGAGTCCTGGGTCAGATTGGAGAGGAGATGGAGGAAGGTCTTCGGGGGTCGGAGAAAGCAACCCAACAGTGCATAACCCACATAACTCTGTCCTTTTCCGCCTCTAAATCTTCAGGTAGACGTTCTGCGGCAGAGAGGTGCATTGTGGAGCTTCTGGAGGCACTGCTCGGAGGCAAGGTCATTTAAACTGGCCCTCCCTGGGCTCTTCAAAGAAGCTCCATTGGGCATACAATGTCTTGGGCCTATGGCCTAAGAAGTAGTAGTTACCTGGGCCTGCTCTGAAAGGAGCTCGTCCGTGGAAAAGCATTAGGGGTGATGAAAGGCAGGGAACTTGGGTAAAGGTAAGGCAGGGAGAGGTCCCAGGATGTCCAAAGAAGAGGCACTGGAGTGTCTGCATGGAAGAGCCATTCAGGTCCAGGAGCCAGAAGTAGGCTGGGCGTTCGGAGACCCCATTGCCCAAACCTTGGGTCTCTTTCTCCATCCACCATCCACTCTGTGTCCCGTTCTCCTCTCTGGCTAGTGAGACCTGCCCCCCTACTGTTGTCTGGTCCCTAGGAGACAGAACAGGTTAGGGGCCTCATAGAAGGGTCCCACATGGAGGCTTCTAGGATCCGCATCACGCCTTTAGAGCCAGGGGTCTGGATGCTTCCCAGAGGGGCTTTCTGCTCTTCTACCTTGGATACTCCGTCTTGCCTCATGGATGAACATCAGAACAGCGCAGGCTCATTTCGCATCAGGCTGTGTGTGTCGCAGGCACAGCGGGGATGAAAACAGTCTGCTGCATTTGGAGTCAAAGACTTTCTGCTGTAGGGCTCTTCTGGGATCAACAGACCTTTAAACAGAGATCTTTCCCCAGCATTTTCTTCGTTGTGTCTTTGGTGCCAGGGTGTCTGACGGATGTTTTGTCTGGGGATGCATTCGGAATTGACTACCGATGATTCAGCCCCGGGGTCTAGTTTCTCTCTCTCTCTCTAGACTCAGCAGGACTGTGAGTTGCTAGGTCACCACAGGCCTTCTGAGTGCAGATATGGCCTCTACTCAGCTCCTTTTGTCTCTTAACTTCCTTCGGTCTGCGTGAACCTTTCAATAGCTGGGTTGGACCATTCGCATGCAGAGGGCTGGGTAAATTCCCATGAAGCAAGTTAATAATATAGCATTTCCATGGTGGCATAGTGCTGCTGTTTCGCTATTGTTTTTAACTTGTTTTATTCATATCTCTTCTTTCCCTACATGGCTTTTTTTTTTTCTTCAGGTTGATCAAGTAGGGGCTCTGTTAGACTGTTGAGGCGCTCAGAGTTGCTGGTTCTTCCTGGAGTTCTGAGGGGTAACTATGGTTCACTGTTGAGAAAGGAAAATACTTTACCCTGGAAACCCAGAACACTGATACACACATAGCCGCTTCTCTTGGATGAGGCACATACTGATTTTATTATTCTGATAACCCAGGCATCTTCTAGAATAGTGGTTTTTAAATTTTTTAAGGAACCGGACCCCTCCTCAAGTGAAAAACCGTATCTCTGATATAACAGATAAAGCAGAAACCATGGCTGTGGAGGTGGGAGAGATGCTTCACCCTGTTGACCTTCACTTCCCTGCTTCCTCTCTTGGAGGATCCCCTCCGTGAAACCCTGGCGCTCTGTGGAACAGTGGAAAACTACTATGCTAGCATGAAGTGTGACCTGATCTATTTTGGTGCTGATTGGCAAGACCACAGTACCGTCATTAGTTTGAAAAGTAAACATTTTTGGATATCAAAGGTACAGGTGCTATGGCTCCTATATAAGGTCATTTGATAGTTAATTCCTGCCTAGAGGAAAATAACAACTTGTGTCTTATAACAGGCACATAGATATGTGCATGGTGGTGGTGCCACGCCCCCAGAAAACACAAAGGTATGAAGAAGGCCACTTGTAGCCTTGTGAGCTGCAAATCTGCTCAGGACTTAAGTAGAAATCCTCCATTGTTTCTTTTTTTAAATTTTTTAATTTTAATTTTTTTAACTACAAGACTTGTAGCCTTGTGAGCTGCAAGTCTGCTCAGGACTTAAGCAGAAGTCCTCCATCATTTCTAATTTTTTAATGTTTTAATTTTTTATTTTTATGGCTGTGTTGGGTCTTTGTTGCTGCACACGGGCTTTCTCTAGTTGTGGTGAGCGGGGGCTACTCTTCGTTGCGGTGCGCAGGCTTCTCATTGCAGTGGCTTCTCTTGTTGTGGAGCACGGGCTCTAGGCATGCGGGCTCTGTAGTTGTGGCTCGCGGGCTCTAGAGCGCAGGCTCAGTAGTTGTGGCGCACGGGCTTAGTTGCTCCGCGGCATGTGGGATCTTCCCAGACCAGGGCTCGAACCTGTGTCCCCTGCATTGACAGGCGGCTTCTTAACCACTGCGCCACCAGGGAAGCCCTCCTCCATCATTTCTGAATCAAGGCTCCTTGACAGTCAAAAAGCCAAAGGGCTTCCTTTGGGGTTACCTTGACCCTCTGTTGGTGCAGTGAAACTGGTCTGTTCTATTTGATTTTAAAGTCACTGCTAACAAACTGATAACTTTTGCTTTAGGGCCTATGTATTTGGATTGACCTCTACTTCGCCAAAAAGTTTTCAATGCTTGTATATTTCTGATCCCTGTTGCCGGAGCATGTCATGGACCATTCACCAGCTCGCTGAGGCTAAATCTTTCTCAACAAACACAGCTAAGGAGATGTGGGGCAGGTGGAAGTATGTGATCTGAGGGGCACTGACTGACAAGGCCTTGTTTGCCATCCTAACCTACCCTGGCCAACTGCTGTTATTACCCCTACAACTTCTGCTTAGCAATAGTGATCATACACTGTGACCACAGAAATTGTTAGTTGCAGCCCACTTTGTCATGTGAGAGGAAAAAGAACAAGGACTTGGAAATAGCTTGTGAGCTTAGTCTGATAAATCACATCCCATTAATTTCCAAATATTTCTGCAAAATCAGAAAGGGGAACCTTGTAAGTTCTATTAGTTCATTACTGAGTGATTCCTAATTGGTTATGCATTTAAAAACACACAGAGAATTCCATTTAATATTGTTGTCTTTATGTGGAGAGAGATTTGTTTTGTTTGACAGAGCATTAGCTGCGACATTTTGGGGTTAGTGCAGACTACTTGGTTCTCCCTGAAAATTCATAGATACGGAATTTAAAATTTTCTTTTAGCTGAGTATTAAAATAATAGGTACTAATTCTCTCTCCAATTTATTGGTCCCATAACACTGAAATAGTACCTGTCAGGACTGAGGGAGCTAGCCTGCTCCTTCCATGGGGTCCCCCCTTCTCCCTGGAGATAAGTGTGAATTCCCTCTCCTTCTTCCACCCTGTGACACTTTCCTAAAGCACTTTGTTCCATGAACTATCTTCCTTGGTTTATAAAAAGGCAGTGGTGCAATGAGGTTCAATATTCAGAATCTGGCATGCATATCTTGTGTTAAGGGGCTGATGAAGTTAAAATAATGAGCTTTGTTTATGTCTGGGATGTTGTTGACTAGCACAGGAAGAACATCAATTTGAATTTTCTTCAATTAATGATGATGAATTTGATGTTCACGTGTTTGGTAAATATCAGTCGATCATCTTCTCTGTGCTCCGATCTGTCTCTTTTACTCTTTCTTTACATGTTCAAGAACTTATCTGTTTAATTGTCTGATGCTAGGGAGATGCTGAGTATAATGACGGACAAGAATACAACAGAATGTCTGAATGAACCTACAGTTCTTAGCCCTTGAACTTATGGAGCAATTCCATCAGCCACCATTCCCTTTTCCCGGTAAGCAAGATTTCAAAAGAGTGACTGTATATGAATTAGAACGATAGTGGGGAAGCTAAGACGATGGGATTCAGAATAAAATTGTCTGGGCTTGACTGCTGACTACCGCTTACTGTTTAGGATGCCCTGGGCAAGATGCTTCACCTCATGGGGCCTCAGTTCTCTCGCTTGCAAAATGGGGTAATGTTACCACCTACTTCCTAGTGTTAGTGTGAGGATTAAATGAGAGAATCTTCTAAAAGTTTGTAGAATAGGACCTGGCATGGAGTAAGTTCTTAGTAAATGTTAGCCATTATTATGGTTATTATAATTGTAATCATTTTTTTTTTATCTCTTTAGCTTTCCTTGGCTATTATGGGAAATACAGTGAAGAGTAATCACTGCCTATGAATAGAAAGTAACCTTTTGACTTACCCGCTCGTTGTCTAAAAGCTTGCTGCCAAAGATGCTCTCTGGGGTGAGGTATATGGTTTTCCCTTCTTGCCCCCACACACAGTAGGTCAGGCGTAGCAGTGAGATGGAGATTGCAGTGGACGTCAGGAGACACAAAGATGGTTGTTACTCCTTCTTGACTATGGAACAACTTTGGCCGAATTCTTCAATCACCTCCAGCTCACCTTTCCCCATGTACAAAACTGAGCTGTTGGAAACCACAGTAGGTGGCAATGAGAGCCTTAAAATACGTTATGTATTGTGGTTTAATATATAGTTTAAAGAATCTCGTGTATAATGTAGTGCAAGAGAGTAAAAGCACACTGGGCTCTTCGGAAGTCTTTTAATGTGGTGAGAACCAAGAGCCGATCGTTCATGGAGCCCCCAGTATGTGCTAGGTTCTGCATATTTATCATCTCATTTATTCTTTATAGCAACTTCATGAGTAAGTTGTATTATTTCCATTTTTCAGTTAAGGAATCTGAGTCTCCAAGAGTTTAAATGACGTGTTCAAGTTCACGGGGTTAGTTAGAAGCAGAGAAGGGCTTCAGAGCCACGCCTGTCTTGAGCATGTCCCCTGTGGTGGTCATCAGTGCTGTTTCCTTCCAGGCCAGATCATTTAATTGCCAATGCAAGATTCTCCTTCTGCAGGGGCCATTGGCTGCTCTGTCAGCCTGTGTCCTTGGGTGACTCTGATGAGCAGAATGCCCTGCAACTTGAGATGGACATGCGGTGAGAGCATGAAATAGCCTTTGTAGTTTTTGGTCATTAAGGTTTTGAGTTTCTTTGTTACTGCAGCATAACCTGGCATATCTTGACTAATACATGCTCCAGTAAGGTGATTAACACTGAGAGCTAAATTATCTGTAATCTTCCTATTTGTCAAGTAGAGGCAGCAGGCTGAATCATCTTGTGTGTATGGGGGGAGAATAATGACTGAATGTTTCTAAGTGCTAATAAGGTAGGTCATGGGTTGAAAAGGATCTTTTATCATTTTTTTCCAGTGTTTTCTTTCTGATCAACTTCTTTTCCCTCTCTTACCTTTTCTTCCTCTACCTTCTACCTCTTTCATTTTTTTTCCTTTGGGTCTCCTTTTAGTCTCTATACAGATCTAATGCCTAGTGCCTAGTAGCACTCAAATGTTTTGTTTTTTATTTTTTGGGTACGCGGTCCTCTCACTGCTGTGGCCTCTCCCGTTGCGGAGCACAGGCTCCGGATGCACAGGCTCAGCGGCCATGGCTCACGGGCCCAGCCGCTCCGCGGCATGTGGGATCTTCCTGGACCGGGGCACGAACCCGTGTCCCCTGCATCGGCAGGCGGACTCTCAACCACTGCGCCACCAGGGAAGCCCTCAAATGTTTTTTAAAGTGGGAGGAAATATTCAGAATCCAGGAGAGCAGTGTTGAATTCCACATTCTCTTCTTTTTGTTGGCAATTTGGTTAAAAAAAATGTTTAAGGAGTTTACCTTTGCCTTTAACTAAACAAAGCAATCATAAGACTCAATTTCTTAGTTTTCACATACCTTCAATGTTCTTTCACCTCCCATTTCTCTTGGTATTGTATCTATGTGGCCTAAGGAGGACTCTTGGCTAGGATGCTTGTGCAAGCAGATTGAATTTATTTCTGGCTGAGCCCATCCCTGTCTGTCACCCAATTATCATCAATAAATATTTAAATATCAGGCCAGCAGCCCCTGAATGGAGCCCTGGGTATCAGGCCTCTGTGAATCCCAGCTGATCATTATTAATTCAATGAATGTAGTTGTAAATTAGCTAAGAACATACAATGGAAGCAAATACATGGACTCTTGTCAATGTGGGCTCACTTCATTGAAAGATGTTTTAAATTTGCTTTTGCCTCATTCCAAGAAGATACGAGATGCAATTTGCCTCAAACTAAATGCTCCCTTAGTGTCTTGTCCAGATGTTAAACAAGAATAAGGCAGGTTGGAAGAGCCATCTCTAAAATGTATTGCTCTGAAGGACTTAGAGGTTTGCAGGGTCACTTTTTGAGCTAATGTGAATTGGCAGGCAAAATACTTTCCACTGAGGTGAATTATGTGCTCAGGGTTACCTAGTTTTTAAATCTGAGTTAGACAGAGAAGTCAGAAGTAGATAAAAATGAAATGACCCATTATCAACTAATCAATGAAAAAGCTGCACTCCTGCAATGTTTCTGGATCAATATACAAGTTACCTTTCAGATAGATGAATTATTCTTGTGTAGTTCAGAGCGGATCAAAGCCTACTTGCAGCCAGATGTCCCAAATGCATTGTGTGTGAAAGCAGAGAAAGAAAGCATTAACCCACCAGGCACAAAAATACGGGTCCTCTCCGTTCAGCAGCTTTCCTGAACAGTGCCCAGTGAGAGTATTCTTGGGAACATCAACCAGACCCAGAGGCACAAGCTGTTGAAGGTTTAGTGGATAGTGTAGATAAGGCTCTGAAGAAACGGCACGTTCATTCCTCGAGGGCAGGAGTATAAACTGGCAAAGACTTTCTAAAAAGCAATTTCACAGTACCTATCAGAATTTAAATTTCTGTGCTCTTTGACCTGGCGATCCAATTCTAAGAATTTATACTAAAATGTAGCTACACGTGTATAAAAAATATTTGTATAAGGATGTTTCTTTGTTGTGATAGTAAACACATAACACGTCTTACAAATATCCATCAAAGAGGGGATAGTTAAGTGAATTGTGATCTATAAATACTGTTGAAAATATCAGCCATTAAGAAAATGAGGTTAAATATATATGTGCTGACATATGACATTGGAGAAGTTATTCAACCTGTCACTGCTTGAGTTTTCTTATTTGTAAAGTGAGTATAATACTTCATAAGTATTAGTTGAGTGACAGACTAAATGAATATATTTGTGTGTGTATGTATATGCATGTGGTACATATGCAATTTTTTTATTTTTGGAGAAACTAAAATTTAGAAAAGTAACTCAGAAATCCAGTAGATAGAGCTAAGTTTAGAATCCTAAGACCCTCATCTAGGAGTGGGAGGTGGGAGATGGGGAGACATATGAGGAAGGATAATAGTCTTTATTGAAAATACACACTATGGGGCTTCCCTGGTGGCGCAGTGGTTGAGAGTCCTCCTGCCGATGCAGGGGACACGGGTTCGTGCCCCGGTCCGGGAAGATCCCACATGCCGCGGAGCGGCTGGGCCCGTGAGCCATGGCTGCTGAGCCTGTGCGTCCGGAGCCTGTGCTCCGCAACAGGAGAGGCCACAACAGTGAGAGGCCCGCGTACTGCAAAAAAAAAAAAAAAAAAAGAAAGAAGATACACACTATGCTAGGCTATCTGCTACATACTTTACATAATCATATCATTTAATTCTTACAATCATCTGAAGTAGGTATTATTATATCCACTTTACAGGTGAGAAAATAAGGCTCAGAGAAACTTACCCAAGGTCGTACAGTTGTGAGTAGCAGAGCTAAGCTTCCAGTGTCAGAGCTGTGCTTCCCACCACCTCCTTCCATGCTGAGACCATATCTTACTCATCACTGGATATTCAGTGTGTAGCATAGAGCCTGACTCCATAATGCTTGTTACATTTAATTAAATATTTGCTTAAAAATTGAGGATACTGACATAGATTTCCCTTTGCTTTATATTGGTTAATAAGTGGGAATAATTATTATGATACTTCTTTGCTATATAAGTTTTTCTATACTTATCTTATCCCACCTTTATCAGTCACCATAGGCTAAGTTATGCTGTGGTAACAAATAACTCGAAAAGTCTCAGTGGACTGCTTTGTTACCCGCATTGCGTGGATTAACTGCCGCTCTGCTCCATGTTGCCTTCGTTTCAGGACCCAGGCTGAAGAAGCAGCTCTTTCCTGGACATTGTGAGTCTCATAGGAGAGGAGATGAGGGATGGAAGAATCACCTAGCCATTAAAGCATCCATTAATGGTCATTAAAGCTTCTGCACAGAAGTAGCACATACCACTTCTACTCACATTTCCTTGGCTAAAGTGAGTCAGATGGACAGACATGAACACAATAGGGTGGGAAGAGTATTATCTCTCCATAGGGATAGTCTCTGTTGGGTGGGCCCATTTAGGTGCTCCTTGTAAGAGGAGCAGCTGATATTTTGAAGAGTAATGCGATATACCCCACTACTCTATTGCAAAATAAATTTTAAGCCCCTTAAAATAGATACTGTGTTTTGTACTTCTGTTTAGCTTATATATGTAGAATGGAACTTTTACTCTTGTAATTCTAGTGCTTTCTTCACTAGATAGTAAACTTAATTTAGCTTTTATGGGAGTCAGTCTTATCCAAACACAGCAGTTCTCAAAATGTGTTGAGGGAACCCTAATAGTCCCGCGAGACACTCTCAGGGGGGTCTGTGAAGACAAAACTATTTTAATAATAATACTAAGTTGTTATCTCCTTTTTATTTTTAACATCTTTATTGGAGTATAATTGCTTTACAATGGTGTGTTAGTTTCTGCTTTATAACAAAGTGAATCAGCTATACATATATCCCCATATATCTCCTCCCTCTTGCATCTCCCTCCCTATCTCCTTTTTTTTTTTTTTTTTTTTGCAGTACGCGGGCCTCTCACTGTTGTGGCCTCTCCCATCGCGGAGCACAGGCTCCGGATGCACAGGCCCAGTGGCCATGGCTCACGGGCCCAGCCGCTCTGCGGCATGTGGGATCTTCCAGGACCTGGGCACGAACCCACGTCCCCTGCATTGGCAGGCGGACCCTCAACCACTGCACCACCAGGGAAGCCCCCCCAACTCCTTTTTTAAACTCTCATTCTCTCATGAGTGTACAGGGGTTTTTTCCAGATGTCATGTAACATGTGACATTGGAACAGATTGAACACAGAAGCAGATATGAGAATCCAGCTATCCAGGCATTAAAGAGATTTGCAAAAATGTATAGTAATACCACTCTCCTCACTAATGTTTTTGTTTTGGAAAACATAGCTGTGTTTGATAAAAATGTTAACATGTATTAGATTTTTTCTTAGTAAGGTTAACAAATAGATATTTAATTTTTTTCAGCCTTAATTTCTAATATAGCAACATATTATATTTATCTTTATAATACATCTAAACAATAGCTCTTTGGGGTACTTAATAATTTTGGTAAGAGTATAAAAGCATTCTGAGAACAATGTGTTTGAGAACTTCCGTCCTAAAATGATATGACAGGCCCCATCTCCATGAGAGTATTAGTGGCAAGATCATTAAACACAGGTAAAGTTTCCTTAGCTATAGTGTGGAGCACGGTGGGTTCTTATAAATACTGTTATTTTTCATAATCATCACCAGTGTTCCATATCTTGTACTTCCTGAAGGAACAAGATGATTAGTTTGTTAAAGAAGATTGGTTGCATGAATTATTTTCAGTCTTGTAGAAGTTCACAGCTTGATGTTGCATTAGTAATGAATAAGAAAAAGGGTGGTACATAACCCTGAAAAGAAAAATGCTGCTTTGTAATAAGAGGCCCTGGTAATTTAACGTTGTCTTGGAACTTTATCATCTTGTCTCCCTAGCTTCAATACGGAATAATTGAAAACAAGCCACATGTTTACACTAATGAATGATAATAATGAAGAACACTGTGTGGAGAGCCGTGTTCAGGCTCTATAGTGTTTTTCACGTGTGAAAGTCTACTTTCACATTTGTGACCAAGCTCAGCCAGTTTTTTCTTTTTTTATCTTCCCCCTGCTTTGCGTTTACACTATGCTAGTACCCTCCTTCCTGAAGAAGTAACTCCCAATAAAAGGACTTTAAATTTATGGGCAGAGTCTTGATCTCTGTTGCAGAATTCTTATCAAATAACTTTGAAAGTTCTGGAAGGACAGTTCTGAAGGGGCATCTGGACATGCACATTTTTGCACATATGCATGCATGTTGGAATTTTTTTTTTTTTTTTTTTTTTGCGGTATGCGGGCCTGTCACTGTTGTGGCCTCTCCCGTTGCGGAGCACAGGCTCGGGACACGCAGGCTCAGTGGCCATGGCTCACAGGCCCAGCCGCTCTGCGGCATGTGGGATCTTCCCGGACCGGGGCACGAACCCGTGTCCCCTGCATCGGCAGGCGGACCCCCAACCACCGCGCCACCAGGGAAGCCCGCATGTTGGAATTTAATGCCAGGAAGAACTTTGTTTCTTCTGAGAAGCCAACAGTGCTGTTTACCCAACAGTGAGAGGTGTATAAAGTGCTGCATTTTATTTTCTGCCTTGGCTTCCAGGAAGCTCAGTCCTCACATGATATTTACTTTGGGTGATTTTTATTCTTTTTCACTGCAAATTACTTCCATTTTGGAAGCAGGCACAAGATGTAATAATAAATGAACAACAACAAGTCAGATGCAGGACAGCCTTTAAACATAGGTAGAAGTGGTAACTACATTTTGAAGGCTTAGCTAGGACAGAAAGTCCTTCTTGAGTACCATGTATCTGCCACTGTTACGTGAAATTCCCTCCATTAGGGTTCCTCCTGTCAGGTAACATATTTGATCTTTAGAAACCTGCTATGTTACAAAGGAAACACGCTCCCAGGAGAGTCATACCTCAGTATTTGGGATGAAACATTGATGAATCAATGAGAGCATGAACTAGAAGAGAATTTAGATATCTTAGCTTTCAGACGTATATTTTTATTAACATACACCTCTCAGCTAGTGGGAAACATTTCCAGAGACATAGAGAGAAATTTTCCCCATGAGGGTTATGAAGAGATTTTTTTCCCCTTCAGGTAGGGTTGCCAGATAAAATGCAAGACATGTGCAATATATGTTTATACCAGAAAATTATTCATTGCCTATCTGAAATTCAAATTTAACCAGGCGTCCTATATTTTTATTTGCTAAATATGGCAACCCTACTCTTAGGGGAACAATATAGAAACCTTTCTACTGGTAATGTTGCTTGTTAATCACCTTGAAAACTGATTCATATACAGACACGTATTTTACTTTTCAGTATATCACAGGGTCAATCCTTGTAAGTGGGTCTGAGAAGATAAACCGATTATGTACAACTTTGTTTCTTTCAAGTTCCTGCTGAGAGGAAAAGCTGTTATGTAAACAGGGAAGTGGCAAAGCATTTCTCTTCTCCTATGGGCCCCAGCACATGTGAGAGAGCACCCAGAGAATTCTTCCAGCCAGGGTACTGCTGCCGCCCATGACGACTCCCTGACAGGGGAAGCTTGGGGACAGAGACAGCACGATGCACGTGAAGGAATGGGGGAAACAAACTTCTAACTAACGAGGCTTTAGACTTCACAGAGGGAGGACACTTGCTATTACACACCCAAGTCAGGTTTAAATTTCCAAAGGTGATACTTTTAGCTGTAACGTTTCTGAGGCTTGGACCAAGTGACTGCTTCATTTTGTGCAGGTGCAGACCTGGATGTAGCTCACAAATGATATTGCCTCTACAAGCCCACCCATTCCCCATCCATCTTTGTCTTGCCCCGCAAAGATGCACTGAGATCTCTCACAAGCCATCCATTATTACCTTGCCAGGAGGATCCTGACCTTAAGACAAACAATTAAAAATAGCAGTAAAAAAAATCCCAAAACCTTCTCTGCTCTTTATGCTGTGAGTGGTTTAGGCTGTTCACTTTGCTTTCATCCTCAGCTTGGTGTGAATTATACGTGCTTTTGTAAACCCAGACTTAAAGCCCAGCATGGCTTCAGATAGCTTCTCACCGCACTCCTTTATGTGGGTTATTTCTCACATAAACTACGGTGATTCTGCTTCCACAGAGAAGGGCAGTGACTTGCTGAAAGTATTGATTAATTGTAGTCTCATTCACTGGTTTGCTCATTTTACAAACATTAAAAAAAATGCATACCTTGTGCCAGGAGCTGTGTGCAAGGCACAGGCGAAACAGATAAATAAAGCACAGTCCATGCCCCCAGGGAGATGACAGGTTAAACAAATATTTGCAATTCAGTGTGGTGAGTCCATAGATGTGCCGCAAAGAGGGGCTGAAGTGCTGTCTGTAGGAGGGGGAGGAGAAAGAAGGAAGAGCGGTTCCGAGGAGATTTACGAGCTGAAGCCTGAGGAATAAATAGGCATATTCTAAGTGCAGAGACGGCAAAATGGGAGCAGCATGGGCAAAAGCCAGGACTTCATGTAGCATATAAAGTGTTATAACTTGTTTGATGAGAGGCCTCCACAGGCTGAAGATGATCCACTGGGATCCAAAAATAAACAGCATAACTTCATACCTGTATTTTTATGTAAAAATTAACTTTGCTAATATTCAGTATATGGTTTATAGTTTGGGCGTATGTAATTTATCACGAAGTATAGTGCTCAGCCGGTTGCATGCTCAAAAATGCTTTACCAAAAGGGGACGCTCACGATCAAATTAATTTGGCTACCACTGCTGGAGTGGTAGAACTAGGAATTCAGTTCTTGCCCACCAACTCCTTCTGCAAACGGCGCCAACAGGAGTCTAGATAATGATGTTTCTTTTGCTCCAGGGTACCTCAAAATACACATAGAATGCTTAGAGTGCTTGTTAAAGAAGGGCAGATTTCCAGGCCTGTCTCAGATCAATAGTCAGCCTCTTTCAGGAATAGAAACAACAACAACCTGTATGTCTAACAAGCTCCACAGGTGATGCTTATTGCCTTAGTCTGTTCAAGCTGCCATAACAAAATACCACAGGCTTTCTGGCTTAAAACAACAGAAATGTATTTTCTCACAGTTCTGGAGTCTGGAAAATCTAAGATCAGGGTTCCATCAGGGTTTAGTTTCCGGTGCAGTCTCTCTTCCTGGCTTGTAGATGGCTACCTTCTCCCTGTGTCCTCCCATGGTGGAGAGAGAGGGCTGGTGTTTCCTCCTCTTCTTTTTTTTGTTATTGAAGTATAGTTGATGTACAATATTATATAAGTTACAGGTGTACAATATAGTGATTCGGTTTTTAAGGGTTATATTCCATTTATAGTTTTGATAAAATATTGGCTATATTCCCCCTATTGTACAATATATCTTTGTAGCTTATTTTATACCTAATAGTTTGTACCTCCCACTCCCCCACTGGTAACCACTAGTTTGTTCTCTATATCTGCGAGTCTGCTTCTTTTTTATTATATTCACTAGTTTGTTGTATTTCTTAGAATCCACATATAAGTGATATCACACAGTATTTGTCTTTCTCCTTCTGACTTATTTTATTTAGAATTATACCCTCCAAGTCCATCCATGTTGCTGCAAGTGGCAAAATTTCAGTCTTTTTTATGGCTGCGTGTGTGTGTGTGTGTGTGTGTGTGTGTGTGTGTGTAATCTTCATCCATTCATCTGTTGATGAATGCTTAGGTTGCTTCCATTTCTAGGCTATTGTAAATAATGCTGCTATGAACATTAGGGTGTGTGTGTATCTTTTTGAATTAGTGTTTTTGGTTTTTTTGAATATATACCCAGGAGTATCAGTTTTATTGGATCAGGGCTCCACCCTTGTGACCTCATTTAACCTTAATCACCCCCTTAAAGGCCTTATCTCCAATACAGGGAGGGTTAGGCTTCAACGTATGAATCTTGGGGTAATGCAGTTCAGTCCATAGCATTCATGTTCACTGAAGTTTGAGGACCACTGCTGTAGTCTAACCAATAAATAGTAAAGCGAGTGATGGTTTCTGAAGTAGGTCCCTTTTTCCTAAGTCTGAACCCAGAGGAAGAGCCAGAGAAATGAGGGGTTTCCAGCTCCCACCTTGCCTTCCAGACTAGCGCTGTTCAACTGAAGTGTAATGGAGCCACTTTACAAATTGCATATGTAACTTAAAATTTTCTAGTAGCCACATTGAAAAAAAAGTAAAAAGAAAGAGGTGAAATTAATTTTAATAATTATTTAGTTTAATCCAATATATCCAAAACATTATCAGTTCAACATAAAATCAATACATATGATTAGAAATAAGATATTTTACAATTTTTTGTACTCAATTTTTGAAATCCTGTATTATTTTATACTTACATCACATCTCAAGTCAAGCTAGCCAGATTTCAAATGCTCAGTGTTCTCATGTGGCTAGTGACTGCTGTACTGGACGGTCAGTGCTAGAGTGTTACAACCTTCAGTTCAGCGCTTTAGGAAGCAGAGCAGACAAGGCGTGCTGTGAACATGCTGTACAAGCAGCATCATTTCTAAAAGAGGCTTTATGATTATGATTAATCCTGAAAAGTTTTTAACATGCCTGTCCTCTAACCAGCAGCTTAAGATGTCAAGTTTGAGCAGAGAACAGAAGCTGACGGCTCATCCTAGCAGTTGAAGAAATTGTCACCATTCAGTGTTCTGTTTACCATGTACGTGAGAAGTCACAAGCTGCCAGAGCTGCGTGATGACTGAGACAGGCTGGCGGGATGATAGTTTGCCCTTAAATGAAAACTGAGCTGCATTTGATTTAGCACCCTCAGCTGTCACTTCTCACCTCCACTGAACCTTTCCCAAGACCACAATAAATGTCACTTTAAAGGTTCGGGACTGGATTTCAACTGTGAAGAGTGTATTAGTCCTAAAATGGGCTCTTTCAAACAAAGCAGCATCTGCAGTCGGGGCTGGGGCTGGGGAGAGCATATGCAGAATGTTCCCTGAATTTTATATGATGAAGAAAGCATTAGGCTTAACCATGAGGTTAACTTTATCCATATCCCACAAGACCAAGTTGGGGATCCTGCAGGGCTATTGGCATGTTATTGGTGCTGAGATGTGTCTTGGGATCCACTGGAGCCCAGATGCTTCTAGTTACTTTGAAGACAACAAATTCTTGTCTTATTGGAGGAACCTGAGGATGTTTGGCTGGAAAAGAGAAGTTTGGTGGGGAGGGCATGAAAGGTCACCCTCATATGTTGGAGGGCTTTCTGGAGGAGGAATTAGACTCATTCTGTATAGTCAAGAAGGGCAGAATTAGAACATATTTTTAGTTCAATACAGAAGTCTTTTTAATGAGATTGTGGAATCATTAGAAGACCCAGACATTAGATTGTGTTTCCCTAAGGACATTTATCAAATGCCTACTTTGGGTCAAGCACTGTCACTCAAAATATTTCAATTAAATTTTCCCAGTGTTCCTGCAAGGTAGGTACTATTACCTCATTCCAAATGTGGCATCCCCCTGCTCTGGGGCCACGATGACAGTAGTCATGGTTCCAGCATTTGCCCTGCATCTGGAACCTGCTGAATGCTCAGCTTTCTGGAGCCGACCTTATGCCCCAGACAGGAAATCAAATGTAACTGTCATTTTCTTTCTGTGCTGGATTGGAAAGGACACAGCTTGTCTGTCCTGTACAGTGGAATTTGAGTTTAACAGATGGGAGAACCACATTAAAACACCCTGTACAAAGTTGCACAAAGATTTCTATTTAAACGAGTACTTCCCATTCTCACCAGTGATAACGTGTGCCATGGCCGCGTCTAAATTCTCTTCTCTATGTGCATTTACAGTTTTTACTAGCCTGTACAACTCGTACATCCATAATCAGTCTCATTTGTTAAGATATATCTTGCAGTACCCATGAAAGAACATGTTACTGACCCTCCCTTCTTAGGTCCCTAAGAAGGGTCCTTCTGCCCAGTGTTGCTCAAACCAATAGAACGAGACTGAGTTCTTCCATTTGGAAGCAAAAGAGTTTTATTCTTTGATCAAAGAACAGAGAGGTGTGAACTCCGGCTGCAGAGCACACGCTCTCCCGTAAAGACTGTGGGTGGGGCTGCTTTCTAGGGATCTCGGCAGTGGGGGAGGAGGCGGAGCTCTTGTGGGATATGGTGCAGCTGCTGCGGCTCCGCCTCCAGATCGCAGCGCCGAGAGCAGCGGCTCTGCACACGGCCCGCCAGCGCCGCCATCTTGAACTGAGCGCTGGTTGCAGTGTTTCTGCGCAGAGCCCTGGAGCTGAGGGGACGGCGCAGCCGTGCTGCACCAGGAACGCGGGTCTGAAGGGCCGGGTGCGAGGCCTCTGGATGCGGCACCCTAAGAACAAGGGAAACTACATGAAGCACAAAGGAAGAGGTTAGACCTTATCTTATCACCTAGATTCTGTCTTGCTTTTCCTTGGAGAACCCAGGGGTCTTTGTCGGTGACAGATATGCTCAGAATGTAATTCTAAAATGGATACTGGTTCTTCTTTTGTTGTGACCACGGAATGTGTGGTGACTTGAGCTACCTCCCATCTCGTGTGGCAGGAAGTGGAGCATGAATATCTGTACATGATGTAAACATATAATAAGATATTAAATGGCTGATGCTATCGCGTACTTACTATGAGACAGGCAGTGTGCTAAGGGCTGAGGGATCTTAACTCATTGCTCCTGCCATCTCTCCCATAACGTAGATACTGTTATGAAAATACCCCCACTTTATAGAAGAGGGAACTGAGGCACAGGGAGGTCACATAACTTGCCCAGGTCGTGCAAGTAGTAAGTGGAAGAGATAGGATTGGACTCGGGCCATCTAACGACCAGAAAGAAGCATAAGGGATGTGTTGTCTCCCGGTGTAGCAGAGCTTAAATGTTCTCCTACTTTCCCAGCAAACAAGCACACTGGTAAGGCCCTGGTGGAGCCCAGCCTTGCACTGTCCTGTATGGTAACCACGTGTGGCTATGAGCCCTTGAAATGAGGCTTGTCCAATTTGACATCTGCTGTAAGGGTAAAATAAGTACTGGATTTTTGAGGACTTACATGATAAAAAGAGTATCTCTGACCGTTTGCTCACACATATGTTCGCTCATTCATTCAATATGTCCTGACACCTGGGAGGCACTGACGGTGGGATGTAGCAGTCAGCCAGACAGGTGTGGCTCCTGTTCTCATGTAGCTCAGTATTCTGGAAGGACTGGTGGTTTGGGGTGGGAACTGGACCCTAAGAAATAATTATGTAAGTACTTAATTACCATCATTATTGTTAAAGAGGGGAAGGCGTTTGCTGTGGAAGGGCACCTTACCCTTGGGGGCCACTCAATAAATTCATTCAGTAGATATTTGTTGAGTGAAAGAATGAATCTAGGGGATTCGAGGAAGCATCCCTGAGGAAATAACTTTGAGATAGAGTTCTGAAGGAGGAGGAAAGAGGTGAAATATTGGGAGCGTCTGCTGTGATCACAGGCCCGCTGGGCAGGTGGCTCTGGCCGGCTCTTGCTTTATATCAGGGACAGTTGTCTCTGGCCAGGTGGCAGTGGCACAGATGAGCCCAGAGTTTTGTGGGGTGGGCAGAGGCGTGGGGAGCTGTGTTCCCTGGCACGGGGAGGCATGGTTGCAGGCACAGGGACATTTCAAGGAGCCGGCAGGAGGGCGGCCCCTGGCCCCCTCCTCCAGCATCACCCAGTGCCCAGCACCCCCTGGCACACGGACTCAGTTTCTTCTTCATGGCGGCTTCGTGTCCTTCCTCTCCTTTCTTCTTTGCCCCCAGCGGTTTGGGTCTGCAGCATTTATTTCCTTTTGTTGCACAATCCATTCCACAGGTTTTTATTTTGTTGTTGTTTCCACCCAGTGTAAATGAGACCTCCAGTAGGGAGAATAACTTAAATCTCTTGTGACCCAGCAGGACAAAACGTTCCCAGTTTCTTCCCCCAGAGCAGTTTTCATTTCTGTGGCAAGTTACCACGGAGTGCTTATTCTTGTCGATAACAGTGTGGCAGTGAGGACGTGAGGAGGGCGCGTGGAGAAGGAGGAGAGCCCTGGACGTGGTGGCTGGGTGCTGGCTGGCTTGAGTCGGCTGCCCGTAGCTCGCCCAGTGTGACAGGGAGCTGGAGCAGGCTGGGCTGGGGGCAGAGGGCAGCTTTGGGCAGCTGGGAGGAATGCTAGGCATCTGACCTTGGGCTTCAGGCTGTGCTAAGCCTCACCCCAGTGTAGCCCCTGGGAGAGCTGATTCTTGGATGGGTCTCCTTCAGTTCTTTGCACACCTGATCCCAGGTTGCCAAGTTACCCAATGAGCCAGAAAACAATAAAACCACCATAAACCCAGCTGGCGGTGATTGTGCTGTGTTCTGAGTCTGCATATCTTGCCTGGATCTTATATTGGGCTTGAACATTAAGAGGGCTATTCCAGGGTGGGTAACAGTGTTGGCAGGGAAATTTGGCAACGTGCCCTGAACATACTGGGCACCCAACAAATACTTGTTAAATCAACAAATAAGAATTGGCTGTAAGGAATACCATTTTTAGTTAATTTGCAACACTTGTGCTACCTGGGCGGAAAGTCAAGCCAGCAATGCATTATAATGTGGTTTGGTAAACATTGTGTAGCTTTGTTCTAGGATTTTCCTAAAAACCCAACTGTGTCTCAGTGGGCTCATTGTCTCTGAAGTCTCTTCCTGCTGTAAGATTCTGTGATTCTTTGAAACATGCTTGGTCAGGGATGGGCTTCCGACCTGGAGGAGGGTTGTATTCAAGGCTTCGCGTCTACCTAGTGGTGACTACTGCTTCTTTACAGCAGAGTTTCAACTTCAGTACTGTTGTCATTTGGAGCTGGATAATGCTTTGTGGCAGGGGGCCATTCTGTGCATTGTAGGATGTTTAGTAGCATCCCTGGCCTCTACTCACCAGATGCCAGTAACACCTCCCTATCCCTCCCAAGTAGTGAGAAGCAAACTTGTTTGCAGACATTGCCCAATGTCCGCTGTAGGGCCAAACTGCCCCTGCCTGAGAACCAGTGCTCTGTAGGAATAAAGTGAGACGGGGTGCAGACTGTTTGAAAAAGCCCATTATGCACAAGCAGTTTTTACTGGAATATATCGCACAGCGTGCAGGTTTGTGGATTTATCTTCCAAGGCATTTAATTTGGCACACATTAAAACTGTGTGCCAAATTAAATGCCTCGCAGGATCCCTTGCAGCACTGTGTGGCTCTGGGGGTGGATAACTGGACACAGACAATGGCTACCCACTGTGTTGTCCTTCTGTCCACACCTCCCTGCTCTATTCCTTGTGTAGAGCAGTGGTTCTAGGCCCTACATATTCACTATAACCACCGGGGGAGCTTTTCCAAAATTAATATGCCTGGCTCCGCTGCTAGGGGTTTGACAGAATTGGTGGACCCTGGGGCCTGGGCATCTGTATTTTTCTAAAGCTTTTCAGGTGATTTAACTCTGCAGCCAGGGCTGGGAGCCCCAGGTGTGGTAAAGACCAGTCTCAGCCAGCCAGACTTTTCTGGGTTGACTATTGATGGAACTGGGGATAATTTTGGGTTGGCCGAAAAGTTCCTTTGGTTTTTAAGTAAATATAAAACACACATTTTTAATTTTCACCAAGAACTTTATTGAACAACGTATTCACTGTTTTGTTCCACTGCCTTCTGCCATTTTTCAGGCAACTTCATAATGCCATCTTCCCAAAACTTTTTATCTTTTTGAGCAAAGAACTGTTCCAGGTGCCTTTTATAGTCTTCCAGGGGATTGAAATTTTTTCCATTAAGAGAATTTTGTAAAGACCAAAATAAATGGAAATCCAAAGGTGCAATGTCTGGTGAATATGGTGGATAAATCAGAACTTCCCAGCCAAACTGTAACAGTTTTTGCCTGGTCATCAAAGAGACACGCGGTCTTGCATTATCCTGACGGAAGATTATGTGTTTTCTGTTGAGTAATTCTGGATGCTTTTCGTTGAGTGCTGCTTTCAGTTGTTCTAATTGGGAGCAGTACTTGTTGGAATTAATTGTTTGGTTTTCCGGAAGGAGCTCATAATAGAGGACTCCCTTCCAGTCCCACTATATATAATATCACCTACTTTGCATGAAGACCGGCCTGTGGTGTGGTTGGTGGTGGTCTATTTCACTTGCCCCACGATCTCTTCCGTTCCACATTATTGTACAGTGTACACTTTTCATCGCCTATCACAATTTGTTTTAAAAATGGAACATTTTCATTACATTTAAGTAGATAATCACATGTGGAAATACGGTCAAGAAGGTTTTTTCGCTTAAGTTATGTGGAACCCAAACATCAAAGCGATTAACATAACCAAGCTCTTACAAATGATTTTCAACGCTTGATTTGGATATTTTGAGTATGTCAGCTATCTCCCGTGTGGTATAACTTTGATTGTTCTTATTAATGTCTTGATTTGATCGCTGTCAACTTCAACTGGTCTACCCGACCGTGGAGCATCATCCAGCGAGAGAAATCCCCAGCGTGAAACTTCGCAAACCACTTTTGACACGTTTGATCAGTCACAGCGCATTCTCCATACAATGCACAAATCTTTTTTTGTGTTTCAGTTGCGTTTTTACATTTCTTGAAATGATGAAGCATAATATGCCAAAAATATTGCTCTTTTTCTTCCATCTTCAATATTAAAATGGCTACACAAAAATTCACCAATTTCACACTCCCTCTTGCGAGACCACTGGAATCACAACTAACTGCTGAACAATCATCAACAGGAAGACACTGGAACTCACCAAAAAAGATACCCCACATCCCAAAACAAAGGAGAAGCCACAATGAGACGGTAAGAGGGGCACAATCACAATAAAATCAAATCCCATAACTGCTGGGTGGGCGACTCACAAACTGGAGAACAGTTATACCACAGAAGTCCACCCACTGGAGTGAAGGTTCTGAGCCCCACGTCGGGCTTCTCAACCTGGGGGCCCGGCAACAGGAGGAAGAATTCCGAGAATCAGACTTTGAAAGCTAGCGGGATTTGATTGCAGGACTTCAACAGGTCTGGGGAAAACAGAGACTCCACTCTTGGAGTGCACACACAAAGTAGTGTGTGCATTGGGACCCAGGGGAAGGAGCAGTGACCCCATAGGAGACTGAACCAGACCTACCTGCTAGTGTTGGAGGGTCTCCTGCAGAGGTGGGGGGCGGCTGTGGCTCACCATGGGGACAAGGATGCTGGCAGCAGAAGTTCTGGGAAGTGCTCCTTGGTGTGAGCCCTCCCAGAGTCTGCCATTAGCCCAACCATAGAGCCTTGTAGCATCCAGTGCTGGGTCACCTCAGGCCAAACAACCAACAACCAGGGAGGGAACTCAGCCCCACCCATCAGCAGACAAGCAGATTAAAGTTTTACTGAGCTCTGCTCACCAGAGCAACACCCAGCTCTACCCACCACCAGTCCCTCCCATCAGGAAGCTTGCACAAGCCTCTTAGATAGCCTCATCCACCAGAGGACAGATAGCAGAAGCAAAAAGAACTACAATCCTGCAGCCTGTAGAATGAAAACCACATTCACAGAAAGATAGACCAAATGAAAAGGGAGAGGACTGTGTACCAGAGAAAGGAACAAGATAAAACCCCAGAAAAACAACTAAATGATGTGGAGATAGGTGATCTTCTAGACAAAGAATTCAGAATAATGATAGTGAAGATGTTTCAGGGCCTTGGAAAAAGAATGGAGGCAAAGATCGAGACCATGCAAGAAACATTTAACAAAGACCTAGAAGAATTAAAGAACAAATAAACAGAGACGAACAATACAATAACTGAAATGAAAAATAGACTAGAAGAAATCAATAGCAGAATAACTGAGGGAGAAGAACAGATAAGTGACCTGAAAGAATGGTGGAAATCACTGCCATGGGACAGAATAAAGAAAAAAGAATGAAAAGAAATGAAGATAGCCTAAGAGACCTCTGGGACAACATTAAACGCACCAACATTTGCATTATTGGGGTCCCAGAAGGAGAAGAGAGAGAGAAAGGACCTGAGAAAATATTTGCAGAGATTATAGTGGAAAACTTCCCTAACATGGGAAAGGAAATAGCCACCCAAGTCCAGGAAGCACAGAGAGTTCCAGGCAGGATAAACCCAAGGAGACACACACTGAGATGCGTGGTAATAAAACTGACAAAAATGAAAGACAAAGAAAAATTATTGAAAGCAACAAGGGAAAAACGACAAATAACATACAAGGGAACTCCCATAAGGTTAACAGCTGATTTCTCAGTAGAAACTCTGCAAACCAGAAGGGAGTGGCATGACATATTTAAAGTGATGAAAGGGAAGAACCTACAACCAAGATTACCTGGCAAGGATCTCATTCAGATTCGACAGAGAAATCAAAAGCTTTACAGATAAGCAAAGCTAAGAGAATTCAGCACCACCAAACCAGCTCTACAACAAATGCTAAAGGAACTTCTTTAAGTGGGAAACACAAGAGAAGAAAAAGACCTACAAAAACAAACCCAAAACAATTCAGAAAATGGTAATAGGACCATACTTATCGATAATTACCTTAAATGTGAATGGATTAAATGCTCCAACCAAAAGACACAGACTGGCTGAATGGATACAAAAACAAGACCCATATATATGCTGTCTACGGGAAATCCACTTCAGACCTAGGAACACATACTGACTGAGAGTGAGGGGATGGAAAAAGATATTCCATGCAAATGGAAATCAAAAGAAAGCTGGAGAAGCAATACTCATATCAGATAAAATAGACTTCAAAATAAAGAATGTTACAAGAGACAAGGACGGACACTACATAATGATCAAGGGATCAATCCAAGAAGAAGATAAAACAATTATAAATGTTTATGCACCCAACATAGGAGCACCCCAATACATAAGGCAAATGCTAACAACCATGAAAGGAGAAAGAACAGTAACACAATAATAGTGAGGGACTTTAACACCCCTCTTACACCAATGGACAGATCATCCAAACAGAAAATAAATAAGGAAACACAAGCTTTAAATGACACAATAGATAAGATAGATCTAAAAGATATTTATAGAACATTCCACCCAAAAGTGGCAGAATGCACTTTCTTCTCAAGTGCACATGGAACATTCTCTAGGATAGATCACATCTTGGGTCAAAAATCAAGCCTCAGAAAATTGAAGAAAGTTGAAATCGTATCAAGCATCTTTTCTGACAAAAACGCTATGAGATTGGAAATCATTTACAGGAAGAAAAACTGTAAAAAACACAAATACATGGAGGCTAAACAGTGCACTACTAAATAACCAAGAGATCACTGTAGAAATCAAAGAAGAAATAAAAAAAATACATAGAAACAAATGACAATGAAAACATGATGACCCACAACCTATGGGATGTAGCAAAAAGCAGTTTTAAGAGGGAAGTTTATAGCTATTCAATCTCACCTCAAGAAACAAGAAAAAACTCAAGTAAACGATCTAACCCTGCACTTAAAACAACTAGAGAAAGAAAAAGAAAACCCAAAGTCAGTAGAAGGAATGAAATCATAAAGATCAGAGCAGAAACAAATGAAATAGAAATGAAGAAAACAGAAGCAAAGATCAATAAAACTAAAAGCTGGTTCTTTGAGAAGATAAACAAAATTGATAAACCCTTAGCCAGACTCACCAAGAAAAAAAGGGAGAGGACACAAATCAATAAAATTAGAAATGAAAAAGGAGAAATCACAACTGATAGTGCAGAAATACAAAGGATTATAAGAGACTACTACAAATTACTATATGCCAGTAAAATGGACAACCACGAAGAAATGGACAAATTCTTGGAAAGGTACAATTTTCAAAGACTGAACCAGGAAGAAGTAGAAAATATAAAGAGACCTATCACAAATAATGAAATTGAAACCGTAATTAAAAATCTTCCAACAAACAAAAGTCCAGGGCCAGATGGCTTCACAGGCAAATTCTATCAAACATTTAGAGAAGAGGTAACACCAGTCCTTCTCAAACTCTTCCAAAAAATTGCAGAGGGAGAAACACTCCCGAATTCATTCTACGAAGCCACCATCACCCTGACACCAAAACCAGAAAAAGCTATTCCAAAAAAAGAAAGTTATAGACCAATATCACTGATGAACATAGATGCAAAAATTCTGAACAGAATACTAGCAAGCAGAATCTAACAGCACATTAAAAGGATCATACACCATAATCAAGTGGGATTTATCCCAGGGATGCAACGATTCTTCAATATATGCAAATCAATCATTGTGATACACCACATTTACAAATTGAAGGATAAAAACCATATGATCATCACAATAGATGCAGATAAAGCTTTTGACAAAATTCAGCACCCATTTAGGATAAAAGAGCTCTCCAGAAAATGGGCATAGAGGGAACCTACCTCAATATAATAAAGGCCATATATGACAAACCCACAGCTATCATCATACTCAATGGTGAAAAACTGAAAGCATTTCCAGTAGGATCAGGAACAAGACAAGGATGTCCACTCTCGCCACTATTATTCAACATAGTTTTGGAAGTCCTAGCCACAGCAATCAGAGAAGAAAAATATATAAAAGGAATCCACATTGGAAAAGAAGAAGTAACACTGTCACTGTTTGCAGATGACATGATACTATACATAGGGAATCCTAAAGATGCCACCAGAAAACTACTAGAACTAATCAATGAATTTGGTAAAGTTGCAGGATACAAAATAATGCACAGAAATTCTTGTATTCCTATACAGTAACAATGAAAAATCAGAAAGAGAAATTAAGGAAACAATCACATTTACCCTTGCAACAAAAAGAATAAAATACCTAGGAATAAACCTACCTAAGGAAGTAAAAGACCTGTACTCAGAAAACTATAAGACACTGATGAGAGAAATCAAAGATGACACAAGCAGATGCAGAGATATACCATGTTCTTGGATTGGAAGGATCAATATTGTGAAAATGACTATACTATCCAAAGCAATCTACAGATTCGATGCAATCCTTATCAGATTACCAATGGCATTTTTTTTGCAGAACTAGAACAAAAAATCTTAAAATTTGTATGGAGACACAAAAGACCCTGAATAGCCCAAGGAATCTTGAGGGGGAAAAACAGAGCTGGAGGAATCAGACTCCCTGACTTCAGACTATACTACAAAGCTACAGTAATCAAGACAATATGGTACTGGCACCGAAACAGAAAGATAGATCAATGCAACAGGATAGAAAGCCCAGACATAAACCCATGTACCTATGGTCAACTAATCTATGACAAAGGGGCAAGGATATACAATGGAGAAAAGACAGTCTCTTCAATAAGTGGTGCTGGGAAAACTGGGCAGCTACATGTAAAAGAATGAAATTAGAACACTCCCTAACACCATACACAAAAATAAACTCAAAATGGATTAAAGGCTTAAATGTAAGACCAGACATTATAAAACCTTTAGAGGAAAACGTAGGAAGAACACTCTTTCACATAAATCACAGCAAGATCTTTTTGACCCATCTCCTAGAGTAATGGAAATAAAAACAAAAAGAAACAAATGGGACCTAATGAAAACTTAAAATCTTTTGCACAGCAAAGGAAACCATAAGCAAGATGAAAAGACAACCATTAGAATGGCAGAAAATATTCGCAAACGAATCAACGGACAAAGGATTAATCTCCAAAATATATAAACAGCTGGTGCAGCTCAATATTAAAAAAACAAACAACCCAATCCAAAAATGGGCAGAAGACGTAAATAGACATTTCTCCAAAGGAGACATACAGATGGCCAAGAGGCATATGAAAAGCTGCTCAACATCACTAATTATTATAGAAATGCACATCAAAACTACAATAAGGTATCACCTCACACCAGTTAGAATGGGCCTCATCAGAAAATCTACAAACAGCAAATGCTGGAGAGGGTGTGGAGAAAAGGGAACCCTCTTGCACTGTTGGTGGGAATGTAAATTGATACAGCCACTATGGAGAACAGTATAGACGTTCCTTAAAAAACTAAAAATAGAATTACCATATGACCCAGCAGTCCCACTACTGGGTATATACCCAGAGAAAACCATAATTCCAAAAGACCCCAGGCACCCCAGTGTTCATTGCAGCACTATTTACCATAGCCAGGTCATGGAAGCAACCTAAATGCCCACTGACAGACGAATGGATAAAGAATATGTGGCACATATATACAATGGAATATTACTCAGCCATAAAAAGGAACGAAATTGGGTCATTTCTAGAGACGTGGATGGACCTAGAGCCTGTCATACAGAGTGAAGTAAGTCAGGAAGAGAAAAACAAATATCATGTATTAACGCATATGTGTGGAATCTAGAAAATGGTACAGATGAACCGGTTTGCAAGGCAGAAATAGAGACACAGATGTAGAGAACAAACGTATGGACACCAAGGGCGGAAAGGCGGGGGTGCGGGGTGGTGGTGGGATGAATTGGGAGATTGGGATTGACACATATACAGTAATATGTATATAATAGATAACTAATAAAAAAAATTCACCAGTTTTGATTTTTTTTAAATGCACGCTATGACAGCTGTCACAATACAATGTAACAAAATTGTTTCAAATGAAGTTAAAGACAACTAAGCACTAGTAGAGCCATCTTACAGAAAAACGCGAGCAAACTTTTTGGCCACCCCAATAATGGCTCTGTGGTGACAAGTAAAGGAGGTAACATTTGCAAAAGGGTCTTACTGTAAGGTACATAATAAGTGCTCAGTAAATGCTCTCTCCTTTTGGGTCTGCCTTCCCTTACCCACTTCCTTTCTTGTGCCCTCTCCCCTCTGGGACCACCAGATCTTGGGGCACTCTCTGTGTGCCTGATGTGGGGTTGCTTCTCTCCACTCACTGTGGAACTGCACTCACTTTAGTCCCCTGTATCTGGAAAGAACCAGTTTCTGCACATTTTTGAGGCCCTTGGGCCACAGCAGGACTCAGAGTGCTCTCTCAAGTGTATTCCTGGAGGTCATTGGAGGGGCCAACAGTGAGCTGCCAGCGGTGGGGACCACGAGAACCCATTCCCTGCCAGGGGTGTGCCTCAATCACTGCCTGCTATGTTTTTAAAAAAAATTTATTATTTTTGGGGGGCTTCCCTGGTGGCGCAGTAGTTGAGAGTCTGCCTGCTAATGCAAGGGACACTGGTTCGAGCCCTGGTCTGGGAGGATCCCACATGCCACGGAGCAACTAGGCCCATGAGCCACAATTACTGAGCCTGCGCGTCTGGAGCCTGTGCTCTGCAACAAGAGAGGCCGCGATAGTGAGAGGCCCGCGCACGGCGATGAAGAGTGGCCCCCGCTCGCCACAACTAGAGAAAGCCCTCGCACAGAAACGAGGGCCCAACACAGCCATACATACATACATACATAAATAAATAAAATTAAAACAAAAAAACCATTCCCTTAAAAAAAACATTATTTTTTTTATAGGGAGGTGGGTGTTTGGGCAGAGCCTATATGTTAGTAAACCTGAGTCGAACAGGTCAACAGAAGGTGGCAGGAAAAGGAGGCGTTTCATTCATTCTTTTGCTCCTTTATCCTTTTATTTTCTTGTTAAAGGGCCCCCTGCAGTCGCAGGCCCCTGGAATTGGAACAGTGCCTTGGTATGTTTAACTCGAGAGTGATGAATACCCCTGGAAAGAATGCTGCTGACCAGCCACAATGTTTAACCAGCGGCAAGGCGCTCCTGCCAACATCTGGTCTGTGCTCGAGCTTTAGCGAATCCCACCATTTTATCAAGCAGCAGTTGGTTGTCACAGATGTATTAGCATGAAGCAGCCTTGTTCATAAGTACAAATGTTACGTGCCCACCAAATTAGTTCCCCAGTTCATTCTCTTCCCTTGGAATGTAGTGCTTATAAAATACATGAGGTGAATGTTCTTCAGTGGTTTGCTGGAAAAAGGTAACCCTAGGCAGGTGATTTGTAACCAGAAACTCTGGGTAGATTCTTTGACCTTACCTGAGAAACCCATTCTAGGCATGTCACTAGACCAGTGGTTCAACCAGGGGTAATTTTGCCCCTGGGGGAGCATATGGCAACGCCTGGAAACATTTTTGGTTGTGACAAGGGGAAGATGCTACTGGTATTTAGCGAGTAGAGGCCAGGGATCCTGCTAACCATTCTACAAAGCACAGGACAGGGTTACCCAACAAAGAAGTATTTAGTCCAAAATGTCAGTAGTATCGAGGTCGAGGAACCATGGTTTAGGCCAACCAGTGTCCAGTGCTGGCTCTGTGCTCTCACTGGCGTGTGAGGTCCAGGTGGCTTTGTCCAACCAAAGCCTGGCTCTCACCTGCTGAAACAGCTCACTTAGGTTGGTCATGGTTAGATCTGGGCACACTGTGGTCAAACGATGATGGTGACACCTACATACATGACTGTTTCATTAATACCTACTCTGTGCCCGTCCGGAGCTGGGCCTCTTATGCACATTATCCCATTGAATTCTCACAACAGTCCCAGCTCATGTAGATGAGCAAGCACATCCTCAGACAAGTGCAGTTGCTTGGCCAGGCCTGCACGGCTAGTAAGCAGAGGATTCAGGGTTTGTACCCAGGTCTCTTCCCTCCAGAGCTGGGGTTGCCTATTCCCAAGAAAATCGAGGGAAAGGGCAGTTGCTAAGCATCTTTCATTCAGCTTTTGGATGGGTTTTGCCCAAGAAATGGTCATCCCCTCCTTTAGGTAACCTGTAGTCAGATTAAGTCTTCGCCTTTGTAACTTTTTAACCTTACCTTGATTCATCTTTAATGACTAGTGATTTTGGCCGGTACTCTTTCGTAAGTAACAGCAACATCACGTCACACAATGAGCAGAGTGACTTGCCTGAATCTCTCAATCTTCACGTTGCCTAAGCAAGGCGTGCTGTAGTGAGCCTCAGGTTCTCTGGTGCCTCCAGATGGTCTCATTGAGCTGGGATGACACTGCTCCTACCTACATCAGCTGTGAGGACATGGAAGCTCAGGGGCCCTCCAGGCTCCCATGTCTGATGTCTGCAAACACTCTTGTCACCCATGCAGCTATTGTAATGCTGAGACTTCTCTGGGTAGCTCTGGAGAGGTCCCACTGGTACCAGAATACATGGGTAGCCAGGCCAAATACTTAATTCCAAGACAAGTTCCGGCAATTAGGCATGTCGCACAGCTTCTTCGGGTCTCGGGTTCTGTATCTGAACACAAGGGGACGTACTTTTTGCACTTTTCTATCTCTATAATTCTATGGCTCAAGACAGAGAGAAATTTGAATTCCAATCTAAAGGTAGAGGGGAAAAGTCCAGAGAGATTGCAGTTTGCCACATCAGAAGGAAGGCGGAAACTTCAGACTAGGCTCCCATGTTTAGACTTCCGCAAGCTTCTATTACCTCTGCAATTTCCCACCTTCATTATTTTTTATCTTTGTTGGTTTACAGAAAACCCTGAAAGTGGATATGGACAAGGGGAAGGAGGCAGACTAATTCTGGGTCCTTCAAAAACACTGTGCCTTAGATCTAACTTCATGTTTGTGCTTCCCGGGGTCTCTCTCTCTTGGAGAAGGCCAGAGGAAGCTTTCTCTAGTTCTTCTGGCTAAATACTCCTGAGTAGATGCCCTCCCCCGCTTCCCCATGTACTTTGGTCTGGGTCCTTGCCACCCCTCCACTCCCCCCATATCCCCTTCAAGAGAATGGAATCTGCCCCTGTTCACAGGTCGGGTCACACCGGAAATTAGGATGGGACCCTGTACTGCCTAAATCCTGCTGACAGACTGGGGGCTACAGCTCACCTGAGGGGGAGGTCCTTAGTAGTAGACTGGCCAGTGAGCGAAGTCAACCGGATTCCCTCTCTGGGAAAAATGTGAGTTAGGAGTCACAGGGGAACAGAGAACACTCAGGCTAAAAGATCCTGTCAGCTAAGAGGCTGAGATGAGCATTAAGGTAACAGTCCTTTTTCAAGGTGAGGAAATTGAAAGATGAAAGATGCTCATTGAGGGTTAAGATTTGCATTCGTGACAGAACCTGGGAAGGTCTGGTTGGGCCACTTGCTGTCCTGATCATCTGCTGTGCTGGCCGTGTCAGGGTGAACAAAACAAGTTAGACAGGCCCCTGCCAGGGCGATGTGTGCTAAGAGGCACAGCTATTAGAAGGGGCTTCAACAGGATTTGTTTTTTGACTTGCTCTTTGCTTGAAAGTCTCTTAGTACAAGTGGGAATTTGGATCAGGAGGACAAGTGCAAGTGTAAAATCCATTCTTTAAAGCCTAGCTTGGAGCAGGCCCTGCCTGTGAAAAAACTGGGATGCCTATGAAATTGGCTTTCTGGTTCCACAAGGCCCTTCTTTCTCTGTTCTTCCATCTATTTCCCCAGCTCCACAGCCACCTTTCTCCTTTACAAAACTTCCCTATATTGTAAGGTAAAAAGTGACTTAACATATTACCAAGTGAAGGGAACTAAACTGAAGAGGCTACACACTGGATGATGCAACACTGTGACAATGTGGAAAAGGCAAAACTATGGAGATAGTGACAAGATCAGTGGTTGCCAAGGGGAGGGGCGCATAGGTGAAGCACAGAGGATTTCTAGGGTAGTGAAAATACTCTGTATGATACTATAATGATGGATACATGTTATACATATGGTCAGACCCATAGAATGTACAACACCAAGAGTGAACCCGAGTGTAAACTATGGACTTTGGATGCTATTGTGTCAGTGTAGGTTCATCAGTTGTAACAAATGTACCACTCTGGTGGGGGATGTTGATATGGGGGGCTATGTACGTGTGGGCAGGGGTATATGGGAGATCTTTGTACATTCCTCTTAATTTTGCTGTGAACCTAAAACTGCTCTAAAAAATAATGTCTTAAAAAAAAAAGCAGAGCCAAAACCAACAAACCAACCAACTAACCAACCAAAATGTCTGTTAATGAGTGTTACTTATACTACTAGTTAATTTTACCTTTGAAGACAAATAGCTTTAAACCAAAGAAAGAATTGTAACTTTTTAGCACAGAGAACTGAGCATCACACTAAAAATAGCATTTATTCAGCATCTCTGTAAACTCTGCAACTGTGGTTGACATCGTTGCTTCCTAACCCATCAGTCAATCTGTACCAACCCCTCCTTCTTGCTGGAAGAGCCCTGATGTTTGTTTGGCTCCTCCTCACATATTCCATGGAGGTGACTCGTACCCCTGTACCAGGAGGAGCATGTTGCTTGGATCTAAGCCAGTCGTGCTGCCTGGATTCCTATTGTCAGCGATTGATTTAGAGACGGAATGCAATGCAGACCTGGCTAGTGAGACATAAGGGGGCTTCCGGAAGAGGTTTTCTCCCTTGATATAGAGCATCTTGGGGGACAGTCTCCTCTCCTGCTGATGGTTGTTGCATGAGGCGGTGCTGCTTGGAGCGTCTTTTGCCATTTTTGCATCCATCAGGGGAGACAGATTGCAGATGGCATAGCAGGACATGGAGAGCATGAGTCCTCAATGACGTAAAAAACTGCTTAACCAGCCTTGGAGCAGCCCCAATTCTGAGCTTCTTATTATAATTCCCTTTTTTTTTATACTTTTACTGAAGTATTCTGTTATTTAGAGCTGAAAGCATCCCAATGAATGCCATGCTAAATTCTTTGTATAGATCATCTCACTTGATCCTCACAACTTTATAATGATGAGAAAATGGTGACTTAGAGATCGTAAATAGCTTTCTACAAATCGCACAATCAGCAAGTGGGGCCTCAAACCAAGATACCTGCCTTCAAAAAGCCTGGTTCTCAACCACTATGGTCAAAAAACTGTCTCTTGCCTCTACCTCCCTCTGGGACCTTAAGTAAATCTCTTAACCTTGCAAGCCTCAGTTTTCTCATCTGTGAAGAAAGAAACTGGATGGCCTCATATGTCCTTCCCAACTCTAAAATTCAAGGAGTAAAATATCACCTTGTTGGACACAGGAGGCCCTCTCTGCTGGCCTCAGAACAAATTCTGGACTGTTCCTAATCCTTCACTTGCTCCAGGGTAAAAATCTCAGGTGGAAGCATTTAGGTCATTTGGACTTAAGTTGGATGCCCTTGTTGCCAGGGGCTGGGAGTCCAAGTCCAGGTGGGGTTCCCCCAGAAGCACCCGCGAACAAGGATTTGAGTGCAAGGGGTTAATTTGGGAGGTGATCCAAGGAAACACTGGAAGGGAGTGGGAAAGTCAGATAGAGAATGAAGTAATAAACGGTGTGTTATCAAGCAAATTACCCCTGTGGGCAACTAGAGCATAACCCTGCTAGGAGAAAGTGTAGACCATGCACCTCAGAGCTATGTCACTGACGGGCAGGGAGGTAGGATGTTTGTCCATCAACCCTAGACAGTCATTAGCTGAGGGCTGCTGGGTAGGAGGTGCAGCGTACCTTTCCTGCTCCTCTTGCATCCTGCATTTGCAAAGTGGGCTTTGGGGGCCAGAGGAAGCCCTCAGGCAACAAGCCACGGGTGCTGGCAATTGGAAGTCTGACGATGCCTAAGCACCTAGCATTTGCTGCCTCTCACCCACATTTACACAAACAGGAGGGAAGTTCGGAAGCTGGGCAGCCACCATGATCAACATCCATCCTGGGGTCCTTGTGAAATCCTGTCAGGTAGGCAGCCACACTGTGTTGGGGTCCCTACAACCCACATAGACCTGGGTCCTCTAGGCACCCCCAGAAACGGAGGCTGGGCGCACTAGCTGGAAATACAGCCAGTTCAGGCTGCGGTGTCTCATGGCTTCCTGTGTGTCGTCTCGTCTCTTGTGGAACCACGAGCTCCTCAAGGGTAGATACCATCTTTGATAACATTTACTTCCCTCTTACCAATTGCATTCTTTACAGTGATAGGCACATAGCAGCCACTAATACGTTTAAAAGTTGAATTCAATGTTTTTGTAAATACCGTTATTAGTAGTCTATATAGGTTGATGGAAAATTAGTCATAACTATTTGTAAGGATCCTGTAAGCACATAGAACATACCTTTTCTATACCAAAACCCCTTCTGCAAGGTCCCTGTTGTGACTGTTAGTTACAGCTACCTTCCAGTGACTTCCATGGGCCAGTGTGCTGGTGTGGGGAAGAGTGGGCCTCTGCAGTCAGCTGCCTGCCTTTGAATCTCCGCTAAGCCTTTTACTCTGTACGTGGCCTTGGGGAAGTTAGGTAATGTTCTGAAACCGTAGTTTACTTATCTACAAAATGGGGGTAAATGGTAGTATCTCCTTACATAGGGTTGTAAAGATGAAATATAAAAAATGGATACAAACATAAATTCATACATACATACCATATATACATATATGTTTTATATATCTCTATAGATAGTGCTGTTTAGCACAGAATCATAAAAGAGCAAACACTCTGGGGTGGCTATTATTGTTATTCCAGAGACAGGTTATTCCATCTTCCTGATGATGGACTTCTTCATTTGGGAACAGCTGTTATTGTCAGCAAGTGCTTCAATATATCAAGCCTGGATCTTTTGTCCTCTAACTTCCATGCAAAGGTTCAGTACTGAAACTAAATTGTTAATTCCACTCTCCCAAAGGAATAATTTTAAACATGTGTTGTCTTCTGAAACTAGAGAAGATAATTCTTTTTCATTTGCATGATTTGCCTTCAGATAAATAAGTTATAAAGCAGTGTTTCCCAAGTGTCTTCTGAAAAATCTGCTCTCTGAGGAAAAAGTCTCTTTCAAGTCACCATGCCCATTCCTACATTAAAGGCTCTGAGAAGTCCTGCAGTAAATCATTCCCCAAACTAATTGAAGCATGGAATCCTTTTGCTATGTGACATTTACTAAAATCTCTGCAATTTCCTACATTAAAGGCTCTGAGAAGTCCTGCAGTAAATCATGCCCCAAACTAATTTGAGCATGGAATCCTTCTGCTATGTGACATTTATTAAAATCTCTGCAATTTCCTGGCACGGATTTTGATTTCTTTGCCCTCTTTTCAGCAAGGATTTTGGTGCCGACCACCAATACTATAGATACTGAAAATAAGTGCCTTATTTTCACAAAAAAAATTTAATTTTTTTTCACTTAAGAACTTCTTTTCCCCCCTCTTCCTTTTGCTCTTTTCGAAAGGACATTTTTCACTGTCTGCAAAACTGGAAAGGCAGAGAGGCAAAAGAGCCTGCTCTCTGCTCTCCCCCTTCCTCTCATCCACTTCCTGTCACCAGTAAAACTACTCCTGTTTCTTGAATACCAGCTGCTCGACCCCAGCAGCAGACTGAGAAAGAGTTCCATATGGAGAAACTTTGCTGGCCTTTTTGTTTGTTTGTGTTTTATTTATTTATTTAACGTCTTTATTGGAGTATAATTGCTTTACAATGGTGTGTTAGTTTCTCCTTTATAACAAATTGAATCAATTATACATACACATATGTTCCCATATCTCTTCCCTCTTGCGTCTCCCTCCCTCCTACCCTCCCTATCCCACCCCTCTAGGTGGTCACAAACCACGTAGCTGATCTCCCTGTGCTATGCGGCTGCTTCCCACTAGCTATCTATTTTACGTTTGGTAGTATATATTAGTCCATGCCACTCTCTCACTTTGTCACAGCTTACCCTTCCCCCTCCCCATATCCTCAAGTCCATTCTCTAGTAGGTCTGCGTCTTTATTCCCGTCTTGCCCCTAGGTTCTTCATGACCTTTTTTTTTTTTCCCTTAGATTCCATATATATGTGTTAGCATATGGTATTTGTTTTTCTCTTTGTGACTTACTTCACTCTGTATGACAGACTCTAGGTCCATCCACCTCACTACAAATAACTCAATTTCTTTTCTTTTTATGGCTGACTAATATTCCATTGTATGCATGTGCCACACCTTCTTTATCCATTCATCTGTTGATGGACACTTAGGTTGCTTCCATGTCTTGGCTATTGTAAATAGAGCTGCAATGAACATTTTGGTACATGACTCTTTTTGAATTTTGGTTTTCTCAGGTATATGCCCAGTAGTGGGATTGCTGGGTCGTAAACATAGGCAGAACACTCTATGACATAAATCACAGCAAGATCCATTTTGACCCACCTCCTAGAGAAATGGAAATAAAAACAAAAATAAACAAGTGGGACCTAATGAAACTTAAAAGCTTTTGCACAGCAAAGCAAACCATAAACAAGATGAAAAGACAACCCTCAGAATGGGAGAAAATTTTTGCAAATGAAAATTTACAAGCAGCTCATGCAGCTCAATATCAAAAAAACAAACAACCCAATCCAAAAATGGGCAGAAGACCTAAATAGACATTTCTCCAAAGAAGATATACAGATTGCCAGCAAACACATGAAAGAATGCTCAACATCATTAATCATTAGAGAAATGCAAATCAAAACTACGATGAGATATCATCTCACACCGGTCAGAATGGCCATCATCAAAAAAATCTAGAAACAATGAATGCTGGAGAGGGTGTGGAGAAAAGGGAACACTCTTGCACTGTTGGTGGGAATGTAATTGATACTGCCTCTATGGAGAACAGAATGGAGGTTCCATATGTATAACTGATTCACTTTGTTATAAAGCAGAAACTAACACACCTTGGTAAAGCAATTATACTCCAATAAAGATGTTAAAAAAAAAAACTAAAAATAGAACTACCATACGACCCAGCAATCCCACTACTGGACATATGTCCTGGCCTTTTTTTTTCCCACTGTCCTTGGCGAGGGGGTTTCTCATTGTAGTGAGTGTGAAAAATTAAAACCTGAAAAGGAGGGCATGTTTTCACCAGAACCTTCTCCTCTTCAACCTCTTCCCAATGTTGCTAAAAAATAGCTCTAAAGAAGAATATCTGCTCTGTAACTGGGCTCCTTACTCAAAGCAGGAGGTTGAGAGAAAGGTCAGCCCCATGATTTGAATGACAATGGCTCTTCCTTATAGTTGCTACCTTGATAGAGGCAGGCCTCACTCCTTTTGCAGGCAAACGGTGTAATTAGGTGTGAGGGGCTGTGCCTTAGAGAAGCTCAGAGCCATAGGATCTCAGCACTGGCTCACCAAGCCCAGACTTTCCATTATACAAACGAAGCAGTTATGGCCCAGAGAGGTTAACTGCTTTGACCCAAGTCACAAAGCAGAGGTGGCTTCTTCCTACTGCTTTAATGATACCTTTTTTTGCTTTCCTTTTTGCTCTTTTCTGTGTGTGGGTTGTGGGGAAGAGAGGGGATGTATGGCTTCAAAAATCTGATTTTTACCTTTCCTCACTTGCAGCCAAGAAATACATTGCTGGGCTTACGATCTTTCTCATTCGTTCAGTAAATATTTATTAAGTGCTCACTGGGTGTCAGGCATTGTGCCAGGACATTCTTCCACTGGGTCTGTTAAACAAACATGATTTATTTCCCTCTGAAGCTGGTGGAATAAGACCCTAGGCCAGTTGCTATATGTACAAAAAAATGCCATTTTATATTTTCTGGTGTCTGGCACCAGGCAGTTTGGACCCAGTCACCAAAGGACCCCATTGGTGTTTCCAGCCCCTTGTGTCCCTTGAACCTTGGCCTTGAAGCTTTACAGAGATGGCCTGCAGAATCCTTGTGTATCTGTCTCCTTGCTGGGTACAGGGACGGTCCTTTTCCTTGAACACTGTGGTAATATGGAACGGTCCGAGGGTGGTGCCCTTGTGCCAGTCCCCCATCTCCACAGTGCCAGGGACCTGGCTAAGCTGATTGGGGGTGTTCCCCAGTCCAGACTCCAGGGGTGAGCAAACTGATGCTGGGAGGAAGGGAAGGGAGTGGAAGATGCGTGCTCTGGTTTATAGGAGGTCATTAACCCTTGGTCAGGTCCCACCCTGAGGTATTAAAACTTAAATTCAACACACATTTACTGAGTGCCTTCTACGTGTCACTCACAGGTCAAAGTGCTTGTACATAGCAGTAAGCAGAACAGGCAAAGGTCTCTGCCCTTGGGGAATGTACATATGACAGTGGAACGTACGTAGGGCAGCTTCCTGTGGATTCACTGATAACTAAGTCCAGAGAGTGAGGCACAGGGCAGGCCCCCAAGGCTGCTCACCAGGGTGGAGAGAGACAATGAGGGTTTCCAAAGAAATACTTTATTCACTTCTCCAATTTTTCTGGGCCCTGACTTTTGCTGTGCTCTCAGTAGAAGCAGGAATGGCCTGTGTCTTTCCTTGTAATTGAGATCTTCGATCTCCCGACCATCTCCCGACCATCTCCCATACTTCTGGGCAGCAGGGGGAGGACCAGCCCACCCACAGCACCTTGCCTTCATCATTCCACCTGCAGAGACGGTGGGGCTCTTTGGTGACTGGTGCTGATATGTCAGACTTGTCTCTAATCAACATGGTGAAGAGACTGCAAGGTTGCTCCTATGACACTCTAGGGCTCAGAGATATCAAAAAACCAGCCTTTCCCTGCCCAGACAAGTCAGAAGACTGAAGAAGAAGCTGTTCCACTAGAGCCAACGTTTCCAAACAATTGTCTTTGGATCAGCAGCCCCAGCATCCACTGTGTGTTAGTTACATAGTGTTGCTTAACGAATTACCCCAAAATTTAGTAGCTTAAAACAACAAACACGTATTATCTCACAGCTTCTGTGGGTCAGGAATCTGGGTGTGGCTTAGTTGGGAGCTTCAGGCTCACAATCTCTCATGAGGTTGCAGTCAGGCTGTCAGTAGAGGCTGTGGACTCATCGGAAGGAGGGGGGAGCCACTTCCAAGCTCACTCGTGTGGTCGTTGTTGGGTGTCTGTCTCTCACCCCATTAGCCTTGTCATACGGCTGTTTCTTAACGTGACCCCTGGCTTCCCCTAGGGCAGGAGATCAAAGAGAGAGTGAGCGATCACTCAAAATGGGAGCCACAGTTTTTATATAGCCTAAACTTGAAATTGATATCACATGGCTTCTGCCGTATTCTGTGTGTTAGAAATGAATCAATAAGTACAGGGTATGACTCCTGGGAGGTGGGGATGATTGCATGCCAGGAAGAAAGGAGGTAGGGGATCTTGGAGGGTCTTCTGAGGTGACTTGATTGGCTCAGGGTTCTTGCCCCCCTCAGCTGTTCAGATGTGGATTCTCGGCCACAGAAAAGGATGCAGCCCGTGGGTAGACAGAGGGTCAAAGAGCACTTCAGAGAGAGGAAATGCGCGTTCACACTAATCCTCCTTATTGGAGACCCCTGTGAGATCTGTCCCTTTGTTAGGAGCCAGTGGGGAGGGGACATGGGGCAGTGCTGATTGTTCAGTTCCCACTAGGTTATGTCCTTTTGCGAATAAGCAGTCCCAGCTTTCATAGCAAAGGGAAAAAAGGATTGCATTTGGAAAGTTGATTTCAATTGGGTAGATAGACCTATCCCAAATTAGAATAAAGTAACTAGCTATGAAAAAGGAGTCAGACAAGTAACGCAAGGTAAGAGCAGGGTGTAATGCAGTAGAGACTGGTGAGGACTAGGGAGAAGTGGAAAGTGAAGACCCCATTAAAGGGGGCAGGTACTATATAGCTTCACTTGTGGCTATATAGGCAGTTGTTGCTACATCTTCACATTTTTAAAGAAAAGCCTGAAATCCAGACTCTTAACTGAAATTTCCCATGTACAGAATGTTGGCAACTAATTTAAAAAATTTAAAAGCACTGGGTTGGCCCATTAAACATGCACACATATGTGGGCAAAGTGCAAGAAATACAGGCAGACAATGCACACTTTTCCTGAGCAACATTTCTCCTTACGGTTTCATCTTGAGGGCCATATCCCAGAAGAACTAGAACAAGGACAGGGAGACATTGGGTATTTATGGTATGTTATGGTACAGAATAGTTGTGAAAAAAATAATATGTTTTTATCCTTACTTATTTGATCACAAAAATAATGATGTTACCTGAGTGCTGACCTCTCAGGAAATGATTAAACTAAGTTTTGATGAGCTTCATATAAAAGAGCAAAGAAATGTTTATATTTTCTCAACTGGCTATTTGAGGGCAAGGGGTCTTCTTCCTATTTTAGAGGAAGGAAATAGTAGATGCCCTGAGGTTTCTGTAGGAACTGACCAGATATGCCAAAGAAATCCGGTTTTGAACTGAGACAAGTACTAATGCTTGAGTTTGCCTCCAGGGAAATCTCTACATGAATAGAAGAGGAATAATTAACTGGTGAAAATGGGAAACAAGAGGCTTCAGGTTAGACATAAGGAAGTACTTAAAGACTAAGAGGACCTAAAGGCATTGGAACAATGGAGAGAAGAAACTCATTATTTTTTAGCCTAGAGTTTCTAAATGGAAGAATTAACAGCTTTCTTGCTGATCTGCTCTGTGAGCAGTCCTACTCGGAAGGGGATGTGCAAAGGAGGCAGCCCCTGGACCCTCTTCATCCTGTGATTTCTTCTGGGGCCCAGCAAACAGAGGCCCCCCAGTTTACTAACCCACCAAATTTACCAGCTGTCCCTTCCCCCAGGAGGTAAACAGGCAATAAAATAAATGAAATTCCTACTCTTCATTACTTGACCCCCATAAATCATCACTCACTCCAGGTGACCACTTATCTCTAAGGCATCACAAAATATTTAAAGTGCTATCTCCTTTATTATGAATGAAATAGAAGAAATGAGCAAAAAACCGAATGATGATGTGTCTTAGTGCAAGGACAATTCTGCCAGCAGTAACTGTTAAATTTCAGAAAACAGGAGACTCTGTGTGTGTATGTGTGTGTGTGTGTGCTTGTGTGTGTCAGGGGAGTGAGGATTCTTAGGGCTTTCTCAGTTTCTTCCATTCTGTTCCAAACCTTTCCTAGGATTAGATTCACTTTGAACTTTAGGTCCTCACAGAGCGACAGATAGATAGATAGAAGCATATGGGATGTTACTTTCCATTCTTGGTTACTTATAAAGTCTATCTTGAACTAAAAGCTTATTGTGCCAAAATAGGGGGCTTTTGCATCTTGCTGGTGAGCAGACGAGTGCTATCCTGTCACCATGACAACAAGTATTTGCATTAAAGAGGCTCCTCAGACCACATTACAGTCCCATGGCCCAGAGGGACCCCTTTGAAGGCCTTGTAATCTTTTCCCTAAGTGTGATTAACATCTTCTGAACATAATCATGAACCATGTTCTGTAACAGATAATTACCTACTGCAGTTAGCATCTTCTGTCCCTGAGAGCTCTGTGAAATTCATAGAGTGCAAGACTTACTCTACTGTTACTTTACCTAACCAACTAAAGTAAAGTAATCTGACTTCTTAAAATCTGGGGAAGTTTGCATTTTACACAAATATATTGTGTTGACCCTGGCATCATGTGTATCTGTCACATGCTCTGGGATGTTCTTCACCCCGTTTTTGAATACCTCCTGCAGGCATTTTCTGCAATGCCAAGGGCTCCCTTATCCTGTCTGTGTCTCCTGTTTTTCCCATGACGTGTGCACACTTCTAGTCCCAATTTGTGCTTCAGATTTATTGCAGTCACTTGCCTGGATATACGGGGACTTTTAAAACTTTCTCTTCATAGAAGTTTCCCCTGTAGATTTCTGTTTATCACCTAACATCGTTTCTTGAGACTCCCAAGGCTCGTGCCATGACCCAGGGGAGTCCTGCTTCTCTCTTGGCTCTACTTTACCCAGGAAAGTCTCTCTTGCATAGGTGGAAGCCTCCTCTTCCAGGTTCCCTAACCCCATTTTATCTTTAGGGGTACACTCAAAACTTAAGGGAAGCTAGATGAAACGGATGTTGAAAAGAGTGTTTGAGAGAAAAAGGAAAGAAAAAAGAAAACTCCAAACCCCAAGCTACCATAGAGATTGACCTTTACTGATATCTTTCCAAGTCTTTGCACTATATTACACTGTTGTTATGCAAATAGGGTGTGGAATCATTATGATGATAAAGAGCACTTCGGTGTTTTAAATGTTACCTTGCTGGAGTACCAGGATTCTAAAGGTGAAACAATAACCTTTAATATCCTGCCATCTCTCGCAGGGTAGGGGTGGGGCATAAAGAAGACTGATCACACACCACGTCTACTCCCTGCCCTGCTAGTCTTTCTTTGCTAATAAAATTGACTAAAAGGATCTTCCAGTGCTGTTTGGCTGCCATATTTTCTGAACTCCAAATCAGGAACCATGGCAAAGCCATCGTACTATGTTGGTGGTAGAATCAATGTCTCCCAAAGGCATGAGACTGAGGGAAGTAGTCAGAGCTTCACTCTGGAAGGGAAAAAGGCCCGGAGAGGATGCAAAAGGTCAGCCTGCTGGATGCAAGGTGTGGGCTGTCCCATATTGAGTACATATATGTGCAATGTATCTCTATATGTGTATGAAATATATGTACACTTTATATATATATATACACACACACACACACATATATAGAGAGAGAGAGATAATTTTTAAAAATGATCCACTCAGGTCTTTAAAAGAGCAGCTGGCTAGGCCATCTCTATCTCCAAGGGGTTCAGAACAAGCCTTCTCAAAATGTGTCACTTTGACATGTGGATTATTTTGAGCTGAAGACAGTCAAGGCCCAAGAGCCTCAGGAAGAGCTTTCTACCTCCCCCTTAACTACATAAAAGAATTTAGGTAACAGAGAGCTATTACCAGAGGTAAGTTTCCATCTGAATGACCTATCCCCATGGCAGGGCAAGCATCTAATGACTATACTTCTGCTCTACTTACTGTCCTGTGAATTGTCCTCCTCCCCATGGAAGCCCCAGGCCCCTGTGCCGTTCTTTAGCTCAGGATGGCATATGAGCCTCAACCGCCCATCTTGCCGTTGTGCCTCATATTTTTATGGCATCCCTGTGCGTACAAAATTCAATTGGCTTTTCTCCTGTTAATCTGTCTCATGTCAATTTGATCATTAGAACAGCCGAAGAACCTAGAAGGGTAGAAGGAAAAGTTTTCCTCCCCTACACTCCTCAATTTGCTTTTGGCCTCAGCCGTCTGGAGCGTTACAGCTCCCCTTTCTCTACCCTCCCGCCACCAAAAGCCCAGGAAATAGGGCCTGTCCCCTATTTGTGCTGCACTCCAGGCAAAGCTTCTGTTATAATGAGCTCCCTTGTGATGCAGAAACCAATAAACCTCTGCTACGAATGCCCAATAGTGAACCAAATTGTACATTTTTTCCCCAATTGAGTGTTGTTTTAAATATGCTCGTACCTTTTTAATGGTATGCATAAAATTGTCATGTGTATGAGAAAACATACTTGCCTCTGATTGTGTGTGTGTGTGTGTGTGCGCGCGCACACATGTGTATGTGCGTAAAAACTTCTCTAATTAGCACTACCATGGGTAAAGATTCTTCTGGGATGAAGTGTTGAGATTGGGGGTACTGAGACCCCATCCAGCTATATTTCTGAAGGCCTAAGGCAGAGGAAATTCTTGGCATATGGAATATAATTATTCAAAATGGAAGGTGGCCAAGGTGCTGGAGTTAAGATTTCCTATTCTTACACACTGTGGGATATTTCAAGAACTTCCTTGCCATAACCAGTTGGACACAATTTCTAGGGATGAATGACAATGTGCTGGGACAGGAAGATAGCAGCTGGCCGTTTGGCCAATCCATTATTCTGCATTAATTTGACTTTTTTTTTTTGGTTAGAGCCCTGGTGGCGATGAACTCATTTAGAATCTTCTCTGCCTGCCACATGTCAGTTCAGAAATATTCCAACACAATGTGGCATTAGTTATGTGGCCTGGGATCGGGGCCAACCAATTGGATCCAATGAATGTGGATAAGCTTTATTCATTGGCAAAATTAATAAACAGTAACAGTGACTTGAGCCAGTTAGAAAGCAGCTTATTCATAACAGTTCAGTGCCCCTGGGATGAACTGGTCCAGTCTTTGATTGGCCTCAGCCACAATGGTTCTGTTGTGTACACCAACCAGTGTGTTGGGGTCCGCAGGGGCACTGTCACAGCTCTGCACTGATATCCATCTGAGAAACTGATTAAATTTGCATTAATCACAGGGCCCAGCTTAAGTGCTGTCAGTGCCCTTGAATATTGCCAAGAGGATCAATTGCTTTGGCTTGGAAATATAAATGCATTTCTGTCATTGCTGGAAGCTATTATCTGGTGATAACGTTCTAGTACATTGGTATTATTTTCAGTTAATGAGCACCGAGGAACAAATTCTGACCATAACCACATGTACATGCTATTCAGAGATGGGAGAAGGTAGAAAAGAGAGACTGAGTAACATGTGAAGTCTTTTCAGTGGCCTATGAGACTCGACCTTGTTGGCTCCTATCTGTCTGATAACTCCCATCCCTCTGATATTACAGATTGCTTCTTACATAGCAACCCTCCAAACTGCCCCACCACATACGAAGACTGAATAGATGTGATTTGTTCAGAAATATAGACACAGGCGTAGAGAACAAATGTATGGATACCAAGGGGGAAGGGGAGGGGGGATGAATTGGGAAATTGGGATTGACATATATACACTACTATGTATAAAATAGATAACTAATGAGAACTTACTGTATAGCACATGGGACTCTACTCAATGCTCTGACCTAAATGGGAAGGAAATCCAAAAAAGAGGGGATATATGTATACGTATAGCTGATTCACTTTGCTGTACAGCAGAAACTAACACAACATTGTAAAGCAACTATACTCCAATAAAAAAATTAATTTAAATAAATAAATGGAATCATAAAAAAAAAGAATGTGCTTTGTTTTCTTCCTGAAGAAGAAAACGGTAACTTTTCAGAAGTGCTTTCTGTTGCAAGAAAGCTCTTTGCCACCAGTGAAAAACTTTCCTGTGTTCTACATGAAAAATACAATTATTTTATATCCAATCAGCCTGTGTTCCTCAACAGATTATTTTATTGTAGGGAAAACATGATGCTTTTACTGAAACCTGTTTTGGTTTTTAAAAATTGATGATTAAAAAAAAGTGGTTATGAAAAACCTAGGGGCAGGGCAGGAATAAAGACGCAGTTGTAGAGAATGGACTTGAGGACACGGGGAGGGGGAAGGGTAAGCTGTGACAAAGTGAGAGAGTGGCATGGACATATGTACACTACCAAATGTAAAATAGGTAGCTAGTGGGAAGCAGCTGCACAGCACAGGGAGATCAGCTCGGTGCTTTGTGACCACCTGGAGGGGTGGGATAGGGAGGGTGAGAGGGAGACGCAAGAGGGAGGAGATATGAGGATATATGTATATGTACGACTGATTCATTTTGTTATAAAGCAGGAACTAACACACCATTGTAAAGCAATTAGACTCCAATAAAGATGTTTTAAAAAATAAATAAAATAAAATAAAAAATGATTTAATACACAATGTGTTAGGTTTGTGGCTATGATAAGGCTATCACTTGTACCAGACCATTGCTTCTGCCAAGAATGCCTAGAAAATGTGGATAAAGTACAAAAGAAAGCTTTGTTTGAAAGCATCAGAGAGATGCCAAGCCTGCTATGATTTGAAGGGCCAGATTCTAGAAAGAAAGAAGGCTCATTGAAATAAGCATATTTTATTTTATGTGCTACCTTCTTCATTGGACATTTAGTAAGTATAGACATGGATAAGATGCTGAGACTCTGGGCAGTGGTTTGGCTTCTAAGGGTCAGAGAGGACTTCTGAGCTTTTAGCAATTTCATGAAGCTGGGGAGACAACTATTAGAGTCCAGGCTTGCAAGAAAACCAGGAGTCAAGGGCCCAAGAACTTGGAGAGGAGTGGATCAGATGCTGCACCGGTTTTCCCTTTGAGACATTTACTGTTTAATATATGTAGAGTAAGCAACCAGAAGGCTGCTGAAACAGAGTGGAATCTTAGACAGTGCTGTGGAGATAAAACTTGAGTTCAGGGCCCATTAGGGAGGAGGAAGCATAGAAAACATCCTAGATTCTCGGTTGGGACCCCTGGGAGGCCTAATCTCTAGGATTGCAGAAAGAGCCAGAAATAACTGTGAACCTAATGAGGACTGAAAACAAATCTTGAGCAAGATCGGATCCTGACTGGGTTGATGTTATGCACCGCTACAGCATCTGGCAGAGAATAGGGGGTATCTTCTCTGGAGTGATGTCATGTAGAGATTCCACAGCTTTTCATGTACAACATTTAGTATTCCATAAAAAATGATAAATCAAGCCAAGAGAAAGAAATAGAATCTAGAAAAGCAGACCAAGAAGTGACCCCCAAAATGGAGAATTTCACTGAGAGTAAGAATCTATACAGAAAAATATCAAATGGAAATTTTAGAGATTAAAAAATCCTACACCTGAAATTAAGAACCGAGTAGATGGCTTTAACAGCAAATAAGACACAGGTAAAGGGGGATTGGTGAGCTATACGATGGGTGAGTAGAAATACCCATACTGGAGGGTGGAGGGAAAAAAAAAGGAAAATATATAAAAGAGTATAAGAGATATAATAGAACAATAGAATTTGAATTCTATAAGCAGAAAGAGAATGGAGTAGAAGAATATTTGAAGAGATAATGGTCAAGAATTTCCCAAACTGATGCATCAAGCCATAAATACAAAGATTCTGTGTGAACCCAAGCAGGGTAAATAGAATGAAAACCATGACTAGTCATATAAGGAAACTGATGAAAATCCACACAAAGAGAAGCATCTTAAAAGTAGTCGGGGGCTTCCCTGGTGGCGCAGTGGTTGGGAGTCTGCCTGCCGATGCAGGGGACACGGGTTTGTGCCCTGGTCCGGGAGGATCCCACGTGCCGCGGAGCGGCTGGGCCCGTGAGCCATGGCCGCTGAGCCTGCGCGTCCGGAGCCTGTGCTCCGCAACGGGAGAGGCCACAGCAGTGAGAGGCCCACGTACCGCAAAAAACAAACAAACAAACAAACAAACAAAAAGTAGTCGGAGAAGAAAGATACATTTACCTCTAAAGGAACAACAATAAGACATTTGACTTCTCAACAAAAACGATGGGATCCAGAAAACATTGGCATAAGATCTTAAAGTGCTGAAAGAAAGTAATTGCCAAGCTAGAATTTTACATTTAAAAATTTCCCCAAAAGTTTATATCAGAAAAAGATGTTATAGACAAATAAAGAGCTATATTGCAATCATCGAAAAACAGATAAAATTTAGAATGGGCAAAAGGCATGAATAAGTATTTCACAGGAGAAGAAATAACAAATGGTAAGTTAACACATAAAAAGAAAAGGGTCAAAAGAAAACTATTTTAGGCTCCAAAGCATATTTTTATAATTCGTTAACTTTTTTGGATGGATCAAATAATAATAGATGCCAAGCCAGACCTTGAATAATGAAGCTAGAAAGAGAGAGCCTCATCTTTTCATTTTGTAAAATACATTTTATCACATGTGCCTCTTATACAGACAAAGAGGTTCACTTGCCCAAATTTCAGAAGGAGGTAGTCATAGAACTTGTATTTTAATGGCTCTGTGGTCTTAGGCTATTTATCCCTTGAACACTTCAACTATTACTGGGAAAAGGCAGAGTTTGGCATTGATCCCTGTCCACATGAGAGTTAACATTCTAATAGTAGGAGACAGACAGCAAACAAACAAATGATAAGCACTTTGAAGGAAAATGAAGCAGGTAAGAGGATAGAAAGGAAAGAAATGACCTTTTAAGATAAATTGACCAGGGGTCTCCTCTCAGAAGAGGTGGTGTTTGAACAGAGATCTAGATGAAGTAAGGGAGCAAGCCACGAAAATATTGGGGAGAAGAGCATTCTAGGCTTCAAGCAACAAGACCAGCATGACTGGACAGAAAGAGTGAAAGGGAGAGTGAGGTCAGGACAAATAGTCTTAAGAAGCTATGGTGAGGACTTCAAATTTTACTTTCACTGTTGAGCACTTTGGAGGACTTTGTGCAGAGGAGTAACAGGATCTGACCTAAGTGTTAAAATAATTACTCTGACTACTCTGTGGAGAACAAAGGGGGCTAAGAGTGGATTCAGGGACTCTACTTAATGGGCTGTCTTATTAGTACAGGCAAGATAGTGGCTTGGACTAAGATGGTTATGATGAGTTACTGAGAAATGGTTGTAAATATTTGGAACATATGTTTAATATAAAGCCAATGGGATTTATTGATGGATTATTTGTATAGGATGAGGGAAAGAGAGGAGTCAATGATGAGTCCAGAATCATTAGGAACTGAAGGAACGGAGGAAAAGTTTTGCATTTACAATACACTGGATAAATACTGATAGAGGTGAGGGCAATGGGAATTTAGAGCTGGAGCACCTGACATAGATGTGGGGTGGAGTGGGGTGTAGCCAGGAAAGGTTCACTGCTCTCCCTTTACATGCTGTTTTTCTTTTGTTTTAAATTAAGCATCTCAAAAATAGATTTAATTTTTTTTTACATATACATGTATCTATTCTTTTTCAAATTCTTTTCCCACTTAAGTTATTATAGAATATTGAGCGGAGTTCCCTGTGCTATACAGTAGGTCCTTGTTGGTTATGTGTTTTATTTTTTTTTTATTTTAAAAATTTTTATTGGAGTATAGTTGATTTAAAATGTGTTAATTTCTGCTGTACAGCAAAGTGAATCAGTTATATATATACATATATATACTCTTTTAAAAATTCTTTTCCCATATAGGTCATTACAGAGTATTGAGCAGAATTCCCTGTGCTATGCAGTAGGTCCTTATTGGTCATCTATTTTTTATAAAGTAGTGTATATGTGTCAACCCCAGTCTCCCAATTTATCCCTCTGGTAACCGTAAGTTTGTTTTCTACATCTGTGACTCTGTTTCTGTTTTGTAAAAAACTTCATTTGTACCATTTTTTTTTTAGATTCCACATATAAGCGATATCATATGATTTTTGTTTTTCTCTGTCTGACTTCACTTAGTATGATAATCTCTAGGTCCATCCATGTTGCTGCAAATGACATTTTTTCATTCTTTTTTTTATGGCTGAGTAATATTCCATTGTATATATGTACCTCATCTTCTTTATCCACTCCTCTGTCAATGGACATTTAGGTTGCTTCCATGTCCTGGCTATTGTAGATAGTGTTGCAATGAACATTGGGGTGCATGTATCTTTTCGAATTATGTTTTTTTTCCAGGTATATGCCCAGGAGTGGGATTGCAGGATCATATGGTAGCTCTATTTTTAGTTTTTTAAGGAACCTCTGTACTGTTCTCCATAATGGCTGTACCAATTTACATTCCCACCAACAGTGTAGGAGGGTTCCCTTTTTTCCACATCCTCTCCAGCATTTATTGTTTGTAGATTTTTTGATGATGGCCATTCTGACCGGTGTGAGGTGATACCTCATTGCAGTTTTGATTTGTATTTCTCTAATGATTAGTGATGTTGAGTATCTTTATATGCTAGTTTCATTGCCTTTTTTGGCTTTGGCTGTTCCTGTCTTTCTGATTTTGTGAGAGTTTTTTTGTTTTGAGGAGGGGGTTAGTATTTATTTTTTAAAAAAATTGAGATATAATTGATACATAACACTGTGTAAGTTTAAGGTGTACAATGTGTTGATTTGATACACATATATTGCAATATGATTACCACGGTGGTGTTAGCTAACACCGTTATCACGTCACAATTATCATTTCTTTTTTTGTGGTGAGAACAATTAAGATCTAGTCTCTTAGCAACTTTGAAGTTTATATCTATTGTTGACTATAATCACTATGCTGTGCATTAGATCTCCAGGACTTTAAAATCTACTAGTTGTAATGTTGTACACTTAAAAAACATCTCCCAATTCCCTGCAATCTCCAGACCCTGGTAACCACCATTCTACTCTCTGTTTCTGTGAGTTCAGTTTTTTGTTTGTTTGTTTTGTTTGTTTGTTTGTTAGATTCCACATATAAATGAGATCATCCAGTATTTGTCTTTCTGACTTATTTCACTTAGTATAATGACCTCAATTTCCAACCATGTTGTCACTAATGGCAAGACTTTCTTCTTTCTCATGACTGAATAATATTCCATTGTGTATATACACTGTGGATATACACTATATATACCACATCTTTATCTGTTCATCTGACAGACACGTTGTTTCCATGTCTTGGCTATTGTGAATGATGCTGAAATAAACATGGGAGTGCAGATATCCTTTAAAGTTTAGATATCCTGTATTCATTTCCTTTGGATATACAGGCAGAAGTGAGATTGCTGGATCATGTGGTCGTTCTATTTTTAATTTTTGAAGAATCTTCATACTCTTGTCCATAGTGGCTACACCAAATTTACATTCCAACAGTGCAGAAGGGCTTCCTTTCTCCACATCCCTGCCAACACTTATCTCTTGTCTTCTTAATGATAGCCACTCTAACAGGTATGAGGCAATATCTCATTGTGGGTTTGATTTGCATTTCCTGATGATTAGTGACATTGAGCTTCTTTTCATATACCTGTTGGCTATTTGGATGTGTTCTTTGGAAAAATGTCTATTCAGCTCCTCTGTCCATTTTTTTTTGTTAGCAAATAAACATGCACATTTATTTTATTTTATTTTTAACATCTTTATTGGAGTATAATTGCTTTACAGTGGTGTGTTAGTTTCTGCTGTATAACAAAGTGAATCAGCTATACATATACATATATCCCCATATCTCTTCCCTCTTGCATCTCCCTCCCTCCCACCCTCCCTATCCCACCCCTCTAGATGGTCACCAAGCACGGAGCTGATCTCCCTGTGCTGTGCAGCTGCTTCCCACTAGCTATCTATTTTACATTTGGTAGTGTATATATGTCCATGCCACTCTCTCACTTTGTCTCAGCTTACCCTTCCCCCTCCCCGTGTCCTCAAGTCCACTCTCTAGTAATTCTGGGTCTTTATTCCCGTCCTGCCCCTAGGTTCTTCATGACCTTTTTTTTTTTTTCAGATTCCATATATATGTGTTAGCATACGGTATTTGTTTTTCTCTTTCTGACTTACTTCACTCTGTATGACAGACTCTAGGTCCATCCACCTCACTACAAATAACTCAATTTCGTTTCTTTTTATGGCTGGGTAATATTCCATTGTATATATGTACCACATCTTCTTTATCCATTCATCTGTCGATGGACACTTAGGTTGCTTCCATGTCCTGGCTGTTGTAAACAGAGCTGCAATGAATATTGTGGTACATGATTCTTTTTGAATTATGGTTTTCTCAGGGTATATGCCCAGTAGTGGGATTGGTGGGTCGTATGATAGTTCTAGTTTTAGTTCCTCTGTCCATTTTTAAGTCAGATTTTTTTTTGTTTGTTATTGAATTGTATGAGTTTTAAAATATATTTTGGATTTTAACCTCTTATCTGATACATGGTTTGCATATATTTTCTACCATTCCATAGGTTACTTTTTCATTTTGTTGATTGTTTCTTTTGCTGTGCAGAAGATTTTAGTTTGATGTTGTCCCACTTATTGATTTTTGCTTTGGTTGCTTGTGCTTTTTGTGCCGTATCCAAAAAATCATTGCCAAGGCCAATGTCAAGGATCTTCTTCCCTATGTTTTCTTCTAGGAATTTACAGTTATCAGGCCTTATGTTTAAGTCTTTAATCCATTTGGGATTAATTTTTATAAGTGGTGTAAGATAGGGTATTTTTGGGTTTTGTTCTCTTCTAGGAATTGTCACTTCTTGATCTTGTCCCATGAACCTTGAGACTAGATCCAGCCTTTACTACTAAACTAGCCATCCAAGGGTAGAGCTCCCTGGTCTTCAGGACTGGGATCTGGACCTTTGCTATGAACTCTACAGAGTTCCCAGAAGAACCCACAGCTGAGATCTAGCTGTCAGGGATGGAGCTACAGTAACTCACTAGGGAGGACCGCTCCCTCCTCTCACTGGAACTGCAGGATGACATAACCAGAAGTGTCCCCTGGTGCTCAGCCACTCTGAGCACACTCAGCCGTTTGTGGTTTAAGTTAGTCAAGATTCACCCATAGAGCTAGATGTAGGGTCAGTTTTTCCTAGTGCATATGGTAGATATGCAGGTAGATACTTGAATGAGAATTAAACTTCTCTTTCCAAGAGGCAGGGAAAGTATAAGCTGCGTGGTCCAAACAAAAAGTGCCCAGTACGTGAGGGGAGAGAGGCAGCATGCTCAGGGAACAGGTGGAGAGAATAGTGCTTTGGGTCACTGTGGTCCATGAATAATGACCCATCCAAGGACAATTGGGAGAACATGACGTAACGATCTAATCGGAGGTCACTTATAGTTAGACATCTCCAAGGACACATACTGAAGCTGAACCACATCCTGCCTTTAGGCATTATAAGGAAATTATAATGTGTGTATCTAAGTCAGAGCCAGTACTACCAGGAGCAGAAGTATCTCAAAAATAATGTCAGTATTGACTTGTTTTCAGTTATCTTATAAACAAGCTATTCCTCTCTGCAGTTGATGGCAGTACTAGCCCTGTTTCTGGTTTAAAGAGATCAGAGATGGGAAATGGGTTGGTCTCCCCAGATGTGCATCATAGGTGATGCTATGTTAGAGTTGAAAGGGATCTCAGAGACTGTTCAGTCCAATCCTTCAACTAGATGATGGGGAAGAAAAGTTTAGGTAGAGTTCTAGATACAAAATCACATGTATGTTTAAAGACTTAATTAACCTCTCTGTGCAAACTATATGACTATTGTCCTCGTAATTTGCTATTTCTGCTGGGTTCATGTCTGAATGAAGGGAAACTTGACCTTTATGGTATATGTCCTTTGTCCTTTCCTGTCAGTCATTTATTAATCAGAAAACATTTCTCTGAGTACCTATCACACATCTGGAACTGTTCTCAGCTGAGAGTAAAGCAGTGATCAAGACAGACGTGGAGCCTGCCGTTAAGGTCTAGAGGGAAGAGACAGAAAAACTCAAGTAAGTGGTCAAATACATTGTTTACAAATTATGGTATTATAAAGGAAACAAACTAGGATGGTATAAACTAGTGAAAAACAAAGGGAGCAGCTTTAGCTAGGAAGGTCAAGGAAGAATTCTCAGAAGAATGGAGTAATTAAAAAATTTTAACTCAAGGTAATCTGAGAAAATTTCATCAGGCCTAGTTGAACTCAAGCCTTTGAGGACAGCTCAGGTCTGGACGTGTAAGGTGATCCTAGAGCTATTCTTCTTGTCTGACTTTCCTCAGGTTAAGGATTCCCTAAGCTGCTGGGAGTTTCACCAACTCTGCCTTGCCCAGTTTATGGAGACCATGGCCAAGAATGGCATGAGAACCAGCTGCTACTTTGGGGGATGCATGTACAGTTGCAGATTGTGTCCCAAACAGCTCTAGGGTCACCATTCACATAGACTCAGTTGAATACAGCTATATATGGCAGCTTTGACCAAGACAAGGTTTCCTATTAATGTGGTTTTCTCCTTTAATTTATCTTATGAAATAGTCTGGGTTAGAGGCAGGGTGGGACCAGGGGAATAATGGTAGGGGAGGTGGATTTGAAGAAGACAGTGGATTCTGTTTAGTCTAATCTATTGCCCCCTATTTAAATTCCACGACTGTGGTCTAGAGGGAGGGAGCATCAGGACTTTCAAGTTGCATGAACTTTAGCCCTGTATTTTTTTAAACAGAATCATCGCTGCAGAACATGGAATCCAAAAGCCTTGAGGGCCTCATATCTAGTTCTTTGTTCCAGGAAGGAAGTCCAGAAACTTCATAATGTTGATAAAACTTCCAAATATAATGAACAACTTGGAAAGCTCAGGTGTCATCAGTGCCACCCTCCCACCCCAAAACCTAGTGATAATGTGTATTTATTCACATGCCCTTTGCCCTCTCTCCTCTTTGTCCCCAAATTTAAGTTCCCTGAGAACAGAATCTTTGATTCCTTCATGCTTTCCAGAGCTCCTAGGATAGCATTGCTTTATGCATAGTAGGTGCTCAATAACTCCTTATTCTGTCATTTAACCTGGTAATCTGTAGAACACATGTGGTCATTAGTCACAGCTTTTTTAGCTGGGGCCTCTCAGAAAGGATTGGCTCCTGGTTCTCCAGCAGAATAATCCTGTCTCTGGGAGTTGGAAGCATCTGGAGGCTCCCAGCCAGGGAAGATGGAAAATCCAGTGTCAGGGTTTAGTCTGGAAACAGAATGCCCCCAGAACTCACATCTCATTGAGACCCTAAAGCCCTTTGCTTGAGGAGGGGTGGGAGAAGGGACGGGGGCTTCCTGGGATGCCCTTCACTCTCAGTGGCAGTGGTTTGAGCACCTCACCAGTGTATTTCATCCAGTATGCCCAGGAGTCTATCCCAGAGTTTGTATTTAAGGGAACCCTACCTAACCTTGCTTTTCATTTTAGCCTTAGAATCAAAAAGGCAAGTCCACTTCATTGTACCTCAAGAACGTACTTAATGACCTTTCCCAAATGGAAGGCAAGGTACCCATAGCCCACACTTTTAATCTCAATCAATTCCTTTCCTAGCATAAAGAACAAACAAAAATATCTTCCCAGGAAGGTAAATGGCCAGAGGGGACTTGAAGTGTTCCTGGGGTACCTGCAATGTTCATCAGTTGACCTTTTACAAAGGTAAACAGGATTTGCCTTGCTGGTTTCTGAGCAGTTTGTGGGGAGATGTGTAGCAGGCTTCAACAAAACATGGTTGTGAGGCTGAGTGCCAAGTGCTTTGCATGAAGGGTGAATCCGCGTGTGAGTAGGGTGTGCAGCCACATGTGGCTCAGATTCCTGCTGCTTGGAAAGAATTGCAGTGCAATTAAAAGACTTTTTGAGACTTGGCAATATTGTTAATTCCTTTGCCATTTTACATGAGCAGGAGGATTAATTAGCATTGGCTTTATAGAGTTATATCTAAATGCATATGTTTTGGGTTAGATATTTCTTTTTACTAGATTAGTCAGATTTGTTCCTAACTGTGAAGGCTGCCTCCTGAGATTCATTTGTGCCTGCCTGAATGCTTCTGGTTTGACGGAGTGTGTTATCCAGGGCTGACACCAGGACCATCTACAGGAAGGCTGACTCTATCCTTACCTTGCAGTATTACGTTTGAGGAAGAAATCAGAAGGAAAATGAGTAGGGATTTGGAATACAGGGGCAGACTCGGTCACAGAATTTCCTTTGTTTTTGTCCATTTCTGCAGATGACTTTTAAAAACAGTCTCATTTTCCCAGTTGCATTTCCTTAATATTTCTTCGTTTTCACACTTTTGTAGGAGAGAAAAGGGGACAAAACTCTTTGCAACAGGGGTATCTTTTAACGAAGCTCAGAATAGCCCTCCAGAGCTACTTACTCAGACCTCTTCAGTGTTCACATCTGAGCCCATGAGGTTCCCAGGTCTTCCTTCTGTCAATTAAGCCATAATAAGAATAGTTTTTCTTGTATACTTGGGTGACCTTGGAAATGTAGTATATTCCAAAAATAGACATATGCATGATTCTCTTTCTTATTGCTCATGGTAATGAGGGTAGTTGGTCTTACTTATCTCCCAGCTCTAGGCTTAGCACATGGAGGTATACAGTAATGTTTATTGAATGAATAAATGTTTGGCTTGGTGCTTGGGCCATTGTCTGGGGCAGTGGTTCTCACTTTAGCCTGCATGAGGTTCACCAAGGTGGCTCATTAGAGGCTTTCCAGGCTCAAGCCTCGCAAGTTATGATTTGGTAGGTCAGAGAAAGTGTTCAGGAATCCGTATTTTTAACAACTCTCCTGATGAGTTTGGAGGTAGGTGCCCTTTGGGCCTCGCACACTAGGGAAAGAAATTTCTCTGGGGGATATGGCATTTCAGAACTTTAGAGGGAAAGTTTCTCCTAACCAGCTTAGGCTCCTTCTCATTTCTGTCCAGGCCCATGTCCTCCTCTGAAGGTCCCCACGATGGCTCCCTTCCTCCTGTGAGCACCGTTGCTCAGGCAGTCTCTCCAGGTACCATTCCCTAGCCCTCTACTTCCTGACCGTTGCAGAGTCCCCTGTGCTGCAGATCAGATTCCTCCTGTTCCTGTGGAGCCACCTGAGAATGGCATGACCCGATCATACCCCTTGATCTTACTCTGGGATTGTACAAATTCACTGGTGGCCAGGGTGACTTGGGCCTGTTAGTCTGGCTTAGGTGACATTTCTGCACATTTTCTGTGCTGTGTGTTTGCACAAGACACCGAGTAAGGTTAGTTAAACAAGCTTAGGTGTATAAATGAGGTGATGTATAAACCAGATGATGTATTTAAACTTAGCACCGTTCAGGGTCGATAACCTACGTTCCATACATTGTAGATGCTTTTTCCTCCATGGATTATAAACTCCTTGAGGGGTAGGACTGTGTCCCATTCCAAGGAGTCCCTGAACCAAGCTAGATTTCTCAAGGCTTAGGCCTGGAGTTGACATTCACCTGAAAGTTAGACATCAGTCTGACATAGTCATAAAATAATTAAATAGCAAAGCCCCAGGATGTATCAAGTGGGCAGTTTTCAGCAACAGTTGATGCCTACCACCCAGAGAGATGTTGATAAAGCGAGACAGGAAGTAACTGTGTGCAGAGGCCTCCTGAGTAGACTCAACGGGATGATGTTCTCTTCACATTCAAAAGCTGGGGATGCTTAAAAACGACCCGCCCACACCCCGGGGCTCCTCTCCGCCACTGCAGGGACACAGAAGGCCTTTCACAGCAGGCAGTTTGTTGGGTCTGATTAAATGAGTTATACTTTCTATAAGAACATAAATGTGTGCCTTAGCGAATAGGAGTAAAAATAGCAAAGCAGAAGAAATGTAGCTGCAGAAGAATATATTTTAAAATCTAAAGTACCCATCACTCCAGACAGAGACAGAATTCTTTCTAGTTTTGCCAGCCCTGATTAGGGCACTCAGTGGCACAGCCTGAAGAGAAGCCACAAGGTGTCCTTTCAAAGCCTGTGGCACACATGTCCATACACACTGGGTGGGCTGCCTTTTTCTGCAATTTGCCAGTTAACTGGACTACGAGTGGCTTAAAGCAAAGAAAACGTACTCTTAAGAAGGAGTTGGTGGTCGGCAGTTTCAGAATTTGTTCAGCAGGTCAACCCTCTGAGTTGGTGGTTCTTTAATGCTTCTGGCCTTTTTTTGGTCAAGATCACAAAATGATCATCACAGCTCTGAGGTTCCAACAGGACTCCAAGAGGGAAAGAAAGGGTATTTTTCTCTTCTTTCCTCCCTGCGTCCCTCCCTCCCGCCCTCCCAATCTGTCTGTCTCTCCCCTTTTCCTACGTTTCTCCCCCTCCTTTCTTTCTTCTCCCTCTCCCTTTCTTCTTCTGTTTCTCTTTCATCCAGGAGAAAAATCCTTCTCAGAAACTTCCAAAAGGTTTACCTTACCTCTCTTTGACTAGAAGCAAGTCACATGCTCATCTCTAAACCAATCACTAGCCAGTGCCTATGGGGCTACCATTTTGGTTTAGACCTATCATGGTTCCTTTCCTGGGTCTAGAGCGGGCCTCCCTTTTTCTGAGCCTGTAGCTCCATGAATGATATCAAGACTCAATAAGAAAGTAGAGAGGAATGGCTGTTGGGTAGGTAGATGTATTAGGTTCTAGGGCTGCTGTAACAAAGTACCAAAAACTGGCTTAAATAATAGAAATTTATTTTCTTATGGTTCTGGAGGCTAGAAGTCTGAGATCAGAGTCTTGGCAGGGTTGGTCCTTCTGAGGGCCGTGAGGAAGAATCTGTTCCATGCCTTTTCGCTAGCTTCTGGTGGTTTGCTGGCAATCTTTGGAATTCCTTGGCTTGTAGAAATCACCCCCATCTCTGTCTTAATCTTCACATGGCATTCTCCCTGTGTGCATGTCTGTATCCAAATTTCCCCCTTTGTCCCCTTTATAAGAACACCAGTTATAGTGGATTAGGGCCCCACCCTACCCCAATATGGCCTCATCTTAACTAATTATGTGTGCAATGACCCTATTCCCAAATAAGGTCTCATTCTGAAGTACTGAGGGCCAGGACTGCAACACATGAATTTGCCGGGGGACACAATTCCACCCACAGCATCAGTCAGCTGTTGGCACAGCATCAGTTTCTGCCCCATGAGGTGAAGTGGTCAGGTTGACCTGACCATGACAATCTCAGCTACTGTACTTTCTTGTTTGCATTTAGCATTTAATTCAGTCTGAAGAGAACTTGCATTCTTTAAATGTTAGAGGAAAATTTTTTAAAAAGCAATTGGAAAAGGGCAAGAACTAGAATTTTCAAAGAACATAAAAAATTAAAAATATCTTCACTGTCATTACCATCATCAGTCAATCCACTTATGCATCTACCTACTTCCTTGCTATAACAGCTATAGAAAACCACAGCCACTCAACTGGCAAATAATAGGAAAGTCCTCAGATAGAAATCTAAGGAACAATACACTGTGTAGTTACTCAACTCCATACTCATGAGAATCGTTAAGTAATTCTTATCATTTATGAAATTTAGTCTAGTGGAGTCATAAAATTGATTTTTCAAACATTTATATTCATTATTTAAACATTTTTTCCCCCAGACATGGCCATGGAGAACACATAGAAAAGTCAGGTCATTCATTTCAGACATTTTGGGACTATGTATATGTCAAAATTGATAAATATTTAAAATACTTTTTAGAGCCATAAATGTTGTTATGTAACATTTTTTTCTTAGAGTAACTGAATCTGTTTACTCAGTATTTTTATTTCAGTGGAAATCTCACTGCCAAGAAGATAAGAGCATGACATTTTCTACCTAAAATTTTGTTTTTTTTAAAAGTCATTCAAAGAGGTATCAAAGATCATAAAGCACCCTGAGATAAGATTATTTTGAACTTATTATAATAATGTTTCAGTCACTGCCACTGTTCTCTAGTGTTTTTGGGTGGGTGCTCATGGCCTGTGGGGCAGACAGGAAGAAGGAGGTGCCTGACCCTATAAGAGATGGTGTGTGGTGCACAGGAGGAGGCTGGCTCTGCTGAGTTGTGTGCTCTGAATATGGGGAGAGGCCCAGTTCAGGCAGTGCTGTGCCCTCCTCCCCCATCACGAATTTGAGAAGGGGCTGGAGCTTCATCTGGGCTCTGCTCCACCTGTTGCATGGTCTTTCTCTTTCTTCAGTGGTATTATGCAAATGAGGTCTCTGTCTAGCAAAGCTGTCCTAGGGGATTGACAGTCAGGGCCACCCCTTCTTTGGCTGGGCCACCAAGAAAGGGTCTGGATTTTGGCAAAAATATGTTTTCTCAAGCCCTTCCCCAGCAAGGGAAGACCTACTAAATGTCTTTTCACTGGATATGCCCAGAGCCTTTTCCTGGACCACAGAGCCTGCAAAATTTGTACTGAGCTACCCTCTGCCCAGTGACCTGTCCTCTGATGCTTTTAGTGTCCTCAGATGCTTAATTTCTCCTGCTTCCATCACACCTCCCTCATGTGCTCTAGCAGCCACTCTCTCTAAAGCATGAAGATCATCCATTTGAGTGATGCTATGAGTTTTTTAAAAATTAAGGTGGAATTCGTATAACACGCAACCATTTTAAAGTGTACAGTTCTCAGTGGCATTTATACATTTCTGATGTTGTGCAGCCACTACCTCAATCTAGTTGTAGAACGTTTTTATCACCTCAAACAGAAACCCTGTACCCCTTAAGCAGTCCCTCCCCGTTCTTCCCCGATTCCCCACCTTCCAGTGCCCAGCAACCACTAATCTGGTTTCTGTCTCTATGGATTTACCTATTCTGGAAATTTAATATAAATGAAATCATACAACATATGGCCTTTTGTGTTTGGTTTCTTAGCATGATGTATTTCAAGCTTCATGCATATTGTAGCATGTATCAGTACTTCATTATTATTATTATTTTTTGCCATGCTGTGTGGCACGGCATGTGAGATCTTAGTTCCTTGACCAGGGATCGAACCCAAACCCCCTGCAGTGGAAGCGTAGAGTCGTAACCACTGGACTGCCAGGGAAGTCCTAGTACTTCGTTATTTTTCATGGCCGAATAATATTCCTTTGTATTGATGTACTATAATTTGTTTATCCATTCCTCTGTTGAACATTTGGGTTGTTTCCCTCTTTTAGCTATTGCTATGACTTTTTTTTTAAAAAAGGCTGTTTTCTTTGTTTACCTCAGTTTTTAGACATGGAACCATAGGCTAAGATCATTAACTATGGACTCCTAAGAGTCTTGAAAAGGTGGCATGCACCAGTTTCTAGACTCTAGGGTCTGAGCTTCAACTATTCCAGAAAGTGTTTGCCTATCTCTTTCTTAAAGGACTTTCTTTTTTTATTTTATTTTATTTTTTTAATTTTTGGATGCGTTGGGTCTTCGTTGCCGCACGCAGGCTTTCTCTCTAGTTGCGGCGAGCGGGGGCTACTCTTCGTTGCAGTGCGTGGGCTTCTCATTGCAGTGGCTTTTCTTTGTTGCGGAGCACGGACTCTAGGCTCATGGGCTCAGTATTTGTGGCTTGCAGGCTCTAGAGCACAGGCTCAGTGGTTGTGGTGCATGGGCTTAGTTGCTCTGCAGCATGTGGGTTCTTTCTGGACAGGGCTCAAACCCCTGTCCCCTGCATTGGTAGGTGGATTTTTTTTTTTACTTAGTAGGATTTAATATAAAGTCTGAATTTAATTCCTAAAACTTAATAATATAAATTTAGAATGGGGGCTTCATTTTCTTCTTAGCTTACGGAAAAAGCCTGGATGCAGCCAAAGAATGATTAAACAAATCACACTTGTGCAGCAGATATGAATGTCAGTCACCAAACTTAGATGTGCAAGAAATGTCTGGTTATTTTCTGTAACTCAGTTTAACTTCTAACCTGGAGACCTCAATCTGCCAAGCAGGCAGAGAATTTAATCGAAGTCATTCTTGAAGATTCTTTACCACCCCAGGAAGGTTCAAGGAAACATATACAGTGGTGAGACATGGGGAATAGGGTGGCCCCACCTGTCCCTTGTGATCTGCCTGCACAACCTGCATGGACACAGGAGCCCTGCCACTCCAGGCACTGTTGGGCCATAGGGTCTTTGCAAAGACTCTGTGCCTGAGCTATCCCTACTTTCCACCTCCCTGGCTCTGCTGCCAAGCAGTAGGATGGGACCCCCGCTACTCAGGAACACATACTTCTTTCTTATACTCCCTCCTTTGGTAGGTGGATTCTTAACCACTGCGCCACCAGGGAAGCCCTCTTAAAGGACTTTCTGACTCTATTGGCCACCTGCTCGGGACTAACAGCCCTTGCCACAAGGGTGGTCTTCCTCATATCAGTAGCACCTGTACATCGACCGGATGTGTTAGTCTCTTCTTCCTTTCAAAGTGATTCAACATCTTTCTTGCAGGTAATCTTTGCTGTCCTGTAAGCTTGCCCTTTGCTTGTTTTCACTGATCTTAGATTTCTTCAAGGACTCGGAACTCCCCATACTCCAGGCATAGCGCTAGAATTTGGAGGTTGTGATATAAGCCCAGCAAAGCGGCTAGCCCTTTTTGGCATTCACGTTTCTTGCACTTGAAAGTGGGGCCCATGGGAATGTTAAGCTGCCTCCTGGTTTTATAAATGCCTAGTGCTAAAAAAATTATGTGCAAAATGGAAGGCCTAGGTGAGTGTGATTTTAAAAAACCTCAGCTGTTGGGCTCCCTGTGGTGAAGGGCAGTCATGGATGGCCACCCTGCTGGTAAATGATGGGCCATAATTCTCCTTGGTCTGTTTGCTGACTGCACAGGCCATTGAAGCCCTGTCTTAGGTTTCATAATGTCATCAGGACACCCGCTGGTGTTTTAGCCCACATCTGTCTAAGAATTCTCCTCTGTCAGTTATAGGGAGGTGTTCCTATAAGGCTGTACCCTGGAAGGGTGGTCCATAGAGCTGATACGTGTTTGGGCTTATTTTCCTTGTCAAGACAGTTCAGGATTGCCAAGAAGTGATCCTACACTTTCATGAAGCTCCAATCTGCTAACATGATTAGGTGATAGTTCTTTAAATGTGCAGACTGTTTTTCTCCCGGGAAGCCCAGAGGAACCTCCACAACACATGGGAAAACCACTGCCAGCTTCATCGTGTCTTTGGGGGCCTCACCGGCTTCTTGTTCCCCTTATTACTGATGCCCCCTTTAGTTTGTATTATACTTGGAGCGTTACACGAGTCAGAAGATCACATCACAGAGAAGATTTTAGCTCCATTGTGGATGAAAGAAAAATGTATCCTACCCTTCCCCTCCCGAACATGTTTAATGAAAAAACCTGTAAAGCTTTCCTGTCCCTATGAGGCTTGATTCACCTGTTTATTCAGGCTTTTCCTGAAGCTGGGGTGACTGACGTGGTTGGGTGTGATGGAAGGGCCTTGTGGGTGATGTCTGGGCAACCGTGTTTCAGGACAATGCCTGTCAGCTCAGAGCTTGGAGAGGGAGGGATGTTTTCATTCCAGGCTTTGTGCAGCTTTATGAGAAAAGGAACGTGGGGAAATCTCCCAAACTACCCTGTAGGCACAGGGCCGAAGGGGGCACTCTGTCTCTTCCACTCCCTCCTGCCTCTCCCTCCCCTATCCCCAGTTTGCTTACAAGCAAAACCCAGCACAGATTCTTCCCCACCACCTCCTTCCACATCATTACCAGGGCACCTTCCAGAAAGGACATGAAGGCCAGCTCTGAGAATTCCAGGGCAACACGCTTTACAGGGCCTTGTGACCTGCAGTGGAAGGAATTTTGGGCCTTGTGCCCACAGTTTGATGGCAGAAAGGTTAACTAGTATTGAAAACAGGGTGGGGGACCCCGTCAATAAACAGGAGGAAGTGAGATTTGTGACTGCTTTTGCAGCATGATTAAATGGGGAGATCTATACTGGAAACGTACCCACACCCACATGGGACTCACCCCGGGTCCATAGTGCAAGTGTTATCCTCTCCTGCCCCTGCCCCTCTCCTGCTGGTGCCTGTCTTTCATGGATGGTCAGCCCAGGACTGTCCAACAAGCTCACACTCTAGCAGTCTATCCTGGGCAAAAGCAATCAATAAGAAATATTTCTCTGTGAAACGCAGTCTGAGTCCTCGAGGTCCTTCGACTTGGCTGAAAGGAGGCAAGGTTGGTGGGGAGGAGCCCAGCACCTGGTGAGCCCCTCCCTGATGTGCTCCAGGCCCTCCGCTGGGCCATTGTGAAGGCTGACTCAACCTGCCCTCCCCGTGAGCCTGTGAGGTGGCGGTTATTTTCATCATCTTTTCTAGATGAGGAAACACAGTCTCAGGGAAGTTAAGTTTATTTATTTCACTCTCTGCTGTTCTTTGAAGGATTTGAGATAGTTAACAAAAGCACTTAGGATTCAAAAGGAAAACAATAAAACTTGATGCAGAGACAAGGAGTGAAGGCAAAGCATGGAAAGAATATTAAGCTGCCAGCAATGCACAGCACACTGGCAGAGTTGCTAGATGTGGCCATAGATTTAGCTCAGGTTTCCTAGAGGCCAGAACAGAAGGAATGGCAACTTATAGTTAGAAAAGTTGTGACTTACACGGTAAATAGAGGAGTCATGGTTGGAATCCAGTTTTGTCTGATGCCAAAACTCATTCATTCATTCATTCATAGGGTGGGACTTGTGCTGTGGTCTTGAATGGTGGCTATGGCCCAAGTCTGAAACAAGAAGTTAAGCAGCACTTCCTGAAGATTTGGGCCACACCCTCGGTGCCAGGTTCATCAAGAAGCAGCAGGATGGGGCCTGCCACCACCCACTGCTCTCCCACTGGCCCCTCCTGAGGCTGTTTGGGACGAGGACTGGAGGCGAGGGGAAGAGTGGTCTTCCTAGCACTCAGGCCACGTGTGCAGTGAGGAGCTGGTATCTTACCAGGGGGAAGGGAATGTTTTTCCTTCTTTGATGCCAAATGCAAAGACTGGGGACCCATGAGAAGGGAAACTAGCTGTTGGAGGTTTGCCGAGTGGCAGAACCCACAGGCTCACACTGTGCTGTCACCAAAATTCAGCATGATGAAGAAGTCCTTGGAAAGGCCAACCTGGGCCCCTGAGGTGAGGAAGCATGGACATAAAGCCTGGTGCCCACAATGTAGAATCTAGAGAGTTCTGAAGACAGAAGGCCCACTGCAGTTGCTAGTGCCAGTAAGACTTATGGGATTGTGGGGCAGTGTCCCTGGGCAGAGGAGGGAGCAGGTCTCATCCTAACTTGTTCTCCACAGCCCTTGGAGGGTAGTAAAGGTACCCCTAAAGCTTGTCATCTTCTTTGTTTATTCTTAAAAAGGTTACTTGGTGTTAAAAAGAAAAACCACAGGGCTAAAATGGCATCACTTGAATTGAAGCCCATGCCAAATCTAGACTTAATACCTGACTTAATTGTAGTTTCGACCTTCCCCAGAAATTAATCCTAATTAACCATTCTGGAATTTTCTGGTCAGCACCAATGATGTAGTCTGTCACATGGGCCCACTCTGTTCCCACCCCACCCTCCCATCCCCTAATAGGAGGCAATCTGCATGATAAAATCCCTGTCTTCCCCTTCCTCCCCAGAAGAGGATGTGCTGGCCTAAAAAAAATAATTTATTTTCTTTTGCCAATACCTTCCTTACCCCACCCTTCTTCTGAGAAGCCAGGACAGCCAAGGAGAGGTGGTACTTTGAAGAAGGAAGAAAAAGGGATGGAGGAAGAAGACAGTCATCCCCACTTAATAAATATTTACGTCATTAATATTTTTTAATACTTCATTTTGAAGAATTTCAGACTTACAAAAGAAGTTGCAAAAATCTTACAAAGCTTCCCTATACCCTTCTCTCAGCTTCTTTAAATATTAACTTCTTAGAAACCATAGCCCTATGATCAAAACCAGGAAATTAACATCAATATGATACTGTTAATTAATCTATAGGTTAATTCTGTAGAATTAAATTGAAATTTAATTTAAAAGCAAATCATTCGACTTTCTCTAGTTGCCCCACTGATGTCCTTTTTCTGGTCCAGGATCCAACCCAGAATCCCCTAGTGCATTTAGTTGTCATATTTCCTTAACCTCCTTGAAGCTGGAGTCAGTCTTCTTTGTCTTGCAAGACATGCTTTTGAAGATTGCTAGATAGTTATTTTGTAGAATGTGTGTGCGTTTGGGTTTGTCTGATGTCTCCTCCTGATTAAATTCAGGTTATTCATTTTTGGCAAGAATACTACAGGAGATAACATTCTCTTCTCAGAGCATTACAGGAGGTGGTGCAAGATTAGAAGTTTGTATATTTTCCCCCAGAAAAGCATCATAGAAGAAAATATACCCAGCTTATCTCCCCTCCTAGGAGTCCTTGCCACCAATCCCTCTGAGGCCCTGGAGAGGGGAAAATAGCTTTCCTAAAAGGAAATATAATTTGTAGAAATCAATTGTACCCATACTGAGGATCGAGCCTGTGACTGTTCCTCATTCTTTGTCACCCTTGTCTCCCCTTCTCTATTCCAACAAGGCACTTAATATTCATTCACTACATTTTTGCAGAATTGTTTTGTTACTTAAACTTTCTTAAATTAATAACCTTTTATTTTCGAGCCTGGTCACATTTTCTATATGAATAATGGGGATCATTAGTAAATGAGGAAAGAATAAAATCCAGCCATTATGACACCTTTTCTTACCTGAGACAAAAAGTAGTATTCAATTATATCTCTCTTATAATGTGTTCAAGCAAGTGTGAGGACATACATATATATCATATTGTAAAAATAAAAAAAGATAATATACAGTTTTGGCTAAGTGATGGGACAAAATACACTCTTAGCTCCTTTTGGCAAGAGTTTAGATTGGTATAATTTTCTGCAAAGAAATTTGGAAAAATGCATCAAAACTCATAAATGTGCAGAAGCCTTGATATAACAATTCCGTTTTTAACAATGTATTCTAAAGATATTATATTTTTGGACAGAGATTTAATTCAAGGATGTTCATTGCAGTGTTGTTTATAGTAGTGATGAAAATCTGGAAATGACCTACCTGTGAAATAATAGAAAATTGGTGAAAGGAATTACGGTTTTCCCATATGATGGAATACTTAGCAGTACAAATTGCACTGTAGACAAATTTTTAGGATACAATATATTGCTAAGCAGTTTAAGCAGGCTATAAACAGTATGTTCAGTTTGATTGCAACTTGTTATAACTTTGACTTTCTAGCTTCCTGTAGCCTCAAGAGGCTACACTTGCCTTTAAAATTCACATCCTGTGACTCTAGCCCCCATCCAGCTTGATAGCAAGAGTTCTTTCTTCTAGGAAATTCCCTCCTCTGTCTCTCATCACCTTAGCCTGGTGCTTCACTCCTTTCCAGGTCACCCTTGTCCTCTGGAAGCCAGCTTCTCTAGGCTGATATCTCTCCACTCATGAAGCTTTGCAGAAACCCAGGCAACGATTGGTTCCCTTAATTTTCCCAAACGTAGGTAAGACTGAGCTTTGATGCTTAATAATGTACAGCTTCCCTGAGCACTTGGGTGTAATATATGGGAGTGGCAACGCCAAGAAAGGAAAACTTAAAATAGAATACTAGATATGTTTGCTCCCAGAAAACTTATGCTTGGGTCAGTCTCACCCATGTGTCTCCGTGTCCTCTCTTGGTTGTTTCTCTCCTTTTCTGCCTGATAGTCACCATTTTGCAAGGACTAGCTTATTACTGTCCTCTCAAGAGTGTCCTTAAGCTCATCTCCCCTCCCAGGAGTCCCTGCCACCAATCCCTCTGAGGCCCTGGAGAGGGCAAAATAGCTTTCCTAAAAGGAAATATAGTTTGTAGAAATTAATTGTACCCACACTGAGGATAATAACATTTACCCTATTATGCTGAGTGATTTAACTTAGTGTGTGAAACCTCCCCATTTCAGGATGAGATCTTATGATTGCATGACCAAAAGGCCATTAAAGAGACCCTTCCCTTTACTCCCTCTACTCCCCAGAACAAAGAGACAGTTTGAAACGTCAGTTATCATTCTGGAATACAAATATTTCTTGTAGTAATAAAAGGAAATATTGTACCTCTGCCTCATGCCTTTGCTTTTTACAAAGAATGTTTCCAAAAAAAAGAATTCAGTTTCAACTAGAACACTTAGTCTCTCTCTCTTTCTCTCTCTCTCTCTCTATACACACACACACACACACACACACACACACACACACACACATCCTTGAAGAGACCTACCTTAAAATATAAACATCAGTGATCTCTAGGGACAGGAGGTATATTAGTTATCTATTGCTGTGTAACAAATTACCTTAAAATTTAGCAGCTTAAAGCAACAAGCACTTACTATCTCACAGTTTCTATAGGTCAGGAATCTAGATGCAGCTTAGTTGCATGTCCTCTCGCTCAGAGTGCCTCACAGGCTGCAGTCAAGGTTGTGGCTGGGCCTTAGTCATCTCAGGGCTCAACTAGGGAAGGATGTGTGTGTGTGAGAGAGAGAGGAAGAGAGAGAGGAAAGAGAGGCAGAGAGAGAAAGAGAGAGAGTGGAAGGGGAGAAAGACAGACACACAGAGGTAAAGAGAGAAATCTTAGTCTTTTGCTAGCCTAATACGTTGGGGGTCCCCCAGACCCACCCCAGGTTTGATGGTTGGCTCATACGACTCAGCACATAGTCCTATTCTATATAGTTATAGCATTTAGACTATGACTTATTACAGTGAAAGGACACAACACAAAATCAGCAAAGGGAAAACGTACATGAGGTGAAGTCTGGAGGAAACTAGGCAGAAGCTTCCAAGAGTCCTCTCCCAGTGGAATCATGCAGGACACACTGAATTCACCCAGCAGTGAGTTGTGACAACAAGTGTGAAATGCTGTCTACCAGGGACCCTCATTAAAGACTCAATGCTCAGAGTTTTTACTGGGGGCTGGACACGTGGGCCCCCTCTGCCTAGTTCATATCAAAATTCCAGACTCCTGGAAAGGAGGCTGGCGCTTAACATAAACATATTGCTTGCGTGAACAGTTTAGGCACAACGAGCTTTTCTTATCAGGGAATAGTGGGAAACTTTCATCCTGAAATCCAAGTTCCCAGATGCTGGCCACAGGTCAACCTTGCAAGCAGGCCTTTCTAAGGATAACAGTCTCAGGCCTGCTCTGTTGACTCTCTTCTACACACCTAATCTTGGAAGTGATAGCCATGCCTTCTGTATTCTCTTCATTAGAAGTGAGTTACTAGGTCCAGCCCACAGTATGGGGGGGATTTCACAAGGATGTGAGTACCAGGAGGGAGGATCACTGGGGGCCCTCTTAGAGACTAACCACTACACGGGGGGGCTTTGCTTTTCTCATCTGTATTTTCTGTTTTCTCTCTAATGACCCGCAGTACTTTTATAATAAGAAAATCTATTTGAAAACCATGATTAATTATATATACAGCAGTACTTACTGTGGTGGAGGAAGCACTATATTCCTTGTGGAAGAAAACTGGGATTTCTTTAGGCTCCACCACACTCAGGTGTGGATCCTTATGGCCTAATAACCCTTTTTGGCATTTGAGATGGTGTAGTTACCTGGGAAGAAAAGTTGGAATGTTTCTAATTATAAGAATAAATGCAGGCTTAAAAAAGAGGTTTAGTGTTTTAGAACCAGCAACGGTAGTGGCAGGAGAGCTGAAGTAGACAATCATTTGTGAAATGGCAGGATGCGGAGGCTAAGGAAGACCTCGCCAGGATCCAGAAAGCTTCAGACCAAGGCAGATGTTATGCCTGGAAATATTTGGCAAGAACCCCCGCAGGTCATTGATAAATGCATGTAAATATGGGGGCAGGGCAGGGAGCCTGGGGAGGATGGAGCTGGGGATGGTGTTTTCAGGGTTGTTCTGGCCAGAATAGATGAAGGAGGAGGAACTTCTCTCTATTCTGAACTCAGGATTTCAGAGAGGAAGTGAGTCTGGCCTGGGGATGGAGCTATCACAGAATGAGTGAAGGGTGCTGCCTGCTGGTGTATTGCCCGTGGTGGGAAGGATGCCCACTAACTTTCAGAGGCGGGCCATGGCGTGGAGGTTGGGGTACTCCTGCTGTCAGGTGTCTGGAAACACAGAAGGCATTAGGACAGCACCTGGGTCACAACTGGGCATTTAGTGAGGCGGGGGAGGAAGAGAGAGAGAAATGAGGAAGGAAGAAGTGTAACATATTCCGGAGTCCATTCAGAAGGCCTCCTCCAGCATCCATGATCCTCCAAATCTGCTCGTTTCCACACACAGTAATTAAAGTACTCTAATATGCTATTCTTATTTTATTATGTTTGTTTGTTTATTTTTTTGGTCTGTTTCTCCCCGCCATAATGAAGCTCTATGAAGGCAGGGATTTGGTCTGTTTTGTGTCTGGCATATAATAAGCAGTCAATAAATGCTGTAGAATTGAATCAAAAAAACACATTGATGCAAGTACTTCACATTCATTGCCTTGCTTCTGTATTTAAATAAAAACTGCGTATGTTTGCCTTTCAACTTAGTGGATTTCATCTGTAGCCTCTACGAACTTGAAAACAGACCCGTCAATTTTGTGCTAAATGAAGGAAGCCAGACACCAAAGGCCGCGTAATGGTGTGATTCCATGTGTGTGAATGTCCAGAACAGGCAGATCCACAGAGACAGAAAGCAGATGAGGGCTTGCGGGAGGCTGCAGGGAGGAGGGAGGAGGGCGTGACCGCTAATGGGGATGGGGTTTCCTTTTCGGGGTAACAAAAATATTCTCTGACTAGATAGTGGGGACGGTGAAATTCAGCTCCATGAATATCTTAAGAACCATCAAACTGTATACTTTAAAAGGGCAAATTTTATGGGATGGGAATTATATCTCAACAAAGCTGTTATTAAAAAAATACAGGTTTGGGGCTTCCCTGGTGGCTAGCGGTTGAGAGTCCGCCTACCGATGCAGGGACATGGGTTCATGCCCCGGTCCGGGAAGATCCCACGTGCCGCGGAGCGGCTGGGTCCGTGAGCCATGGCCGCTGAGCCTGTGCACCCAGAGCCTGTGCTCCGCAACGGGAGAGGCCACAACCGTGAGAGGCCCGTGTATCACCAAAAAACAAACAAAACAAAACAAAAAAAACAGGTTTGTCATTAATTTCCAACGAGACAGGGTGAGAGCTTCTTTTCCGGCAGTTCCCCAGATAACTAAAACGAGGCTCGTTGGCAATGTGGTGTGATGCAGTGTGGACACTAGCATCAGACATAACCAGATTTGCATCCAGCCTCCTTACCACCGTGTGCCCTTAGGCAGGTTGCTGTTCTGACCTCCTGGTGCCTCATTTCCCTGCTTTGAGCAATGGGTATTCCAACTCTGAGACATAGGACCATGTGAGGGTCAGCTTCATTAACTCGTGTGAAATGCCCAGCACTGGGCTTGACAGCCTGACCGTGAACTTGGTCCTCTTCTTTCCTCCTCCTACTCAGAGCTACAGAGTGGCCAGGTGAGTGGCAGAGCAAGTAATTAGAATCTGATTACTGAGATGGGATCCATTCTGTGGTGTCCAAAATGATGAATCTGCCTCTTGAAGTCCCTTTGTCTGCAGCGGTTCAGCATTGTTGTGTCCATTATTTGCCGTGGAAGGTCACCATCCTTTAGCCTCCTTTCTTATCAGATCCAGAACAAAGGCCCTACAAATGTCACTGAGCACAGCCAACAGGGCCTTGCCGCTACTCTGGAGATGGGGTGCTCTGTCCTTGTCCTTTCCAAGAAGGAAAGAGGCGGCCAGACAGAGCTCATTCCACTGATTCTTGTTTGCTGGGCAGTTCTGCAAATGTTTAATAATTGGTTCTCTGGGACATAAAAAAGCCCTGACTTATAGTGTGTGCCAGCTTCCATGGTGTGCTTTCCCCAGGGCTGACTGCAAGCCATCAGTGTGGTATGACTGAGTTTGGAGCTGGGAAGAGAAGCGCCCGATCAGCTATCTCAAGGCGAGGGAACGGGTTCCGACATATTATTGCCTTTACAGGGTAATTACACCACCATGGCTCAACAGAGCTTCTAGGCAGTTTCTAGACATGACTGCTTAGGGGAGAAGGGGCCTCCTGGTGTGAATTTTCAAAGCGTGGCACCTCTGTTGGGCCTTCTGCCTCCTGCGAACTCAGCGTGGAAGGCACAAGATTGTGAGCTTGCTTCTAAGGCTGGGAATCTGCACGGGGATTTATTGGAGCGTGGGGGAGGGGTGGTTAGGAGTCCAAACTAAGCCTCCTTGGGAGAGGAGCTTTTTGACCATCTGTGAAGGTGTACTGCAGTCAGCACATTGAGGCTCCTCTGAAAGCCTCAGACACTGTTTCTTGCAGCCTGATGTGTGTGCAGATTTGACAAGGTCAGAGTCACACAACTAAGGTCAAAGGATTACAGGATGCATGTTAAGGAGAAAGGCAAAGGCGTCTGGCAAGTTGGCAGCCTTACAAACAGAAGCTTTGCAAACCCAAACAAGTGAAGCCTCCACTCCTCTGGAGGGCTGACCCATCTGAATTTGGGTGGCAGGTTCCAGATAGAATACCTTCCTGGAAGCCAAAGCAAATATCAAGGTGATTGTAGAAGTAACCTTCAGTTCTGGGGCTGTTTAGAGTTTTTAGGATAGAATGTTGGTGGGTGGGTGGTGATGGGGAGGTGTGCTGTCGTTTGCCGTGAGAGTAATGACTGGGTTCATACTCTTCTAGTTAAGAATAGTGGGTTAGTTAGAGCAACCTAACTGCTATGACAAAAAAACTCCAGTGGTTTAATACAAGCATTTTATTTCTTAGGACTTCCTTCTGGTTGGCTGAAAGTGGGGTGGCTCTACTTCCTGTAGGCATTTAGGGATCTAGGTTGATGGATGCTCTGCTGTCTTAAATACAAGGCACACAACATGTCCCTTCCATTGATACCAGGCCAGCAAATGAGGGAAGAACAAGCAGAGAAACACATCTGCTTTTGAACCACATCCATTCCACTCACGTTCCTCCTTTTTTTTTTAAGGACTTTTTCCAGTTTTACTGAGATACAGTTGACATATAACATTGTATAAGTTTAAGGACATAATGTTTTTTTAATTGGAGTATAATTGCTTTATACCCTGAGAAAACCATAATTCAAAAAGACACATGTACCCCATTGTTCATCGCAGCACGATTTACAATAGCCAGGACATGAAAACAACCTAAATGTCCACTCATGTTCCTGAATGGGCCCCCTTTTGCAAGAGGAAGTATTTCTTCAACTGGGTAAGTATTAACTGAAGGCCCTCTGCAGTTATGACAAGTTCTTTGACTTTTAGATCACCAGGTTTTCCCTGGCTGGGCATCTACTTCCCAAGAACAGCTCTACAGAGAGGAGCAAAATCTTTGCTCTGCAGCAAGCTCTGTCTGCCATAGACAGGAACAATTCTGTGGTCAGCATGGTGCTGACAAAGAGTTTTCTTTTGCTAAGAGTATCTTTACTTAAACAGATTGGGCAAGTCAGCATTTTGTCTCATGTGTTTCCTTTCCAGAGGAAAGTCAAGAAAGCATGGTCCTACGTTGAGCCCGTAGGGCACCAATAATTGCATTTGGTATCTGTTCCCCCAGTGGGACAGTTCTTGAGGATATGGGAGCACTGCGTGGGGGAACTAAACTGGAGAGCAGTTCTTTCAGCACTTGGGGGGCCATTAGCTGAAGTCCCCCTGCCAGTCCTTCCATAGCAACTTCTCTGATTCTTAGATCCCTAGGCTCTCGTTAAATCCACTGATTTAGTAATTTACTGCACTGAGGGTTTTAACTGAAGCCAGCATGAGTGACAGTTAAGGCCTCCTGGAAGCTATTGGTACCAATAAAGTACCCTTCCCCACCCACCCCCAACAACTAGAGCTGCGTGCTAAGAATTCAGACCTCATCCATTTCTCTTAATGCCTAGAGATTTCTGATGATATATGTCTCCAGGTTCAAGCCTTGAGAGACAATCAACAGAAGATGAACACGTTGAAAACTGACTTTTGGGCCAGAGGGGACATCTGTGCCTCAGTGCTTTGCATATGTAGTGGGAAAGTGACTCACTTCATTTGTTCTCATTTTACAGAAAAGCAGACATAATTTAGCACGTGCCAATCAGTGTAGACTTCAGGTGTATCACTAGACAAGGGCCCAGTGCCGATGGAAACCTAGGGTGGCAGAGAAGGGTCATGGTCATGGCTTACCTGCATGAACACCATGCAGAAGAATGCAAGTCTTCAGCGGCCCCCAAGAAGCTTTGTATTCATAAATGAAGATAAGCAGCTAGACACCCTTGGGGCTCTTTTGATGATGTTCCAAAAGCCATGTGGTGAGCTTTAATATTTGTGCCCAAAGGGAATCATAGATGAGTATTACCAAGTATTTCCAGGCAGGTCAGGCACTGGGGGTTGAAAACATTGAAGGGTCTGTACCTTCTTAGGAGCCACTCTCCCCATCTCGCTCTCTGTTGTCTTTCTGTGACTTTTTTTCCCTTTCAGTGCTGTCCTTGATACTTGTGATAATTAATCTCATGTTTCAACTTGACTAGATCACAAGATGCCCAGACACATTATTTCTGGATGTGTCTGTGAGAGTGTTTCTGGAAGAGGTTAACATTTGAATCAGTAGACTGAGTAAAAGGGATTGCTCTTCCCAGTGTGGGTGGGCATCATCCAATCTGTTGAGGGCCTGAATAGAGCAAAAAAATGGGGAAGAGATGATTCACTCTCTTTCTGCCTGGATACTTGAGCTGGAACATCTGTCTTCTCACGTTCCTGGCGCTCCTGGTTCTCAGGCCTTCAGAGTCCACCTGGATCCTACAGCTCTCCAGCTCTCGGGCCTTTGAACTGCATGACTGGCTTTCCTGAGTTTCCATCTTGCAGATAGCAGATAGTGGGACTTCTCAGCCTTTGAAGTCACGTAAGCCAGTTCCATGTAATGGATCTCTATGTATAATCTATTGGTTCTGTTTCTCTGGGGAACCGTGACTAATACAACATTTCATCTGTGTGAAGTTGGTGAGTGAGCATGACGCCCAGATGATGAACCAGATCCCAGACACTGGATATTTCTAGAGTTATCATGGATCAGAGGTGTCTAGTTGCAGGGGTGAGGATATCTCTCAGAGCTGGTTTTCTTCTGCATGGTTGGGATGAGAAATTTGATGGCTTCCACAAGGGTCTAGAAATGTATAGTTGCCTGTAAGGACTCCAAGTGGCCTGTTTTTATGGAGTCTTCACTGATAAAATGCATTTCCTTACTCTAGTCAGGATGATAAAAATACAAATTCTTATGCAGATTAGATTAAAACATTCATATTTATATTTATCTCCTCTGAGTGACAAATAGTCTACCTTTTAGCATTTCCCTTAAAACAAAAGTTGAATGTGGAAAAATTCCAGAGTTTGTCCAGGTAAGGCAAGCAGATATCATTTCACACATGGGCACCAGTAGATTGGTGGTACCTGTCTGGAGAGTTGTGCTGAGAAGAATTTTGATACTGCATCCAGTTTCAGTGTGAAAAACTATCACAGTTGATTAGCAGTGTCTGTCAGGGATGAAGAAATCAGGAGCAATGACATGTTAGACACATCCATTCATTCAACCACCAAATATCAAGTGCTTGTTATACGCATGACACTATTTTAGCTGCCGAGTCTCTATTCTAGGTGCAGAGGCGTTGTTCTAGCAGCTGACTCTGTTTGCTATCCCTGACTGACCCGTCATTTTACGGTCTAGGTAGGTCAAATGATTCATCTGAGGCCACAAAATTATTTGGTAAAAGTCAGCCAGAACACAGGACTCTTGACTTCATGGGTGTGCATCTTGTAATCATCTCATCATCACCTGGGTGAGCTGATTGTAAGCATTTTTATTCTAGGCTATAAATTGCAGAAAACTCCTTGATCTTCTTGTATCTCTTTGATAAAGAGTTGACCCTCAACCTCGGCTGTAGCATAGGAATAAGGAGATTTTTCCTTTTCTTTCGGAACCTTCCATGCTGAATCACCTGCTACTTTTGAGAGTGTAACAGAGTCAGCAATGCCTGTGGAAAATTTTTCTTTGTCGGCAAAGAGCAATGTGGTATTTAGTTGAAGCAGGATGTTATCAAAAGACTCTACAGGAGTTTCAGAGTGCCTGAGGTGGGTGGGAGCTCCATGAATCAAGGTATCAAATGGTAGTTGGGTGAATTTTTCCATGGCTGAACTCCAGGAAAATTCCCCCTGATATGGTTTCTATTGTTCAAAGTAAGCCTGTTCCTGCCCAGGGCTTGTGAGAGTGGGCATGTCCAGATGGGTGGGTGGAGAGGTACTTGGGAGAAGAGATTATTTTTTCTCATTAGGATTCAGTTTATTCCACCAGTTCTTAGCTCACTTTGCCCCATAGTTGGGGGAAGGGTGTGTGCCTCCCTGCTGAGCTTTTAATCTGAACTTCAAAGCTTTGCAAAGCATGCTCCTCTATCTTTTTTCCTGCTTGGTCTCCATGGAAAACTGGTGAGATCTGACCTCCTCCCAAAGTGTCCAAAGCAAAGTGTCTACTCAGAGCTCTGTGGGCCCTGATTATGAGTCCAGGGAGGATGGAACTTGGGCCATTTGTTTGAACGGCTTGCTTCATGTCATTAGAAATCATAGAGAGGCTGATTTATATAACTATATCTATTTAAGGGTTATTGAAAGGATTTCTAGGAAGTTATGAGAAATTTGAAATAGCTATTCTAAAATGCCTCTACCCACAGGGCATTGTTCTAAGAAGCTCATTACTGGTCATTAGAAAGCTTGATGTAGCAGGAATTGTCTGGCCAGGCCCAAATCTCCTTGGCCCACCTTAAATATTGCCCACAGACAGATCCTGTACAGGCCCCATGGCGTTCGGGCTCTCTGCTGGAGAACATTCTCTGGTAGTGCTTGCTGGAGACAGACTTGAAGTCCTGAGGAGTAAACACTTCAGTCAATAAGGGCAGGAGTTGGTGGGTAAATCCCCCAGCTTCCTTGCCAGCAGTGGCCAATTCTGAGGTGGGTTCTACACATTCTCTACGAGGGTTCCCGTGGGAGGGAGCATCAGCTACCTGCAGCCGGAAGTTTCTCATTTATGCCTTTTACTTGGCTTGCATGCCCGCCCTGTCTCAATTTCCATCTCTGTCACCATGCGGGCTGGTCACCTCCAAATAAACATTTGCACCCAATCCTGGTCTCAGGTTTATGAGGGAACTCCAGTGAGACCTGACAAATGTCTGGGTCTTTTCCTGCCAGAGCTAGAGTGTCTGGAAAGTGGAGGGGTGGTTAGACAACTGTGGAGAGCTCACAGGGCCACATGGGCCGAGCTGCGATAACTCGCTGAGGTCCACAGCCTTCTCCTCCCACTGCTGTTGGTAGGTAGATAGATGTTTGTCCAGCTGGGGGCTGATCTCCTCTGCAGTGGGGGAGTATACAGTGCCACAATGTAGACAGAGTAAGAATAACAACTCAGTGGGGAAATCAGACTGAGCTGCAGAATTGGTATTATTACTAAATATAGCATTTGCCCTGGCAGTAATAGAGGACGAATGCTAGGTGGGCCCCAGGGGCCACTGGAATGACCCCCACACCATTCACTGAAATACCAGGTGGTGTCTGGATCAGAATGTGAGAGCATCAGCTGGGTCTTGATGGGAGGTTCCAAGCAGCTGGCTGGCTTGGGAAGGAGAGGCGCTTGCAGGGCCCTCTCTGCTGGGGTGGGTGTGGGGAGAGGGTATGACAGAGATCATCTCTGGTCTGGAGCAGCACACAATTCCTCTTCCTAGTGAAAACCTGTCTCCCACATTCCCTTCGGGTGGCTAGAGAAACCGTCTCCTACGGAATGCCAAGTTCCAGGGCCCAGTGGCTTTGTTACCTTGTGCACAGAGTATTAACGGTGTCATGGGCTTGAGTCCGTACTGAACTGTGGTCACAACCAAAGGAGACTGACCTTTCTCCCGTTCTCGTCATATCCGAAGTTAAATTATGTGACTTCTTGGACATTTTTCCTGCACTATTTTTATGTGGCACAGCTAGGAGGGAGCTGTCACTTGTCCCCTAGCCTCAGGCAAGGTGGCGGAACAGCCTGGTTGGAACGCTAGGCTGCCCTGACTATAGAGCATCACTCTGACCTCTACTGCTCCTTGACAAGTGTAGGGCTAAGCTGAGTCCTGTGGGGTTGGTAGGGACAGGAAGAGAAAGGGAAGGGGGAAAGAAAGAACCCTTCTGAAAGGAGTAGTTCTTATTGGAGAAAGAGGAGGTGTTACTTTCTGGCCTGGCTCTGTGAGCTTTCCTGTGACATTCTTCCTCTGGTACACTTCCCCATGGTGCTGCCCCGATGTCTGGCCTTTTCTGTGGCCTCTACTCCTCTCTGTTCTTTCAGGACCCAGCCAAGCTGAGAAACTAGTGAGTACTGGGAGGTGACTAAGTGCTTATGGGTTAACATGTTAATAGTAATAATAGCTGATGTTTGTTGACTGCCGCTTTGTGTCAGGCGCTCTGCGAAGGCTGTGCAAGGATGATCTCATCTAATTCTTTTAACAGTCCCCCAAATTAGGAACTGTAATTATTCCTATTTTTAAGATGAGGAACTGAAGCACAGAGAAGTTAAATAACTTTGCTAAGATTAAGCAACTAGTAAGTAGTGGGGCCAGTGCACAAACTCCATGTTTTCAACAATTCTTCATATATTCAGCACCCGCTACATGCCAGGCACCTGTTCTAGGTGAACAAGGTAGGCAGTGTCCCTGCTCCTCTGCTAGCTGGTCAAGTCAGGTAAGAATCCAAGAAGCAGATGTATTAACAAACTCTCAGATAGTGATTAGTGCCACGAGGAGAATTAAAATAGGCTGATGTTGGTGGAGCCCCTGGGTGACCACTTTAACCTGGGAGGTCAGGGAAGGCTTTTTGGAGGAGGTGATATTTCAGCTGCAATCTGAAGGACAAGGAGCCAGGCTGCAAAGATGATGGGGAAGAGAAGTTCTGCAGACAAACAGCCAGAACAAAAAACAGCCAAGGCAGGAACAGAAAGGAGAGGGATAGCGGAGAGGCAGGAGGGGCCCCTTCCAGAGCCTCCCAGTTCACATTCTTCATTTGCTCAGCTCAGTCTTTCAAAACTTAAAGCGCCCTGTGGCTCCCCTGAAGGAGTCAGTGGACCAAGGGGCCTTTTCACCTGTGATTCAGCTACGTCAGTAACAGTGTGACTGGGACCAGCGTGTGAGCCAAGTGCACACCTAGCCCACTCCCCTGCTTGGTGCACGCTGACCTCACCCAGAAAGCTGGGCAGCAGTGTAGGGTGGGAGCCACCCAAAGATATGGTGGGAGGGCTATCAGGCCTGTGCTACCTCCACTCCCTGGCAGGACAAGGCCTGTGCAGCCACTTTTGGGCTTGCTGCCAGCACTTCTCATTGAAAAACAGCAGGGCTGATTGCAATGACGTTTTGCAAAGGAAACAAGGGAGAGAACGTGACGTGGGCTGAGATTACAGCTCACAGCATTTCAGGTCCAGGCCAGTTCTAGTAGCAGAGGTTCCAATTCCTCCCTGAGAGTGTTTCCAGGAAACCTCAGGGCATGAAACTATAGTGCCAGATGTTCTAGTAAAAGGAAAACCTCCCAGAACAAATAATAATAAGGGCAAATTAATCCTGCAGGTAATGGAGAGAGAGAGAGAGAGAGAGAGAGCGAGCGAGCACACTCCAAGACTGTAACTAGGAGGCGTCTGGGTGGTTCTGGTTGAATTCCATATGCCACATCCCTTGTTTCCTCCTGTTTCCTAATACTTCTCCTCCCGGTGATTTTCGGGACCAGTCCTTTGGAACCACCAAGGTATTGGTCTCCGAGAGGCAAGCAGCTGGAGAAAAGGGATTTGCAGTTACCCAGGAGCAACACATTTCCTAAATTAAGAAAGATACTCCTGATGGCGTGTGTAGATCACGTGGCCAAGGCAAAGGTTACTTTCTAGGTCCTGAGCTAGAACTCTGTGCCATGAGGGCGGGCATGTGTGGTACGATAAGTCAGCACTATCCCAGTATGCTTAGATGAAACAGCTGTCTCAGAAGAGACAGGTGCGTGAGTTGTTTTGAAGAACAAATGCCCTGAGAAAAGTGAAGAACATACATGGGGATGAAGAGGATGTGGAAAGCATTAACCAAACCTCACCTAACGTGGGTAATTTAGAAGTAGGTCCAGGAAATTATGTTCACACCAGTCCCAATATAAGCTTAGATTTTCCTTTATGCTTAAGTGTTCCCATGTCCTGACAAAACCATTGCACTCTGGGCGGGGGTGAGGGTTTCAGTGGGATGGGCTCTCCTAGTCTCCATGTTTTGGATGATGGGAAGGACAGGGAATGTGTCACTGATTAGTCTAGGGGCAGGTAGGGTCTCCATGCACAGTGAAGTTGCTTGGCTGCGCGGGTGAATGTGGAGGTCAAAATCTAGCCGGCTCCATTGGCAAAGCTATTCGCCCAGGTGTGCAGCTGTGTCAGCCTGAAGAAGGGACACATTTTAAAAATGGATTCGTCTAGCAGAATACCTATTTCTAATTCCCAGATAGGTGTTAGCGTGTGAGTCCTTGTCATCAAGGAAAATGCTTCTCAGATCCCCCTTCGATGTGCCTTCACTCTTTTTTTTTTCTTAAAACACTTCCCAAAATATCTTCTGGGAAATTGACACTCAATATGTAAAACAAGAGTTCAGTGGTAAAATAACTTTGGGAAATGTTTGGTTAATCACAGACAGATTTCTTTTAATTGCAGGATTTCTCAGAGCATTTAATACATGACTTGCATTATGAATCTCCCAGAGGCGGTTTCGGTGAGCAGGATTTCTCAGGTGTATATGGCAGTGGAAGCATCTTAGAGGACTAATGCTCTGTGAGCACGTATAACACTGATTTAGATGATTGCTGCTTCATTCCTTAGGTTTACGTTAGGCAAAGGTTGCTCTGGAAGCATGTCATTGTCCTGTCAAATGGGGGTCTAGCACAGACGTCAAACAACTTGCCTTGACCTCCTAGTGGAGTCATGGCCTCCTTGGTGAAGGAGACAGCATGCTTTTCTGCAAGCACTGATGGAATATTTGAGGGTGCACACAGCCTTTAGCACGTGGGAGGGCATCTCCTTGGATAGATGCTTGGGGTTTAACAGCCACTTATCCTTCTTATTCTCCGTAGACAGGATTCTTCAAGCATCAACAACCAAAATGGTCCCTTGGGAGCTAAGAATTTTTGGGCAGTTATTCAAGAAAGAGAAAAGGAAGAGGTAGTAGAATAAGAAATTCATTCTGAGAAAAAAAAACACCACCACAAAACACCAAGTTTAAGCTTGCTGACAATAAGGAACCATCCAGACAGTATCTTTGATGTGTCTTCCAAATATTGAAAATTGTCTGTCCCCTCCCCCTGCCCCCAACAAACAAAGAAACGAGGTCAGGATGTTCTATGTGCCTCTGCTTCTTCCCATGTACCTACCTCACTAAAGTCACTATTGAATGGAGAGGAGTTTGTGAAGGGCTAAAGAGTTTCTAAGGGAGCATGGCACACAGCTCTGCTTGTGGCCCTGAGGGGCGAGAGGGCCTGGCTGCCAGGTGGGTCCTATCCTCATTGGCACAAGCTCTCTGCTCCTCCGTAGTTGGTTAGGGAGCCATCCTAGACTCCAGCGGAGTGAAATTTGAGGACATGATCCTTAGGTACAGTTACTGCACTTGGAAAGCTGAGAAAGAGCAGGTTTTCAAGGCATCTGAGGGTCAGGGAGCTGAGATAAGCCTCTAACTCACCCACATTTTGAAGTCCCGTGGATTACCCCATCTAAATTCAGATAGACTTGCTTGTTATTTTAGTTTGCTCATTCAACTCTGTGATTCATGTAAACTGGAAACATCCTTATCCAGAAAATCACCAAAAATATACACTAATATGTATAAAATGGATAACTAATAAGAGCCTGCTGTATGTATAAAAAAAGTCAAAAAAATTATAGCAGCTGCCACTGTATTTTTTTGCTACAAATGTTCATTTTGGTTTGTTCTATATGGATATGGAACTAGTCAGAAAATTTGAAGGACATCACAGCATCATAATAATCATGGCACCAGCGAGAGGTATCTCTGCTTTTGTGCTTGGAGAAGGGAAGATTTCTTACACTGATTGGAAAAGCAGATAAATTCAAATGCCAATCCCCTTGCCTACATGTGGAATTAGAGAAGGTATACATTATAATGATTTGAATATCCATTTAAATTTGGCTGTATTTGTCTTCCCAGAGTTTTACTCACATCTGTTCTGTGTATTTGCCAGCCAGATAATGAGGAACTTGGCAAGCTTTAAAAGTATAATAATTTCGGGCTTCCCTGGTGGCACAGTGGTTAAGAATCTGCCTGCCAATGCAGGGGACACGGGTTTGAACCCTGGTCCGGGAAAATCCCACATGCCGTGGAGCAGCTAAACCCGTGCACCACAACTACCGAGCCTGCGCTCTAGAGCCCCTGAGCCACAACTACTGAGCCCTGTGCCACAACTACTGAAGCCCACGCGCTCTAGAGCCTGTGCTCCGCAACAAGAGAAGCCCATGCACTGCAACAAAGAGTAGCCCCTGCTCGCCGCAACTAGAGAAAGCCTGCGTGCAGCAACAAAGACCCAACACAGCCAAAAATAAAAATAAATCAATTTTTTTGAAAAGTATAATAATTTCCCTTTTTGTACCCTGAGCTAGCCCCATGGAAGACATTCTATAGATTTATGAGTAGAATGACCATACATTTTGGTTTGCCTGGATGGTCCTGGTAAATGCTTGTTGATTAATTAATGATTGTTAATTATTTTTAGCTCCCAATTTCACCATCTGAAGTGTTCTATTTGGATGATAAATTATGCGGTCTCCCTATTTATGAGTGGTAGAAGTGGGTAGGTGGAAAAAATGGAAAAAAAAATAGAAAAAGATTTACCACAGTTGGTAAATCTCCCCTTTTAATCACTTTAATCATTTTGGCTACCACCATAATTAAAAAAAATACACACATATTTATATACACACTTATACATTTATTTTTGAGTCATCAACTTTAGACAGAATTTATTAATTCCCTACTATATAAAATAAGGCATAAAGAATGTCCAGAACTTCCACCACTTCTATCACCCTTTCTCCCTTCCTGCTTTGGTCAGTCATTGTATTACTTTTACATTGTCAAGATTTACATTTATTGGTTGCATGTATATTCTGTTGCATAAATGCAGTCAAGCTTTCTGCTCTGTCTGTAGGTAGATTCTAAAAGCTGAAATGCATTGAATAACATTTATAATGCCATAATTATGTAACTGTTCTTCCTGGTAGAATCCACTACTGTGAATGAAGCTTCAGAGAAGGAAATGTCATTTTATACCATAAACAGGAGTATGTTTCAAGTCAAATGAATTATTTTTCCCTACATTGTAATAATTGCTCTTTTTTTTTTCACATTTTAGTTTGCCTTATATATGGAGTGATGTTTTATACAGGCTTTGGTTGTTTCCCCCTGGAGTTTCTAAATATCTTTCTTTTTCCTTGTTAACTGAAGAAACATGTCTTTAAGATCTTCCACATTTTTAATCATAAATAGAACCATCTTCTTTTTGAAGATCTTCATAGAGCCTTCGGACTTCTGGGTTTAATTTGGATCAGTTGCTTTCTAAGTGGATTTCAAAGTTGTCATCCTAATTTTCTTTTCATTGGGTTCTTGTAGTAGTTCCTTTATTTTCAGAAATCATTTATTATTCTTTCTTAAATTCTTTTGTTGTTTTGCTAAAGATCATCATCAAATAATTACTGGAAATAATATATAGAATAATTTTCTTCATTGCTAGACTTCTGAAAATATCTTTATTTTGCCTTCATACATGATTGATACTTATCAAGATTTAAAAGTCTAGTGTATCAGCCTTGGTCCAATCAGGAGACAGAAACCACACAGTAATTTGAACAGGGAAAGTAGTATAGAGAATTATTAACTCTGGAGTAATGAGGAATTGTCTAGTAAGAAGTAAAGAGAACTCTGAGGAACGTAAGAATAGCAGTTCTACCCTTAGATTGAGACAGAGCACCCAAGAAGAGCAAGCGTCCCCTCCCCTGAGCCAGAGCTGAGATCCAGATCTTGTTGAAGAGAGCACAGCCATGGCTCACCAAGTAGCAGAGAGGTCACTGTGGTGACATGCCAGTTGGAAATCCACCCTTTGGAACTTGCTGGAAATCTACTCTCTAGGTGCTGGGGAAAGCTGTTCACGGGGCAGTGTCTCATCGGGGTGTTGCATGACAAACCTGCTCGAGAGATGATTCCAGGAGACCTTCTGGACACTGAGTGCTGCAGCCTTGGACTGTGCTATAGGAATCGGGTGCTGGAGCAGCTGCTTGTAGTACTGTGGGAGCCTGCTGAGTAAGCATACCCAAACCAGGACACAAAATCCTGTGGTGTCTCTCCAGAGCTCTCTAGTGGCAAACTTCAGTGACAGCAGCAAAGAGAAATATTTAAAGGGCCCAGATGTATTTTCATAGAACAAGCAAAAAAGGAGAATTTGGAGCCAAGAGGCAATAAATCAATAACTGGCACATCTACGTTCCGGAGCATGTCATTATAGTGTTGAAGGTTTTGCTTCAATGCCTTCTGATAGCTTGTGGTGCAGATAAGAAGTCTGATAGCATCCTCTCTATTATTCCTTCATGGGTGACCTGGTTTTTTCCCTCTTTGAGAGGTTTTAGAATTTTCTCTTTATCTTTTGAGCTGTGAAATTTTATCAGAATGTGTCTAGATGTCAACTTTTCCCCCAATTCACCTGTTTGAGACTCTGTAGATCCTTCTAATCTAAAGACCTAAGTCTTCAGCTCAGAAAATTCCTATATTGTTTATTCTGTTATCGCTTCCTCACTCCAATTTCTGTTTTCTGTTTTCTGCACTCCTACTGAGCAGGTGTTGGACCTCATGGGTTGGTCCTCCCCGTCTTTTCAACTTTCTTATCAAATTCTCTCTTTGTCTTTTGAAGTTGTGGGAACTTTCCATGGCTTTATATTGTACCAATTCAGTCTTGGCCACATCTATGTTAATATTCCAACCCTCTGCTAAATAATTTTATTTTGACAATCATATTTTAAATTTTCATGTACTCTTCTTTTTTCCTGATGGTTTCTTTTCGTAGCAGTATTCTTACTTTATGAATGCAATGTCCTCTTGAATCTTTCTGAGGATACCAATTAAAAATTTTCCTTTTAAGTTTTCTCCTATTCCTTGAATGTTTTGTTTCCTGAAGTTTCAATTACTTTGGTCCTTCCATTTCACATTGCTGATTTTCCTCAAAAAAATCTAGCTTTTTTTTTTTTTTTTTTTTTTTTTTTTTTTTTTTTTTTTTTTTTTTTGCGGTACGTGGGCCTCTCACTGTTGTGGCCTCTCCTGTTGCGGAGCACAGGCTCAGCGGCCATGGCTCATGGACCCAGCTGCTCTGCGGCGTGTGGGATCTTCCCGGACCGGGGCACCAACCCGTGTCCCCTGCATCGGCAGGCGGACTCGCAACCACTGCGCCACCAGGGAAGCCCTGGCTTTTTTGAGGTTCCTTTCATTTATGAATGAAGGACTAGCCTGATTAATAAAGGGAACTGATGTGAGCTTCCTCTATAGTTGTATGGGAAAGTTTTCCCAACAGATCCTTTCCCTGAATAGGAGGGCCAACTTTAGGATTTGTGTAAGTAGGTGAGGTATGCCAGAAATCAGTCCGCTGCATCCCCCAGCAGCAAGGGATGCAAGTTGAGTCCTCTGGAATGAGGAGCTATTTGTGTCTGTTCCAGTCCTTGGTAGGAGATGAGACTCATCATAACGACAGCTCTTTCCTGAAATCATAAAACAGAATCTTTCAATTTTAAACCCCTCTTGTATTCGCAATGTGCACGAGGGGTTTTTTGAGTTGATTAACTCATTATCAGCCACCTACTTCGAAAATTGCTGTATCTTCGTTAGTATCCTATTTTTGGAAAGCAATGTCTAATTGAATCTTCTTGTCTGCCAAAATTTTAATTTTAATATTACTTTAGAAATATATTTTGAGTATTTATAAAAATATATATGTAGGGTAATATTCCTAAAAGTGTGTCAAAGGGTGTTCAGTCTTAACTTTGAGAATCACTGGCTTAGCTGAGAGGAGTGGTTCTGGCTGACTCAGATATTAGCCATCTCAGGGCTTTTTAAACAATTGCAGTCATAGCTTCCCTCCCACCTATGCCTCCTTAACTTACTGCCCAGAGTCAGCTATATGGCAGGGGAAGGGGAGTCTCATGCCACCATCAGCTTCACTGTGTGACCCTAGGTGATAACCATAACAGCTCCCCTGGCTGAGGGCTTTCTGTTGGTCAGGCACTGTGCCATGCCCTCTATAAACATGTTCCCAGTCACTTGTTGTAATGTCTCCATGAGGGTGGCACCATAATCACCCCCAGCTTTACTGAGGCTCAGAAAGGTCTCCTGTGATGGCTGTACAGCTCTGTGAATATGCTGAAGTCCGCTGAATTATACTCTTTAAATGAAGGAATCTTATGGCATATATGAATTATATCTGAATAAAGCTGTTATTATGATTATTAATTATTGCCTACCTGAGGTGGAAGCGATTAAAATTATGAATGAAGTTAAGCATGTTTTCATAGGCATACTGATAATTTTAATTTTTCTTTTCATACTTAAAAATGGGGCTGTTGGTCTTTTACTTACTGAGTCATAAGAGCACAGGATTGGTCTATCATATGTGTTGCAAATATTTTTCCATGTTGCTATTTGACTTTTGACTTTATTCATGTTCTTTTTACCCAACAGAAAATGCTAAGTTTTATTGAGGTAAATTTATCAAGTTTTCCCTTGTGGGTTTGGGGTTTTATGTCATGCTTATAAAGGTCTTTTTTTTTTTTTAAACTTGAAGTTGTTTCTTTTAAATTGAAGTATAGTTGATTTAAAATATTGTGTTAGTTTCAGATGTACAGCATAGTGACTCAGTATTTTTGCAGATTATACTCCATTATAGATTATTACAAGATAATGGGTATAATTCCCTGTGCTATATAGTATATCCTTGTTGCTTATCTATTTTATATATTGTAGTTTGTATCTGTTAATCCCATACTACTAATTTTTCCCTTCCCCCTTCCCTCTCCCCTTTGGTAACCACAAGTTTGTTTTCTATATCTGTGAGTCTATTTCTATTTTGCATATACATTCATTTTTATTATTTTTAGATTCCACATGTAAGAGATCATACAGTATTTGTCTTTGCCTGACTTATTTCACTACGTATAATATTCTCTAGGTCCATCCATGTTGCTGCAAGTAGCAGTATTTCATTCTTTTTTTATGGCTAATATTCCATTATATATATACTACATCTTCTTAATTCAGTCGTCTGTTGATGGGCACTTGGGTTGACATGGAAATAAAAACCACAATGAGATATCACCTCACACCTGTCAGAATGGCTGTCATCAAAAAGTCTATAAATAACAGATGCTGGAGAGGGTGTGGAAAAAAGGGAACCCTCTTGCACTGTTGGTGGGAATGTAAATTGGTGTAGCCACTATGGAGAACAGTATGGAGGTTCCACAAAAAACTAAAAATACAACTACCATATGATCCAGCAATTTCACTCCTGGGTATAAAGGCTTTTTTTAACCCTGTCACCAGGCTCAGGATGATTTGGGGAAAAAAAAAGGCATCTATGCTTTCTTCTAGTACATTTATGGTTTCTTTTAAAAATGTTTAATGTTTTATCCATTTGGAATGGGAGTAATATATAAAAATCTAACCCCTTTTTCTTCCACATGGTTGGCCAACTATCTTAACATTGTCTAATAATTAATATATCTTAGCCTCATCCATTAGAAATGTCACCTCTGTCATGTATTAAACTTCTGTGTGTGATTGATTGAATGTTTTTACCTTTTATTCTGTTTCGTTGATGTTTCTGTCAATTTATTCATCAGTACTAAACTCTTTTATTGCTGTAGCCTTACAATCAATTTAAAACATTCTTGTTCCTTTTGCTTTTATTTGGGAATTTTCACTGCATGTCTCTTATGTTTATTTTTTTATAAGTGATTTTAGTTTAAATGATCAAGTTCCAATAAATTTTGTTGGGTGTTTTGATAGCATGACATTTACACACTTCATTAGAGGCCTGTCCCCACATGGTTAAAGATACCCCCTTATCCTGTTTTCTCCCACATCTTGATATGCTTTCCTGTCTCCTTCAGTCTTTGCCTGATGGTCCCCAGAGCTCGATTATTGGTAGGGGGACTATATAGTTCATTGTCTAAACCGGGACAATTTGAAATTAAGCAGGGTGCTCTGGGTGATTATGCTGGACAGCAGGTATAAACCAGGACTGCTGTGGGGATACAAGGATGTATGGTCCCCCTAGTCATTGGCCCCTTTCCGATTTATAATTGTTTCCTTTATGATCATATCCATTGCCATGATGTCAACTACGACCCACATGTTAATACTTCCCCAATTTACATCTAAGTTCCCTCTTGAGCTCCTGATCCATATTTCCAGGTCTAGGCCAAATATCTCCTTCGTGTGCCCCACAGTCATCTCAAACTCAGGTGGGTTCAGCGTCCCTTCAGAATCACCTCCTTCCTGCTTGTCTCCTAGTGGGGACAGCATCCAGTCTTCTGAGCTGGATACCTGGCTAGGGTCTGGAACCCATCCTTCCCCACGCATTGCCCCGTGTTGGCCTCCAGATCCTTTCAATTCTACCACTGAAATAGCTCCTGAATCCAGTCCCATTTCTTGCCACTGTTTTGTCTTTTGTAGGGTCTCATTTTGTCTTTTCTGGATTATTACAACTGCTTCCTTTTTGGTCTTCCTGCCAAAGGCTTTCCTCACTTCAGTCCAGCCTCCAGTGTCCTATCAGAGTGAAAACACAAACCTGAGCTTGTTATTCATCTGCTTGAAGCTTTGTGCTGCTCCCCCTTTTGCCAAGTCCCTTATCATGGCTTGCAAGGTCATTACAACCCGGTTCTATCCTCCTGTGTAAGTTCTCACTTCACCTGATACACACGGCCCCCAGTCACACTGAAAGTCATTCCATTTCCCAAACAACACTGTGCCCCTTCTGCAGCTCTGACTTGGCACAAACTGAGTTCCCTAAAAGGCCTTTCTTGCTCTTTACCAAAACAGCCTCCTCAGAGACTGAAATAAAGCCTTGCCTCCTTTGTAAAGCCTTCCCTGGTTCTCCCAGGCAGTGAGCTCCCTTTCCAGTGCTCCTGTGGCTCCCCCCTCATGCCTTTCATCCGCTCATCCCCTCTCTATTTACACCTCTCCCTCACTCTCCAAACTGGTTGTTTTTTAAAGACAGGAACTTATCACCCCAGAGCCTGGTACTCAGCAGTTGCTCAGTAAATTTTTGTTGAACAATGATAACACGAGTGATGGTTTGTGATAATATGTGGTTGCCTGTGAACTCCATCTGGGATGCAGCCAAGGACAACCTCTGCCTCCTTCTTCTTCTTCCTTTTCCCCTTCCCCTCCTCTCACTTCTTCCTCTTCTTCTTCTCCTCCTCCCCTCCCCTTCTTCTTCGTCTTGTTATTATTATAAATTACAACAATAACTTCAAGTTATTAATAGTAGGAGTTCTGTAGGAGGGCCTGCTTTATCTATTGACAGGTACTATTGTAGGCTCTTCAGAGGCATTTTCTCCTTTAATCTTCAGAATAGCCTAGCAAGATGGGTTTTTTCTCTAGCCATTTTACTGTTAAGGAAGCTAAGATCGCAGGAGGTTGAGTAACTCTTCTTAAGGAGTTGCTACTAGGTGGGATTAGAACCAACTCTGTTTGACTCCAGAATTCATAGTCTTTTCTCCCTGTGTTCATTTGGAGGCAGCTTTTCCCTCCTAATGTGTTTTTTGGGATTATGTGTCTTTCTCACCACCCCTGACCTCCCTTTTTCTCTCCCTTCCTTATCCCTTCACCCAGAGGCTGGTTCTGGGTGGTCCACCATGAGGGCCTACCCTCTCTGGTTCATGACTCCCAAGTTTTCCTCAGCACCCTCAGGCCATTGAAGTCACCTGTTACTGCCATCCGAGGTGAGAATGAACTAATATGAGAAGGAAGCCAGCTCCTATGTACCAATGGGAAAGGCCAGATTAGGCTCTCAGGACCCCTGCTTTCCTCCAGAAGAACATGTGGGCCTTTAACAGGGGCCTCTGGGGGACACTGCTGTGTTTGCTGTTCAGCACAGATGGGGTGAGGTGAATGGTGGGAACTGGGGCTGAGGGGGAAGAGCACAAAGGAGCCACGGCTCAGAGAGATGTTTGGGGATTTGGGAAGCTCAGGCCAGGGTCAGAGGCTGCCTGCTTGGCCTATGGGCAGAGCAGATTCAATTTATAATCCTATTTCAATTTTATTCCAAAACAAGTATGTGCTAATTGTAGGAAACTTAGAAAATTCAGCAACCACAAGAAAAGATACCAGTCATAAACCTGCCATGGTGGATGCACTTTAAAACGTTCCTGTGCATGCACCTCTCCCTCTATACACATGCTCACCCTTTCCTTTTTAAAAATAAGATGGTACTCTGTATCAGTTTTAAGATATCAATATCACGCGTGTTATTGAACAGTCTTCCTCCACACCGTTTTGCATGCACCCATAGTAGTTGTGTGATCGCTCGTTGGACATTGTTTGGTGTGGCCTCCGTGGTTAGAAATGAGGGAGCGGGCATGATGGACATGAGGAGGCGAAGGATGGCACCGAGGTCTGCATGGCGCCTGAGACCCCCACATGGACCTCCAACATCTGGCTCAGATGTCGTAAGTCAGCACAAGAGGGAGCTTCAGCAGTGACTTCAGGGCCACCTCCTTTCACACTGGGGGACACTGAGCTGAGAGCTGGATACTCTTGCCCAAGGTCCCAGACGCTGAAACTGTAATCCAGGATTCCTGATTGTTTGTCCAGAGTCTTTTCTGTTCTTCCACTAAATACTGTTTCACATTCTTTTTTAAAAATTTTTTTCATTAGTTATCTACTTTATACATATTAGTGTATGTATGCCAATCCCAATCTCCCAGTTCATGTCTCACATTCTTAAAGGCGTGTGATGACTTTGGGAAGATGTCACTTACCATGGTCACGTAGAGCTTGGAAAGTGAGAGCTTTGGGGGAAGAGAAAAGCTGAAGTTATTTAGAAGAGAAAGACAAAGTGTGAGTGATGAGATGTGGTGTGATCATCATTAAGAGTTTGAAAAAGCAACATAAAGTGAGGATGACCTGCTAGGCATTCCACTTGATTTTAAGGAAGAATTGGATCGAAGGGTATGTTTGTTTTTTGTTGGCAAGTGGGTTTTAAAGAGTTACAGCTGATATTCACAATACTAACCACGTGTCACATAGTTATCTTTAAAGTAAATCTTCAAGGTAAGTAATAGCATACTCATTTTTGGAAAAGGTAATAGAGACCTGGTGACATTCAGTTACTTCCCCAAGGTCACAGAGCTATGTGTGGCCACCGCTTGGGGTGACTGTGTGATCTGTCTCACAAGACCATTGAAGGGGTCAGAAGCATCCACCTGGAGAAGGAAAGGAGGAAGCATCTATCTGTTGACTTATTTCCCCGGTAGTCAGGTGTTGCTCTGTGGGTGTTAATTCTCCTGCCCTTCTGGGTGGTTCTTGTCTGAGCCTGCGCTTCCTGGTCAGGCAAAACCCAGGGTGGGATGTGAGAAGCTTGTGTAGAGGTGCGGCTGTCAGGTTGTACCTGCATGATCTGTTCAAAATCTATGCAGAACTGGTTGTTCCAGCTGTGGGTGGATAAGAGGTGAGGCGGAGCAGATTTGCAGTTGTGTACAAAAGGTGTTCTGTGCATTTGCACTAGAACTCACACCTGGCTGCTTCCAGATACACATCCTGTGTAGCTGAGACTTCTTTTGTTTCTAAAGACCTTTCTGAACTGTGGTGCTTCAGAGCTTATTCTCCTTAGCATTATGGCCCCGGGGGCATGTTGCCATGACTCTTCTTACTTGGGTTAGGTGCTACCTCTAGACAATCACTGTGGCCAGGGAGGCACGGCTCATAAAATGACAGCAGCTGTCATTTAATCATATTTAGAGTTTAGTGAAAGGCACATTCCTCAGAAGACAAAACAGTAGATATCCATTAAGACAGCAACTAATAATAATGCACGTATCAAAACTTCTTTCATCCAGAGTTCAAAGTGCTTTAAGTTTTATTTAAAGCTCAGTCTTCAGAGGAACTCGATGAGGAAGTTAGGCAGAAAATGTTTCATAAAATGAAAATAGTGCCCCTTTGGAAGAAAGCCTCTAAGACATTTGCAGGATCTTTCTTGTTTCTCTTCTCCACCAAGTGCTCAGAAAGAATACCTTGAGTATTGCATCTAGGGGGCTGGCAGAGTTGGTTCCTTCTGAACCAAACTGGAAAGGAATTTCAGAGACGAAGACTTAAGAATACTTTTAATGGGTGTTTCCCACAATAGCCTTCCAAGGTAGATTCAGTTCAGTGTTGTCTAGTGGATACAAAGTGGAATGACACTCAGAGGGATTATTCTACTAAATGGATTGGGACAGTCTAGCCCAAGGATTTCAGAGTCCGCCTGCCCATGGGTTAAGGGCACGTCTGAGCTTCGTCTCCCTGACCCCTTTGTTCATCCCCAGAGCTTCTTTGGGCGGGGCACAGGCAGACGCAAAATCCTCTTGCCTGTTTTAATTGGACCTTTAATCTCATCCTTTGTTCCTTGTTGATTTTGCTGAAGGAACCAAGAGCAACAGGTGGCTTCATGTAGTGTGGTTGCCTTTGTTATTATGAAAGGCTGTGATCAAAACAAATCTGCAAACCTAGTTTCAAATAGGCCTACCTTTCCTAACCCCATCCCATATTCTTTATGTGTGTGTGTGTGTGTGTGTGTGTGTGTGTGTGTGTGTGTGTGTGTGTGTATGCATAAAACCAGCTCAGGAGGGACAGCTGCGCTCAGATTTGTGTTTTGGATGGATTTACATCATTTGCTCAAGTAAAAGTACATTTGCTTTCAAGTGCATTTTATTATTTTTTTCTTTTTTTTTTTTTTGGTGCTGGAGCTCACAGGCTTCTGACTAAGTTCTTGATGTTTCATCCATTTGAACTGTGTGTTATGAGCTAGGTTTTCCTCTCCCCTCATCTCAGCATTTGCCTCTTGACTCCATGTTTTACATCTCTGTCTCCCTGGATTTTTCTTTATCCATTTAGGACTTTCTCCAGAAAATTTCTTACAAAGCAGAAAGAAAAAGAGATGTTCTTGAGTTGACTTTTGGTGCTGGGTGTAAAGGTAGGGGAAAGAAGGTTCCACTTCAGAATAAAGAAATATTAAGGAACGAGTGGGTGATAAGAAATCCTGAAACACTGGGTAATTTTTGGCATTTTTCCCTAGAAGAAGGTGAGAATCAGTATGTTGGCATCAGCTCCAGCTCCAAGTTCAGTGATCTCATTTTGGTAGCTTGGACTCAGCCATAGTGAAGGTATTTACACCATGGAAATTGACACACACATGCCTCTCTGGAGTCCTGGTTGTTAAACTTTTACCAGAGAATCGTAGGTGCCCTCACAGAGTGCTTGCTGTATTACAGCCGGGAGGCCTGGATTATAATGTCTTCATGATAGATTTTATGCAAAAGGTTCATTTATTCTATTTCCCTTCCCCATGTCAGATTACACTGGGTGAGGTGCCAAAGGCTCTGTACCAGATGTCAGGAGAACTGTTCTTATCCAAGCTGTTCTGTCTGCCTGGAACTCTCCCCCGAGATAGAAGCATGGCTCACATGCCCTCTGCCTCTTCCAGTCTTTGCTCAAAATTCACCATCTCAATGAGGCCTTTCCTGACTCCTCATTTACCCCTGCCACCGCACTTCCTGTCCCTCTTACTCTGTGCTTTGTTTTCATTTTCCGTGCTCCTCACCCTCTTCTAACATACTATACACTTTATTTCTCATGTTTAATATGTGTCTCCCCTTCTGGGATGTAAGCTCCTTCTCCTCAGAGATCTTTGTTTTGTTCACTGATATATCCAAAGCAGCTAGAACGGTGTCTGGACCGTAATAGGCGCTGAATAAATGTTTGTTGAATGAACTGAACGAATGCATCGTCCTGTCTCTAAACAAATTGTTGGAAGGTATAGAATGGCAACAAAGCCCTGGTCCATGGGTCTCTGCCCCTTGCTGAAGGAGGCGTCCCTAGGAATTCCACGGAGGATGCAGCTGGAGGCCTCAGATCTGCAGGGGGTTGCCTGAAATGAATGATGACGGGAGAGACAGATTATTGGCTCTGCCCTGTGGCCATCACCAAGAGGACGTTGTGGGCCAGACTAAGTCCCTCGTCACCTATCTGCCTTGATCACCTATCTGTAGGCCAAGAAGGCAGCAAGGATCACCAGCATTCCCGACTCTGGCTCCGATCAGCTGGCCTGTGTGCTGCACATCCACCAGCCCTGCGAGTTCTCTGAGAGTCACCTGTCCCCTCCGGCCCTGACCTCCTCCCCAGCTCCACCTCAGGACTGTCGTTGCCTCTGTTTGAGCCACCGCATGGTTACCACCTTCGTGTATTTACCGGAGGCTGGGCAGCAAAGACATTAACACAGGACAGCCTCACCAAGTGGAGGAAGTGGAGGAACACAGGACAACCTCACCAACTGGAGGAAGAAGCTGCCGGAGGAAGCAGACTCTACGGCCAGCCGCCAGCCTCGCGCCCTCCTGCCCACCTGGCTCAGTAGGACAGATCTCCTCTGTGCAGTGCTGCTGCTACAGTACTTCTACACGATGCTTCTTCGCAAGGACAGACCACCATCAGATGGGTTTCTCTCTCCTCTTTTTGGAGAAAAGAAACAGGGCAGTGGGATTCTTTTGTTTGTTTGTTTGTTGGAGCAGAAAGTATAGAATAGCAACTCCAGTCTTCTAATCTGCAAAATAACGATAGAGTATTGGTTTTGTTTCTTGGGATTTTCACTAGGCTCAAAGGAGATAATACCCAGGATTTAGAAGTACAAAGCACTTTGCCAAAGAAAAAGGCATTTGTATTGAGTGTAGTAAGTTCCTTATTTAAAAAACAGCCACATTTTCTGAACTCGAATTCATTTTTCTTTCCAGGAATTACCTTCAGAAGGAAGGAAGGAAGGGAGGGAGGAGGGAATGAAGGAAGTAAACAATGATGGGGAAAGAAAAGGAAAAAGATAATAAGAAACAGAGCAGGCTGCCCCAAATTGAGTCTGCCCTTGTTACTGTACCACATTAATGCGTTTCTATTATTAAAATGAGGGTTAAAAATGCCCCCCAGGCTTGGCTAATGGCATGGTTATGTCATAAAAAAGCCACTGTTCTCTAGGAATAAAATGCTACTCTTTTAGTTTTATTTTTTTAAATATATTTTTGGCTGAGTTGGGTCTTTGTTGCTGCGTGCGGGCTTTGCTCTAGTTGCCGCGAGCAGGGGCTACTCTTCGTTGCAGTGTGTGTGCTTCTCATTGAGGTGGCTTTTCTTGCTGCAGAGCACGGGCTCTAGGCGCGCGGGCTTCAGTAGTTGTAGCTCGCGGGCTCTAGAGCACAGGCTCAGTAGTTGTGGCACAGGGTTCAGTAGTTGTGGCTTGTGGGCTCTAGAGCACAGGCTCAGTAGTTGTGGCACATGGGCTTAGTTGCTCCGCGGCATGTGGGATCTTCCCGGACCAGGGCTCGAACCCATGTCCCCTGCATTGGCAGGCGGATTCTTAACCAGTGCACCACCAGGGAAGTCCCAATGCTGCTCTTTTAAAGACAAAGGATTCTTATAGCACTAGAAAAAATCAGCTACTAACACGTGGAGAATGAGATTCCCTTTACATGGGAGGAAACAATTGACTTCCAAAGAGATGCTCCTGTGATTGAAGATAAAACCTAGTGATTATAGAGTTTTATGTGTTCATGAAATACCTGTAGCACAAAATGCCCAGTTGTAGTGTGGTTTTATACAGAAAGCTATAAGTTGCTAAGAAGAATCAACATCCATCCGTCCACCCACCCATCCACCCACCCACCCACCCGCCCCTCCACCCATCCATAATGGTTAAGAGCAGGGACTCTGACTCAGACTTCCAGGTGTGAATTTCACCTCCACTACTTAACAGCTGCATGATCTTGAGCATGTCCCTTAATCTCTTCATGAGATTTCCTTGTCTATAAAATTGGAATAATATTAGTACCTACCTCATAGCATTGGTCTGAGGATTAAATGAGTTAATATACAAAAATAGAGCCTGGCAGATAATATACATTATATGTGGTAGCTATTATTCATTTAACCAATATTTATAGAACCCTACTATGTTCTGGGCACACTTTTCCCTTCCATTAAATATTCATCTATAAGAACAGTTTTCATGGTTGCAGAGTATTTATGAAATATATATGGATATACAGTAGCCTCCCTTTATCCATGGGGAATACGTTCTAAGACCCCCAGTGGATGCCTGAAGCCATGGACAGTACCAGACCCTATATATATTGTACTATGTTTTTTCCTATACATACATACCTATGATAAAGTTTAATTTATAAATTAGGTAAATAAGAGATTAACAATAATAATAAGATAGAACAATATATTGTAGCAATATACTGTAGTAAAAGTTATGTGAGTGTGATCTCTCTTTCTCAAAATATCTTATTGTACAACTTTAATGCCTTTTCCAAATTTAATGCCATTTCTGGGTAACCAGAATTCTTCCCAATCCCTGACAGATAAGTGTGAGTTAGTTTATCAGATAAATGTGGAAAATGATTTAGACAAATTGCAAGATTCCTATGTCAGATACCTCTTAAGCATCGCTTTAGATCCTCTTCGCCTCACCTGTGTCTTCTCTTGGCCACTGCTGTGGGGACCAACTCAGGGAGAGCTCAGACCAGGTTCATGCAGGTGCAGCAAGCCATGCCTCACCTCAGGCCCACCTTCTGCATCTCTCAACACCCACCCCAGAGCTTTGTTACTGATGCCTCAGCTTGGGATTCCTCAGATATCTGCGAGGTTCATAGGTTGTGCCATCCAGAACAGTTCCTGCCTCCCCCTCCCCACTTCAGGTGGCAAACTCCATAATACAACCTTCACCCCTCCCCCATCCATCTCCCTGGGATCAGACTTCCCAATGAAGTGCTGTATTTTAAGCTTTTGTCTCAGGCTCTTCTTTGTGGGGAACCTGGGTTGGGAAATACTTTTCAGTACAAAATTTAAATTTTCTGACTGCTTTCCCCCCATGATTGCTTAGAGAAAAAAAAAGGCAGAAGTCAAGAGTTCTTAAGTTGAGACAGGTGGATAAGACCTCAGGAGGTCTGAAAACACTAAAATTGAATGCAAAATTGTGTGGGTGCATTTTTTTTCTGAGAGAGTTCATTGCATTCATCAGATTATCAAAGTAAACAATCAATAACATAGATAGAAGAGGGAGAAGGAAGGAAAGGAGAAGTTTGTGTTCTAAGGCAGTGTTTGAGAGAGTAGATAGAGATGGGACACCATAGTGTAGACTTCTGGGTAGCTGGGGGTGATGGCATGAAGGAGAAGAAAAGGGTGAAAAAAAGGAAATAGGAGTAGGTGGTGTTAAAAAATAAAAATTCAACTGAGTAAATTTTAGAGATCTAATTGGATTTATGAATGATTCATGAATGGGCAGCATCCCATCTGGCAAGTAGTGAGTAGCTCCAAGGAGTTGTACAAGATGGAAGCCTTTTATAGGCAGAAGAGGCAAAAGAGTGAACTGTTTTAGGCTTAGGTAACCGACCTATGGGGGATGGAAGGGAGCTATGTGGCAGATTACCTCACTGATGCTCACCAGAACATTCCAGACTGACCGGGTCAGACGACATTCCTGCGGGTGGTCGTAACTGCAATTAGGTTAGATATTAAGTCTTGGTTTATTGATGTGGGGCTTAGCACAAGTGACTCTATTTTGGGCCTGTCCTTTCTTTTTTTAACAATGGAAAACACAGTTCTCTGATTGTACAGCTGGACCTAGGTCGGAAGCTGCCTCTGGCATTCAGTCCAGGTATTCACCCACTATTCAGATAGCCCCTCCTGAACGTCTGCCTCAGAACCCTCCCACCTCTGCACTTGGAGCCTCAGTGTCCTGATGTGTCAAAAAAGGGGGCTGGCCTTAGACATTTCTGAAGAACTTCCAGCAAGAAAATACTTGGCATCCTCTGATTCACGTCCCCAAGGTTTGATTTCTAGTGGCTTTTACCTTAGGAAAACCTAGCCTTTTCTGGTTCTGCCAAAAGTAGAGGAACCCCAGCCCAGTCCTCAGTTAGGGGCTCTATCCAGCCCTCATCAACAGAAGTGTCACACTAGAATAAAAATTATGTTAATTGAATTTCGAGAGTTTGTGCCTTTGGAGCAGGTGGCCAGAGAGTCAATCTAATTTACATACTGATAAGAGTTGAAAAATGATACCTTCTAATGAACAAAATGCCTGCAACTGATCTGGCTTGATATTAGCATAAAAGGGTTCATTACATTGGCATACAGTTAGAAGGCTGGGTAAATTCCATTGAAACAGAGGTCTTTTTCCATTTTTGGTTTGCTATACAGCTTATAGGTATTATGACAGGCTTGAAAGCAAAACCCATAATCTAGTTAAAGGCCCATGTTTGACCCTGTCCTATTGGTTGGTTTATGTTCTTTTGATTGGTGAGAGCCCTGGAGAGTGAGAAGGGAAATCTCCAATGTCTGTGAAGTGACAGCTCACAATGGCCTTGGCTAGAACATCTCAGTTTGGAGAGGAGTAAGTTTTTCCCATTTCTCTCCCTTGAAAGGTGGGGGCTCAACAGCTCTAGGCCGGACAGACTTCTATAAACTTCACAGGACTAGGTAGAAACTAAAATTTCTTTTCATAATGCCACCCAGCTGCTTTGATTGACTTCTGCCACCACCAGAATGTTCATAGCAGCACTCTTCACACTAGCCCAAAGTGGAAACCCCCAAACGTCCCTCAGTGAATGAATGGGTAAACAAATTAGGGTATATACACACAATGGAATATTACTCAGTCATGAACAGGAACGAAGTACTGATGCTTGCTACAACATGGATGAATCTTGAAAACATTAAGCTAAATGAAAGAAGCCAGACACAAAAGGACAAATATTTCATGATTCCGTTTACACAAAATACCTAGAATAGGTAAAGCCATAGAGACAAAAATCAGATTCATGGTTGCTAGGAGTTGGAGAGAGCACGAGAATGGGGAGCGATTGCTTAATGGTATGGAGTTTCCTATTGGGATGACGACAAGCTTTTGGAACTTGATATAGGTGGTACATGCACAGTCCTGTGCATGTACACTAAATGCTAGTGGATTGTAAACTTTAAGTGGTTAACTTTATGTTATGTGAATTTCACCTCAATAAAAAAGAAAACCACATTGCTCTGAATGCAATGCGGAGGCTGCTAGAAGGACAGGTTTTAAGGCTATCGCCATAGTCCAGGTGAGAAATTATGATAGCTTGGATGAAGGAGGCGGCTCTGAAGGTGGAAAGGCATGTATGGATCCAAGGGGTATTTAGAGATAACTGTAAAAGACTAATGACCAAGCCTCACATGACAGGATCCCTAGTGTGGTGTCAAAATAAAAGGGAAATGGCAGGAATTCTTCCCTGGGAGGTTCCACTTGAATTTTTTGTCTTACGTACCTAGAATTCCTTGATTATGTATCCACAGGTGCATGTAGGATAGAACATACTCTGTTGGCAGCCATGATGCTGCTGCGCCATTGTGGAGAATTTTCGGCTTTGTGCGGGAGAGCATAGTTTGGAGCTTCCGTACTGGTCACTTTTCTCTCATCTTATTGTGACTGAGAAGCCTCTCTGGAAGTGAGGAGCAGAGACATCAGAGAACCACCTAGCCCTGGATATCACACACACACATCACACACCACAGAGGAGGCTAAGAGCATATGCTTTGATGTGCAGTTGGCACAGATGAGTCAATAAGCTTGTTGAAACCAGACAGAAAAATCTATGACATGTTTTCCTGAGCACTCTCAAGAAAGTGCAAATAAAGGAGAAATCGTTAAACTGGCTTATGTAATTAGACCAGGTGAATTCCCTGCTTCCCTCATCCCCATATTGAGCCTCTCCAAGATTAGCTTTAGGGGTATTTATCTATTTTCCACAATAGGAGACCCTTGTCTTGAGTGTTTCTGTTTTTATTGTAATGGTTAATGAGGTATTGACTGGCAGTGGGACAGTCTAGTAGGGCCCATTAATCTGAACTTATCACATCTGAAATTGTTGTTCAAAAGTCCTCTCCCCCACACCATATCATCTTTCTCTGTGGTAAAGATTATTATTTTAAAAAAAATTTCCAAAGCAGAGAAGGCCCCAGTGAGTGTTTTTATCACGAGTTAATCTCCTTCCTGGAGACTTAAGGCCCTCTGGGTAGGCCTTGCTGCTAAAACCATCTTGAGTGTACAATTACCTTATAATAAGCATAGTCTCCATCATTATTGCTTAATAGCTTAATTATATTACCTAGGATGAAGGCTGTCCCAGGCCTAGTCAAAGACAGTTCAGACAGTAAGCTCTAGTCTGAGGTTTCCTGGTGGAAGAGCTTGCTGCCTGGAGCAGGATGACAGTCCCGGGATGGCGTGTTGAATGGTCATGTATTTCAAGCCCCCAGGGCCTGCTCTGCCTGTAAAGCACTTAGCTCTTGGCCTGAGGGTTGGTGCTTCTAAGGGCACTGGCCCCTGCCTCAGGTGGACTGAAGTCTGAGCAAGTGGGAGGACTGAGTTCAGACCTAACATATTTAAAAAGTGGTGCGGAGGGACCTTCAAGATGGCGGAGGAGTAAGATGTGGAGATCACCTTCCTCCCCACAAATATATCAAAAATACATCTACACGTGGAACAGCTCCTATAGAACACTTACTGAATGCTGAGAGAAGACCTCAGACTTCCCAAAAGGCAAGAAACTCCCCCACGTACCTAGGTAGGGCAAAAGAAAAAAGAAAAAAACAGAGACAAAAGAATAGGGACGGGACCTGCACCTCTGGGAGGGAGATGTGAAGGAGGAAAGGTTTCCACATACTTGGAAGCCCCTTCGCGGGCAAAGACGGGGGTGGGTGGGGGGGAAGCTTCGGAGCCACGGAGGAGAGCCCAGCAACAGGGGTGCAGAGGGCAAAGCGGAGAGATTCCGGCACAGAGGATCAGGGCCGACCGGCGCTCACCACCCGAGAGGCTTGTCTGCTCACCCGCCGGGGCGGGCAGGGCTGGGAGCTGAGGCTCAGGCTTCGGAGTTCAGATCTCAGGGAGAGGACTGGGGTTGGCTGCGTGAACACAGCCTGAAGGGGGCTAGTGTGCCACGGCTAGCCAGGGGGTAGTCTGGGGAAACGTCTGGACCTGCCTAAGAGGCCAGAGACCGTTGTTTCGGGGTGCGTGAGGAGAGGGGATTAAGAGCACTGCCTAAACGGGCTCCAGAGATGGGCGCGAGTAGTGGCTATCAGTGTGGACAACAGAGATGGGCATGAAACGCTAAGGCTGCTGCTGCAGCCACCAAGAAACCTGTGTGCAACACAGGTCACTCTCCACACCTCCCCTCCTGGGAGCCTGTGCATCCTGCCACTGCCAGGGTCCTGTGATCGAGGGACAACTTCCCCAGGAGAACACACGGCGTGCCTCAGGCTGGTGCAACCTTATGCTGGCCTCTGCTGCTGCAGGCTCGCCCCACATACTGTACCCCACCCTCCCCCTGGCCTGAGTGAGCCAGAGCCCCCGAATCAGCTGCTTCTTTAACCCTGTCCTGTCTGGGCGAAGAACAGACGCCTTCAGGTGACCTACACGCAGAGGCGAGGCCAAATCCAAAGCTGAACCCCGGGAGCTGTGCGAACAAAGAAGAGAAAGGGAAATCTCTCCCAGCAGCCTGAGGAGCAGCAAATTAAATCTCCACAATCAACTTGATGTACCCTGCATCTGTGGAATACCTGAATAGACAACGAATCATCCCAAAATTGAGGTGGTGGAATTTTGGAGCAACTGTAGACTTGGGGTTTGCTTTCTGCATCTGATTTGTTTCTGGTTTTATGTTTATCTTAGTTTAGTGTTTAGAGCTTATTATCATTGGTAGATTTGTTTATTGATTTGGTTGCTCTCTTCCTTTTATATATATATACATATATATATATTTTCCTTTTTCTGTTTTTGTGAGTGTATGTGTATGCTTCTTTGTGTGATTTTGTCTGTATAGCTTTGGTTTTACCGTTTGTCGTAGGGTTCTGTCTGCTTTTTTTTTTTTGTTTAGTTTTTAGCACTTGTTATTGTTGGATTTGTTTTTTGGTTTGGTTGCTCTCTTCTCTCTTTCTTTTTTTAAGTTACGTTTTTATTTTTTAATCATTTTTTAAAATTTTTATAACTTTATTTTATTTTATTATTATTTTTTCTTTCTTCCTTCCTTCCTTCCTTCCTTCCTTCCTTCCTTCCTTCCTTCCTTTCTTTCTTTCTTTCTTTCTTTCTTTCTTTCTTTCTTTCTTTCTCTCTCTCTCTCTCTCTCTCTCTCTCTCTCTCTCTCTCTCTCTCTCTCTCTCTCTTTCTTTCTTTCTTCCTTCCTTCCTTCCTTCCTACCTTCCTTTTTTTCTTCCTCCCTTCCTCCCTCCCTCTCTTACTCTCTCTCTCTTTGTTTCTTTCTTTTTCTGATCCGTGTGGCTGACAGGGTCTTCGTGCTCCGGCCGGGTGTCAGATCTGAGGCTCTGAGGAGGGAGAGCCAAGTTCAGGATATTGGTCCACCAGAGACCTCCTGGCCCCATGTAATATCAAATGGCAGAAGCTCTCCCAGAAATCTCCATCTCAACACTAAGACCAGCTCCACTTTACGACCAGCAAGCTACAGTGCTGGATACCCTATGCCAAACAACTAGCAAGACAGGAACACAACCCGCTTATTAGCAGAGAGGCTACCTAAAATCATAAGTTCACAGACACCCCAAGACACACCACCGGACACAGTCCTGCCCACCAGAAAGACAGTATCCAGCCCCAACCACCAGAACACAGGCACCAGTCGCCTCCACCAGAAAACCTACACAACCCACTGAACCCACCTTGCCCACTAGGGGCAGACACCAGAAGTAACGGGAACTACAAACCTGCAGCCTGTGAAAAGGAGACCCCAAACACAGTAAGTTAAGCAAAATGAGGAGACAGAGAAATACACAGCAGATGAAGGACCAAGGTAAAAACCCACCAGACCAAACAAATGAAGAGGAAATAGGCAGCCTACCTGAAAAAGATTCTCAGTAATGATACTAAAGATATTGAAAATAGAATTGGAAATAGAATTGGAAAATAGAATTGGAAATAGAATGGAGAAAATACAAGAAACGTTTAACAAGGCCGTAGAAGAACTAAAGAGCAAAGAAACAATGATGAACAACACTATAAATGAAATTAAAAATTCTCTAGAAGGAGTCAATAGCAGAATAACTGAGGCAGAAAAATGGATAAGTGACCTGGAAGATAAAATAGTGGAAATAACTACCACAGAGCGGAATAAAGAAAAAAGAATGAAAAGAATTGAGAACAGTCTCAGAGACATCTGGGGCAATATTAAACGGACCAGCATTCGAATTAAAGTGGTCCCAGAAAAAGAAAAAAAGAAAGGGACTGAGAAAATATTTGAAGAGATTGTAGTTGAAACCTTCCCTAATATGGGAAAGGAAATAGTCAAGTCCAGGAAGCACAGAGAGTCCCATACAGGATAAATCCAAGGAGAAACACGCCAAGACACATATTAATCAAACTATGAAAAATTAAATACAAAGAAAAAATATTAAAAGCAGCAAGGGAGAAGCAACAAATGACATACAAGGGAATCCCCATAAGGTTAGCAGCTGATTTCTCAGCAGAAGCTCTGCAAGCCAGAAGGGAGTGGCAGGACATATTTAAAGTGATGAAGGAGAAAAACCTACAACCAAGATTACTCTATCCAGCAAGGATCTCATTCAGATTTGATGGAGAAATTAAAACCTTTACAGATAAGCAAAAGCTGAGAGAGTTCAGCACCACCAAACCAGCTTTACAACCAATGCAAAAGCATCTTCTCTAGGCAAGAAACATGAGAAGGAGAAGACCTACAATAACAAACCAAAAACAATTAAGAAAATGGGAATAGGAACATACATATTGATAATTACCTTAAGTGTAAATGGATTAAATGCTCCAACCAAAAGACATAGACTGGCTGAATGGATACAAAAACAAGACCCATATATATGCTGTCTACAAGAGACCCACTTCAGACCTATGGACACATATAGACTGAAAGTGGGGGATGGAAAAAGATATTCCATGCAAATGGAAATCAAAAGAGAGCTGGAGTAGCAATTCTCATATCAGACAAATAGACTTTGAAATAGACTATTACAAGAGACAAAGGAGGACACTACATAATGATCAAGGGATCAATCCAAGAAGAAGATATAACAATTGTAAATATTTATGTGTCCAACATAGGAGCACCTCAATACATAATACAAATGGTAACAGCCAAGAATGGGGAAATCGACAGTAACACAATCATAGTAGGGGACATTAACAGCCCACTTTCACCAATGGACAGATCATCCAAAATGAAAATAAACAAGGAAACACAAGCTTTAAATGACACATTAAAGAAGATGCACTTAATTGATATTTATGGCACATTGCATCCAAAACCAGCAGATTACACATTCTTCTCAAGTGCCCATGAAACATTCTCCAGGATAGATCATACCTTGGGTCACAAATCAAGCCTTGGTAAATTTAGGAAAATTGAAATTGTATCAACTATCTTTTCCAACCACAACACTATGAGACTAGCTATCAATTACAGGAAAAAAAAAACTGTAAAAAATACAAACACATGGAGGCTAAAGAATATGCTACTAAATAACCAAGAGATCACTGAAGAATTCAAAGAGGAAATCAAAAAATACCTAGAAACAAATGACAATGAAAACACGATGACCCAAAACTTATGGGATGCAGCAAAAGCAGTTCTAAGAGGGAAGTTTAAAGCAATACAGTTCTACCTCAAGAAACAAGAAACATCTCAAATAAACAGCCTAACTTTGCACCTAAAGCAATTAGAGAAAAAAGAACAAAAAAACTCCAAAGTTAGCAGAAGGAAAGAAATCATAAATATCAGATCTGAAATAAATGAAAAAGAAATGAAGGAAACTATAGCAACAATCATAAAACTAAAATCTGGTTCTTTGAGAAGAAAAACAAAATTGATAAACCACTAACCAGACTCATCAAGAAAAAAAGGGAGAAGACTCAAACCAACATAATTAGAAATGAAGAAGGAGAAGTAACAATGACACTCCAGAAATACAAAGAATCATGAGAGATAACTACAGGCAACTATATGTCAATAAAATGGACAACCAAGAAGAAATGGACAAATTCTTAGAAAAGCACAACCTTCAGAGACTGAACCAGGAAGAGATAGAAAATATAAAGAGACCAATCACAAGCACTGAAATTGAGACTGTGATTAAAAATCTTGCAACAAACGGAATCAAACAGCACATTAAAAGGCTCGTACACCATGATCAAGTGGGATTTATCCAAGGAATGCAAGGATTCTTAAGTATACGCAGGTCAATCAATGTGATAAACCATATTAACAAATTGAAGGAGAAAAACCATATGATCATCTCAATAGATGCAGAAAAAGCTTTTGACAAAATTCAGCATACATTTAGGCATAGAGGGAACTTACCTCAACATAATAAAGGCCATATATGACAAACCCACAGCCAACATTTTTTTTTTTTTTTTTTTTTGCGGTATGTGGGCCTCTCACTGTTGTGGCCTATCCTGTTGCGGAGCACAGACTCCGGACACGCAGGCTCAGCAGCCATGGCTCATGGGCCCAGCTGCTCTGCAGCATGTGGGATCTTCCCAGACAGGGGCATGAACCCATGTTCCCTGCATCAGCAGGTGGACTCTCAACCACTGCTCCACCAGAGAAGCCCAGCCAACATCTTTTTCGGTGGTGAAAGACTGAAACCATTTCCACTAAGATCAGGGACAAGACAAGGTTGCCCACTCTCACCACTGTTATTCAACATAGTTTTGGAAGTTTTAGCCATAGCAATCAGAGAAGAAAAAGAAATAAAAGGAATCCAAATTGGAAAAGAAGTAAAGTTGTCAGTGTCTGCAGATGACATGATGCTATACATAGAGAATCCTAAAGATGCCACCAGAAAACTACTAGAGCTAATCAATGAATTTGGTAAAGTAGCAGGATATAAAATTAATGCACAGAAATCTCTTACATTCCTATACACAATGATGAAAAATCTGAAAGAGAAATTAAGGAAACACTCCCATTTTCCATTGCAACAAAGTGAATAAATTCCCTGGGAATAAGCCTACCTAAGGAGACAAAAGACCTGTATGCAGAAAACTATAAGACACTGATAAATTAAAGATGACGCAAATAGAATGAGAGATATATCACATTCTTGGATTGGAAGAAGCAACATTGTGAAAATGACTCTACTACCCAAAGCAATCTACAGATTCAATGCAATCCCTATCAAACTACCACTGGCATTTTTCACAGAACTAGAACAAAAAATTTTACAATTTGTATGGAAGCACAAAAGACCCTGAATAGCCAAAGGAGTCTTGAGAAAGAAAAACGGAGCTGGAGTAATCAGGCTCCCTGACTTCAGACTATACTACAAAGCTACAGTAATGAAGACAGTATGGTACTGAAAAGCAGAAATATAGATCAATGGAACAGGATAGAAAGCCCAGAGATAAACTCACACATATATGGTCACCTTATCTTTGATAAAGGAGGCAAGAATATACAGTGGAGAAGAGACAGCCTCTTCAATAAGTGGTACTGAGAAAACTGGACAGCTACATGTAAAAAAATGAAATTAGAACACTCCCTAACACCATACACAAAAATAAACTCAAAATGGATTAAAGACCTAAATGTAAGGCCAGACACTATCAAACTCTTAGAGGAAAGCATAGGCAGAGCACTCTATGACATAAATCACAGCAAGATCCTTTTTGACCCACATCCTAGAGAAATGGAAATAAAAACAAAAATAAACAAATGAGACCTAATGAAATTTAAAAGCTGTTGCACAGCAAACAAGAGGAAAAGACAACCCTCAGAATCTGAGGAAATATTTGCAAATGAAGCAACTGACAAATGATTAATCTCAAAAATATACAAGCAGCTCATGCAGCTCAATATCAAAAAAAAAAAAAAAAACCACCCAATCCAAAAATGGGTAGAAGACCTAAAATAGACATTTCTCCAAAGAAGATATACAGATTGCCAACAAACACATGAAAGGATGCTCAACATCTCTAATTAGAGAAATGCAGATCAAGACTACAATGAGGTTTCACCTCACACAGGTCAGAATAGCCATCATCAGAAAATCTACAAGCAGTAAATGCTGGAGAGGGTGTGGAGAAAAGGGAACCCTCTTGCAGTGTTGTTGGGAATGTAAATTGATACAGCCACTATGCAGAAGAGTATGGAGATTCCTCAAAAACCTAAAAGTAGAACTACTATACGACCCAGCAATCCCACTACTGGGCATATACCCTGAGAAAACCATAATTCAAAAAGAGTCATGTCCCACAATGCTCACTGCAGCTCTATTTACAATAGCCAGGACATGGAAGCAACTGAAGTGTCCATTGACAGATGAATGGATAAAGAAGATACAGCACATTTATACCATGGACTATTACTCAGCCATAAAAAGAAACGAAATTGAGTTATTTGTAGTGAGGTCGATGGATCTAGAGACTGTCATACAGAGTGAAGTAAGTTAGAAAGAGAAAAACAAATACTGTATGCTAACACATATATATGGAATCTATAAAGAAAAAAAAAAGGTTCTGAAGAACTTAGGGGCAGGACAGGAATAAAGACTCAGACATAGAGAACGGAGTTGACGACACAGGGAGGGGGAAGGGTAAGCTGGGACAAGTGACAGAGTAACATTGACATATATACACTACCAAATGTAAAATAGTTAGCTAGTGGGAAGCAGCCACATAGCACAGGGAGATCAGCTCGGTTTTTTGTGTCCACCTAGAGGGGTGGGATAGGGATGGTGGGAAGGAGATGCAAGAGGGAGGAGATATGAAGTTATATGTATATGTATAGCTGATTCACTATGTTTTAGATCAGAAATTAACACACCATTGTAAAGCAGTTATACTCCAATACAGATGTTAAAAAAATAAAATAAAATCCTTCCTTGTGTGTGGAAGGAGAATCTGAATATTTTTGAACATATAAATGATTATCATAATTATGTAGTCCTTATTGGTCTGCTAGTATTTACAGTATGTTGATATTCCTTTAGCAAATTATAAGAATTTTGAAGGCAGAAGTCTGTGTCCTTATTTTGAAAAACAATAGTGTCCAGCAGAGGGCACAAAACCGGGCATATAATACATTTTTGTTTGACTTGAGATTTTGTAAAATTCTGATTAATGAAACCTGGTTTATTTTTCCTTCAGATTCTGGCTTTAATGTGTGGATTAAAAGCTTTAGAGAAATCGAAGACTCTGGCTCGGTTTGTATTTCTTGCTGGCAGAGCCTAGTGAGGGAGTTCCAGGCAGGAACCTGAACACACAGAGGCCTTTTCTAGTTCTCAGACCTGTCTAACTGTCCCCAGTGATTGTCATTAATGTACCACCTCTCCCAGATACAATCATTTGTTCAGCTTATAACAAACCAGGCAAGATGACAGACAACTCCCATTTATCAAGTTTCAGGAGTGTACATACCAGATGACCATTGAGATTCCTTCTGAGATTCTTCAGAGTTTTTCTCAAGGAAGGTGTTGATGAGATAGAGCCTGTACCTGTAAGCTTGCTGAAAGACTCTGGAGCCCCAGGGCCAAAGTCGGGTACTCAGCTTCATGATGCGTCAGTGTCTCAGGCTTTTGAGTCCTGTCTGTCCTTAGACCCATCCACCTAGGCCTGTTCACAGTCACCTGATAGCTGAGGTCCTGCTTTGCCTCTTGTCTGTGATGCCTCCCCAAACTGTGCGTGCTTCAGATAGATTAATCATTTAGTGCTCTTTCAAGCTGACTCTTAAGTTTTTGTTTGACATTTAATGAGGTTGCACAGGGGACAGTGGAGAAGCAGGATGACGTTAGCACTCACATTGTCCTTTGTTGCCCTAAAAAATTCAGCTCCTGCTCTATATCAGTTACTTATTGCCAACATAGTACCATGTAACAAAACACCCCCAAATAGTGACCCAAAACAATAGCCATTTATTATTTCCCATGCATCTTGGGTTAGTTGGGCCCATTCATGCATCTGTTCAGCTGGTGAGTCAGATGAAGACTGCCTGGGCTGGGGTGGCCACAGCTGGGCATGCTGAGGTCTCCTCCATGGGTCTGTCACATGCACATGTCCCACATACGCCCCTGGCATGCTAGCTCAGGCATGGTCTCAGGCTGCCCTGCCTGAGATATACTCACGATAATCACGGAGGAACAAGAGAGGAAGCAGAAGTACTCAAACACTTTGTAATACCTCTGTTAAGTGTCAGGTTTGTTATGGTCCCACTGGCGAAAGAAAGTCACATGGTCAAGCCCAGAGTTACAGTGGACGGGGTCTACAAAGTTACAGGACAAAGAGATGAGTATACGGAGGACATTCATTGGGGCTGTTAAAGCAACCCGTCTCACAGGCCCCAAACATGCATATCGCACACTGCAAAACTAAAGACTTACAAGGATCAGGGTCCACCATCTCAGAAGCTGGTTTATCGTGGAAAGAAATTTATACGCTCTTGCTGCACATTCAGGAAACAGCTGGGATTTCACTGTGGGTGATTGGGAGCCAGCTGGGATTGGTAGGACCCAGGGCAGGGACTGAGACCACTGGACACTTATTTCATTTATCCTTGAGACCTGGCTCCTCGGAATTAATGGAGTACTCTTGTTCAGTGATGTGGAATTGGTCATTATCATTATCATAGTCATGCATTTGCAGATAGATGGCAAAACTGAAGTCTTTCCTCTTGCTAGGACTTCAATTTACAAGGGGAGGGTAGGGAGTGCAAAATTTTCCATATTATGGCTTTATCGCCCGAGGAGGTGCCGTCAGTTTTGGAGAGCCAAATAATGTCCTCAGTCAGAATTCAAGAGCCACTAAAATGATGTAATGCAAACAGTTTTTTATCAAAGGCCGCAGAAACCAATTTATATGCTGTGCCTTCCTGACCCTCTCTACCTTTCTAACCACAGGAGATAAGTGATAAATATTATTAAAATATTACACAGTTCCAGAGGGAGCCCAGAACCTCTGCGACACTGTATCTATATCATATTACAAAACTTCTCTTTAATTTGGCAGGCAATTTTTTTTTAATAGTTTTGGAGTCTGCAGAGAAATGCCTCGAGTTCCTTATTTCATCTGGACTGGGACCTGCCTAACAGCTAGGCATGCCACATTAACTGCATCTCACATGTATTGCCAGGGGCAAGCAGGCTGTTGCTTAACAAGGAGGCATAATAGCTAATTGCATTTTAGGCCATTGGTTTTTTCACTGTGACAGTGCCAAGTAACGGTTTCGAAAGCAAAGCAATGAGGCCAAATCTGATTCACTTATGAGGCTGAAAATCGTAAAACAGCCTCCTCCCCAGGAATATGAAGTTCCCAAGGGTTTTGGCTTGTGCCATAGTGCGTCCTGTGCACTGTTAGACTTGACTGAAATCTGTGTCTGGAATATATTATGGATTCTTGATGTCAGTCATCAACTGTCATAATCCTCCAGTGCACTGGCTTTGTCTTTCCCCACATTGTGCATCAGTAGCCGGTAGAGACAAAGATTGCATATGAGGAAGGCAGTGTCTAACCTCCCTGATTAATGGCTTTGAATGGAAGAACATCTCCAAGGTGTTCAGAAGGAAAATATTCTGAGGAGATTTACTCATCGCTCTTTTGAGATGCTTTGCCTACTGGTGTATAATTTGCGAGTACATAAGGAAGTGAATGCTCAGAATAAAATATTCAGAGCTCATCTATTTATGTTGGGGTTTATTAAGTTCTTTGTAAATCTCAATTTAGCAGATGTCTTCTGGCTCAAAATAAAGCTCTTCATGAGGGAGTCAGTGTGGCTGTTCAACAAAAGTCACATTATCATTTGAGTACAAATATTTGCAAAACAGAACAAACTGGAAAATTGAGGAAAAAAATACCCCCTGGAATTTGTGACTCATTAAATTCTCATGTGCATGACATATTGTGAAAAACTTTGTTCAGTCTTTGGGTCAAAGGATCCTTTCCCTCCTCCTTTCTTGGCTTTTGATGCTAATAAAAACTTTATGGGAATGTGTGTGTGTGCATGCGTGAGCCTTCTCATGCAGCACGCCAATCTTCATACTAGAATATGGTTTTAGAGGATGTTATAATCTGTGTGTGCATTTCATGTTCCAAAGAGTATACGGAAAGGTCACTGGTCCATTGGCAGGCTTTACCTTTGAAGGGGTGCCATAGCTTTGTGCCCATGACAACCTGCTCCTCATCCATGGCCAGGCCCTTACCCCCTAGATAAGCTCCTATGTTTGTGTCTTGAAACATCTTTCCAGTATCTACCTCCTTCCTTTCCTCTGAACTTGCTCCTTCTGTCTTTTTGCTATTAAATGCCATTCTGTTACTTTACATGTGGCGTTTGGGTTATCTCAGTTCTCAATTCTGGTCTTTGGCATTTGGGTTATCTCAGTTCTCAATTCTGGTCTTACTTAGTCCAAGATGTTGACATTCAGATCTCTATCAGCTCCATGTTCTGTAACCTGTGGGCAGTCTTGTCTTACCTCTGCATTTATTTGAAAGATGGTATCAGGATGGCATTTACAAATCTCTCTAGGACTTCAGGCTTACACAACCAGTTATGTTTCCCCCAAATAAAAGTCCCTTGCTAATACACAATGATGCCTCTACCAAGAAAGGGATCCAAAAATTTTCAACTTGATTTATGTTTTTAGCTTCTGTTACCACTAGAGCTAAGAATTCCATAAATTTACTACCCACTGTGTAAAGTAATGCTACTTTTACTTCCTTTAAGGTATCGTCCTGCAAGCCTTGGTTCTGGAATTCTGAGGCTTTGGAACATGATGACTCCATCATCACTTTTCTGGGTTTATCAGTATATGTGAGTTTCCTTCAGTCTTACCTTCAGCCTTCGAGTTTCTGGATTTGAGAATCTTATTATCATTATTTGACAGTGTTCCTATTTGTGGGTACAGATATGACTGGGAAGACATGCCTGGCCACAACTCTTTCTGCAGGGTATTCAGAAAGGAATTGCTTTTATTTATAGTTACCATGAGCAGGAAATGCCTCTGAGTTTCCATCTTTTCACTATCCTCTCTGAATAAGCCCCCTGTCTCACGTTCAAGTTTCCTATCCAGTTAGAATTTTTTCCTTTGTCCTGAATGTTGTCACGTGGTTTACACTGTCTGATACTGTATTTATCCTATTGAAGTATTTTTTTTTCTGTGCTGCCAGTTGTTCTCTCTCTAAAGGCGTGTTCAATTGGGCAATTCATATCTTATGAATCATACAAGTAGATATGGGAAGTAGGCGGTTGGATACTAATTTCTAGAGCTCAAAGGTGAGATCACAGGTGGAAATATGAAATTGGAGTCATCAGCATTAGATGCTGTTGCAGCCATGGAAATGGACAAGATCCTCCAAGGAGATAATGCAGAGGGATGAGAGGAGGATGTTGTTGTAACTCAACTCACAATGACATTTCGATTCTACACAGCTGATGCTCTGTTCATCTCCTGGTCATACTTATTTGTTCATGCCTCCCCTTGTACAACTCTGCATATTCTGGTACAAAATTTCTTAGTTACCCTCAAATGTTTGATTTTTAGGTATGGTTAGTTGTTTCTTTCTTAGCGATTACAATTAATTGAAAATGTTGTCCAGAAAGTCTTTTTTTCTTCCTGGGAATTAGTTAATGACTACGCTTCTCTGAGAACCTCTGTCCGTCTCTCTCTTGCTCTCTTCCATTCTTTCCTGCCACCACTTCCTTCCTCACCTGATTCAGAAGTCCTGAAGAGGGTTGTACCAGAGTCACCAGTATCTCAGTATTAGGAAGATTAGACCCTAATAGGCAACTATTTCTCAGGACCATGGTCAGCAGCACATTTGTGCTGATACCCACTCCTGTCCCTAATGTTTAGTTATCGCTATACCTGTGTGCCTCCATCTTCAGCTCCTGGCCTGAGGCCTTGTTTATTTCTTCCCAGGGGAAACAAACAGTGTCTGCAGGGATAAACTGTGTTTCTCAAAGTTCTCTCTCTTGTTCTTATCCCACCATCACATCTTCCTTCACATGAATCAAAAGTCCAGGGTAAGTTGAATGTGATTTGCCCCCAGTGCTGTAAAAGGGCAAATGAAACTGAGAAAACTGTATTTAAGAGCACATAGGTGACCTCTGTGATATGTTCAAGGTTTAGCTAGGAAAAATGGTTCTTTTGTATCTCCCTGCAGGCCTTCAGTTTGCATGAGAGAGAAATAGGCAATGACTCTTGGAGAGGCATAGCCATTGAGAGATTGCCTGGGAGAGAAGAAAAGCTTTGGGGACATCATTTTCAAATAAGTGATTTTCCAAGGAAGAACCATATGCTAACCACTAATGAAATACAAAAATAACTCTAAGGAGAGTTGAGAAAACACTCAAGAAGGAAATGTGAGATCTGTAGCAGGTTCTGCAAACAGAAAGAGTTGTTCTTAGCCCCACTCAGTTAGGGATGGAGCTTAATGTCACACCAGGGTCCCTAAGAACACTTAGAATTTCTTGATCATGGGAAGTGCGGTGCCTCAGAGGATACATTCAGCAATAGCTTCAGCTCTGAAGCCAAGAGAAGATGAGCTTTTTGGATTGCCCTAATGTGGAAGGGTGTTTAATCTTGGGTTTTGTGTTTGTTCATAGAGATGCTGACTCTGCTAAGTGAGTCATAATTGTGTGCATGCCATCATGCACGTGCCTCTGGAGGCATTCTCATGGGATTACAGAAATTTCTTAATGACTCTAAGAGATTTGGTGAGGTTTATGGGTCGAAAGATTTGATTGTATGATAGCTTCCTGCTCTGTTCCTACAGGCTAAATTAGAATATGTTCTGGACTATCTTTAGGACGTGTGTGTATGTGTGTGCACGTGTGTGTGTTTGTATATATTTTTATGGTAAAATAAGAATTTAGTAGAAAATTTGATAGAGAAGGCCATTCAGGTCTCCAAAAAGAGTGACTCTAAATTCACTTAGTAAAAACATATCCTTATTAGAGCTTAACCATGACTAAAGGGTGAGGGATAAAAAGAAATCTCTGGAGTCAGCAGCACTGCCCAGCAAGCTTAAATGCGTTGCTAATATTCACTACCCAGATCTCATAGGATTTGGTGGAAGTGACTGGTTCATTTCTCCCTGGATCCTGGCACTCTGCTCTCAGCTTACTAACCCCTGCTCAGCTGAAGATAACTGTGGCTTTCATCCTGTGGGTGTAGTTCTGTCCTGTAATTGAGCATAGCCAATGAGAGCCGGCTTTGCAGTTCTATCGGAGTGAATGTTCACCCTTAGATGATGCCTGGATTTAATCTGCTACCTGAAGGGATAGTCCTTTAATCATCTAAAGGGCGCGGAGTGTCCAGGAAACTATAGCCATTTTTTCTAGTTATCCTGTCTGTGTAGGGAAGCTTCTGTCCCGGTTTCGAGTTTGTCTGCCATGGTGCTCTCAGCATACTGCACAGCCCAGCCAGCCCACCATATACCACTAACATACTTGAAATAGGACATTCTTACTCTCATAAGCCTTCTTGTATTGCTGATAGATTTCACTGGTAGGATATGTTACAGGCTAAACTATGGTCTCCTCTAAGTTTTCACGAAAAACCTTAGATAGAGAGAAAATAACTGACAACTCTATTTTATTAACAACATAAAATCAGTTTACTCATACATTACATGAAACTGAATACACATGGGATAAGCAACGATTACAGATTTTCTCGAATGTGGCTCCTCTCCTCACTCAATTCCCTTTGGAGGGAGGCATGCTGGGTTTGTCAGGCCAGCTGCCCTCATGATAGCATGATGGCCGGGGATACATGAGATGGAAACAGATCAGCCTCTCTGGGTTGGGTCTTACACACAGTCTTTAATCTGGAGAGTCAGGTTGTAGGCATTGCATCCTAATTATTACCTTACAAGGATTAACTAAGCACGTGTACCCATCTCTGCCCTTTCTTTTATCAAAGATCACCTGCCTCTTCATAACAGTGCTCCTTCCTTTGTGTCCACTCTCTCCTACATCACCAGTTTTTCCTTCTTGGCTGACAATTTCCATAAGCACATAAATATTCTCTAAGCTCTCCCATGTTGAAAAACTTTCCCTTGAGCTCACTTATCTGCTCTCCTGAATAGCTGAACTTTCACAGTGCATTACCTATGCTTACCACCTCCATTTCTTTACTTCTCATCTGTACTTTAGTCCAGTTTCTGCATTAAAACTGGTTTCCTTCCACTAAAACGTTCTCCTTAAGGGTATCAGTGTCTTCCATGTTGTCAGTCCAAAGGGCTGTTCTCTGCCCTCATCTGCTTTGACCCTTGAACGGCATCAACCACTCCAGTTGTTGGCTGGTTGACCATCCTCTCCATCTACCAGCACTTTCATGTCTTGGTTTCCAAAGCACTGAACTCTCCTGGTTTGGCTTCAACATCACTGGCCTTGTTTTCTCATCCTCCTTTGCTGGTTACTTCTTCTCTACTTAACTTCCAAATGTTGGCACACCTTGGAGTTCAGTCCTGAGCTCTTCCCCAAGGGTTCAATATATTCCCTGGTTAAGCGTAACTTAGACCTATCACCTGAGCAACTTACTCACATATCCAGTTACTTTCCATTTCTTCCCATGTGAATGTCTAACTGACTTCTTAAACTTAATGTGCTCAAAACGGAGGAGTTTCTTTCTCTCACGATCTGAATCTTCCTCCAGTATTAACCTTCTCAATAGATGGCACTGTCAAACTCTCAGATGCTCAAGCCAAAAGTATAGGAGTTATGTTTGATTTCCCCCTTTCCTTCAACCCTCCACATGTCTACTCAATCAGCATATGTTGTTGATTCTACATCCAAAGCAGGTTTAAAATCTGTCCACTTCTCCCCATCTGCATTATTACCACCTACGTTCAAGTCATCATTATCTTTTATTTGAATTTCTACAGTTGCTTCTTAACCTGGGTACATCTTTGCCCCTTTTCAACCCATTCTCTTAGGTACCAACCAGAGAGATTTAAAAAAATAACAAATTATATATGTCACTTCCCTGCTTAAAATTCTTTAGTAGCTTTCTGTTTATTTTGGAAAGAAAAGAATGCTTGACCTACAAGTTTATGCCTGATTTGTCTACTGCACTCCTCTGACATCTTTCCATACCATGCTTCTCTCTCACTCACTGCTCCATGAACACACTGGCCTTTCTGTTAGTCACATGCACTGAGCCTTCTCCTGCCTTTGGGCATTTTCCTTCACCATTTAGGAATCCCATTCCTTCATTTCCTCACAGCCATCTCATTCTCATCCTTCAGGTCTTGGCTCAAATCTTACTTTGCTAGTGGGCCTTTTCTGACCATCCCCTCTTAGGTGGCCTCTCCCAATTACTCTCTATCACCTCACCTGGACTTTCCTTCCTAGTACTTATTATAATCTGTGACTGTCTTATTTATTTGGCTATTTATTTGATTATTTTTGACCCCCCCCATCCAATTGTAAGCTGCATGAGCAGGGACCTTGACTGTCTTATTCGTTAGCATAATGCCTATCACATAGCTACTGTGTAAATATTTCTTGAATAAATGAATGTATGAGTAAATGAATGAGTGAATGTCTTTAGAAATGATACTATTCTAGAGCTTCTTCATTATCAGTTTGCTTTAACTCTGCTCAGAGATTTTCCACCCACACCTGTCACTGATTTCCAAGCAAGAAAAAGCAAAGTATTAAGTGCCCAAGTATCATATTCTGTATAAAGCTTGAAAGCACTATATTTAGAAAAAGTTGGCAAACATAAGCTCTCAGGTCCAATTAAATTCTGGCGTAGTAAAAGTACTAATGGAGACAGTGGGCTGTAGTTCATATCTGAACAGGGAATTTCTGACCATTTGTATTATAGATGTCTATTAAAAACAGGCAGCGCTAGGAGAATAAGACATAGCAAATAGAATTTAGTAGATTGAAGAAGACTGACTCTTTTAGCCAACCTGGCTTCAGTCTCTTTGCTATGAAGAATATTGATCATAAAATCCAACTTGATTTGGCCCATCATATCATCAAGGAGTAGCTTGTAAATGTCTCTAGACAGGCAGTCTTACTTATGATAAGTTAGACTTCTGCTATACAATTCTATAAGGTAAACAAATACCAAGTAAAGATTATGGTGTGTTTCCTTACTCTAAGCCAGTAAATACAACACTGTCAAGTTCATGTCCACATTATCATGTTATATCCAAATTTGCAATTTGATTCTGGACACTCACAGCATGGTCACTGTAATACAGTTATCAAACCCAATGGAATTTGGTGAAAACGATGCTAGCAATGCAATGTTTTTACTTCTGTTAAAAAATATTTTGTAAATTAATATACAGTAAAATTTATTCTTTTTGTATATACATTTTTATGTATTTTAACACATTAAAAAATTTGTGTAACTATCCCCACAATCAGGGTACAGATGGCTGCACCACCCAAAAAATTTCGATTGTGCCACTCCTTTTTAGTCAGGACCTCCCCCCATCCCAGCCTCTGGCAACCAATGGTGTGTTCTCCATCACTATAGGTTTGTCTTTTTGAGAATGTCATATATATGAGATCATTACAAAACATAATCTTTTGATACTGGCTGCTTTTTTCTTAAAATTCTTTTGGCGTATAGTTGATTTGCAATGCTGTGTTAGTTTCAGGTGTACAGCAAAGTAATTCAGTTATACATATACATATATTCATTCTTCTTCAGATTTTTACCCATATAGGTTATTACAGAATATTGAGTAGGGTTCCCTATGCTATACAGTAGGTCCTTGTTGGTAATCAATTTTATATATAGTAGTGTGTGTATGTTAATCTCAAGCTCCTAATTTATCCCTGCCTGCCACGTTTCCCCTTTGGAAGCCATAAGTTTGTTTTTGAAATTTGTTTCTGCTTTGTAAATAAGTTCATTTGTATCATATTTTAGATTCCACATATGAGTGATATCATATTATATTTGTCTTTCTGTCTGACTTCACTTAGTATGATAATCTCTAGGTCCATCCATTTTGCTGCAAATGGCATTATTTCGTTCTTTTTTATGGTTGAGAAATATTGCATTGTATAAAAGTACCACATCTTTATCCATTCCTCTGTCAGTGGACATTTAGGTTGTTTCCATGTCTTGGCTATTGTAAATACTGCTGCAATGAATGTTGGGGTGCATGCATCTTTTTGAATTATGGTTTTCTCCAGACATATGCTCAGGAGTGGGGTTGTTGGATCATATGGTAGTTCTGCTTTTAGTTTTTTACAGAACCTCCGTACTGTTCTCCATAGTGGCTGTACCAATTTACATTCCCACCAACAGTGTAAGAGGGTTCCTTTTCTCCACACCCTCTCCAGCATTTACTGTTTGTAGATTTTTTGATGATGGCCATTCTGACTGGTGTGAGCTGATACCTCATTGTAGTTTTGATTTGCATTTCTCTGATTAGTGTTTTTGAGCATCTTTTCATGTGCTTTTTGACCATCTGTATGTCTTCTTTGGAGAAATGTCTATTTAGATCTCATTTTTTTTTTTTTTAATGCGGTACGCGGGCCTCTCACTGTTGTGGCCTCTCCCATTGCGGAGCACAGGCTCCGGTCGCGCAGGCTCAGCGGCCATGGCTCACGGGCACAGCCGCTCCGTGGCATGTGGGATCTTCCCAGACCGGGGCACGAACCCGTGTCCCCTGCATCGGCAGGCGGACTCTCAACCACTGCGCCACCAGGGAAGCCCCAAATCTTATGCTCATTTTTTGATTGGGTTGTTCATTTTTTTGATATTGAGCTGCATGAGCTGCTTGTATATTTTGGAGATTAATCCCTTGTCAGTTGCTTCATTTGCAAATATTTTCTCCTATTCTGTGGGTTGTCTTTTTGTTTTGTTTATGGTTTCCTTTGCTGTGCAAAAGCTTTTAAGTTTCATTAGGTCCCGTTTGTTTGTTTTTATTTTCATGACTCTAGGAGACGGATCAAAAAAGATATTGCTGTGATTTATGCCAAAGAATGTTCTGCCTATGTTTTTCTCTAAGAGTTCTATAGTGTTCGGCCTTACGTTTAGGTCTTTGATCCATTTTGAGCTTGTTTTTGTGTATGGTGTTAGAGAATGTTCTAATTTCATTCTTTTACATGTAGCTGTCCAGTTTTCCAAGCACCACCTATTGAAGAGACTATCTTTCTCCATTGTGTGTTCTTGCCTTCTTTGTCATAGATTAATTGACCATAGGTGTGTTGGTTTATTTCTGGGCTTTCTGTCCTGTTCCATTGATTTATATTTCTGTTTTTGCACCAGTACCATACTGTTTTACTTACTGTAGCTTTGTAGTATAGTCTGAAGTCAGGGAACCTGATTCCTCCAGCTCCATTTTTCTTTCTCAGGATTGCTTTGGCTATTTGGTGTCTTTTGTGTTTCCATACAAATTAAAAAAAATGTTTGTTCTAGTTCTGTGAAAAATGTCTTTGGTACTTTGATAGGATTGCATTGAATCTGTAGATTGCCTTTGGTAGTATAGTCATTTTGACAGTACTGAGTCTTCCAGTCCAAGAGCATGGTATATCTTTCCATCTGTTTGTGTCATCTTCAATTTCTTTCATCAGTGTCTTAGAGCTTTCAGAGTACAGGTCTTTTGCCTCCTTAGGTAGGTTTATTACTAGGTATTTTATTCTTTTTGATGTGATGGTAAATGAGATTGTTTCTTTAACTTCTCTTTCTTCTCTTTCTGACATTTCATTTTCGGCATATAGGAATGCAAGAGATTTCTGTGTATTAATTGTGTATCCTGCAACTTTACCAAATACATTAATGAGCTCTAGTAGTTTTCTGGTGGCATCTTTAGGATTTTCTATGTATAGTATCATGTCATCTGCATACAGTGACAGTTTTACTTCTACTTTTCCAGTTTGGATTCCTTTTATTTCTTTTTCTTCTCTGATTGCCCTGGCTAGGACTTCCAAAACTATATTGAATAAAAGGGCCAACAGTGGATATCTTTGTCGTGTTCCTGATCTTAGAGGGAATGCTTTCATCTATTCACTGTTGAGAATGATGCTAACTGTGGGTTTGTCATATATGGCCTTTATTATGTTGAGGTAAGTTCCCTCTATGCCAACTTTCTGGAGAGTTTTTATCATAAATGGGTGTTGAATTTTGTCAGAAGCTTTTTCTGCATCTATTGAGATGATTGTATGCTTTTTATTCTTCAGTTTGTCAGTGTGGTGTATCACACTGATTGATTTGCGGATATTGAAGAATCCTTGCATCCCTGTGGATACTGGCTTCTTTCACTCAGGATAATGCCTTTGAGATTCATCCAGTTTGTTGCACACATCAGTAGTTTATTCCTTCCTTTTGCTTAGTAGTACTCTACTGTATAGATGTCTCATAGTTTATCCTTTTACCCATTGAGAGACAGTGGGTTGTTTCCAGTTGTGGGTGATTATGAACAGAGTTAATATTAACAGGCTTTTGTATGAACAAGGGTTTATTATTTCTCTATAGTAAATACCTTGTAAATACTAGGAAATTCCAGTTTCTGGATCATATGGTAAGTGTATGTTTAACTTTATAAGAAACTGCCAAAATGTTTCCAGAAAAGTTGTACCATTTTGCATTTTCAAAGAAATATATAAGAGCTTTATTGATCCATATCCTTGTCAGCACTTAGTATTGTCAGTGTTTTTAGTTTTAGTCTTTCTAATATGTGTGTAGTGATATCTAACTGTGGTTTTAATGTGCATTTCTGTGATGGCTAATGATGTTGTACATCTTTCATTTGATATCCAAACATCTTCTTTACTGAAGTGTCTGTTCAAGTCTTTTGCCCATTTAAAAATTGAGTTCTCTGTTTTCATACTGTGGAATTTTGAGAGTTCTTTATGGATACAAACTGTCTGTTGGATATGTGACTTGCAGATATTTCCTCCCAGTCTGCAGCTTATCTTTTAATTCTGTTAACCGTGTCTTTCATAGAGCAAAAGGTGATAATTTTTATGAAGTCCAGTTTATTAATTTTTTCTTTTTTGTGTGTGCTTTTGCTTCATGTCTAAGAACTCTTTGTCTAACCGTAAGTCACAAGGTTTTCTCTTAAGAATATGAGAGTTTTATTTTTACATTTAAACCGATGATACATTTTAATTTTTGTGTAAGTTATGAGGTTAAAAGTACTAATGGAGACAGTGGCCAAGATTCTTATTGGACATAAGGATATCCAAGTTTTCCAACACTGTAGCTGAAAAGACTATTCTTTCTCTATTGAATTATCTTTACCTTTGTCAAAAATCCATTGACTGTATTTCCATGAATTTATTTATTGGCCATCTATTTTGCTCCATTGATTTATATGTCTGTTCTTTGACCAATACTATATTCTTTTGATTACTGTAATTTTTAGTAACTTGTACATTTAAGTAGTGTGGTTCTTCCAATTTTATTCTCATTTTTAATGATTGTTTTGGCTATTCTAGCTGCTTTGCCTTTCCATATGTATTTGAGAATTAGAAAAAATATGATTGGTGTTTTGTTTGGAATGGTATTAAATCTCTAGATCAACTTGGGTGGAATTAACATCTTTACTTCGTTGAGTCTTCCAATCCATAAGCATGGTGTATTTATCTGTTCAGGCTACCTTGCCAAAATACCATAAACTGGATAGCTTAAGCAACTTATTTGCTCAGTTCTGGAGACTGGAAGTCTAAGATCAAGATGTCATCAGGGTCAGTGTCTGGTGAAGTCTATCTCCTTGGGTTGCAGACAGTCATCTTCTCACTATTTGCTTACATGACTTCTTCTTTTTGTCCTTGGAGAAAGAGAGAGAGTGAGCTCCTTCAGTCTCTTCTTATCAGAACACTATTCCTATCAGAGCAAGGCTCCACCCTATGACCTCTTTTTTTTTTTCTTTCTTTTTTTTTTTGTGGTGCGTGTGCCTCTCACTGTTGTGGCCTCTCCTGTTGTGGAGCATAGGCTCTGGAAGCGCAGGCTCAGCAGCCATGGCTCATGGGCCCAGCCGCTCCGTGGCATGTGGGATCTTCCTGAACCGGGGCACGAACCCGTGTCCCCTGCATCGGCAGGCAGACTCTCAACCACTGCACCACCAGGGAAGCCCCTATGACCTCTTTTAACTTTACTTGCTTAGAGGTACTATAGCCACACTGGAGCTTATGACTTCAACATATGGATTTTGGGGGGACACAAACATTCTATACATAAGACATGGTAGGTCCCTTATTTTACTTAAGTCTTCTTTAAATCTTTTCATCAGTATTTTGTAGTTTTCAAATATAGATCCTGTACATATTTTTTAAATTTATACCTAAATATTTCATTTTTGTATCTATTCTGCATGGTACTGCATTTTTAAATTTTGGTTTTCCATGTTCATTGTAGTATATAGAAATGTGATTAATTTTTGTGAGGTGACCTTGTTTTCTGAGGCCTTACTAACTCACTTATTCTTTTTTTTTTCAGACTGCTTAGGCTTTTTTGTAGACAACTGTGTCACATATGAATAGGTAGAGTTTTATTTCTTCCTTTCTATTTGGTATGTCTTTTATTTCTATTTATTGCCAGTTGCACTGGCTAAGACTTCCTGATGCGGAATAGGACTGGTGAGAGTGGACATCCTTACCTGGTTCCCTGTATTAGGGATAAAACATTCAGCTTACATCATTAAGCATGATGTTAGCTCTAGGTTTTTGTAGATGCCTTTTATCAGGGCAAGGAAGTCCTCTTGTGTTTCTAGTTTGCTGAGAGTTTTTGTCATAATGGATGTTGATTTTTTTCAAATGTTTCTTCTACATCAATTACTATGATCATATGGTATTCTTTCTTTAGAATGTTAATGTTGTGGATTACATGATTGAGTTTTAAACATGAACCAGCCTTACATTTCCTGGATAAGCCCCACTTGGTTGTGGTGCATTATTCTTTTTATGTATTGTCAGTTGCAATGTACTGATACTTCGTTGAGGATTTTTGCATCTATGCCCGTGAGGAATATTGGTCTTTCTTTTCTTTTTTTTTTTCTTTTCTTTCCTTCTTATTACCTGGTTTGGTATCAGGGTAATGACTTCTGGTTTCATAAAATGAGGTGGGACCTGTTCTTTGCTTTTCTATTTTCTGAAAGAGTTTTGTAGAATTTGCATGATTTCTTTTGAAAAAAATTAATAAATTAATTTTTGTTGAGGTATAATTGACATATAACATTATATTAGTTTCAGATGTATAACCTAATGATTTGGTATTTGTATACACTGCAAAATTAACACCATCATAAGTCTAGTTACCATCCATCACCATACACGTTACAAAAAAATTTTTTTTTCTTGTGAGAACATTTAAGATTTACTTTCTTAGGAACTTTCAAACATGTAACACAGTATTATTAACTATAGTCACCATGCCATACATTACATCTCCATGACTTATTTATTTTATAACTAGAAGTTTGTACCTTTTGACCTTCTTCATCCATTTTGCCCACTTCCCCATCCAGCTTCCCCTCTGGCAACCACCAGTCTGTTCTTTCTATCTATGGACTTGGTTTGTTGTTGTTTTGTTTTGTTTGTTTCTTTTGATTCCACATGTAACTGAGATAATATGATATTTTTCTTTCTCTGCCTGACTTACTTCACTTAGTGTAATGCCTCAAGGCCCATCCATGTCTTACAAATGGCAAGATTCCACCCTATTTTATGGCTGAGTGGTAAGAGTTTCCACACTTTTAAATTTAATAATAATAGCAGTTCATTTAGTGGGCATTTGATGTTTTCCCTTTCCATACCTAATCTATAATCTTATAATAATTCTTCAAGCTTAAGTAATTTTTTTTACTTTATAGATGAATAAAACTGAGAATTAAAGGAACTTAAATGTCTTGCTCAAAGTCACCTTAATGGTAAAGAGAGGGGTCAGGGGGCCAACCTCCGTCTAGCTCCAAAGGCTGTGTTCTTTTCATGGCAACTTCCACAATTTTGGCATGTATGACTTCTAGACACAGGATTTTACTAATTGTTGTGGCTATTGACATGAAATATGAAATTACCTGACTGTTAAAACGATCAATGTAAGACACATTTTGTATCATAGCAGATAATCCATTTTCCCTCAGCTTCACACTTTGTGTAGGAAAGGCTATTTTTTTAAACCTTGTGACCAGGAAACTCATAGGTCACCACCCTTAAGGTTCTCTGACCAACTGTCCCCAGCTGTAAGTAATACCACACTACCTGTTTGGACCTGCTACAGATAGTTTAGTTATACCTGATCACTCTCCCGTTCTTTAGCTGCAGATGGTATACCCCAGTGTCTGTTGGGCCTCACTGTTATATTGGGTTTGTATATTGATGCAGTGGTCTGTTGTTTCCATTTTTATTGGGTCATAAAGCTCCATAAAGACCGGATGGTGTATATTTGCTTTTGATGTTGTGAAGTCTTAGGACTCTGCAAGGGGTGTTTTATAGTGTCTGCTGTATTTATCAAGTAAACAATGTTACCAAGAATCACCCACTTGCTGTCTGTGCTGGGTATTCAAGCTCCAAGAGATAATTCAACTACACACTCTGTAGGTTCTACGTTTTCCAGGAACTTTGGGCTATGTAGTCAAGATGGTCCATTAAGCCACTTAGATACCATGCATCAATTTTATTTTGCTGGTGATAATCAGGACATGGTCTGTTTATCATGAGGCATGTTTTTTGATGTGATCGTCTGAATGTGTTCTGCCCTATTTAAAAACTGTTTTAGATGTTAACAAGGAGAAAAGAAATAAGCATTCGTTGAGTATTTACTATATAGAATTACTTTACCTGTATTAACTTAACTAATCCTCTCAATGAGCCTGAAATGTAGGTACTTTTAAATTTTATTTCACAGATTATTCAATTCATGCCCAGACAGATTAAATAATTTATGCAAGGCCCTATAGGTTAGAATTGAGGGAACTGATATCCAGTTCAGATTACATGACTCCAAATTCCATAAGCACTCCTAGCAATGTACCTGTTCTGCCATTCTTTCTCTGTGCTGGTTGTCATCAACCATACATGTCTAGAAAAATTCTGCCTTTTTCATTATTTTAGGATCTGACTTAAAGTTTTACTTTTACTCCATAATAATAGTAATAAACAATGGCCAAATAGCGTAATGATTAATAGTACAGACTTTGGAGCCAGACTATCTGGGTTCAGACTCCAGCTCTGCTATTTATTTGTTGTATAACTTAGGGCAGATTATTTAATTTCTCTTTGCCTCAGTTTCCTCATTCAGTAATAATTGTACTACCTCAGACGCTTGTTATGAGGACTAAATGAGTTAATATTTGGAAAGATCTTAGAATAGTGCCTGGTACATTGTGAGTACTATACATGTATGCTTGTCAAATAAATAACATTTATTGTGTGTCAGATAATTTGCGAAGCACTATAGATTAATACCAAACATAAGGAAGGTACTATTATTATCTCTGTTTAATGAGTGAGGACTCCAAGGCTTAGAAAGGATAACAGCTAGTCCAAGATCATACCAGTTGTAAGCTCCTCGCAGAAAACCAAAAAGAATATTGAAGAGGAGAATAAAACTCATCTGTAATTCTATCACCTAGACAGTATTATTGCTAACATTTGGAGTATTTCCCTCTTTCTATCCATATCATTGTAAATTATTGAAATCATGTTGAATGTACAGTTCTCCACCTTCATTTTGTCCCTTAGCATTATGTTAAAAATTTTCAACTCATCATGTGATTGAAATTTGGGGGGTTAAAATTGTCTTAAATGCAGTATGCTACTGGCACAAAAACAGAAATATAGATCAATGGAACAGGATAGAAAGCCCAGAGATAAACTCACACACCTATGGTCACCTTATCTTTGATAAAGGAGGCAAGAATATACAATGGAGAAAAGACAGCCTCTTCAATAAGTGGTGCTGGGAAAACTGGACAGCTACATGTAAAAGAATGAAATTAGAACACTCCCTAACACCATACACAAAAATAAACTCAAAATGGATTAAAGACGTAAATGTAAGGCCAGACACTATAAAAGTCTTAGAGGAAAACATAGGCAACACTCTATGACATACATCACAGCAAGATCCTTTTTGACCCACCTCCCAGAGAAATGGAAATAAAAAGAAAAATAAACAAATGGGACCTAATGAAACTTCAAAGCTTTTGCACAGCAAAGGAAACCATAAACAAGACGAAAAGACAGCCCTCAGAATGGGAGAAAATATTTGCAAACGAAGCAACTGACAAAGGATTAGTCTCCAAAATATACAGGCAGCTTATGCAGCTCAATAACAGAAAAAACAAACAAGCCAATCCAAAAATGGGCAGAAGACCTAAACAGACATTTCTCCAAAGAAGATATACAGATTGCCTACAGACCCATGAAAGAATGCTCAACATCATTAATCATTAGAGAAATGCAAATCAAAACTACAATGAGGTATCACCTCACACTGGTCAGAATGGCCATCATCAAAAAATCTACAAACAGTAAATGCTGGAGAGGGTGTGGAGAAAAGGGAACCCTCTTGCAGTGTTGGTGGGAATGTAAATTGATGCAGCCATTATGGAGAACAGTATGGAGGTTCCTCAAAAACTAAAACTAGAACTACCATATGACCCAGCAATCCCACTAGTGGACATATACCCTGAGAAAACCATAAATCAAAAAGAGTCATGTCCCACAATGTTCACTGCAGCTCTATTTACAATAGCCAGGACCTGGAAGCAACCTAAATGTCCATTGACAGATGAATGGATAAAGAAGATGTGGCACATATAAACAATGGAATATTACTCAGCCATAAAAAGAAATGAAATTGAGTTATTTGTAGTGAGGTGGATGGACATAGAGACTGTCATACAGAGTGAAGTAAGTCAGAAAGAGACAAACAAATACCGTATGCTAACACATATATATGGAATCTAAAAAAAAAAAAGGTTCTGAAGAAACTAGGGGCAGGACAGGAGTAAAGACACAGATGTAGAGAATGGACTTGAGGACACGGGGAGGGAGAAGGGTAAGCTGGGACGAAGTGAGAGAGTGGCATGGACATATATACACTACCAAATGTAAAATAGATAGCTAGTGGGAAGCAGCCACGTAGTATGGGGAGATCAGCTCAGTGCTTTGTGTCCTCCTAGAGGGGTAGGATAGGGAGGGTGGGAGGGAGATGCAAGAGAGAGGAGATATGGGGATATATGTAGATGTATAGCTGATTCACTTTGTTATACAGCAGAAACTAACAGACCATTGTAAAGCAATTATACTCCAATAAAGATGTTTAAAAAAATTGTCCTCAGTGGTTGCAGAATATTCCATCATTTGGATATGATATTTTATTTAATCCCTCCTTAGATGTTGGACACAGAGTTGCTTTTAGGATTTTTTGTTAGCACATATTGTTACAATGAACATCTTTTTCTGCATTTTGAATTTTTTCTAAGGCTATAATTCTGGACTTGGAATTACTGTGTCAAATGATCAAACATGTTAAAAGTCTCTTAAATATACAAACAGGCTAATATTTTCAAAGAAACTTACAAAAAGTTATAAGCAAAAAAAAAAAATACAGATAAAAATGTAAAAAGAAACAATCAAGTTCCCAAGATACAGGGTTTTTAAAAATATTAGAATTTTCATTTTGAGATAATTTTAGATCCACATGCATTGCTAAGAAATGATACAGAGAGATCCTGCTACCATTTGTGCCATTTCTCCCAAGCTAACATCTTAAAAAACCATAGTGTATTACTACAACTGGGATATCTCTTTGATACAGTCAAGGTAAAGAACATTTTTATCACCACAAGAATCCCTCATGATGCCCTTTTATAGCCATGTATACCTCCCCCTAACTCCCATGCCTGACTCTTGACAACGACTAACCTGTTCTCCATGTCCATAATTTTGTTTTTTCAGGAATGTTATATAAATAAAATCATAAAGTGTCTGACTTTTTAGGATTGGCTTTCTTTCACCCAGCATAATCCCCTGGAGATTCATCCAAGCCATGTGTGTCAATAGTTTATCCTTTTCATTGTTGAGTAGTATTCCATGGTATGGATGTACCACATTTGTTTAATGATCACCTGGTGAAAGACATCTGAGTTGTTTCCAGTTTTGGGTTATTATGAATAAAGCTGTTATGAACATTTGTACACAGATTTTGATGTAAACATACATTTTAAAATTATCTGGGGAAAATGCCCAAGAGTGTTATTGTTGGATTGTATGTTAGTCATATTTTTGTTTTGTATGTAGCTGCCCAATAGTTTTCCAGAGTTTTATTTTTCATTCTCAGGAGCAGTCTATGGATGATTCAGTTTTTTACATTCTTGGCAGAATTTGGTGCTGTTACTGTTTTTCATTTTAGCCATTTTGCAAGGTGTGTGGTGATGATATCATTGTAGTTTTAATTTGCATTCTCCTAATGGATAATGCTATTGAACATCTTTTCATGTGCTTATTTGCCATCTGTATATCCTCTTTGGTGACACGTTATTAATGTTTTTTGCTCATTTCCTAATTAGATTATTTGTCTTTTAATGTCGAGTTTTTATGTATTCTAGTCCTTTGTTGAATATGTGGTTTGCAAGTATCTTTTCCTAGTCTGTGGCTTATCTTTTCATCCTTTTAAGATTTTTTACATAGGAAAGTTGCAAGTTTTGGATGAGGTCTCATTTATCAGTTTTTCCTCATATAGATTATGCTTTTTTAGTCAAATCTAAGAATTCTTTGCTGAATCCTGTGTCCCCCAATTTTTCTTCTATTTTTTTTCTAAAAGTTCTAGTTTCACATTTTTCCCCCCTATGGAGGTCTTCTGGTAAGGACCAGAAACCTGCCAGACCAATTCTAAAAGAGCTATAACACTTAATTTTACATTGTACATTTAGGTCTGTGATTCATTATGAGTTAATTTTTCTGTAAGTTAAGAGACTTAAGTCCAGGTTCTTCCTTTTTTGTTCTGTTTTGTTTTTTTCACTACAGATGTCGAATTGCTCCAGTACCATTTTTTGAAAAGGTTGTCCTTCCTGCATTTAATTGCTTTTGCACTTTCATCAAAAATCAGTTGGGCATATTTGTGTGGGTCTATTTATGGGTTCTGTATTCTGTCCCATTGATCTATGTATTTATCCCTTTGACAGTACCACACCATCTTGATTACTGTAGTATATTGTAGTCTTTAATATCAAGTAGAGTGATTCCTCCCACTTTATTTTTCAAAATTGTTTTAGCTATTCTAGTTTCTTTGCCTTTCCATACAAATTTTAGAATAATGCTGTCTGTATCTGCCAAAAAATCTTGCTGGGGATTTCGATAGGGATTGCATTAAAGCTATGTATTGACTTGGGGAGAAATTACATCTTTACTATGTTGAGTCTTTGAATCCATGAATTTCATATGTCCCTCAATTATTTAGGTCTTTGATTTCTTTCATCAGTGTTTTGTAAATTTCAGCATAAAGATTCTGTACATGTTTTGTTAAGTTTATATCCAAGTATTCATTTTTTTGGTCATGAGTGGTACTGTGTTTCTAATTTCATTTTCCATATATCATTATTAATACATAGAAATGTAATTAATTTTTAAAATATTGACCTTGTATCCTACAATTCTGCTGAGCTCACTTACTAATTCTAGAAGGGTTTCTGTTTTTTGTTTTCTTTTTGTAAATTCCTTGGGATTTTCTACACAATTACATTATCTGCAAATAGGGACATTTTAATTTCATCCTTTCCAATCTTAATGTATTTTATTTCTTTTCCTTGCCCTATTGCAACATAGAACTTCCAATACTATGTTGAATGAGTTGTGAGTCATATGTTGAATAAGAGAGAGAGAGAAGCCATCTAGCCCTCTTCCTAATCTTAGGGAGAAAGCATTCAGCATTTCTTTATTAAGTATGTTGTTAGTTGTATAGGGTTTTTTGGGTTTATTTTTGTTTATTTTTTTTCTTTTTGTTTTTAGAAACTCTGTATCAAGTTAAGAAAGTTCCCCTTTATTCCCAGTTTGCTAAGAGGTTCTTGTTTTTGTTTTTTTTTTTCCCTTTAAGGATGAGTGTTGGATTTTGTCAAATGCTTTTTTTAAGATATAAGTTTTGATCTTTAATAATGTTTGGAAGGCACTCAGGCAATGATCCTTGTAGGTGCTGAATCACCTTCCTCAAAATAGATACATGGCACCTGTAGGTGGTCAAAACTGACCTTGCCCAGGTGTTTTCCCTTTCAGCAACTTGTCTTACTGTGTTGGGTGACATTTTATTGGTTTATTTTTCATGTTCCTTGAAAAACGTGAAAGGACTTTGTTTATTAAAACTCAGATATTTTCCTTATTCACATCTCCCAGGTTTTTCCACTCAAGTCTTAGTTCTGGCTTGAGAAATGTGTCTGGCTCAGAACTGATTATCAGGGTGGTGATACATGAGGGATCATACAGTGGTGGTGCTACAATATATGAACTGATTTAGATTTCCCTGTCTTGGATTATTCCCACTTCCCACCTTTGGAACTTCCTAAAATAACTTATTCACATGACATCCACAGTGACATCCTGGCAAAGCTTTAATAACAAGTTCTCAGGGTTGGAAGTGACCTCTGATTTGCTGATTTCCATGATGTAAATACTCCCACCATGGCTAATTTTAGGCACCATTATGATGTCACTGAGCATAGAGTTGGGGTGATGAATGGTACAAGCTGACTCTAGCATACCACTACTTACACATAACTCAGTGTAACATTGGTGACAGCCACCCCTAACACAAACTGCCCAGGCACTCAATTTCCCAGACTATTATGGGATTGCCACAGTCTTTTTTCCAAGTGTTCATAAGAATATGTAAAAGAAAGCATAGGTGGTCAGCATTACAGAAAGGGAGTTTAATGAGTAGCAAGTACAACTTTGGGGGGCATGTATCAATAGTTCATTCCTTTTTATTACTAAGTAGTAGTCCATGGTATGGCTGTACCGCTGTAAACTCTTCACCTGTTGTAGGATGTCTGAGTTATTTCTAGTTTTAGCTTATTGGGAATAGAGCTATTGTGTACGTTCATGTACAGGTTTTCATGTGAACATAAATATTTTTGAAATATGCCTTTATTAGTCTCCTTCTCCCTCTGTCCCCCACCAAAAGCCTGAAATCCAGGAGTAATATTTTCCTTTTTTTAAAACTCCAACTTGAGACATAAGAGAATTATTGGACAAGTACATTTGTGTACTTAGCAATGACATATTAGAATCTTAAGAGATGTTGGCCGTTGGAAGCTCATGCTGTAAATATGGACAGGTCTTGACTCACACATGAATTGTAATAAAGTGTCCTTGAGCATTCACACAGAGCATCGTGGGGATGGTTTGCTCTCCTACTGGCTTTTAGGACCTGCTGGCACCTTCACCCCGTCAGCACGAGCTTCTCCTGCTCCGCTTCCAAGTCCGATAGAATGAAGACTTTTTAAGCAAATAAACGTAAAAGCCATGTGCTGCACTTATGTGGCTGAGGTGTCTCAGTTATACACTCTTGAGATGCATCTTAGATGCCTGTGTTGACTGATGCTGGCCTGGCATCATGACTTTATGGATTTTCATTTCTCTGAAGCATGACCATTTTCCAGGGGGCAGAATGGCTCAGTAATGAACAGTGTGGGTCTAGGGCAGGCAGCCAGGGTTCGAAATCCAGCTGTTGTGGGTATTAGCTGTGGGAACGTGGGGAAGTTGTGTCGCCTCTCTTGTACTCAGGCTTATCACTTGCCAAATGGGGATAATAATAATATTTACCTCATAGAGTTGTTATAGAGATTCAATGAGATAACATTTTTCTATGTTTAGAAAAATGTTTGGCACGTAGGAAACACTCAACGCATCATCATCGTCACGCACATGTTGGGAGCACAGGAAAATCACAGGGCCCTTTCTCTCCCTTAAGGGCCATCGGCTTCCACGCAACCTTGGCTCTCCCTTCTTTGTGCAGACATGCGAGCCTCAGGGTGGGTGGCTCCTCAGGCCAGCCTCACAGCTCCCACTTCCGTGGAGCTCCGCCGAATACACTAAATTTTGAGCCCTCCGCTCTCTGCATTGGATGCTGGACGTGCTGCTCACTCCTCTCTCAGCGCTGGCCCTGAGCTCAGCTTGCACAACAACTTGGAGGCAAACAGAAGCCAGCTGACCAACCCGCAAGGTATGCCCTTGGCTCTCCTCCACTGCCTGCCTCCGCTGCAGCTCCTCCACACAACGGGCAGTCCTCACAGGCCACTCGCCCGGGCTCAGCTCTTACCTTGCAGGTCTCTAAACCCCTGGTGTTCCTCCAGGGGAGAGGGGAGCTGTTTCCTGCCACCAGCGTCTACCACCTTGCTCGTTTTCAGCTTCTTCTGCAGCTCTTTTCTCTCTAACCAATCCAGACTGATGGCCCTTTGGCACCTCCTTCAACTCAGGGACTTGGGTTTTCTCTACGTGCAGCAGGGAGCAATCTATGCATATGTGGGGTGGCAGGGCTTCACACAGATCCTACCAGGTCCTCTAATTCCCACTAGCCTGCCTCTCCTTAAGGCTGAAGTGCATTAATCTTTGAGTCCTGCTAAGACCCAGTAGAATGCCTCTATGTAGTATGTCAATATTTATTAAATGAATGCTTGAATAAACGATGACTTTCTTGGAAGCATTGGGGAAAATGCCCGGCTAACACGGATCCCTGCCACCTCCCAGGGATCAGCCTTCTGCTGGAAAGTTGGCCCATAATCCCTGCGGCACTCTTTGGCTGCTGATTTTTCAACTGTGGCTTTACACCTGTTTCATTTTACAATATTTATTGGGAAAGCATTTTAGCTGCTTATTATAGTCAGATATCATCCGTGACAAGCCATTTTCCTTGAATTAGCCCAGTGAGAAATATTTCTAAAGGCGTTAAATGAAATCATCCAGACATTTCCCGTGGCCAGCTGGACCTGGCAGCCACATTCAGTACCCTGGCTTGAATACAGAGCGGATTTTGCTTTTAGTCTACTTCAAGCAGCAAAGCTGCTGCTAATTCTCACACTAATAAACGGGGTTTTAACAAATTCTCCCAAGCAAAAGCAACAGGAGAATTTAGAACTGTGCTTTCAGTAAATTAAATGAGATAATGTAGTGCCTGGCACATAGTAAGTGGCCAGTAAATGCTAACTGTTATGGCTGGACACCACTACCAAGAACCGTTGCACAAAATATCACCAAAAAAAGATGGGGGCTGGTAGGGAAAATACTTTCAAAGGTTAGTAGAAAATAGGGTCATGTAAATAATTATTTCTTTGAAGTTGGGAATAAGGAAGATAATGATAAAAAAGAAAATCATTTAATAAAAATTAAAGGGATGAAAATAGAAGAGTTGGGAGATTGCTAGAAAGCTAATAAGCAACGTGCATTTCATAGCATGTATTTAAAAACATGAATTACATGCTTATGCACTCACCCTGGAAAATTTCACACAATCAAATCACATTGTCTCAAACTGCTGTTCCAAAAACTTTGAGATACACCAAAACAACTCCAACAATGTGGTAAGTGGAAAATCGTGATTACATCCTTACATAATTATTTCAAAGGTTTTTGGGTAAATGCAGAGATCCTCATTGAAACTTGAACTTACGAAACACGTGCTACATAGCTCTGTGATTCCATCTTGGCTCTGAAATACCACTTGGTGATGTTATCAACATTCTTGAACTCATGGAACTTGTGTAGGGAAACTCATTAACTCCAAGAATGAGATCCTTTTCCCAAAATATCTTTTCCTGGCTTCCTGATGCCACTCTTTCTTTGCTTTTGTTATTAAATATGAAAATATTGATTTTAACCGGACTTTAAGTTATCAACTTTGGTTTTACTAATGCCTTTTCAAAGTATTGCTTTATTCCTATTAATTTTGGGTATACCTGTCTTTCATAACTTGAGTTTATAAGCCTGGAAATAGAATTTTACAGCATAATGCCTCGTGATGATTACCTTTTATTCCTGGGTGAATAGAATGCTGATTCTCTTACAGCTTGTGAGCAGGAGTGGTGATCTTGGTGGAAGAAAAATATAACATAATTTTAGCAGCCAGCCATGCTGGGTCATTAGCTGAAAGAGAGATATGACCCAATTTTTTTTCTTTTTTTCCTAATTTAAAAAAAACTTTATTTTTTAGAAACCACTTTATTGGGCTTCCCTGGTGGCACAGTGGTTGAGAGTCCGCCTGCCGATGCAGGGGACACGGGTTCGTGCCCCGGTCCGGGAAGATCCCACATTCCGAGGAGCGGCTGCGCCCGTGAACCATGGCCGCTGAGCCTGCGCGTCCGGAGCCTGTGCTCCACAATGGGAGAGGCCACAACAGTGAGAGGCCCGTGTACCGCAAAACAAAACAAAACAAAAACAAACAAACCCACTTTCTTGAGGTATGATTGACATGGGAAAAGCTGTACATATTTAATGTATGCAACTCGATGAGTTTGGGGATAAGTATACACCCATGAAACCATGATCACCTTCAAGGCTACAGACATATCCATCACCTTGCAAAAGGGGCCACTTTCCTCTTGCCTCCTTTATTATTATTATTATTATTTTGTGTGTACATGTGTGTGGTAAGAGCACTTAAGATTCACCCTCTTAGAAAACTTTAGGTACATAGTACAGTGCTGTTGGCTGTGAGCACCAGGCCGGCAAGTAGATCTCCAGGATGAGGTTCTATTAGAGCAAGACTGGAGGACAGTCCAAGGGGAAGAGAGGTTAACTGCAGCACAGAACTTCTGAAGGATCCTGCTTTAAAGGTGGTCATGAGATGGTGCCAGCTGACACTGTGGGGAACAGACCAGTGATCACATTGGGCTGAAGCTGCTCAGATGAACGAGGGCCACGAGACACAATGGTTTGGAGCTGATTTTGCCCTGAGTCAGAGATAACAGCATAGCAGGATGGCATCTCCCCACCTCCATCCAGGTAAAAGTGGCAGTATTTCACTCTAGCAAAAAGTTAGAAATAAATAATACTTTTGCTTTCGAAGTATATCTCTGAAGTAGTTGAAGGGATTTTTCAATAAATACCTCCTGAGTAGAAGCAGTTGTCATAAAACAAGGTAATTAGAAAACATTCCTGGGTAACTTACTCATAGCACAAGAAAAACCCTAATTTCCTCCCTGAATTTATTGGCTGGCCAGAGCCAATTACAGCTACTCACAGAAAAATATCAGTAACTTGTTTTTTTAAGTGAGGGAAATAAATAAACAATGGCAACAAAAATCCACAGGCTTTTTTTTTTTGTCAGTTGTCAAAAAAGCAGTATTTTTTAATGAAAGTAAAAGACTTATAGTTTTTTTTTTTTTTTTTTTTTTTTGCGGTACACGGGCCTCTCACTGTTGTGACCTCTCCCGTTGCGGAGCACAGGCTCCGGACGCGCAGGCTCAGCGGCCATGGCTCACGGGCCCAGTTGCTTCGTGGCATGTGGGAACTTCCCGGACCGGGGCACGAACCCGTGTCCCCTGCATCGGCAGGTGGACGCTCAACCACTGCGCCACCAGGGAAGCCCCAAGACTTTTATAGTTTATCTCAGTGGACTAAAATTAACATGAACTTACATTTTTGACACCCTGTCATAGCAACATATTATTTAGCACAAACAACTTTCTTCCTTTGGATTTAGAAGTAGTGCTTAAACAGAATTGCTAATTGATGCTTAGTGAAAAATAATTTATGGTACATTTTATTCTCTTATTGCTATAAAACTGGTTTAAAATAATGAGGCTCATGAAAGGATATGACCTGGACCATAAAATGTACTTATTAGAGTTGATAAATCATGATGGGGGATTCTCACCTCTTAATAAGTGTAAGACACTGCAATGCAAAGCAGGGCTTAGATGGGGTATGGCTATCTCCTGGTAGCACTTAGTGTGCTCTCTCCCTCCCTCTCTCTGTCTCTCTCTCTCTCCAGATGTCAGGAAACAGAGTGTTTCTGAATGCCTAACTCCCCTCATGACTCCTGCTGTTAGCATCCAATCTGGTGTCCAGACACAGGGAAGCTTCTGTCGGAGTAGGAACAAGATCCTGTCCAGGGATCCTGTCTGAGTTCTGATAGACCCAGAAGGCAGAAACAGCATCCCCAGGATTACAGAAGTCAAGTGCTAGGCAGGAAATGCTCCTCTCAGGGCCACACTGGTGCAGGAACCTCATTCATTCATTCATTCATTTGTTCATTCCTCAAATGTGCCTTGAGCATGTATAATATCCTTTGCAGGGCAGTGTGAACTCAATAGTAAACACAGCAGATGTGGTCTCCGCCCTCATGGAGCTTGCAGATTGAAGAGGAATGTGCTCCATGTTTGGATGGGGGAGGCTAGAGTGCAGTGGGACCTCTATACCCTGACAGCACAGAGCAGAGAGGAAGACTTCAAAGATGGGGAACTCTGGACCCCACAGAGGATGGGGAGGCAGGTGATTGGACACCTGGATCCCCTAAGAGAATTCTAAACCCAACTGGGTGGTGTTTTACTGATCACAGGCACTGCTATCAGGAGGGTTCCGGGCCAAGGAAGTACTAGCCACTGCAACCTCAAGGAGCTTTGGGGGTGCTGAGAGCCCCACTGAATGAGCAGGGACTGGGGGCAGGTGGAAGAGGCTGCCAGAGTTGGGACCTTTGAGATCAGGGTCAACTGAAAGAGACTGCAACAGGTCTGTCTCCTGGGTGGGATAATCAGGCAGCCACCCTAGGCTTGCAGATGTCTGTCTTTAATAGTATATACCCAAGGGTGCAATGGAAGATGTCAGCAGTAGTCTCCTTTCAAGTGTGCTACCTTGGGCACCCCTACACTGGTTGAGTTGCCTCGGAGCCCCACTCCTTTCTGGGGATCACCCTGACCATGGTGGTATATAGTGGTTGCTATCATGGGTGGATTTCGCTCATTGCCTGAACAAAAAACCAAGATGGCCAGTTGTACTTCCACAGCCTCTGTTCAGGAGGCAGGTAACACCTGCCACATCATTGGAAGTCCCAGCTAGGATCCAGCAGACCAGGCAAGGGAGGTGCACCTGAGAATCCTTCTCCCTTGTTACCATAATGTCACATAATCTGTACCCTTTCCTGTTATACAGCCACACTTTTATTAGTAAAAATATGTGGGAGAGAAATGAATATGAGAGATTAAGAATTTTGCCTAGAAAAGAATATTATCCTTTGAGGACCATTCACATTATGAGATTGTACTGAGATGATGGAATTGGACTAAATTATTTTTTCTCCACTAACTGGTGAAAGGCTCCACTTATGACCCATAAAGAAGCCTTATTTCTTCGCATGTATGAGTGTAGTTAAGTGATTTCGTGACTCTCTCAATTTGTATAATGGAATTTTGTGCATCTAGTTGAAATAATGATTAAGGTCTATATTTAATAATTTAGAAAGCTGTCCACAATACATGAGTGAAAAAAAAGTAAATCACAAAACTTTAAGTATGCTTTGATTCTATTTATGTAAAATTATCTCTGTGTGCTCATGCATAAAAATGTCTGAAAAAGTGTTCACCAGAATGTTAACATGGGTTATCTCTCAGTGATATCAAGTGACTAGTTTTTCACTTTCTCCTTCATGCTTTTCTGAATTGCATTAATATATTTCTACATTGAGAAATGTTTTGTTTTTATAGAAGCTATTTTAATCTAAAAACAAAACAAAATAAACACTTGCTAGTAGCTTTTGGGAGTTGGGTCATTATTTACTAAATTTCCTCCATGTTATTCTTTTGCTTGGTTAGGAAGCTAAAATCCTTTTGAGAGATGGATTGCCTAGTTGAGCAGTTTCTAGAAACAGTTTTCTCTTGCTGAGATGCTACCTGATAACTTCCTACAGTCAAGCATGCTAGGTGACTGTAATTTCCCCGAATAAAGAAATGATCCTTCTTTGACATTATTGTGGCATGACTCCATGGGGTCCTGAGACACTGGCCCTTCCCATACACTAGTAACGGAATTCCTCAGAGATACGAAGGGGGAAAAATAACTCATGAAAGTTGTTGATATATTTTAATTTTTTAAAGTGTAGGATAAAGGAAGGAAGAGGTGAGAATTTGAAGAGCACTTCTCTTTGGGGCAGGAATGACACTGGGGTGGGTTTAATGTGCTTCTTAGCTCATTCATGTTTATCATCAGGAAACTGGAGGTCAGCATCAGAGAATAACCTTTCTAGTGAATATTGCATACCAGGCCGTCAGCAGCTGGTGTATCAGAAAGCCTTCTGGGAGTCAGTGGTGTAACACAAAGACCTAATCAAAAGCAGAGTGGAATTAAGTATGTGAGAGTACCATCCTTTCCTCTCTAGGCCTGGGTAGCTGACAGCACATTTATTGAGTGAGAAGCAATCATTGTATACTGTGTCCAGCCTGCCATGGATATCCTGGTGTAGAGTTGCAGGATATTGGAAGGAACTTGTTTTTTAATCTAAAATGTGTTTAGAGTTCCTAAATTTGGTTTATCATTTTATTATTGAATTTTCTAGAGGAGTCAGGGAGATTCTGGGTCCTGACTATATGCTGCGCATATCGAGGACTATTTCAGAACAAATGTCTGCTTCAGGCAGTTCAGACATAAGTCCTGACTCGTTCTCCAACCTCATACTCTTCCACACTCCCCTTTGCAGGTTCGACCCCAGCTGCACCAGGCCCCAGCCATGCTAGCCTGCTTTGCTGTTCTTAAGACACACCAAGCATGCTCTGACTTCAAGCCATGTTCCCTTTCTTTCCTCTGCCCACATCTTCTCAGCTCAAACATCACCAAGCAGAGTGGCCTTCCCTGTAGAGATAGCACCCCATTCCTTACCCAGTCACTCTGATACCCCCTTTGCTCTGTTTTATTTTATATATAGCACTTATCCCATCCTAACATATTACATATTTAGTGGCTATTTGTCTACTCCCACCAGAATGTCAGCTCCATGAAAATAACCATTGTCTGTTTTGTTCACTACTGTATCTAGAACAGTGCCTGGCACATAGTGGATACTTAATAAAATTCTGTCGAATGAAAGAATGAATGCTTGAACTCATTTTACCCCATGGACATGTTCCTGGGCAACTGTGTATAAATTAGTTATTATAAATGGAGCATGGTTTTTTTATTGAGGTATAGTTGATTTACAACGTTGTGTTAGCTTCTGGTAGAACATATTTTAAATGCATTAGGAGAAAGCTATTGTTCAAATGAATCCTATCTTGCATCAATCCTGTAAAAGGAATTAGAATTCCTAGTTGGCCTTTTGTTTAGACCTAAGTTTTAGAGTCAGATTTTTCTTCAAGCAAGATCTGCCTCTATATGGCTATGTGCATGGTAGAGAGCCTTCCAAAGGTCATCCAGGCTTACCTGGGCTTCCTGTATAGATGATCAGAATGATCACTATTCCTCGGTTTGTTTTTGGTCCCTAATGAAGACCAGTCGAACTGAAGGACTTGGAAAATACTAGTTGGAAGGAGGGATAATATGAAAATCTTGACAACCAGTATGGTTCCCATCTCCTGCTGTGTTAACCCTTTAGTTGATGGACCTTGGGGAGCTGACCCAGGGCGGCACATGCTGGTGCCTCTAGGCTGCTCATCAGCCCCAAGGGAGAGAGTTTGCAGAGATTGCTTAGGCAGTGTGCTGGCAGATGCCCCCACTTGGCTGTAGGATCTTCCCGGTATGGGCTGGGAGCACCTGGCCTGGTGCCTGCCCTTGGTGGGTGCTTAATTAACGTTTGATCAATGAATTCATTACCTGAGGGAACTTGGTGAGAAAATTTAACTTGGAAGTGTTTTTTTTTTTCAATCCGTGGAGGTGCTTTTATCACTGACACAGTTAGGGCTTTCTCACAATAGCAGCATGGGAGGCCCAGTTCTTTCTTCCACTCACCAGAGAGAGTACGAATAAGGTCTGGATGGAACAGATCCAGGTTTTGTGGAGCCAGAGCTGTTCACATTTTGGATGGCTCTGTTTGAGAGAAAGAATATGACATTAGGCACAGGGTCTGGGAAGCAGTATGGAAGCTTATGTTTCAGTAGTTTGACGGTCAATCTGCTTCTGGGGCTGGGTGCTCTGCACCCTCTGGGACCCAGCTTTATCGGGGACTCCTAGGGTGGGGCTCACTGAGGGCCTGTTTGCAGGGAGGATGGGGTGTTCCCTGGGAACAAACCTGCTCTAAGGAAGGGTCAGGCCTACTAATAACAGTGCCCCAGTTATCAGAGAACTGATTCTGAGAAGAGTGTGAGGGCTTTTCCTCAGAACTGGTTCCTCTCTGGCTCTGTATGATATTGCAGCCCAGAGCAGCACCCACGGTACCCAGGGATAAAGTACTGAACATGATAGGAGAGGTGTCCTCCTGCCTCTGTTAGAAGTGGGCTTCAGTTCTCAGAGGCTGCCGCTGCCACACAAAGGTAGGGAAAGCTTGACACCAGCCCCAGGGACCATGGTCCAGGCATCTTCTCATCACCTCAAGGCAGCAGTGGAGGCAGACAGATTTTACAATAACAGTCGTAGTTGCCCTTCACAGAGCACGTATGTGCTGGGTTACTTTATGTTCATTCTCTGTAATTCTTACAGGAACCCTGCAACATAAGTATCGTTAGCCTCACTTACAGGTGCAATAGGATGGTGTATTTGCTCAGATGACACTGTGCACAGAGACAATGTAAACCCTTTTCTCCAACTGACTTGCTCCCGCCCTGCTGGGTAGCATGGAACTGAGTCTCACCAATTAACAACACTTCCATCTCTCCTGGTTTATAGCCTCTTTCCTGTTTCAATAGTCAGGATTTTCTAAGCCAAATTCCCTATCAGGGCTGTTTCCATTGGTGTCTTTTGGATGACTCATTCTCCCTTGATGAGCATGTACTCTTGCTGCATATCCCCAAAGACAGTCCTGGGTGTTGGCAGGACTCACTGGGATTCCACAGTCAGGGGACGGGCTGCTGGACACTTCTTGCCCTGCTGCATATGGGCTGGCTGACCAGGGAGGGTAAATGGGCCCATCTGGTCTTCCGGAGTCACATGAATCTCACACTACTGGGGGCTGATCATCCGTGCTGTCGTGAAGTCTGTAGCAGGTGATCGTCCGTCTGTGTGGGGCTCGTGGAAACTTCCCGAATGCCACACATGGGCCATGGCAACCTCAGGCCGCCCTCTATGGGAGGACAGTGCGCTGACTCATCGCTCTCCCGGCCTCTCTTACCCTGATCCCTGGGCTGCAAAGGACCATGGCTCCTTGCATAGGTTGTAGTACAACCCTATGATACAGCCCCGTGGTCCTCATACTCTTGTTTTGTGTGGCCCCTCAAAAACTTCTGGGAAGCTCTGACCTCCTTTTCAGGTTGCTATTGCATGTTTTTCATCTAAACAATAGAGTTGCAAAAGGATGTAATTTTTGTCTTATTGTAAATACTGACATTTTATTTATTTATTTTTCTTTCTAAAATGAGGTTCATATTTATTTTTCTTCCTTTAGATGTTTTTATATTGAAGTATAGTTGATGTACAATATTATATAAGTTATAGGTGTACAATATAGTGATTCACAATTTTCAGAGATTATACTCCACTTACAGTTATTACAAAATATTGGCTATATTCCTTGTGTTGTACAATACATGAGGATCGTATTTATTTTTATTTATTTTTTATACAGCAGGTTCTTAGTAGTCATCAATTTTATACACATCAGTGTATACATGTCAATCCCAATCACCCAGTTCATCACACCACCATCCCCACCCCCCAGATCGTATTTTATTTTATTTTGTATTTTTTTAGTGTGTTAGTTTCTGCTTTATAACAAAGTGAACCAGCTATACATATACATATATCTCCATATCTCCTCCCCCTTCAGCCTCCCTCCCACCCTCCCTATCCCACCCACACAAAGCACTGAGCTGATCTCCCTGTGCTATGTGGCTGCTTCCCACTAGCTACCTATTTTACATTTGGTAGTGTATATATGTCCATGCCACTCTCTCACTTCATCCCAGCTTACCCTTCCTCCTCCCTGTGAATATTGACATTTTAGAATAAAACTGTTATGGTGCTCTTTTAAATTTACCCAGTGAAATCTAAATACCATAGTGATTTAATACCCATGGTTCAAAAAACACATGAACAAGCTCTTTTCTTTAAGTTGGAAATTTTACAATATTTTCTTTTCCTTTTTGAAATTGCATTTCCATTTCGCTTCTCCTGCAGAACTGTATCCTAATGTGATATATTTTATGCTTGAAAGTCTTTTTATTAATCACCCTATCGTTCTGCTCTTCAACAAAAATATGTATATACATTGAAAATTTTAAATTGTTAATTTTGGGGGAGTCACCACAGCATCCTGTTATAAAATGTATTATGGATTAAGTTTTCAATAGAATTATTATTAGTAAATTGATCAAAACTATATATATATACATATTACATAGTTTTATGGGTAATTATTAAACAAAAAAACAATTGCGCTAGAAATGTTATCTCTTAATGAAATGGATGGGAGGGTTGTTATGGCAATTCAAGTGGGCTCTGCAGCTACTAATACTTCAAAGTGTCCTTTCGTTTGTTGCCAGAGGTTCTGCACTTTAGGAAAATGCCTCTTAGTAAGATTTGAGTCAGCTTCCTTTCTTTGCGTTGTCTACCTTCCTCTGTACCGTGAGGGAAGAGGGAGGTAGGAAAGTGTAGCAGATAACACTGATTCCCATACAACTCTCCAGATTGGGGTGCCTTGGCAAGGGAGAGGTTTCTGGAAGTTTGAAGACCACAGTCTCCAGCCCTGGCTCCCCATGTATTAAAAGGGGAGGGGTCCCCACTGGTCTGCCCTCTCCTCTGGGACACTAAATCTCATGGAAAATGCTGTCTTAGAAGGCAGCGAGAAAATACAAATAAAAATCACTGCTTTAACAATATCAGTAGATTACCTGTACCATGGAGATGAGGAAATCAGGGCCCGGGGATGTTAAAATAGCTTTGCCTAAATATTAAGCTGGTTGGTGGCAGAGAAGGAATTTGACTTCAAGTCTGGACTCTTGTTTTACAGGATTGTGGTTTCCAAGCCAGTCTGTGGATGGCTGCATCATAATTATTCGAGTCTCTTTTTAAAGTGATTTACAATTCCTGGGCACTACCTCTAGTGGTTCTAGAGGTGGGGTCTGAACATTTCGTTCTTTAAGAGCTCCTCAGATGCTTCTGCAGTAGGGTCAGTGTTAAACCACAGAGCACACCTGAGAAGGGCCTGTGTTTTTTCACAAGCAGGGAAGATCCCCTCCCTGACTGAGCACTGAGACCCAAGAGGGAGGGACTCAGCAGGAGACAGAAATGGAAAATTTCCTAACACTGAATGGATGTGCTCCAGGGAGGCACCTTCTGGGTTTGTTGGTGGGTTTGTTGGTACCACTAAAATGGCCCAGCTTTGAAGCCCAGGCTACTGAAACCTAGGAAGCCTGGGTCACAGGGATATCAAGGAAGGGCAGGAAGCCCCACTTTCTTCCTGCAGCTTCTTAACAGGGCTACTTTTACAGCACCTTCCCAGGACTCCAGGGCTCTCCTTCTGACCCCCTGGGAGAATCTCTGTGGCTCTTAAAAGTCAGTCTGGAGCAAATTCAAAATCTTGGGGAGACTAGTTTTCTTCTATATCCAGTTTGGAGAACTGGACGTCCTGCTGTGAACCCGTTTCTGGATTTAGCTGCTAAATGCAGCTGGAGGACATCTTCGGGGCCTGCTGGCAAGGCAGCGTCTTCCCCTGTGCTCCTCTCTGGACCCCTCCCCGCATCAGGTTTCCCCTGCAGCTGTTCTGACTTTGACAGCCCCCAAGACGACCTGCCTACTTCGCAGGGCAGCTGGGAGGGAGGGTTAAATTCTGTGCTGAAAATCTCAGCGTTTTCTTCTGGGATGCAAAGACCTCGAGGACAATCTGGTCTCATCAACAGTTACCAGGCTTCAAATCCAGCTCAGTGCCTACGCTCTGCTTCAAGCTCAGTGTGGGAGAACAGGTTTAATACACGCCTCCTTCTAGCAAGGTGCTACTGGAAACAGTTTTCATATCCAGCAGGGCCAGAGGGTGAGTACTACAACAGAGGGAGACACAGGAGACCTCTTCATCACCACGTTGTCAGTTTAAGGGACAACAAGCTTTATTCCCACTTGCCATGGGGCCCAGGTGGATGTCAACTGCTTTACTAAATTTCTGTCTGAAAAATGGTGCCCAGTACTAGAGCCTTCAGGGGACATCTATAATAGAAAACGGCAGCAAAGCGATAAACATCGGGCTGCAGTTCTTGCCTGGGCATGCTGGCTACGGCCCCAAGGTCCGCACTTGTCTGCCTGTCTTCTTCTGGAGATGCTCCCCGGACCTTGGAATCCAAGGGATGCTCCCAGACTTCCACTAGGTCAGTGCTGCCAAGCTCTAATGGGGCCCAAATTTTACACCAAAACGCTACCCCTCCCTCCTCATCAACTGAGTTTTACTCTTTCTCTGCCAACTCTGGCAACTGGCTCCTGAGAAATACTGTTAGAGAAATTTTTTTTTCCCTTCAAAACACTCACTCCACACCTCATGAAGGTTGCAGAAAGGTGCAGTAATAATCTGGCAGATGTTGACCAAGTGAGACAAATTTTCTGTTGTGAAAGCTACTACTCCTCAATTTAGTCAAACGGAGAAGGCACAGAATTCCTTACCTGACTCTCTGAAAGTTGCTTAGATGTGACATGGAAATAGAATATCAGGGGCCCAGGGGATTTGGTCCTGGATCTCATTAAGGGCATTGAAACTTATGGTATATCAGCATTTGGGTTGAAGAAGAATCATAAGGAAGATTCAAGGTTTGGACAGTTAATGCTGTGATATAATGGGTATAATGGACATTTTTATCCATCCAGCAAAAATTCCGCGTCCTCAATGGGAAGGAGAGCATAAATACTTAAGGATTTATTCTCAACCTTAAGAAATAATTTAGTTTTGGCTCTTCTCCCTGACAGGAGAGTGACCTCTGGTCACAGAGAATAATCAGGGTCCCTAACATCATAGGGAACTCAAGACTTAACCCCAATGCCCTCCACTCCTTCAGGAGAACAGCTGTCACCAGTGTCTTCCAGCAGTGCTACTACATTCATTCATTTGATCATGTATTCATTCAAGAAGCTATGTTGTGCTGTTTAAACAAAACAGACAGGTTCTCTGGCTTACAGCTGGGCAAGAGGGAATTAGGGATGAGTGGAAGGCAATCGTATAGATCAGTAGAGAGCAGATGGCGGCTTGAACCAGGACTCGGCTGCTACCAGTGGCACTGGATTTGTAGTATATATTGAAGATACCATTAATGGAACTCAATGAAGAATTGGAAGTGGAAGGATGGTCTCCTAGTTTCCAGCAAAAGCAACTTGGAGGATGCATCTTGGAGGTTTACGAGATAAGGCAGAACACACACAGACTTTTTCTCCTGCAGTTCTAACCATTCTTTCCTGGTTTTCTTTGTGGGTTTCTTTTACTCTGTATGTCCTTTAAATATGGAAGTTCTCAAGCGATTTGTCCTTGGCCTCCTCCTTCTCCTTGTGTGATTTCTTGCCCATCTCTGGCTTCTCTTTAAAGCAGACAACTCCTAAAGCTGGGTAGACAGCTCAGGTCTGTCTGCTGAGCTCCATATTCATATTTTCTACCAAACACTAGGATGTTTCTTAAGTGTTTTAAATTTAGCATGTTAAAAGTCTTCTCATCCAGCCATCTCCCACCACCCCAATACCTGCCCTGAACTTTTCCTGCTCCTGTACTTCACTGCCTTGGTCACTGGACCACTGGCCCGCTGGTCACATAACTTAGCACGCCGGGAATCATTCTAGATCCTTCTTCTGCTCTTACAGCACTTCTCACTATATCTTATTGCCTCTCTAGCTTATATATTTCTCATCCCTGCCCTCTGCTCTTCATTTCTTCTCCAGTCGCATAGTTTAGGTCCTTGTCATTTCTTACCACAATGTCTTTCAACTGGTCTTGCAGTCTCAGTCTTGAGCCCTTCTGGTACACCCTCCATGGTGCTCCCAGAGTGATCTTATTCTTTCCTCTAAAGCTGGTGGCTGGTTCACTTCCTTCAGAATAAAGCCTTTTGCACATGGTTTAAATCCTTCCGTAACCCAACTCCTCCTAACAACCGTCACGTCATCTCATATTTTCCTTCATGGAAGTCACTCCTGCACCTTCCTTCACTCTTGTCTCATGACCCTCCAGTGCTTTGTGCAGGGGGTCAAGAGGCCTCCTCCTTCTTCTCCCTTCTTCACTTGACTTGTCTGCACCCTTCCATTTCATCTAAAGCCTCATTTTTCTTGGAAACTGCCCTGAGCCCTCAGGCTGACATGGATACCCCTTTTCTGTGTTCTTACCCCACGATTAGGCACTTTGTACCCTGGGCTGTCACTGTTAATTCTGTTTGTCTACCTCCCCCTCTAGGCTACAGGCTCCTTGAGAACAGAGACTCTTTCTTACTTTCTTCTGTATTCTCAGGACCCAGCAGCAACGCAGGGTTAACTGTCAATTCATTCACTTGAATCAGTGAACAAACTGGTTTTATGCATTTTTTCAGGGAGGCTCTATGAGAAAATTCTATAAACTATAGTTCTGTCCTTTTTGTTTTGACAAAGCTTATTATTTATAAGCTCAAATTGATTATAATGGAAATACAGAAAGCCTCAACTGAATCTGAGGCTCAGCTGTGAAGGATAAGACTATGAAATTCAAACATACTTCTGGAAATCACACACACTCATTAACTCGTATCCTCTCTTAATCTTGGAATAGCGTCCTATTAGACAAATGATTTACATTCACAGTAGAAGTGTAAACAGCATTCTAAAGCATGAATATTAAGCAGCGTTGGCATGTCATTTAAATAAGGGAATTGCTATCCTGGGAAAGTTAGGAATGGGAAAGCATGAACAAAAATCCGGAAAGGAAAGAATTAGGGAGAGCTCAGAATGTTTGTGTGTCTTACCCTCTACGAGAATCTAACCCTCATGGGAGTAGGAGCACTGGCTGGTTCACTTTGTATCCCCGGTGCCAAGTGCCCCGCTTAGCATATGATATGTGAGGAAGGGAGGAAGGAAGGAAAGCAGGGATAAAAGATCATGGGAGAGGGCTTCCCTGGTGGTTGAGAGTCCGCCTGCCGATGCAGGGGACCACGGGTTCGTGCCCCGGTCCGGGAAGATCCCACATGCCGCGGAGCGGCTGGGCCCGTGAGTCATGGCCACTGAGCCTGCGCGTCTGGAGCCTGTGCTCCGCAACGGGAGAGGCCACAACAGTGAGAGGCCCGCGTACCGCCAAAAAACAAAAAAAAAAAAAAAAAAAAGATGATGGGAGATTGGCAGATATGGGAGCAACAGTGAGGACAGTTTTAAATACATGTGCAGCTTGCTCTTGCACAAGACGCACAAAGGATTTTCCATTGGGGTGGGCGCCAGATGCTGTCTGCGGTTGCTCAGGGCCTTACCGATCCTTCTTCACCCATCTCTCTACTTTTGGGGCGGGAAGCCTGTAAACTACATTTCCCAGACTTTTTAGCCAGCTGGCTTATTAGATTCTGCTGGTGGGAGGTACTGATGGGTGACTGGAAGGTGGAAGAAAGGGAGGAGCTATTTCATCTTCCAGCTCTGGGCAGCAGTATCAGTGGGCAGCAGGTGCCTCCCCTGGTTCTTGCTCAGCAGCCAGTTTCTGACAGTGGCAGTGTACATGAACCCCTTGGACATAATTTCCCCTTTGCTCCTCTAGGGGCTTACTTAAATTGGAATTTTTTTTTGCGTTTTGGGCCCCTCAATCCTTTCACCACTTTTGTAACCAATTACCTGTATTAAATTCCCTCTGAAATACCTGGAATACTTTCCATTTTCCTGGTTAGACACTGGCTGCTACACAAACACTGACCATTAGACATCAACAAATGAACAAATCAATATATAGATGCATCCATATTTGGTTAAAGGTATATATACAAAGCCTTTGAACTATAAAATGCATTTGAAATCAAATAATACATGAAATAAAGAGACAAGTGAGTAGCAACTGGCATATTAAATGTAATCTCCGTTCAATAGTAGGAGATGTGTTTAAAATCAGAAGGATATAATGGTAAGAAAATGCAGGGAGAATTAGTGGAGTCAGAAGGCATCCAAACCAGGGCATCTGCTAGCCAGCTCTCTGCCTTTGGCAACTCACTTAAACTCCTCTGCCTCAGTTTCACTTTCTGTAAAATGAAAGGGTCGGATTAGATCAACTCTCAGTATACTTCTAAGGCTGGAATTTTAAGGATTTATGCCTTTGAGTAAAATCTCCCTTGGATAGCTGGGGAGGAAAATGCCCCATCTATGGGGGAGAGTCTGGACTTGGCTGGAGCTTCCATTTAGCCTGCCCCTGAAATGCATGTCTGTGAGTGGGCCCTGTTAGCACATCCTGAACCCATCCATTGCCAGATGTTTGTCTTTGCTGGATGTACAGAACCATTTCAAAAGCTGTGGATATGCCAAGTCATTGCCATGACAGTGACCTCTATTGACCCTTCACATACACACAAATGAAATAAAGCAAGTTCGCACAAGGTACATATGATGAAATTAATAGCCCTGTAATGAACAGGAGTATTGTTCCAGGAATCTGTCATGTTATTAGATACAAAAGAAAAACATTTCTAGACATTGCAAGCCTGTTTTCCACTAGTAAGTTTGTTCTCTATTACCTTTGATTTATGTCTCTTAATGTGTTCCTCCACCACCATATATATTTTGTTAATATTAATGTACTTATGCATCTTGAAATTGCTTAATTAATCCCTTGCTTTCCCAGTGAGTTATGTAAGTTGGTGGATTTACATGATAAATATTATAATGAAGAAAACACAACAGTGGAACATAAAATACTAACTTAATTTACCATACCCATAACAGAGAAGTTTAGGCTATGATTTCCCCTGTGAAATTAATATTTCTTATTGCTTTTTCTAATTAAAACTTATCCCTTTTCTAGATCCTAAGGGTACCATTTTTTATTCCTAAAAATACTTAGGAGCTGCTTATCTATCAAATCACTATGTTGGGTGTTTTGGAGGATGTTAAACTAAACAATAAACAGATTCCCACCCCCACCCGCCCCTGTGCATTTTGTACATAATCTCTCAACCTCATCACTTTTGACATTGGGAGCCAGATAATTCTCTGTTGGGTGAGGGATGTTGTGTGCCTTGCAGGCTGTTTAGCGTCATCCTTAGCCTCTATCTACTCAATGTCAATAGCACCTTCTTTCCCACAGTGTTACAACCAAAAATGTCTCTAGATACTGTCAAATGTTCCTTAGGGTGTGAAATTGCCCTGCACCCTGTTTTGGTTACCACTGTATACGTAGCACTTAGCACAGGGCTTGGCACGTCATAGATTCTAAATAATGCTTGTTGAATGTTGAATAAATACACAAATAACTATATGGCCAAAAAGACCAAAAGAGAGGTACAGATAAAACACTACATGAGTCTAGAAGAGGAATGAGTTGCTCCTGGAGGAGTGCGGGTCCAGGAAGAAGGATTTCTGGAGGAGATACTGTAGTGAAATGGGAATGGAGAGGGCACGTTTATTAGAAATGCTCTCGGAGTGGATAAGGGTGAAATGGGAGATCAGTTGAACTGGAATGGAGGGTGGCGAGAGGAGCAGGTTAAGGATAAGATAGAAGGGACTTGGATTCAGATTATGAATCCAAGTCTGAAATGCCAGATATGAATCAAAGCAGGTTCACAAGACCATGGGAAATCATAGCAATAATTGAGTAGGATGGGACATATGTCCTACCAGCAGGAGAGAGAATGGAGATGGAGAAACCAGTTAGGATATTTTTATAACAGTTATGAAAAGAGCATGTACTAGGCTTATAGCAGGCACAAAAGTTCCAAGGGAGATTGAGTTGAATAGGGAGGATTGAGGTAGTGCTGGCTCCTTCCCTCTTGTTAGTTTCAGGTATACAGCATAGTGATTCAGTTTTTTTGAAGATTATATTCTGTTATAGGTTACTGTAAGATACTGGGTATAGTTCCCTGTACAGTTAGTCCTTGTTGCTTATCTATTTTATGTATAGTATCTTGTTAATACCATACCCCTAATTTGTTCCTCCCCCCATCCTTCGGTAACCATAAGTTTGTTTTCTATGTCTGTGAGTCTATTGCTGTTTTGTATAAACATTCATTTGTATTATTTTTTAGATTCCACATATCAGTGATATCACATTGTATTGTCGTTCTCTGATTTATTTCACTAAGCATAATATTTTCTAGGTCCATCCACATTGCTGCTAGTGGCAGTATTTCGTTCCTTTTTATGGCTGAGTAATATTCCATTTTATATATATACCACATTTTCTTAATCCAGTCATCTGTTGATGGACACTTAGGTTGCTTCCATGCCTTGGCTATTATAAATAGTGCTGCTATGAACATAGAGGGACATGTGTCTTTTTTGGCTTAGTGTTTTCATTTTTTTCAGATCTATGCCCAGGAGTGGAATTGCTGGATCATATGGTAGTTCTATTTTTAGTTATTTATTTATTTTTTTTAAGGACCCTCCATACTGTTTTCCATAGTGGCTGCTCCACTGTTGGCCCCACCAACAATGTAGGTGTGTACCCTTTCTTCAACACCCTCTCCAACATTTGCTGTTTGTAGACTTTTTGATGATAGCCATTCTCACCAGTGTGAGGTGATACCTCATTGTGGTTTTGATTTGCATTTCTCTAATAATGAGGAATGTTGAGCATTTTTTCATGTGCCTGTTAGCCACCTGTATGTTTTCTTTGGAAAAATATCTATTCATGTCTTGCCCATTTTTTGATTGGATTGTGTGTGTATGTGTTTTTGTTTTTGTTTGATATTGAGTTGTATGAGCTGCTTGTGTATTTTGGATATTAACCCTTTGTTAGTCTAATCATTTGCAAATATTTTCTCCCATTCTGTAGGTTGTCTTTTCATTTTGTTGGTGGTTTCTTTCGCTGTGCAAGAGCTTTTAAGTCTAACTAGGTCCCATTTGTTTACTTTTGCTTTCATTTCTTCTGCGTTTATGGCCCTTCGTGACTCTCCAGCCCCTTCTCCCACCATATCATCTATCAATCAGTCCCACCCTCCTGTTCCCATCTTCTTAGAGTCAACGGTTGCTTATTCCCCAAGACATTGAACCTGAGCCTTTCAAACAGTATCTGCCCTTTGCAATCTTTTTGGAACACTTTCTCTACCTTTGTCTGCTTGGAAAATTCTTATTCACCCTTCAAAATGCTGTTCAGGTGCCATGTCTTTCACAAAGCATGTTTGGACCACTCACGGTGGGGTAAACACTCTTCTGTATCTTGTGCACATTTATGTTTTTACACAGGTCACACTGTGTCGTGATTGCCTTTTCTAATGTACAAAACTCTTTGCTCCTTGAGAGTAAAAATTGTATCGTCTTGTACTTTTTCTATTTGCTTGGCATAATGACTAGAAAATAACATTTGTAAAATGAGATTCTTTAGGTTTGGTTCTCAGGAAGTCACTGGTAGTTTTCCAGAAGAGTTTAAGTAGAATAGCAAGGGTAGAAGTTAGTTAAGAATGGAGGGTTAAGGGGTGAGTCAGAGGTGGGAAGCAGACATACTGATGGAGATGGCTCTGTTGAGAAGTGTGCAGGCAGAGGGCAGTGTAGTGTTCAAGCTTGTGAACTCTGGAGCAAGGATGCTGTGTTCAAACCCTGGCTCTGCCGTATACTAGCTGTGTGACCTTGGGCAAGTCACCTAACTTCTCTGTGCCTATTTCCTCATTAAAAACAAAAACAAAAACTGGGCGAGATAATTTTGTACCTTCCTTATAGGGTTGTCAGGGATTAAATGAGTTAATCCATGTAAGATTTTAGAATAGTACTTGACACCTAATGAGTGCTCCACAAATACTAACTTAAGAAAACTGGACTAGACAACCAAGAGATAATAGTCAGTGAAGTGTTGGTTGGTTGGTTGTTTTCAGCTTGGCAGACTTAGCATATTTGTAGGCTGAGTGGAAGGAACGAATTCAGAGGGAGGGATTGAGGTAGGAAGCAAAAGAAGGAGGATAACTGATGGAAAAAGACATCATTGATGCAGCAGGCCGTCCTCTGAGACTGGAGGGAAGCAGGAAATGAGTGAAGATGCTAAGGGAGAGGAGGGAGTTGAGGGAACACACTTGGATGCCACTCCTCTTGTGTGAAGTGTAAGACCTGGTAGCTTTGCATCTGCGTAGCTTTGTAGATAGGTTCTGTTTCTCTCTACAGCACTTCTCTCATGATTGTTTTTTCCAAAAGTCATTTCCCTTGCACATATGTGAGATGATATATGTGTAAGTTATTAACTGAACTATAGTTTATAATAGCAGAACATTGGAATCAACCTAAATGTCCCCACTTTGGGGACTGCTTATATACATTATGGAACTCAAGAGAATACTATGCAGCTGTAACAAAGAATGAAGAACTCTTTATATACTGATGTGGAATGACCTCTGAGAGCTATTGTTGAGTGAGAAAAGCAAAGTGCCTAACAGTGGCATGGCATGCTACCATTTTAAAGCCATTGTAATAAAAAGAGGAAGCGTGAAATTTAAAAGGGTGTGTTTGTAGATGCCTAAAGTATCCCTAGAATATATGCAAAATATTGATAAAATTTATTCCCCTCAGTGGAAAAGAACCCACTTGCTGGGGGACCAGGGTGGAAGGGAGCCTTCTCACCATGTATCCTTTGAACTCTTTGAATTTAGAACATGAAAATGCACTATCAATGTAAAAGATTTAAACTAAAAATCTTAACAGTGATTGTCCACAAATGAGTCCAGCTCTATTCCTGATGTTTGGTTTGATTTCTTGGGGATTACAGTCATAATAACAACAAGTAAGAACCATGACACAAGTATCAACCAAACCTGATTTTTATAATCCCAGCTACCTTCTCAGGAAAGTCCTCACTGTGCAGAGTGAATCACCTTGTTCTGCTGAACACCACAGTCATTTCGTACATGAGAATTTGGAAATAGGTGCTCTAAGTAAGCAGGATTTCCCTGCATAAGATAAGATTCCTAGACTAATACCAGACAGAATAAGTGAGAAGCAAATTTATGATGGGAGACAGTAGAAGCCAATAAGATGAGGTTGCAAGGAGGGCTTGCCACAGGGGATAGATAGAGCCTGTGAAGAACTGAAGACCAGGGAAGCCAGACAGACCAAGACAATTAGAAGTTGTTTTTCTTTTGTGCAGAATGTGATGCCACTTTCCTGTGATCCCCAAATCCTGATTCTGCTACAGGTAATATTCTGGATATTTTTTAAAGTATTGTTGGGATGATCAAATGAAAACATACACATAAGTGCTCTGAATAGAGTCTGATATACAGTAAGCGCCCAATAAATCTTAGTTGTTAATAATAATTATTTGAACTTGTTTTGAAGCTGAGGATTTTGGAGAGTGGGCACCAAGTTTGGGTCGATTCCAGATGAGATCAAGGGATGCGAAGCGAAAAACAAAATTTCAGCAGAAGCAGGAAATTTAAGGTCAAGGATAATATAGAAATATAAGCCCATGGGGAGCTGAGGAATTTTGCGGACAGGGCTTTGGGTTTTGGTAAAGGTTGTAAATCCATCTTATCTAGATCTGAAGTAGCTGAAACTCCAGCTAACATCTGAGTTACAGAGCCAACCAGCATCCCAAGTTCACATGGCTCGTGATCATAGAGGGACGGCAAAAATGTTCCTATTGCCATGCCTGGAACTCAGCACCTGCAGCGACCCCAGGGTGAGCATTGAGGAGGCTGTCATGGAAGAATCTGTCCTTACTGCTCATTTCATATTTTACAGCTCGTTTTGATATGTGAGCCTTCCTGATGAAAACCAATAGCGTAGAAACTGGAATTATCCAAATTTTATAGAAATGGTTGCTGTGGTTTTATAGCTTCAAAATGAATGTAGCTCCAGGAGGAGGCCACCCAAACATATCCAGCACTTCTGGGCATCTTTACTTATAGAGAATGGAGATCTGATTAGCCTCAGGGTCATTGCTGATGGCCACAGTCCACCAGGATTTGATGCGGTCAGTGGTTTAAATTTCTCTCTTCAGGAGGAGGTACCTCTAGGGAATTACACAGCACCATCAGCAGCTGTTGTGTGGACTTAAACTGGATTTGGGTAATAGGAAAATGGTTTTATGAGTCAAAAAATGTCGTGTTGCCTCCTGTCTCAGTTGTCTGAATGCTGTCATCATTGTCCCCAAATTATTATCTCAACTTTGGTTCTATAGCAGGTTTTGTGTCTTGGAATGAATTTTTAAAAGCAGGAGTAGCTAATTATCCGTATGTATTTCCCTAAGGCTATAATGCCATGTATAAGTGCAGCCTGGGATGATGACTTGGAGTTAGAAAACCTGTGTCTGAGGGCTGGCTGCACGTAGCTGGCAACTGGGCTGTCCCATGGATTTCCATATAGAGGCTTTTCCATCGCAAAGGTTTATATTCTCTTTTGAAATTCTCATACTTCTGGGAAAGTATCTTGAATTAAACCCCCCTCCCTCTGTATCTCCATCCATCCATCCACCCACCACCATCCATCCGTCTGTCTATCCAATCTGTTCTTCACTGTTTATTATATCCATTTAAAAAGAGTAATTTCTGGGTGAGGAGGGCAGGTAGAAGAACTGGCTGAGATGTAACAAACCTCAGAGTATTTCTGCACTTGCCCTGGGCTCATGCCCATCTCCTGGTTTTTATGCACAGTCCCTGACCCTCCTTTGTATTTTTAAATTTTTTAAATTTAATATCTTTAATAGAGTATAATTGCTTTACAATGTTGTGTTAGTTTCTGCTGTGTAACAAAGTGAATTAGCTATAAGTATATATATATCCCCATATCCCCTTCCTATTGAGCCTCCCTCCCACCCTCCCTATCCCACCCCTCTAGGTGGTCACAAAGCTCTGAGTTGATCTCCCTGTGCTATGCAGCAGCTTCCCACTAGCTATCTATTTTACATTTGGTAGTGTATATACGTCCGTGCTACTCTCTCACTTCGTCCCAGCTTCCCCTTCCCACCCTGTGTCCTCAAGTCTGTTCTCTACCTCTGCGTCTTTATTCCTGCCCTGCCAGTAGGTTCATCAGTACCGTTTATTTTAGATTCCATATATGTGCGTTAGCATATTTGTTTTTCTCTTTCTGACTTACTTCACTCTGTATGACAGACTCTAGGTCCATCCGCCTAATTACAAACAACTCAATTTCGTTCCATTTTATGGCTGAGTAATATTCCATTGTATATATGTACCACATCTTCTTTATCCATTCATCTGTCGATGGACATTTAGGTTGCTTCCATGTCCTGGCTATTGTAAATAGTGCTGCAATGAACATTGTGGTACACGTATCTTTTTGAATTATGATTTTCTCAGGGTATATGTTCAGTAGTGGGATTGCTGTAACCCTCCTTTTTAAACTAGGGATGTCCTGGCAGAAGAACACTATGGTAAGGATATCTCAGCAGCGTCAGTTGCTCTCTCTAGGCATGGATTCATATATCTCAGCCTGGGCAGGCCGCTCCTGGATGGATTCCTGGTCCAGCCTGGACCATGTCCACCATGGCAGACTCATCTCATTCCAGTTCAGGGTCTAGGCATTTGTCATGGACTCATATGCCCCAGGATGGATCAGTGCCTCTGCTAGAGCCATGAAGTCTGACAGTTGATAGCCTCCTGGCAGAGTGGGTCTCAGAAAGTCTGCTTAAGCTGGGTGATTAAGCTCTGGTCATACCCAGCTTTGGGATAGGCTGGTAGACAGCAGGTAGCCTACATATCAGATTCATGCATTTTACATTCTGCACGTATTACGCACCCTCTGTGGGCCAGGCACTCTGAGCCACTGAATATCAGAAAGTGCCCAAGACTTCTCAATCGCCCCCACTCAGTTGCTGGAGCTCTGCACTCATCTGGAGGTGAGCCTGAAGGCTCTGCAACTCTTCCAGGGCCAACTGGGCACTTGTCTGGTGGGAGTGAGCTGGAAGGGGACCCTCAGAGGCTGAGCCAGAGTGGGATGACCAAAGAGTTGTACTTCCTGCTCCCGGCTGGAGTGCCAGGATCTGCAGAGCTTTGTTCTTTTGCTTCCTGATGGAAAGGACTATGGTAAGGTGCGGGAGGGAGTGAATTTCCACTCTCTTCATTGGGGTTAGGACAGTCTGACCTGAGCCCCTGCAGGGGCATTATGAGTCTGGCCTCTGCAGGCCTGAGCAGAGGTTCTGATGGGCAGCAGAGGTCAGGACCTGGGGGTTTGTGGAGAGGAGGAATGAAAGTGGCCAGAGAGACTAGAGACTAGTTCTCAGGACTGGAGAACTGATCACAGATGACGACCTAATAGAGGCAAAGTCCTAGGAGGGATGAGGACAAGTAGGATGGGTAGAAAGTGCGGGCGCAAGGCCCAAGACAAGGAGAAATAGGTTTGACACTCCTGGCAGGAGGGATTAGAGCTTTCCCCTTTATGTTCCCTGCATCTAGGGCAGCACTTAATACAAATGTTGGTTAATTTGAATTAAGTTCCGTAGCCATTCCTTAAATGTCTTTATATCATAAGGTGTATTAAGTTCAGCTGAAGCTGACGAATCACCACCACCCAAGACGTGAAGGACAGAGAAGAGACAGTCTGCATTGCCTCCTGCCACGCACGGGCTGAGCACTTTACATCATTAACCCATTGAAACCTTTAAAGAACCCCACAAAGTAGATAAGATCGTCCTCCTGTAGATGAGGAAACTGAGCCTTAGGGAAGTTATTTGCCCAACTTCACATGGCTATGATGTGGTGAGGGTGGGGCTACAATGTATGGGAATCTAGGATGGTTCGGTTTTCAGACCTCAGATCTACTCCTCAAACTACTTCCGAAAGCTCTGTGGGGGCAGAAGTCATGCTTTGGCCATCTTTGTGGTTCTGGCACTGGGCCTGAAAACGGAAAGCAATCAATACGTTTTTGCAGAATGAATGAATGAGTGAATGATGAATGATGGATGAAGTTGCATCTTTGCTCATGAATATGTGTTTGGTGAGTTCTTGGCCATGGAGCTCACACATGTAGGATGGATGGAGACTCAGTTTTTGAGGTCTTATCAATAAAAGGCAGGGATCACATTTTCCCTTTCTTTGATGTTCTGTATTCAATAGGTGCTGCATTAATACCCTGTTTATAATAATGCTTCTGCTACCTGAACTCTTTCAGAAACAGCTGAGGTCTCCAAAAGATAATATCACATCGGTTCAAATCAGGGGAAGTTTTGAGCATTTGTTCAACTATTGGAGGAATACTTGGGACTTTTTTCCTTCCTTTATCTGACCCATCTTTATTGGCTCACAGAATTGAAAGATTACAAGATCATTTCTAACTGTTTCTGGGATTTACTGCTGCTCCTTTCAGGAAAGCAATTCAAAATCGGTCTATTCAAACACACGTTTTCTTCAAACAAAAGTTTATTTGCTATATATAGAAAAATGCCACCAGAGGACTAATTTGGCAGTTTTGTTGATTACCCATTGTAATGAGCATTATTACATAATTAAAAGAATTTTTTTCCTAACTGCCTTTCACTACTAATTAACATTTTATACATTCTTCAGTGGACACTTTGGGTTGAACCAGAGACATAATTATGTCATTTCTATGCGAAGAGCAGCTTATGAATTATTAATTAATATTAAATCTGTTGATTAAAGGCTAATTCATAAGTAAACGTATTACAGCTCACCAAGTACTGCTCTCTAGAAGCTTTCTTTTACAATTTCTGTGGTCCCTCATCCCTTGCTAAAGAAAGACATAAGCTGGCTACACAGACTCTAAGGAACAAAAGTAATCCATTTCCAACTCTGTCTGAATGTTTAACTATTATTAACTTTTTGCCTTCCAGTTGCTTTTAAAGTTGTAAAGCACATGCAGGGTGCAAGCAGGCTATGGAAAGCAGTCACTCACTTCCTTAAGTTTTTCTTTAACTCTAAAATGGAGAGCTGTTCTCTGGTAATACACAAGCACTCTGCTTCCTGAGACCACACCAGCCTGGTGTGCACTAAGGAATGAGGGTCTCCATAGTGTCTGGTGCAGCCCCTCCCAGGAAATCACTGGGACCCCAGCCAACCTTCATCTGGGCAGGAGTAAACTCACAGTACTGCTGAAGGGAAGTTGTCTTCTCAGGCACCTTGGGGCATCTCCGCTGCCCCTTCCTTTTAGGTTCATCTTCAAGCCCCAGGTCCTGGCTGTCAATGCTCCAACCTGGCACTGTGGTGGCACCAAAGCAGGCTGTGAATGTGCTTATCTCACACCATGGATGGCAGAGCTGTGGCCGTCCTTCTCTGGAGTAGTCAGCTAGTGAAACTGACAAGGCACCCATTCCTTAATTACACTTTATTTTAGGCCACGAATCATACTCCTGGTTTCCATCACACCTCACCAGGCTGTCTGCCCTGGAATTAGCATCCTTGTTTCAAATCACTTGCTGATATCTGTGGGTTATTCCTATTTCTGCTTTCTAAAGTTTACTTTAAGTATTGGGTTGACCAAAAAAGTTCGTTTGGGTTTTTCTGTAAGATGTTATGGAAAAACCCGAACGAACATTTTTGGCCAACCCAATAGCAAGATTTTGTCAGTTATTTTTGTGGGAGGCTATTTTTAAAAAATTAACAGCATAGATTCAATAAATCCCTGTCTGACTATTTTACTCATTTATCATGGGTTAACTTTGATCTGTTCCTTGGCCTGGCAGCTCTCTCTCTAACCTGAGTTTGCTGTCCTACATGCATGTTCTGTGTCTCAGTACATCTGTGTGTGTTTTGTTTCCTTGATGGGAAGAGTCACCTTCTGCTGCTTGGGTGGGGCACAAGCTGAGAATTATTATTGTAAAGTATTGTGTAGAGTATAAAGTATTGTGTTACTTTCCACATTGCTGTTTAACAAATTCACATACACACTCACATGCTGGCAACATAGCACAATAATATGTTTTGTGTTCATATGTATTTAGTAAAATGATCCACACCCAACACTTCATTAGATCCTCATAATACCCATGTAAGAGCAAAAAGTATTGTTCTTCTTATTTTATGCAGAATATGTTACAAAAAGGCTAAATGGCTTGGACATTGTCCTACAGCTATTTACTCTTGAAGGTAGGAATAGAGCCTCGTCCTTCTATTTCACTGCTCTTCTCCGTACAGAAAATCCCATAAATCCTCACCTCAACCCTTCCCTACATATGCCACCTATCTGGTGAAAGGTGAACATGTGGGAGAGCCTAGTTATTAGACTTATGTTGATCTCCCAGTTCTTCAACGTGGTTGATTGACTCTTTGAGATAAAGACTTCTCCTGGCTGGTTAAAGTATAAACATCCCTAGAATGAACACTATATCATATTATCAAAGTCACTTCCCCTTGAGTGGTTGAGTTTAATGATTCCTTTCCCAAGAGCATGTTTTTCTAGCAGTGAAGAAAGCATCATCGGCCTTAGTCATACAAATTTGGGGGATCTAAGATGTCTCTTCACACTGTAGGTATAGAGCATCTAAATTCAGTATGGGCCATAAGTTATAACCTGACATAAGCTCGTTACAGAACTGAATGACTTGATCTTGTGGGAACACTGCTGGCAAGAAAGGCTTCACTTGAGACGTAATAACAGATGGAGGGGACCAAGCATGCTTTTGTGCTGACTCTGGTCACGTGTAATGACCCTTCTTTGTCTTCTTTCTTAACTTCCAGACAAATGTCTGCCTGGCTTCTGACTTGGAGAGCCAAGGCTTTGTCATTAAATTCCAGCTTTGGTCTGAGGACATCAGAACCCCTGGCTTTTTGACCAGGGAATGATGTTGTCCATCAGCCCAGTCTGGATTTCATGTTGCTAATCGAGTTCTGAAGTAAGAAGACTCTTCATTCAAGGGCAATTCTTAGCTCTCTGATCTGCCACTCTTCCAACTGTCACATTAGAGACTCTTATGCTTATAATTACACCTTGACATCCTGGTTGGGGATGCCTCTTACCCATAGGTCATGGCTTTTACCTGTGCTGCTGCTTTTCCCTACCTCATCCCCTTCCTACCCACGGACTGTTCAAGATGGGGACTTCAAAATAGCCCAGCTGAAACACTTGTATAAAATTTCAATAATTTCAGCAAAGGAAGACCTTGTGGTGGAGAGATATGGCCATACACTCTGCCCTTGGTTTCCATTTAGCTTTATAAAAAAATAGGTACACTGCTTCTTTAGATGCTCACGTAGCATCAGAATTCTACCTCTGTAGTTCCTGGAACTTAAAAGATGTTGTATAATTGTTTTTCCAGTGAATGAACCTGAAATCTACAAATTTCAGTTCCTTAGTGACCTAAAGACCCATCCTACCTCCATTGCTTTCTCCTCTGCCTTAGCACAATGCCAAAATGCTTCTCCATTGCACCCCTTCACCAGCCTCAGATCTTCCTATGTACCCTCAATCCTCTGGAAGGGGGTCTAATCCAGGGGTCCAGGACAGAGTTTCTTTCTTTCTTTTTTTTTTGCGGTACTCGGGCCTCTCACTGTTGTGGCCTCTCCTGTTGCGGAGCACAGGCTCCAGACGCGCAGGCTCAGCGGCCATGGCTCACGGGCCCAGCCGCTCCGTGGCATGTGGGATCTTCCCGGACCGGGGCACGAACCCGTGTCCCCTGCATTGGCAGTCGGATTCTCAACCACTGTGCCACCAGGGAAGCCCCAGAACAGAGTTTCTTTTCTTTAGCCTTCTGCCACTTTGCCTGGCCTGAGCTGTCCTGGCAATGTGAATGGAGTTTAAGCCCTGCCCCCAAACCCAGCTTTCAGGACTCTAGCCCATCCTGTTGTAGGGACTCAGAAGACTTTATTTCAGTCCAACCTTGTGCTATCCCTGGGAGATGGCACAGATAAGGAAATAATCATGAACCTGTAGAAATAAGACTCCGAATGATTTACCAGGTATGATTAGAAGAAAAGCCGATGCTCTTCTAGAACAGAGCCCAGTATTCTTTACAAACTTAGCAATAGAACCAAACCCAGTGAGAATGATCCCTAGTGCTATTTTAATCCATTCTCCAGGCTTCTGCCTCAACAGTCTCCAGCACTGATCACACATTAATTCTTCTAAGATGCCTTCTTTCTTGTCCGTGATTCAGCTACATCCACGCTTAGGAGGAATCCCAGAGCTCAGCCTAGTCCACCTTGCTTTATACCTTCAGCTGGATTATCTAGTCCTACTCAAGGTGTTTCTGCAGCTCTGATGCACATCCAGGTGTAGTCCTGACTGCTCATGCTGCTGCAACTACTCAGGGCACTCGTGATCCAGTTGAGGAATGAATTATTTAGAGAGGGCTGAGCTGTTGTAACAAGATCCAGCAAAATTTCAGTGGCCCCAGAAATACAGAAGTTTTTATACCCTCATCCAGGGAAATGTTCCAGGTTAGTGGCTAACTCTCCTCTTTGGGGGCCCAGGCTGGTGGCAACACTGCCATCTTCAACACCTGACTCCCAAAGCCACTTGCTCTTTGCTTTTCCCCACCCCAGAGGAAACAGAAAAAGAAGCATGGAGAGGTACAACCTGGTCTTAAGCTTCCACAGCCTGGAAGTGGCCCGCGTTGCTTTCACTCACATTCCATCGTCCAGTAGTAACATGGCTACACCTAGCCAACTGCAAAGGGGGCTGGGAAATGTAGTCCAGTTACATGCCCAGTTACATACAAGAAGAGGAACTGGGTTTGGTAAAGAGCTAGCAATCTCTGCCACAAGGAAGGAGAACACACACACGTGAAACTGAAAATCATGTGTCTGAGACAGGAACCCAGGGAAGAATAACACCAATTCTGAGTAGCAGCAATCTGTGTAGATGATCCATTTCCAAAGGCTTTATGAATGTATTTTGCTCTGATTATTGTGGTGAGGGACAGAGATAGTAGAGGAGAGTTCAGGTTTGGGCATATACACCCATTCTGTGTATCCATCCATCCATTCTTTGATTCAGTTAATTCTTTTGGAATACCAATAATAGGAACAAGCAAGCAGTAGATTGGAGTCAGAACACAAATAAGCTTGTCTGGAGGACAGGGCCCATGTTAAGGTTGTAACATGGAGAAGAAGCTTGTGAGGGTAATGGAGTAGGGAGAACAGATAAAAGAGCAAGGCCCCATGATGGAAATCAGAGTTTATATGACAGTCAAGAGGAGAGTTCTTTCTTATGGATCTATGTGTAGAATAATATAGAGAAAAATCAGAGGAATCTGGATGAGATGGAAGGCAACTGCCAAAAAATTAGAGATAAGGTAAAGAGTCCTGGATTAAGAGTGGAACTAAAGAAATAAAAAGGGAGCTATCAATAGCAACAAAAATGAGCAGGACATGGTGACTGGTCTGATGTGGGAGGCGAAAAAGGATGAGGTTCTGAGCCTGGAGAACCTGGTACCACGGATGGAAGGAGAAATTGAGAGAGGATGGTGGCAAAGCAGTGCTTGGATTATTAATTTTTATATCCAAGTAGAGATAGTCCATGGTTAACTGGAGATGTAAAATTCAGGACAGGATGAGGAATTAGGGCTAGAAATTAGAGGCTTGGAGAGAACTCCATGTGGCGGGTTTTGAACATTTTATAGGACCTCAAGAAGGAGTATAGAGATAGAGAAGAATGACCATCTCAGGACTGAGCCAGGTATGATATACACCTGATGCTATTTTTGTGTCTGTTGAAATATTACAAAAGTGGCTTTGCCCAAGGAATTCTGACCCTGGGAATCCAGCAAGAAGCATAAGAAGCAGCTACACATTCCATTTTACTGTGTCTTTTACATGTGGACTCAAATGTTTTCTTAATTGAATGCCCTCATTTTTCTAAATTCTTCGGGAAAGGTTCAAGGGAGATAAGGCACAAGGAGGTGAAGTCATTTGCTTTTAGTTGCATGAGTTAATGGCTGTAGTAGTAATATAACTCGAGACCAAATCCATTAGGACAGTGTTCCCGAATCTGAGAATCGATAACCTATGGTTTCACTAAAGCAAAAGCATGTTGCTTCAAGACAAAGGCATGTCACTGTACTTCCTGGCACCATAAAAGTTATTTTAATATCGAAATTTTATCCTTGTTGTTCAGAGTGTCATGCTTTGCAGTATTATTGAGTGTTTGAGTCCTGAAAGCTAGCCCTGAGGAACCTTCCATGCAGCTGGATTTGGCTGTTTTAGTCTCAGGTCAGGCTTCCATTTATTTCATCTCTGAAATCTAATGATCTAACCTAATAAAATTATAAAAGATTCTAAACTGCTCTGCACTTAATCAGTTTAGTGCAAGAGAATTAAATCAAAGCCCTAGGTGTGCACCCCTCATCGCACAGATGGAATCTCACCCTGGGAGACAATCTTATTATTTGGTTACTTATTATTTGGGAGGCTGGAAGGTTGGGAGGGGATTGCATGAATTTTAAAAAATATGTTAAGAACCTAACAGGATGGGGCAGCTTTGTGGCTTTACTGGTGAAGCTTAGTGTAAAGAGTGGGGTTTGGGCTATAGGTAGGTCTGAGATCTGATCCACATGCCACCGCTTATTATTTATGTGACAGTGGGAGTTAGTGAGCCTCAGATTCGCCATCAGTTGAATTGAATTGGTGAACAGAACTAACATGGTATTGTTATTGTAAGGACTTTCTGAGATTTTTAAAATATATAAAGTTTTTTAGCATATACAGTCAGCCCTCTGCATCCACGGATTTGGAGTCCAACTGTACTATGCCTTTTGTATAGAAAGCTTGAGCATCCGTGGCTTTTGGTATCCGTTGTGGGGGGCATGTCCTGGAACCAATCCTCTGCAGGTACCAAGGGCCTACTGTGTAAACACACACACACACACACACACACACACATTTGTATATATATTATAGTAGTGTGTGTGTGTATCCTAGCAGTGTCTGTCACGAAAATTATTTATGTCATTATTATAATTACTAATTATTATATTTAAAATATTTTCCTTATATATTTTTTAAAAATAGCAGTGGGCCAAAAGAGTGGGGGGAAGTCTACTGAACACAGTGTGGAAATAGATTTGTTCTGCCTGCATCATAACAAGACTTTCAGGAAGCCAAAAACAGATAAATGTATGGTTATTACGGTGTCCTCCTAGAAGGGACTCAATTGAAAGGACATAGCTCTGGTGAGAGTTTTGAAGGGTAAATGTCACTGAGTGAGGTCCTGAGAAGACTTATAGAGATAGTCCACTTCATGCCTTACTCCAAGTGAAGAACAGAACATGTCTTCTTGGACTAGATTGGGATGAACCCAATATCATGAGAAGCCCAGAGAGTCTTGGGATTTTTCTCCGGTGCCTGGCCTTCCTTTGCTGGCTGTGATGTGGGAGGAAAAGCTTTTTAGCAGCAGCCCTGGGTCAGGCAAGTCATTCTGATTCATTTTTGACAAAAATTCAGTTTCGCAACAAAATTTTCTACAAATATGGGATCTGTTAATAATCAGGCCTCCTCAGAAGTTATAAATTCATCCATTCACTGAACGTTTATTGATACCCTGCTCTGTGCCAGGCACTGGTGATGCAGAGATGAGACACACAGTCCTTCTGGCTCGCCAGAGCCTCCCAGCTTGGGAAGCTCCCAGGACACAGGCGGACGTGCTCAGCACTGCAATAAACACTACAATGAGGGTGAGCCTTAGCTCTAACTAAGGCCCACAAGTGGACAGCCCACCCAGTCCTGGCAGCTGGGGAATATTGATGACTGGCCTGTTCTTGCTTCATAGAAGAATTCTCTTAGAATCATTTCATCACTCAGAGCACTTATTTTACACATCAAAATCCTATTTTAGGTTTTTGGCCCAGAGCTGTTTTAAACAGTGGATCCTGTTGTGACTAAGCACTACCAAAGTAACAATTGGTATTATGAGGATACTTATAAAAGTGCTTTGTCCTTTCCGAAGAGAGAACTGTTTAGCATTGCAAAGAGAGGTGGTAGTGGTACTGAGCACTATTCCAGAAGCACTGTGCTTCTGGAAATGATAGAAAGTTCTGATTATATCTACAGGAGCTCCTTAACAATATATAGCTTCTGCAGTTTAGCTCCTCACTCCCAGTGTCCTCTTAATCCCAGTGCATAACAGTGGTTCTGCAGTTCATGCGTCAGGTACCCTTAAGGCTGCTGTCTGTGTGAAAGGCAAACTCTAGAGTTGTGCAGTGTACATCTTGTACAACTGAATATGCCACCCTCAATTCAGGCAGTTTCAAATTACCTTTGAAAGGTAATTTGAGAGATTTTTCTTTCCTCCCCGAACATGGGTCAGGGTTGATTATAAATATTACAGAAATGAGAATACATTTGAGTCTCCTTCTGATAATATGGAACTTATTATCATTTTTTTTTCATTATCTATGATCTGTATATGAGGACCTGGTTCACTTGGATTCACATCTGTGTTTTATCTCTGGGACTTTGGGCAAATTACTCCACCTTTTTGAATTTCATCTATAAAATGGGATAATAATAGCGAACATTTAATGAGCTGTCACCATATGTAGACAATGTTCCAAGTGCTTTGTATGCATTATCTAATTTAATGCAAAACACCTCAGTAACATTTTGTTGTTACCAAGGCTTAAACCTTGGGATCAATGTCTACCCAAGATCACCCAGCAATTAAGTGCAGGGCCCAGGACTTGAACCCAGATCTGTCTAGCTCAGATGCCTATGCACTTCACTATGCCATGAGCTAGTCACATGGATTGATATATTACTGTCCCCATAAAAAATGGATTTCTCTCTGAATTAACACATTGTCATTCTGGTTTATCGTTGTTTTAAGCCAAACATTGTTGATGCTCACATTTGCCTTGAGGGGTCTAGTTCAGGGAATAGGTTGCAACACCTCCTCCTGGTACTACCTTTGGTTTAATACACTCTGCAGGATCAACAGCTCTAATAGAAATTTTACTTTATTTATATATTACCATTTGTGTTAATGCTAACATATTTATTTCTCTTCCATTCTTCAAATGAGATTTGAATCTACTTGATATTTTTTCTCTACTGCTTGGGACAGTGGACAGTGAATTCCATGGACTTAAAATGCTGTACCTCTGTCTGAGTAATTAATATATTCTAGCTACAGCAATTACTGAACCTTTTGGCTACTCACTTTGTGTTCATCCAGTTGGATAGAACATCAGTTGTAGCAACTTGGGCTTTTCTAAATAAGGGATTAAAAATAATCTAATCAGTTGTCTGGGCTGCTTTCCCATGAAGAACAGGCATTGTAAAGTAATTGAGTCCCTAACAGTGTCCCTGGAATAAAAGAGGTGAAGACAAGTTGAGCTTGGGTTCCCATACAGATGCCCACAGAGCCTCATGTAGGACGCTGAATGCTCCAAAGCTAAACTTTGTGTCCAGGGCTTAAAGTTCAAGGCCCTTCCCCGGGCCAAGTCCAACACACTGTGCCAAATGGGTCATGTTAGATTTTGTTTCTCATCTTGATCTTTTTTTTCCTTAACTTTTTGAGTGACTTTTTTTTTTTTTTTTTTTTTGCGGTACGTGGGCCTCTCACTGTTGTGACCTCTCCCGTTGCGGAGCACAGGCTCCGGACGCGCAGGCTCAGCGGCCATGGCTCACGGGCCCAGCCACTCCGCGGCATGTGGTATCTTCCCAGACCGGGGCACGAACCCGTGTCCCCTGCATCGGCAGGCGGACTCTCAACCAATGTGCCACGAGGGAAGCCCTGCTATTAACATTTTGATGTATTTTCTTTTATATGTGTGTGTGTGTGTGTGTGTGTGTGTGTGTGTGTGTGTGCGCATGTACACATACATATGTAATATGTAGCTATGAAATAGTATATACAGTTACGAAATGCAACAGTGTGTACAGTTACATAACAGTTATATATGGTATGTAATATATATCATAGTAATAGTATATACGGTTATATAATAAGAAATATAATAGTAAATATAGTTATGAAATAGTAATGCAGTTGTGAAACAGTATTACTATTTGCAAAAAATATAACAGCTTATATATAAGAATGCAAAAAACCTTTCACATTTATGAGAGTTTCTAGCTTGGGTTTGTAGTGTCTTGTTTTTGTGGTGGAGGCATTTGTTTTTGTTCATTTACTAGAGTGTTGAGGAGCCCCTGGGCTTCTATCCTTCCAAACCTTAAGAAGAGGCTGACAGCATTATTGATCACCTGCCTGTCACAGTGATTGGCCATGTTCTGCTCCTGCAGCGTTTGACCATTGCATTTCTATTGCTGGAAGCTGCACTGATCGCTGGGGATGGCAGAGCGTGCATTTTGTCAAGTTCATAACTCACCCAAACCTCCTGGGTTCAGCGTTTTCACCTGAAGTGGAAACTTCTGATGTTCAAGCTAATTTACTCTTAAAATAAAAATGTTCTGTTTCTAAGAAAAAGAACTCAGAAAAGCCCTTGCAAATGGCTTTCAAAGGTATCAAAGAGTTTATGTCATACAACATTTAATGACTTAAGTAGAAAGGAGTAGTGGCATAAACATCTTCCTTAAATTACTTGGCTTTAAAACTGGAAAGTATTTGGCAAAAAAAAAAAAAAAAAAAGGTTTGCATTTTCCTATACTTGGGGTTTGGAAAATAACTGTAGGCTCCTCAAGGAATATAATCTGACCATCCAAACATGATCTGAACCTCAGAGCCTGATAGACCCCATTACTTGCCTTAAGAAATCATTTGCACATCTTTTAAAAAGACCTTGGCATTTCCATCAAAGTTTTGTTGTTTATTATTATTATTCTTTTAATCCTAGAAAGAACATGGTTATGTTGAAATCTTGGAAATTTAAAGTACATGAGGTTTTTATTTCCCTGAGTCAAAATCTTCGTAATGAAATACCTTGTGTGTGTTCTTCATTTTGCTACAGATTGAGATTCTATTTTCTAAAACAAGAACTGATAGCACTGAATGAAACACAGCCTAGACAATAAATTTTATGAAGCAACGAATCTGTTTACAGGTGCAGTGGTTGGCTACTGTGAATTTAGTGACTGACATGTAATATGGAGGCCAAACTGGGCTCAAGAGTGACTGAAAACAAGCCCAGAGGGAAGGACACCACAGAAGGTGAGCCAGACAATTCCATTTTCTGAGCAGTTGTTGAAAGTAAGGTCCTGGAAGCTAATAGTTTAGTGTCTAAAGGAAGCTGGGTTTTTTCTTCTTTCCTTTGTCTGCTGTAATTAAATTATTCCAGAGCCACATTTGCCCAAAGATAAGAAGATTTTAAGTGTGTATATTTGTATGTGTGGGTTATAGTGACATAAACAAGAGCGATCCTGCTGTGGAAGGTCTTTCTCTGGTAGATGAGCTTCTGACATCTTTTGAGCATTTTATTTTATTTTAATTGAGATGTAATTGACATATAACATTGTGTAAGTTTAAAGTGTGTTGATTTGATACACTTATATATTGTAATATGATTACCACTGTAGCATTAACTAACACCTCTATCATGTCACATAATTATTAATTTTTTTGTGGTGAGAACATTCATGATCTCATCTCTTAGCAACTTTGAAGTATGCAATGCAGTATTGTTGACTATAATCGCTGTGCTGTGCATTAGATCTCTAGGACTTATTATTCATCTTCTAACTGCAAGCTTGTACTCTTTTGACCAATGTCTCCCCAATTCCCCCAACTCCCCAGCCCCTGGTAACCACTATTCTACCCTCTGTTTCTATGAGTTTGGCTTTTTTCAGATTCCACGTATAAGTGAAATCCTACAGTATTAGTATTTGTCTTTCTCTGTCTGACTTATCTCACTTAGCATAAGGTCCTCAAGGTCCATCCATGTTGTTGCAAATGGCAGGACTTCTTTCTTTCTCATGGCTGAATAATATTGTCATATATATATGACAATCCTCTTTATCCATTCATCCATTGACGAACACTTAGATTGTTTCCATATGAGCACTTTAAAGTATATTTAAAACAAGTTTTGGAATTTAATAATAAACACTTTAACCTTACTTCTGCCCTCCAGAGACACTAAATGGAATGGTAGAGGTTCTAGAAATTGGAGGGATGGGGGAGAGAGGAAGAAATTCTCAGAAGGTCCAAGTAAAATAGAATAAGTCATTTAAGATGTAGTCACAACTCCAAATGTTGGAGAATGTATGGAGCCACAGGAGTTCTTACTGCTGGTGAGAATGAAAAATGGCACAGACACTTTGGAAAATAGTTTGGCAGTATCTTCAAAAGTTGAACATAAACTTGTCATATGACCCTGGAATATCATTCCTAGATATTCACCTAAGGGAAATGAAAACATGTCAAAAGACTTGTACATGAATATTCATAGCAGCTTTATTCATAAGAGTAAGAAAAACTGGAAACAACCTAGAATGTTCATCAGTAGGTGAATCAATTTTTTTAAAAAATGTATTATAGTCATACAATGGAATACTGCCTAGCAATAGAAAGGAATGTACTGCTGATACATGCAACAAAATAAATGAATATCAAAAACATTATGTTGGGGCTTCCCTGGTGGCGCAGTGGTTGGGAGTCCGCCTGCCGATGCAGGGGACGCGGGTTCATGCCCCGCTCCGGGAGGGTCCCACATGCCGCGGAGCGGCTGGGCCCGTGGGCCATGGCCGCTGGGCCTGCGCATCCGGAGCATGTGCTCCGCGACAGGAGAGGCCACAGCGGTGAGAGGCCCGCGTACCGCAAAAAAACAAAGAAAAAACATTATGTTGATCAAAAGAGGACAGACAATACAGGCTACATATGGTATGTTTCCATTTAAGTCAAACTCTAGTAAAGACAAGTCTAATCTATAATAGAAGCAAGAGTGGTTGTCTGGGGATGGAAGTGGAGGTAGGGATTGATTGGGAAAGAGCACAAGGGAGCCTGTTTGGAAATTTTCTACATTATGATTTATCTGGTGGTTACACGAGTGAGGAAATTGATCAAAACACACTACACCGTACACTGGAATGTGTCTATTTGTTACATGTAAATTGTGCCTCAAATAAAATTGATTTTAAAACTTTAGTTACAGGAATTAACAAAATGATGATAATGTGGTTCAGAACCACTTCACTGTGTTGCAAGTAATTATGGCAAGAAGTGAAATTACTTCAGAGTGGTTTTAGAAAGTGCTAATATGAGGCTAATTGCTCTGTCATCAGTGAGTGAATTGTTAGATGTTTGAAGTCCCTGTAAGGGAATTCCCTCTATTTTTCAGGTGAACCATGCACACACAGATATAAACTAAGATGAGATATACAGGGGAGAAGATTAAAGTGAGAAACTCCTTATCCTAATTTCTAGCTTTCAGTTCAACAGTTTTGTTGGGCTAATGTTTATTGGTTCTGCCAGGTAAAGGGTGTTCTAGGATGAAAACACGATGCCAGCACGTTAAGGGTGAACAAACAGTCTAGCAAAAGACCCAGTGATCTTATCAGGGACTCAGCACAGTGGGCTTAGTTAACAATGACGATAACAATAATAACTACTGTTTATTGCGTGTTTACCTTGTGGCAGGCATTGAGCTCCATGATTGACATATTATCTCATTTAATCTTCCCAACAGCTTTACAACATGGGTGCTGTTAGCTCCCTGTTTTATAGAAGATGCAGCAGAGGTTCAGAGATGTTAAGTAACTTACCCAAGATTACACAGTTAATGAGTAGTAAATGGCAGAGTTGAAATCTGCTCATAACCATTATGTGGTAGCACAAACGTGGAATATGTATAATATTAATGGAGGATGATTATTTGACTTGAAGGGTTCAAAAACCATTACAGTTTGTCCAACCTGATCAGACCCCTCTCAAATTCCAAGTGGCAAGAGAAGCACAGTTTTCCTCCCCAATAGATACTATTGTTACCTTGTCCAGCTTCTCTTAAAGACTGTCTTTCTGGACAAAGCCTGGGCTCTCTTTAATTCCTTACACTGACATTCTTCCACCAGGGGAGCCTGCAGAGCTGAATAATGTTCTTGGATTTGTGTCTCTAATCTTGTCGCTGATCACTCCTAACTTTTCCTGGCAAGGCTCCTGCCAGGCTATTTCAGGAAACAAAAATTCATTACACACATCCTTATTGATTTTCCCTCATCTTTGCTTATTACTGAAATGCTTTTCCCTCCATCTCTTGAAGAAACAGCATTGCAATTACTGGAAGCTTGCTCTCCCAGCAGCCTACCCCCAGGACCAGAGGGTCTTGCTGTTGTTCCTAGGAGGGGTGGGCGGAGGGGCCAGAGCCACACGTCCCTACTCTGCTATCCTCCAGGAGTGAGCTGGTTGACTGCTTCATTCTAAAGTTGCTCCTAGGTGACTGACTTAGTAATATCTCATCAGGTAAACACCAGAACCGTGTCTAGTGATTGCCCGAGGTTACTGGTTTCCTTTCTCAGTAGTTTTGGGTGTAAATGCTGCAATGAGTATCTCGGAAAAGCCACCCAGCTTTGGTTGCTATCTCAGGAATATTTGACTTACCCAGGGGGTCAAAAGAACAAGAGAATCTAATTTTTATTGAATGAATTAATACATTATTGAAAATATTCTTATTGAGTACTTATTATGCGCTAGGCTCTGGGGACACATGTGAGCAAGACAGCCGTGCTCTGTGTTCTCAGGGATTTTATAGTCTGGTGAGGGATATAAACAACAGCAAAAACAATAAAAATAATGAAGTCAAAACACAAAGTAATAAAATTACAAGTTGCAATAAATGCAGTGTCAGAACAGAAGGTGGCTGAGGTAGAAAATAAAAACCTAGATATTGTTTTAGACACATTCACATACAATATCACTAACCTGCCAAACATCCATGAAGCACCTGTTCTCCCTGATCCTAGACACATTAAGTAGTCTGTTCCACGTGACACAGGGGGAGCTGGATGCAAGACCAGTGCTTTTTCTCTTTTTTTTGCAGTGTGTAAGTTTTATTTGGGTCCTAATTCAAACAAACTTAAAAATTTGTAAGGCAATTGGGGAAATGTGAACAGTAACAGAATACTTGATGATATTAAGAAATCGTTAGATTTTTTAAAGTGTTATAACTTCTAAAAAATTCTTTTAGAGCTATATATTGAAATATTTACAGATTAAATGACATGATGTCTGAAATTTACATCAAAATATCCTAGAGGCAGGGCAGGGAATAGGTAAGGGAACATATGAAACAAGGTTGGCCAGAAGCAGATAATTGTTGAAACAGGGTGATCGGTGTGGAGGTTCTTTATACTATTCTCTCTTTCTTTTTAAAAATATGGGCAAAGAACCTAGGTTCTGTAGTCAGATTGCTTGGGTTCAAATCCATCTATTAGTTGTATAACTCATCTTATAGAATTGAAGATATGAATGAGAATAGGTTTTTGTGGTAAAATATACATCGTATAAAATGTACTACTGATACTTTAGCCATTTTTAAATGTATAGTTGAGTGGCTTTAAGTACCTGCACAATATAGTGCAGTCATCACTACCGTCCATTTCCAAAATGTTTAAATCATTCCAAACAGAAACTCTCCTCATTAAACAATAACTCCCCACTCTCCCCTTCTGCTGGCCCCTGGCCACCTCGCTGTTCTACTTTCTGTCTCTATGAATTTGCCTATTCTTGGTACCTCATATAAGTGGAATCATTCAATATTTATATTATTGTGTCTGGTTTGTTTCACTTAGCGTAATGTTTTCAGGGTGCATCTAGTTGTAGCATATGTCAGAATTTCCTTCCTTACTGAGGCTGAATAATATTCCGTTGTATTAGTATATACCACATTTTAGCTATTCATTCATCCATTGAAAGAACATTTTTAAAGAATTTAGAAAACAGTTTAGCATAGGAGCTTACTAAATGGTACCTAATAATTATTATTGTTGTTATAGGAGAAACGCTAGAAAAAAAATTTAATCAATTTTTAAGCAATATTTTAACCATATTTGTTTTGGGGTAGAGGGATTTTTTTTTTCTTTTTTTACTCCAGGCTTTGCATTTCTTGGTGATGTGGTTTGATAATTGAAAAATCATTTTAAATACATACATGCATCTTAGCTACTCCTTTCTGTCTTTATATTTTTACCAAATATTTAAGAAAGTTGTATACATGTTGTCTCAACCACCTTTTTTAAAAAAAATTTTAATTTTATTTACTTTTTTAAACAGCAGGTTCTTATTAGTCATCCATTTTATACACATCAGTGTGTACATGTCAATACCAATCTCTGAATTCATCCCACCCCCACCCCCACCCCAAGCCGCTTTCCCCCCTTGATGTCCATACGTTTGTTCTCTACATTTGTGTCTCAACTTCTGCCCTGCAAACTGGTTCATCTGTACCATTTTTCTAGGTTTCACATATATGGGTCAATATACAATATTTGTTTTACTCTCTCTGACTTCACTCTGTATGACAGTCTCTAGATCCATCCACGTCTCTACAAATGACCCAGTTTCATTCCTTTTTATGGCTGAGTAATATTCTATTGTATATATGTACCACATCTTCTTTATCCATTTGTCTGTCAGTGGGCATTTATGTTGCTTCCACGACCTGGCTGTTGTAAATAGTGCTGCAGTGAAAATTGGGGTGCATCTGTCTTTTTGAATTATGGTTTTCTCTGGGTATATGCCCAGTAGTGGGATTGCTGGATCATATGGTAATTCTGTATTTAGTATTTAAGGAACCTCCATACTGTTCTCCATAGTGGCTGTATCAATTTACATTCCCACCAGCAGTGCAAGAGGGTTCCCTTTTCTCCACACCCTCTCCAGCATTTGTTGTTTGTAGATTTTCTGATGATGCCCATTCTAACTGGTGTGAAGTGATACCTCATTGTAGTTCTGATTTGCATTACTCTAATAATTAGTGATTTTGAGCAGCTTTTCATGTGCTTCTTGGCCATCTGTATGTCTTCTTTGGAGAAATGTCTATTTAGGTCTTCTGCCCATTTTTAGATTGGGTTGTTTGTTTTTTTAATATTGAGCTGCACCAGCTGTTTATATATTTTGGAGATTAATCCTTTGTCCGTTGATTCATTTGCAAATATTTTCTCCCATTCTGAGGGTTGTCTTTTCGGCTTGTTTATGGTTTCCTTTGCTGTGCAAAAGCTTTGAAGTTTCATTAGGTCCCATTTGTTTATTTTTGTTTTTATTTCCATTACTCTAGGAGGTGGATCAAAAAAGATCTTGCTGTGCTTTATGTCAAAGAGTGTTCTGCCTCTGTTTTCCTCTAAGAGTTTGATAGTGTCTGGCCTTACATTTAGGTTTTCAATCCATTTTGAGTTTCTTTTTGTGTACGGTGTGAGGGAGTGTTCTAATTTCATTCTTTTACATGTAGCTGTCCAGTTTTCCCAGCACCGCTTATTGAAGAGGCTCTCTTTTCTCCATTGTATATCCTTGCATCCTTTGTCATAGATTAGTTGACCATAGGTGCATGGGTTTGTCTCTGGGCTTTCTATCTTGTTCCACTGATCTATGTTTCTGTTTTTGTGCCAGTACCATATTGTCTTGATTATTGTAGCTTTGTACTATAGTCTGAAGGCAGGGAGTCTGATTCCTCCAGCTCCATATTTTTCCCTCAAGACTCTTTGGCTATTTGGGGTCGTTTGTGTCTCCATACAAATTTTAAGATTTTTTGTTCTAGTTCCATAAAAAATGCCATTGGTAATTTGATAGGGGTTGCATTGAATCTTTAGATTGTTTTGAGTAGTATAGTCATTTTCCCAATATTGATTCTTCCAATCCAAGAACATGGTATATCTCTCCATCTGTTGGTATCATCTTTAATTTCTTTCATCAGTGTCTTATAGTTTTCTGCATACAGGTCTCATCTCCTTAGGTAGGTTTATTCCTAGGTATTTTATTCTTTTTGTTGCAATGGTAAATGGGAGTGTTTCCTTAATTTCTCGTTCAGATATTTCATCATTAGTGTATAGGAATGCAAGAGATTTCTGTGCATTAATTTTGTATCCTGCAACTTTACCAAATTCATTGATTAACTCTAGTAGTTTTCTAGTGGCATCTTTAGGATTCTCTATGTATAGTATCATGTCGTCTGTAAACAGTGACAGTTTTACTTCTTCTTTTCCAATTTGTATTCCTTTTATTTCTTTTTCTTCTCTGATTGCCGTGGCTAGGACTTCAAAACTATGTTGAATAATAGTGGTGAGAGTGGATATCCTTGTCTTGTTCCTGATCTCAGAGGAAATGCTTTCAGTTTTTCACCATTGAGAATGATGTTTGCTGTGGGTTTGTTGTATATGGCCTTTATTATGTTGAGATAGGTTCCCTCTATGCCCACTTTCTGGAGAGCTTTTATCATAAATTGCTGTTGAATTTTGTCAAAAGATTTTTCTACATCTATTGAGATGATCATATGGTTTTTGTTCTTCAGTTTGTTAATATGGTGTATCACATTGATTGATTTCGTATATTGAAGAATCCTTGCATCCCTGGGATAAGTCCCACTTGATCATGGTGTATGATCCTTTTAATGTGTTGTTGGATTCTGTTCGCTAGTATTTTGTTGAGGATTTTTGCATCTATATTCATCAGTGATATTGGTCTGTAATTTTCTTTTTTTGTAGTATCTTTGTCTGGTTTTGGTATCAGGGTGATGGAGGCCTCATAGAATGAGTTTGGGAGTGTTCCTTCCTCCGCAATTTTTTGGAAGAGTTTCAGAAGGATGGGTGTTAGCTTGTCTCTAAATGTTTGATAGAATTCATCTGTGAAACTATCTGATTCTGGACTTCTCTTTGTTGGAAGATTTTTAATCACAGTTTCAATTTCATTACTTGTGATTGGTCTGTTCATATTTTCTATTTCTTCCTGGTTCAGTCTCGGAAAGTTAAACCTTTCGAAGAATTTGTCCATTTCTTCCAGGTTGTCCATTTTATTGGCATAGAGTTGCTTGTAGTAGTCTCTTAGGATGCTTTGTATTTATGTGGTGTCTGTTGTAACTTCTTTTTCATTTCTAATATTATTGATTTGAGTCCTCTCCCTCTTTTTCTTGATGAGTCTGGCTAATGGTTTATCAATTTTGTTTATCTTCTCAAAGAACCAGCTTTTAGTTTTATTGATCTTCGCTATTATTTTCTTTGTTTCTATTTCATTTATTTCTGCTCGGATCTTTATGATTTCTTTCCTTCTGCTAACTTTGGGTTTTGTTTGTTATTCTTTCTCTAGTTCCTTTAGGTGTAAGGTTAGATTGTTTATTTGAGATTTTTCTTGTTTTTTGAGGTAGGCTTGTATAGCTATAAACTTCCCTCTTAGAAGTGCTTTTGCTGCATCCCATAGCTTTTGGATCATTGTGTTTTCATTGTCATTTGTCTCTAGGTATTTTTTGATTTCCTCTTTGATTTCTTCAGTAATCTCGTGGTTATTTAGTAACGTATTGTTTAGCCTCCATATGTTTGTGTTTTTTATTTTTTTTTCCCTGTAATTCATTTCTAATCTCATAGTGTTGTGGTCAGAAAAGATGCTTGATATGATTTCAGTTTTCTTAAATTTACTGAGGTTTGATTTGTGACCCAAGATGTGATCTATCCTGGAGGATGTTCCATGTGCACTTGAGAAGAAAGTGTAATCTGCTGGTTTTGGATGGAATGTCCTATAAATATCAGTTAAATCTACCTAGTCTATTGTGTCATTTAAAGCTTCTGTTTCCTTATTTATTTTCATTTTGTATGATCTGTCCATTGGTATAAGTGATGTGTTAAAAGTCCCCCACTATTATTGTGTTACTGTTGCTTTCCTCTTTTATAGCTGTTAGCAGTTGCCTTATGTATTGAGGTGCTCCTATGTTGGGTGCATATATATTTATAATTGTTTTATCTTCTTCTTGGATTGATCCCCCGATCCTTATGTAGTGTCCTTCCTTGTCTCTTGTAACATTCTTTAAAGTCTATTTTATCTGATATGAGAATTGCTACTCCAGCTTTCTTCTGATTTCTATTTGCATGGATTATCTTTTTCCATCCCCTGACTTTCAGTCTGCATGTGTCCCTAGTTCTGAAGTAGGTCTCTTGTAGACAGCATATATATGGGTCTTATTTTTGTATCCATAAAGGAAGCCTGTGTCTTTTGGTTGGAGCATTTAATCCATTTACATTTAAGGTAATTATTGATATGTATGTTCCTCTGACCATTTTCTTAATTGTTTTGGGGTTGTTTTTGTAGGTCCTTTTCTTCTCTTGTGTTTCCCACTTAGAGAAATTCCTTTAGCATTTGTTGTAGAGCTGGATTGGTGGTGCTGAATTCTCTTAGCTTTTGCTTGTCTGTAAAGCTTTGGATTTCTCCATCAAATCTGAATGAGATCCTTGCTGGGTGAGTAATCTTGGTTGTAGGTTCTTCCCTTTCATCACTTTAAGTATATCATGCCACTCCCTTCTGGCTTGTAGAGTTTCTGCTGAGAAATCAGCTGTTAACCTTATGGGAGTTCCCTTGTATGTTATTTGTCGTTTTTCCCTTGCTGCTTTCGATAATTTTTCTTTGTCTTTAATTTTTGCCAATTTGATTACTATGTGTCTTGGTGTGTGTCTCCTTGGGTTTATCCTGTATGGGACTCTCTGAGCTTCCTGGACTTGGGCGGCTATTTCCTTTCCTATGTTAGGGAAGTTTTCGACTATAATCTCTTCAAATATTTTCTCTGGTCCTTGCTGTCTCTCTTCTTTTGGGGCCCCTATAATGTGAATGTTGTTGCATTTAATGTTGTCCCAGAGGTCTCTTAGGCTGTCTTCATTTCTTTTCATTCTTTTTTCTTTATTCTGTTCCGCACTGACACTGTTCTGTCATTTCTCTTTTCTTCTGCCTCAGTTATTCTGCTATTGATTCCTTCTAGTGTAGTTTTCATTTCCCTTATTGTACTGTTCATCTCTGTTTGTTTTTCCTTTAATTCTTCTAGGTCTTTGTTAAACATTTCTTGCATCTTCTTGATCTTTGCCTCCATTTTTTTTCTGAGGTCCTGGATCATCTTCACTATCATTATTCTGAATTCTTTTTCTGGAAAGTTGCCCATCTCCACTTCATTTAGGTTTTTTTCTGGCGTTTTATCTTGTTCCTTCATCTGGTACATAGTCCTCTGCCTTTTCTTCTTGTCTATCTTTCTGTGAATGTGGTTTTCATTCTACAGGCTGCAGGATTGTTCTGCTGTCTGCCGTCTGGTAGATGAGGCTATCTAAGAGGTTTGTACAAGTTTCCTGATGGGAGGGACTGGTGGTGGGTAGAGCTGACTGTTGCTCTGGTGGGCAGAGCTCAGTAAAACTTTAATCCGCTTGACTGCTGATGGGTGGGGCTGGGTTCCCTCCCTGTTGATTGTTTGGCCTGAGGCAACCCAACACTGGAGCCTACCTGGGCTCTTTTGTGGGGCTAATGGCAGACTCTGGGAGGGCTCACGCCAAGGAGTACTCCCAGAACTTCTGCTGTCAGTGTCCTTGTCCTCATGGTGAGCCACAGCCACCCCCCCGCCTCTGCAGAGACCCTCCAACAGTAGCAGGTAGGTCTCGTTCACTCTCCCCTGGGGTCACTGTTCCTTCCCCTGAGTCCCGATGCGCACACTACTTTGTGTGTGCCCTCCAAGAGTGGAGTCTCTGTTTCCCCCATTTCTGTCAAATCCCACTGCAGTCAAATCCCACTAACCTTCAAAGTCTGATTCTCTAGGAATTCCTCCTCCCGTTTCCAGACCCCCAGGTTGGGAAGCCTGATGTGGGGCTCAGAACCTTCACTCCAGTGGGTGGACTTCTGTGGTATAAGTGTTCTCCAGTCTGAGTCACCCACCCAGCAGTTATAGGATTTGATGTTACTGTGATTGTGCCCCTCTTACCGTGTCATTGTGGCTTCTCCTTTGCCTTTGGATGTGGGGTATCTTTTTTGGTGAGTCCCAGTGTCTTCCATTCGACGATTGTCCAGCAGCTAGTTGTGACTCTGGTGTTCTCGCAAGAGGGAGTGAGAGCATGTCCTTCTACTCCACCATCTTGGTTCCAATTCAAGACCACTGCTTTTTCCCTGGGCTGTGTTTCAAGGCACAGGAGACCCCCTCTGCCACCCCAGGGGATGTGGTCAAGTTTCCAGACTACTGTCAGCTCTAAGTGCAGTTCGGCTGTCCTCTCTGCAAGCTCCCTGTCTGCCAGAAAAAAAAAAGGGAATAGCAAGTCCTCCAAACAAATAAATGGTGGATTGGATAGAATTCACTCCTTGGGGAAGGCCTCATACTGTTTGTGAGTGATCCAGGCCAGGCCTTGTTTGGGTTTCCAGTGGTGAGTTCTGCAGGGGGCGCCTTGTGGCTGGAGGTGGTCTCTTGGCCAGCTCTGGGGGGCTGCCCTCCTGGACCCAGAGCCATGTGCCCTCTAGATTATTTTTTTTAATTAATTTTTATTGGAGTATAGTTGATTTACAATGTTGTGTTAGTTTCTGCTACACAACAAAGTGAATCAGTTATACACACACATATATTCTGTCTTTTTTACATTCTTTTCCCATATAGGTCATTACAGAGTACTGAGTAGAGTTCCCTGTGCTATACAGTAGGTCCTTATTAGTTATCTATTTTATATATACTAGTGTGTTTATGTCAATCCAGTCTCCCAGTTTATCCCCCCATTTTCCCTCTTGGTGACCATAAGTTTGTTTTCTACATCTAAACTCTATTTATGTTTTGTAAATAAGTTCATTTACACCATTTTTTTAGATTTCACATATAAGCGATATATATTTGTCTTTCGCTGTTTGACTTCCATCCATGTCACTGAAAATGGCATGATTTCATTCTTTTTTTGGCTGAGTAGTATTCCATTGTACATATGTACCACATCTTTCTTTTTTTTAACATCTTTATTGGAGTATAATTGCTTTACAGTGTTGTGTTAGTTTCTGCCATATAACAAAGTGAATCAGCTATATGTATACATATATCCCCATATCCCCTCCCTCTTGCGTCTCCCTCTCACCCTCCCTATCCCACCCGTCTAGGTGGACACAGAGCACCGAGCTGATCTCCGTGTGCGATGTAGCTGCTTCCCACTAGCTATCTATTTTACATTTGCTAGTGTATATATGTCAGTGCTACTCTCTTACTTCATCCCAGCTTTCCCTTCCCCCTCGCAATGTCCTCAAGTCCATTCTCTATGTCTACATCTTTATTCCTGTCCTGCCCCTAGGCTCATCAGAACCATTTTTTCTCTCTCTCTCTTTTTTTTTAGATTCCATATATATGTGTTAGCATACGGTATTTGTTTTTCTCTTTCTGACTTACTTCACTCTGTATGACAGTCTCTAGGTCCATCCACCTCACTACAAATAAGTCAGTTTCATTCCTTTTTATGGCTGAGTAATATTCCATTGTATATATGTGCCACATCTGTCAGTGGACACTTAGGTTGCTTCCATGTCCTGGCTATTGTAACTAGAGCTGCAGTGAACATTGTAGTACATGACTCCTTCTGAATTATGGTTTTCTCAGGGTACATGCCCAGTAGTGGGATTGCTGGGTCATATGGTAGTTCTATTTTTAGTTTTTTAAGGAACCTTCATACTGTTCTCCATAGTGGCTGTATCAATCTACATTCCCACCAACAGTGCAGGAGGGTTCCCTTTTCTCCATACCCTCTCCAGCATTTATTGTTTGTAGATTTTTTGATGATGACCATTCTGACTGGTGTGAGGTGATACCTCATTGTAGTTTTGATTTGCATTTCTCTAATGATTAATGATGTTGAGCATTCTTTCATGTGTTTGTTGGCAATCTGTATATCTTCTTTGGAGAAATGTCTATGTAGGTCTTCTGACCATTTTTGGATTGGGTTGTTTGTTTTTTTGATATTGAGCTGCATGAGCTGCTCATAAATTTTGGAGATTAATCTTTGTCAGTTGCTTCATTTGCCAATATTTTTTCCCACTCTGAGGGTTGTCTTTTTCTCTTCTTTATGTTTTCCTTTGTTGTGCAAAAGCTTTGAAGTTTCATTAGGTCCCATTTGTTTATTTTTGTTTTTATTTCCATTTCTCTAGGAGGTGGGTCAAAAAGGATCTTGCTGTGATTTATGTCATAGAGTGTTCTGCCTATGTTTTCTTCTAAGAGTTTTATAGTGTCTGGCCTTACATTTAGGTCTTTAACCCATTTTGAGTTTATTTTTTTGTATGGTGTTAGAGAGTGTTCTAATTTCATTCTTTTACATGTAGCTGTCCAGTTTTCCCAGCACCACTTATTGAAGAGGCTGTCTTTTCTCCATTGTATATTCTTGCCTCCTTTATCAAAAATAAGGTGACCATATGTGCGTGGGTTTATCTCTGGGCTTTCTATCTTGTTCAGTTGATCTATATTTCTGTTTTTGTGCCAGTACCATACTGTCTTGATTACTGTGGCTTTGTAGTACAGTCTGAAGTCAGGGAGCCTGATTCTTCCAGCTCCATTTTTCTTTCTCAAGATTGCTTTGGCTTTTCGGGGTCTTCTGTGTTTCCATACAAATTGTGAAACTTTTGTTCTAATTCTGTGAAAAATGCCATTGGTAGTTTGATAGGAATTGCATTGAATCTGTAGATTGCTTTGGGTAGTATAGTCAATTTCACAATGTTGCTTCTTCCATTCCAAGAACATGGTATATCTCGCCATCAGTTTTGTATCCTCTTTAATTTCTTTCATCAGTGTCTTATAGTTTTCTACATACAGGTCTTTTGTCTCCTTAGGTAGGCTTATTCCTAGGTATTTTATTCTTTTTGTTGCAATGGTAAATGGGAGTGTTTCCTTAATTTCTCTTTCAGACTTTTCTTCATTAGTGTATAGGAATGCAAGAGATTTCTGTGCATTAATTTTGTATCCTGCTATTTACCAAATTCATGGATAAGCTCTAGTAGTTTTCTGGTGGCATCTTTAGGATTCTCTATGTATAGTATCATGTCATCTGCAAACAATGACCGCTTTACTTCTTCTTTTCTGATTTGGATTCCTTTTATTTCCTTTTCTTCTCTGATTGCTGTGGCTAAAACTTACAAAACTATGTTGAATAATAGTGGTGAGAGTGGACAGTCTTGTCTTGTTCCTGATCTTAGAGGAAATGGTTTCAGTTTTTCACCATTGAGGATGATGTTGGCTGTGTTTTTGTCATATATGGCCTTTATTATGTTGAGGTAAGTTCCCTCTATGCCTACTTTCTGGAGGGGTTTTATCATAAATGGGTGTTCAATTTTGTCAAAAGCTTTTTCTGCATCTATTGAGATGATCATATGGTTTTTCTCCTTCAGTTTGTTAATATGGTATATCACATTGATTGATTTGCATATACTGAAGAATCCCTGCATTCCTGGGATAAACCCCACTTGATCATGGTGTATGATCCTTTTATTGTGCTGTTGGATTCTGTTTTCTAGTATTTTGTGGGAGGATTTTTGCATCTGTGTTCATCAGTGATATTGGCCTGCAGTTTTCTTTCTTTGTGACATCTTTGTGTAGTTTTGGTGTCAGGGTGATGGTGCCCTCGTAGAATGAGTTTGGGAGTGTTCCTCCCTCTGCTATATTTTGGAAGAATTTGCAAAGGATAGGTGTTAGGTCTTCTCTAAATGTTTGATAGAAGCCATCTGGCCCTGGGCTTTTGTTTGTTGGAAGGTTTTTACTCACACTTTTAATTTCAGTGCTTGTGATTGGTCTGCTTATATTTTCTGTTTCTTCCTGGTTCAGTCTTGGAAGGTTGTGCTTTTCTAAGAATTTATACATTTCCTCCAGGTTTTCCATTTCATTGGCATATAATTGCTTGTAGTACTCTCTCATGATCCTTTTTATTTCTGCAGTGTCAGTTGTTACTTCTCCTTTTTCACTTCTAATTCTATTGACTTGAGTCTTCTCCCTTTTTTTCTTCATGAGTCTGGCTAAGGGTTTATCAATTTTGTTTATCTTCTCAAAGAACCAGCTTTTAGTTTTATTGATCTTTGCTATTGTTTCCTTCATTTCTTTATCATTTATTTCTGATCTGATCTTTATGATTTCTTTCCTTCTGCTAACATTGGTTTTTTTGGTTCTTCTTTCTCTCATTGCTTTAAGTGTATGTTTAGGTTGTTTATATGAGATGATTCTTGTTTGTTGCATAGGATTGTATTGCTATAAACTTCCCTCTTAGAACTGCTTTTGTTGCATCCCATAGGTTTTGGGTCAGTGTGTTTTCATTGTCATTTGTTTCTAGGTATTTTTTGATTTCCTCAGTGATATCTTGGTTATTAATAGTGTATTGTTTAGCCTCCATTTGTTTGTAATTTTTACAGATTTTTTCCTGTAATTGATATCCAGTCTCATAGCATTGTGGTCAGAACAGATACTTCATAGGATTTCAGTTTTCTTAAATTTACCAAGGCTCGATTTGTGACCCAAGATATGATCTATCCTGGAGAATGTTCCATGAGTTCCATTATAGGATGGAATGTCCTGTAAATATCAATTAAATTCATCTTGTATAATGTATCATTTAAAGCCTATGTTTCCTTATTTATTTTCATTTTGAATGATCTGTCGGTTTGTGAAAGTGGGGTGTTAAAGTCCCCTGTATGATTGTGTTCATGTCAGTTTCTCCTTTTATGGCTTTTAGCATTTGCCTTATGTATTGAGGCACTCCTATGTTGGGTGCATAAATATTTACAATTGTTATACCTTCTTGGACTGACCCCTTGATCATTATGTAGTGTCTTTCTTTGTCTCTTATAAAAGTCTTTATTTTAAAGTCTATTTTGTCTGATATGAGAATTGCTACTCCAGCTTTCTTTTGATTTCCATTTGCATGGAATATCTTTTTCCATCCCCTGACTTTCAGTCTGCATGTGTCCCTAGGTCTGAAGTGGGTCTCTTGTAGACAGTATATATACAGGTCTTGTTTTTGTATCCAGTCTATGTCTTTTGGTTGGAGCATTTAATCCATTTACATTCTAGGTGATTATCGATACGTATGTTCCTATTACCATTTTCTTAATTGTTTGGGGTTTGTTTTTATAGGTCTTTTCCTTCTCTTGTGTTTCCTGCCTAGAGAAGTTCCTTTTTTGTTGTACAGCTGGTTTGGTGGCGCTGAATTCTTAACTTTTGCTTGTCTGTAAAGGTTTTAATTTCTCCTTCAAATCTGAATGAGATCGTTGCTGGGTAGAGTAATCTTGGTTGTAGGTTTTTCCGTTTCATCACTTTAAATATGTCCTGCCACCCCCTTCTGGCCTGCAGAATTTCTGCTGAAAGATCAGCTGTTAGCCTTATTTGGATTCCCTTGTATGGTATTAGTTGTTTTTCCCTTGCTGCTTTTAATGTTTTTTCTTTGTATTTAATTTTTGATAGTTTGATTAATATGTGTCTTGGCATGTTTCTCCATGGATTTATCCTGAATGGGCTCTCTGTGCTTCCTGGACTTGATTGAGTATTTCCTTTCATATGTTAGGGAAGTTTTCAACTACAATCTCTTCAAATATGTTCTCAGACCCTTTCTTTCTCTTCTTCTTCTGGGACCCCTATAATTCAAATGTTGGTGCTTTAATGTTGTCCCAGAGGTCTCTGAGACTGTCCTCAATTCTTTTCATTCTTTTTTCTTTATTCTGCTCTGTGGTAGTTGTTTCCCATTTTTTATCTCCCAGGTCACTTATCTGTTCTTCTGCCTCCATTATTCTGCTATTGATTCCTTCTAGAGAATTTTTTATTTCATTTATTGTGTTGTTCATCATTGTTTGTTTGCTCTTTAGTTCTTCTGGGTCTTTGTTAAACGTTTCTTTTATTTTCTCCATTCTATTTCCAAGGTTTTGGATCATCTTTACTATCATTACTGTGAATTCTTTTTCAGGGAGACTGCCTATTTCCTCTTCATTTGTTTGGTCTGGTGGATTTTTACACTGCTCCTTCACCTGCTGTGTGTTTCTCTGTCTTCTCCTTTTGCCTAACTTGCTGTTTTGGGGGTCTCCTTTTCACAGGCTGCACGCTCGTAGTTCCCGTTGTTTCTTGTGTCTGCCCCCGGTGGGTAAGGTTCATTCAGTGGCTTGTGTAGGCTTTTGTGGAGGGGACTGGTTCCTCTGTTCTGGTTGAGGGGAGGCTGGATCTTATCTTTCCGGTGGGCAGGGCTGCATCTGATGGTGTGTTTTGGGGTGTCTGTGAACTTAGTATGATTTTAGGCAACCTCTCTGTTAATGGGTGGGGCTGTGTTCCTGTGTTGCTAGTTGTTTGGCATGGGGTGTACAGCACTGGAGCTGCTGGCTGTTGGGTGGAGCTGGGTCTTAGCGTTGAGATGGAGATCTCTGGGAGAGTTCTCTGGAGTCCAATGTCCTGAACTCAGCTCCCCCTCTCAGAGGCTCAGGCCTGACACTAGGCTGGAGCAACAAGACCTTGTCAGCCACATGGTTCAGAAGAAAAGGGAGAAATGAAGAAAGAAAAAATAATAATTAAAAAAAAAAGGAGAGAGAAACCAAACCAGTAAACAAATCCACCAATGTTAACAGGCACTAAAAACTATACTAAGATAAACATAAAAATCAGAAACAAGTCAGTTGCAGACAGCAAACCCAAAGTCTACAGTTGCACCCACAGTCCACCGCCTCAATTTTGGGTTGATTCGTTGTCTATTCAGGTATTCCACAGATGCAGGGTACCTCAAGTTGATTGTGGGGATTTAATATGCTGCTCTTGAGGCTGCTGGGAGAGATTTCCCTTTTTCTTCTATGTTCGCACAGCTCCCGGGGTTCAGCTTTGGTTTTGGCCCCACCTCTGCGTGTAGGTCGCCCTCAGGATTCTGTTTCCACCCAGACAGGACGGGGTTAAAGCAGCTGCTGATTAGGGGGCTCTGGCTTACTCATGCCAGGGGGAAGGAGAGGTATGGTAGTTATAATTGGAATGCAGGATGAGCCTGCGGCGGCAGAGGCTGGCGTGACGTTGTAACAGCCTGAGGTGCACTGTGTGTTCTCCCAGGCAATTTGTCCCTGGATCACAGGATCCTGGCAGTGGTGGGCTGCACACTGGGGTTGCAGCCTGTGGATAGTGATCTGTGCTTGCACACAGGAATCTTGGTGGCTGCAGCCACAGCATTAGCGTTTCAGACCTGCCTCTGGTGTCCGAGCTGACAGCCATGGCTCGCACCCATCTCTGGAGCTCATTTAGGTGGTGCTCTGCCTTCTGTGGGCAGACAGGAAAGGAATCCCCTCTCCTTGCGCACCTCGAAACAATGGTCTCTTGCCTCTTAGGCGGGTCCAGTGTTTTCCCCGGACTCCCTCCCAGCTAGCAGTGGCATACTAGGCCCCTTCAGGCTATGTTCCCACAGCCAACTCCAGTCCTCTCCCTGGGATCTGACCTCTGAAGCCCGAGCCTCAGCTCCCAGCCCCCGCCCACCCCGGCAGGTGAGCAGACAAGCCTCTCGGGCTGGTGAGTGCTGGCTGGCACCAATCCTCTGTGTGAAAATCTCTCTCCTTTGCCCTCTGCACCCCTGTTGCTGTGCTCTCCTCCATGGCTCCGAAGCTTCTCCCCACCCACACCCCGTCTCTGCCAGTGAAGGGGCTTCCTAGTGTGTGGAAACGTTTCCTCCTTCACATCTCCCTCCCAGAGGTGCAGGTCCCATCCCTATTCTTTTGTCCTTGTTTTTTCTTTTTTCTTTTGCCCTACCCAGGTATGTGGGGATTTTCTTGCCTTTTGGGAATTCTGAGGTCTTCTGCCAGAGTTCAGTAGGTGTTCTGTAGGAGTTGTTCCACATGTAGTTGTATTTTTGATGTATTTGTGGGGAGGAAGGTGATCTCCATGTCTTACTCCTCTGCTGTCTTGAAGGTCCCTGGTCGGTATATCTAATTTTTCTCTCTCCAGTCAACATTTTCTTTAGTTTTAGAAAGTCACTCAGCTGACAATGTCTCACTGCTCTGCAGACTGACCCCAAACTTTTGTTCCTACTGGTCTAAGTCATTCATGTTCCTGTGTTAGTTTGTTGATGTCTTCTAGTAAGCCACATCTTCTTTATCCATTCATCCATTGATGGACATTTACATTGTTTCCACGTCCTGGCTATTGTAAATAGTGCTGCAGTGAACATTGGGGTGCATGTATCTTTTCAAAGTATGGTTTTCTCTGGATATATGCCCAGGATTGGGGTTGCTGGATCATATGATAGCTTTATTTTTAGTGTTTTTTTTTTTTTTTTTAAGAAACCTCCATACTGTTCTCCATAGTGACTGTACAAATTTACATTCCCACCAACAGTGTAGGAGGGTTCCTTTTTCTCCACACCCTCTCCAGCATTTACTGTTTGTAGATTTTTTGATGATGGCCATTCTGACTGGTTAGACTATACTACAAAGCTATAGTGATGAAAACGGTATGGTACTCTCACAAAAACAGAAAATAGATCAGTGGAACAGGATAGAAAGTCCAGAGCTAAACCCATACACCTATGGTCACCTAATCTATAACAAAGGAGGCAAGAATATACAATGGAGAAAAGACAGTCTCTTCAATAAGTGTTGCTGGGAAAACTGGACAGCTGCATGTAAAAGAATGAAATTAGAACATTCTCTAACACCATACACAAAAACAAAATCAAAATGGATCAAAGACCTAAATGTAAGGCCAGACACTTTAGAACTCTTAGAGAAAAGCTTAGGCAGAACACTCTTTGACACAAATCACAGCAAGATCCTTTTTGACCCACCTCCTAGAGAAATGGAAATAAAAATAAACAAATGGGACCTAATGAAACTTAAAAGCTTTTGCATAGCAAAGGAAACCATAAACAGGATGAAAAGACAACCCACAGAATGGGAGAAAATATTTGCAAATTAAGCAACAGACAAGGGATTAATCTCCAAAATATACAAAGAGCTTATGCAGCCCAAATTCAAAAAGCAAACAACTCAATCAAAAAATGTGTGGAAGGTCTAAGTAGACATTTCTCCAAAGAAGACATACAGATGTCCAAAAAGCACATGGAAAGCTGCTCAACTTCACTAATTATTAGAGAAATGCAAATCAAAACTACAATGAGGTATCACCTCACACCAGTCAGAATGGCCATTGCTGTCTAGGTGTTTGCATAGCCTATTCTTCACTCTGCCAAGCTGCCTCATCTTAACTCAGAGTTATTTACATCCCTGCTCTGGCCTCTCCACCCAGTCAGGGCTGCCAGCCCCTTCTCTCAGGTAGAAGTGGGAGTTGAGGCCATTCGGTCTGGGAGAACACAGTTGGGGTTGCAGGCGCCCACCGGGGTGGAGGGGCTACTGGGAGGCGACCCCCAGGCTCGAGTCTCAGATCACACACCCTGCAGAGCAGGAAGAAGTCAGGAAGCGCTGGGAAATATGTCCAGGGCCAGAGTAGACCCGTTTGTTAACGTGTGCACACTCCTGGAGGGTGCTGGGAAATCTTAGGCCTGGGCCAAGCGAGCGGAGGGAGTGTGGGTGGAGGGGTCTGTAAGGGGAGGTCAGGCATGGGCTGGGGGAGCCTGCTGCCAGGCTGCCAAGAGGTTGGTGATGTGTTCTGCTGCTGCCAGTCCGCACTCCATAGCAAGCAACAGCTGACTCACTCTCCCATCACTCTCTCCTTCTGTGGAATGCACATACGTACTCACACAGAAGCACCTCACAGGTTACAGTCAGATGTGCAAAAAAACCCAAAACAAAACCATAATCTCTCATGGCAAAAACAATTTCCATCTCAAGCCCATGGCAGAAAACTCCACTTCATTCTTTCCAAATAGTCTTGGTCACTGCAGTGTTTTTCAGAATTTTCACACTTAATCCCAATGAATTCAGGATAACTACCACTACCTGCCTTTTTTCCCCTCATGGGGACCAAGAGCCCTGGTCTTGCAGGATGTCAGGGATTCAGGGTGTGGTGGAGCGCTGGGGTGGTGGTTTGCCCGTTGGCTGGTGTTTACAGGGTGCAAATCCTCTTGTCTGGTTCTTGATGACTGGCCTCTGTTCCATCAGTATCTCCTGAATGTCACATCTCTCATCTGGTCTTGGTCAACAGGCTCTCACAGGTCACTTGACTATTACAATTATTATTCATGTGTGTACATGATATACATACATGTACAGATCGCTTGACGATTATAGTAATAATTATTATTATTATTTTGGAGCCATGAAAGAGAAATATGGACTCATAGATCCATTGCTTGTCTGGTTCCTGTTTTTCAAACCATCTTCTTCCATCTAACTCCTGCCCGTTCCTCAGGCTTTAGCTAAAATGTTATCTCCCTCAGTCTAAAGTAGATGGTTCCCCCACTGAGAACCATGTGCTTTCTTTTCATAATATTTATCAGAGTCTACAAACATATATGTACATATGTCATTCTGTTTCAGGTCTATCTCTCCCCACACCTCCACCCTGCTGCATCAAATCATAAACCCCATAAAGGCAGGGATTTTTTAATCTGTTTTGTTTGCTCCTGAATTCTCAGCACCTTGACAAATACTTGGTATGTAGAAGTCACCAAAAAAAAAAAAAAAAGAAAAAAGAAAAAGGATGCAACTGGGCTTGCCCAAGACCCCATGGCTAATTAGTAAAACAGTAGCACTTGAACCCACGCCTCTGGTGGCCCATAACTCAGCTCTCTCCAATGCACCATACTGAGCCAGGTTGCCTTTGACAAGGTGTTAAAAATCCAGCTAATTCCATTCAGATTTGAAAGCCCTGTTTTTAATTAAGAAATGGTAGAGTGTAAGACGGTGGTGTGAAAGGGATGCCCATTGAAAAGTGGCTTGGAATCCCACTCCTGCCCAGCAGTGTTCCCCCCAAATCCTGAAGAAACCCTTGATGTGGGACCTGCTGAGGTCATGTCAGGGAGCCAAAAGAAACATGAGGAGAAGGCAGGGCCTCTCTCCACTGAGCTGGTGGGGAAGGCTTGTCCTGTCTTCACCCCTGGACAAGGGCTCTGAGTCTCTCTGGAGGAGGGCCAGAGTCCAAGGCAGCTGGGCAGGGCTGATTCCAGGCTAGAAGGCTGCCTGAGTCTTTGATTGAGGAAGTGACTGCCTTGAGCCCTGCTTGACCCAGTGGAATATCAAGGCTGGGGTAGAGGTGGGGGGGAAGTGCCACTAGTACAAATGTGACCTCTGGCCTCATCTGCTTATAGTCCTGGTGATCGTGGTGATTCTTGTCCTGGGGTTTGGTGGAGATGTGCACTGACATCTTGATGAGTTGGGAGGGGCAGAGAGTAACTTGTTTTTGTCACTAAATGGGCTTCTTCCCTCTTCCGAGCTTGATCTTGGTTCTGGGTGGATTTGTCACCAGCTTCCTGATAAGGCAAATAGGAGCAAAGTTGTTACCGTGAGGGTTTGCTTGATGCTAACTTGGGTCATGCGGCTTGTATCTGATCAGTCCAGTCCAGGCTGTGCAGCCTGAGGATCCCGGTGCTGAATTCAGGCCCGGAGCAAAGCAGTTAAACAGTAAGACCAGAAGAACATCAGCTGCTAGGGCATTTGAACTTCATCAGGCTATGCAGTCAGACTTTAACCCAACATTCATTTCCTTTGTCCTGCTGCTGTCACTGCCTTGCATCCATCAAGGCCACAATAATGTTGAGAATGGGAAGGGTTGATGTTTAATTTATTATCACACTCACCAGACACTATAGGTCTCTCTCAAGCTTTAACTGCTGATATTACAGTTAACCCCCGATTATTAGATATTATAGCTAACTCCTAATTATTTAATGTATCGGTAAGGATTAGGTTTTGTCATAACAGAGACCTGAATATAGTAGCTTAAGTACATAGTAGCTTAAAGTCTTTTACTTAAAAGAAGTCTGGAAATAAGCAGTCCAGGGCTTGTATGGCAGCTCCATGAGGTCATTAGAGAGCCTGGCTCTTCCCTCATCACACAATTTTTATCACCAAGGTCTTCTTAGCAGAAAAAGGCTGCTGAACCTCTAGTCATCATGTCTATATCCCTGGCAGGAGGAAGGAGAGGAAGGACAAAGGGCTCTTTTCCCAGCAGTGTCAGATAACTTTAAATCCCTTTAAACAGCCTTCTTGGAAATCCCATAAGATATTGCCAATTAAGTCTCACTGACCAGAACTTAGTCAGGTGGCTACAGCTAACGGCAAAGCAAGGTGGGAAATGTCTTTCAGCTGTATGCACTGCTGGACCAAGTAAAATCAAGGTTCTGTTACTAAGGAAAAAGAGAAGAGTGGCTATATTGGAGGCATGTAAGAGTTTCTGCCACATCCCATTTGGATTTCTTGGGGCTGTCTGTTTTTCTGTCTTTCTGCTTTTGGGACTTTTCAAGGAGAAAAGGAAATAGAAAGAACGGAAAGTCAAACTAAACCATTTTTTTACTTGCTATTAGATCTGACTTATAAAACAAATTCTGGGAAAGAGATCAGAATCCCCATCTCTATCTGCATTAGACTGTAGATTTTTCCATACATTCCTGTTATATATGTTCTTTCCCACTCACTGATCTGGAGGGGGTGGATGCTAAGTTTGGCTCTGGCAGATAGACACACAGCTCTAGAGCTGGAGGGAAGGCTAGGGGCTGAATACACAGATGGGGAGGGCGGGTCACATGGGGGTGGAAGGCCTAGAAGGCAACTGATGAATATGAAAAACAAGGAAAAGGGGGCTCTAAACCCAGGGCAACCCCAACCTATATTCCTTCTGATTGTTTACCCCCCACTTTTACAATGTTTTTGGTCATCCATCCCCATTGGAGAGTTTCTATGACAACCATGGGGGAAATGTCAATTACATGTTTAAACTTCCCAGAAATCAGGCATTTGGCCAGCACAAAGGGTTGGTATGAACTTCTGGCCAAACTTCAAGAGATTCTCAGAGAGCACATGTTATTTTCCTTGAAATACTCATTTCTTCCATGAGTAATTTCATTTCGAATCCCTCAGCTTCACACATCAACAGATTTACTTGACAGTGTCCTGAAGAAAGAGGACAATCTTGACTTTCAAGCGAGAAGAGCTAATAGAACAACAGGTTGTGTTTTGGTGAAAACCAAGGTTCCAGCATGCATAGAGTGATAAATTATGAAAGCTTTCCTCATCACTCGTGCCCTCGACCCTTCCCTCCACTCCATTAAATCTGCTATGATCTTGCATGAACGGAGGTCACTGATGGCACAGCAGATTTTTAAATTAACATCAGTATCTCCCAACTCCTGCAGCATCCTCCTCCCACTCCTGTGCTCCCATCTCTTTTCCTGCCCTACAGCACCAGCTTGTAATTTGTCTGCTTCAGTGCCTGTTTCTCCCACTGGACCGTAAACTCTAATTTTGGCATCCTCAGCATCCAGGACAGTGCGTGGCATTTATCAGGTCCTCATTAAATATCTGCTGAAAGAATGAATAAATGGCAGAAAAACTCCAAACTGTTGTAGAAACTGAAAACACTTCTATTAACATACCAAGATTGGCTGGCAAGCTTTCACACATGGACTAGGTTGATGTGACACAGTATTCCTTTTTAGAAATTTTTCTTATTGAAGTATAGTTGAATTACAATGTGTTAATTACTGCTGTACAGCAAAGTGACTCAGTTACACACATATATACATTCTTTTTCATATTCTTTTCCATTATGGCTTATCACTGGATATTGAATATAGTTCCCTGTGTTATACAGTAGGACTTTGTTTATCCATTGTATATATAGCAGTTTGCATCCGCTAATCCCAACCTCCCAGTACCTCCATCTCCCACCTCTCTCCTCCTTGGCATAATATTTTATCGTTTTGACTTCTGACACACTCCTGTTGTGCAAAATGCCAGGCATGGGTCATGAAACTTGGCCCAAAAAAAGATGGTTGGGGGGGGAAAGAGAAAAAGAGAAAAAGGAGGAGAAGGAAAAGCTTATGGCTTCCTTAATTCTGTGGATGTGGAAACTTAGGGATGTGCTTCATCTGTTGTATCCTACAGGTTAAAAGTGTTCCCAAAAAAGGAAAAATCTAAAGGAATGAAACTAACAACAGAGTGGTGTGGGGAGGAAAGGCTCAACAAAATGTATGTTTTTCTTAGAGGAAAAATGAGAATCCTTTTGTCAGTGGTTAACTAATATGATATTTAAGATGGTAAGAAGAGGCCCCACAAGCTAAGCCCTGGTTCTTGCGTTCGCCTCCTTTGACACTCCCCACTTCTCCTTCAATCTTCGTTAAAGCATCCTTGCCAAACAGGCCAGCCTTGTTAGCACTGAGCCTCATTTTCTTTAGCTATAACTTTGACCACCTGTGTTACCCAACCGGGTTTGTTAGCCATACTTGTTACCCAACCGGGTTTGTTTTGCCCTACGCACAGAGAGCCAAAATGCTGAGACCCTGAGGTTTAGCAGCAAAGAGGGGGTTTATTCGCAAGGCAGCCAAGTGAGGAGACGCGAGACAAGACTTAGTTCAGCCTCCCCCAAAGGCAATGGGCCCAGGGTACTTCTGGGCTAAAGCATCAGGGCGGTCTGAAGCGTGGTGGCTTAGGGAGTCTGGGGAAAGTTGATTGGGAAAAGGTGTGGTAATCATCGTTCTGCACAGGTGTAACTAACTACAGGCCTCTGCACACGTTCCAATGTGGAGGTGCTTAGCAGGATCTGAGGGTGGAGTTTTCAGCCCTCTGCTGTCAAAAGGTCACCAAGTGGACACTTTTGCATGCCCAGTTGGAGGGTCGGTGGTCTTACCCAGTCTTAACCAGCTCAACTCCAACTAGACACAGCTGACTCCAAGTTCCTGGAAAACAACTCAGGCAAACATCTTATTGTTTAGGCTGTGTGCTGCTTGGAGGACCTGTAAGTCTTTTGTAGCAACAATTAAAATGACCTTGATTGGTTAGGGCAGGTTAGAGGTGTGATGGATTTAACTATGATTACCCATGGTTTGATACTCAGGCCAATCTGTGGAATTCTTTCATACCCTTCCAGTAGGTGGTATCTTTCTTTAGGCCATAATTACAGGTTCTTGCTTCAGACATCAATGGCATCAACTTTACCTGATGTCTGACTCCTTAATGAGATGAAAAATTGGGTCTTGAAATGACTAGGGATGGAAGGTGTGCAAAAGGCCTTCATGGCCACCTCTCACTCCCTGAGGATCATAGCAGCGGGCTTGTTGATCTGAGAGGATTCACAATTTGGGAAGCAGTGCCCTGGCTTCCCCGCATCTCTGATTTGGCCGTTTGATACAGGAGCCTGGTGAGCCCTGTGGACTCTGAGAGAGAGGGTCTTAATGTAGTTCTGCCACAGAAGAAAGATGCAAATCCTTGTGACCAGAGGTGGGCTGTACCTGGGGTTAGCCAGTGCCCTACACTTTGGGACGATATCTTCATGGTGTAGTTTGGGGATTTGGGTATCAGCATAACCAGCCATAATTATTAAGGATGCAGGTTCCTGGGCTGTAACTCAAACCTCATCAGAATTCCTGGAGAAGGCAACTCTAGAACTTGCATACAGGAGAGACTTAGGGTCAGCAATCTGTTTGGTAAAGGGGCTGAGTCTTGTCTTTGAAACTGTTTAAGTAGTAAATGCACTGTTTGACTTAGCATGTATGCAACCGAATAAAAGCCCAAACTGAAAACAACTAAATGTCCATCAACAGGTGAATAAATAAATTGTGGTACATCTTTACAATGGACAATGATTCAGCAATAAAAAGGAATAAACTAGTGACACGTGCAGCCACAGGGATAAATTTCACAGACACTTTGCTGAGCGGGAAAAGCCAGACACAGAAGAATTCACACTGCTTGATTATATTTGTAAAAAAAAAAAAAAAAACTCTAGAAATACATCCTCGTGTATAGTGACAGAGGGATGATTTCATTGTTGCCCACGTCTGGGGATGCGGGATGGAGTGAGGACTGACTGAAAGAGAGCCTGGGGGGGGGGGGGAATTTTGGGGTTGATGGGCACGTTTATGTTTGGCAGTGTTTGTGGTTGTGGCTACACAGGTGTATAAAATTGTTAAAATCGATCAAAACTTTCACTTCAAATGGGTGCATTTTCACTTAAAATACAGCCAGTTTTCACAAAGAGCAATGCTTTCTAAAGATTCACACTTTACAGGATAAGGAAGTTTCAGTTGTCCATTTCATATCAATGTATGCTACTGTTTTTATGAAATTTGGGGTGGCTTACGGTGCTCGTGGGGATTAGGAAGTGTTGGGCTAAAGCCCCCAGACACTTCTAAGTAGCCCCACTGATCCTTGGGGCTGAAGCCAGGGGTTCTGTACTTAAACATGCCCCCAGGTGATTCTTACGCTCTCTGCAGTTGAGCCCCTCTGCTAATCTTACCCCACATCCTGAGGATTTTTGAACTGATTTGAGTGACTGCTGAGCTGCTGATGTTGATCAGACTCAGTGAGGTTGGGGACGGAAAAAAAAAAAACGTACTTTATTAAGCTCATAAACTTTAGTATGTTCCAAGGTCTCGCTGACAAACAGCTGCAATATATCTCTGACTCATTTGCATTCAGTAATTTTACCTCGTTAACCAAGGTGTGTTGATTACTATGAGCATCCTATTGGTTCCAGAATGCTTGAACAACCAAGAGTCATCCCAGCCAGCCAGTCTTGTAGGAGCTGGTGCTCTGTATGACTCACTACCTCTTTCAGCATCCTTCTAGAGTTTCCCTTTGGGAGGACAAAGTCGGTGGTATCATAATGACATCTGCTAACACTTACTGTGTGTCTCCTTATGGGGTGCCAGGCTGAGCACTTAATAGTCATCATCTCATTTAATCCTCACACTATCCAAATGAAGGGGAATCTGAAGTTCAGAGAGACTAGGGGACTTACCAGAACGTTCAAAGCTGCTTTAGGACCAGAGCTAGACTTCAATCCATGTCCAAATCTAGAGTGGCGGACCTCAGCCATGGTTTCACATTAGAATCGCCTGGGGAGATTTTAAAACTCCTGATGCCTAGGCTATACCCTAGAACAATTAGATCAGAACCTTTGGGGGTGTGACCCAGGCATCGGTATTTTTTTAAAGCTCCCCAGGGATTCTGATGTGCAGTTCCAACTGAGAACTGTGCTCTCTGGACCCTTAGCCATGAAGCCATACCATAAGGAGAGAGGGTGAGTGCAGCATGCCAGGCTCACTCGGAAGCGACTGAGTGATTCGCTTCTTTTCAGGTCCCCATACTAATTCTGACCCACTCCTTTTCACCCTGTGATTTAGCATTGTTCTGCAGGTATAAACTTTCAAGGAGACCTTGTCCTGTTAGAGCATATAATGGGTATATTCAAAGGCTCTTTCCATCCTTCCTTCCTCAAACATTTACTGAGTAGCCGCCATGCAGCAGACACTGGTGATATAAAACTGAACTAGCCCTGGGGAGCTCACCATCTTGTGGGGAAGACAGACCTATGAGCGGACAATTGAATACTGATATGTGCCCTGAGAGGGCGAAGGAAGCTCAGCGAGACAAAGGACACACAGAGGGGTCAGCAGAGGCTCCCTGGAGGAGATGGCAGCCAAATGAACTGATGACCAGAGATGAGCCTGCTGAAGGGAGAGGAGCATTCTAGGCCGTGGGACTACATGAGCCAGGCATGAGAGGCAGAAGCACGAGGTGGACTTCTGGGTGGATGGGACCAGAAAGAGTGGAGGGATACGAGCCAGATGGATGAGGAAGATGGACAACCTGGAAAGCATGTCGGGGAACTTGGACTTTGTCCTGTCGGAGATGGTGAATCACTGAAGTGTTTCAAACAGAGGAGCCATGTGATTAGGAGCCAACATTGAAGGCGGTGATGGAGGAAGAGAAACCCAAGGGGGGAATGGAGGAGAGAAAAGGCAGCAAATACGCCTTACAGCGTTCTAATCTATTTATCTAATCTAATCTGTCTTCCGTTGGAACCAACATATCCCAATGAGTGTGGCTGGAGGAATAGGACTAACAACCTGACCAGCTTATTGAACAGACCTATACAGACTGACTTGATAGTAGGGCTAATGCCAAGCTCCATTCTTTCTTGGTCAAGAACTCTTCTTATAATTGGAGAAAGTAAATGCTTGTCAGCCTAGGGAAGGGTTTTCATGCATAGCTCCAGGGATCCATGAATCCTCCGAAATTGTGTGCAAAGTTCTGTGCATTTTTCTCGGAGAGGGTTATAGCTTTCATCGTATTTTCAAAGGCATTCTGGACCTACAGACCAGGTAGCTGAAGATTAAAATCCAAAATTCTAGATAAAGATGGTCTATGCTTTTGGCTGACCTGGAGAAAGGCCTTGGAAGAAAGGCCCAAACAGATGCTCACAAGTGTTTTAAAGGAGAAATTTTAGGTACCAGACCCCTTGCACTGCCTACATTTAAAGTATACACGTCAGTTCATGTATAGTCATCTCTAAGGTAAAAGCATTTGTGGGACATTTTTCCAGGCAAGATGTGTAAGCCTGATTCTTGACTCTAGCTTTAGAACTGAAAAAGACACGCTGACTGGAACAAAGGCATGAACGTCGCCCAGAGGGAATTCCTGTTAGGAGCAGCAGCTGCTGAGATAACTGGTTTTGCACGTGCAGGAGCCAAGGTCTGAGATCTCCGCTGTCTCTGAGGCCCGGGCGGCCTGCTGAGAAGAGATCAAGGTACCCACCTCGTCTAGGCCTTTGTTGTTGCAGCTGAGTATTCTACAAGCAATTGTCTGCGTCCTGCCTAGCTTTGATTCATGTTGACAGGGTTACTTGGTAAAGCAGGTGGGTAAGAACGATTCTCCCAGCAGGAAAAGGCTGCCTCTGCTGCCTCATGACCAGCTATCCTGTGATAATGAGCTTCACCGTGTGCCATGGCAAATGCTGCTGTCCCCTTTGGAACCAGCCATATTAGGGAGGTTCATTGACGGTGAGCTCTGTAAGGGCAAGGGGCGGGGGCGAGATAGTCCGTGTGTGTGTGTGTGTGTGTGTGTGTGTGTGTGTGTGTGTGTGTGTGTGTGTTTACATTTAGAGCAGAGTCTGGCAGATAGTTATTAAAAGCTGATGGTACCCAGCAATTAATCTAATTAATTTTGTCCTCTCCAATGACCACAAATTTATTGCCGCTGGTCTGAGCTTCAACTAGGGTCTGGTTTCCTCCTTTGCAAAAGGAGGATGTTGCACAAATGCGATAATGTCACTTCTGCTTTGTACCTTCATTAATGACATTCCCCAGAGCCATAGACTCCCGGGGTTACGTCCAGGCACTAGTAATGTTAACAAGAAGGGTCTCAGGCACCCCTCTCCCCAGTCAGGGCAGCTCTGCTTTTATCTGCTGTATGTTTTGGCTTTCCACGAGATCTCATTTGATGGAAGGGTCTACTAAAAATGAACAGGATTTCAAAAAGTAAAATATGAAAACTATTGGTCCAGACACAAAGTCTGATAAAGGGTGGGCTAAGGCAGGAGCTACCCGGGAAGTCCACCTCTGAGTTACTAAAATGGTGCTAGGTAGTTCAGGTTCCCACACTCAAGGGCTTACTAAATCAGTTAGACATTAAACAATAGGTAAGTCATAATTGTTGCAGGCTTTTAAAGACATGAATGTCTAGGAAGAACCTGGTAGTTTTACCACTTCTCTCTTCTAAGTTCACTTTTTAGTGTGTTACGTATACAATAGAGAATACATAATGTGTGTTTATATATATATAATTTCAATAGATTTATAAGATTACAAATAGATTGATAAGATTTATAATAAAATTAACCTGTGTAATCCCTCAGAATAAAAATTACTAGTACATCTGTAGCTCTGTATATCCCTCCTTAATTGCCCCCCTCTCTCCTATGAAGAAGTATCCTCTGCTGAATTTTGGATTTATAATTCTCTTGCTTTTCTTTAGTTTTTACCACATTCGTATGCATCCCTTAAAATATATTACTTAGTTTTTTACTTTTATGTAACTGGAATGGTACTATATATATTCCTCTGTGTCCTGTTTCATTCCATGCTGTGTTGACAGGTGTAGCTGCTGTTCACTCATTTTTACTCTAGAATAGTTTTCTATTGTATGGATTTTCCAAATTTACTTATTCCTTTCTTTGATGATGATGGGTGTTTGGTGTGTTACTGGTTTTAGGCTATTACGAATTATGCTGCTGTGAACATTCTTGTTTTTATCTCTGTGCACATTACCACCCCAGCTGTGTTCCAGACAGGAAGGAGGACAGGGAAGGAAAGAACTTGTGCCCTCCCTTCAGTGCACGTATATTGCTTCTGCTTGTATCCTATTAGCCAGCATGTAGTCAGGTGGCCACAGCTACCTTCAAAGGAAGCTGGGAAATGTAGTTCCTTATTTGGAATGGCCATATTCCCAGGTAAAAACTCAGAGAAGAGAGAGAGAATGGTTATTGGGAGTCTTCTGTCTGTCTCTGCCACAGTGTTCCATGTGTGTTTGGAAAAATGTGTGGAAAGAATGTAACTGTTGGGTACCATGTTCTGATTATGTTCATTAGATCAAGCTTTTCACTGTTTAAATCTTCAAGTTTTTTGGTCTATACATTATTGAGAAAAATATGATAACATTTGTCACTATGATGGTGAACTTGAATATTTTTCTTTGTAGTTCTGTCAATTTGATTTACTTATTTTGAGGTTATCGAATTAGGAACACACAAGGGTAGAATTGTATTTTCCTGCCCAATTGAACATTTATTCATATACAGTGACCCTCTTTGTCTCTAGTGATTTTTTTTCCTAAAAATCTATTTTGTCTGCTATAAACATGGCTACTCCAGATTTTGTTACTACTTACCTAGAATATCATTAAAAATTTTTAAACCTTATTGTATTTTAGTTTTGTGTGTCTTCACATAGGTAGGTTTTACCCCATCTGACCATCTTTTTCATTTAAACTTAGGGAGGTTAGTCTGTATACATTGATTAAATTTAATGGTATATTTGGATTAATTTTGTCAATATTATTGTATGCTTTCTAGTTATCTCTTTTTTTTCTCTTCGTTGCCTCATTTTAGATCGTTTGAGGCTACAGTCCATATTAAAAGTTTTCCTAAGGTATATACTCCATTGATTTTTTTGTGTGTTTGCCCTAGAAATTTTAATATTCATACTAACTCAATAAAGTCTCAAGTTACCAATATTTTCTCCCTTCTCCAGAAAAATGAGAACTTTAACTCCTGTCACACTCTTCCACCTTATTTGTAGTTTCCCTGCATATGTGTTCTCTTTTGTAAGTTCCAAATTAGATATTATTATTGTATTAACAACAGAAATCTAAGTTGACAGTTAATTATTTTCAACCCTTTGAATATATTATTCCATTTTCTTCTGTCTTCTTTGTTGCTTTTGAGAACTCAGATGTCAAATCAGTCTATTGTTCTTTTATAAGTAATCTGCCTTTTTTCCTCAACAGATTAAAATATTTCATGATTCAAGAGCTTCTCTTTGACTTGGGTGTTCTGGAGTTTAAGAACAATAAATCTGGGTTTTTTGTTTTGTCTCTTAATTTACCTTGTTTGGGTTTCACAGGGCTTCTTGAATATGAAGATTTATATCATTTGTTAGTTCTGGGAAATTCTCATCTACTTTTTTTTCTGAATATTACCTCTTCCTATTCTCTTTGTCTTCTTCTGGAACTCCCATTAGACTTTCTCACTTTACCCTCCCATTTCTCTTAACCTCTTCTCAAATTTTCATTTCTTTGTTTTACTGAGCTGATTCTTGTGCAGTTTTTTTCAGATCTATATTTCAATTCATAAATTCTCACTTCTGGGCTTCCCTGGTGGCACAGTGGTTGAGAATCTGCCTGCCTATGCAGGGGACACGGGTTCGTGCCCCCGTCCGGGAAGATTCCACATGCCGCGGAGCGGCTGGGCCCGTGAACCATGGCCACTGAGCCTGCGCGTCCAGAGCCTGTGCTCCGCAATGGGAGAGGCCACAACAGTAAGAGGCCCGCGTACCGCAAAAAAAAAACAAAAAAAAAATTCTCACTTCTGCTGTGTTTAATCTGCTTTTAAAATCACCCACCAAGTTTCTAATGTCAGTTATGTATCTTGTGTTTTTAGCAGCATAATTTTTTCAATTTTGCCTAATCAAATATAATCATCTATTATTCCTAAGCATCCTTTTGAATTCTTTTTCCATATTTAAACATTTTTAATGTATTTATTGTATACTCTATATCTTATCATTTCTGTATCTGCAGTCTTTGCAAGTCTACCTTTGTAGTTTCTGGGTTGGTTTGTTTCTGCAGACTCTAGCTCCCACTGGCTTGTTTCCTTGTATGTTTTGTGATTTTGTTGTTGTGGTTATGATTACTATGAGTTCATTCAAACTTTATCTGTGGGAATTATGTGAAGCTTGAATTTAAATACATTCTTTCTGCAATGATTAGGAACATTTCTACCCAAGGCCTGGAGTAGCTATATCCCAAGGTAATTTTAATCTAAATTTTCAGCTTGAGACTTTTTGGAAGTACAAGTTCTTGCCCCAGATCTTCATGAGGGTTGCTCATGGTGGTTAGCAACTCTCAGGGGAGAACTTTTCCCCCATATTTTCTTCTCTACTAATAGTCAAGTAATCATTTCTATCACCTCTCTGTGAGAGATGGTTCCTCCCCACCAGTTTACCACTGAGGGTCTTGTCTTTTCAATGTCCTGGCTTTAGTGGGTGGAGAAGATAGGCTCCAATCCAACCTCCCACCATGCTGGACCTAGGATTTTCTCCTCCCTGCCACATCTTTAGCCCATTAAAACCTAAGTTTCAGTTCATTGGTGATTAGCAGATGCCACAGACAAGTGCTTCAGTGCTCTCTTGCCTCTTAGAATTGTGTATTCTGATTGATTCAAATTTCTGAGGCTTTGTCTTACTTTTTTTTTATGGACTCAGCCGTGCCTTTAAAGTTTTCATGTATTTTTATCCTATATTCTTAGACGTTTTGTACTGAAAAACTTTGCCATATTGCTGAACATGCAAGTCTTCCCTAATATTTTTTAGTTTGAATACTTCGAATTTAATTAGAATGCTCCTTTGTAACAAAAATTCTTAGAGTTATAGTCTTCTAGGAATGGCTTAACATGACCTTCAAATACTTTTAAGTGGCCTGGTTCAGCGGGTCAAAAATTCCCATCACAGGCAATCTAACTGCCTAAATCAAAAAAGGTGAAACTGTGTTATCTCTCCAGATAACTCTGATATATTGGTGTAAGGGACAGTCTAAGGTAACCCTTATGATCCCCACTTCCTGGTATTCACACCCTTGTGTAATCCCCTTCTATTGAATGTGGGCAGGACATGTGACTTGCTTCTAACCAGTAGAATACAGCAAAGGTGACAAGCTGTACCTAATTACATAAAATTGTAACGGCTGTCTTGCTAGAAGACTCCCTTCCTTGTTGGCTTTGAAGAAGCAAGCTGCCATGTTGTGAGCTGCCTAGGGAAAGAGCCATGTGGCAGGAGCTAAGCCTCCAGCCAACAACCAGCAAGAAATGGAGGCCCTCAGCCTGGCAGCTTGTGAAGAACTAGATGCTGCCAACAACCACAGGAGCATGGAAGCAAATCCTTCCCCAGCCCTGGATGAGATGAGATCCCAGCCCTGGCCAGCACTTGGATTGCAGCTTTGTGAAAGATCTTGAAACAGAGAATCCAGCTAAACCATGCCCAGAAGCCTGACCTACAGAAACTGTGAGATAATAAATGTTTTTGTTGTTGTTGTTGTTTTTGCGGTACGCGCGCCTCTCACCGCCGTGGCCTCTCCCGTTGCGGAGCACAGGCTCCGGACGCGCAGGCTCAGTGGCCGTGGCCCACGGGCCCAGCCGCTCCGTGGCATGTGGGGTCCTCCCGGACCGGGGCATGAACCTGTGTCCCCTGCATCGGCAGGCGGACTCTCAACCACTGCGCCACCAGGGAAGCCCAATGTGTGTTTTTTAAAACTGCTAAGTTTGTTGTAATTTGCTAGGCAGCAATAGATAACTAATACAACTGGTGATGGCTATCTTGAAAAATATTCTGGGGCAGAGTTTAGGCTTACTAGGAGAGAGTATAGTGATCAACAGTGATGTGTGCTAGGATGAAAAAAATCAAGAAGGCAACATGATTTGTCAACTTGGCCTAAGCTATCGAAGGTATATATAGGGTGATCTCAGTTTCCCTTCCAAGCAGTTCAGATCACCAGTACCCTGGGGATCCAACATGTGGCCTACAGGCCACAATTCATTAGCCAAAATTTTCTGAAATTTCTTTAGCTAACACAAACCCAGTAGGGACCGCACTTGGCTGTGGCCATTAGTAACTGACTCTCACCGGATATCATGTTAGCAGGAACCATAATTAAAGCTGAATGTAATTAATTATATAATTCTGAACTGATTTTAATTAATCTACATTGGGGCAAAATAAAGGATGACAGACAAAACTAAAATAATTTGAAATAAAGACTATATTTCATTAATCTCGGAGCTACATCCAGTACTTACACCAAACGAGGAGCCTCTTGACTCATGACTGTTATTAGCTTAAAAAACATTGAAACCCCACATGAAGCACGTGAATTTTATAAAGGTGGAGACACCTGACTTGAAGACCTGGGGCGGTTTTTCTTTCTTACCACCTCCTTTCATGCAATAGAGGCAAAAGGAAAGAAACCACAAGGTTTCCCTCTGTTAAGAAGATAGTTTTTCAAGACAGTATCCTCTCTAATCAGAAGATAGTGTTTTCCCAGTTACTCAGTCAGAGGGAGCTGTTGCTCATTAATAGTTACCAAGCACAGAGCTAGTGTTACCGAGGCTTCTTTTGGTGACTTATCAATGATTACAGCTCACCTGCAACTTTTATAAAATGCCTCTGCTGCTTCTGAAAACTTTCTTCAAGGTGAATATTTCTTTTTTTAAAAAATAAATTTATTTATTTATTTATTTTTGGCTGCATTGGGTTTTCATTGCTGCATGTGGGCTTTTCTCTAGTTGCGGCGAGCGGGGGCCACTCCCTGCTGTGGTGCATGGGCTTCTTATTGCGGTGGCCTCCCCCGTTGCAGAGCATGGGCCCCAGACATGCGGGCTTCAGTAGTTGTGGCTTTTGGGCTCTAGAGCGCAGGCCCAGTAATTGTGGCGCACGGGCCCAGCCACTCCGCGGCACGTGGGATCCTCCTGGACCAGGGCTCGAACCCGTCTCCCCCACATTGGCAGGCGGTCTCCCAATCACTGCACCACCAGGGAAGTCCTCAACGTGAATATTTCTTAATGTGGGATATTTTAAAATAAAACTTAAACAGAATACCAACTGCTTAGCACATACCAGGTGCTTAAAAACAATTATTGAGTGATGATGAAAGACTGAAGTTAGTCTTATACTAGCAACTGAGTACTTTCAATGTTTTGGGTACTGTGTTAAGATACGCACACACACACACACATTATTTTTCCTTTTCACGTTCACATTATTCCTGCCGGCTATTTACTTTCCTCCTTATTACAAATGAGTAAACAAAGTTAAGTAATTGTCCTAAGTTTTGCAGCTGGTAAATGGTGCAGCAGGGATACGAACCTCATTGATTTAACCACAATACCTGTCCTATTGCCATTTTGACACGTTGTCTCCCAGAAATTAACCTAAAATGTATTTTTATAACTCAAATGCTTTCACTTATCTGGCTGCATCGTTGCTGACACATTAGCCTAGCTAGTAAGGAATAGACTGTCATTGCCCAGCTCTGATGTTGGGTGATGCAGGGCAGAAATACTTCTCTTCTGTCTCATACCTGCCTCTTTGGTCCTGGTCTCTCCTTGGCCCTGCTGGAAATTCCCATTTGGGGTATCAATTCCAGAAGGCCCGATGCTCAACAACCAGGCCTCCTTGCCTTTGCTCAAGAGCACCAAATTACCTAAAATATCCACCCTGGAGATCTGCTCCCAGAAGTGAGGACTGGTCAGCTGTGTGATTGCCTTGGTAGCTTGGTGCTTAAACTACAATACTCATGGAAGAAACCATGTGCCACATCTGTAGAACTAAGGGGATGAAACGTATTTACTTATTCATTTCTTTCTTTATTCAGTGGCTGTCTATCGAGTACCTATTAAATGCAAGTAACTGTGTTAGGTGCTCAGGGCAAAAGAGATGGGTGAAATAGAATGAATGAGAATGTCATTGAAGTCAGTTGTCTTCCAGTAAAGAACCAACTGAGCTGTGTGAAGACACGTAGACAAGAAAGGCCTCAAAGACCCTCCATGCCTGAGCCATACTCATGCAGGGCAGGTGTGGTGGCCCTGTCGCTTGGGCTAAAGGTAAAAGCAGACACGTAACAGCCAAGAGGCAGGGCAGTGAAGGAGTAGGAAATGCAGTCCAGTTTGCCACCATCTTGCCATATGATGTTGGACGAATCCCCTCACCCGTCTGGTCTTCAGTGCTTCTATTTCCTCAGTGACGATCTGCAGTCCTCTTCCCTTCTGCCTGGCAGGGAGCCTGAATCTGGGGCCCACTTCTGGCCCTGCTGGTCACTGGCCCAGCGTTTGTGCCCGTTTCTCCAGGCAGGGCTGGGCCAAGCACATGGGTATGGCTGAATGTTTGCTCTAATGAAAAGCAGCTGATGGTGAGCAGAGCACCAGGGCTTGCTCATTCCCTTCCAAGTCATGTCAAGTGAAAAAGCTCATGCTCAGGGAAGTGCAGGCATACCCAGGAGTGCTTGGAAATGTCTGAAGAAAGCTGGGGACCGCTTATCATGTCTGGCTGCCAGGTGCCAGCTGCCAAGTCTAGGGTTTCACATCTGAGCTGGTTGCCTGAGCTTGGCTGTGGGCTCTGATATGGAAGACTGTCTCCGTGCCTAGGAGGAGCTGTATACAAACAATGTGTCAGTGTCACGGCAGTTGGCAGGAGGAGGGAGCATGGCCGCCTCCAAGGAGAATACCAACAAGCTGGCACAAATGGGCCTAACCCATAATCAAGAAAAGCTTTGAAAATCAGAGGGTTCAGATATCAGGGAAGGGAACTTTGAACTGTGTCCCAGTTTCAACTTCAATTTAATTCAGCAAATACTTTTTGACTGCCTACTATATGTCAGATCTTTTACAGGCATATGGGATTTGTCAGTAAACAAAACAAAGATTCCTGCCCTTTTGAAGTTTACATTCCACAGGAAGAGATAAATGATAAACAGTAAACATAATAAATAAAGACATTTTATGGTGTATCAGAAAAGAAGTACTTTAGAAACCAAGGAAGAGAAGAGTAGTCGCTTGCAGTATTTTCCTTTCTTTTCTTTTGTAACCAGTGGTTACCTCCAAACAGAGTCACTCAGGAAGCTTAAACACTTAAGAGGTGGAATTTGGAATGGGACTGGGTACAATGTGCAAACTTCTGCAGGACAGAACCAGAACATTTGAGAAATGTCGAAGATCAGACCAAGATAGAGGCCTGTCTTCAGAAATCTCCCCAAACACATTTGCTCAGGCTTGGTCCACCACTGTCTGCAAAGCTAGGTCTTATCCACGGTACCAACATACCTCCGTCCCAGGACCTGGGGGAATTGAGGGCAGTGGTGGTGGATAAGCACAGTCATCATGTCAATCAGGACTGTTTTGGAGACAGACTTCAAAATTTTCTTCATTCTCCTAGCTTTCTGAGTTAAGGAACCACCTGCAAAGAGTTTTCTGTCTTCTGAACTAAACATGGAGCCATCCATGTGATTTCTTTCCTATGAGAAGAGGAGACAGAGGTTTTTAAACTGACAGTTGCTAAGACTGGTATCGCAAACACTTGTTTGAAGAACATAAAACCCAAATTTGAATAAGAGTCTTAAATTATAATATTGAATATTCATTTCAAATCTCAGATGCATTGCCCCTGGGGACTCCTCACAGAATCCTACTGAAAAATCTTGGAGACAAAGATTTAAAATAAATGTTTGTTGGTTTTAAATGGTGGGATGGTGAGGGATGGGGGTTGGGTAGATCCTTACCCAGCAGACCTCCAGGCACAGAAAGGTCAGTGTTCTGAAGGCCCTCCCCAGCCTGCCTGTCATGTTGAGGCTCCTGTCCCGGTTCTGCCTCTTTCATTGCTGAGTGCAGGGAACACTGATGGCGACGTGGTGCCCGCCTTGTGGATTGTGAGGAAGATCCAACTCTCCCAGAAGAAGAATGATGGAGACCCTTGGGGGTGAAGTAAGAAGAGGTGGAGGTCACTATGGTCTGTGGAGATAGGAACCAGAGAAATACATCTTGTTCCTGTTGATCTGATGATACCTCAAAAAAACCATGGATATCTGAAAAGTTAGAAGCAAGGGGTCAAAAGCAGATCTTTCCCGAACAGACAGAAAGAGTGCAAACAGAATTGTAACATCAAGCAAAAGAGTTCTCCTGTTGGTCAGTAACATGGATGAGAAGGTGTCTGAGCCTGGAGTGGCACAGACCTGTGAGTAGCTTGTGAGCAGCACCAGGAGGGTCTGGCTGCTGAGGGCAAAAGCCTGGGCTTGAGAAAGAGGTGAAAAAGCACAAGGTCAGGAAAGTCAGAGGCCTTTCTGCCATAGCTGGCTCCCTTGGCCACAGAGCCTGAGCAGGGAACGTCTGAGATCAGAGTCTCAGAAAGCCAGGCCCCAGGGGGCCAGGAGACCAGCAGGCCCAGAAGGCTTCTCACTGGAACCACACCAAGTATCAGCCATGGAGGGTTTTCACAGCACTCAAGTAGATGGAAAAGAACCCAGGCCCCTCCTCAACCTACCTACAGCAACAGGACCGGGGGTTTAAGCGATGGGAAGGGCTGGGGTAGTTAACTAGGCCCCAGGCTTGTCTGCTTGAGACGTTTGTTCTCAGCATCTGCTCTGTTCAGAGGTTTGCTTAACAGGTAACTTATGTTTAGGTTTTTAAGAGAAGTCTTTATTTTTGATTAATGAAAAGGGAAATTCCTGGTCAAAGGAGTCTGGGGTCTCAAATAGCAAGTTCCCTTCTCCATCTCAGGGATTCTAAACGGCTGGTCATCGTTCTGAGGAGATGAAACAGGAACTAAAATTTTGGCCCCAGCCTCCTGCAACAGGAGTAGTGACAGCTGGGAGGAGTCCCACGGTGTTGGTAGACCAAGTGGTAGCCTGACAGGTAATTTTATATATAGGCAGTGGCCAGCTGTCTATATATAAAATTGGCTTGTGGCTTGTGGCATAGGGCAGAAGATTCGGACAGTGAGCCAGCCCAGCCGGGCTGCAAATGCTGACTCTGTCATTCTCTTGTTTTTCGTGCCCACTTCGTTGTTTTCTTGTTGAAAGTATTTCGATTACCACTGAAGAGTAGGAAGTTAAAGTTTTTCCTGTACACCTGCTCCCCAGGGGAAAAAGATGTTAACATTTGGTGTTTACCTTTTTCTGTGGCAATGTCAATTACTGTGGCTCCAGCTGTCTATATGCATTATGTAGATGCATAGTTTTGAGGTTTTTACACACAAATGGAAGTATACTATGCAGACTGCCTGAAACTCTCTTTTGCTTTTTACTACACGCATATCCCTCCATGCCCATACATTTAGAAGTATCTCCTTTTGAAAGCTGTGTTGTGTCCCATACTGGGTACAGATTATGTTATATATATATATAATATATTAGGTAAAATCTCTATTAAAAGTTATTTTAGTATTCCCATTTTTGCTGTTAAAAACCACGCTGCAAAAAAGTCCTTATCTCTCTCTCTCTCTATGTGTACCTCTGCTGAGTATTTCTATAGGATACACTGCTAGAAGTGGAATTGCTGTGTTGATGCTTATGCACACTTAAAATGGTGATTGTACTGCCAAATTTCTCTAAGGGAAAGTTGGACCAATTTGTATTCCCTTTAATAAAGAACAAGTGGCCTCTGCCACACACCTTCCCCTGTATTTCATTATAACTATTCACGTTACGTGGCAAATACGCAGTCCAGCACTTAGTACTGATTAGACATGAGCACTCAGTATGCTCTTTACCCTCGTCACAGAAACGTCCTGTCACTCCAGCTCAGTGTAGCACAGCTTCGGATCCACAACAACCCGGAATATTCTGCCTTGGTGGTAACCATTATGAGCAAAGCCTGAGGCTATAGTTGTTCACAGGACAGTTGCCATTGTGTAATTACACCCTAATTTTGTGCCAGAGAAAATATGGGCAATATATTTTTCTTCCTTGTCTACTTTCAAGCCTGATAACTGTCATGGAAACTTAATTTTCTTGTTTGTCTCCAGCTGTGGCCAACATCGCAAGAGCCTCTTTATAAGACAACATACACATTTGTGTTTTTCTTGGACAAGACTAAGGGCAAATGATCAGAGGCAAGAGTTTGCTAACTCAGATCTCTCTGAGTTGCCCTCAGGGATGGGGTAAGGATTGAAGGAGGGGCTGCGTGTGCCTCCCACCCCTCCGCCCATAATGGTTGAAAGAGAAGTTACGGGTGCCTCTCTCCCATCCCCAATGATTAAAAGGAGGCTAACTGGACCTCTTCCATCTCCAGTAGATAAAAGGGAACCCAATGCCCCTCCCCCATCTCCTCTTCAACAATGCGGCTTTCCTTATCTGTGGTGTATTGGTTTACAATTAAGATTTACTTTTTTGGAAAATGTTCCAATGATTTAAGGTTTTAAAACATGATTGGTGGAACATGGAAAAGAAGCGTGCCTCCAGCCTCACTCCCTGATTCAGCTCTAGCGCATCTTATGTCTAGTACTACATGACACTGGGAACGTCCACCCCACCAGCCAGTGGACTCTGGAAATTGTCTTCAGTGCTCACTACAGTAAACTGCCATCGACCCGCCCCTCCAGCCCTTCAGTGTTGCTCTCAGAAACTCTCACGTGGAGGCCAGCTGGCCTGCTCCTAGGTGTCTGGAGCGTCCTCCTTCCCTGCCCGGCACCTCACTTCTCTGTCCAGCCTCCCCCTTCACTTCCAGCATGTCATGTTGTAGGGTGGCGTACTTAAATCCTGTCTGGGCAGTTGATGGTATCACTAATTCTTCCCCTCTTTGGGTCCTAGTCTGTGTCCCCACAGCTCTGTGAGTCACTCTGGGCTTTGAACCAGTCCAGTCTGTTGGCCCCACATCCAGCTCACCTCTCCAACCTTACAGACAGTTAAGGAGTTCCATTCCCCCCACATGATGAGGCTGTCATCTTTACTAAGATATGAAAGGAAACCACAGAAGTAGAGAAATGAATGAGCTTCCAGAGAACTAATTTCAGATTCTGTCTTTAATCCAACCAAAGACTGATTTGGCTAGCATAGCTTAAAATGTATTCATAGCCAGTCTCTAATTCAGGAAGGGATTACTAGTATACACACACACACACACATATATATCAAGAAATCTGAGGTGACTGTGGACCAACAATTGCACTGAGAGTCTCGAGTTCTTAAAGTCAGTGTGAGGGTATTTGTTTTTGGTAAATGTTCAGAACCATTTTTGAGTGTGGAACAGAGTACTTACGGTTACTTTGTTTTAAAATAATATTCAATTTGTTAAATTCGCAAAGTTAAAACAGACTTTTTCCCTCAGGTCTTTGAGTTCAGCTTACAAATCTTGTTATCCTGTTTGTTAATTTAGTAAGAACAACCACTTTCATTTTTTCTTTGATTAATGTTTGAAGAGCTCAAATTATACAAATTAAACTGCCTTATGAAATTGATCCCATATACAAGTTCAATTAATTAAATTATCTTAAACATTTAAACTCATGTATACATTTACTGTATTTGACTTTACTGGGGGGAATCTTTGAATGTCTACACTAACAAACAGGAACTTTCCAAGTATTTGAATAGCTCTAGTGAATCTAATTGTCAAATTCTCTTAAATTTTCAATACTATTCACAAGTTTAGTTAACTTTCTTTTATGTTTAAACTTAAAATCACAAGTCTAAAATGTCAAGAACCTTTCAAACATTACATGTTAAGTTACAGCACAGAGATTATTCCTAAACCAAATGATAAGTTTGATTTACTTTATCATTTTAAATTTAATTTTAAACCTCTTGGAGCATATTTTCATTTCAGGCAGGCTGAGGTTACCAAGGCATTTGTTAATTTGTATAAATTTATAGCTGGAGGGATTCCAGGGCTGCATGTGTCCAGGATGATTCTATTCAAGCCATAGATGACATGTTGGACCCTTTTTATAGCTGATGTATCAACAAGGGACTCTGAGTCCATATCCCTCACACGGTATTGGTTTCACTACCAGCATTCCATGGGTTCAAGTTATACTCTTACCTAGTTCACTCATAACTTCTCTCAATTTTTATCACCTAATTTAAATAGATGTTTTCTACACTCTGTCCGAGATTGCCATGAATTCCCTTAACCATCAGATTGGATTCTGCATTCCTTCATATTGAATTTGCCTTGAATTCCTTCCATACTTTTGCCTGACTCTCTGCACAGCAGGTGAATGACATTTAGCATGGTCTGCAGGGGCTTGCAGACCATGGCATCTCTCCACCTCTGTGAGCTCCTTCCACACCACTCACTCCTCACTGGCACCCTCCAGAAACATCAATATTCTTTTAGATTCTCAGATAGCCTCATTCAGCACCTTCACACATGTTGGCACCTTTACCTAGAGATATTTCTATACCCTCTTCCCTTGCCTAGCCCTTTTCATCCTCCCCTTCTCAGCTTCAACATCTCTTCCTCGGGAAAACCATCCTTGCCAGACTAGGTCCTCCTCACTTCTCATTCCTAGCATCTATTCTTAGGAAAGCCTTGACTGAATCCTGCCTGAAGACTGAATTCCCCTAGCTTTGAAAATAGTTATTCACATAAGTGTTTCTCTGATGGCCGGCTCTCCCAGTAGACTCTAAGCATCAGGAGGGCTATTTGGGTCATCACGGATGCACGACACAGTGCTTGGTACACAGCAACCTCTTGATGAGTCAACAGTTTAATGAATGGGTGGGCCCAAGAATGAATCACTGAATTAATGAATGAGCTTTGGGAGAGAAAAAATGAGGATACTAAGACTTGTCAGACTCAGGGTCATAGGATTACATTCTCAAACAAGAAGTGGGCAAGACACACCATAATATCTCAGATGTATCAAGGTGGGTGGTATACAGTCTCTGAGAGAGGGAGAAGGAACACTGGTGAAACTTTGCGTGATTACTATTTATTAGTCTCTCTGTGGGGTCTCTACATGGGTTAGCTCCCTCTTTTATGACAGATTTGTAAGATAGGTATGTAATGAGGAAACAGTTTCTGAAAGGCTAGGTCACTTGTCCCTGGTTTTACCACTAGTGAAGGAAAGAGGAGGGACCCAAATTAAGATCCATATGACTCTGTTTTTTCAATTATATATATACCTCAATATTGGAATTAATTTGTTCCTTCAACAAACGTTTTATATTTGTTATATGTTAGAACAGTGTTAGACACTGAAGGCTTCTAAGATGAATTAGGTGTACTTGCCTTTTTAGGAGCTCACTTTTCCTAGGGAAGACAAATATAGAAATAATGAATAACTGTATTGTCACTCATCCACTCATTCATTCATTTATTCAAAAAGATATTTATACAGCATCTAGTATAGGTCAGACACTGGGGATGGAGCCAAACAGACATGCTTGAAGAGACAGTGGAGGAGACAGCTTCACAGAAGTAACTATAAAACCATAATCATGAAAGGGCTCTGAAGTTGGCATACATGATGCTTCATGGGTATATGATGGGGGGCTTTGCCCTAGTCAGGTATGTCAAGGAAAAGGAAATAACACCTTCGGTAATCAGGTGAAGAGTCGAGGGAAGAGGTTCTAGGTAGGGCTCATAGAAAGCACAGCAGTCTGTAGCAGGAGGGAAAATTACAAATTCAAGAAACAGAAAAGCCTAGTGCAGATGGTATGGAACTGGCAAGATAAGGCTGGACCAGTGGGTGATGGCTGGACTGTGGAGTCATCATTGTCTTTTTCCCTAAGATGGGAAGCCATTGAAGCAGAAGGGTTACATGATCAGATCTGTGTTTTGAAAAAATTATTCGGGTGAATAGTGTGGTAAACACACATGGGTGAGAGGGGGTGAGCTAAGAATGGGGGTACAGAAAGAGAAGTGAGGAGACTAGAAGTGAGGTTGGCTTGAACCAGGATGGTGATTGTTGTAGTGATGAAGATGCAAACAAGTAGGCAAACTCAAGAGATATTTAAGACGATACTATTAATGGGATTTGGTGATGGGTTGGATACAGAGCATGAGTGAAAGGGAGATGTCAGTGATAACTCAAAATTTCTGACTTGAGTCACTGGTTGAGAAACGACACCATTTCCTGAGTTAAGGAGTGCTGAAAGAGGTTTGAGGAGGAAAGACCATGAGTTTACCTTTGGACCTGTAGAGTTTGCAGTGCCTTTGAGATATCTCAGTGCACAGGTCAAGTAGGCAATTGGATGAACATTCTGGAGCTCAGAGAGGAAGTCTAGATTGGTGGCAAAATGTAGAAAGTACAGTAAATGAGGATTGTACAGGCATCAGGAGAGGAAATCTTGCTATGGGAGAACATCACGCATGCTCAGAGTACAGGCAAGGGGATTTTCATCTTTTGTAGTAATATTCCCTTATAATTATATAATGCTTTCTGATTTATCAGCCCTTTCAGATCAATGATATAATTTGAATATCATGACACCTCACTGAGAATGACTATCTACATTTTACAGTTGAGGAAACTGGTGCTCAGACTCTCAAGTTTGAGAGCCCATGTCTGGACTTACTTTACTCTTCATCTCACCAATTCCTTCTTTCCTCTAATTTCTCTGTCCTACCCACATGGCTATAGAAACTAAAACTATGTCTGAATAAATACGTTACAATGCCATTTAACAAAATCCTATCCAAAGAATGCCAGCTTATAAAAGAGTGTGTTAGCCTTTTTTGTGTGGAAGTGATGAGCTCCCTTAATGTTTGTATGGTGTCTCTGTGCTATGAAGATATTTCCCCCCTCCTCCCCCCAGGAATAACGTAATAGCACAAGAAAACAAGACAGGGCAGACACCGCTTAGGTTTATCTCTCACCCATTTTCTAATAGCTTCCATTATTTTTTTCCTACTGAGTTTCAAAAGCTCTGAAATTGCTTGGTCTCACCCTATGTTGTATTTTCTGGTCCTGCCAAACCCAGGAGATGGCATATGATCATACAAAAGCTTTCCATGAGCATGAGGATAAGGTCGTGGGGTGGGGGTGTGTGTCTTTATTTGTCAGAAGGTCCTTGCAAGTCTCCAAGAAGCTGAAAACTCTCAAGTGATACTGACTCCAAAAAAAAAAAAAGAAAAAGGAATGTCTTTTGAAATTGTAATTTCTATTTATAAGGGAAGGAAAAGAGTATAGAAACTAATGAGAAGCCAGTCCCTCTTCTTATCTAGAAGCAAAGGAGTAATGACCACAGCTGATGAGCTACATTCTCTCATCCATGATCTCCTCTATAACATCCTCATTTTAAAACTCAGGCTGTCGCTGCTGAGACAGGTAAAGGGACTTCCCTGTGGTCTCAGGACTTGGTAATGACAGCATCAGAGCTGGGTTTCATGCCCCCATGAAAACTTACCACGTAGATAGAAGCAGAATTTTCTGTGGCAACCTGGAGGATTGTTTTGCCATTTTGCTCTAGTCTTCAGAGAAGACCACATTTACATTTATCCCTATGTATTAACGTCTATGTAGTTTTGTTACTGTTTCTGTTAAAATATCTAAAGGAGATTAAATATCCCTCAGGAACCTATGTTTGTATTTAACCTTCCTTATATCCAGGAAAGTCCTTATATCCAGCAAATTGGAATCCAGTATTCCTTTTCACTCTTCCAGGTAAAGGAAGACAGTCTTTTGGAATTAAACCTAAAAACTGGTAAAGCATAATGTTAACATAAAGTATCTAAATTGCATTTTCCCCATGCAATTATTTTCATAATCATTCATAATCTAGTCAGTTTTTTCATTTGTAATATATTTATATCTGTGTCTATATTTAGGTTGGCATCCATATCCATCTCTATAGCTATGTAATTATATAGAATGATCTCTAGAAGGATAGATGCCAACGTGCTTTTGCTTGCAGGTGGAATTATGGGTAATTTTATTATTTTCTCTATTTTATAATTTTTCCACAATGTAACAGTATTAGCTATATAATAAAAAGATTTTTTAATATTTTTTAATCTACCAGTATGGGGTATTAAGTAAATTTCAGGCCCACATGAGAGATTGTGGGAGCAATTGTAGTCAGGTGCTCAGTAATTTGTTTAGCCAGAGAAGTGAGTAAAAATGAGCAGGTAGGATTAAAAACAAGTACAAATTAATGCAGCACCGACTTAGTAATCTATCTTCTAAAACCGAGATCAAGAGGAAGTTGCTGGAGAAGCTTCTTGAGGGGGTCAGTTTTCAGATGTGGGCTGAAGTGTGGGATTCATGTGATGGTCAAAGAGGAAGAAAGAGGCTGTAAGGATGACCAAGCAAAGGGTCACTGGTGAGGACCCAGTGCAGCATGGATAAAGGACAGCAAGTTGATTGGCTTTGTGGAATAGAAGCTGAGCTGAGAATATGACACTGGTCATATGTACACAGGTTTACTCTTTAGAAAGGCATCCACATGGACATTCTGTCACAAATACAAGTATTGTATATTAGTATCAATGCTTCTTATGATTGCTGATGGTTGATTGAAGTGGTCCTAGTGGGGTAAATATTGTTTGCATGTAAAAGGTGTATATATTCCTGCTTATCTGTACGAAAAACTCACCAGTGAACATGGCCCGTGAAAATAGACTTAGGTCTGAAGTTAGACAATACTGCTCTCCTGCGACTTGCTGCAAGGCTCATTTTACCAGGTGTACAAAGTGGTGGCCAATATGTGAGGTGGAGGAAGCTAGTAATAGTGCCAAAATTCTCATGCTCTTATCAAAGTTTTAATATTCATATCAGAACATAGAATGAATACCAGTGATAATGCCAGTGTTCTTAAGATGTTTGATCAAAAAGGAACTGGATTCTCCCACTCCTGCCAGCCACCACGAGTCCATTGACCTTGCCCTGACCAGCACAGTAAAGCTCCAACTGCCTTTGGAAATGTATGGAAAAGTCTATTCATGAGCACTGGCTCCCAGCTTCCTACGGGAACTTAAACTGTTTGTCATGGAACTTACAAAATATCTATTAGTATAGGAGTTCAAAAACATCTTTTTAAACTCAAAATATAAAAAATAAAACCTAGGTACTGTATCAAAATATTATAAAGTAGTTATGAGGTAGATGCAAAATATATATGGGAGTCAGCGTAAGCCAATTTAGCATAAACCAATTTAGTCAGAGTTTGCTTCTTCTGGAGAAAAGAAACATAAATTACCAGAAATCTACATGAGAATATTTATCAAACTGATTTGATGGTGATGAACCACAAGGGACAGAGCTTGATAAACTACAAGAGACTGATTTATGTCAATATTTTCCCATTGAGAGAGACTTTCAAGATGGCGGAGGAGTAACACGTGGAGGTCACCTTCCTCCGCACAAACACATCAGAAATACATCTACATGTGGAACAACTCCTACAGAACACCTACTGAACTCTGGCAGAAGACCTCAGACTTCCCAAAAGGCAAGAAACTCCCCACGTACCTGGGTAGGGCAAAAGAAAAACGGAAAAACAGAGACAAAAGAATAGGGACGGGACCTGCACCTCTGGGAGAGAGCCGTGAAAGAAGAAAAGTTTCCACACACTAGGAAGGGAAGCCCCTTCACTGGCGGAGATGGGGGGAAGCTTTGGAGCCATGGGGGAGAGCGCAGCAACAGGGGTGCAGGGGGCAAAGCAGAGAGATTCCCGCACAAAGGACCGGTGCCGACCAGCACTCACCAGCCCAAGAGGCTTGTCTGCTCACCCGCCGGGGCGGGCGGGGGCTGGGAGCTGAGGCTCGGGCTTCAGAGATCAGATCCCAAGGAGAGGACTGGGGTTGGCGGCTTGAACACAGCCTGAAGGGGTTAGTGCACCACGGCTAGCCGGGAGGGAGTCCGGGAAAGGTCTGGACTTGCCTAAGAAGCAAGAGACCATTGTTTCGGGGTGCGCGAGGAGAGGGGATTCAGAGCACCACCTAAACGAGCTCCAGAGACAGGCAGGAGCCACAACTATCAGCGCGGACACCAGAGATGGGCATGAAACTCTAAGGCTGCTGCTGCAGCCACCAAGAAGCCTGTGTGCAAGCACAGGTCACTATCCACACCTCCCCTCCCAGGAGCCTGTGCAGCCCGCCACTGCCAGGGTTCTGTGATGCAGGGACAACTTCCCCGGGAGAACACACAGTGCACCCCAGGCTGTTGCAATGTCATGCTGGCCTCTGCTGCCACAGGCTCGCCCCGCATTCTGTAACCCTCCCTACCCCCGGCCTGAGTGAGCCAGAGCCCCCAAATCAGCTGCTTCCTTAACCCTGTTCTGTCTGGGCAAAGAACAGATGCCCTGAGGTGACCTACACGCAGAGGTGGGGCCAAATCCAAAGCTGAACCCCAGGAGCTGTGCGAACAAAGGAGAGAAAGGGAAATCTCTCCCAGCAGCCTCAGGAGCAGCCTCCACAGTCAACTTGATGTACCCTGCATCTGTGGAATACCTGAATAGACAACGAATCATCCCAAATTGAGGAGGTGGATGGACTTTGGGAGCAGCTGTAGACTTGAGATTTGCTTTCTGCATCTAATTTGTTTTGGGTTTTATGTTTATCTTAGTTTAGTATTTAGAGTTTATTTTCATTGGTAGATTTGTTTATTGATTTGGTTGCTCTCTTCCTTTTTTTTCTCATATATATAGGTATATATATATTTTTCCTTTTTCTCTTTTTGTGAGTGTCTATATGTATGTTTCTTTGTGTGATTTTGTCTGTATCGTTTGGTTTTACCATTTGTCCTAGGGCTTCTTTTTTTAGTATAGTTTTTAGTGCTTGTTACCATTGGTGGATTTGCTTATTGGTTCGGTTGCTCTCGTCTTTCTTCTTTTTATGACTTTTTAATTATTTTATTTTTAATAATTTTTTTTATTTTAATAACTTTATTTTATTTTATTATTTCTTTCTTTCTTTTTTTCTCTCCCTTTTCTTCTGAGCCATGTGGCTGACAGGGTCTTGGTGCTCTGGCCGGGTGTCAGGCCTGTGCCTTTGAGGTGGGAGAGCAAAGTTCAGGACATTGGTCCACCAGAGACCTCCCAGCTCCACGTAATATCAATCGGCGAAAGCTCTCACAGAGATCTCCATCTCAATGCTGAGACCCAGCTCAACTCAATGACCAGCAAGCTACAGTGCTGGACACCCCATGCCAAACAACTAGCAGGACAGGAACACAACCCCACCCATTAGCAGAGAGGCTGCCTAAAATCATAATAAGGTCACAGACACCCTAAACACACCGTTGGATATGGTCCTGCCCACCAGAAAGACAAGATCCAGCCTTATCCAGCAGAACAGAGGCACCAGTCTCCTCCACCCGGAAGCCTACACAACCCACTGAATCAACCTTAGCCACTAGGGGCAACACCAAAAACAATGGGAACTGTGAACCTGCAGCCTGTGAAAAGGAGACCCCAAACACAATAAGTTAAGCAAAATGAGAAGACAGAGAAGCACACAGCAAATGAAGGAGCAAGGAAAAAACCTACCAGAGCAAACAAATGAGAGGAAATAGGCAGTCTACCTGAAAAAGAATTCAGAATAATGATAGTAAAGATCCAAAACCTTGGAAAGAGAATGGAGAAAATACAAGAAATGTTTAACAAGGACCTAGAAGAACTAAAGAGCAAACAAACATTGATGAACAACACAATGAATGAAATTAAGAATTCTCTAGAAGGAATCAATAAAAGAATAACTGAGGCAGAAGAACGGATAAGTGACCTGAAAGATAAAATAGTGGAAATAACTACTGCAGAGCAGAGTAAAGAAAAAAGAATGAAAAGAATTGAGGACAATCTCAGAGACTTCTGGGACAACATTAAACAAACCAACATTTGAATTATAGGGGTCTCAGAAGAAGAAGAGCAAAAGAAAGGGACTGAGAAAATATTTGAAGAGATTATAGTTGAAAACTTCCCTTATATGGGAAAAGAAATAGTCACATCTAGGAAGCGCAGAGAGTCTCATACAGGATAAATCCAAGGAGAAACATGCCAAGACACGTATCAAACTATCAAAAATTAGATACAAAGAAAAAATATTTAAAGCAGCAACTGAAATGCAACAAATAACTTTCAAGGGAATCCCCATAAGGTTAACAGCTGATCTTTCATCAGAAACTCTGCAAGCCAGAAGGGAGTGGCAGAACATATTTAAAGTGATGAAAGAGAAAAACCTACAACCAAGATTACTCTACCCAGCAAGGAGCTCATTCAGATTTGAAGGAGAAATTAAAAACTTTACAGACAAGCAAAAGCTAAGAGAATTCAGTACCACCAAATCAGCTTTACAACAAATACTAAAGGAAATTCTCTAGGCAGGAAACACAAGAGAAGGAAAAGACCTACAAAAACAAACACATAACAATTAAGAAAATGGTAATAGGAACATATATACTGATAACTACTTTAAGTGTAAATGGATTAAATGCTTCAACCAAAAGACATAGACTGGCTGAATGGATACAAAAACAAGACCCGTATATATGCTGTCTACAAGAGACCCATTTCAGACCTAGGGGCACATACAGACTGAAAGTGAGGGGATGAAAAAAAGATATTCCATGCAAATGGAAATCAAAAGAAAGCTGGAGTAGCAATTCTCGTATCAGACAAAATAGACTTTAAAATAAAGACTATTACAAGAGGCAAAGAAAGACACTACATAATGATCAAGGGATCAATCAAAGAAGAAGATACAACAATTGTAAATATTTATGCACCCAACATAGGAGCACCTCAATACATAAGGCACATGCTGACAGCCATAAAAGGGGAAATTGAGAGTACAACAATCATAGTAGGGGACTTTAACACCCCACTTTCACCAAAGGACAGATCATCCCAAATGAAAATAAATAAGGAAACACAAGCTTTAAATGGTACATTACACAAGATGGACTTATTTGGTATTTATAGGACATTCCATCCAAAAACAACAGAATACACTTTCTTCTCAAGTGCTCATGGAACATTCTCCAGGATAGATCATATATTGGGTCACAAATCAAGCCTTGGTAAATTTAAGAAAATTGAAATTGTATCAAGTATCTTTTCTGACCACAACGCTATAAGACTAGATATCAATTACAGGAAAAAATCTGTAAAAAATACAACACATGGAGGCTAAACAATACACTACTAAATAACCAAGCAATCACTGAAGAAATCAAAGAGGAAATCAGAAAATACCTAGGAACAAATGACAATGAAAACACAATGACCCAAAACATATGTGATGCAGCAAAAGCAGTTCTAAGAGGGAAGTGTACAGCAATACAATCCTACCTCAGGAAACAAGAAACATCTCAAATAAACAACCTTACCTTACGCCTAAAGCAATTAGAGAAAGAAAAACAATAAAACCCCAAAGTTAGCAGAAGGAAAGAAATCATAAAGATCAGATCAGAAATAAATGAAAAAGAAATGAAGGAAACAACAGCAAAGATCAATAAAACTAAAAGCTCGTTCTTTGAGAAGATAAACAAAATTGATAAACCATTAGCCAGACTCATCAAGAAAAAAATGGGAGAAGACTCAAATCAATAGAATTAGAAATGAAAAAGGAGAAGTAACAACTGACACTCCAGAAATACAAAGGATCATGAGAAATTACTACAAGCAACTATATGCCAATAAAATGGACAAACAAGAAGAAATGGACAAATTCTTAGAAAAGCACAACCTTCTGAGACTGAACCAGGAAGAAATAGAAAATATAAACAGACCAATCACAAGCATTGAAATTGAGACTGTTATTAAAAATCTTCCAACAAACAAAAGCCCAGGGCCAGATGGCTTCACAGGCGAATTCTATCAAACATTTAGAGAAGAGCTAACACCTATTCTTCTCAAACTCTTTCAAAATATAGCAGAGGGAAGAAGACTCCCAAACTCATTCTATGAGGCCACCATCACCCTGATACCAAAACCAGACAAAGATGTCACAAGGAAAGAAAACTGCAGGCCAATATCACTGATGAGCATAGATGCAAAAATCCTCAACAGAATAGTAGCAAACAGAATCCAACAGCATGTGAAAAAGGTCATACACCATGATCAAGTGGGGTTTATCCTAGGAATGCAAGGATTCTTCAATATATGCACATCAATCAATGTGATACACCATATTAACAAATTGAAGGATAAAAACCATATGATAATCTGAATAAATGCAGAAAAAGCTTTTGACAAAATTCAACACCAATTTATGGTAAAAAACCCTCCAGAAAATAGGCACAGAGGGAACTTACGTCAACATAATAAAGGCCATATAGTTCTTAATGGTGAACTTACAGCCAACTCACAGCCAACATAGTTCTTAATGGTGAAAAACTGAAACCATTTCCACTAAGATCAGGAACAAGAGAAGGTTGCCCACTCTCACCACTGTTATTCAACATAGTTTTGGAAGTTTTAGCCACAGCAGTCAGAGAAGAAAATGAAATAAAAGGGATCCAAATCGGAAAAGAAGAAGTAAGGCTGTTACTGTTTGCAGGTGACATGATACTATACATAGAGAATCCTAAAGATGCTACCAGAAAACTACTAGAGCTAATCAATGAATTTGGTAAAGTAGCAGGATACAAAATTAATGCACAGAAATCTCTGGCATTCCTATACACTAATGATGAAAAATCTGAAAGAGAAATTTAGGAAACATCCCCATTTACCAATGCAACAAAAAGAATAAAATACCTAGGAATAAACCTACCTAAGGAGACAAAAGACCTCTATGCAGAAAACTATGACATTGATGAAAGAAAGAGGATACAAACAGACGGAGAGATATACCATGTTCTTTGATTGGAAGAAGCAACGTTGTGAAAATGACTATGCTACCCAAAGCAATATACAGATTCAGTGCAATCCCCGTCAAACTACCACTGGCATTTTTCACAGAACTAGAACAAATGTACAGTTTTCCACCCTCATTTTGTCCCTTATCATTATGTTAAAAATTTTAAACTTATCATGTGATTGAAATTTTGAGGGTTAAAATTGTCTTAAATGCATTATGGTACTGGCACAAAAACAGAAATATAGATCAATGGAACAGGATAGAAAGCCTAGAGATAAACCCACACGCATATGGTCACCTTATTTTTGTTAAAGGAGGCAAGAATATACAATGGAGAAAAGACAGCCTCTTTAATAAGTGATGTTGGGAAAACTGGACGGCTCCATGTAAAAGAATGAAATTAGAACACTCCCTAACACCACACACAAAAATAAACTCAAAATGAATTAAAGACCTAAATGTAAGGCACTATAAAACTCTTAGAGGAAAACATAGGCAGAACACTCTTTGACATCAATCACAGCAAGATCCTTTTTGACCCACCTCCTAGAGAAATGGAAATAAAAACAAAAATAAACAAATGGGACCTAATGAAACTTAAAAGCTTTTGCACAGCAAAGGAAACCATAAACAAGACCAAAAGACAAAAGAAAGTATTTGCAAATGAAACAACTGACAAAGGATTAATCTGCAAAATTTACAAGCAGCTCATGCAGCTCAATATCAACAAAACAACCCAATCCAAAAACAGGCAAAAGACCTAAATAGACATTTCTCCAAAGAAGATTGCCAACAAACACATGAAAGAATGTTCAACATCATTAATCATTAGAGAAATACAGATCAAAACTACAGTGAGGTATCACCTCACACCAGTCAGAATGGCCATCATCAAAAAATCTACAAACAGTACATGCTGAAGAGGGTGTGGAGAAAAGGGAAGCCTCTTGCACTGTTGGTGGGAATGTAAATTGATACAGCCACTATGGAGAACAGTATGGAGGTTCATTAAAAAACTGAAAATAGAACTACCATATGACGCAGCAATTCCACTACTAGGCATAAACCCTGAGAAAACCATAATTCTAAAAGCGACATGTACCACAATGTTCATTGCAGCTCTATTTACAATAGCCAGGACATGGAAGCAACGTAAGTGTCCATCGACAGATGAATGAATAAAGATGTGGCACATATATACAATGGAATATTACTCAGCCATAAAACAAAACAAAATTGAGTTGTTTGTAGTGAGGTGGATGGACCTAGAGCCTGTCATAGAGAGTGAAGTAAGTCAGAAAGAGAAAACAAATACCGTATGCTAACACATATATATGGAATAAAAGAAAGAAAATGGTTCTGATGAACCTAGTGGCAGGACAGGAATAAAGACGCAGACATAGAGAATGGTCTTGAGGACACAGGGAGTGGGAAGGGTAAGCTGAGACGAAGTGAGAGAGTGACATGGACAAATATATACTACCAAATTGTAAAATAGCTAGCTCGTGTGCAGCAGCCGCATGGCACAGGGAGACCAGCTCGGTGCTTTGTGACCACCTAGAGGGGTGGGATAGGGAGGGTGGGAGGGAGACGCAAGAGGGAGGAGATATGGGGATATATGTATATGTATAGCTGTTTCACGTTGTTATACAGCAGAAACTAACACACCATTGTAAAGCAATTATACTCCAAAAAAGATGTTAAAAATAGATATAAAAATATTTTCACATAAAAATATATTTTAAATACATAAAAATATATTTAATATATATTCAGATATATTAAATATTTATATATTATGTATAGTTAACAGATACATATTACATTTCAATGGGTATAATCAGAACAAGCAGAACAAAAGAATTACAAAAGTTGTATATGTTCACTGAGAGTGTGTTTATAGGCGATTGATTTAGAGACATGTTAGTACACTGGCAGCTTCTTGTTAAAATTTTGCAGCCATAATTAAACAAAAAGTTATGAGCAAAATAGTGATACTCCATACCAGAATGGCTCTGTGTTCACCTTGAACAAACAGTGTGTGTATTTTTGTGAAACTTCACCTCATAAGTATATATTCTGAAAGAGTTCTGCTTCCTGTATTGTAGAGTAGGTTTCTAATCTAACAGCTTGACTGTCTGACAGATAACAACTATAAAGTCTGAGCAACAACAAAAAAGTCACTCTGAGGGCTCTGGAGACTGTAGCAAAGCAAAAAGAGAGTCACAATTTGGAAGAGGTGACTGCCAATGCCCTGCAGCAGTTTTACCCTGCAGGCATTCATGGTGTTGGCATGGGGTTAAAACTGCAGTGGAAATCCTCTGCCTCTCTGCCAAGGGGATTTAGAAGGACGAGGCTTGGGCAGCTAGGAGCACTGGAGGATGATGGGGAACTCCAGAAACAAGAGAAGCAGAGGAGGAAATGTCAAAATCTGCACATACACTTTGCCCAAGACCCTGGCAGACATTAAACCATACATGCAGAGTCACCACCAGGGCAGGCAGGCTTTCATTTTACATTTTGAGTTTAACCAAGTTAATTGCTTTCTAAAGAAAATAAAAAGAATACTTTTTGAAGGAATATAACAGAATTGAGAGTCTCCCACAGCATAGTATTAACATGCCAAAGACACAACCCTAAATTATTTAATATATGAAAACTCAGGAAAATATTTCTAAGGGAAAGAACAATTGACAGATGCCAACTCCAAGATAATGTAGACATTGGTACTGTCAGAAAAGAATTTTAACTATAATTTAACATATTATAACTATGCTCATCAGGTAAAAGAAAATATGCTTGTAACAAATGAAAAATAGGCAATCTCAGCAGAGAGTTAGAAAATCTTGATGTTTTTTTTAAATAAGGGAAAAAGGTGAAGTGAAAACAAATGTGTGAAAAGTTGTGCATAATCCTATATGTGCAATGGTAGTGTGACAGGCATGTGACGACTGTCTGTCATGGGTGTCCTGAGTCACAAAGAAATGGGAACTGCTGTCTTAAACAGTAAGAAACTACTGACTTCTTTCTTGGTTGTTTGGTTTTGTTTTTAGGAGGAGACTGTCACATTCAAGACTGGGACTTCAAAAAAAGTCATATTAAAAGGTATGTAGATGATTGAAGAAAAAGTAGACCATAGATGGGGTACCCCCCAAAAAAGGAAAAAAATGTTTATAGCAGATGTAACAAAATTTTAGGATTATTATTATGTAAAGTACCATAAACTTGATAAGGAATATAGCAAGATATCAAAGAATAATAGACAAAAGATATAGGCTTATAATTCCTAAAAGAAAAAATAATAATTGGTAAGGAAATGCAACCAAAAAGCTGGTCTTGCTATTATTCAAGGAAATGCAAACTGAAATAATGATATCACTTTGCTAATTAAATTAGCAAAGCTTTGATGATAATATTTAGTTCAAATTAAGGGCATAGGAAAGTTATGTATTCATATATTATGTACAAAACTTTATATAAAACAGCATAACTGAATTGAAAAATAATTGACTATGTATCAAGAGCTATAAGAGTATTAATATAATTAATTCTAGCAATACCAATTTTGGATATTTAGGAAATAACCTCAAACATCAAAAAGCTACATAAAAAGTTGTTCTTTCATCACCAAGTAACTTATAATAGCAAAAAAATAAATAACAAGGTAATTACACATACTATATATAAAATAGATAATCAACAAGGACCTACGGTATAGCACAGGGAACTCTACTTAATATTCTGTAATAACCTATATGGGAAAAGACTCTGAAAAAGAATGGATATATGTATATGTATAACTGAATCACTTTGCTGTACACCTGAAACTAACACAACATTGTAAATCAACGATACTCCAATATAAAATAAAAATTAAATTAAATTTTAAAAAAAGGTAATGCTGAGAAAAAGGTCCAGTAATAGAGAAATTTTTATGTAAATTAGGAATGCATAGGATGGAAAGTTGTATAGTCATCAAAATGTTATCATTATGAACAGTATGTAGCAAAATTGAAAAATATTATGAGTGAAGAAAGCAGTCAATGATATGTATAATATAATAATAATTCTTTTAAAAATACATTAAAAATAAACCAAATTAAGATTGTAATTGTGTGAGGGTATTGGGGTTTGGGGATTATGATTTTCTCCTCTAGTTTTAAACCACTCGTGCTTAAAATTATAATTTGAAAACAGTCTAGGCAAGGGTTTATAAGGCTTGGGAATGGAGTGGGAATAACAAGAAAGGCATGGATTAAAAGGTGAGGAGGAGGTCAGATAGCGAGCTTTTGCCACCTTGATTATGTGTGGGCTGTGGGAGAGGGCGGTATCAAAGGTATTCAGTGACTTCAATCTTGGGTGATTAGGAGAAGCTGATTCCAGGATCCAAAATAGGGAACACAGGAATCAGCAAGTACAGAAGGGAAGAGCATGGAACCTATCTCAGGTGTGTTCAGTCTGAGGTCGGACGTCTTAATCCACAGACAATTGGAAATGAGAGAAGTCAAACAGAGAAGGCATGATACCCATTCCCATGGAGTGAACTGCTGAGTTCCTGAAATGGAATGAGGTTACCAAAGAAGAGTGGAGAGAAAGAGGCAGAGGACAGAACTTCAGCTAGCGGTAAGAATAACAACAAGGAAGGACAGTAGAACAAAAACAAGGTTCACTAAACTTAGAGTTAAAGAACAGGTCCCAGTCCCAGCATCATCGGCTAGACAAATGCAGTGGCTGGTTACACTGGTGGTCCCCAGTGAGCCTCACTTCCCTTCCCCTTGAGCATGGCCTGGGTCTGTGACTGCTCTAACCAATGGAATATGGTGGAAGTCATACTGTGCCAGTTCTGGACTTAAACCTTAAGAAGGCTTTTGTTCTCTGGGGTGCTCTGAGCCACCATATAAGAAATCCAGTTACCCTTCTGGAGAACCCATAGAGAGAGTAGCCCTGAGACTACATGGGGAGAGAGAGAGACCCAGCTATTTCAGCATCCCAGCTGAGGCCAGCCTTTTAACTGTCCCCAGCCAGGTGCCAGACATGCAAGCAAGCCATCTAAGACGTTCCAGCCGCCATCGGATGCAGCTTCATGAGAAATCCCAAGAGAGACCAAAAAAAAAAAAAAAAAAAGAGCTGTCCAGCTGAGCCCCCATCCATGCACATAACTGTTTGAAATAATAAATTGGTTGTTTCTTACCACTAAGTTTGAAGTGGTTTGTTATACAGCACTAGATAACTGAAACCACAAGTTAATCAAAACTTACCCTACCCTAAGTTTTCTTGCCTGCAAAACCAGTTAATAACTCTATCACTCTGATAATACGTTTGCCATAACGGTCAAATGAGATAATGTGTCCAGTGATTCTAAAGTGTTTCCATTAAAGCACCCCCAGTGGCAGAGGACAGCGAATGGCACACGTCTGGGATCTGGAAGGTGTGGCTGTTTCTTGAAAGATTTATGGTTTCATATTAAACGTCATAGCCAGTTTTGCATTCTCCATGTATTTTCTCCAGTTCCGTGCACCCTGGTTATCCTATGTCTTCACATCCTCCTACTGCATCATGGTGAAGTCTCGGGGTAAGAATACCCAGTTTGAAAGATGTAGGTGCATGTGAGCTGTGAATGTGCAATGAAGGAGAATCACTGGTGAGAGGAGACAGACAAGGAGTGGTCAAGAAAGGCAGAGGAGAACCAAGAAATTCCCAGGTCTTGGAACGTGAAGGAGGTTTGTTTAACAATCAAATGCTGTTAAAAAGCCATCGGATTTGGTGACTGGTAAATTAATGATCTTCAAAACAATGATTTCTTTGGTAAGGAGGCAGGAGCTGGGGGTAGAATAAAAGTAGACAGAATGGGTTCTTTGAGAACATTGGGAGGGAAAGGAAGAGGAAGTTCAGGAAGGAGTGGGGATCTAGAGAGGAATTTTTTTCTGTTACGTCTTGTTTTGAAACACAAGAATGCTGCACATGCTTTTAATGATGGAGAGAAAAGCAATGAAGAGAGGAAGAACTTGAAGGCTACAGGGAGAGGACTGATAAATACGAGATAAGGTTCAAGAAGAGGCAGGAGGCTTAGGATGGCTAAATACAAATAGAGGTAGAGGAGTCGACCTCAGGGAGAAGAAGGAAGAACCATCTCTGTAATGGGAGCGAAGGAGCAGAGGGCGGCAGAAGAAACAGACACTTAGACGTGGAAGAGAGAGGGAAAAAGTTCACGTTGTGCAGCTTCAGTAGGACACCAGGTCACCCGCAGAGAAGGGAAGCCTGGAGGCTCGAAGAGAGTGGGAAAGATTTAATGTATTGGAGGAAAGACAGAGGGAATCAGTTGGAGACAAGTAAAACCCCAAGCAGCAGTGAGAGTCTGGCTTAGGGTAGAGAAAATGAATTTATTGTGGCATCAATCATTGACCTCATTCAATGAGAGAGAGAGAGAGAGAGAGAGAGAGAGAGGGAGGGAGGGAGGGAGAGAGGGAGGGAGGGAGAGGGAGGGAGGAGGAGGGAGGGAGGGAGGGAGAGAGAGAGAGAGAGAGAGAGAGAGAGAGAGAGAGAGAGAGAGAGAGAGAGAGAGAGAGAGAGAGAGAGAAACAGTGAGTATTTGCAGCAGCGGGGATTGAAAAGTCAGCTGTCGGGAGGAAGTGTCAGAGAGAGGATGCCTGTGCTACCAGAGCACCAGTGGCCAGGTGGAGAGTGATCCAGGCTGAATGTGTATTTGGGGGACTAGGGCCCAGGGTTGGGACATGATGGACATGGAGAACATGCTCAGCTGAAGCGAGGGGTAGGCATTTCACATTTACAGTGGTACATTTTACAACTGTTAAAATTTGAACAGTTGCCAATAATGATGTGTTCCATCATTACTGTGTAGCTGTTAAGTCTGAGGGACTGAAGTAAAGAGTACAGTGAATGGGTTGAGGAAATTAAGACTAGTGGATTTGATGTGTTGTCTTACTGCTAGTGTCGCGGTCAGTTTTACGTGTGAACTTGGCTTGGCTACAGTCCCCAGTTACTCAGTCAAGCACTGATCTAGGTGGTGTTGTGAAGGTACTTTGTAGCTGTGATTAAAGTCCACAGTCAGTTAACTTTAACTGAGTAAGATTATCCTAGATGGTCAGACGGGCTGGATTCAATCCGTTGAGAGGCCTGGAGCTGTTCTGTGCATTCACCCTTCCAGTGTTAAGGAGGATGTAAAGACCTGCTCCAGTGGAAATGTTCCTCTTCTGTTTAGTAGATATGGTGGATTTGATTCAGGACTTGAGCTGGGATAAAGGAAACAAGGATACTTCCTACCTCTCTCCCTATCCCTTTCTCTCTTCCATGGGGCAATAAAATAGAACTCCATTTGAGAAGCAAATGTTTCCTGAGTGTTTCCTGTGAGCAGTTGGGCCTGAGCGGTAATAGAAGGACAGGAAAGGTGGAAATTGTTCCCCAGCATTCCATTGACCAAACCCTGGTTTGATCCTTGCCTTTAGGAGTGTTAAGGAAGCTTTTAAATTTTCAATTCAAAACTGTGCGCGACCTTTCTGGAATTAGAAATATATTGCTTCCATCAGCACTTCTCTGATGGCCAAAGATGTGACAGGTCAGAGAAAGCAAATAAATATGAGAGAGATGGTCCTATGTTGTGTGTTGGGTCCCTGCCCCGGAGCCTCATGCAACATCCTCTTTGAGCATATGGAAGCGCTTTCCTATATGAATATAAGGGGGAGCCTGATCCAGCCTGATATCTGCCCACTGCCAGTGCTCTGATTTGTCTGGGAATGACTGGCTTCGTGCAGGATGACAAGGCAGAAGCTCTGTGCATGTGAGCTAGGGAGCCTCTTTGGAGAGAACTTATCCAAAGGGAAGAGGGAGCCAGGCATGCTGACATGAGCCAGTAACATGACCGACTGGGGAGTGCAGTGACTCCAAGGACACGGTATTTATTGTGTGTTGCTGGATTCTGATACCCTCAGAACCTAAGCAGAGAGGGAATTGTTGGTAAGAACTAGGACTGTTATATTAAAACTATAACTATTCAGATGTCAGAAAGTGTGGCTTTAGCAAATGTTCCTGAAGTGGGAGGGAAGTTGTCCAGTTCAATTTGCCATAAACCACCCAACACACAGGCGTCGTGGAAGGTCGGGGTGCTGGTGGTGGTGCAGTGAGTGGTGGCAGCAGACTCCGTGGAGTCCAGCGCTAAGCAGAGCAAGTGCAGGGCCAGCAGAAGGGAGCTTTTCATGGGCACAGAACAGGCATTCCTGGGGACTCCCGGTGGTACTTGGAAGCTCTCTGCAGGGGCGTAGAGAATAGCCTGTGACACGTGAAGCATCACTATTTCTGTGACCCCAGCTCTACCCAGAGGTGGGTTGGGATGGAGAAGGTAAGGTCACATAAGGACTCAGAGAACCCAATGCTTGCATCTGGCGATGGATTCTTCTGCCACGTAAAGCTTAGAGTGCCAGCCAAGGATCAGAAGCATCACATTGTCCATCATAATTCTTGTGCTCAGACTCTCTGTTAATCCTATGTATTTGTAGGTATGGTTCGGTTAAGTGCCAGCCTGTCCTGGATACACTTCTTACTGTAAGCTTGTCTTTTTGACCAAGGAAACTGAGGCACAGCCACTTCCACTTTATTCTGCTGTTGGGTTGACTACATTCTGGTGACCTTAAATGCCCCTGTCTTTTTTCTTCCAAGTTTCTTGCTTATTATATTTGTAATAACAGAGTTCATTGGGTATCACTCTGCTCTATGAAAGCCAATGCATCAATAATGCTCTTATTATTATAAACATTGGCATTAAATGGGTGATGCCAACAGGTGGGTGGAGAGGCAGGGAAGGAGGAGGTACTGTCACCATGCACAGGAAGGACTCATCATGCCTTTCAGCTTGACATCTATGAAGAAGCATCAGTTCCTTTCCCTTGTTCCAATGTATTCTCCACTTGCACGTAAGAAGTTATTCAGGGCTTCCCTGGTGGCGCAGTGGTTGAGAGTCCGCCTGCCGATGCAGGGGACACGGGTTCGTGCCCTGGTCCGGGAAGATCCCACATGCCGCGGAGCAGCTGGGCCCGTGAGCCATGGCCGCTGAGCCTGCGCGTCTGGAGCCTGTGCTCTGCAACGGGAGAGGCCACAACAGTGAGAGGCCCGCGTACCGCAAAAAAAAAAAAGTTATTCAAAGATGGTGACAGATTTCCCATGTGACCTTTACAGCTGCTAGTTTGATATGACTTTTGGCTGCTTGATGGAAAAAAAAAAAAAATTTCAGAGATGAATTGTCAGGACATTAGCTCCTCTTCCCAGCAGCTTTAGGAACATTCTGTACTTGATGTATGGGAGTGTGTAATACTGAAGAAATACAGTGTGAATATGCAGGAAAACGTAATACACTTTGCTGGCTGTCACAGCTCAAGGCTGCTGTCACTGGTCATAATGATTGAGGAGCAGTTTCCTATTTCCTAACTCCTCAGACTCTGAGAGATATCCCTGCAAAGAAAGCACCTGGGGAAGATTTTCTCTGACGATGTTTTTCCATAATAAGGAGTAAAATGTTTTCCATGAAGGGCAGGAGTTGAAGAAGCAGTGCATTTGAAGACCTCCTGAAAGGAACGTGTGGTTGCTCTCTCTTCTCTGAGCTCTTGGGAATTGGGAATTGGGGGAACAAGTTCCGCTAGGGAACTTGTCCTCCTCCCATCCATCCAGGGACATTGGCCCTTTGGTTCTAGGAGAGCAGGGCAGTGAGGGTAGAACCAAAACAGTGCTAAATGTTCACAGGAAAGGAACTCTTTCGAGGTAAGAGCTTTTAGGTTATTGCAGATGGTGGGGGTAGTGCAGGTATGGTAACCAGAAGCTACTGAATTCCAACCTGCTGCCAGAACTTTCTCAGGGACTCTGACAAACTTAAAATCTAAATAACATATTGTGTTCTTTGCAACTGGAACATTTTGATGACTTCTCCTCAGCTCACACAGGAAAAGAGTCTATCACTACTGGGTCTTTTGTAAAAAGAGATTCTTCTAGAGAGAGAATTTGTTAACTGGCCAGATTTTGGTGTTTTTTTTTTAAAAAAAAGCCTGACATTGACACTGATCCTGGTTTGCTGAGAAACAAGAAATTCTGTCTGCATTCTTCTCAGTGGGAGCTGAAATGTTTAACCACCTACATAATTCTCTTTCACATAAAAATGTTAAAGTTGAGCAAATAAACAGTGATTTCTTTTATTATTATTTACAGAGAAGAATATGGCCACCAGGAAGCATATCTGCTAATGTGTTTGGCCAAGTTCTCCATAGAGACAGTGATTAATAGGAGAAATGAGTGGAAAATTAGTGTACACAAATAGCTATTGAGAAATGGGGTGAAATGCTAATGCAGTGACCTTTAAATCTTCATTTTTCTTTATTTCTCTGAATGCTAATTAACGGACGTGTTCAGCACCAGGGGATTTCGCGTCCAAGTCCATATCCCTGCTAAGTGGTATTCTGAGAATTTCTGGAGCTGAGTCTCAGAGGAGAGCTGACCCGAGGAGGCTCCCATCCCTGCTGGCGCACTGTGGCTTTTGCTCTGAGAGCAAAAAAATGCCATCGTCCAGCAGCTCATTAGCATGGCTGTACAGCCTCTGCAGTTAGCAAGGTAATTAGTTTCAGAGGTTAGTGGAGGCTGGGGAGGTTGGAGGCACAGCATGTTTATTGACTGCTGTCCCTGGACAGCAGAACCACTGCCTGCTTGTTAAAGAGACCTGAATTATTGCCTGCCTAGAGCTCTAGGACCTTAAGAAGAAGCAGTGTGGTAACTGGGGCCTTCCATGAAGCAAAGGACAAAGGTAAATTTGTAATTCAGGCAATAACCTTTAGAGTGATGCCAAGGGATGCTTTCTGGAAAACACTGCTGTCATGTAGAGAGGGCAATAGACTAAAAGTGTGTGCTGAGTTTGGGCTGGGAATTCTTATCATCTGGGAGGAAGAAGAAATAGCTCAGATTGAATGAAAATGAGTTGGAGTTGTTAGCAAAGAAGATCCTCGAGATTAACTTTTATAAGGAGAACTTTAAATTTCTGCAAGTACAGCCCTTCCATAATGGAACTGTCAGACAGTAAAAGTTCAAGCAGAGGGCTTCCCTGGTGGCGCAGTGGTTGAGAGTCCGCCTGCCGATGCAGAGGACATGGGTTTGTGCCCTGGTCCAGGAAGATCCCATGTGCCGCGGAGCGACTAGGCCCGTGAGCCATGGCCGCTGAGCCTGCGCGTCCGGAGCCTGTGCTCCACAGCAGGAGAGGCCACAACAATGAGAGGCCCGCGTACCGCACAAAAAAAAAAAAGTTCAAGCAGAGGTTGGATGGTCATCTGTGCCTCGCTCTGTCTTTAGTTTTCCTCATATGTAAAATAGGACTATACTACTACTTACCTCACAAGGTTACTATGAAGATTAAATAACTTAATATTAGAAAACACATATTAAACTCCACATAAGTGTTTGACATTATTATCACTGTTATTACTTATCTATAAAGGATGTAATAGTATGTTTGGGTAGGATATTGAACTAAGTGATCTCAAGATTTCTCCAAACTCTTGGGTCCTATGACTCAGTGGTTTAGTGTTAGAAGTATTTTGCACCCCACCAATAGCTCCAGTAAGTTTTAATCTGGGGCACACTAATCCAATAGATGAGTCCCAATAGATGTCTTTAGAACAGTGATGATCCTTCTGTATGACTTTCTTGACCTATTTAGAGCCATATGTACTTATTTTTTATTTATTTATACCCTGCTTTGTTCCTAAAAGATTATAGGCAAGACATTTAAAGTAATTTTGAATGTGCTTTGGAAGATGTACTGAATTAAATTTTCTAGACTTGTCTCTTGTTAAAGCATAGCTTTTTAAAAAGAATTTAAAACCATCAAGTAAATTGGTAGATTGTGGGGACTAAATCTAATATTTTTAAGAGCATACCATATGGATGCACTGGGGACAGACAGTGGAATAGGAGGAGAGAGTGGTAGGAAGAGGAGAAGGGCATCAAAAATGTGACTTACAGTAGTTTCAAATTGTAGAAGAAAACAAAGGTCAAAGACAAGTGTCCAGTGGACAGAGGTTACCCAAGAGTCCCCAAAGCACCATTTCACTGATTTGTGTCCAAGCATGGACCTCCTGATCAGAGTCTAATTATTCTCCATTGGAACCATCAGATGCTACCATATGGGTGACATTTAAAAGATGACAGAGCTCCTGATGGAGAGGATGACAAAGAGAAGCCCTGCTGTGTGCCAGATGCTTTACAAACATCATCTTTTTAAATTGTCACTAGAATCCTGATGAGAAAAGTGAGATTCATAAAGATAAAGCAACTTGCCCCAAAGCTATCGATAGTTCATAAGTGATGGAGGTGGAATCCCTAGGAATCCCTAACTCCAAAATCCATGTTCTTTCTAATACTCTCTTCCTCTCTGATGTAGACCTGTGAACAACCAAGATCCAGTAATACTGAAATTTGGGAGACAGAGGGCTCCTCCATGTCTGTAATTTATGAAGTTGTGTATCATTTAATCTTTCTAAACTCTCTCAACTCACATATAATCTGGGACAATTAAGGAAACCTGATCATATAGTTTCCATCTCTGGATCCAGAAACCTGTTGTCAAGGGTGATTTACATTTGAGAAGAAATTACTTTAGAAGGCTATAACTTGATACCAAATTGGAAAAGGGTCTCGTTTTTTTCATAGATGAGCCAAACCCTAAGTCTTTAGGAAATAATTTTATCATAATTGTATTACTAATATAAACCATGTAGAAAAGAATCTTTTTTTCAAAAAGCCTGGGATGGGATCTGGAATCACTTTTTGAAATCAAGTTGCTACCTAATAGTAGTAAGGCTTTTTCTATCCAATGTATTACTAATTTCTAGTGTGATGTCTAACTCTGAATTGGGTTGTTTAAACCACAACTCAGGGAGTTAAAAAACCTCAGGTGCCAGCATACTATTCCAAATGCCCCATGATATTAGACTCCTCGAATTCCCCTAGTGTCAGGCCATTTTTCCAAAATTCTGCCTGATTCCAGAGGGAGATTTCATAGAACAGTAAGATTCTTTGGCTCTTCTTATTAAAGGGATGGAGAAGGATATAAAAAATAAGTTAAGGACACATTGCATTAGCCAAGCAGTGACTGTGGTGACATCTGAGTGGATGGTGTTATTGTCAAACTCAAGCCTGTATTCCACAGGAATTCCATTTACTGGTCCTGAAGACTTATCCCCCTTGATAAGCCAGCCCTCTTCTCTGTTGATTCCTTCCTTCATGCATCTCATTCATCTACTTCCTGGAGTCATCAGATGATGCCACCAGCACTAGCAGCACTGGAGACTGGCCCAGAAGGGGGCTTTCAGGGTGGGGGCTTTGTGACAGCTCTTTCCTACTCAGATATAGAAGGGAAAGAAGTGAGCAATACCTCATTTTACCACATAGGGTCATTGGTTGCTGTCTCTGACAGCTTCTACCAGAGATGATATTCTAGATTCCTTACAGATCCCACTTTGTTTTGTGTTTTGACCTGGCTCTTTCCTGATGCCTGAACTTAAGGAGTTATTAACATTCTCAATCTGATAAAGGGAATCTACAAAAATATCTATAAACAATACTTAATAGTGAAAGGCTGAATGCTTTCCCTTCAGAGCAGGAACAAGGCAAGGATGTCCACCTTCACCACTTTCATTCAAGATCATACTGGAGGTTGTAGTCAGTGCAATAAGAAAAAGGAATTAAAGGTAAACAAATTGGAAAAGAAGTAAAACTGTCTTTTTTACAGACAAATGATCATGTATACAGAAGCGTCTAAAAAATCTATAAAACAACTACTGGAGCTAATAAGAAAACTTAGGAAGTTTGCAGGATATGAAATTAACACAAAAATACCCATGTATTTTCATATACTCTCATTGAAAAATCTGAAAATGGAATTAAATAATTCCATTCAAAATGACATCAGAAATAGCAAGAATAAGTTTAACAAAAGAACCCGAAACCTCCATAACATAACATTTACAATGTTCAGAATACCATCTAAAATTATTTGACATATAAAGTGTGATCCAGTCTCAAGTAAAAAGGCAATCAATGGAAGATGGCCTAGATGTTGGAATTCTCAGACAAGGAGCTATTATAGCTATGCACTATAAGGTAATGGAAAATATACTTGTAATAAATGAGATAGGAAAGCTCAGCAAAGAAAAATAAAATATTTTTAAAAATCAAACGAAAATTCTAGAATTGAATATTATGATAGCTAAAACAAAACAAAACAAATACTGGATGGATTTAAGAGCAGAATAGACACAATGGAGAAGGGTCAATGAACTTGAAGATAGATGAAGAGAGAGAAAAAAGATTGAAAGAACAAACAGAGCCTCAGAGATGTGAATTAATAGCAAAGGGTCTAATATATGTATAATTGGAGTCTCAGAAGGAGAGGAGAGAAAAAATAAGGCAGAAAAAAATGTTTGAAGAAATAATAGCCAAAAACTTCTCAGAATTGGTTTAAAAAACATAAATTTACAGGTCCAAGAAACTCAATGATCCCCAAGCAGGATATATAAGAAAATCATGATTAGACACATATTAAACAAGGCAGCCAGGGAAAACTGATATATTATATACAAGGGAACACTAATTTAAATAACTGCAGACTACAAAGGTCAGAAGATAGCAGAACAACATCCTTACCATGCTTAAAAAATAAAGAAAAAACCTGTCAACCCTGAATTTTACATCCAGCAAAAATATTCTTCTAGAATGAATGTACATTAAAGATATTTTGGGATAAAAGAAAGCTAAGAGAATTCATCATCAGCAGTCCTGCACTAAAGAAATGATGAAGGAAGTTCTCCCTGAGATAAAAGGAAATGATACTGGAGAGAAACTTGAAACTGGAGGGAACTTGAATCTTCAGGAAGGATTGAGGCATGCTTAAGGTAGTAAATATATTGGTAAATATAAAAGACTAATTTACCTCTTAATTTCCTTAAAACAGAACTGTTTAAAACAAAATCCATAATGTTTACTGTAGAGTTTATTCTATATATATATATATATATATATATATATATATATATATATGTAGATGAAATTCACATGACAACTATAGAATAAAGGAATAGAGTATAGAATAAAGGAAAAGGGTTGGGGGAATATGTTCCAAGATCTCCAGTGGATGCCTGAAACTGAAGATTGTACCTAACCCTAAACATACTGTGTTTTTTTCCTATACATACATACCTATAATAGAGTTTAATTTATAAATTAGACACTAAGGGATTAACAACTAATAATAAAATAGAACAATATACTGTAATAAAAATTATGTGAATGTGGTCTTTCTCTCTCTCAGAATATCTTATTGTACTGTAGTCACCTTTCTTCTTGGGAGATGTGAGATGATACAGTGCCTACATGATGAGATGAAGTGAGGTGAACGACACAAGCATTATGACATAGCATTGGGCTCTTCACCTTTTCACTTAAAGGAAGCACTTTACGGCTTCTATTTGGCATATGTGAATTGCCAGCGTCACTACTCTTGTTCTTGGAGGCCATTATTAAGTAAAATAAGGGTTACTTGAATACAAGCAGGGCAATACCACGACAGCAGATCTGATAGCTGAGAGAGCTTACTAAGTGACTAATGGGCAGGTAGGTAGCATATACAGCATGGATATTCTAGACAAAAAGACGATTCATGTCCCAGGTGGGGTGGAGCAGGATGGCTCTTGCTACTCAGAATGGTGTGCAATTGAAAACTTATGAATTGTTTAAGGCATACCTCAGAGAATTGTGGGTTTGGTTCCAGACCACCACAATAATCACAATAAAGTGAGTCCCATGAATTTTTTGGTTTCCCAGTACATACAAAAGTTATGTTTATACTATACCATAGTCTATTAAGTGTGCAATAGTATTATGTCTTGAAAAAGTACACATCTTAATTAAAAAATACTTTTTTTGCTAAAAAATGCTAACCATCATCTGAGACTTAAGCAAGTCATAATCATTTTGCAATAGTAACATCAAAGATCACTGATCACAGATCACCATAACAAATGTAATAATAATGGAAAAGTTTGAAATATTGCAAGGATTACCAAAATGTGACACAGTGACACGAAATGAGCAAATGCTATTGGAAAAATGGTGCCAGTAGACTTGCTCAATGTAGGGTTGCCACAGACCTTCATTTTGTAAAACATGCAATATCTGCGAAATGCAATAAAGCAAAGCACAATAAAATGAGGTATGCCTGTGTTTCTGGAATTTTCCATTTAATGTTTTTGGACCGTGATTGACCTTGGGTAATGGAAACCGTGGAGAGCGAAACTGTGGATAATGGGGGAGTGGAAGGGGTGGGCAGGGAGACTACTGTAGTTGAATAAATAGAACTACGAGAATTGCAAGATTCTTATATTTTATGTAAAGTGGTATAATAATAACTCTAACTAGAATGAAAACTTAGAGATGGATATCTTAATCACTGGAGCAAACATTAACAAGCAATGCAAAAGAGTACAGCTAAAGTGCCAATAAATAAAGCTAAGATGGAATTCTAAAACATGTTAAGATAATTCCAAAGAAGTCAGGAGAGAGAGAGAGAGAGCAGAACAAAAAACAAAACAAACCAAAACCAAAACAAAACAAACAGAGGGGGCAAACAAGAAACAAATCATGAAAATGGTAAGCCTAAATCAAAACATATGAATAACTATGTTACATATTAATGAATTAAACAGTTCAGTTCCAAGGCAAAGCTTATCAATATGGATTTTTAAAAGCAAGACCACACTTTAAAATTATGGATTTAAAAATGCTGTCTATAAGAGTTAAACTTTAAAAATAGACATGGAGGGACTTCCCTGGTGGGCCAGTGGTAAAGAATCCTTCCAATACAGGGGACGTGGGTTCAATCCCTCGTCGGGGAACTAAGATCCCACATGCCACGGGGCAACTAAGCCTGCGCGTGCCACAACTACTGAGCTCTCACACCTCAACGAGAGACCCCGCGTGCTGCAAACTGCAGAGCCCACTCACTCTGGAGCCCGTGCACCACAACTAGAAAGGGAAAATCTGCACACCACGACAAGAGAGAAGCCCAAGCGCCACAAAGAAGAGACCAGAAGAGTCTGTGCGCCGGATCAGAAGATCCAGCATGCCTCAATGAATATCCTGTGTGCGGCAACTAAGACCCAATGCAGCCAAAAAAAAAAAGGGAAAAGAAGAAAATAATATAAATAAATATATTAAAAAAACAGATGCGGATAGGTTGAGAGTAAAAGACTAGATAACAGATACACCATCAAATAGGAAGCATAAGAAGACTGGAGTGGCTATATTCATATCAGAAAAAATAGATAAAAAGGGACATTTCCAAATGATAAAAGGATCAGTTCATCAGGAAAACATAGTCATAAATGTGTATACGCCAAATAATAGAGCTTCAAAATACGTGAGGCAGAAAAGGGACAGAATTAAATGGATACATGGCTCTACGTAGCATTATAGCATTACGTAGATATGTTTCAGACTCCAAGTTTACAATTCACGTTAGAAAGCATTTATATTAATAACATTTATATTAATGCTTACTATATATTGGCTTTAGGGAATACAGAATAATATGACAAGGTCCGTATCTTCAATGAGTTTACAATCTTACTGGGACATGAAACTTGTGTTTAGAATACAATGGAAGAATAGGAAGTTTTAGAAATAGGAAAATAAGACTTTGTCTTCTGCTCCCTTAGTATTGATACATGGTACAAAATAGCCACATTGATGCATTGATACTAAACAGCCACTTCCGTGAAGGTGACAGCAAGTACCAACAGAACACACAAGGGAAGAAGATCTAAGACCTGGATCCTAGACTAAAAGTAAAGCAGAGCGTAATGGATATTGAGTTGACTTCCCAGTCATTCCTTTGTACTTCTAATGAAATGCCACATTTTTTGGTCAGATGGCATCGACACCATTCCCAGATTCAGAATGAGATTTGATTAGTCAGTGAGTATAATCTCATTGCCGTTGCCACAGCAATGGTGTTGAGGTGACTACTGCCTGGCGGTGGCAGGGAAAATGCTTTTATTTCCTGCTGCCTGTGGTCAAGGGCTTGTGCAGTTCTAATTGCTTTTAGTGTGCCTCTGGATGAAACTTAGTAAACACATTTAAACAGTTCCTGGTTTAAATGGTGCAAAGTAAATGCTTAACATGTTATCTGTCTATTGTTGTTGCTGTACTTGTGTTAGTTTTCATGGAACGTAGAGCAGAGAGACGAAAAAGAATCACTGAATTTTGGTGGTGGCGTGGTTGATTCCCTGGGTCATGCCAGTCTTAAAGCCCTTCCAAACTCTCTAACCGGTTAGAGTTAGGTTTTGTTATTTATTTATTTATTTATTTTTACTTACAATGTTGTGTTAGTTTTCAGATATACAGCAAAGTGAATCAGTTATACATATACATATATCCACTCTTTTTAGATTCTTTTCCCATAGAGTTAGGTTTCTTGATTTTTTTTTTTTTTTCCACCCTGAGAGTTCCTAACTGGTACTCAGTCAGTGTGATTTAACTCTGTGTGAAGAAGGACAGTTTTTTTTTTGCAATACGCGGGCCTCTCACTGTTGTGGCCTCTCCCGTTGCGGAGCACAGGCTCCGGATGCGCAGGCTCAGCGGCCGTGGCTCACGGGCCCAGCCGCTCCGCAGCATGTGGGATCTTCCCAGACCGGGGCACGAACCCATGTCTCCTGCATCGGCAGGCGGACTCTCAACCACTGCGCCACCAGGGAAGCCCAAGAAGGACAGTTTTAAAGGGATAATCTTCAGCATCCCCATGGTGATTGAATTTATTCCCCATATAATTGTATATACAAAGTGAAATTATAGACTAAACAGGACAGGTGACTCTCCCCGACTTCCACCGTCCTTTATCTTTTGCTAATTGGTTTTGCAACAGGCGCCTAACCAAATTCTCTGGCTCCAGGCTTGTCCTGTCCCTTCTAATCCATCCTTCACACAGCTGCCAGAGCTATCTTTAAAATACAAATCTGATCGTTTTACACATTCACAGGGACTCATATCCATGCATTATCTGCTTAAAATCTTTCTGTAGTTCCTGATTGCCTACTGTATTTCATTCAGACGTCTTAGCATGGCCCACGTGGTCCTTAAGACCTATTCAGTCTCCCTTTTCAGTTTTGTCTCCTAGCACCCTCTCTCACAAACTTGATGGTCACTATATTATGAATATAAGATGCTCTTGAATGTCTTCAAGCCTTTGCATGTGCTATTTTCCACACCTTCAAGGTCGTTCTCCTGTTCGCTGTATTGGGGAACTCTTCCTTATCTTTGAAGACCCTCAAGTCAAATATCATCTGATTAAGGCTCATTTCTTTTTTTTTTTTTTTTTTTGCGTTACGCGGGCCTCTCACTGTTGTGGCCTCTCCCATTGCAGAGCACAGGCTCTGGACGTGCAGGCTCAGCAGCCGTGGCTCACGGGCCCAGCCGCTCCGTGGCATGTGGGATCTTCCCGGACCGGGGCACGAACCTGTGTCCCCTGCATCGGCAGGCGGACTCTCAACCACTGCGCCACCAGGGAAGCCCAAGGCTCATTTCTTGATAACCCTGGCAGAACCATTAGGATATGGCTTTTTTATAGGAATTTGACTTTAAACAATTGTGGAAGCCAGTTGACTGGTAAAACAGCCTATGGGTGGTTGTCATGTCTGCCTTCAGGGCAGGCAGTTGGAAAGGGAAATGGGGAAGAAGGACAAATTGGAACCTGAATGGGACCTATGAGGGTGAATTGGAACCTGTGTTGTTGGTCTTTTGCCATCTTGAGACCTCCAACTTTGATGCTGTAGGTGTCCGCTGCAGAAGCCACTGCACTTTGTCATGATACTTGATATGTACTGAGCCAGGAGTCAGAGATGCTGAAGGAGGATGTAGCAGGAGTTGGAGTTGCTGTGAGCCCAGCTGCTGCCTGTCCCCCTTCCCCGACCAGGTAAGCCAGCAATAAGCAGCCACATCTGCTCCAAACCTCAGAGTGTAATAAGAATAAGGCTATTTCATTTTCCTGTCTTCCAAATTTCCCATAAAATAGCTTTCATGGTCCATGCTAACCTGGAGCTTTAGAGTGAAGGGAATTCTGAGAAACATGTATCCAGCAAAACTTATCGGACACAGTATGAATCCATTACACCCCCATATCTTCCTTTTATTAATGTTTTTTTTCAGATATGTTTCCACCATCAGCGTCTAAATTCTTTTGAGCAAGTAACAGGTCTTATTTATATTCGTATCTGAAGCACCTAGCTTAAGTGGAAGGTACTTAATCAATGTTCAATAAAATAAGTAATAAAAATATATTCTTGCACATAACAACTTAACACAGTAGAATGCTTGTTTCATTAATATTATTTCTTATATGTATTTCTTGGTGGTTGAAAAACCAGTGTTTGGCATTTGTTTGTATGACTGCCTGAGTAGTATTCTAGAGAAGAGAGGTTTCTTAATATCCATGCCAGAATTGAATTCCAAAGGGGAATAAACCTACTTCATTGGTAAATTTTGGTGGGGTACTGACTGCCTCAAAGGATGACGGCAAAGTATTCCCTTTGGAATATATTGCAAAGCTTTCCAAAGAGGTGGGAAAGGTTAATTATTTTAAGCATTTGGAACTTGGCAGTAAGTAAGATGGAACAAACATACTGACTAGACATATGCTATAGAATATTCCGTAAAGCTCTCTCTGGCTGTAGTGATTTACACAGAGAGCTGAACATATGGCAGGCTTTGTTTGGCTTTTTCTCTGGAATTATCTGTCAGGACATGAGCTGCCACCTAATTACCCACTCACATTATACTCAGCATTTCCGCAATTTGGGTTGATTTCTCAAAGCCTTCAAACACTCAGTTTTTGAATTTATTTTTTAAAAATTAATTTTATCTGACCTACTAAAGAGTTGTGGGTGTTTCTGGGAGACATTTTTCGAGTGCAAGGAACGTGGACTCCATCTCCTGGCTCTTTGAGTCTACATCCTGTCAAAGCCACTGTGTCTTAGAGAGGTAGTGATTTATCATCCTACAAAGAGAAGGGGCTTGGGGGGAATAGTGGGAACAACTAGGATCGAGCTTTTACGTTTTCTTCAGCACCTACTATGTGTAAATATGTCTCAGCAGAGCAGTGCTTCTCTAAGTTCTTAAGGGTGAGTTGAAAACCAGTTCAAAATTACAACTGTTTCCTTTGGATCATACATGTGAATGATGCATACATTTATATTTTCATTTTTACTTATAACTAATGACCACTGTCTAGCATTCTATAAAACAAATTATTAAGGCTTATTGAAATTTGATATTTATAAATAGACACATTAAGAAACCTGACTAGGCATAATAGATATTCTACTGTCTTGATTTTAAAAAGTTTTTATTGAGCATATACCCTATAGATGATTAGAATTATCGTAAATTTTGAGAAAGAATACATCTTTATCAGTACAGAGTGAGTGTTGCTTTGGGAGGGTCATGGCTTTCCATTGCCATTCTAGTAGTAATCAACTTTTATCTGTAGCTCTTACTTCTGTTAAAAGCTTATTTGTGTGTGTGTGTAATACTGCACAATTAGTTTTTTGGTTTCTGTTTAGTTGCTCTCCAATTCGTATGATCATCCAGTTCTTTCTCTACTGAAAAGTAGGGATACGTGGTATTGGTGTCCAGCACACATTTTTGTCCTGCTTAAGAAGGCCTCGCTCCAGTAAGTTAGTTGTCCACTGGTACAGAGAGACAACGACGTTACAGAATAATCAGAGGATGGAGAGCCGGAGACTTAGCGCTGTCAGTTTACTTTCATGGTAATCATCTGTGCTGATGCTTTTCCATCTAGTTATTTTTAAAACCAACATTGGTAACAAAATCGTTTTCCCGATGAGGCAGTATTCAGCATCCACACTCAGCTCTGGGGGAAGCAGGGAATGGACTGGCCTTCAGTGTCCTGTCTCACACCCGCAGAGAGAGCTGAGTGAGTGGCCCAGAGCAATAAATGCTCTGTCACGCCTTGCTGCTTAAATATTTTATAACTTTTAAGCTCTATTAAAGGAAGTGATGTCAAGAGTATTTAGTGGAGATAGCTTCTAGCAATGGCTTTTTATTAAGAAAGATGACACCAATCATCCGGCTAATGACGGAGTGAGAAGATATTACCCCGATGAAGATGGGCTCATTATCTCCATCCCCGGAATGGTTGACTGTTGTTAGAAATGGTTGGGCAAGAGAGGGCGGGAGAATTGACTGGCTTGACGCAACCAAACTGCTTGTGTCTGGGTTTCTTTAGTGGAGAGACATGGTTGTAGGAAATGATCTGTGACTAACACAGTTTTTATTTTAGTAAATGCTCATCTTTACTGTGTCTAAAGAGGGTTCACTACTCAGAGAACAAAGTGCATTCTCTGCGCTCCCTCTTCAACTATTCTGTGTGTTGGCTAAGGGTGAGAATATCTTCACAGTTTTTCGTGTCCTTTCCATGATTGCCTTCCATGCCTTGAATCTGTCACATGCAGGACTGACTTATGGGCCCACAAGACTTTTAGGGCCCTTGAAAATATTTTGATTTCTTTGAAATCAGAAGAAAAAAATGCACTTTTGGGTCAAAGAAAATGTTTTAATATATAATATTAATATATTCATATTTATACCAACACAGTTGTTAAATATAATTTTTAAATAATTTTTTTATGAAGGAGTAGGCCCACAAAGACAGAAGTGCTTGGGACCCCCATGAAAGTCACAATGCATTCCTAAGTGGGCACGCCATAAACGCTTATTGATTAATTGAAAAATAATGTTTGGATGCTTCAGTGTATCTCTCTGAGAACTCAGTTATGTTCATGCTACTCTGCAAGAAGGTTGATGTAGCAGGCAAGAGCACTGGACGGTGATCCAGGAAACCTGAACTTGGACTCACCTCTGTCATGTCTATTTTTTTAACATTGGGAAAGTCACTTAGGATCCTGGACTGTTTTTCCTCACGCCTGAAAAAGGGTTTAAATTCAAATTCTAGGCTCTCTCTAGTTTAGAAATACTATTATGCTAACCTAGAACAAGTAGCTGAGGTTCCTTCATGAAAAATTCTAGACAGATAGTAAGAGTAACATTTTTGGGTTATTTCCTGAGCTCATAGTAGGTGCTCAATAAACAGTTATTGAATAAAGGACTTTGATGCTGCTGGGTTCCTGTGAAAACGTCTGCTCTCTCAGTCTCTGACCGTAGGGTAGGTAGATACTTAATTGTCTAGGAAGAGATGTGGAAGGTGATGATCAGGCCGTGAATCCCCTGATGCTCGTTTCCACACCTGTGATTCCTTCCTGGCCGGGCTTAAAGATGTCTGTAAAATGACAGCATGTGTCTTTAGATTCAAAATTGAATTGGCAACAGGATGGACTGTCCAGGAGCCTCCTGGGTTTAGATTGGCCTCCCCCAGATGACAATATCCAAAGTGGAGGTGCTCACCTGCTCATCTCACTCTCCCTTTGCCCGCATATGCTTACAAGCCTGAGCTCCAGTGAACCTTCTGCTACTGGGAGTTGTGGCTTGGGTAGGGCTGAAGGTCAGCTGATCCACTGAAGGGAAGATGGCCACAGTGAGTGACAGAAGCTCCCCTATTCCCAACAGCTCTCTAGCCACCTTTGCCACCCACTGAGGCTATAAAAAATGATTGCCAATAGAACCTCAGATACCCTTCCTTCCACATTCCTGAAAATGAATCTTAAAGAACCTAAGAACGAGCAGGAGTTGTTAAATTATTGTCTTTATTACCTAGCAATGATGAGTGCATGGTGAGTGAAATGCACATAGACCCTGCTATCTAAGGCCATAAAAATCCCAAAGGAAGACACCAACTAGGAAAGAAAGCTAATGAGCAGTATTTCATTAAAATATTGTTCTAATGTTGCCTTAGAAGAAAGTAACAGCATGGAAACTCTGGACCTTCTTCAGAAAACATTTTGCAGAATCATGACCCATGTGGGCTCAGCCCCAAGGCATGCTGGGACCTCAAAGGGGAGCAGACAGAGTAAGGAGTGAACCTGGAACAGGGTGACCCAGGGGTAAAGACAGATTCTAGGGCTTTTCTCTTCAGGTAGGGTTGCCTGATTGTTTCAGCAATTTTAAAGTTATACTCTCTCAATCTGTAAAAGCTGCCATTTGTGTGAGAACTCTGGGCCATGTATTAGTCTGTGTAATCCATACAAGTAGAGAAGAGATTGTATTCTCTCCATTTTACACAGTAAGGGCAGAGTTGAGGATCAAACTTCAGTGCACAGAACTCCACTCTGGGGACTTCCCTGGTGGCACAGTGATTAAGAATCCACCTGCCAGTGCAGGGGACATGGGTTTGAGCCCTGGTCCAGGAAGATCCCCCATGCCGCAGAGTAACTAAGCCCGTGTGCCGCAACTACTGAGCCTGTGCTCTAGAGCCTGCGAACCACAACTACTGAGCCTGCACACCACAACTACTGCAGCCCACACACCTAGAGCCCGTGCTCTGCAACAAGAGAAGCCACAGCAATGGGAAGCCCATGCACCGCAATGAAGAGTAGCCCCTGCTCGCCGGAACTACAGAAAGCCACACGCAGCAACAAAGACCCAACGCAGCCAAAAAAAAAAAAGACCCAACGCCAAAAATAAAAAAGAACTCCACTCTGCTCACAATGTAACTCCACTCTCTGGAAGAGTGCCTATGAACTTGCCTTGTGGTTTAGTATTAGATCTGTTTTGACAAGAGCAGATATAGACAAAGGTTGGTCTACTGGGGAGGGAGCTGCCTAGTTCCAAATTTTACATCTTGATTGATTACCCAGAGAAGATTCAGAAAATGCTAGAAGTAACTTTCTTTTCAATCTCAAGGTTGTTTTACATGGAAAATAAATTATCCTGCCTTTTCAGAGCACACAGAGGAAAAACTCATAAATGATGTGTCTGCTTTTCTTTCATGGTCATAATTCTTGTTTTTATTTTGAGCTTTTTTTTAACACCTCTTAATATGGTATAATATAAACAAATGCTTTTGTGCTATCATCTGTTACCAGATATGCTTTTAATTGTGTGATTGGTCCTGAAAAATATAAAGCCAAATTGGATATTGATGACAGGAAGCTGAACCCTTTTATCTGCAAATGCAAACATTTTCAAAAATTACTCTTCATCTCTGAACTTTTGCATCTTTAAACTTCTGATTTTAAACATTTTGCTGTTTCTTTTAAGCCCTGATTAGGCACAATGGCATTCTGAGTTCTGTGGTTGTATTCAGTGAATATTTTTACTGTTTTCTACTTCACTATCTCCTATTCTCAGAAAGTTCTTTAAATAATGGGCAGTTCAGCTTTTTACCAGTGATTTCTGTCCGACTCTGATCAAAGCAAAACTCTTGTTTACTGTTTGTACTATAATATACAGATTTGCAGAGAGGGCAGAGTAAGAGGAAGCAAGGCATACAATGTAATGGGAAATGAAAACAGGGAGTAAAACACTACAGCCTTAATAGCAACAGGCGTACTGGAAATTTGTATTATAAATGAGAATACCAAATGGCTATGATATCTGAAAAACTTGACATATATAAATATTGTCTTACTGTTGTTTCTGGTTCTCCATTCCTCCTTGATCTTTGGTGAATGCCAACACTGGGAATGGGAAGGAGCCTGAATTTATTGATCAAGTGCCGGGTACTGTGCTGGGCACGTTACTTCCTATATTTTGTCTATTTTCATGATTACTTCAAGAGCCAGGTATTTTTCTTATCACTTTCCAGATATAAAAACAGATTCAGAGATATTAAGTGACTTATTATAATCACACAGGAATTGAAAAAACTATTTTCTCAAGTAAGCTTAATACAGAAACCTATGCTCTTTCGCCTGTCTGTCTTTGCTTCTTTCAGGAGAGAAATGGGCCAAGATAAGGACAAGGATGAAAATATGCATCTTCATTCAGTAACGAATGCATTGGCTCCCTGAATTATTATATTAATACTGTTACTATTGTAATTTTACTATATTATACATTATACAGAGTATGATATATAAATTACATAAACTATAATAATTTTATTGCTTATTAATAGGTAAATAATTATTTATTATCAGGTGCTTATTTGAGCGTCAGGGGTCAATCAGGCATGGGTCCTATTGTTAATGAAATGTCTCTAGCTCTACGAGCAATATGATATTGGTATACATGACTACAATATAAGGTAAAAACATATGCACAGAAAGTCTCTACCTGGGAAAATCAGAGAAGGCTTCTGGGAGAAGGTGAGTTTTTAAGATGGGCTTTACAATATGGCTTGGATCTGAACTTACGGAAATGAGGGAGAGGGCATTCCAGGCAAAGGGAATGGTTTAACAAATAGAAAAGAAAACCACACTTCAGTTGGTGTCTAAGCCTATTCAGGCTGCTGTAGCAGAATATCACAGACTGGGTAGTTTAAACAACAGACATTTTTCACAGTTCTGGAGGCTGGGAAGTCCAGGATCTAGGTGCTAGCAGATTCTGATCTTGGTGCGACTCCTGGCTTGTAGACAGCCACCTTCTCACTGTGTGCTCACAGAGCATTTCCTCAGTGCAAGCGAGCAGAGACAGAAAACTCTGGTATCTCTTCTTCATCATATAAGGACACTGATCCCATCACACGAGCAACACTCTCATGACCTAATCTAAACCTAATCACCTCCCAAAGGCCCCACCTCCAAATACCATCATGTTGGGAATTAGGGTTTTAACATATGAATTTGGGGAGGACCCAAACATGCAGTCCATAACAGTGGGTATCCACTGGGTACCAGGAACTTTGTATATGTCATTTCATCTAACTCTTAAAGAACTCTATTGGGTGGTATTGTCTGTTCCATAAGCACATAAAACACAAAATTTTCAAGCTGAACTCAACACTTCCTTCTCCCTCCGCCCATCCAGCTCCCTCATTTCCTGCATGTAAATGACGTCACTGTCCATTCTATTCCCTGTGCCTGGCTCCTGCTCAGAATCCTTGACTCCTCCCCCTCTGCTCCTCAGCCTCATCAACACCTGTTCATTCCACCCTCTGAACATCTCTGGAATCCCCCCACTTTTCTGGACTCTAGCTGCCACTGCCTTGCTCCAGGCTGTCACCATCTCTCAGGCACCATCGCACCCACCTTCCACCAGTTGATCTTGCTGCTTCCAGTCTTCCCCCTACCCACCCCTCGAATCCTCTTTCAGTCCATTCTCCACATTGCATCCAGACGGATCACTGTGAAATGCATATTTGGTCACATTCTTCCCTTGATTATAACCCTGTGAATGTTCTTCATTTTTCTTAGACAAAAGGATTCCTGAACAAAGCTTAAAGAGCCTTCACGAGCTAGCCTCTGCTTCCTTCCTCAGCTTCATCTTGGAACACTCTTCCATGCTACACATCCATCCTCCAGTCACTCCAAATGTCTTTCAGTTCCCTCTTCTGCACCTCCTTTTTGACTGCCCCCCCACTTAACTGCACCAAAGTTGAGTTCCCCCCTCCCATTCCTGCCACAGTGTGGGCTCTAGAATCGAAAGGACCGTGTCTGTTTGCTCACCAATAAATGTATTTCAAGTGGCTACAGTGATTTTTAAAGACAGGCTCATGGGAATTCCCTGGCAGTCCAGTGGTTAGGACTTGGCGCTTTCGCTGCTGGGGCCCAGGTTCAATCCCTGGTTGGGGAACTACGATCCCACAAGCAGCGCAGCATGGCCAAACAAACAAACAACAACAACAGAAAAAACTGAGGCTCAGTTCCTTTCTCAAATTCAAATAGCTGGCTAATGGTAGACTTGGGAATCTGAAAAAAATCTGTATCTAAATCCAGTGCTTTTCTTATAGCAACAAGGTATCTCTCGTAGATGGGTGAGTGTGAGGCATGCAGCAATTCATGTCGGCTGCATCACAGCATGCACGCAAGAGACAAAACGGGAAAAGAAGTCGTTAATCATAGTGCATAGGCTTTAATCGTGTGCCCTAGGTTAAGGAATTAGGATTTTATTCTACAGACAATGGGGAATCATAGATGGGCACAGAACTGACAACAGCAGAGTATTTAGGTTTTCTTATGCCTTACAAAAGTGAAAGTGAGGGCAGAGGAACACAAGAAGAATCGGGGGCCTTTTGCCACAATCTTCATGCATAAAATAACAGTATCTACTTCCTATGAGTTTTGTGAAAATGAAAATAAATAATGCATGTAGAAATGCTGTGTAGCCATATACCTCTTTATAAATGTCATTATGGTCTTTTTTTTTCTCTTAATGTTTGTTCAAGGGCTGTTCAGCTTTGTAGCTACTTCTAGAAAACTCCAAGTGAACCCTCTGAGGAGCCATTCTCTAAGGGTGGTGTTGAGACTATAAATGAAGTTTTCAAGCTACTGGGAAGTTACAGACCTGCTCCCAGAGGCAAGAGAGGCCACTGACCAGAGCAGCTGGAAATTTCCCAGGTGATAAACTGGGGTAGGGGACAGGAAAGGTGGAAGGGACTGCTGCTGATGGGAGATCCCAACTAGGAACAGCTGGCAACACACTGCCAGCAACTCCTTTGAGGAAGAGCAGCTGGAAACCAGCATGGGAGCAGCATGGAACATCATGAAGAGGGGACCTGATTGCTTGAAGGCCTCTGGCCTATGCTGTTTCCCCAGTCTGATTTACCATGAAGAGAGGGGGGAATGTACTGAGCTCATTACGAAGCGGGCAACTGGAAATAAGTGTTTTGATGTGAATGATAATATAACTATTATAATAATTATTATTATCACATTGATTGAAGAGAGTAAAAGACCAAATTCAAGGCCCAGAAAGTCTGTTTACAAAATCGCACCTGGAAAGAGGACTGCCTGTAAGAAGAGCTCCTCTGGCTCAGGGAGTTGAGAGTTTGGCTGGTGGCTGTGAGAGTGAACTTGGGACTTGGCCTTCTGAGGAAGCCCACTGAAAGGGTTGTTTTTATGCACTCCTCTTTGGATCCACTGTTTGGAAAAAGGAATAGTAGAATGGCCCAGGTAGAAGTTGTTCTAGAGGCCCTGGTGGACTGGATCAAGCCCTGGACTTGAGAGAAGGACTTGCAGGATTTCTGTAACCTTGACTTGTTTCCTGTTGACATTAACTGCATGCCAGTTTAGAGAAGCCAACTTTCAGGAACAGATCAGTCTGCTCCTACTGCATTCCCTAGCACAAGAACACATTCTGCGAATACCTGGTGAATTAGCCGGAATCCCCTACCCTGCTTCCCCTATGACTCAACTCTGGACTGTAGGTCTCCCTGGCACAATATTAAGCAGGTGAGGTAGGAAGGCACTGGAGTACAAGTCAAATATTCTGAGTTCTATTCCCAGCTCTTTTAAGAATAAACTGACACGAATGATGTCTACAACCAACTGATTTTCCGGAAGGTACCCGGGGATTTTTTTAGCATCTTGGAAATGAATGTGACTCATCGTCTTGTCTAACAGGTCCTCAGTAAAAACTCAATATATGATTGTGACCAAAACTTTTAAACATAATTTTTCAAAGAATTAAGTTTAAACACATTGTCTAGGAGGAAATGCTGTACAGATGTCACAGGCAAGATTTCCCTATGCTACTTATTGAAAGAAGATATAAATGGAGCTGATTCAAAATTACCCCCATTAGAGGTAATCCCAAACCAACATGGCTTGCATGATTACTTCTTTCAGTCAAATTGAACTTCTTTGCAAATACGACTGAGAAAACTGCCCTTTAATTTAGATCTAGTTTAAATTATTTAATGAATCCCCTTTCTCAGTTAGTTGGACATTAGGTTTAAGAATGAATAAAAGTGCCTCACGTGCCCCATAATAGCTAAACGGTGTCTGTGGAAAAAGCAGCAAAACCAGCCGACATTCATGAAGAGATGGACCAGTGGTCTGGTCTCAACCTCAGGTCTGGGAAAACCATTAAGCACACAACTTGAGTTTCATTTTTAATTTGATACACTGTGTTTAATGCAGAATGTATGGGCATTTTGAGAGGCGGTGTGCTCAATTATGGGGAATGGCTGTAATCCCGGTGGGTTTATTTTGCAGGCTTGGGAGGTTGCTGTTATTCCCTGGTGGGTGTCTAAGGGAGTAGGCAGGAGAATGCAGAGAATCCACGCAAATGAAGCCTTATGAAGCAGCTCTTTGATTAGGTTAGAACAGGCTTCTTTATCCCTGAGGGAGGCTGTGAGTTGGGCTGTGGGTAAAGTGCCAAATCAGTCCTTGCCTGCTTTGTGACTCTGGCGTCACAGCAGGCATCCAGGAGGCAGGAGTTTAAAAAAAAACCCTGGCTGGAGGTGGTAAAGTTATGGAATTCCGCACCCGCCCCCCCGAGGAAGGGGGAAGGGCACAGGTGTTCGACGGAAACCCACCTCTTGACGCTCACCTGGCCACTTCTCACATTCTCCTCCTTCATTCAGCAAACAGTTCCTGCGTGCCTACTGTGTGCCAAGCATGTGGCTAAGGTAAGTCTCTGACCTGGAAAAACTCAGTTTTGGTAGGTGTGATTCCCATCCAGATAATTAAGGCACAAACTAAAAATTGTGATGCTTAAGATATGGTGAGAATCCAGTGAGAGGAGAGTGTGAAGGACAGTGTGACTAAATAATCGGGGACATCAACTTAACTCATTGCAGCAAACACATACTGCATGCTTGTGCTGTGCCATGCTCTGTGCTAGGTCCCAGTGAAGGGCAAGACAGGAGTGGTCTTGCCTGCATGCAGTTTCCAGTCTAGTGGGCCAGGAAGGATTTTGAGAGATGAGTTGGGTCTCATTGGGTGAAGAAGAAAGAAAAAGAGAAAAGGAGAGGAAATGAGCAAAGACACGGAAACCTGGAAAAGCGTGCAGTACTGAGATAATTATAAGAATGTGTGTGTGTCAGCGGGTGAGGGAGGAATAGATAGATATTAGAAAGTTTCAAGAAACGAGGCTGGAAAAGTAAGGATGTTTGAAGCCATCTTCGAAGGCTTTTGCATGACATGCCATTGAGTTTTTAGCCGGTAGGAACTGGAAGTCAAAGATTTAAACAGGGAAACTTGAGCATGTCCACATTCTAGAACAAGTCCTCTAGCAGTCAGAGAGAAAGGAGGAAGAATCTAACATAAGGCTGCTGTAGCCAGTGGAGGAGAAAGGCCAGGGAGGTGGGTACTGTCTGCCCCAGAGAGGTCAAGAAGCACAGTAACTGAATACAGGCCACTGGATGTAGCTATTAGGAGGTCAGTGAGGACCTTCCAGAACGGTGCTCTGGGTGCAACCGATTGGCCCTGGTTTAAAGAGTAATTTACAGGAGAGCAAAGCAGAGGCTCTAATTGTCCAGAGCACAGTCACTTTTTAGTGGTTGTTCAGTCCAGCGAGTGTGGTTTGCTTTGTAAGGAAGACATCCCAAGGATAAAGGAATCCCAGTGGGCTTCAGCGACTGTAATGGTCCCTGAGAATTGTATTTGATGTGCAGTTGCGCTGGCGTGAGGTTTGTCCTTTAACTGTGAGGACCCAGGCTGACTCCAAGGCAGCCTTTATTCAGCTCCGCTTGGGTTGCCAGCTCTCTTGAATTTGCAGGGAATATCCCAACTTTATAGTTTTCAGGATGCCATTTGCAAATAATTCCTGTGTCCTCAGTTACATTTTGCATCTTCTGAGGATGAAGTGGGGAACACCTTCCCTGAGTTCTAATGGGTCAGGGAGGAGTTCTGACGTGTTGCACCAAATCCCTGAAAATCCACTGGAAAGTCTGTAAAGGTGGAGTTACACTCCAGGGATCCTATCCTGTAATTGCCAGTTCTGTTTCCCCACCCAGTGACAGAGCCAGCCTGTTTTTCTGACACTGTGACCCAGCTAGCTCTTTGCCATAATCAATGTTTCCATTCTTTTCCAAAATAAACATGTTGACGGTCATTTGCAAACAGAGGAATGAAAGTTTTCCATCCCTAGGTGCCGTGCATGTAGTTTTGAAAATGAAGAATTTAGCAAAGGCTTTTAATCTAATCTCTGGTTACTTTGTAATTTGTCTGGGGCACTAGACCTTAGAAGGCAATTTTTTTTTCTTTTAGATTCAGTTAAATTCTACACCCCACCCCCTCCCCCTTCTAGCTTTGTTCAGAATTATCAAGCAGAATAGTTTGAAGAGAATAGGACCTTATTGTATCACATTTCAGGAATGAGCCATGAGGAAACAGGAGCCAAGCCTGGAAATGAGAACGTCCTTGTAAATGACCAACAGAAAACAGGAGTTAAAATACACAACTGTTGTCATGCCAGAAAATTGTCTGCTCTCTCTGAACGAACTGGGAGTGCTGGTTTGCATTTATACCAGGTTTTAAAAATAATAAATGCCGTTCTCCCTGTTCAAATGAAATATAATTTCATAACTGCTTTGAAGATAACCCTGTCTTTTTTTAATCCATAGAAACGAAGAGCTTAATACCCCTGAAAATCCCAGATATTGTACCTGTTTAATACAAACAGAGTTTGTTTAGTCTGCGTGATTAGTAATTTTATTTCAGAAAGAAATGACTGATTAAGAGTTAGGCAGATATCATGATCAAAGCTTACTTCTTGCTCACCGGGGGTGTCAGAAACAGCCAAGCTGTTGATGTATCCACTGGGCTAAATTAGTACCATTATCACTTCAGTAAGCCTAGATATTACTGTGTTCTCTGCTAAAGAAACCAATTATAGTATCTGCTGGATGGTATATTAAATGACACCATTTAATTAAAGCCTAATCTCTCTCTGAATGAACAATATTTTAAATTATTCTACATTATTTCATCCAATTACTGCAAACCTCTGTCCATTTTTAAACACAGAAAAAAGTCATTTGGCACCGTGACTGCCAGGAAGAATAATTGCCGTTCTGTGCTGTGTCTGGTGCTCGTGCCCAGTAACAGTCAATCCAGGACACACATCAGTTCAGGAGCTCTTTTAGTTTTAAAATATTTCAGATTTGTTTCTCAAGCCTCTAGGCAGCAGAGAGCCCTACTCTACAATTGCCAGTGGTTCCCTCCGAGGACTGGGGGGATAATGGAGACCTCGAAAAAGAATATCTTTAGAGGAATAAAGCCATTAAAGAAATACAATTCCCATGCCGGGAGCAGAGCTATGTAACTGACAGGATAGCAGTTCTTTTTGAATGACTACCTCATAATGGGAATGCAAGAATTAAAATGGACTTGACAGTGAACTTAAGAGATAACCTCTAATAGAAAGAAAAATCCACTTGTTACAAGGAGAGATGAGGTAAAAAGAGGTGACTTTTTTAGAAAAGATGGGGATGAACCAAATGTGCATGGACTTTCATTCCTTAGAGTCATTAACTATGGGGAAATGTTGGCACACATTTGGGTAGCAGAAAGCAAGAGGCACTAGCCAAATATGAACAATATGCTGCTTCTGTAGCTGTATAATGTCGAGGAATATGGGGCGTGGATATTGTGTGTTTATCAGGCCATCAGCAAGATCCTAGGGAAGGAGAATAGCAGTGATGCACCCCAGATACTGTAGGAATGCACTCCCAGACCTAGACTGTGGGTGGGAAAGTTGGAACTCAACCCTAGGACCTAGCACCAAGCCTTGCTCACAGTAAATCCTCTGCAAATTTAATTCCCCGAGGTCATAATCCTAATGTGTGAAATTAATGGTCCAAAGCCAGGCCGATCCGTGTCTTTTAGCCACTCCTTGGCAAGTGTGGCCTAAGTCCAGATTTTGACCTGAGGAATGGTGGTGGTCAATGGCAGTGGTAAAGATGACCAGAGTTCAGTTTAGGTTTTCTCCACATGTGAATCACCTTGGTCTATTTTGTTTCCCTTGCTAGTACTTTTTTTTTTTTTTTAACATCTTTATTGGGGTATAATTGCTTTACAATGGTGTGTTAGTTTCTGTTCTATAACAACGTGAATCAGTTATACATATACATATGTTCCCTTATCTCTTCCCTCTTGCGTCTCCCTTGCTAGTACTTTTTTTAAAGACTGTTTATTTAGAGCAATTATAAGTTCACAGTAAAATAGAGAGGAAGGTACAGAGATTTCCCGTATACTCCCTGTCCCCAAACATTCATAGCCTCCCCTATTATCAGCGTCCCTCAGCGTCATAGTACATTTGTTACAACTGATGAACCTATATTAACACATCATTATCACTCAAAGTCCATAGTTTACTTCAAGGTTCACTCTTGGTGTTGTACATTATGTGTGTTTGGACAAGTGTATAATGACACGTATCCATCATTATAGTATCATAAACGGTGTTTCCACTGCCCTAAAAACCCTCTGTGTTCTGCCTGTTGCCTATTCATCTCTCTCCACCCCCAACCCCTGGTAACCACTGATCTTTTTACTTGTCTCCACAGTTTAGCTTTTTCCAGAACGTCATATGTGTAGTTGGAATCGTACAGTATGTAGCCTTTTCAGATTGGCCTATTTCACTTAGTAATATGTATTTAAGATTCCTTCATGTCTTTTCCTTTTCATGGCTTGATAGCTCATTTCATTTTGCTGAATAATATTCCACTATCTGAGTGTACTACAGTTCACCCATTCTGGTGTTACATTTTTTGAAGACGACTCAATTTTATGTCATTGTTAACCATCTACATCTAGGGAACATATGGAAGTCCAAGGGCTTTGGGTTTATTATTGTGGCTATAAGTTGGTCCAATATAACATAGAGGTTAAAGGTGTGAGTTTTAGAGTCCCTCATTCATGCACTCATTAACACTGACTCCTAATAATAGTCAAGGTAGAAAAGACATCTGGCCTGGGAAAATTCAAATTCAAATCTGAGTTTGAGTTCCAGCCCACCTTTGCTAACCATAGAGCATTAAGCATGTTACTTAACTTTCTTCACCTGTAATGTGAGTTCATGATACACCCCTCATGGGATTCCTGTGAAAATTAACAGAGTAATTTCAGTACACACCATATAATAATTACTCAGTAAATAGTAAATATATCGTGATGTTGCTGTACATACGTAGGGGCCACTTCTAAGGATTATAGTTTGGCTCAGAGGCTGGAGGTACCTAAATATAGCAATAATGACTTAGCAAAAGCAATACTGATGAACCAGCAAGAGTTAATGCCAGCTTGTGTGGGACAGTACAGTACACCTTAACCTGTACACACACATACACACAAATATAATTTTTTTAGTGAAAGCATACTTCCTGTTGAGGATGCTTCATCATTGGAAATGGCAGTGGGAGCGCTCTCTGCACTGTCAGAGTCTCCAGGATCAGGCCTGGAATTATTAGATGTAATCATCAGGTTGAGTTACTTATACAAAGCCAGTTATTTGCCATCTGCCACTTGGAGAGGTGTCCTTATGCCCTGCTTGGATGCCAGCCCATTGCAATGCAGCAGGGGAAACGTTTCTGTCCAAATAACTCATCTTGGTTTCAAATTCTAATGTGAGAAAGGACTGTCAAGTAGATGCTCTGTCTTGATGATAAAGGGGACAGTCGGTGTTCATGGTCCATCTTATGGGCAGAAACATTGGATAAGACATGCATTTCAAGGATTTTAAGTTAGATAGCTGGAGAATAAAATATTTAGAAAACTTAAAGTTGGGTCAAAGATAAATTCAGTAGAAGCTTGGCCAGGTGGGAGAAGAAAGTCTTTTTGACATGTTTCCACCCTGAGGCAGGGGTAGTCAGCAATGCGGAGCGTGTGCGTGTTGGAATTATCAAACGACGTTAACATAATATGTGAATTATGTCGTGCACAAGTCATATTTACTGTGGTCTAGCTGAAATAAACATGGGTGTCAACATGTAGAGCCCTGGGCATGCTCCGTGGAGAGACTGAGGTGCACTTGGGGCCAGGTAGCTGATGGGACAAACTCGTTTCCAGGCAGTGGTGTAACTCAGAATGACTGATCAGGAAACTGCATGTCCTTATAGGATGTGCAAGAGAAGAGAGCCAACTGTGGACTCTATGCCCATAGTCAGTGCTGCTTTTGCTATTGCTTAACTCCAGTGTATGAGTGAGGAGGCTGAGGCCAATGTCACTCGGGCAGCAGGGGGAGGAGCCGAAAGGTCTGGGTTTCTTCTCTGACTCTCTATTGTTTTGACAGGTAAGTGACATTAATCTCATCTCATCTGCTCCTACTTCCAGGAAGTTGATTCCCTAACTGCTGTCTTCTCTCCCCTGACTCTGAACCAAACTTCCAATGGCCCTTTGAAGACTTCCACCTGCATGTCTCTCCAGCGTCACGAACGTGGCACGTCTAAAACAGCTTATTTCCTGCTCCACTCTCCATCCTGCCCCTCACTCCCAGTCAGCGTTCCTTCCTCCCACCTTCTTACTTCTAATGGCACCTTTCCTCAGTCTTCCAGCCTCAAATCTTCATGGACAATTTTCTTCCTTAACTCATTCTTCTCTGCCTTCCTCAACCAGTGCATTTCCGTACACATTTTCTTTTCATTTCCACGAATACCTCAGGTCTAGGGTTTGTAACCTCATTCTATACAAATACTATTGCAGTAGACTCTAAACTGGCCCCCACCTTCCCGTCTTTTCCTACTCTGACTCATCCATACGTATTGCTGAATAATTCTTCCTAAACCACTACTTTGACTCTATCACTATGCTGGTTAAAAACCTTCAGTGGCTCCCTAGGGCCCCTGGATCTTAGCGTGGGAGTTTATATTTGTCCTTATTGACTTTCATCTGGCTAGATTTGACCATCATTTCAGTCTGCCTGGAACTGTTCATATTATTGATCTCCCCCTTTATGAACTTGTACTGCGTATGAACCTACATAAGCAGAATAATTCTGGGGTTTTTTTACCCAGCTAGATTATAAACTCTTTGAGGATAAAGGTCTAGTCTCAGAGATGTCTTATTTTCCCCACAGAATTCAGAGTGTTTCATACATACTTACTGACCCATTCGTTATTCAGTTAAGGGATGTGGATGCAACAGCAAGGAAATGTGGCAAAGGGATGAGGCAACTTGGATGGTGAAATTCAGAGGTTTTCATAAAACCCAGAAGACAAGAAGGAGTCAGCAAGGAGACATTTTAGAGGTTGGAGTTGAATAGATTCACAGTGGGCATTTTTTTTTTTGGCACATGATAGCCATCCTTCCTTCTGTTGGCAATAGCACTGCTCCCACCTACCCCCCCCGCCGCCCTAGATATTCTCAATCAGAAGTCGGCCTGTGGTCCAAGCCAATGAATGAGCATATTTCCTGTCCTGTTGCTGTGATTGGTTCAGATATGAGCATGTCTCACCCTTATTTGTGCCAGTAACAGTCAATCCCAGGACTAAATACCTCTTGGGGGGAACTTTTTCTCCTGTGGTCCTAAGATAGGAGTGAGATGGAGAGCTGCTGGCAGCCTTCTTGCCACCAGGAGGGCAGGCCTTTCTGAGATGAAGGCAGCAGAGAAAGACATGGAGCTGAGGGGTGCAGAGAAACGTGGTCCTGATGGTATCACTTGGCCCCTAGACCCAGCCACAATTGAAGGTAATCTAGATGGGGATTTTAATTTCCATTTTCCAAGTCAATATATCCCCCTTTTCCGTTTAACCCAGTTCATGTTTGATGTTTCATTACTTGTAACTGAAAGAGATTTAAGGAACTCAGTATCAAGTCCATCGATTTTTAGAAAACAAACAAACAAACAAACCTGATTGAACTGCCAGGGCCCCATCTCTTTGGATTTCCAGTTTCCACGTCTTGACATTTTAGGTGTTTGGGTTTGAATTCAAGATTCCTTGACTAAAACCCTCCCCCTCAAGACTCATTTATTTAAACCCCTTTATTTAACAGATGAGGGAGCTCAAGTTCAGAAACATTAAGTGACTTTCTCAAGATCACACAGCTAGCATCAGAGCTAGGGCTGAAACCAGGGTCTCAGAATTCTTAGTCCCATGCTATTTCTTCTTAAAAACATAAAAGGTAAGACAAACAAAAGTGATAAAGATGGCCAACATTTTATTGCATGCCTTGTTGTTCATTGTGCTAACAGCTTCACATGTATTTACATATTTAAGTCTCCACAAGGCCATAAGAAGTGAGTGCTATCACCATCTCCATGTTTAAGGATTTGAGACCTGGAGAGGTTAAGTCAGCCTCTGGTTACATAACTAGGAAGGGACAGAGGTCATTTCTTCCCCAAGGCAACTTGGTCAAGAACTCTTGAAGCATATTTGAGAAGAGAGAGGTAGGGGCATGTGAAAAGCAGTTGCCCTGCCCCATATCCCCCAGCCAACCTGAATCTACCTGCAGCTGCCGGGGAAGGCACACCAGCTGCTTTCCCCCTCAAGGCCCTGCAGCTCACTTCTCTGCTGGAGGACTTTCTCCTGCTCGTTGCACACCCTCCATGAGTACACTGGTGTCAACAGGAAGTGAAGAGGAGCTCATGTCCCTGGGCCACCCTCTACCAGTGGGGAATGGGAGTTGGTGGATAATGCCCAGTGGGATGATTCTGAGGTGTGTTCCACATGGCTTCTCAGAGGGTCCCAGGTTCCTCAGGTGCCCTCAGTCATAACCTCCTCATTGATGCATGAGTTATTGGTTTTCCCCCTCCCTTATGTTCCCGCTGCTTCAAGTCTGCTCCCAAGGATTATCACCAAGAAAACTGCTTGTACTCAAGTTTTTGTCTCAGGACCTCTTTTGGGAGGAATCCAAGCTAAGACACTAGTTTAGAGGGACATATTTAGAGCCCTTGAACATTCTGTCTAGAAAGGGAGCACTATAGGAATTCTGCCTTGACTCTCCTAGAGGGAAGAGGACAAAAATGTGAAAAGAGATGTTTATAAAGGTGAATGTTTTCAATGTAAGAGCTGGAAGTGAAGTTAAAAAAGAAGTCTTTAAATGTCATTTGCCACACCTGGAGAGCAGCGCCTGTTGGCCCTTAGACCTATCTCTAGAGGGTTAAGGTAGACGGGTGTACCCTAAAGCCTCTGGATGAAGGGAGGAGGGGTCAGAAAACACAAAAGGAGGATTCCTTCTTGGTCTTGCAGTGTAATTCAGTCCTTCCCTCATTTTGTGCGTTCAACTCAGAGATAAGATGACGCTTCTTGTTTCACAATATTTCAAAAGGCTCTTGCGATGGAAGGTAACACAGCACCTTTTTGTATTCCCAAGGAGCGGACTTTCTGAAGCTCTAATCCTTAAGCATTGGTTCTACTAAGTTTCCCCAAGGAGCTGGTGTAATCAATTTTCATATTCACAGGCCAGGTGTAAGATTTTGGTGCCTTCCTATACGCTTTAGAGGCATAGTCCCCACTCTTGGGGGATTTAGACATTCCATTTTATTTAGTTTGATTTTATTGAATGCCTCTTCTAACTAAAAGTGATGGATAGCATACATTTGTTTCTTAAAAAAATAAATACCTTGAGGTTAATTTGCTTAGACATTTTTGGAGAAAATATTCTATGTCTCTTGAGATATCTTGAGATAATATTAGACATCCCTCTGTGTGTCTCAGTTAGGATTGAGGGTGGATACTCTGGGATGGATACATCTCTATTTTATGGAGCTGTTGCGAGGACTAAATGAGATGAAGTACTTAGCACAATTCTTTATATGTGGTGAGTGGTGAATAAATATGATGATGATGATGATGATGATGATGAATCAATAGTGTTTTCATGTAAAGCAAAAATTTTCTTCCCTGGATTCCTAAAACAATTCTTATTTAATGTCTATGTAAAATTATCTATGAGGAAATCATTGGTCTCTGGAATTTTCTGTTTTGTTTCCTATTGTGTTCTTGTTGTGGTTGAATTATGTTAAACTTGATTTCAGTTTCTCTTGAAACCTTGGTTGCTGGGAATTTACCCAGTGGCTGAACATGATAGTAACAACTGCTATAAGAATATCCCTACAGACTATCAGGCAGCAAGATCTCTTAATAAATCTTGAGCCTGGTCTGAGGGTTAATGACTTTGAAGGCAGCCATAGTTGGCCAGTCAACCAAAGCCACATCAACTTTATTAATAAGATTTTGTGGAGTCCTTATCTATTTATGCATCAGTGGACATCCTAGCAACAGAGCCCTTCTCTGGACTGCCCATGAACATTTTCAGTTTCTGGTTTCTGCGATACTTTCCGAGTACAGATGGATTTGTGTCCTCAACTGCAGGCGACCTAAGTGATTTTCATCACTTAGGGCTGAAATGCCTTTCCTTATGAAAAAAAATCACTTATTAAATATACTTGGCTTTAGACACCTTATGTGTTTTCTTGGGAGAAACTGTGAAGTCATTAAGACAGCTTAATGTGTATCCTAAATTCACCAAATCTGTAGGACAAATCCCAGCAACCCAGATGTCAGTGTGCCCTGCATACCTGTGAATGCTACCTCTGATTCAGAACAGGAGGTGTGGAGAAGGTACAGGAGCCTGGGTACTTCCAATAGCGATGTACGCAAAGCCACTCCCTTAGCCTGACACAGCTTTGCCCTGCCCCCCCCCCCCACTCATCAGCCTGTGGGCCCCCTTCACTCGGCTCAGGTGCTCTAACTAGAGACCCAGCAATAGGTAAATATAGACCTCTGAGTTGTTTCCAAAATCTCAGTTATTTACCTGGGTCAAGAGAGTAATTTGGTGTTTGGGGAAATAATTTTCTCAGCAGGCTCATGCAGCTACAAACCAAGAAGGTGCAGAGATTGGTTAAAACCATGGATTTAGGGTCAGTCAGACACGAGTTAGATTCCTGTTAGGACACTCACTACTTTATGACACTAGACAAGCTACTGAGTCTCTGTGATCCTCAATTTCTCTATTTCTAAAATAGGGTTAATGATGGCAAAGATGATGGTAATTACACCCTGTGTTGAGCACTCACAATGCCCTGGGAACTGTACTAAGTGCTTCCTGTACATCGTTTTGATCATCTTCACAACTCTTTGGGACGTATACCATCACAACAGATAGTGCTCTGTAAGTAGTCGTTACCGTAATGTCCACTACAAATGCTACCACCCCTGTTACTCCAGAGTAACGTTCCCAGTCCCAGACACTGCTGCTAGGACGTGACAGATATTCTCACCTGCTTTCTTGAAGCACCAAAGCCTTTCCCTTTTTGTTCTAATGCTAGATATATCCAAGATGCACTGAAATAAGGAGATTTCGTTCCATCATTTATTTTTCTGAGAGTTGTGGAGTGCATGTAATTTTGTCTTACATTATTTAGGGATGTTGAGCTTCTCTACTCCAGGTTTACTTAATGAAAAGACCTAGATCAAGAATTTTTCTATAGAATCAGGCTGCTTTAAAACTGAACAAAAATTTTAAACACATGAACAAAAATAAGAGCATCAATGATAAAAATCATCTTCCCAATAATCCTGTAAAAGTCCCTCTGACTCGGGTATTGAATTTTCTTTGACATTGTCGGGAGACAATGTAATTCAAGCTGTTCTGTAACAGCAGTCCTTTGCGACTCTAGCTCTGTTTTACCAGTGATCTGTTCTATTAATGCAGATGCCAGAGGAACAGCAGTCCTGATCACGACAAGGCCGTCAGCCTCCAGGAAGGTAAAATTTCTACTGCCAAAGACAATATAATATCCATTTCTACCTCTGGCTGTAATTTATTTGTAGTGTTTGGGTGGTAATTTAACCCATAATGCATTGCATTCCAAATTACAGTATGCTAAACATCTAGTAAGCTACCTTACACAATCAAACAGGCTGAAGAAACCCTGGAGTGCTCGTTACTGATGTAGAGAAGCACTTTACCACAGGTAGAGTCCTGTACTGCGTTACACTCTAAACCCCTGAACCCATCCCAAGAAACATCACAGACACAGAATTACTCATCCTTTCCTTAAAGTGGCATATTTATTTTAGTTGGAAATTGTAATTTTCTACAACCTGAAGTTGAGACTTTTTTTTAATCAGGCACAGTTGCATGTAAGTCTATGCAGTGCACAACTGTCTTAATTTCCATAGAGAGGTGAGAAGGAAAGTAAATAACCTAACTTCAGAAACTGCACTGCTTTTGGAATACAGACTCGACTGCAGTATTGCTTGGCTCATGTGGGAGCTTTGGGGAAGGGGAGCTCGTTTGCTCACTTTGGGGAGATTTGGCTTTGAGCTGCCATTTGGAAATGTCCCCTGTCGAGGACTGTGAGTCGGAAGCCCACTCGGGAGCCTTTTTCAAGGAGTATCTGGAACTTTCTACTGCATGCACTAAGACTAGGCAGAACCCAGGGAGCAGATTTATACCTGGGATTGGCCTGTGTGGCCTTACAAGGTTTCTTCTAGTTTAATGGAGTCTCTACTGAGAGACTGTGACACCACCACTCACTCCAAAAGCCAAGGTTGATACAGAGAGCACTGAAGGGAGCCATGGCTGCAGTATTCTCAGCCAGCTCAGTAAAATGGTAATCAGATGATTTGCAAACTTAGTGAAAATCAGAATCCCCTGTTGGGCCTGTTAAACACACTGATGCCCTGGGCCCAGCCTACAGAGAGTTTGATTCAGCAGTTTTGTCACAGGGCCTGGAACCGTTTTTTTTTTTTTGTCAACCTTATTGAGATATAATTTACAAACAATAAAGTGGACTCATTTTAAGCACAAAGTTCAGTCAGTTCTGATGAAAGCATACACCCCTGTAACCACCACCACAATCAAGATCTACATTTCCATCACCCAAAAACGTTTCCTCATGCCCTTTGCACTCAATGCCCCTACCCCCCAAACTCCTGGCCCCAGGCACCCACTGATGTGCTGTCACTATAATTAATGTCTTCTCTAGAATTTCATAAAAATAGAAGCATGCACTATGTATTATTTTGTGTCTGGCTTATTTCTCTGAGCATAATATTTTAAGATTTATCTATTTTGTTGCATATATCTTTGAATCATTCCTTTTAATTGGTATAGAGTATTCCTTTGTGTGGCTATACCACAGTTTGTGTATCCATCCACTTTTCGATAGATATTTGGGTTGTTATAGAGTTTTCATATTGAGGATAAAACTCTATGAACAATCATGTAGAAGTCTGTGTGGAACTGCTGGCCACACGACAAGTTTATGCTCAATTTTATAAGAAACTGCCAAATTGTTCTCCAAAATGGCTGTGAAACCCTGAGTAATTCTTAGTCAAATCCCTTTCTCCTGCCTTCCCTAATCAAGGTGGTTTTACGACTTGCAGGTTCTCCAGGCAGCATGTAGCTTAAACGGTAAGATGCTTGCCTGAGTTGTTTTCAGGAACTTGGAGTCAGCTGTGTCTAGTTGGAGCTGAGCTGGTTAAGACTGGATAGGACCACTGACCCTCCAACTGGACATGTGTGAGTGACCTCTCTGTGACCTTTAGACGTCAGAGGGCTGAAAACTCCACCCTCTGATCCTGCCAAGTGCCTGCACATTTGAGTGCAGAGGCCCTGTATCTTAGTTACACCTGTGCAGAAAGATTACCATTACCACATCTTTTACCAATCACCTTTCTCCACGCTGCCCACTCCCTCCACACCTCAGACGCCCTGCTGCTTTATTCCTTATTCCATAAATACCCCGAGCCCCTTGCCTTAGGGAGGCAGATCTGGATTCTGGATCTGAGATTCCACCCCTTCCACTCCCAGCTCTCTTGGCTGCCTTGCACACATACCTTATCTTTGCTGCAAACCTCAAGGTCTCAGAGTTTTGGCTTGCTGTGCTTGGGGCAAAATAACCCTGATTTGGTAACAGCTGCACCATTTTTAGATTCTCACCAGCACTGTTTGAGAGTTGTAGTTATTCCATGTCCTCACCAACACTTGGTATTGTCAGTCTTTATAATTTCAGCCACTCTAATTGGATACCAGTGTTTTAAAAAATCACCTAGGTGACTCTGATGCACACCAAAGTTTGAGAACTCCAGCTCTTATAAAATCAATAGCTTCTGACAGCCTGAAAACAGCTCAAGCCCTGAGTCCCAACCTCAGCTCTGAGCCTGCCAATGCTGTCTTACCCCTATGCTTGCCCCTAATAAACAGGATCCTGGGTCTCGATCTTTTCCATATCCAGGCTTCCCACCTCTCTACCCAGTGCTATGTGCTATCCTCACATCTGCCAGCTACAAAACTAGTGACCCTGGAACTGAATTGTATTGCATGAGTAGATGCTGCAGGGTGGTAGGGCTCACATGGCAGGCAGAGGGACCAGCAAGAACAAAGACCTAGAGGCATGAAATAGCCTGGCCCATTTGGGAAACTGAAGGTTGTTAGGTGTCCTTAGAGTGTGGCACTGAAAGGAGGACTTGGGGAGTGATGGCTAAAGAAGAACCAGACCACATAGGGCCTTTATGCATGGCTAAGTGTTTGGACTTTTTTCTAGGGGAGGCTGAAATATGGTGCATGGAGTACTCTCTTCTACTGTGTTGGAGAAAAATTACCCTAGTATCTGCACAGGAAAGAAATTGGAGGGGAGGGAAAGAGACAGAGACACTAGTTAGAAGACCAGTGTTATACCCCAAATGTATCCTGGGGATCTGCCCAGTTCCAACTCATTGTAGGTGCCTCATAATTATTTTTAAATAAGAGAATGAAAAACATGAGTCTTTCTGTGTCACTCATATCTTGCTCTCTGGTGTCTTTCCCCCTCCTCTCCTGCCCCACTAAAGGTGGTGGAATATATTGGGGCCAGGGGGCACTGGGTCCTTCCCAGATCTGAAGATCATCCTGCCAAGATAAACTGCTACTTTGTCAACCTCTGGGGCAAGTTTGTCATCATTCAAGTTTATTATGACTGTTTCCACCTGGTCCTCACTTGTTCCTCCACCGAGCACTCTTGGAGCATTTATTATGAGGCAGGTGTGAGCTGGGTGTATGGAGAGGGAAAAACACCATGTCTGCCCTCAAGAAGCCTATACCCTCTCCTTATCTTCAAGCCTTAGGCCGGGGCTCTGCAAACTTTGCCGATAAAAGGCCAGATGGTAAAAAGTTTTGGCTTTGGGAGCCATGTGGTCTGTTGCAACTATTCAACTCTTCCACTGTGATGGTAAAGCAGCCATAGACAATAGCAAATAAACAGGCATGACTGTGCAACAATAAAACTTTATTTATGAACACAACAATTTGAATTTCATATAATTTTCATGTGCCATTAAATATTCTTTTTTTTTTGGCTGCACCGCATGCGGGATCTTAGTTCCCCAACCAGGGATCCTACAGTTGAAGCACGATGTCTTAACAGCTGGACCACCAGGGAAGTCCTCAGTATTATTCTTCTTTTGACTTTTTTCAATCATTTAAAAAAAGGTAAAGATTATTGTTAGCTCGGGGCCGTACAAAACCAGGTAAGGGCCAGGATTTGGCCCATGGGCTGCAGTTTGCCCATCCCTACCTTAGGCTGTCTCCTCATAATGTATGAACAAAAGCTCTTTCTTTTAGTAATAATTATGGTCACCACAACTTTCTCCTACCTACATCCCCTATTTCATGTCCCTCCTCCACCACGTACACACTCACCTAGTCCTGCATTTCTGCTCTTACAATGTAAACACGATGGACTGTGACCTCCCCCTGCTCAACAGCCGCTTCCAGGTGCCCAGAGCTGTGCCCTGGCGTACATCCCAACCTCTGGGGCCTGGCTGCCTCTGCTCCTCAGGATCCCGCTCTGCTCTCCTTGTCAGTTTCCTCCACTGCCCTTTCTCACCTCCAATAACTCGTGTTCTGGCCCCTCCAAACCATTGACAGCTGCCCTTTCCAGGCTCTGCTCCTTGACCCATTGCATTGCCTCAGCTTTGGATTCTTAATCTCCTTTCTCTCTGGCTAACTCCTGCTTGTTTCTAAGGCTCAGCCTGCATTTCAGCTCCGTGTCATCTTGAACCACATACCTGCAGGCAGAATTCACAGACCCCCTCTGGTTTCCCAGCGCTCCGTGCATCCTGGCAAACCCGGAGTACCTTGAGGGTTGTGTCTTGTCCTCTTTCAAGCACCCGCTGCAGTGTGGAGCACATGGTGGATGCTCTGTGGACATTTTAATGAATTCTCAAATGTCAAGACCCCTCTTTATATACTTTCTAAAACTGTAGGTATCGTATGTACACTCTTTTATTGGTTTCCTTTTCCTGGTTTCATGTGTTATTGCTACTATTAAATTTTAAGTTTATAAGTGCAGACATAGTCTATTTTGTAGTAGACTTCCTTCCAAATACATAAAATAACATTCTGTGGCTCGTGGGTTCTCCTCTGGGGCCTCTAGGTGACCATGGTGGGCTTTCATTAGAGTATCTCTAACCAACTTGCCTAATACGGGCCACAGAATGTTACCGAGGCCCTGATAGGTCTCTTTTTTTTGACAGGTGAGGAAAGTACAGCTTTATATAGATAAAGCAGCTGACCTGAGGACGCTGGTCAATGACAAAAACAGAAGAAGGGCCGGAAACAAGGCCTTGGTATTACCAGAATTTGAGTTTTTGATCCAGTTTGCAAGGTTAAAGTATTGAGCTCTGAATGTGGATTTGTAATTTATGAGAGAGTAGGTGTAGGGAGGGTGGGGGGATGGGGGCGTGCCTGGGAAGCTGGGCAGTGGTGACCTTTAGCGCCTCGCTTCTTCTGAATAGGATTCCTTGTTTGCTAGTCCTCCCAGCCCCTTTCTCGCTTCTCCACTATATCAGTCATTCCCTTAAAACAGTGACACTTATTATGGCTGGCAAACAAATGGTCGGGAACTAGGCAACTCCAATTATTGCACTCAGCATGTGAAATCATTTAATCAGAGCTCACAGGACTGAGGGGCAGTATTAAAAAGAAATAGGCACCCTGTCTGGTCCCCAGAATGAACTCTTTTCAGGAGAGAAGAGAGCTTATACTATTTATTGTGGCAGAAAGAAGATATACTGTAGTATTTAAATGAGAAAAGGGCTAGATGATAAGGGCTAGGAGACCAGGATTCCACTTGAACTCCATTCCTGATTTCTTTTTTTCAGTTTAGTTTTGGAACAATTATTTAATTAGAGTGTAACTCAGTTTCCCCACAATAACACAGAACCACTGCTATTTGTATCTTTTAAGATCTCTTAACGATACTGCCCTGGAACCTGGGGCAGAGCTCTCTGCCTCATCTTGCATTCATCCAAGGGGTTGTAGTTACTGAAAGGCCAATAGGACCTCGTTTTAAAGTGGCTTCAGCTGCAAGATGTGTGCCATGGTGCTGGTTGCACTGTGTACACAGATATATTTGTAAATGCTTAGAAGCCATAAGCACACATTTAAAAGGTAATTTTGTGTTCACCACCGTTTGCCTTTTTTTATGGTATAAGCAGCCTTTTGTTAAATGTGAGGTTATAGGGGATAAATGTTGTTCTGGGAAATGTAATAATTGGGAAATACATTGAAGACTGATCCAGAGAGAGATGCTGAAGGTGGCAACAGTCCTTCCTTCACATCATTTCCAGCTTCTTTTGGTCGCCTCTTGGGAAAGAGCTTCCCAGGGCTGAGCTGCACAGGAGCAAGAGGCCGCCAGGGGACAGCCGGCCTTCTCACCAGCCCCGTCACTTGGAACAAGTGTGCACATGGTGGACACACATGCCCTCTCCCAAGGCATGGAAAACACTTGCTCTATTTGTCCTCAAGAATCTTTCATATTCTTTTCTGAGAAAAACAAATTAAAACTCTCCTCCTGACTGACAGAATTTAAAGAATAAATACACAGTCATGGGAAGTAGGATACAACTTCCAAATGACCACATAGAATGTGCTTTCCTCACAACATACAGAGGCATACGTCATTAAGAAGTCCACAAACAATAAATGCTGACCATGTGGGGAAAAGGGAACCCTCCTTCACTGTTGGTGGGGATATAAATTGGTGCAGCCACTGTGGAGAACAGTATGGAGGTTCCTTTAAAAATAGAGTTATCGGGCTTCCCTGGTGGCGCAGTGGTTGAGAGTCCGCCTGCCGATGCAGGGGACATGGGTTCGTGCCCCGGTCTGGGAAGATCCCACATGCCACGGAGTGGCTGGGCCCGTGAGCCATGGCCGCTGAGCCTGTGTGTCCGGAGCCTGTGCTCCGCAACGGGAGAGGCCACAACAGTGAGAGACCTGCGTACCGCCAAAAAAAAAAAAACAGAGTTATCGTATGATCTAGCAGTCCCACTCCTGGGCATATATTCAGAGAAAATTATAATCTAAAAAGATACATGCACCCCTGTGTTCATAGCAGCACTGTTTATAATAGCCAAGACATGGAAGCAACCTAAATGTCCATCCACAGAGGAATGGATAAAGAAGATGTGGTACATATATACAATGGAATATTACTCAGCCATAAAAAAGAATGAAATAATGCCATTTGCAGCAACATGGATGGACCTAGAGATTATCATACTAAGTGAGGTAAGTCAGAGAAAGACAAATACTACATGATATCACTTATGTGTGGAATCTAAAATATGATACAAGTGAACTTATTTACAAAACAGAGATAGACTCACAGAGAGAACAAACATGGTTACCAAAGGGGAAAGGGGCAGGGAGAGAGAAATTAGAAGTTCGGGATTAGCAGATATAAACTACTGTATATAAAATAAACAACAAGGTCCTACTGTATAGCACAGGGAACTATATTAAATATCTTATAACCTATAATGAAACAGAATTTGAAAAGTTATATATATATATATATATATATATATATATATGACTGAATCACCTTGCTGTACACCGGAAACTAACACGTTGTAAATCAAGTGTACTTCAACGCCCACCCCACCCCGAACCATACAGAGGCATGAGCTAAAACCTAATAATCCATTAAATAAAATTAATTTTACTTAAGCACTGCCTATATATACACACATACACGGCATATACAGATAGATTTCTTTTATGGCATCTTTTTGTTTCAGTCCTTATCGTGTTTCAGAGTTGTCCTCTTATATCAGGTAGCTTCTGGAGGCTACACATGAGCCACATGTTGCATGGACAGCCAAGGTGGGTAGTGTGCAGTGTGGATGGTGCAGGAATTACTGGGGATTCGACACACTTTTTTGGTTCATGCAGGCTTCGTGAAGCCTAGACTCTGTATCAGGTCTTGGAAGTGGGCTTGATGAGGATTTTAATATGCACTGTTTCTCATTTCATCTGAACTGAACTCTCTGGGGTCCGATGTCCGTGGAGGAAACTGGATTCATTTGCCTTAAGCAAAACATCATATTCTTCCTGCTTGGATAGTGAAACCTGGAGGGAAAGAAGGGCTAACAGGAGGCCAAGGGTGAGTAGTGAACAGGCCTACGTTAATCACTTTAATTTGATCGATCAAACAGACTCACAGAACCCTGTCACTTTTTTTTTTTAATCTTCATACAAGATTTTTTTTCTGATATTTTTCTTTCTGTTTCTTTTGTTTTTTAATCTCTATTTTTTTCTTTATCCCCCCCCCCCCAGAAACAAACAAAAATATTCAAAAGACAGGTTTTGAGAACTATAACCAAGAAAAGTCATTCCCAGGAGAAAACATACTGAAGCACACGTTGGCTTTGGGCCTAATGCAGCCAAGAAATGATCTTTTAAAATATTCTGATCAGGGGCTTGGAAAACAGAAGGTTTAAGACTTCAGCTCAGAAGAGTATGATTATCTTGAAGCGGATGTGGTAGTTCCAGCCACGTAATTTTAGACATTCTAATTGGCAGTTTAAAAATAGCAGAGTTGCAGCCTCATCTTCTGGGCTATTCCCTTTGTTTTGTCCTTGACTGTGCTTTGTATTGAGGGAGTCTTCTGATGGCTGGGGCAGGTCTGGGAACCATGCATCCCTGGGTTCTAATCTACCATCTCCCAGGCCTGCCTGCCTCTGCCCTGAGACACCACAAAGGTAATAAAACTTATATTTTCTTAGGAATGCTCCCAGCCTCTGACTCACAGACATATTCCCCTTCCTTCCCTAATAACTAGGTGCTTAAAAGTTGCGCTTCGATGATGCTATTGAATTAAATCCATCTCTGGGCACCTTAAGCTTCCAGCTGAACTGCATCATTTTCTTGCCAGGTAATAAGTACTTTAGGATGTGATCAAGAAAAGGAAAACACTGATTTCAAATAACCAATTATTTGCCATATTCTTTTCCATATTTGTGTGAGGCAGTGTCCATGTGCTGAAACACGTTTGTTCTTCTTTGCTACTGTTTCAATTGGCAGCAAGATAACATATCAACGTAGATACCTACAACAAAGCTGCCTCTTTCCCTTTCGCATTTTCAAGGAGCCCTAGGCGTCCCGTCTGGTCGGGCATGAAGTTGCTCATCTTCACCCAGTTTCACTCTCTTGAGTTTCCCTTCTTGAAACACTGGCCGCATCACTGAGGGAGGAGCGGGGCTGGGGTAAGAATTGCCTGGAACTGTCTTATCCAGGCAGAGGGTTTGGTGGGACCTGTGCAGGGAGATTCTCAAACCCTGTAGGATGTGGTTTATTATCCCTGCTTTAAGTTTTATTGCCAAGGAATCTTATACTTTCCCAACCAATGAGTCCACAAAAGCATAAACTATATTAAGTCTATAAATCCCAGAGTGCCAAATCTCTGGAGTAGCAAGCATCTGCTCTCTAACCTGCAGTGAGTAATAAATCTCCCTGTCCATTTGCATGGAGGGCTTTCAGTGCAGAGAGAGCACTGATGTTCTCTGGGCATCCTTTCTTCCTGCTCTTTTCCTCAAGGGGCCTTGAATTCACTGCTCTCTTACAACTTAAACACCCTTATAATGCACCGTTTTTAAAAAATAGGAAAACAAGAAAAAAAAAGTTGTCTTTACCTGGCTGGTTAGACGCAGGAGGTGAAGCCTGCTGATATGAGGCTTGTCCTTCATCCTAAACTCTTGGAAACAAATGAGGAATATTAACCGAGGTGTGTGTCCCTCTCCACACCACTCAGTGTCTTCTCCAAGCCTCCTCCCGCGAGCCAGTAAGGAGAATACTGTTCACATGAGAACGGGGTTCAGTCTGTCTCTCCCTTTTGCCAGGAGTCTTGGTAAGAAAGGCAGCCTTGCTGCGGCAGGGATGAAGGACAACCTGCGCTCTCCTTTCACAGGAGAGGAACATGAGGAAAGGTTAAGAATACACTCAGATGGTTTTCAGTGGGGCGAGACTAGGTGTGGTGGACAGAAATCATTATTTAAATTACTTGGCCCATTTTCCTTTCATTATATACCCATCGTAAAGGAATGGGACACCAAAGGTCCTGCATCCCTGAAGAACAAAAGTACAGTCACGCCTATTTTTCCGTGGACTCATGGAATTGAGCCTTCTTTTCCTGGTCCCTTATTGCTTCACATAGTACAGTCTTCCTTCTGTGCTTTGGAAAGCATCCTTATTACTCTTCTAATCCTATCTCTCCTTTACATCTTGCTAACAAGGCCGTCCACATATTTGCAGGTATTGGGTTGTGAGCCATTTTCCCTCTACTTTTTTTATTTGTAAATTACTTGATTTATTTGTAAATTACTTTTTAAAAAATTAATTGATTTTATTTTTAGAACAGCTTTCAGTTTATAGAAAAATGAGCAGAAAGTACAGAGTTCCCATATACTCCCTCACTCCCCCAGTTTCCCTATTATTAATAACCTTTCCTTTTAATTAACATTATGAACAGCAGTACCAGACAATGATAATTTTTGTGAAGAGGAAGGACTTTCACCTACAGTGTCTCATTTAACAGACTGTTCAGGAAACAGAGTGTCACATGATTGCTGATTGTGGACATAGGACCTCGGAACAGGAGTGTAGTCTAGTGGTGGAGGTGACGGTGGCAGCAGCTGGGAAATCCCCCAGCTGGTGTTCTCAGTGACCCAACCCACATCCGCGGAATGCATTCAAGGAGTGGGGATCAAGTTGGGGCTACCAGGAAAGAAGAAGGAAATGAGGCTGTTTCCTTTGGCTGCTACAACTACAACAATCACCACAAACTTGGTAACTTAAAACAAGACAAATTTATTATCTTACTGCTCTTAATGTCAGAAGTCTTAAATGGGTCTCACTGGACAAAAATTAAAGTGTCAACAGAGCTGTGTTCCTTCTGGAGGCTCTAAGGGAGAGTCTGGGTCCTTACCTTTCCTATTTTCTAGAGGCCACTCACGTTCCTTGGCTCACAACCTCCCTTTCCATCTGCAAAACCAGCAATGGCTGGTGGAGTCTTTCTCATGTGGCATCTCTCTGACACTGACTCTCCAGCCTCTCTCTTTCACTTGTAAGGACTTTTTGTAGTTAAATTAGGCCCACCTGGATAAACCAGCATAAGCTCTCCATTTCAAGGTGAGCTGATTAGCAATCTTAATTCCATCTACAACCTTAATTCCCCCTTGTCAGGTGAAGTGACATATTCACAAGTTCTGGAGATCAGGAAGTGGACATCTTTGGGGGTCATTGTTCTGCCGACCACACAGGGTATTATCCTAGAGAAGTAGAGCCTGGGATCAAAGTCACCAGTGAATCACAATCTCATCCTTCTCAGGAGTAATTAGAAATAGGGCCCAACCTCCTCCTTTAGCTCAAATGTCACTTCCTCCAGGAAGCTTTCTGTATCTGCTGATCAATATAGGAGATACTAGACCTATGGGGCACTTGAAATGTGGCTAGTCTGAACTGAGATGTGTTCTAAGTATAAAATACACACCAGATTTCAAAGACTTAGTACAAAAAAAAGAATGTAAAATATTTTTATGGTAATGATTTTTAAAATATGTTATACATTGAAATGATAATATTTTGGTATATTATGAAATTGATTTCTCCATATTTTTCACTTCTTAAATTTGGCTTCAAGAAACTCTAAAATTGAGTATCTGGCTTGTACTCTATTTTTTCTGGACAGTGCTGCTCTGTAAGAACTCCAGGCTGAACCCAAGTGCTTCCTCTGTGTGCTCTTACGGTCCCTTATTCAGACCTCAAATATTTACCTATAGCATAATTATCAATTTGCATAACAATTTTTCCCACCACACAGTGAGTTGTTAAAGGACAGAGGCTGTATCTTTTTGATCATTGTATCTCTAGTGCTAGTATAGTGCCTGGAATGTTAGAGTAATAATAATTATCATAATCATAATTAACACTTATATTGTACTGTGTACAAGGTTTTGTTCCAAGCACTTTACCCAGTAACTCAATCCTTATAACACTCTCTAGTTGTGTGCATTTAGGGAAGTTATTTTTAACATTTTATACCTCAGTCTCCTCATCCATAGTATGAGGCGAGTAATAGTACCTACCTCACAGCTGCTAATTACAGAGGATTAACTAGTTATTTTATACATACACATATTTACATATATACATACATATTGCTAGGGATAGGTTTGACCTCAGGCAAAACCTCAGAGGTGGAATTTTCTTTTGCTTAAGGTCAGATGAACTCAGAGAACAGACTGGAGTTGGCCACGACTGGGAAGTGTGAAGCCCTGCCCAGCATGCTCTGAGCCACCTGGAAGAATACAGCCTGCAGAAGTGGGTAAGAGGAAATTGCTGCTCCTGTTTCCGGGCCGCGAGCACCCCCCCGCTTAGAGAGAAGCTCCCCATTCACTTTGCTGTCCCTCACCTGATACACTGATTCTAGAAAATCAGGGACAGATGAGGGTATCCACGAACCCACCCAGGGTCTTCTGCACATGACCTGCCAAGGGGATGTACAAGGACTTAGTGGGGAGATGGAGTTTGCTAACGATTTCTCACTGAACGTAGCAGCTTTACACATAAAGTTATTCAGTTCCTGAAGCTTGGTATATATGTTACCAATCAAGGCAAAGTATATATGTTACAAATCATTATTTTAAAAAGAAAGACTAATTTTAGACCATGACTCCAAAGCCAGTTGTCCACATAGTCACCTCAAGGAGCTTATTGGAGCCACCAATGAATTGTTCACTTCTAGCATTTGGTGTGAGGGTCTTCTCTAGAGGCAGCTTTGTCTGTCTCGAAGACCTGCAGCCCTGATGAATCCCCACTTGCAGTCTCTCTGGTTCCTTCTCAAGCTATTAAAAAGTCGAGCTCACTCTGCAAGGCTTGGCCTGTAAATTTCAAACTCCCAGCCTAAACGTGCACAAAGTGTATGAGTGGGTCTCCAGCAGATTTCACTGCCACGGGAGGTGAGGGAATCAAAGGCAGGCGGTTGGTCTCTAAAAGGCCTGGAGAAATTTATGACTCAATTTAAAACCACTTGTAGTTTATCAAAACAAAGGAAATGTAATCGCAAGCTTTGGGGCAGGAGTAGATTTTCTGTAAGAGTGAAAGGGGAGCCTGTCTTTCTACCCAGTCTTCCATAACAGCAGAATCTTTCCCCAAATCCCACACATTTGGCAACAAAGCAGTCTCTTTTTGACATGACCAATGATGAAACAGAATTTATAAATGTCAACACTGCCTTTCTAATCCTTGACTAATTGGGGAGGCCAGGAGCCTCGTGGGATGGCTCAGTGATGTCACACAGCAGTAGAAATACAAAGCACAGGTGGATATAAACCTGTGGGTTTGGTCTCAAACTTGAGCATATACCTGCAAGACCTTTGCCAAGAAAACTAACTGCCATTCCTGAGAGGAGTGAAATAGAGGATCCCTCAGTCGAGTGTTTATTAGTTCTTTGATGGTGTTTAGGAATCCAATTTGCAAGCCACACATGCAAGTACATTGAAGCACGTTTGTGGTTTTCTCTATGTATAATATCTAGGCTCTGGGAGATAAATGTTGCACATTTTCTATTAGGTGGTAGTTAGTAGGAACAGAAAACTGGCTAAAGAGGCTTAAACACACAGTTGCCATGCAGAAAGTTATTTCTCCCATGTATTAAAAAGTCTGGAGGTAAGTAGAGACCGTCCTTAGTTCAGTGGCACAGAGATGTCAGAGCTAAGGTCTCTGTGATTTGCTTGGCTGCTGGAGCTCCAGTCATCACTTCTGAACCTCAGGCAGTAGAAAGGGCAGAAGGGGAAACAAGGGTTTTATTGAAAGCCTCAGCCAATGACTTCTGCTAACATCACAGCAGCCACACTTAAATATAAAGGAGGCTGGAAATTATAAGTTTTTTCCCCCACTGGGCACTTTTTTGTCTCCAGTAACTGGGAAAAGAGGGTGAGGGTGGATTTGGGATAGGAAACTAGAAGTTACTTTCTAAATGTACAGCCAGCAATTCAGTAGTGTGGGAAGATATGAATCCAGCCTCAAGGTTCACGTGAACTGAAGTTGTTTGCGGGCTGATCAAACTCTTCTCAGTGTATATGCATTTATTACCTACTACTCTTCTCTCTTTCTCCTTATATTATCTATCTACAAAGCCCTTTGCTCTCCTTAAGATCAGGGGTCATTTCTTATTTGCTTTCTTATTTGGTCTAAGAGTGATATTTGGTCCAAGAAGAGATATTTATCGAGTTGAATTGTTTGATGAATAGGGATTGAATTGGATGCTGGGTGGTAGAAATATTTACACAAATACTGTATAAAACAATCTTTGATGTATTCAATAGTTTTAGGTTGAGAAAAAAATTACTAGGGAAATATGTCTTCTGTTTTTGTTCAAGGAGTTTAGATTTTAAGAGTGACAAGAAACATTTGAAGAATTTTGTTTTTGTTTCCCAAACTTATTTAGAAATAATTTACAAATATAATTGTATATATTTAAAGTGTACAATGTGATGATCTGATATACATCTACATTGTAGAGTAATTACTACGATCGAGATTATTAACATATGCAGCATTTCACATAGTTAACTCTTTTTGGTGTGTGGTGAGAATGTTTAAGAGCTACTCTCAGCAACTTTTAAGTATATAATACCATATTATTAGCTATAGTCACCATGTTGTGCATTAAATCCTCAGAGCTTATTCTTCATATAATGAAAATATAATGTACCTACATCTCCCATTTCCCTCGCCCCACCAGCTTCTAGCAAACACCATTCTATTCTCTGTTTCTATGAAATTGGCTTAAAAAAAATACTATATGTAAATGCTACCACACAGTATTTTTCTTTCTCTGACTTATTTCATATAGTACAGTGCCCTCAAGATCCATCCGTGTTGTTGCAATTGGCAGGATTTTCTTTTTTAAGTCTGAATGATATTCTAACATATAAATTTTCTTTATCCATTCATCCATTGAAAGACATTTAGATTGTTTCCATATCTTGGCTATTGTGAATAATGCTACAATGAACATGGGAGTGTAGATATTCCTTTGAGATACTGATTTTGTTTCCTTCAGATATTTACCCAGGTGTGGAATTGCTGGATCACATGGTAGTTCTACTTTTAATTTTTTGAGGAACCACCACACTGTTTTCCGAAATGATTATACCAAGGAGAAATGTCTTCTTTAACACTTCTGCAAGATATATTACCCATAGGACTGAGCTTGAATGAGGGAATAAAACACAGGCTTCATAAGCATTCTTCCCCACCCATCTTATTTCTATATTATTATTCTATAGAACTCTTCCCTCCCTCTTTTATCTGAAAAGAGATTACTCGATCAGTCAACAATAGCATCTACAACATACCATGCAAGTCAAGAAGCTGGATCTACCAGTGATTCCTCATCCTGGCTGCAAATCAGAATCACCTGGGCAACTGTTTTAAAATACAGATTCCCAGGGATTCATTCAGAGATTCTGATTCACAAAGTCTGGGGTGGTGTTCCAGAGTCTGTAACTTTACGGAGCACTCCAGATAATTCTGATGTGCCACCAGATATAGAAATCCTTGGGGCAGAGCCCGTCCTTCTTTGTACCACTGTCATGGCTCCCCTGGAGAGCATTTATAGGATGCTACAGAAGCTTGTCAAACTCTTAAGGTGGAGACTGTCTTTTCTCGTAGCATCCCTTCTGAGCCCAGTGTCTGAGTGTCTAGTGCATAGTAGGTGCTCCATAATTATCTGTTACATTGTTTAAACAAATGGAAGGTATAATTATTCACCTCCACAGAGTGCTTCTGAGAACACTAGCACAAAGAAGCTTGTCTTATTACTGAGCAACCTGCTTAACTTAGTGCTCAGGGGCAGAATGAGCTATGGAAGTGACCACAAAGGGATTTCTAATGAACTTGGTGGTAAGTCACCTTGACAGCCCTGAGATTCTTGAACTCTTTTTAAAAAACAAAATAGCATATTTACAAATAATTGTGGTGCCAGTTACCTATGGTGATTATAAGACTTATTTGAAAGAATTCATGTAAAGTGCTTAGTGCAGTGCCAGGATAAATGATAAATGTTAGATGATGATAATGACAATAACAATTATAAGAGAAAAGCCTTCTTATTAAAAAACTTAGAATGTATAGAAAAATATAAGAAAGAAACCAAAAATTTACCCTTAATCTTGCCAGCAGAATCAGTAACCTTGAATTTATGATTTTTTCAGTTTTTTCCCCAAGCATCTATATTAGCATGTACTTTTAAAATATATAAAGTATATATTAAAAGTGTATATTATATGTTTTTGAATGGCCAGTAAGCACATGAAAAGATGCTCAGCATCACTAATCATTAGGGAAATGCAAATCAAAATCACAATGAGATACCACCTCACACACATTAGTATGACTACTATCAAAAAAACAGAAAATCACAAGTGTTGACGAGGATATGGGGAAATTGGAAAATTTGTGCATTGTTGGTAGGGATGTAAAATGGGACGGCCACTGTGAAAAACAGAATGGCAGTTCCTCAAAAAATTAAAAATAGAATTACCATATGACCAGAAATTCCACTTCTGGGTATATACCCGGAATAATTGAAAGCAGGGTCTTGAAGAGGTATTTGTATAGTGCTATGTACTGAATTATGTCCCCTCAAAATTTATATAGTGAAGCCCTAACCCCCAATAAAATGGCGTTTAGAGATGAGGCCTTTGGGAAATAATTAAGTTTTTAAAAAATTTTTATTTTATATTGGAGTATAGTTGATTAACAATGTTGTGTTAATTTCAAGTGTACAGCAAAGTGATTCAGTTATACATATACATGTATCTATTCTTTTTCAAATTCTTTTCCCATTTAGGTTATTATAGAATACTGAACAGAGTTCCCTGTGCTATACAGTAGGTCCTTGTTGGTTATCTATTTTAAATATAGCAGTGTGTACATGTCAATCCCAAACTCCCAACTTATTCCTCCCCCCCGACCCTTCCCCCCGGTAACCATTAGTTCATTCTCTAAGTCTATTTCTGTTTTGTAAATAAGTCCATTTGTATCATCTTTTTTAGATTCTGCATATAAGTGATATCATATGATATTTGTCTTTCTCTGTCTGACTGACGTCACTTAGTATGATGATCTCAAGGAAAATAATTATGGTTAGATTAGATCATGAGAGTGGGGCCCTCATGATAGGATTAGTGCCCTTATAAGAAGAGACATCATTATAAGAAGATACCACTTATGAGATACCTAGAGTAGTCAAAATCATTAAGACAGAAAGTAAAATGGTAGTTTCCCTGGGCTGGGGAGAAAGGGGAATAGGGAGTTATTGTTTAATTGGTACAGAGTTTTTGTTTGCAAGATGAAAAGACTTCTGGAAATGGGTGGTGGTGATGGTTACACAACAATATAGATGTACTTCATACCACTGAACTGCACACTTAAAAATGGTTAAGATGATAAATTTTATGTCATGTGTATTTTAACACAATAAAAAAACTAAAAAGATATATGTTTTAATATATTTAATATTTTATTTTAAACATATTAATTTAAATATATAAGGTAATATAGTTTAAATATACCTTATGTTACATATAATATAAATTAAAAATATATATTTAGAAATAAGCATATCCAGCTTTGTATCAAGCAAAGTTTGAGATGGCTATTTATGCCTCACCCATTGCACCAGCTTCATTGGTCTGAGCTCCGTTGGCCACCCCTCTCTCTTCCTTTCTGTAGAGAACCCAGCCCACCACTCTGCACAGGCCAGCCTGGGGTGGCAAGCCCAAACTGTTCTCACAGGGATGATGGTTGGTGTGAGCAGAGCCTGAACAGCCTGGTCCTGTCGTGGGGCTCTGCTGAGCTCTGGGTCACCATATTGCCAACAAGGGGAGCTTTGTCCCCCTCAAGCTGTTAGCATGTTCATTACCAGCCCTCCCTCTGCTGCCAATCGGAAAGATGACACGCGGCCGTCTCTTGGTTGCCACACGTTAAGCCTCATCTCACAATGGGCACTTGGTCTGGAGCTATCCCGGGTGTTTGAAAGCGACATTGCTGTTTCCTACAAGCTGAGACCCATGAGTCATTTCCAGCCAAAGGTAAAAATTTACATTTCAATGATCAGCAAGTTTGAGTGCATTTAAGAAACTGGCCAGAGTTGCTGGGCCCCTATACACAGGTTTTGTTAATGAATTTTGGCAGAAGGGAGTTGCATTCGTAGGCTAAGTATTAGAACAAAAAGGACCTGTTTTCCCATGTAATGAATTGCTGAGAAATTATTCAAAATGTGGCTTAAAAAGCCTCTTGCCAGCAAGCTCAATTCTCTGAGTCATGAATTAGATAATGGGCTTTTATAAACCCACAGAGGGAAACCCTCTGAGGATTTGTGGGTGAGCAGAGAATGTCTGTCCAGGACTGCCACCTTCTCCCAAGTGCTTCTGCATGATGCAGAGGCCCAGGGACCTTGTCTACAAATGTCAAGGCCAACTGGACCACCGTCAAGGGTGTAATCAGTGGTGCTCACCCTGAACATTTGCCCAGCACACAGCTGTAGGTCTCACCAGAACACAGCAGAGTGCTGCGCTGCCCGGCCCCAGGAAACAGAGGCCGCTGGGGGAAGAATGGTCTGGTGGACAAGGCAGGCCTCCTCCCCAGCACCATCACCTTCCTAAAGATGTGGTCCCTGACCCCACCCACAGCCCTAATTCAAATAAGACCCAAGCCTCCCATAAGACTAAGGCTTAGAGCTCCTAGGGGTATAAGAGGGACACTTTGAAGATGATTCCTTAGAAACTAAGCTCCATATAACAGGAACAGAGTCCCTTTCACAAACAGAGCTCCAAGAATGTAGGAGGTAGTCACCAACCAAGAGCGCCTCCGACTGTGACAGTAGAACTTCATGATGTCCTCTAACCAAGCTCTCCCTAAGGTCAAGGGCACTCATGGGCACACAGAGCTATTCAATGTATTTTTTTCCTTTTTCCCCCCACCTGAATGTTCTCTGCTATAAAAGATACAAACTGTTTCTACCCCCACAGGGAACCTTGCCTTGTGTAACTTTGATTACCTCTCAGGCTAGCTGCCTGCCTTGACCCAAGTATAGCTCAGATTCAACTATGCCTCTTACCCGCTGCCCACTTTGGCTGCATGTGCCCTTGGACCACCAGCTTGGAGCTCTGGCCTGGCTCCCAATAATCACTTGGGCATGAGGACAACCTGGATGAGACATCTGTCAGCCCAATGATGGCCAAGATAATCTGGCAACACCTCCTTTTTCTGATTCCTAAGACATTCCAAAAACTGTTTAGCAGTCTCATATAACTAGGGGCCATAGAAGCCATGAAGGATTGCCTCTGTAAACTTTACATGTTGTTTGAGAGGGAAATAAGCACAGAGAGGCAAGAAGGGTTTTTCTTATAGTGGAGCCAGAAAGATACAATGGGTGAGAATGCCCTCAAATCACCCCAGTATAAAAGTTTAAGAAGGACAGAATTCCCTTCTTAGATAGTACTGGGCCTGGAGATGTCATTATTCTGGGAGTGACAACTCCCATGTTTCTACTTCCAATGGCTTGCACTACTCTCTCCCAAAACTTCAAGGTTCAATGAAGTGTAGACCTAGGAACTCACATCTACTTCTGGGAACTAAAAGGGCAGGTTGATATTAACAAGAGTTTTGGTGGACTCTGGAGGTGTGGGCTCGAAGCTGTTTGGCTTGTGTGGTTAGAACACTGCAATAAGCAGACTAAGTTCATATAGCCAGACGGCCCAGCCAGCAGTCTTCCCATCTGTGGCTATACTTGTCACCCCTAGTTTTATGTATGGTCACATTGGGATGATGAGTGTGTGTTTATGTCATTCCTCCTTTAATTCAGTAAGTCTGTATTGAGTACAATGCCCAGCATTTTAGTAGAAGCTTCAAGATATAAAAATAAGTGTAAGTTATGAACTAGTTGAGAATTTCCTCAAATTTATCTTTTTCCTCTTCATCGGAAGGCTCTCAGCTGATAACTTTAACTGGAAAACTCAGCCTCGAGTTCTCAGCCATTGTGATTCAAGTCAGCAAGCTATTAGCAGCTACAGACCCTCCAGAGGTTGTAATCTGGGATTTGTCTGGCAATGGTGAGCCCCAGATCAAAGCCAGCACCCCGGTCCTCATGAGTGTGCTCTGATTACCTTTGTTTCTTGATTGATACCTGAGGTTCCCTGCGGGATGTGAAGTTTTGGCTAGCTTTTGCCAGTATGTATTCTTGAGGGAGGAATACAGATCTCTCAGTAACCAGCATTGCTGAGTGGAGCCCTGTACTCAGGGCTCCACTCAGCCCTCAGGACTTGACATGTTCACCCCTTGACTTGCATATTGTCTGCTGCCTTATGCCACTTACCACCTGAGGATCACGTGGCTCTCGATGCCATTTGGTCAAAGCCAAGGACACCATTTGCATTTGGACGACTGGCCAACAATCCTTCTTGATCCACCCTTGGTTCTATTATGTCCTGGCCTTCTCACTCTCCCTGGCTTACACTGAGGTCCCTACATGAATTGGAGCTGAAATCCCCGAGAAATAAAAACCTGTGATAGACAAACTCCACCATCCTGTTTATGCCAGTTGTCAGTACTATTCCTTTCCCATGTAGTTAGCACCCAGTATCATGATCTTTCAAAGAGCTTCCAAAATGAGGGTTCTTTCACCCTCTAACTGACTATCCCTCCAAATGCTTAAACCCAACCATTCCATCTGTTTAAGGAAAAGAATTTTAAGTCCCCATTTCTACACAGCCTTGTTCTTCTTAATCATGTACCTCTAGGTTGAAATCCCAGAAGTTTAGAAGGGAAGATAGAGGAGTGAGAAACCTGTACGAACAGTAAGTATTAGCTGAACTACAAGTGAGTTAGCGGTAAAATATAATGAGATGTAAAATATAGTAAGATGAAAAGGATGAGACCTAGAGAGCATTTAAAGATGTTGAAAGTAACACATGATTTATCCTTATTTTTAAAGTTATTGAATTGCCCTGTGGTGCACATCTGCAGTCTTTTCTTGCTATCTATGCTCCTTTTTGTTTGTTTGTTTGTTTGTTTATGGTACGCGGGCCTCTCACTGTTGTATCCTCTCCTGTTGCGGAGCACAGGCTCCGGACGCACAGGCCCAGCGGCCGTGGCTCACGGGCCCAGCCGCTCCATGGCATATGGGATCTTCCCGGACTGGGGCACGAACCCGTGTCCCCTGCATCGGCAGGCGGACTCTCAACCACTGCGCCACCAGGGAAGCCCCTAACTATGCTCTTTTATGTGGATAAAATTCCTCTTCTTTTTTTTCATTCTATTCTCATGCTCTGCTCATGCAGCACCTCTGGCTACAAGGGTCCATGTGGACTGGTCTTGCTAATCAGAAGACTGCACCCCCAGCTATGGGATTAGACTAGGGTGAGCACATGTCTTAAGCCAGACAAATGAGAGGCAGCCCATTTTGGGGTAGTAATGCTAATATTAAAGATTATGGGGGGAAAAAAAGACTATGGGAACATTTAATTGCTGGGAATGATTTTGTCCACCATGCAGAGACATCCTGCACAGAGGAGAGCAAGGCCTTAGAATATAATGAAATAGATTCCTGATGACACCAATTGACCCAGCCATGCCAGAAGCCAGAAGACTTATGTTCCATGGACTATTCAGTGGTATGAACAAATAAATTATGCTTTCATTAAGCCAGCTCGAATGAAATTTCTCTCATTTTAAATCAAAAAATTTCTGACAAGTATCTGCCTTATCTTTAGGATGATGAGAACTTAGTCTAGGACACAGCGAAAATTAGGAAGGAATCAAGTGGTGGGTGTTAATATAGCCAATAAATGAAGAACACACTTGTAGTGAGGAACACCTAAGGCAATTTCACAGCAATTAACGGGGTCTAGCTTTCAAAAGCATTTCTTCTCTTTCATAGGGAGCTTGACATTTGAAAATGAAAAGATTTTACTGTAGAGGACCAGATAGTTATGACATGAAAAACACAGTTTTCAAACATGTTGGCTAAAGTCATTGGAAAGCGCTGCATGATCAAGCAAACTTGAGGGAAACCCAACTGTTTTTCAAGCATTTGGAACTAAAGTGGAATGAATCAAATGACAAATCTCTCTGCCCTTTCACTTTGTCATGAAAATACTAAGTGCTGAGCCTTATCATCAAAATGAACGTGTCATGATACAAAATTTACTTTAGCAATGGAATAATTTGCAGGCACTATGAATTGGTTACACAGAACAGAAAAAGAAAAGTATACAGAAAATGCTAAAGATGCCACCAGAAAACTACTACAGCTAATCAATGAATGTGGTAAAGTTGCAGGATAACATTATTGCACAGAAATCTCTTTCATTGCTATACACTAATAACAAAAGATCAGAAAGAGAAATTAAGGAAACAATCCCATTTACCATAGCAACAAAAAGAATAAAATACCTAGGAATAAACCTACCTAAGGTTGGTAAAAGGTAAAAGGTAAGAGGTAAAAGACCTGTACTCCGAAAACTATAAGACACTGATGAAAGAAATCAAAGGTGACACAAACAGATGGAGAGATATATCACATTCTTAGATTGGAAGAATCAACATTGTGAAAATGACTATACTACCCCAAGCAACCTACAGATTCAATGCAATCCCTATCAAATTACCAATGGTATTTTTCACAAAACTAGAATAAAAACACTTAAAATTTGTGTAGAGACACAAAACACCCTGATAGCCAAAGCAATCTTGAGAAAGAAAAATGGAGCTGGAGGAATCAGGCTCCCTGACTTCAGACTATACTACAAAGCTACAGTCCTCAAGACAGTATGGTACTGGCACAAAAACAGAAATATAGATCAATGGAACAGGATAGAAAGCCCACATATAAACCCAGACACCTATGGTCACCTAATTTATGACAAAGGAGGCAAGAATATGCAATGGAGAAAAGACAGCCTCTTCAATAAGTGGTGCTAGGAAAATTGGACAGCTACATGTAAAAGAATGAAATTAGAACACTCCCTAACACCATACACAAAAATAAACTCAAATGGATTAAAGACCTAAATGTAAGACTGGACACTATAAAACCCTTAGAGGAAAACATAGGCAGAACATTCTATGACATAAATCACAGCAAGATCTTTTTTGACCCACCTGCTAGAGTAACAAAAACAAAAATAAACAAATGGGACCTAATTAAAATCTTTTTCACAGTAAAGAAAACCATAAATTAGATGAAGAGACAACCCTCAGAATGGGAGAAAATATTTGCAAATGAAGAAACTGACATGGGATTAATCTCCAAAATATACAAACAGCTCACACAGCTCAATATCAAAAAGACAAACAATCCAATCCAAAAATGGGCAGAAGACCTAAATAGACATTTCTCCAAAGAAGACATACAGATGGCCAAGAAGCACATGAAAAGATACTCAACATCACTAATTATTAGGGAAATACAGATCAAAACTACAATGAGTTATCACCTCACAGTGGTCAGAAGGGCCATCATCAAAAAATCTACAAACAATAAATGCTGGAGAGGGTGTGGAGAAAAGGGAGCCCTCTTGTGCTGTTGGTGGGAATGTAAATTGATACAGCCACTATGGAGAACAGTATGGAGGTTCCTTAAAAAACTAAAAATAGAACTACAATATGACCCAGCAACCCCACTACTGGGCATATACTCAGAGAAAACCATAATTCAAAAAGACACATCGGGCTTCCTTGGTGGCGCAGTGGTTAAGAATCTACCTGCCAGTGCAGGGGACACAGGTTCAAGCCCTGGTCCAGGAAGATCCCACATGCCACGGAGCAACTAACCCTGTGCACCACAACTACTGAGCCTGCGCTCTAGAGCCTGCGAGCCACAACTACTGAAGCCCGCGCACCTAGAGCCTGTGCTCCGCAACAAGAGAAGCCACTGCAATGAGAAGCCTGTGCACCGCAAGGAAGAGTAGCCCCTGCTTGCCACAACTAGAGGATGCCTGTGTAGCAGTTAAGACCCAGTGTGGCCAAAAATAAAATAAAATAAATACATAAAAAAAAAGACACATGCATCCCAATGTTCATTGCAGCACTATTTACCATAGCCAGGACATGGAAGCCATCTACAGAAGAATGGATAAAGAAGAAGTACATGCATACAATGGAATATTACTCATCCATAAAAAGGAACGAAATTGGGTCATTTGTAGAGACATGGATGGACCTAGAGTCTGTCATACAGAGTGAAGTAAGTCAGAAAGAGAAAAACAAATATTGTATATGAATGCATGTATGTGGAATCTAGAAAAATGGTATAGATGAACTTTTCTGCAGGACAGGGATACAGACTCAGACATAGAGAATGAACATATGGACACGGGGTGGGGGGAAAAGAGGAGTAGGATGAATTGGGAGCTCAGGATTGACATACATACACTACCATGTGTAAAACAGATAGCTAGTGGGAACCTGCTATATAGCACAAGCTCAGTTCGGTGCTCTGTGTTGACCTACATGTGTGGAATGGGCGGGAGCGGGGTGGGAGGGAGATCCAAGAGGGAGGGGATATATGTATACATATAGCTGATTCACTTCATTGTACAGCAGAAACTAACACAACATTGTAAAGCAACTATGCCCCAATTTTAAAACAAAAAGAAAAATAACAGTGGCTTGAACAGGACAAGAGCTTATGTCTGTTTCAAATAAAAGAAGTCTAAAAGCAAAGAACCGGAGCTTCTCTGGGGGCTCCACTAAGTCAGTAGAGACCCAGGGCCCCCAACCCCGGCTCTCTGCTCTGCCCGCCCTCATGCTCTAAGATAGCTTTTGAACTCCAGCCATCAAATCGTTGCTGCAGGCAGCCACATGAATGCAGAGACAAAGATCATACCTCTCTCTTAAAGATACTTCGCAGAAGTCAAATGTGATTCTATGGCCAAAATTTGGTCACATGGTGTCTCTACTACTTGTGTAGCCTGGTGAAGGTAGTCTTTCAATTGGGTGGCAATCTGCCCAGATGCAGAGCGGGGATTATGTTAGAAGAGGGGTGAATGGATATTGGTGGGGAGGAGCCTGTTACAGGGTAGGGCAGGAATTCAGAGATACTGAATCTTTTAAGGCTAAAAGATGTCAATGCTTCTTAAATTCAGTATGTTTGAAAGGAAACTATTGAATGGTTCGCAATGATGGATATTTGGACTCTTTGAAAAACTTCATGTTTCACTTTTCTCTATCTTGTTTTTAACAAAAATCAAGTCCCCAAAATGCACACACACAAACTAGACATGGTTCCATTACCCATGGCTTTTTTTTTTTTAGCATCTTTATTGGAGTATTATTGCTTTACAATGTTGTGTTAGTTTCTGCTATATAACAAAGTGAATCAGCTATACGTATACATATGTCCCCATATCTCCTCCCTCTTGTGTCTCCCTCCCACCCTCCCTAATCTCACCCCTCTAGGTGGACACAAAAAACCGAGCTGATCTCCCTGTGCTATGCGGCTGCTTCCCACTAGCTATCTATTTTACATTTGGTAGTGTATATATGTCCATGCCACTCTCTCACTTCATCCCAACTTACCCTTCCCCCTCCCCGTGTCCTCAAGTCCCTTCTCTATGTCTGCGTCTCTATTCCTGTCCTGCCCCTAGGTTCTTCAGAACCTTTTTTTTTTTTTAGATTCCATATATATGTATATGTATTAGCATACAGTAGTTGTTTTTCTCTTTCTGACTTAACTTCACACTGTATGACAGTCTCTAGGTCCATCCACCTCACTACAAATAACTCAATTTCTTTCTTTTTATGGCTGAGTAATATGCCATTGTATATATGTGCCACATCTTCTTTATCCATTCATCTGTTGATGGACACTTAGGTTGCTTCCATGTCCTGGCAATTGTAAATACAGCTGCAATGAATATTGTGGTACGTGACTCTTTTTGAACTATGGTTTTCTCGGAGTATATGCCCAGTAGTGGGATTGCTGTGTCGTATGGTAGTTCTATTTTTAATTTTTTAAGGAACCTCCATACTGTTCTCCATAGTGGCTGCATCAATTTACATTCCCACCAACACTGCAAAAGGGTTCCGTTTTCTCCACAACGTCTCCAGCATTTACTGTTTGTAGATTTTTTGATGATGGCCATTCTGACTGGTGTGAGGTGATACCTCATTGTAGTTTTGATTTGCATTTCTCTAATGATTAGTGATGTTGAGCATCCTTTCATGTGTTTGCTGGCAATCTGCATATCTTCTCTGGAGAAATGACTATTTAGGTCTTCTGCCCATTTTTGGATTGGGTTGTTTGTTTTTTGATATTGAGCTGCATGAGCTGCTTGTAACTTTTGGAGATTAATCCTTTGTCAGTTGCTTCATTTGCAAATATTTTCTCCCATTCTGAGGGTTGTCTTTTTAATGGTTTCCTTTGTTGTGCAAAAGATTTTAAGTTTCATTGGGTCCCATTTGTTTATTTTTGTTTTTATTTCCATTACTCTAGGAGGTGGGTCAAAAAGGATCTTGCTGTGATTTATGTCATAGAGTGTTTTGCCTATGTTTTCCTCTAAGAGTTTGATAGTGTCTAGCCTTACATTTAGGTCTTTAATCCATTTTGAGTTTATTTTTCTGTATGGTGTGAGGGAGTGTTCTAATTTCATTCTTTTACATGTAGATGTCCAGTTTTCCCAGCACCACTTATTGAAGAGGCTGTCTTTTCTCCACTGTATATTCTTGCCTCCTTTAGCAAAGATAAGGTGACCATATGTGCGTGGCTTTATCTCTGTTCCATTGATCTATATTTCTGTTTTTGTACCAGTAACATACTGTCTTGATTACAGTAGCTTTGTATTATAGTGTGAAGTCAGCGAGCCTGATTACTCCAGCTCCGGTTTTCTTTTGCAAGATTGCTTTGGCTATTCGGGGTCTCTTGTGTTTCCACACAAATTGTGAAGTTTTTTGTTCTAGTTCTGTGAAAAATGCCAGTGGTAGTTTGATAGGGATTGAATTGAATCTGTAGATTGCTTTGGGTAGTATGGTCATTTTCACAATGGTTCTTCTTCCAGTCCAAGAACATGGTATATCTCTCCATCTGTTTGTATCATCTTTAATTTCTTTCATCAGTCTTATAGTTTTCTGCATACAGGTCTTTTGTCTCCTTAGGTAGGTTTATTCCTAGGTATTTTATTCTTTTTGTTGCAAAGGTAAGTGGGAGTGTTTCCTTAATTTCTCTTTCAGATTTTTCATCATTAGTGTATAGGAATGCAAGAGATTTCTGTGCATTAATTTTGTATCCTCCAACTTTACCAAATTCAGTCATTAGCTCTAGTCGTTTTCTGGTAGTATCTTTAGGATTCTCTATGTATAATATCATGTCATCCACAAACAGTGACAGCAACTTCTTCTTTTCCGATCTGGAGTCTTTTATTTCTTTTTCTTCTGTGATTGCTGTGGCTAAAACTTCCAAAACTGTGTTGAATAATAGTGGTGAGAGTGGGCAACCTTGTCTTATTCCTGATCTTAGTGGAAATGGTTTCAGTTTTTCACCATTGAGGATGATGTTGGCTGTGGGTTTGTAATATACAGCCCTTTATTATTTTGAGGTAAGTTCCCTCTGTGCCTACTTTCTGGAGGGTTTTTATCATAAATGGGTGTTGTATTTTGTCGAAAGCTTTTTCTGCATCTGTTGAGATTTTTGTCCTTCAGTCTGTTAATATGGTTTATCACATTGATTGATTTGAATACATTGAAGAATCCTTGCATTCCTGGGGGGTAAACCCCACTTGATCATGGCGTATGACCTATTTAATGTGCTGTTGGATTCTTTGTGCCAGTATTTTGTTGAGGATTTTTGCATCTATGTTCATCAGTGATATTGGCCTGTAGTTTTCTTTTTTTGGTGACATCTTTGTCTGATTTTGGTATCAGGGTGACAGTGGCCTCGTAGAATGAGTTTGGGAGTGTTCCTCCCTCTGCTACATTTTGGAAGAGTTTGAGGAGGATAGGTGTTATCTGTTCTCTAAATGTTTGATAGAATTCCCCTGTGAAGCCATCTGGTCCTGGGCTTTTGTTTGTTGGAAGATTTTTAATCACAGTTTCAATTTCAGTGCTTGAGATTTGCCTGTTTATATTTTCTATTTCTCCCTGGTTCAGTCTCAGCAGGTTGTGCTTTTCTAAGAATTTGTCCATTTCTTCCAGGTTGTCCATTTTACTGGCATATAGTTGCTTGTAGTAATCTCTCATGAACCTTTGTATTTCTACAGTGTCACTTGTTACTTCTCCTATTTCATTTCTAATTCTATTGATTTGAGTCTTCTCCCTTTTTTTCTTGATGAGTCTGGCTAACGGTTTATCAATTTTGTTTATCTTCTTAAAGAACAAGCTTTTAGTTTTATTGATCTTTGCTATCATTTCCTTCATTTCTTCTTCATTTATTTCTGATCTGATCATTATGGTTTATTTCCTTCTTCTAACTTTGGGGGGGGGGGGTTTGTTCTTCTTTCTCTAATTGCTTTAGGTGTAAGATTAGGTTGTTTATTTGACATGTTTCTTGTTTCTTGAGGTAGGATTGTATTGCTCTAAACTTCCCTCTTAGAACTGCTTTTGTTGCATCCCATAGGTTTTGGGTCATCATGTTTTCATTGTCATTTCTCTAGGTATTTTTTGATTTCCTCTTTGATTTCTTCAGTAATCTCTTGCTTATTAATAGTGTATTGTTTAGCCTGCATGTGTTTGTATTCTATACAGATTTTTTTTCCTGTAATTGATATCTAGTCTCATAGTGTTGTGGTCAGAAATGATACGTGATATGATGTCAGTTTTCTTAAATTGACCAAGGCTTGATTTGTGACCCAAGATATGATCTATCCTGGGGAATGTTCCATGAGCCCTTGAGAAGAAAGTGTACTCTGCTGTTTTTGCATGGAATGTCCTCTAAATATCAATTAAGTCCATCTTATTTAATGTGTCATTTAAAGCTTGTGTTTCCTTATTTATTTTCATGTTGGATGATCTGTCCATTGGTGCAAGTGGGGTGTTAAAGTCCCCTACTATGATTGTGTTACTGTCGATTTCCCCTTTTATGGCTGTTAGTATTTGCCTTATGTATTGAGGTGCTCCTATGTTGGGTGCATGAATATTTACAATTGTTATATCTTCTTCTTGGATTGATCCCTTGATCATTATGTAGTGTCCTTCTTTGTCTCTTCTAATAGTCTTTATTTTAAAGTCTATTTTGTCTGATATGAGAATTGCTACTCCAGCTTTCTTTTATTTTCATTTGCATGGAATATCTTTTTCCATCCCCTCACTTTCAGTCTGTATGTGTCTCTAGGTCTGAAGTGGGTCTCTTGTAGACAGCATATATATGGGTCTTGTTTCTGTATCCATTCAGTCAGTCTATGTCTTTTGGTTGGAGAATTTAATCCATTTACATTTAAGGTAATTATCGATATGTATGTTCTTATTACCATTTTCTTAATTGTTTTAGGTTTGTTTTTATAGGTCTTTTCCTTCTCTTGTGTTTCCTGCCTAGAGAATTCCTTTAGCATTTGTTGTAAAGCTGGTTTGGTGGTGCTGAATTCTCTTAACTTTTGCTTGTCTGTAAAGGTTTTAATTTCTCCTTCAAATCTGAATGAGCTCCTTGCTGGGTAGAGTAATCTTGGTTGTAGGTTCTTCCCTTTCATCACTTTCAGTATGTCCTGCCAATCCCTTCTGGTCTGCAGAATTTCTGCTGAAAGGTCAGCTGTTAACCATATGGGGATTCCCTTGTGTGTTATTTGTTGCATTTCCCTTGTTGCTTTTAATATTTTTTCTTTGTATTTAATTTTTGATAGTTTGATTAATATATGTCTTGGCATGATTCTCCTTGGATTTATCCTCTATGGCACTCTCTGTGCTTCCTGGACTTGATTGATGATTTTCTTTCCCATCTTAAGGAAGTTTTCAACTATAATCTCTTCAAATATTTTCTCAGACCCTTTCTTTTTCTCTTCTTCTTCTGGGACCCCTACAATTCGAATGTTGGTGCATTTAATGTTGTCCCAGAGGTCTCTGAGTCTGTCCTCAATTCTTTTCACTCTTTCTCTTTATTTTGCTCTGCGGTAGTTATTTCCACTATTTTATCTTCCAGGTCACTTATCCGTTCTTCCGACTCAGTTTTTCTGTTATTGATTCCTTCCAGAGAATTCTTAATTTATTGTGTTGTTCATCATTGTTTGTTTGGTCTTTAATTCTTCTAGGTCCTTGTTAAACGTTTCTTGTATTTTCTCCATTCTATTTCCAAGATTTTGGATCATCTTTACTATCATTACTGTAAATTCTTTTTCAGGTAGACTGCCTGTTTCCTCTTCATTTGTTTGGTCTGGTGGGGTTTTGCCTTGCTCCTTCATCTGCTGCATATTTCTCTGTCTTCTCATTTTGCTTCACTTACTGTTTGGGGGATCTCCTTTTCTCAGGCTGCAGGTTCGTAGTTCCCATTGTTTTTGGTGTCTGCCCCTTTGCTTAAGGTTGGTTCAGTGAGTTGTGTAGGCTTCCGGGTGGAGGAGACTGGTTCCTGTGTTCTGGTGAATGAGGCTGGATCTTGTCTTTCTGGTGGGCATTACCACATCAGTGGTGGGTTTGGGGGTGTCTGTGAACTTAGTATGATTTTAGGCAGCCTCTGTGCTAGTGGGTGGGCTTGTGCTCCTGTCTTGCTAGTTGTTTGACATGGGGTGTCCAGCACTGGAGCTTGCTGGTATTGAGTGGAGTTGCATGTTAACATTGAGACGGAGATCTCTGGGAGAGCTCTCATCGATTGATATTACGTGGGGCTGGGAGGTCTCTGATGGACCAGTGTCCTGAACTCGGCTCTCCCACCTCAGAGGCTCAGGCCTGACACCCAGCCGGAGCACCAAGACCCTGTCAGCCACACAGCTTCCTGTGTTCCTTTCTGCACCAGGAGAAAAGCATGCCCCTGTGCCATTGCTCTTCCACCTGGGCCTTCTGATCAAGGTGTTGGAAGGGCCATGCTCACTCTGAAGGCTCTTAGTATTTTTCGGTCTGTCTTCACTTGTTTCTTCCTCTGTACCTTCAAAGAGGCACAGATTTCTCTTTCACATCACTTTCTGGAGGTGGGCAGGTGATTCAGAGTGGGTGAGTGGCTCTATTCCATGAACTCATCCAGGGGCTCTGATGCCTTCTGCCTCGTTCTGACATTCCTCAGGACCCATGGCTTTTTATTCACTGTATAAGCAAGGCTATTCATATGTTTGCTGATAATGGGTATAATTCAAGATTTTAAGGATAAAATATAAATATGTTATTTCCTCCCTTACTATGCATATTTTCTAGTTTTTCCCCTTTTGCCAAATGAAAAATACCAACCATAGCTCTTAGACTCAATGCAGTTTAATTTGGCTTAAACTTTTGGATGATGGCAGAAAGGAATAATGCCATTTGGAGGAGGTAGACAAAGTTTTTTCTCAATCATTCATTGTTTATCAACCTCCCACTACCACTTCCCTCCCTCTCTACAGCCTTCCAAAGTCTGAAAGGCACTTTATGGGAGGAAAAATTTTCTGTGTGGAGCTGTGAGTTGATTCTGGTATTTGGCTGTTTGACTGGCTGACTGCTTGGGAAGAGAAAGAAAGATCAAAGACTTATAAAGACCTCCAGTCAAGATGTCAAAAGAGGTTCATGCTTTGATGCATCCGAGTGTAAAACATGTAGCAAAAATGGATTTATTAATATGAACTATATAAAATTGCTAAGATTTGCCCATTTTGCCAATAAATTGGCAATTTCATATGGTTCAGTCAAATAATATAAAAAGAGAGAGAGAAAATCCAGATGACATAAGCCAAGATCAAAAATAAGATAAACATAGCTTAAGACCAGATTTGGAAAAGAATCACAGAGTAATGAAAGGGACTGAAATCGCTAGGCTATATGGGTTCCTGGACTCATACAGTGGCATATAAAAGTTTGGCTCTTGTGGGGTAATGGGGATTTAAAGTTCTCCAAGCATGATCCCTAAAGCTCACTCCTTGAATTAGCGGAGCTACCTTGATCCTGAGAGTGGTCTGAAAAAAGCTACTTTCAATTGCTGATTAGGGCAATGGCTCCTGATAAGCTACAGGTCTAAGAAGATAGGAAGACCTAGAGACAGTCTCCCAACCTAGAGCCGAACTAAGCCACTGGCTGGCTAAGTAAATCTGCATATTGTCAATATCACGTCAGGGCAAGAAAACTGAATTGTTATCATATGACCAGATCTGGGAGCTGAGTAATGATATCCACAAAACCACTGCACAAGGAAAACTGAGCACAGAAGGAGAAAGGGAAAGACGATGACTAAAAATTGACTTCAAAGTCAAATTCCAAAATACAAAAAGAAATTTAATGCTAACAGAGATAGCCAACTTTAAATCTTTAATATGAATTTATTCTAGAGGAAATTGATTTTTTAAATAAAAGTTTGATCGAAGACTTCAAACCATGAAACAAAACAAAGGATAAATTAAATAAGAATGGGAAAAGAAATTATCAGAAAATTTCAAAATTAAAAAAATAGTCATTGAAACAAAAACTTAACAGATGCAATGCAGTTTACTATAGATTGGAAAAACTGAAGAAACAATGCACTAGCAATTCATCCAGAACACAGCACATTAGAGACAGAAGTTGTGACAAACAGTTAAAGACTATAGGATAAACTGAAATTCTCCAGCATACATTTAATAGAAGTTCTAGAAAAAGAAAAGAGAAAGAATAATGGAGAGTAATTGTTTAAAAAGATAGTAACTTTGACTTCCAGTTAAAAATGCATTTACTGCTGCTTCTTGTTAAGACTTTACTAAAAGGACAGTAAAGCATTAAAAGGATGTAAATCTGCAAAGTTATAGATAGGAGAAAAGAAAAAGACAAAATTTCAGAAGTTGAAAAGTAAATGAATAAATTATAACAGCTGGAAGATGGAAGTTTATTAAATCTAATCTCAAAAGGGGGAAGTCAACAATAACCAAGCTAATTTGCACCTCAAAATAAAAGAATGGTTCAGAAATTTGAGGATTGGTTAACTCTAAAAGGAGAATTGGTTGAAAGTCTTCATAAGAAGATCCCTCTCTCACTAGGTACAGCCAGGTTACCACCTCTCCTCACTCCATAGAAGAAGAGTGGAGTTTTTCTTTTTGAAGACATTTACTGAGAGATTCTGTAATCAAAGGAAAGAGGCACAGATGAAATAGTTCAAGTACAATTCCAAGTACTAAATAAAAAATGTTTCTAGATTGAAAAAAATCCACTAAATTTCACCTCCCCGCCAAAAGAAAAAGGCCCATGTCAATGTGTGCTACTTTCAAATTTCTGGGCCCTGGAGATTGAGATTCTAATATAATTCAAACACAATTTTTAAAAATTGAAGTATAAAGTATCAGGAATAAGAAGCTTTAAACTGCTCAACAGCAAATTCTAAGAAAATGATTTCCAGTTTAGAATTATATACCCAGTCAAACTATCAACAAAGTGTGAGAGAGGGATAAAGACCTTGAATTTAAAACATGCAAGGTCTCAGAAAATTTACTTCCTTGTACCATTCCTCAGAAAGCTATTTGAGGATATGCTACATCAACATCAGAGCATAAACCAAAAAGGAAGAAGGCATAAGGATCCAGGAAACGGGAGATTCAATTAGAAAAGAGGAAAAGGGAATCTGCAGGATGATTAGGGGAGATTCCTGGGTGACAGCTGCCAAGCTGGGAAGCAACCAGTTCAGCCCAGAAGAGGAGATTGAAGGGCTCTAGGAGAGATATCTGTAAGAAATAAATGAAACTACAGACTACCTGATGTATCTGATCATATTTAATGATGCTTTACAGTAGGATAATTCTAAATACATAAAAATCTAAATGAATTAAAGAACAAAGCAATACTCAAATAGGGAAAATAAAAACTTTTAAAAGCAAAAGTGTAATCACAGCATAACACATGGCTCAATTCTGAATAATATTTTAAAAGTTATAATTGGGTAAATTCTCTGAATGGTTTAACAATGAATATAATAAAACTACATTGGAAAGAGAGATATTGCAAAATATGTGTTTGAGGGTGAGGGTTTAAGGGGGGTAAATTCTTACCTTTCATGTTAGAAAGTTAATAAATCTAAAACAAAAAATCAATAAATCATAGTATATGAATGTTATTTTCAATACTAGAAGTAAATTCTAAAAGAAACAGATAAAATATTTTAAAGTGGAAAGTAGCTGCTTCCAAGGATTAAAAATGTCAGGATTGGAGAGATGTGATGCAGGAAATTGCTGGTTTTCATTATAAGTCTTATACAAGTATTTTGCTTTTAAAATTATGTACATGTATTTTTTTTAGTTAGGTAAAAATTGAACTTAAAGAAACAAAGACAGTCAGTAGCTGAGAATATTTCATACTTTCAGAAGACATGTACTCCAAGTACTCAATAGGATCAATAAAAATAAATCCATTCCTAGACATGTTATGACAAAATAGCAGAATGTCTAGGATAAACAGAAAGCTACCAAACCAAAGGAATAAAAATTAAACTAACAGAAGACTTGTCTTCAGAAACATTGAACTCTTCAGAAACAATAACCAGAACACCCTGGAGATATAATTTCAAAGTATCAAGGGTGGAAAAGTACTGTCAAAATATAAGTCTATACCTATCTAAACTATCATTCAGGAAAAAGACTAAGACATTTTTGAACAAAGACTAATGGGATATGTCACCTACAGATACTCACTAAAAGAACAATTAGAGGATGTACTTCAACAAAAAGAAACATGAACCCAGGGGAACAGAATGAAAAATTGAAAATTGAATCAAAGATTAATTACTTATTTTAAAAGTAATTAATTTTTATGCTTTTAAAATAAAGTAAAACTAAAACTTCAGGGAAAAATAAGATGATGTGGGGGGAGTATTAATGGATAATTCAAACTTGCTAAGTTCCTTATGTCAGAAGTAGAAGAGAAATATTAACATAAGTTTACATTTTTAAAAATTCCAAGGTATCCACCAAAAGAATAGAAAGAGTAATGCTCATATTGTGCTGGAGTGTAAGGTTGAGCAACAATTTAAAAAAGCAAGTTATCAATACTTAATAAAGTTGAACCTGCACAAACTATAACACAGTAATTCCACTTCTTCATGTAGACCCCAGAGAAACTCAAAAACGTGTGCAGAAGGCATGTGCAAGAAGGTTCATTGCCACATCATGATGTGAGAAGCGAGAATCAACCTAAATCTCCATCAAAGAAGAACAGTTAAATGTGTCTTATTCCTATGGTGGAATATTATGCACCAAAGAAAAATGAATGGACTTGACTAAAACTACATGTATAAACTGTATAAATCTCAAAAAAAAAAATGTTGAGTACCAAAAACAAGTTGCAACATATGTACAAAATGATACTATTTTTATCCAGTTTGAAAACACACAAATCAATGCACCTCTAAGTTGCTTATATGTAGCAAAAGTATAAACATTTCTTAAGAATTAGAAACACAAATCAAGACAGAGTTTATATCTGAAGAGTGAGGAAAGCATATGGATTTAGGGAAGGGTACGTAGGTGGCTTCATTTGTGTATGTAATATTTTCTTATTTTGTTTTGTTGTTTAATATGAAGCAGTTTGAGCAAAATGGTAAGATTTATTAAACATGGGTGGTAAGAAGACAAGTATACAGTTTACTGTTCCTTATACTACTCTATGTTTGAGATATATCGTAATTTAAATAATTTTTTAATGGTTTTTATACTCAGGGGAACTGGGCCCCAACCGAAAATAATACATGAAAATAAAGAGACTCAGAAGCTACAGAGAAGGGTAGCAAGAAAAAAATTCCACAGAAGGAATTAGCATCTCATTATTTCATAAAATCATTAATGTTTCTGTCCTGTTCATTGGTATGTTGATACCCTTTCTGGCACATAGTGGCACTTAATAAATATTGATTAAATAGTAAATTAAATTAGGGTGTGCTAAGAGTGAGAAAACTAAAACACACAGGGAATGGAGGGGAGAGGCCCACAGACTAGAGCAGTGGTCTTTGAACATTTTTGTTCACATAACACCAAAAATAATTTTGAAAAACGATGTAACTCCTTGCACATTTTTAGATTGACATTCAAAAAAATGTATTGTAAGTATAAACAGTTGCAAAAGGTATAATTGCCAGGATATTGTAAATATGTTGACATTTAAAAATAACCCTTGGGCTTCCCTGGTGGCGCAGTGGTTAAGAATCTGCCTGCCAATGCAGGAGACATGGGTTCAAGCCCTGGTCCGGGAAGATCCCACATGCTGCGGAGCAACTAAGCCCGTGCGCCACAACTACTGAGCCTGCGTTGTAGAGCCTGTGAGCCACAACTACTGAGCCCGCATGCCTAGAGCCCGTGCTCAACAACAAGAGAAGCCACTGCAATGAGAAGGCTGCACACCGCAACAAAGGGCAGCCCCCACTCACCGCCCACTAGAGAAAGCCCGCGTGCAGCAACAAAGACCCAATGCAGCCAAAAATAAATAAATAAATAGATAAATAAATAAAATAAACCTTTGCATTGCTTTTAAAAACAATATCCAACGGAAAACTTTTGGAGGTGCTGGATATATGTGTGGCATAGATTGTGGTGATGGTCTTAAGAGTGTATGCTTATCTCCAAACTCATCAAGTTGTGTACATTAAATATACACAGATTTTTCTATGTCAATCATATCTGAATAAAGAGGTTTTAAAAACTCCAAAGGAATCTAAATATTATGGTAATCTGATACCAAGAGTTATCCACTTTAAAAAAATACAGGATGTGTTATGCATAAGAAAAAAATTTATTGTATCAAAGATACAGCAAAGATAAATATAAAAATGAGAAAAACACATAAGCCCAGTTTTAAAAATTGGAAAATTTATGTCATTCCTTTTTCTCTTTCAACTCTGCCTCCACAGAAATTTATCTTAATGTAGTATTTTTGCTTAAAAATCTTATATTTCTTACTCTATTATACTTTGCAACAAAAATGCATATATATAGAAATTTAATTTTGTAATTGCCTGTGTCCAAATCTTTTTTTTTTTTTTTTTTTGCGGTACGCGGGCCTCTCACTGCTGTGGCCTCTACCGTTGCGGAGCACAGGCTCCGGACGTGCAGGCTCAGCGGCCATGGCTCATGGGCCCAGCCGCTCTGTGGCATGTAGGATCTTCCCGGACCGGGGCACGAACCTGTGTCCCCTGCATCGGCAGGCGGACTCTCAACCACTGCGCCACCAGGGAAGCCCTGTCCAAATCTTTAAATGATAAAATATCTTCTGGATTGGTTATTATTAGCAATATTAGCAATATCAAGTTAATAAAAATTAACCAGAATGTGTTACAAATTTTGATAATTAAAGAGTAAAATTTTATTGGAAATTTATCTCAGTATGGATAGTGGGTTTTTTTTTTTTACATCTTTATTGGAGTGTAATTGCTTTACAATGATGTGCTAGTTTCTGCTTTATAACAAAGTGAATCAGTTATACATATACATATGTTCCCATATCTCTTCCCTCTTGTGTCTCCCTCCCTCCCACCCTCCCTATCCCACCCCTCTAGGTGGTCACAAAGCACCGAGCTGATCTCCCTGTGCTATGCGGCTGCTTCCCACTAGCTTGGATAGCGATTTTAAAATTTTCAACTCATTTATGTATCAGTGGATGGGTATACCTATGGCTAAAATAAGTTAGGGTTCAGCATCAATTCTATTGCCATTATTGCTTTTATTGCTATAAGCTCAGAAGTAATATTAAATACAGTACAGCCATTATCCAGACAGACTCTGGGGCCAGTCTACCAATTCAAGTCCCAATTCTGTCACTCATTAGCTCTGTGACCTTGGACAAGTAGTCGACTTCTCGAGTTTTCTTTTTCAAATGTAAATTAGGAGTAATAGTACAACTTACCTTACAGGGTTGTTGTGAGGTTTGAACAGGTTAATGCATGTAAAGTTCATAAACTAGTCCCTGGCATACAGTAAATTTCTCTTGAAGTATTTAAGCAAAGCACTAAATTAGTAGATGGAACAGAAAGAATTTTGCTAGAGCGTAGTCACCAGTTATGTTCATTCCTTGGAGCTAGTTTCCTCCCTGGTCCCCCCACCATCCCATGATGATCTATTATCCAAAATTATTTTTAATGATATATGAGGTGACAATTCCTCCTTCGTTTCTGTTGAAAGCAAAGAACTGGAAACCAGCTGACTTAAGGAAGGAATTGTGACCCAGTCATCAGAATCATGTACTTTTTCAGTGCCTGCACCAATGTCTCTAACTTTTCTTTGATTGGCGACCCTGAAGTTTTTTTTTTTTTTTTTTTTTTTGCGGTACGCGGGCCTCTCACTGTTGTGGCCTCTCCTGTTGCGGAGCACAGGCTCCGGACGCGCAGGCTCAGCAGCCATGGCTCACGGGCCCAGCCGCTCCGCAGCATGCGGGATGTTCCCGGACCGGGGCACGAACCCGTGTCCCCTGCATCGGCAGGCGGACTCCCAACCACTGCGCTACCAGGGAAGCCCGGCGACCCTGAAGTTTTTATACCCCTGGAGCATCACAGTAAAGCTCTACATGGAAAAGTGATAAGGCCTCTCCTTGCTCCAGGGGCAAAGGCAGATTGTGAAATGGATTATTTGTCTGAAGGCAAGTTCCCAAGATCAGTTATAAGTAAGAGTTCACCTCAAAGTCAAAGAGCTTCAAGCTAGGCCCAGAGAACTCTCTTGGCGTGTGCCTTGGACGGTCTTGTGACTCGCAGTGTCAGGCTGTCCTCTTGGAGGCCCGCTGGCGGCAGCAGCCTGGGACCCAGGTCCCAGGAGTAAAAGTAAAAGCAGGAGTAAACTAATTTCTCAGTGGCCTGGAGAGTTTATATACCAACAGTCTGGCCTCTAGTTTGGAGCAGGAAGAGCCAAAACAAGAAGCCACTTTCCCCAGACCCAGGAAGATAGATGGACAAAGGGGTCTGGAAGCGGGAGGCGCACAGTCTTGACTCCTAAGCCAGGTACAAAGGCCCCCACTGCTGCCTTTTAAGGGGATTGTTCTCCTGACTCTTCTTCTCACAGTAGGAAGTGAGTTTTTGCATGTTAGCAAAAACACTTCTGCTTGCTCTAAGGCTAGGGGCTTGGCGAAGTCCTGGGCTCACAGGACAAAGTGCCATGGTAGGCAGCAAACTTCCAAAGCTGGGGTGAGCAAACCTGACACTGGCCGACGCTCTCCTGGTGAGGCCCTCTGGTCTGGTGTCGCCTTCCGGAGCTGCATGAAGCCCAGAAGGAAAATGCCCTCTGTGCCAGAGGCATCATCAGCCTGGACCGATTGGTGGGTTTGTGACAGAGATGTGGCTTTCCCCCATGCCCCACTGATGGAAAATTGTAATCGACATGAATCTCCTCTTTGTATTGCTTGGAAATAGGATGTTTTAGCTGTACCCCGACATGTATTTTTATACCTACAAGTGAATGCAGTTAAACAGCCAGTTATTTTTTAAATGTTCAGTTATGTTTAAAATTCCAGATCAGAGTTTGCCAGGAAATTTGTCTGTGCTTTCATGAGGTGTGGGTCGCTGTAGGCTGTGTACACACAGTGCATGCAGTCAGGTGCCCTTTTGGGGTCTTATTACCCCAGTAACATATCTAACCTCCTTCCAACCTCACACCAATAACACACACCAAATGCAAATTCTGTATCACCTGATCTGGGTTGCTCTCAGGCTGTTATATTTAGTCGCCCTCTTGGAGGGGAGGGGTATGGGGAACAGGGAAGAAGTGCACCGAGGATCAAGAAATTTGTTGAAATTCCATGTAGTTGTGACAGGATTTGCTTAAGCCCCAAATGCTTGATAGGATTTTGTGAAGGCATCCTGTAATCAAAAGCCAGGATTTAGAGAATGGATAGAACATTACCATAGAAAGAATGGACGAGAAAAGATAAAAGGAAAGATATAAAGTTAGACTTCAAAAGGACCTAGGAGATTATTTATAGAAACAGCAGCAGACAATGAGAACTGACAAAATTATTTTCTAATGTTAGATGGGCTGGTATCAGGAGGGAACTTTCCATGTGATTAAAAATAATTATTGCTGGCATTAAATCCAGTTGGAATCACCCGGCACGATTTATCTTCTATCTCATGCTGCTACCATATGCCAGACATAGTGGAGCAGAAACATTCTCTTTCATACTGATAAATAGTACTTTGTAAATATTTAGAGATGGGAGCTCTGGATCGCTGAACAATTCTGACAGGGAACATGTGCAAAGGAGTGGGTTATTCATGTTCCTGACGGGGACTCTGTGTAAGATGTGGGACCCCAAAGCGTTCATGAAGCCATGTAATTCAGAAGTCTTCTTCAGAATTTACAGCGATTGGAGGAGTGTGGCTGGGCTCTCCAGCATGAGCTATGTGCTCCGAAAGTGCACACGTACCTTGGAGTGAGGCATTTTGCTGTCTGGCTAGTGCTGTATAAGTTGATAAACTCCATACTTGTTAAGCTAGCTTTTCCTGGAACACTTGATTCAAGCAAGAAACCATGCCCAATGTGGCCTTATTTGGAGAAAGGGTCTTCACAGAAGTAATCAGGCTCAAATGAGGTCATTAGCATGGGTCCTCATCCAATATGATTGGTATCCTTATAAAAGGGAGAAATTTGGGCACAGAGACACGTGTAGAGGAAGTCAATGTGAAGAAACGGGGAGAAGACGGCCGTCTACACGCCGAAGAGAGAGGCCTGGAACAGCTCCTTCCCTCACGGCCCCCAGGCAGGACCAACCTTGCCAACACCTTGATTTGGGACTCTGGCCTCCAGAACTGTGAGATGATACATTTCTGTTGTTTCATTCCCCCCAGTTGGTGGTGCTTTGTTTTACAGCCGCTTTAGCAGACTAACACAGAAAGAAACCATACCCAGTGCCCTTTGGGGGTTTCTACTTGGGGATTTTGAGGCCCGTAAGAGAGACAGGCCCTGTACCTCGCTCTCCAGGCCGGGACTGCTTGGAGGAATCCTGTGCCTCTCTCCCCTCCTGTGAGAGCAGCTCATCAGATCACTGATTGTACATGGCCCAGACACACAGAACTGTGTCTTGCTCTCTCTCAGACTCTCAAGCCCTCAGACCCAGGCTCGTCTTTTCTCCACTCTGCTTCCTTGTGGCAAGTAGTCCAAGCCAGGCTGCACACTCCCTGTGGCGGGACGACCCCCTGACTCTGGGGCTTTACTTGGGCTCCAGTCAAGGAAAGGAGTTAAGAGGGTCCAGGCCAGTCTCACGCTCAACCTGGCTCTCTGTCCGGCATCTACAGAGACAAGTCAGTAGTATGATGTCTGTTGTCTCAATCCCTTGTGAGAACACTCTGTGGGCCAGGACTCTGGGATTCTGCATAAGTAGCTTAAAGTTTATTTGATTTAAATATTAGTTTGTGGGGGCTCCCTGACTCTTCTGGTGACTAGAATTGGGCTATATGCTCTCCCTGCTTGTTTATGTACAGTGTGCCCACCCACCCCCATCAACCCTGCGTACTATGGTAGCTTCTAGAGGAACAGAAATAGTTGTCATTGCAACATTCAGTTACCACTGGATTCAAGTTGGAGTTTGCTGTTCATGCCATTTATGGACATTTGACATCTCTCCCCAAATCAGGAAACTTGCTAGACTAGTGTTCCCTCTGTAACTGTTGATGAGGTTTCAAGAAGTCTATAGAAAAATCATTCTTTGATTATTTCTAGATCATTTCCGATGGACTTTTTAAATTAAGAAACACCTCACCTGTCCTGTGGATATTCTGCCCCCATTCTGAAATCTGTAGCTTTAAACTTAGCACCTGTCAGGAGCAAGGATGAACATCTTAGGACACTAATTTAGAGCTTACCTGTTCATTGTCATAAATCATTTCTCCCTCTTCTATATATCTCCCTATATATTTATCATGTGTAATTTATCAGAGTGGAAGAGGGACTTGGCTCTGTGATACATTAAATGAACTGTGAAGAAAATAATGTCAATTGTCATTAGAAACAAAGAGCAAGGGGAAGAGATGAGAGAGAAATGTAGGGCAAGGAAGCAAATTCATTGTTATTAAAGTGCCCAGGAAAGATGCTGTAAGGAGCTAGAGAGCCTGCTTTCCTGGTTCTCTTGAAACTACGGACTAGAGCGCAGACATGTAATCAGACAGAGGAAGGGGTGGGGAGGAGTGAGGGAGGAGAAGAAGGAGATAAAAAATGGATGTTAGCAAAGTTTGGAGACACAGAGAAAAAGAAGTAGAGGACATTAAGTGTCTGCATGTATTTTCTCCTGATTGAATATGCACAGATAAAACTAAATACCGGGGCTTTTCCAAATAGTCACCAATTCCTATAGCTAAATACTAGACTTAATGGTATTTTAAAATAGCATTTATGTAGATTATAGGTCCATGGTTCTTTATCCGTTATCAAGCAAAGAATACTTTACATAGAAAAATTTGGGTTTGGCCAGGTATGCACCCAGCTGATAGAGGTTAACAGCTTCCTAATGGAAACAGAGGATGGTTTGGAAAAGAGCAGTTTCAGCATTTTCCACTAATTGGTGAGAAGGAAACATTGTTTAACTTCGAATAGCAAAAGGAATCCATGCCTGAAGAGGGGCTGCAGTCCAGAGTTGTTCCTAGAGGCTGCGTGCACAGTTCATTTCTGACGTGGGTGCGTGTTTTCTGGTTTTAACCATGGTGGCCCACGAGAGACGCAGAGGAATACTGGAGGAGCCCGTGCTCACCCTGATTCCTTCTGAAGAATGTGGCAAAGTAAGGTGTGGAAACGGAGGAGGAGCAGCTGCTTTTTCCATCACTGACACTCGAAGAGAACATCTCAGGGGGTGAGGGTTGATGCATGATGATAAGGTAAACCTGCTGCTCCAGCTTAAATGACGCCAGTACCTGTTGAGAAGCGTTGGAGACTCTTTAGAAGCAGATATGGACAGTTCTTGCTGAGAGCTTCAAGCGCCATCTCAAAGATACGGCTGTTAACATTGTGCCTTTAGTGCTTTTTTTTTTTTTTTTTTATTGCGGTACGCGGGTCTCTCACTGTTGTGGCCTCTCACTCTTGTGGCCTCTCCCGCAGCGAAGCACAGGCTCCGGACGCGCAGGCTCAGCGGCCATGGCTCACGGGCCCAACCGCTCCGCGGCATGTGGGATCTTCCCGGACCGGGGCACGAACCCGTATCCTCTGCATCGGCAGGCGGACTCTCAACCTACTGCACCACCACGGAAGCCCGCCTTTGGTGCTTTTTGAGAAGTACCTAAAGGATCCCGTCCCCTAGGAATGAAAGGTACGTCCCAGCTTTATGTTTTTGCACCATGGTTAATTGGAATGTTGGCCACTCCCTCCTTTCACTTTTCTCATTTTTATTCAGTCTTTAAGGATTCTATTAAATTTCATCTTTTGCCATGAAATTTCTTGACATTCCCAGGCAGTGATGAATTGGATGTAAAACTTAGTGCTTATATTGCGCTTAGCTGGTATGAATTTTGCTCCACTGGATTGAAAAAAATTGAAAAAAATACTGGATTGAAAAAAATATCACTGAGTAATGAATTCATCCTAATGCTACGATGGCATCACTGTATGTTTTTAAGTGATGTATAGTTGATTTACAGTATTGTGTTAGTTTCAGGTGTATAGCATAGTGATTTTTTTTTCAGATTACATTCCACTGTAGGTTATTACAAGATATTGTGTATAATTCCTTGTGCTATACAGTAAATCCTTGTTACTTATCTATTTTATGTACAGTAGTTTGTATCTGTTAATCCTGTATTCCTCATTTGTCCCTCCCCCACTTTTGGTAACCATAGGTTTTTCTATGTGAGTCTGTTTCTTATATAGATTCTTTTTATTATTATTATTTTTTAGATTCCACATATAAGTAATACCATATAGTATTGGCTTTTGCTGTCTGGCTTATTTCACTAAGTATAATATTCTCTACAATACATTGCTGTATTGGCAATATTTCATTCTTTTTATGGCTGAGTAATATTCCATTTTATACATATACCACATCTTTTTTTTAAATTATTTTTTGAACATCTTTATTGGAGTATAATTGCTTTACATTGTTGTGTTAGTTGCTGCTGTATAACAAAGTGAATCAGCTATACAAATACATATATCCCCATATCCCCTCCCTCTTGCGTCTCCCTCCTACTCTCCCTATCCCACCCCTCTAGGTCCTCACAAAGCAGCGAGCTGATAGCTGTGCTATGCAGCAGCTTCCCACTAGCTATCTGTTTTACATTTGGTAGTGTATATAAGTCCATGCTACTCTTTCACTTCGTCCTGGCTTGCCCTTCCCCGTCGCCATGTCCTCAAGTCCATTCTCTACATCTGCGTCTTTATTCCTGTCCTGCCCCCAGGTTCTTCAGAACCATTTTTTTAATTCCATATATATACCACAGCTTCTTAATCCAATCATCTGTTGATGGACATAGACTTGTCCATGTTGTCACTATTGTAAATAGTGCTTCTATGAACATAGGGGTGCATGCATCTTTTCAAATTAATGTTTTCATTTTTTCTGATATATACCCAGTAGTGGGATTGCTGGATCATATGGTAGTTCTATTTTTAGTTTTTAAGGAACCTCCATACTGTTTTCCATAGTGGCTGCACCAATTTACATTCCCACCAACAGTGCAAGAGGGTTCCCTTTTCTCCACACCCTCTCCAGCATTTATTGTTTGTAGATTTTTTGATGATGACCATTGTAACTGGTGTGAGGTGATACCTCATTGTGGTTTTGATTTGCATTTCCCTAATAATTAGTGATGTCGAACATCTTTTCATGTGTCTGTTAGCCATCTGTATGTCTTCTTTGGAGAAATGTCTATTTAGGTCTTCTGCCCATTTTTTTGATTGGGCATCACTATATTTTTTATATTAGATTAAATGACTTTGAATTCCACTGGCCAGGAAGACACACAAAAAATCAATCCCAGTTCTTATTGGAATTTTTCACCCACCCCATTACTCAAAGGCACCAGAAGTCTTACGAATTTAACATAATCTGTCTTTTGTCCTCACTGGGTGATACTGAGATGCTCCTTGTCTAGGCCCACGTGGTGTTTTGATAGCAATCAGCCTGGGGAAGGAACGGGCATAACTCTGTGTAATGTAGCTCCCTTCAGCTGCTGTCAATTCCTAGAGAGTAACTGAGCTGTGGGCCTTCATCAGCCAACAGTCTAGGAAACTGAGGGAACGAGTATCCAAGATCCTGAAAGTGACTTGCTATGCCACACAAAAGACACAACCATTCATATGACTTGATTTTAAAGTTCAGGTTTTGAAGAAGGTGACATAAACCCTGCTAGTGGATCCTAATTTCAGTGCTGAACAAGTTACCTGGGAATTTATTACTCAGGGTTCTTATGTGGAAATTGGAGATACTATGAGTGGCCAGGATGGATCTTGGAAGAAAAGAGTCACCTAGATCTGTTTTTAATAGAATATTCACGTATAGCCCCTTACCAGGCTTATGCTGCTTTAAGTAAACAGGCTCCCAAACCTTTGTGATTCTCCCCCACCCCACCCCCGCTTCAGTGCCAAAAGCACAGCTTACCCATCCCTTACCTGTTGAATTTGCCTTGATTCTCCATGGGCAAGAAGGGGGTGTGGGCGGTGATGGTGTCAATTATAGGGACAATGAAACTCATGGGATAGTCTTCCTTGCCATCCGATCTATACTAAAAATGAGAAAATGGAAGGGTTCCACCTCTGTGCTGGGAACTTGTGCACATCTAACTTCCTCATGGTGTCATAATACAGTGCATTTGTTTCAAATCTGATTGAAACCCAGGAGTAAACAATGCGTATTAATTGATCCATGCATTTCAGTGGACAGTAAATTCGAGTCCCTGAATTGACTTTTCTGAGCAAGCCAATAACGTGAGTAAACCTTGCATTATTTATCACTGGTCATCCAATGTGACGTTTAAGTCACCAGCACTGGTGTGCTTTCCATGTCTCCTTCGGGAAAACAGTAGGCTTATTTGGGAGAGACCACGATACAGCGTCAGATTTTTACTCTGATTCTTTCGAAAATCAACAGAAAGACCGTCCACACTTTTCTGACTTCTTACTTGTCAGGTGAGTACACACGTGTACAAGGAAAGGCAGTCCATCTGTAACCTTAGAAAGAAGACAATAGGCCAAAATGAAACCAAGTGTATTTTTACCAATCGTCTGAGTCGTTTCTCCCCTGAGGTTAATTATCATTAATGACTTTAATTAAGGAGTCATGAGAGGTATTTATCTTGCAAAGTGTGGATCCGTGTCGTTTGCGCTGTTGGATTTTAGCTCTCCGCTGTGATTGCACTCTTTCAAAACACCCTATTAATGTTAAATCTCTTTGGTGCTACATGCGAAGTTGTGATGCCTCAGGGCATATTTTACGGTGACATTGGCCAGGTTCAGCCTGACATTTAACAAACTCTGGAGCTAGAATTATTCTTGTTCATTTGAGGCTTCCAACTTGGAATTTTTAAGAGAAATGAGTCAGTTGCATCTATTCTCTAGCAATTAACTGGTAATTGAGGCATTTAATCAGAATACTGACTTGAAGGACTCTAGCCTGATTAAATGCTGTTGGCAGGGAAAAAAAGATTCGACTCCTTGTTCATCTCATTTGTGTGCTATGTTCACACCCTAAGTCCAGATCAAACACAAATCTACCTTGTCAATGAATATTTTACAGAAAAAATGGATGCTTATGCTTTATGGAGATTTAATAGATTTAGACACCAGTCTTCTACAAAATACTCAAGTCAGTAATGTTCATTCTACAATTATTTATTGTGCATCTGTTTGGTGTAAGAAAGTTGCTCATAGGTATATAAACATGAATAATACTGCTGTTGAATTCAAGAAGCCTCAGCCTAAGTTTTACTTCAACTAGAGTATAAATCAAGGTAAATAACTGTCCTTTAACTTTTTCTCTGAAAACTGGATAACCAACACATATCATGATCTGTACAGTGAAGATGCAACAATGCAACAGACAAGCAAGATTTTATGATTTGCAACAAATGATCAAGATTATATACATGCCAGCAGAAGTCAATATTTTAAGCCTGGCTGTGTATTAGAATCACCTGGAATGTTTTCAAAACCCACAATTATTCCTAGATCACACCTGAGAACAGTTAGATCAGACTATCTGAGCTTGGGAATTTTGCATCAATTTCTCAAGCAGTTTAGGTGATTTTAATGTGTTGAGAACTATTGACAAGCAAAAAAAAATATTTAACTTTATGGATATGGGTACAGAGTTGTAGCGAGAAAATGGAGGGTCCTCACAGTATGTGAGGCCATGAGAAAAATAGGTTTGGGTATAAAAGGGTGGGATGGAATTTGGGGGCACAGGAGCCAAGAAGCCATCCTCTGGCCATCTGAGTCTGGTCCTGCAGTTGCCTCTCCACTCCAGGATACATCACTTTACTTGCCAGCAGAAAGAACTGAAAGAGGATGGCTTTCCAAATCTCAAACACATGTCTTCTAAGGTCTTTTCATCTTTGCAGAATAGGAAGACCGTAAGAGGAGGGTGGATGGGGCTGGAGCTAGACAATCTTAGTATCCCTGACAGACATCCCTGGGAAAGCAGTCACATCCATTCTCTTGATTTCAACTACTATCTAAACGATGATGCCACTCAGATCAACATCTGTAGTTAACGCCTCTCCCCTGAGCTTCAAATTTACACATCTAACTGCCTACCAGACAGCCCTACCTAGATATTCCAGGTAGTAATGCCAAGTCAACGTATCCCCCAAATGAACTCATCTCACTTGCTATGCTTGCCTCTCCTCTTATGCCTCTAATTGCTGTGAATGTCACCATCACCCACCCAGTCACCCAAGCTGCATTCCTAAACTATATGCTGGGCTCCTTCCTTTGCATCATCTCCCTTATCCAGTTTCCTAGAACTGTCTGTCTTCTGAACCTTTCTCATTCATCCTGTCCTCTCCAGCCCTCCTACCATTGTTCTCATTGAAGCTTCCCTCATTTCTCACCTGGATTCCGACAACAACTTCCTAATTGATTTTGCCAGCTCCAGCCTTCAACCTCTCAAATCTGTTCTCCATTTAGTTGACAAGGATTGCCTTAAACAGAGACATGAGCACATCAGCTCCCTGCTTAAACTTCTTTGATGGTTTTGCATCGTCACCTATTGCAATAGCCTTAAACTCTGCTTGCACGTTAAAATCTCTATAGGCATATCTTGGGGGCTTTTAAAACTATCAATGTCTGAGCCCTACTTCAGACCAATTGATCAGGAACTCTGGAGATAGATGGGGTTTGGGAATCGATATTTTTTTGTAAAGCTCCCTAATTTGTTTAAATATGCAGCCAGTGCCTATTAGACTAAATTCTGTGCTAGTTATCTGTTTGCTACACACCAAAACTTAGTTGCCCAAAAACTTGTTGGCTTATTACCACCACCATTTTTTCATATCTCACAATTTCACGGATCATGAATTCAGAGTGGGCTCGCCTAGGCAGTCTTCTACTGTACATCAACTGGGGTTATTGGTTGGTATTTAGATGACAGATGGGCTGGTCTGGAGGACCTGAGATGTCTTCTCTAAAGTCAGAATGGTGAGATCTGGCCCCATCAGCCAGAGTGCCTCCGTGCTCCTCTTCAGCACTCTGATCTCAGACCAGCTGCTCTTGTAACACGGTAGACAACTTACATGGCCTTGCTGCCCAAAATGTGGTCTGCAGACCAGCGGTACAGACAGCAGCATCTGAAAGCTTGTTAGGGAATGCAGAATTTCTGGCCAAACTCCAGACCTTCTGAATCAGTCAACTTTTTAACAAGATCCCCTGGTGATTCATGTGCTCACTGAAGTTTAAGAAGCACTGACCTATGGGTCAAAATCTGGTGTCCTTAAGGTCTTTGAGGTCTTCTTTTATGTGGCACTCACCATATGTCTCCAGCATTAATGGTCTCCATTTTGCCCCTGGACTTTAAGATGCAGGATCATTAAACAACTTTGAGTTTCCTGGGCTTTATTCTCCATGCCTGTGCTCATTGCCCTCTCTGCTGAAATATCTTTCCTCCTCTCATCAGACATCTAATGCTCATTCTTTCTAGGACAGGTCTCACTTCTAGCAGGGTGTTTTCCTGACCCTCCCCACACCGACTTAGCGTTAGGTGCCTCTTTTGTTCTGTCACGGCCCCTGTGCGAATCTCCATCACTGTGCTTGTGACATGCATGTATATTTATATAAAATTTTCTGGTTTTGCGTCAGCATCCTCTACTAAACTGTGAGTTCCTCGTGGACAAGCTTTATGCCTTAATTATATCTATTTTCCACCACCTAACACAGTATTTAGTACATAATAGTTGCTCAATTAATGGCTACTAAGTGAAAGGAAATATTTGTAAGCATATAATTATGAGTGAAATTGCCCTCAGCAAGTTGTAGATCAGAATCACCCTTGGAGTTTTTGTTTGTTTGTTTGTTTGTTTGTTTTTGCGGTACGCGGGCCTCTCACTGTTGTGGCCTCTCCCATTGCGGAGCACAGGCTCCGGACACGCAGGCTCAGCGGCCATGGCTCACGGGCCCAGGGGCTCCGTGGCATGTGGGATCTTCCCGGACCGGGGCACGAACCCGTGTTCCCTGCATCGGCAGGAGGACTCTCAACCACTGTGCCACCAGAGAAGCCCTCGTGGAGATTTTTAAACCTATCTGTCTGAGTGAGCATCATTGCTAGATATTCTGACCCAGAAGAGCTGGATGGAGTACAGACATCAGTATGCTAGAGAAATGCCAGAGGTGATTATTAAAATATATGTTTCCATTATTTATTTTATACTAACTAATCTCACTATTTAGTAGTTTGGTCCAAATGAGCAAACAAAAAAAAATTTAGAGATAGTTATAATACTAAATTTTGTGAGATTGTGATAATAGTGTTAATATATTTGTAATTCAAGTATCTCTAGGTTCCAAGCCAATGAGTACAGATGTAATAGCTTGATATTTGGGTATCCAAAATATGACAGTATAAAACAAAACTTCAAAACTATTAGAAGATATAGGAAAAAATATGTATATGATCCCAGCAATGGAGTAGATCTCTCATATAGACACGAAAAAGCACAGCTTATAAAGGAAAAAAAAATGGCAAATTGGTCACCAAAATGAAAAACCTTGGCACGACAAAAGAAATCATAAACTAAGGGAAGATAAAAGGCACAATATGGAAGAAGATATTGGCAGTACATCTGTCCTAAAAAGGATGAGTATCCAGAATACATAAAGTGTTACTGGACATTGGACCTAAGGCAGAGTGATTCCTGAGAGGTGGGCGTGAACCCTATGGTTGACCTAGCTTCCTTCCTGGAGAGCTTCTGGGCTTCCAGGGAGAGAGCCCAGTGGAAACTGACAGTCTCCCTGAGTTGAGGAAACAGAGCTGCGTGTTTGGGGGAGGCCAAGGCAGCTAAAGTTTGCAGGGAAGACTCCAGAGAGGAGAGAGTCGGAGAGAGAGCTCTGAAGATCGGAAAAGGGTCCTCTCAAATCTTCACCAGAGAACTGATTAGTGAATGTGTGTGCGGAAACTCCCCAAGGCTGGAGGAAGAACCACCAGAAAGGATTAGAGAAAACAATCTCAGGGCTCATGTAGCTCTGGGAATAGTTTGATGTTTTGCCAGCCAGAGAGGAAAAGCCTTATAAACTCACATAACTCATGGAACATTAGGTAGCGTCCTCACAAAGCTACTGCCTCAGTAGGAGGAAAATTATCCTTAGGCAAAAGACTGCTCTGAGCATGCCCAATAAAGCTTAAAAGCAAGTATTGAAAGGATCAAACTCCTTCCAATTAAATTAACTGTGTCCCAGCACAAGTTCAAGAATATTTGCAGGAATACAAAAATATTGGCACTCAATAAGGTAAAATTCATAACGTTTAAGGCCCAAGAAAAAATTCCCAGGCAGGCAGGGAAACGTGAAAATATGACCCATAATGAGGAGAAAAACCAATCAATCAAAACCTACCCAGAAATGAGAGAGATAATAGAAGTAGTAACTAAGGTCATTAAAATAGTTATTATAATTACATACTGTGTGATCTAGGATGTAGAAGAAAGATGAAGCATGTTAAGAGACGAGCAGATTTTTTAAAATTTTTATTCTATAAATAAAACTTCTAGAGGTGGAAACTATAATGTCTAGAGATAAAAACTACACTCAAGCAAAGATGAAAAATTTTTTTTTTCTAAATTTGGTGTAACTTATAATCCTACAGTTTCAAGAAGCTCAATAAACCCCAAACACACACACACACACACACACACACACACACACACACACACTGAAGAAAACTACACTGAGGACATCATAATCAAGTTGCTTAAAATTAGTGATAAAAAGAAAATCTTAAAAGTAGCTAGAGCAAAAAGACATATTATTTTCAGAAAACCAAAGACTAAAAATTACAGCAGATTTAATCACCAGAAACAGTGCAAGCCAGGAAACAATGGAGCACCATCTTTGAAGTACTACAAGTAAAACCAGGAAATCTAGAATTCTACAGCCAACAAAAATATTTATCAAAAAGGTAAAACAGAGACTTTTGAACCTAGAAAAGCTGAGAATTCCACCACAAGCCAGTATTTCTGGAAATGTTAAAGGAAGTGCTTCCAGCAGAAGGAAACCAAAACCAGATGGAAATCTGAATTTACACAAAGGTATGAGGCTCACCTGCAAATACAACAAATTTTTTTCTTATTTTTAATCATTTTAAAAGATAACTGAGCATCTAAAACCAGAATCATAACAATGTGTTGTTAGATTTATAACATATGTAGAAGTAAACTGCATGAGAACAAACAACACACAAAGGCCTGGAGGGGGAAAATGGGAATATATTGGTATAAGGTTCTTATGCTATATGTGAAGAGGTATACCGTCACTTGAAGTTGAACTGTGACTAATTAAAGATATATATTATAATCCCTAAAGAAATCACTAAAATAACACAAACGAAATAATCCAGCAAATCTAACTAACTAAATGAATAGCATAAATAAAAACTGGAAAGGAAGAAGTAAAACTGTATTTGTAGACATGATTGTGTATGGAGAAAATCCTACCAAATCAACAAACCCCTAAGGTTGCATGATACAAGGTAAGTAGTTAAAAAATAATTGTATTTCTTCATATTAGCAGTGAACAATTAGAAATTGAAAATAATACTATTTATAATATGTATGACAGTAAATATGAAATACTTGGGAATAAATTTGACAAAAGATGCAGGACCTGTACACTGGAACTAAAAAACATTGCTGAAAGACATTAAACAAGACCTAAATATAAGAGAAAATGTTGATAACCTGGACTTCATCAAAATTTAAAACTTCTGTTTTTTTGAAAGACAACATAAGAGAATGAAAAGACAATTCATGGACTGAGAGAAAATGTATGAAAATCACATATTTGATAAAAGATTTGTATCTAGAATATATTAAAAAAAAAAACTCAAGAGCAAAATTAAGAACTCCAGCAGCCCAATGCGGCGAGCCGTTTCCGACCAGCAGAATAACGAGCCGCCACACGCAAGATTCTTCTCGTATCACACTTTATTGGAGCACAGCTTGGTTGAAGAAAGATGGAAGGAAGACCCCGCAATCCTATAGCAGTCTGCTTATATAGGATTAAGAACATGTGTCGCTCTGTGATTGGCTTTCGCCGATGGTGCGATTTGTGAGCCAGCATCGGATAGGTCGCTACTTTAAAACCTCATTAGTATACTTAGCGCAAGCGCAGTGGCCACAGGAAGGATGACTCAGCTTATTTCAGCTTCCTGCCGCGTAGCAGTTAGCTGACCGCGCCCTACAGCCCAAGTTTTAAAATGGCCAAAATATTTGAATAGTCACTTCATCAAAGATAAAAAGAACGGTAAATAAATGCATGAAAGGACTCAACATCATGAGTCAATAGGGAAATGAAAATTAAAAGCACCATGTGATACTACTGCACACCTATTAAAATGGCTAAAATTAAAAAGACATAATGCCAATTGTTGGCAAGGATGTGGAACAACTAAAACTCTCATCTACTGCTGGTGGGAATGTAAAATGATACAACCACTTTTGGAAAACAATTTGACAATTTCTTAAGAAGCTTAACATACACCTACCACACAATCCAGCCATTCTACTCCTAAGTATTGACCCAAGAGAAATGAAAGCATATGACCACACAAAAACTTGGACCAAATATTCATAGCAGGTTTATTTGTAATACAAATGTAAAAGAACCCAAATGTCCACCAACAGGTGAATGATAAACGAATTGTGGCATATTAATGTAATGAATACTTTCCAGCATTAAAAACAAATGAGGGCTTCCCGGTGGCACAGTGGTTGAGAGTCCGCCTGCCGATGCAGGGGACACGGCTTCGTGCCCCGGTCTGGGAAGATCTCACATGCCGCGGAGTAGCTGCGCCCGTGAGCCATGGCCGCTGGGCCTGTGCGTCCGGAGCCTGTTGCTCCGCAACGGAAGAGGCCATAACAGCGAGAGGCCCGCGTACCGCAAAGAAAAACAAATGAGCTAGGACTTCCCTGGTGGCGCAGTGGTTGGGAGTCCGCGTGCCGGTGCGGGGGACAAGGGTTCGGGCCCTGGTCCGGGAGGATCCCGCATGCCGCGGAGCAACTGGGCCCATGGGCCACGGCTGCTGGGCCTGTGCTCTAGAGCCTGTGGGCCACAGCTATTGAGCACGTGTGCCGCAGCTGCTGGGGCCCGCATGCCTAGAGCCTGTGCTCCGCTGAGGGTGGGGGGACCGCTGCAATGGGAAGCCCACGCGCCGTGTCTGGAGACAGCCTGCGCGCAGCAGTGGGGACCCAGTGCAGCCAAAAATAAATAAATTAAAAAACGAAAAAGAGCTATTGATATAAGAAACATCATGGATGGATCTTGGAATAAATATGCTGAAGAAAAGAAGCCATACAAAAAAAGAGTGTATATGATTCCACTTACATAAAATTCTAGAAAGCGATAACTATCTATGGTGACAGAAAGCAAATCCGTGGTGCCTGGGGCAGGGGAGGAGCAGGAGGGAGAGATTATGGAAAGACATGAGAAAATTCGGAGGCCAACAGACATATTCATTATCTTGACTATGGTGATAGTTTCACAGGAGTGTAAATATGTCAAGACACCAAATTGCACACTTTTTGTACAACTTGATGTATGTCAGTTATACTTCAATAAAGCAGTAAAAAGAAGAAAAAAATCACATGAGATATAATTTCACTCTCATCAGACTTGCAAAATTCAAAAAGATTTTAACAATATCAAGTGTTGTCAAGGATCTGATTGTACACTGCAGAAGGGAGTATAAAATTTGCACAGCCTCTTTGGAAAGCAATTTGGCAATATCATGTTGAAGATGAACAGATGAACATACTTTCAACTTTGCATTTCTACTTTCAAGTAATTACCCAGCAAAACTCTTACACATGTGCGCTTTAAGACGCATATAAGTATATTCATTGCAGCATTGTTTCTGATAGAAAAAGAAATGGAAACAACTTGAATGTCCATCAATAGGGGAACAATAAATATATTTACACATATATTATAATGTATTTGTATATTATATAGTATAAGTAAGTTGTGGCGATGTTCGTATAATGAAATGCAATACAACAGGGTTTTTTCCTGACTTTCATGTGAAAACTACCTGGGGAATCTTTAGTTCTGGGGTGGGGCTTGGGTTCTGCCTTTTGAAGAAGCCCCCTAGTGATGCTGCTACTTCTGGGCCATGGTATTTCGTGTAACAAGACAATACAGCATGAACGGACAGAGGTAAATGTATCAACATGGGTAGGTGTAAAAAAATAGGAAAAAAAAGCAAGTTACTGAAAGATTTGTACAGTATGATAGCTTTGGTGTAAAAGTTTAAAAACTCAAAGCCATACTATATGTTATCTGTGGGTATGAATGATCGTAAGATTTTTTTTTAAAGATTTAAAACTGTAGACGTGGAGGATAAGCAACAGGAAAAGTTGATTGTAGGAGGGGAGGAAAGAACAAATAGTGCTGGAGAGGGAAACAAGAGCCTCCACTGTAACCATAATATTTTATTTTGTTTGTTTTTCAAAAAACCTGGAAGTAAAATCTAAACATTTGTGCCTTGTTAGATGTGTACACAAATGTTTTATAGAATTCTGAGAACTTTGATGTATTTTAAGGTTATAAAAACAAATACAGAAGGAAATTAATACCCAAATATAACCTATTTCATAGTTCAACTTCCATAATAATAGTGCTAGAAATCAACACATCCAAAGCTGAAATGACTATGTTGCCACTGGGTCTTGAAGCCAGAGCCTCACTAATGCCTCACAGAACGAGAGAGTGTCTCCTTTTGGTTAAACGTAGTATCTTGGTAGAGACCTTGTACTCTCCCCTCTTAGTGGTCTTAGTCTCCCTAAGCAAATGCCACTTCGCAATAAGATGTTTTTCCTTTGGACACCAGATTGTGCCCTAGTGTAAGAAGTTGATGGGATGTATGTGTATATGGCTGATGAACTTGGTTATAATGTGTCATTTGAATACTGGTGGTAATACATACTTGAAATGTAAGTATGGGAATGGTTGTAGCCATGATTTCAAAGGGCGAGTTATCATCCTCCAGTCACTGATGATGTGACACGACAGTCCGGGCTTCATGACTGGCTGCGCTCCTTTAGAGACCGTCCCACATTAAATGGCCCCTGAAATGAAGGGCCCCAGAGCCACGTGAGGGTTAGGACAGTCACTTGGTCTATCCTACTGCTGTCGCAGCTTCTGAGACCTCAACACTCGGGCTATTTCTTCTCCCAAGTGAATTAAGAAGGACCCATCTTCCCAGGAACCCACAGGCCATCAGATCAACTTCCCCTTCACTGGCAGGTTGCACCCAGCCCTGCCTGCGCTGGTGAGAACATGTAGCCCTTTTATTTAATACGAATCCTCTTCTTTTTGGTCATGGAAAGACAGCAGGTCGCGTTAAAGTGCGCTTGTTTTCGGTCTGTACCCTGAATCTCTTCTTTCGTGTAGAGGAAAAAGATTGCACTTTCTGTCCAGGACTAGAAAATGGACCTTAACCATCCTGAGAGGTTTAAGTGGGTGCAAGCACAGCAATGATGAGTGGGCCTCAAAGTGTGATCCAGCCTTTCACTCACTCACAGGCCACTGTGATCGGTGTCAAGCTGAGCCGGGAATCTGCAGCCCTGGGCCCTGGCAGGTCTATAGAGGTGCCCCTCTAGGAGTGGAACTTGGCTCCCTTTCCCTCTAGCCACCTGTGGAGGTGGGACTCCACTGCACCCATTGTTTGGGAAATTGGAATAATGCCACTATACCCTGAGGCCAGAGATCTTGTCACCATTCTGGCAAAGAGGAAAGAATGCTCGTGTGTAGTCAGCCCTGGCAGGAGGCTGAGGAAATAGAAGAAAGGGTTGTCAGTGAGGTTTATTGAGCCCCGAAGTGCTACAGTGCTTAATACACAGCTCGTTCAGTTTCACACAACTGAGCCCTTTTTCTACAATGACAAGTGCTCTCACCTGGACTAGGCCAGGAAGATTCTGGTATCAGCTGTTGGGCCATTCCTGAAATCACCTCTCCAGTCTGGATCACTGGGCCAGATTCTGCCTTCCCAGTGACAACTTCTCTCTAAAGACTCTGTTGTCCTTCCGGCTCCTGCTGGGGCCAACCCAGTCCATCAGACATGGCTGTGTGGTGTGATCCCATCGGTGAGCAGCATTCACGTCTTTTGTTTTCCCCAGGACGCTTTCAGTCCCCCTGTAAATGAGCGCTATGTAAGGAAATGTCAAGGGGAGGAACAGAGTCCAAATCTACTTACCAGGGCCTCGGGGCTCAGTTCCTGTCTAATGGAGCCTCTGTATTATAAGCATATTGACTTTTTAAAAAATCTGTTTCCATTTGATTATCACGAACTCTGTGGCCTGGATGATATTATCCAGATATTTCAAACTAGGCTCAGTGAATTATAAGAGAAGCAATAGTTTAGGGAAAAGTGAAATTTGTTGGAGAAGGTAAGGTGACCAAGTTTTGAAAGAGAAGGATTTAAAACGTGACCATGAAAGGGGAGCATTTTAAGTTGTGAGTCTTTAGGGAGAGTCAGTAGTCCAAGGAAAGGACTCAAAGGCAGAATGAGCTTGGTACACATGGGGAGAGCCAGGAGACCAGCCTCCTGGAATGGAGCTCATGTTGGGAGATATCTCACATAGGTGGGGTGAAGCCTGTCTTCAGGAGTCCTCAAAGTCAGGAGGTGTGGTAGGCCAGAGGGATTCAGTGTAGGTCATTGAGCAAATATGGAAAGGTCTGCCTAGTACAGAAATGATGTGGGGTTGATGACAGAGTCAGGAGAGTTGAAGAGAGAAAGAATGGAGGGAGAATAGAAGTTATAGCAGTAACTCAAGGAAGATCTGGTATAAGGTGGGAATGGAGAAAAAAGGACAAGTATTAGCCATTTCATAGTAACAGACAGAGGCTAAGGAGGATGTAAGAGTCCAATGTGATTTGAACACTGCTAGAGATGGGGCAGTTGAAAAGGAGAGTGAGCCATTTTGGAAGGAAAGACAAATTCTCTCTGGGACATGTTGAACTTAAGGTGGCAGGACAGTTTGAAATCCCGCTAAAGATAAATTGTTAAAGATTCTATGAATCCTAAAGTTGAAGTTCAACTCTTGAGAAGAGCAATTTAAGGTCGAGTCCTATGTTATAGAGTAACCCTGCAATGCCTGGGATTTTCCATTGGTAGACGTGGGCAAAATGGTTTCAGGAATTGGAAATAAGAGGAGTAGTCACTGGCCTGTGAGATGATTACGTTGAATGTCATTAAGACCAGAAGACAAGGGTGTTACCATGGAGAGAGGTAGCCTATTCATTTCTTATTCAGCCACATCATATCATACTCAGAAGTATGAATGCAATGAGTAAAAAGAGAACAAGTGTCTGAAGTCTCTAGGTGTTAAAGGTTTGGGATATTATTTCAATAAAAGAGTTTAATTTTTAAAATCCCAAAATGTTGATGGGAAACTTGGGCCAGAAGTTTGAGTTAGTTCAATAATGTAAAGAAGAGGAAAACTGCTATTACACTCACAACTGTGTTCTGGAAAATTCTTTTGACTTGCTGGGCAGCTTGTAGGTTTTATTTACACAAAGCTAACCCTGGAGCTTTAGAAGTTCAAATAGCTGTATGTTAGAGGGAGAAGGATTTGGAGTTTAGGACTTAGAGTTGGGGAGAATCTGGAGTGTATGGGGGTGAGGGGCCAGGGGATGGTGTTAGTCTGAAGCATCTGTGCATGGAGTGGTCAGTGTGAAATCTTGGTGGAGGGGAGGCTGGCAGGGAGGTCAAATGTTCAATTTAAAATTGCTTGAAATCTTATATTAAAAATACCTCCTTTTGAGGGCAAAGATTTGTAAGATAGGACTTAAAATGTATGACCCACAAAAGAAAAACTGATAAATCTGACTTTATCAAAAGAGATCTGGGCCTCTATGAGACACAGATCAAGGGCGCATGCCAAACTTGTCTAGATCTCAAAAGGGTAGGGGGCTCCCAGCTACCATGTGGGTTATATTAAGCTTTACTCAAGCCATTCCTATAGGGCTTGCTGGGTTTAGATAAGCATTTGAAAACTTTGTATCAGAGCCTGAAGGAATTTTTTGGATAAACTCTCAGTGTCTGTTTTGCTGTACTCACCAACACCATCCAGTGATGACGTTAAGTCCGCTCATTAAATTCTCTTTTTTCCCTGCCCTTTGTAAAGGCTCATACAACCAATGTAATCTCTCTCTCTCCTTTTTCTTCTCCTCCTCCCTCCTTTTTTTCCCATCTCCTCTGTACTGCCTCCCTCTTAGTTTCTACTTCTGAATTTTCTGCCTTTATCGCCTTCGCATTATTTTATGTTAAGCATTTCTCCCCTTCCCAAAAGGACCACTAATTACGCAAGAATAAAAGCTAAGATTGGTTTTGAAATATTAAGCTTTTTTTTACCCCGACAAATGTGAAATCCAGACTTCAAATAATTTGTTTAAATGGTAGCATTGGGAGTGGCTTGGATCCAGTGTTTACTGAGTTACCACCTGAAAAACAAACAAAGAAACAAAAAACTAACCCAAAGGTTTAGCTAATTTATGAATGAGAGCCTTGAATCAATTCACATAAAGAACACAGCTGTCCCCACGGTATCCTCCTGTTGCTACTTTTAAGTTTGTAGTGTTTCACAGTAAATGCCAATATGCAATGTGCGATGTTACTCCAAACAGGCACAAGTGCTGAACAGACTCCCTGACATGCACAGAAAGGATAAGTGTTACTTTTGTGTTTCTTTTGTTGAGAGTTTTTTTTAAAGTCTGAACTCGGTAAACCTAAAAACAATGAATTTTGAGACAGACGTAAAAGTCTTCTGCAGTTCTCTCTCCAGAGAGAACAAAAATAGGCAGCTTCCAAAGCAAAAAAATAACTGTCGTTACATGGAAACCTTTGACTCTCAGTTTTCTCTCTGCACCCTTGCCAGGGATCCAAGAGCAACTTACAATAATGGGGAGAAAACCTTTGAGAACTGGTTCTAAAGGAGGTTATTTTGAAGAAAGTGTAATTGAAAAAAAATCATGGCTGGCTGGTTTAGAATTTGCTCATGTAAAATGCATGTGTGTTTGTCTTCCACAATGCACAAAGGATTCCAGTTATAAACCTCCCTCTACCAATGAGGAGAATTGGTCTACTGACAAATATATAGAGGGATTTCTCAGCTTAAGTACTGTTTGTCTGTGAAATCTTTTGCAGATGGGGAAAATGTTTTAGTCCGTTCTGATGTCCTCCAGATTAGTTTAAAAAAAACAAAAGAAGAAGAAAAAAATTGGACTTATGAGTTGTCAACAATACCATGATCTAATTAAACACACTAGATATTTGGTAGGACTCCGTAATATCCAGCTGATGTCAACAACCCTTACTTAGAAGTAAAGAAACGTGTCCCAAATAATTCTATGATTTCTGGTAGCAAATAGGCAAAGAGAAGGAAGGGAGGGAGGGAGGGAGGAAGGAAGGAAGAAAGGAAGGAAGGAAGGAAGGAAGGAAGGAAGGAAGGAAGGCAGGCTCCTCTCATCTTGAAAAGAGAAATTTTGCTGCAGAATGAAACCCATTCATTTGCCACCAGAAGCATCAATTTTCAGCGCTTGGGTCACTCCTGAATAGGATGCTAGCGTTGTGGCATACATGCTCTTGACAAGGAAAGACTCTGCTTTGAAACCTCAGGTTAGTGTCGTATCACCAGGAAATCAACGAACCTGGAAGGCCAAGGGTGTCATTTGTCTTTAAAGACTAAACGAACCATGGAGGGAAAGGTGAGCTCTAGCTCCTAAGTCATGTTAAGGAAAGCACTTGACCCACATTCTCACATTCTTACCAGGCACTTGATGGTCACAGCATCCACGGTTGGTGAAACACCGGGACAACAATGATGTAAACATGTGGCTGAGTACTCTTTCCGTTTCAGTGCAAGTTCCTGGAGGGTAGAGCACACACCTTTGTCCCTGCAGGGGATAATAGAATAGAGTGCAAAGAAGGAAACCCAGGCTTTGAGAGGTTAAGTAATGTCTCAAGCTCAGATAAGGAGTTAGAGGCAGAGCGGGATTTAAACCTAAGTCATCTGACTACAGGTTCTTAACCCCTATTCTGTATTACTTCCTCTGTACAGGAGGAGGGCAGCATTAGGAATACTTGTCATTGATTGTTTCCAATTTCCAGAGTTCATTTCCATGATCCATTAGACAACTTCCCTTACTTTACCACTACCCTCAAATGCTAGTGCAGAGAAAGGCAAGGATGTCCCCGTGGATTAGACAAAGTAAATAAATGCCAGTCTCCCCAATACCGGCAGCTTTTCACTGTGACAAAAGCCTGAATCTCTGAAGGGTACTGTGAGGATAGACTGGGAGGCGTAGGCAGAAGGGGCAGAAATGAGACCATCAGGATGCAGGAGTCAGGATGCATTTTCCTGTTTACCAAGGGATTTCTGATTTGGTTTTATTTTGGCAACTCTTCTGTGCTGCTTCTACTGCAGAGAAAGGAAGCTGTGAAGCAGAGAGCTGCAGAAGGCTCCAAAGTGATTGGAAATAGCCAGGAGACTAAGAGATTTCGGCTAACAGGAGGAAGGGAGAGAGGTCATTATTTATGCTCCCCCAAGCTCTTGCGGGGGAGAATCTGCTCTGTGTGTCTGACTCCAAATGGCTAGCTTTCCAGCCCACAAAGATGGATGAATACAATGCTGTGTCGGAAGATGAACCACTGTGGAATTAAATGAAAGAAAAAAAAAATCTTTCCTTTCTTACTTCAGTGTGTAGTTCTAACCTCAAGGGAGCACATTCTGCTACGTATTAGGTATTCACAAAGGTTAACAGATTGTTATAATGGGCTGCAAAGCACAAAGGCTACAGGCCATCCAACCATAAGGAGTAGATACACTGACACCAGAAACCTCGTGGAAGGGAGTGGTACGCTGTGAAAGGGCAGCAGCTGGTGAGAGGATGTCCCTGGGGCAGGAACTCAGATGTGCCTCTACCAGCCCTGAGCTGTTCAGTCTTTGCCAGTTTTCACCTATCTCTGTTTCTAGACTCCAACCCCCATCCTCAGTCCACTTTTTATCAAGAGACATTTGCAGTTTTAACAGTTCATTGAAACCCGTCATGCCCACCCTTGTAGACTTGACTTTTTCTAATCATTTTATTCTAATCATTTCACTGATCTAAGTCTACCTCATTCATCTGAAGAATGTCAGCAATGATTTGTTACACACATATTTGGTTAGAGTTTCTGCAGAGAAACATCCTGGGTCAAATAAATCAGGGTAGCCAGTGCCCTAACCCTTGAACCAAAGCAGGACTTTTTCCAAGAGACCAACCCTAAGCAAAAAATGCCTTTGTGAGTGTGGAATAAAACTCTTCTTCCGTGGTAATGTGCAAAATCATATAAAAGATTGGAAAGACAAGTTTTTTATCCTTGATTTAATTGCATATTCAAGCACAGTATTCTTCAGTTAGCCCTGAGAATATTATTTTGCAGCCCTTCGTTGTCATGATGTCAATTTTGGCTTTTTTTTTTTTTTCCTGCAAGGTTTGTGTAAATATAAGAAACCCTAATAGGACAAGTGGGATTAAGGGAAGATTTTAAGTGAATTCCTTTATGTAGTTCCTGCCCATGTCATAAACTGGTAACAGAGTGTGGGTGGCCAGAAAACCACAAGTAAGGCTAAGCCTGTGTTTTCCAAATCAATTTGATGAGTGTCAACCAGCATTTTTTTTAAGTGAAAAAAAAAAAAAGGAGAGAGGAATAGAAAATATCAGTTTATTGCCTATAGTATTTTTTTCATGAAGTATTTGCTTCAATTGTGTCGTGTTATTGGTTCTTAAAATTTATTTATCTCTATGGATCTCATAACATTTTTTTGGAAAACTACTGGATAGACAGACAGCAGAGAAAATGGCAGCTCCTTTAGACTGAGAGGCTGGGTTATTCTGAATGTTGACCATCAAGCTGGGGAGCTAGACTTCATGTAGAATTCTTTGTACTTTCTTAACCACGTAGAGTCCATTTTACCTTCTTAAGCATATTTTAAGAAATGACATGATCAAGGTGAAGCTTTTAAAAGAGTTTGGCAGTGTATGGGTGACAGCTTGGGGGCAGGGGCAGATACAGAGACTGGACAATCATTGAAGAGTCTCAGAACAGAGACAAATTCTTGCTATCTTAAGCATGCAAGGAATTTTTCAAATGGATTATTGTATAACTCACAAAAATGCTGGGAAATTTAGAGAACCAGGTTGAGGAACTGAGCAGAACTGAAGGGAGCTACACAGCAAGAGCTAAACCACCCCCACCGAGCTGGTCTGGGGAGGACACTGCTAGCGTAGTAGCTGAACACTGGGCACTGTGGCTTGGCTGACCCAGCATGCTAAGGGCTCCTGTGTGGCACTGAAGACACCCACTGCCACTGCAGCAAGGGAATTCTCAACTGTTTCCACCCCTGTAGATTATAGTGCCAGATTTAGTGTCTGGGATGGGTACTTCTGATTGGCCAAGCTCAGGTGCAGGGACCAGATCTCTAGCTGCAAGAGAGGCTGAGAGACAACTCATCTGCCCTTTTTGGTTTCTACAGAAGGAAACGGTCTCTGCCTCTAATGATTCTGAACCCAATTCCAATGGGTGGGTGTGGGGTTGAGGGAGTGAGGAGTTCCCACACATCACCAAGCAGTTCTCCACACCAGCTGGGTGTCTACTCAATTCTGACACTATCTACCCGGAGATAGCATCAGATTCCACAGGTTAAGGGCTCAGTCCCACAAGACTGCCCTCCATTTGGGATGCCAGTGGAAAGCCCAAGTTATCACTGGTGCTTCTGACCAGCTGGCTATGGGGCAGAGGTTCCCACAACAGCTTCCTTGGGTTCAATTAATTTGCTAGAGCTGCTCACAGAACTCAGAGAAACATTTTACTTACTACAATACCAGTTTATTGTAAAAGGATATAACTTAGGAACAGCCAGATGGAAGAGATGCCTAGGGTAAGGTATGGGGAGATGGCGTGGAGCTTCCACACCCTCTCTGAGCATGCCACTCTCCCCACATCACTTCGCCAACCTAGAAGCATTCTGAACCAGCCCCCGCACCCGCCGCTCCGGGGTTTTTATAGAGGCTTCAGTACATAGGCACAGTTGATTAAATTGTTGGCCATTGGCAATTGATTCAACCTCCAGCTCTTCTCCCCTCCCTAGAGGACAGAGGGGTTGCGGGGAGTGCAGAGGTGGGGAGCTAGAGAGGAAATGAAAGTTCCCACCTTCTAATCACACGGTTGGGTTCCTTAGCAACCAGGCCTCATCTTCGGTTACCTAGGGTTTTCCACAAGTCGCCTCATTAACATAACAAAAGACACCTTTATTTGCTCTCATCACTTAAGAAATTCCAAGGGTTTTAGAAGCTCTATGCTAGAAATGGGGACAAAGAGCAAATATATATTTCTTAGTATAAATCACAATATCACAGCCTCCCATTGAGATTCACACACTGGAGAACTCTCTAAACACAGAAGAGGAGTTGGTTAGTCATGGACTAGCTAGATGATTGCATTATTCCAGCTGAGGTGATGAGGGCATGGGGTTGGAAAGAAGGAACCTCAAAGAACTAAAGCAAAAGATTAGTGATGGAAGAAACACATAGATTTGCTGATGGATTGTGTACAGATGATTGATGATGGGGAATGGAAAAAGCTAACTCCAGGCTTCTGTGCTGGAGGAGATGAGAGATTGGCACTGCAGACAGATATAAGAACTGAGAGAAGAGAAAACATTCTCAAGGACGTTGGTGAAGTCATATTAATGGGCCATATGGCTTAATCATTTTTGGAGTTAGTGGCTGAGAATCTTGGAGTTATAGAACCTCTTCAGCTAGACTCATTCTTTAAGATCATCCCTATAGACGAATTGCATAATTACGTCACTGTCTTGTGTGTGACTCTTCTATAGATTGTTCCTTGTGGTTTAATATTCTTGTGGGTTCAGTATTTCCTAAACTAATGCTTCTGTGTAGCCTTGTAGCCTACATCCTACACCCTTTCAAAATTTATTGCTACATGCATTTTGAACACTCAGACCAGAAAGATCCCTAAAGAATGCTTTATATCTTTTGCAGCTGTAACACGTAACACCCACATGAATCATAATATCCCATGCAGATTCAGCATGTTAAAAGACTCAAGAGCATATGTATGAGGCAAACACAGAAGCACAGAAAAACACGGGATACTACCATTGACTGCCCATCCTTGCCCCTCCCAAGACAAGTTGTCAACTATCTGTCACAGCTCCAAGGCCCTTTATTCTCCCCATTTGTGATTACAACTACAACTCCATATCCATGGATCAAGTTGATGTGCAAACTTTCTCATTTGTATCATATGTCTCACTACAACTCCTAACTGCTCTAGACCTTGCAGTTTAGAATGTGCAGTGGGTTGAGTTGTTAAGAGAAGATGAAAAGACCAGAGAAGAGAGGCACTCAAATCAATTTGCAGCAGGTCACATCTAGAAGAATGACTGAAGACCACTCACAGTCCTAACGGCATTACTTCCCTGATGCCCCCTTTCCTCATTACGCTTTCCCACCTCCTTCCGTATGCAGAGCTCATTTACGTGGTTCAGGTTTCCTTGCTTTTAAGATGAAAGCAATATATTGAAGTCTTCCTAGTAATTCTAAAGCTCATATTTCCCATCTGGCATCATGATCTCTATGCTTCCAAAGTTATGCACTTTTCCTTTTATTTCAGGAAAAGAAAGTGGGAAAGTATAAATAAGGAATTGAATTTAATGGGAATTAGGTGAAAATCAAGAGACTTGGGGTGAGGTGAATCTTTTTCAGTTTGGGAATAATATGGAAGGAGACTGAAAACCAGTGCTTTGATGAGTTTAGAATGAATTCCAATAATTCTTTATGTTCATAATTTTAAAAATCATACCAAACACGTCACTCCAGAATCCAGTTTTACCTTCCTCTTAAGCTAGCTAGTGCTTGCTGATTCTTGTCACCAACAGGGATTGGTGACTGGACATTATATTCGTAAATTAGACCTACCTAAATCAAAGGAAAGATAAAAACAAGATGGCTGAAAAAAACTGCATTTTACGTGATTCAGTTGTCAAGAAGCAGTGATATACAGTTGACCTTTGAACAGCATGGGTTTGCACCGCACGGGTCCACTTATACAGATGTTTTTCAATAAGTACATACTATAGCACTACATGATCCAAAGTTGGTTTAATCCATGGAGGATGTGGATCCTCAGGTGTGGAGGGCTGACTATAAAGTTATACTCAGATTTTTGACTGCACAGAGCGGGAGTCCGTGCCCCATTCCCTCCTTCCCCCGCATTGTTCAAAAGTCAGTTGTATACTGGAAAACACTTAGGATCTTTGCGTTTGTGGTCTCTTCTACCTGGAAACTTCTCCTACTCCCCTGGGCCACACCTCTTCATCGTAGTAACTCCTACTCATCCATCTCTTAGATTTCAGCTCAAATGCCATTTCAGCAGGAACGTCATCCCTGACTGCCACTCCGCCCCCAGACCAGGTCAAGTACCCTGTTATCATTTCATACCATTTGAGTTTGTACTTGTAGATCTGTTTTCCTACTGCACATGAGAGTAGGAGTATATCTTTTTGGTTTGTTTGTTCTAGTATATTGCGCAGTGTTTGGCATATAGTAATTGTTCAATAACTATCTTGTGTATGTATGCATATTTTTTTAATAAGCAATCATGAATCAGGGTCCTGGGTTCTAATTCTAACCTTGCTTCTAACCATGGAAGAATTTTCTTGTGACCTTGGAAGGATTCTCTTCATCTTGTGCTTGATTTCTTCATTTCTAAAGTGAAGATTTGGGGCTGGCTCATATCTTAGGAATGTCTGCTCCAAATTTCATGGTCCTGAAATGTTTTGTGCAAATAGATTTTTTTTGTGAATTAAATAATATTAAAGTGTGCCTCTGAGAAAAATCCTATAGTAAATACTTGATAGTAGGTGAAGGTAAGATACCATCTCACCAGTTCAAGCCTATTATCAGGATAGGCAAACATTATTCTGAGCTGAGAGAGAATGCTTATTTTGAAATGTTTGAATATTTCCTGATTTTCTTAGGTTATCGGGTTTTGGGAAATTCAAGCTTGGATAAATTGCTGAGAACGGGGGTGGGTTGTGGGAGGGCATCTATTAAGGAGAACTGAAAAGGCTGTTACAGGGCCAACTGGTGGGGAAAATAAGACAAGAAAATATTTACATACATATGTACACACATGCATTCTGCCCTGCCTGGGTGGATAGTGAGTCCTTTGGAAAAGTGAATAGCTGCATACTAAAGTATGTTGTAAATTCAGACTTTCAACTAATGAGATTCTGAAAGCCCTGTCCAACTACATTTTGATCTCTACATTTTGATCTCTCTCTCTCTACATTTTGATCTCTCTTTGCATCAAATTCCTCATCCCACAACCTTAAAGCCAGTTTTAGAAAGATGCTCTAGTTGAAGACTAGACTCCACAAGAGGCCCTAAGTAGGAATGCGTTTCTGCCTCTGATAATGACCAGAAGAAAATATCCTGTGCTAATATTTGAAACTCAGACAAAGGCTGTTGACACTTTTGCCAATGTCATTCATAAAATGTCTGAAAGAGCAAGTGCAGCCCAGCCATCTCGGAACTGTATCGCATTTTGCTTTAGGACATTTATCATTCTCTGTTCCCTCCTCGGCTCTGCTTTGATCTCATGGGAGTTTTCATTAAAGACTGATCTGAAGAGCAGAAGCAATGACAGTGTTATGCATGGGGACAGGTTTCTGATTAGCATCTCCTGTCGGTCTGGGAGAGGCTGAACTGGGATGCTGGGTGAAACACAAACTCTAGCTGAGAAGCAGCCCTGCGGGGAGCAGGAGATGGCGATCAGCTGCTGAGCTGGGATTGTACCAGCACTGCTCAGGTTCCCAGCTCCGCCCTGCAGCCCAGCGCCCAGTTAGAGGGACAAGAGAAGGGTTAGTGGGGCTGCTGCCCCCAGAATCAGTGTCTAACATACAGCATGGTCAGTAATACTGTATTGTTTATTGGAAAGTTGCGAAGAGAGTAGTTCTTAAAAGTTCTCATCACAAGAAAAAAATTGTATAATTGTGTGGTGATGGATCATTTCACAATATATACAAATATTACATCATTATGTTGTACAGCTGAAACTATTGATAATATAATGTTATATGTCAATTGTATCTCAATTTTGAAAAAGTATTGCAGGTAATATTAGTGTTCCTGAAAGGTTTTCTATAGATTGCATTTTTATAAGCTAACAAATTTTCTAATGATTAACTCTGTTAGAATCATCTACTGGTTTATTTTAAAGTAATTCAATGCTAATAAAATAGCCTGATTAAAAAACAAAAAAGAAGGGCTTCCCTGGTGGCGCAGTGGTTGAGAGTCCGCCTGCCGATGCAGGGGACGCGGGTTCGTGCCCGGGCCCGGGAAGATCCCGCATGCCGCAGAGCGGCTGGGCCCGTGAGCCATGGCCGCTGGGCCTGCGCATCCGGAGCCTGTGCTCCGCAACGGTGAGAGGCCCGCGTACAGCCAAAAAAAACCCAAAAAGAATCAATGTCATTCACTGAGGAAGGAAGAAGGGCCCAGCCCAGAGTCCACTGCTCCAGGCCTCCTCTGGTGTGTTGCCCTTGGGGCTACCCCTGGGGGTGCAGTGTAGCTTCTTCCTCTTAGCTACCAGTAACCCTCCAGGCTACGGCAGAGAGTCCAGGTCAAGATACTTAAAGGCTGCCACTTCCTGGCCCTTCATCACTCATATCTCTCCTCTCTTCTCCCAGCAGGCTTCAAGAGACGAGACAGGCTGATACAACAAAACAATAATAACTAGTATTTGTTGAGTGGTTTTGGACCAGCCAATGTGCTAAGCACTCGATACGCTATCTCTTTAATTTGCACAGCAACTTTAAAAATGCTTTAATTCTTTAAAAATGAGGCACAGAGTGGTTAAATAACTTACTTAAGGTCTCAGGCTGGTCAATAGTGGAGCCAGGATTTGAACCCAGGAGATAGGACTTTACTGTCCACACCTTCACCATATCATCAAATGACCAATCATCTAGACAAAGCATTGAACACATCCAGCATTTGTAGGTGGATTAATGGGCATGTGGCCCCTGATCAGGCCCACTGCTCGACACAGTAAAGATTAGACACAGTGGTTCCTGTCTTTACATAATTTACATTACCATATCTTATCACAAGTATTCTCCCTTTATTTTAGAAAATAATAGTGGGAAAATGTAAGGAAATCATTTGCTCAAGATCAAGGATCAATTAGATTTAAGAATGAAGTCAGGCCTTATAAGACTCCTGCCCCTTATGAGATTCCTGCCATAGCAAAACCTTTCATTGTTTCTGTGACTCATATCTGGGGGCTTATGAAACAGAAACGGGGAAGTCCTGAGGTCTGGAGCATGATTGTGAAAGCTCTGTGGTCTGGGAGTTGAACAGACCCGAGTCTTAGAGAGTTCTCCCTTCACTCATTTGCCCTGGAGCTTGGGTCTCTCATCTGAAAACTGAGGGGTGATAAGATCAGTGATTTTCTCTGATGACACCTTAGAATCACCTGGGAAGCTTCTAAAACTAGAAATGCCTGATTCCAATCCAGGAGTTTCTGACTGAATTTGTCTGGGGAGGGGTCAAGAGAGTCATTTCTTTTTCAAGTTCCCCAATGATGCTAATGTATAGCCAGGTTGAGGACTAGTGCACCCTATCAGATAATCTCTCATTTTTCTGATAGACCTAAAATTCTAAGAGTCTGTGCTACAGAATCACTAGGCCAGGAAACAAGTAATTTCCTACGGAATTTTATGGTAGTTTTGGTCTCAGAAGCCAGAAGTACAGAAGATTGAATGAAAAAAGTGTGTACATACGCATACTGATATATCTGTTCATATGTATATGTGCGGTGATATCAATTTTAAGCACAAAATCTAGTCCAGTTTGAGAACTTGGAGCTGCTTCTGCATGAGGCAGTCTTCTCATTCTCTCTAAACTGACATAGAGAAGTTAGCGAAAATCCCTAAAATATTCTAATTTGACTCTAGTCTCTTTTGGCTGGCAAACTATGAAGTGCATTGTTAAGAGTAGAGGTAAGGTTTGAAAGCACTTACCAGTGAAAGCTGTGAAAGAGCCTGAACAGGAGAGTGGGAAGAAGTATTTGCTTTGTAAATGTATGGCCTCTAAGTCTTTCTTGGTACGCCATTCTTTGAATTAAGCCTGGTATGGAATTCTCTTAGAACAGAGGGTGGGTGGGACAGGTAGGGTATAACGTTAATACATGCTATTGCCATTGGTGTACTGGTAAAGGTTTAACAAATGGCCCTTAAGAACAGAAAAAGGCCCTGATTTGTAGCATTTGCCAATTCCTCTGATATAAATATTCCCACTGTGGCTGATTTCAAGCTACCAACCTGCTGTCACTGAGTGAAAAATTAAAAAGAGATACACACAATTGACTTTTATACACCATTGTAAACTGCTCCAGCACACCACTGCTTAGGTCCATAAAACAAAATAGTGAGGATTGATCAATCAGATCGACTTTCCCTGTGACTGAGACATCTGAGCAGCCTAAAAGTTGAGGCTTGATGGGGGTGGGTGGGGTAAGCAAATGGATGGGGGAGGGCGGGATGAAGGCAGGTAAGAAAGATGGGAGATACGACCTGATCAGTTGTCACTCATTCAATACATGGTTTTTTTTTTTCTTTTTTAACATCTTTATTAGAGTATAATTGCTTTACAATGTTGTGTCAGTTTCTGCTTTATAACAAGGTGAATCAGTTATACATATATATATGTCCCCATATCTGTTCCCTCTTGCATCTGCCTCCCTCCCACCCTCCCTATCCCACCCCTCTAGGTGGTCACAAAGCGCCAAGCTGATCTCCCTGTGCTATGCGGCTGCTTCCCACTAGCTATCTATTTTACGTTTGGTAGTGTATATATGTCCATCCCACTCTCTCACTTTGTCCCAGCTGACCCTTCCCCCTCCCCGTATCCTCAAGTCCATTCTGTAGTAGATCGGCAACTTTATTCCCGTCTTGCCCCTACGTTCTTCTGACCATTTTCTTTTCTTTTTTTTTTTTTTCAGATTCCATATATATGTGTTAGCATATGGTATTTTTTTTTTCTCTTTCTGACTTACTTCACTCTCTATGACGGTCTCTAGGTCCATCCACCTCACTACAAATAACTCAATTTCTTTCTTTTTATGGCTGAGTAATATTCCATTGTATATATGTGCCACATCTTCTTTATCTGTCCATCTGCTGATGGACACTTAGTTGCTTCCATATCCTGGCAATTGAAAAAAGAGCTGCAATGGATATTGTGGTACGTGACTCTTTTTGAATTATGGTTTTCTCAGGGTATATGCCCAGTAGTGGGATTGCTGGGTCATATGGTAGTTCTATTTTTAATTTTTTAAGGAACCTCCATACTGTTCTCCATAGTCGCTGTATCAATTTACATTCCCATCAACACTGCAAGAGGGTTCCGTTTTCTCCACAACCTTTCCAGCATTTACTGTTTGTAGATTTTTTGATGATGGCCATTCTGACTAGTGTGAGGTAATACCTCATTGTAGTTTTGATTTGCATTTCTCTAATGATTAGTGATGTTGAGCATCCTTTCATGTGTTTTTTGGCAATCTGTATATCTTCTCTAGAGAAATGAGTATTTACGCCTTCTGCCCATTTTTGGATTGGGTTGTTTGTTTTTTGATATTGAGCTGCATGAGCTGCTTGTAAATTTTGGAGATTAATCCTTTGTCAGTTGCTTCATTTGCAAATATTTTCTCCCATTCTGAGGGTTCTCTTTTTGTCTTGTTTATGATTTCCTTTGTTGTGCAAAAGCTTTGAAGTTTCATTGGGTCCCATTTGTTTATTTTTGTTTTAATTTCCATTTCTCTAGGAGGTGGGTCAAAAAGGATCTCGCTGTGATTTATGTCATAGAGTGTTCTGCCTGTTTTCCTCTAAGAGTTTGATAGTGTCTGGCCTTACATTTAGGTTTTCAATCCATTTTGAGTTTCTTTTTGTGTATGGTGTGAGGGAGTGTTCTCATTTCATTCTTTTACACGTAGCTGTCCAGTTTTCCCAACACCACTTATTGAAGAGGCTGTCCTTTCTCCACTGTATATTCTTGCCTCCTTTATCAAAGATAAGGTGACCGTATGTGTGTGGGTTTATCTCTGGGCTTTCTATCCTGTTCCATTGATCTATATTTCTGTTTTTTTGTGCCCGTACCATACTGTCTTGATTACTGTAGCTTTGTAGTATAGTCTGAAGTCAGGGAGCCTGATTCCTCCAGCTCCGTTTTTCGTTCTCAAGATGGCATTGGCTATTCGGGGTCTTTTGTGTTTCCATACAAATTGTGAAATTTTTTGTTCTAGTTCTGTGAAAAATGCCAGTGGTAGTTTGATAGGGATTGCATTGAATCTGTAGATTGCTTTGGATTATAGAGTCATTTTCACAATGTTGATTCCTCCAATCCAAGAACATGGCATATCTCTCCATCTATTTGTATCATCTTTAATTTCTTTCATCAGTGTCTTATAATTTTCTGCATACAGGGCTTTTGTTTCCTTAGGTAGGTTTATTCCTAGATATTTTATTCTTTTTGTTGCAGTGGTAATTGGGAGTGTTTTCCAAATTTCACTTTCAGATTTTTCATCATTAGTGTATAGGAATGCAAGAGATTTCTGTACATTAATTTTGTATCCCGCTACTTTACCAAATTCATTGATTAGCTCTAGTAGTTTTCTGGTAGCATCTTTAGGATTCTCTATGTATAGTATCATGTCATCTGCAAACAGCGACAGCTTTACTCCTTCTTTTCTGATTGGAATTCCTTTTATTTCTTTTTCTTCTCTGACTGCTGTGGCTAAAACTTCCAAAACTATGTTGGATAATAGTGGTGAGAGTGGGCAACTTTATCTTGTTCCTGATCTTAGTGGAAATGGTTTCAGTGTTTTACCATTGAGGACGATGTTGGCTGTGGGTTTGTCATATATGGCCTTTATTATGTTGAGGAAAGTTCCCACTATGCTTACTTTCTGGAGGGTTTTTATCATAAATGGGTGTTGAATTTTGTCAAAAGCTTTCTCTGCATCTATTGAGATGATCATATGGTTTTTCTCCTTCAATTTGTTAATATGGTGTATGACGTTGATTCATTTGTGAATATTGCAGAATCTTTGCATTCCTGGGATAAACCCGACTTGATCATAGTGTATGATCCTTTTAATGTGCTGTTGGATTCTGTTTTCTAGTGTTTTGCTGAGGATTTTTGCATCTATGTTCATCAGAGATATTGGCCTGTAGTTTTCTTTTTTTCTGACATCTTTGTCCGGTTTTGGAATTAGGGTGATGGCCTTGTAGAATGAGTTTGGGAGTGTTCCTCCCTCTGCTATATTTTGGAAGACTTTGAGAAGGATAGGTGTTATCTCTTCTCTAAATGTTTGTTAGAATTCACCTGTGAAGCCATTTGGTCCTGGGCTTTTGTTTGTTGGAAAATTTTTAATCACAGTTTCAATTTCAGTGCTTGTGATTGGTCTGTTCATATTTTCTATTTCTTCCTGGTTTAGTTTTGGAAGGTTGTGCATTTCTAAGAATTTGTCCATTTCTTCAAGGTTGTCCATTTTATTGGCATAGAGTTGCTTGTAGTAATCTCTCATGATCTTTCGTACTTCTGCAGTGTCAGTTGTTACTTCTCCTATTTCATTTCTAATTCTATTGATATGAGTCTTCTCCCTTTTTTTCTTGATAAGTCTGGCTAGTGGTTTATCAATTTTGTTTATCTTCTCAAAGAACCAGCTTTTAGTTTTATTGATCTTTGCTATCGTTTCCTTCAATTCTTTTTCATTTATTTCTGATCTGATCTTTATGATTTCTTTCCCTCTGCTAACATTGGGGATATTTTGTTCTTCTCTCTCTAATTGCTTTAGGTGTAAGGTTAGGTTGTTTATTTGTGATGTTTCTTGTTTCTTAAAGTAGGCTTGTATAGCTATAAACTTCCCTCTTAGAACTGCTTTTGCTGCATCACATATGTTTTGGGTCATTGTGTTTTCATTGTCATTTTTCTCTAGATATTTTCTGATTTCCTCTTTGATTTCTTCAGTGATCTCTTGGTTATTAAGTAGTGTGTTGCTTAGCCTCCATGTGTTTGTATTTCTTACAGATTTTTTCCTGTAATTGATATCTAGTCTCATAGCTTTGTGCTTGGAAAAGATACTTGATATGATTTCAATTTTCTTAAATTGACCAGGGCTTGATTTGTGACCCAAGGTATGATCTATCCTGGAGAATGTTCCATGAGCACTTGAGAAGAATGTGTATTCTGTTGTTTTTGGATGGAATGTCCTATAAATATCAATTAAGTCCGTCTTGTTTAATGTATCATTTAAAGCTTGTGTTTCCTTATTTATTTTCATTTTGGATTATCTGTCCATTGGTGCAAGTGGGGTGTTATAAGTCCCCTACTATGATTGTGTTGCTGCTGATTTCCCCTTTTATGGCTGTTAGTATTTGCCTTATGTATTGAGGTGCTCCTATGTTGGGTGCATAAATATTTACAATATATATCTTCTTCTTAGATCAGTCCCTTGATCATTATGTAGTGTCCTTCTTTGTCTCTTCTAATAATCTTTATTTTAAAGTCTATTTTGTCTGATATGAGAATTGCTACTCCAGCTTTCTTTTGATTCCATTTGCATGGAATATCTTTTTCCATCCCCTCACTTTCAGTCTGTATGTGTTCCTCGGTCTGAAGCGGGTCTCTTGTAGACAGCATATATACGGGTCTTGTTTTTGTATCCATTCAGCCTGTCTATGTCTTTTGGTTGGAGCATTTAATCCATTTACATTTAAGGTAATTATCTAAATGTATGTTCCTATTACCATTTTCTTAATTGATTTGGGTTTATTATTGTAGGTCTTTTCCTTCTCTTGTGTTTCCTGCCTAGAGAAGTTACTTTAGCATTTGTTGTAAAGCTGGTTTGGTGGTACTGAATTCTCTTAGCTTTTGCTTGTCTGTAAAGCTTTTAATTTCTCCATCAAATATGAATGAGCTGCTTGCTGGGTAGAGTAATCTTGGTTGTAGGTTTTTCTCTTTCATCACTCTAAATATGTTCTGCCACTCCCTTCTGGCTTGCAGAGTTTCTGCTGAAAGATCAGCTGTTTACCTTATGGGGATTCCCTTATGTGTTACTTGTTGTTTTTCCCTTGATGCTTTTAATATTTGTTCCTTATATTTAATTTTTGATAGTTTGATTAATATGTGCCTTGGCATGTTTCACCTTCAATTTATCCTGTATGAGACTCTCTGTGCTTCCTGGAACTTGATTAACTATTTCCTTTCCCATGTTAGGGAAGTTTTCAACTATAATCTCTTCAAATATTTTCTCAGTCCCTTTCTTTTTCTCTTCTTCTTCTGGGACCCCTATAATTCGAATGTTGGTGCATTTAATGTTGACCCAGAGGTCTCTGAGACTGTCCTCAATTCTTTTCATTCTTTTTTCTTTATTCTGCTCTGCAGTAGTTATTTCCACTATTTTATCATCCAGGTACTTATCCGTTCTTCTGCCTCAGTTATTCTGCTATTGATCCCTTCTAGAGAATTTTTAATTTCATTTATTGTGCTGTTCATCTCTGTTTGTTTGCTCTTTAGTTCTTCTAGGTCCTTGTTAAACGTTTATTGTATTTTCTCCATTCTATTTCCAAGATTTTATATTATCTTTACTATCATTATTCTGAATTCTTTTTCAGGTAGACTGCATATTTCCTCTTCATTTGTTACATCTGGTGGGTTTCTGCCTTGCTCCTTCATCTGCTCTGTGTTTCTCTGTCTTCTCATTTTGCTTAACTTACTGTGTTTAGGGTCACCTTTTCACAGGTTGCAGGATTGTAGTTCCTGTTGTTTTTGGTGTCTGTCCCCAGTTTTAAGGGTGGTTCAGTGGGTTGTGTAGGCTTCCTTGTGGGGGGGACTAGTGCCTGTGTTCTGGTGGTTGAGGCTGGATCTTGTCTTTCTGGTGGGCATTACCGCATCACTGGCGGGTTTGGGGGTGTCTGTGGCCTTATTATGATTTTAGGCAGCCTCTGTGCTAATGGATGGGATTGTGTTCCTGTCTCACTAGTTGTTTGGCATAGGGTGTCCTGCACTGTAGCTTGCTGGTTGTTGAGTGGAGCTGGGTCTTGGCATTGAGATGGAGATCTCTGGGAGATTTTCACCGTTTGATATTACGTGGAGCTGGGAGGTCTCTTGTGGACCAGTGTCCTGAACTTGGCTCTCCCATCTCAGTGGCACAGCCCTGACAACTGGCTGGAGCACCAAGAGCCTGTCCTCCACACGGCTGCTAGTGTTGGGAGGGTCTCCTGCTGAGGCAGGGAGTGGCTGTGGCTCACCGTGAGGATAAGGGCACTGGCAGCAGTAGTTCTGGGAAGTATTTCTTGGCATGAGTCCTCTCAGAGTCTGCCATCAGCCCCCGCAAAGAGCCCAGGTAGTCAATACATGTTTACAAGTAGCTATTATTGTGAGCTTCTTGGACACGTGTTTGATTGCGGATATGATAGCTGTCCATACAGTTGGGAATAGAGTAGATCCTTTCCTTCAACTGGTTTACAATCTGGTGTTGCCCAGAGCTGACTACTGAATCTTGGACAGTGTTGTTGGTGATGGAGAAGGATCCCTATGCAGCTTTTTACACTAAGGAAGCACTAAATGAATCCTTTATAGCTGTATGAAGACTTGGTGGACAGGGTTACTGTCTTGTGTAATGATCAGATAATCATGAACACGTGATTGTCTTGCTGTTAGTGTTTAAGGGAAAAGAGCAGCAATCAATATCATCATCTTAAGAGGAAAGTTGAAACTGCCCAAATATCATCCCACCACTCATACAGAAGCATTCTGATACCATATTGCAATTGATTGTTCTGTTTAATCTTCTTTGGGCCAACTAACCTTGTTTTGGGGGGAAAACACACTTCAGGCCAGCTGTTCAAGATGATTTGAAGAAGCTTGCTCCAAAATGGCTGTCTTGAATCAGCAGAAAATCTAGCTGGTTAAATGATGATGCCTTGTAATACCTGCTGCTTTGAAATCAGCAAGAAGTGTTGTTTCTAGGCAGCACCAGATAACTGAGCTATATATTCACTCATTCATTTGTCAAAGGTTTATTGAGGGTATTCTCAGTGCCAGGCCCTGCAGTGAGAACCAGAGCTACAACAGAGAACTAGAGAGTTATGTTTAAAATAAACTGGCAAGAATCGGGCAATAAAAAGTCAGTAAGCTGTTGGTTACCAACTGTGGAGGTATAAGAAGAAAACAAAGAAGGAGCTATATGATAAAGGAAAACATTGGGAATCTAGTCTTAGATAAGGTATTCAGGAAAGCCCTGAGTAGATTATATTTTAATCTCATCATGAAGGAAGAGGAAGCAGCCACACAATGTTTGGGGCGAAGGGCGTGGGGAACCCTGGAGTGCAGACTGAGGAGACCTCCAGGCAGAGAAAATAGTTCGTGCACGGACCTAATGCAGGAAAGAGTGTGGTGGATTCAAGAGCTAGAAATAAGACCAGACACATCTATAATGACAGAAAGTAGATTAGTGTTTTCTTGGCCTGGGAAGCTGGGGGAAAATGGGGAGTGGTTGCTAATGGGCAGAGGATTTTGGGGGGAAGTGATAAAATGTCCTAATATTGATTGTGGTGATGGTTGCACAACTCTGTGAATATATTGAAAGCCATTAAATTGTACACTTTAAATGGGTGAATTGTTTGATAGGTGAATTACAACTCAATTAAGCTGGTTTAAGGAAACAACCACCTGAATATTTGAGCCTAAGGAGCAAGAGTGGCGGAGAGTGAGTGAGACGAGGTCAGAACATCTCAGGCAGGCTCATAGCACTTGGGGTCTGTGGGCCTGGTAACAAAGTTGGTTTTTACTTTGGGTTCAAGAGAAGTCAGCACACTGGTGGCTGTGTGGATCTGGGGTGGAATGGGAGGGCAAGCGTGGACAGAGAGAACGCTTGGAAAATACTGCAGTCATGTAAGTGAGAAATGTTGGTGTAGACTAGGTGATGGAAGTGGGTGTGGAGAGAAGTGGGGATTCAAAATGCATTTGGGAGAGTGTCCGTACTTGATAGGAATTGATGAAGAGTTAAATGTGAGGGATGGGGAGAAATGATATAGCAAGGAGAATTCCTTTGAACTTGTGTTCTTTCCTAACTGCAGCTTCTAGATCCTGAGAGCAGAAGACACAAATAAGCAAAACCTGTGGGCATCCAACCCATGCCTTCCATTAAGAATGTTGGTCTTGTGTGTGTAGATATTTAGAAGTGGAACTGTTAGTACTGCGAGAGTTAATAACCTTGGTACACACTGCCAAATAGTTTTCCAAACCGGTTGTCACAACTTCTACATCCACCAGCAGTGTATGAGACTCTAGATGCCAAAGGGAAGAGGGACGGCATCAAAATGCAATGTCTAATTATACAGTATGTTAGAAGGTGGTAAGTGTTACAGAAAAATAAAACTGGGAAGGGAAGATAACTTTAAAGGCTGGGTTCATTTATGTGTTCCTATTTATCTTCTTCTAAACATATTTCTACTTAATCTATCCAGAGGTGATTTAATCATCAGTTAAAGAGAAAATTATTTATTGAGCATTTACTAGGTACCCAGCACTATGTTAGAGATACAGAAGTATAAGGCAAGGTCCACAGCCAGAGAGAGTCGACAATGTAGTTGGAAGTCACAGTGAACACTGACCCAGTCAGAGAGTGCGTGTGCAGTGTTGCCCTGGGACAGACTGTCCCTGTAATAGGAGCCTAGGGCAGGGAGAGAAAAGTGTCAACCCTAGTAATGAAGGGAGCCTCCAGGGGAGAGGTGGAAGCACGTGCCACAATGTGACCTTATTTCTTCACATTTTCCTCCTATTTAAAGCCCCTCCCTTATTTTATATTCAAAAGGGACTCATAATATTTTTGTGCAGCTGTAACCTGCCTTTCAGGGGGAGATTAGCAAGCCATACCTTGTTTCGGATTTCAATAACATTTGGTGCACTCATTCTGTCAATGGACACTGAGCTTCAGCCTCATGCCAGACACTTTTCCAGATGCCAAAGATACACAGACGCATCAGCAAAATAATCTCTGCCCTCAAGAAGTGTATGGTCTAGTAGGAGAGATGACATATATATGCACAAACAACAACAAAAGAGAAAGTAAAATTCAGCAATTCCACTTTGGGGTATGTAGCTAAAGGAAACGAAATCACTGTGTCGAAGAGATATCTGCACCCCCACGTTCACTGTATCCTTATTTACAATAGCCAAGACATGGAAACAGCCTAACTGTTCATCAACCGATAAATGGACAAAGAAAATGTGGCATATACACAATGGAATATTATCCAGCCATTAAGAAAAGAAGGAAATTCTGCCATTTGTGATGACATGAATGGACCTTGAGGATACTGTGCTAAGTGAAGTAGGTCAGACAGAGAAAGACAAATACCGTATGCTCTCACTTATACGTGGGATCTAGAAAAAACAAACTCGTAAGTACAAAGAACAGGTTGACAGTTGCCAGGGGTAGAGGGTGGAAGGTGGAGGATGAGGGAAATGAGTAGTCACAAGATACAGGCTTCCAGTTCTGGGGATGTAATGTCCAGCACGGTGACTATAGTTAACATTATTGTATATTGGAGCGGTGCTCAGAGAGTACATCTTAAAAGTTCCCATCACAAGAAAAGAATTATTACTATGTGAGGTGATGGATGTTAACTTACTGCGGTGATCATTTTGCAATACAGTTGACCCATAACATGGGTTTGAACTCTATGAGTCCACGTACACGTGGATTTTTTCCGCTAAATATGTGCTACAGTGCTACATGATCCGCAGATGGGTGAATGCGAAACCCAGCATAGGGAGAGCCAACCGTAAAGTTGTACGTGGATTTTCAGCTGTCCAGGGTGTTGGTGCCCCAACTCCTGCATTGTTCAAAGGTCAACTGTATATACATATATCAAATCATTATGTTGTATACCTTAAACTAATGCAATGTTTTATCACAATTCTATCTCGATAAAATCGGGGGAAAAAAGAGAAAGTAAAATGTCATGAGAAAGGTGTTGGTAAAACATTTCGGGGGTTTGAATGAGATATGTTGAGAGACCAAGTAGCTAAATTTTCACATAAACAGCACACACACACACACACACACACCCGAGATTAGCTGTTTCTGCACCCAGTAGTAGAACCCACATTTGGCAGAACGGCTGGGTCTTTCCTTCTTTGTATCTTTCTCACACTCTGAGAGTTAATTCTACAAAGGCTGCTCAGAAACAGAAGGCTTCACTTGAGACCCCTGCCATCCTGCTGTGGGGTCTAGCAACCCCCAGCGCCATCAGCAGCAGCAAACCCTTCAGGGCTGAGCCGGGACTGCTGGGCCACCTGCAGCGTGGTGCGGTGCGTGGGTGTGAGCATGAGGGCAGGGGATGCAGAAGGAGAAGAGGGAGGTGGAGTGAAGGAAGAAGAAGAGGAGAAGTCCCTGAGAAGAGGGCTTCAGACGCTCACGCCTTGTCTAGAGTCAGTGTGGGAGGGGGTGTCTCAAGATTCCATGTGTGTATCACACTCTCACACGTGAACACACACATATTGCAGAATGGATCTGAGTCTGCCTTCTTTGTCTCTTCCTCCACCCCGCTTCTGAGGACAGCGGTGAGACAATTATTGCTCTAGGACCCGTCTTAGACCACAAAATGAAGCCTTGCACTCCAGAGGGAAGAGCTGCAGAGAAACAGCTGCCAACTTAGCCCTGGATTGTCTGCCTCCAAAGAAATACAGCCCTCGCTTGTCTGAAACACTGTTATTTTGGGTATCTGTCATTCACAGTTAAACCTAATTCTGAGGCGGAATTTTTTCTGATACAGCATGGTTTTCTTAACAAATTAAAATTTGAAAGCCAATTACCAGATGATTTGCATTACATATGATGAGAGCTGATGTGATCTTTCAATATATTTTAAATCTCAAAGCAATTCTGTACTTCAGACAATATGGAGACATTTCAGTAAAGTGGGAAAATTTCTCTTTGAAACTCTCATCTTCCTCCTCCTCTGACCACCGAATTCCACCGTCTCCAAAATAAGTAGCATTAGGTTCGGGATGGTCTTTTTAGGTCGATCTTAGCTGGACATTTACAGACATCCGTGAGGATTTTACATAAACCTTTGAAAAAAGTGGTCCTACTGCGGATATTATTTGGCAGTTTTTTTCACTGTAGTGAATGTAGAATGAATATCTGTCCATACTGGTGTATACTTTTTTTTTTTTTGCGGTACACAGGCCTCTCACTGTTGCAGCCTCTCCCATTGCGGAGCACAGGCTCCGGATGCACAGGCTCAGTGGCCATGGCTCACGGGCCCAGCCACTCCACAGCATGTGGGATCTTCCCAGACCGGGGCACGAACCCGTGTCCCCTGCATCGGCAGGCAGACTCTCAACCACTGCACCACCGGGAAGCCCCCATACTGGTGTATTCTTTTCAACCACTTTGAAGTGCTCCAGAAATACGGATGAACCGTCATTAATTAACCAGTTGCCTCTCGATAGGCTTTAAGGTTCTTCCCAATTTTCAGAATCATAAACAGAGTACAATCAGCAATCTTGTGCACATGAGTGAGATTTTGGTGGGATAGATTTCTAGAAGTGAATCTTCAGGGTTTTGACCTTCTGAAGTGGACTTCTACGTACTTTAAGGATTGCAAGTCGCATGGCAGTTTTTGTTGTTTTGCCTCCCAGGAGCCACTACCAGACGCAGAACTAAAGAATGAGAGTGCATAGGCATGAAGTTCAAGTGTCCATTTCACCCTCTTGTCCTTTTGAGCCTTAGGAAGCTGAGAAAGGGGATGGTCCATGACCAGAGCAAGGCCCGGTGACTCCAGTGGAAGAACAAGGCCTGTGGTCACATCTGGTCTGTGGCCAGCTAAACTGATCACCCCTGGGTTTCTTCTCCACCCAACTGCACACATTGTTCTTTATGGCTTACGAACATTGGACTGGGATTCAGGAAAGAAGAAGACCTTCCCAGGGACAATTCTGCAGTTCTGTCATTTGCTTGACATTCCATTCACCAGGACTGATTTTTACAGACAATTCAAACTCTGCTGAGTGATGTTCATTTTAAGAGTGTCTACACCATCACCTTGACTCATGGTTCTCGTGCACAATTTCCTCAAGAGCAGTAAATGAAACCAGCTCAGAGCACATTCTGAATGAGAGGCTGGATCTCTAAAGGCCAAGCACATCAGGGAGGAGGCCACAGCAAGCATGAACTTGTTTCCTTATGCAGTGAACAATTTCATTTTGGTCCCAATCTATTGATGGAGCCCCTGGAATAGGTCACATCCTCCTCAGTGTAGCATTGCTCAGCAGAAGTCCAGGAATTATCAACCAGTCCTAAAGCCTTCAAACTCTGGACTGGAGATTCTTGACCTTTTTTTGGTCTCTCTGTATTTGGCAGTTTGCTGAAGCCCGTAAACTCCTTCTTCCATGTTTTAAAATACTTTACATAAAATACATGAGACTACAACTGAAACAAGTCATGTTGAAAGACAGTTATTAAAATTAGGAAAAATGGAGAAGCAAGAAGAACTACAATCCTGCAGCCTGTGGAACAAAAATCACATTCACAGAAAGATAGAAAAGATGAAAACGCAGAAGGCTATGTACCAGATAAAGGAACAAGATAAAACCTCAGAAAAACAACTAAATGAAGTGGAGATAGCAACCTTCCAGAAACATAATTCAGAATAATGATAGTGAAGATGATCCAGGACCTCGGAAAAACAATGGAGGCAAAGAAGGAGAAGATCCAAGAAATGTTTAACAAAGACCTAGAAGAATTAAAGAACAAACAAACAGAGATGAACAATACAATAACTGAAAAGAAAACTACACTGGAAGGAATCAATAGCAGAATAACTGAGGCAGAAGAACGGATAAGAGACCTGGAAGACAGAATGGTGGAATTCACTGCTGTGGAACAGAATAAAGAAAAAAGAATAAAAAAAAGTGAAGACAGCCTAAGAGACCTCTGGGACAACATTAAATGCAACAACATTTGCATTATAGGGGTCCCAGATGGAGAAGAGAGAGAGAAAGGACCAGAGAAAATATTTGAAGAGATTATAGTTGAAAACTTCCCTAACAAGGGAAAGGAAATAGCCACCCAAGTCCAGGAAGTGCATCAAGTACCATAAAGGATAAACCCAAGGAGAAACATGCCGAGACACATAGTAATCAAATTGGCAAAAATTAAAGACAAAGAAAAATTATCGAAAGCAGCAAGGGAAAAACGACAAATAACATACAAGGGAACTCCCATAAGGTTAACAGCTGATTTCTCAGCAGAAACTCTACAAGCCAGAAGGGAGTGGCATGATATACTTAAAGTGATGAAAGGGAAGAACCTACAACCAAGATTACTCTACCCGGCAAGGTTCTCATTCATATTCGATGGAGAAATCCAAAGCTTTACAGACAAGCAAAAGTAAGAGAATTCAGCACCACCAAACCAGCTCTACAACAAATGCTAAAGGAACTTCTCTAAGTGGGAAACACAAGAGAAGAAAAGGATCTACAAAAACAAACCAAAACAATTAAGAAAGTGGTCATAGGAACATACATATCGATAATTACCTTAAACGTGAATGGATTAAAAGCTCCACCCAAAAGACACAGGCTTGCTGAATGGATACAAAAACAAGACCCATCTATATGCTGTCTACAAGAGACCCACTTCAGACCTAGGGACACATACAGTCTGAAAGTGAGAGGATGGAAAAAGATATTCCATGCAAATGGAAATCAAAAGAAAGCTGGAGTAGCTATACTCATATCAGATAAAATAGACTTTAAAATAAAGAATGTTACAAGAGACAAGGAAGGACACTACATAATGATCAATGGATCAATCCAAGAAGATATGACAATTATAAATATATATGCACCCAACATAGGAGCACCTCAATACATAAGGCAACTGCTAACAGCTGTAAAAGAGGAAATTGACAGTAACACAATAATAGTGGGGAACTTTAACACCTCCCTTACACCAATGGACAGATCATCCAAAATGAAAATAAATAAGGAAACAGAAGCTTTAAATGACACAATAGACCAGATAGATTTAATTGATATTTATAGGACATTCCATCCAAAAACAGCAGATTACACTTTCTTCTCAAGTGCACATGGAACATTCTCCAGGATAGACAACATCTTGGGTCACAAATCAAGCCTCAGTAAATTTAAGAAAACTGAAATCATATCAAGCATCTTTTCTGACCACAATGCTATGAGATTAGAAATGAATTACAGGGAAAAAAATGTAAAAAACACAAACACATGGAGGCTGAACAATATGCTACTAAATAACCAAGAGATCACTGAAGAAATCAAAGAGGAAATCAAAATATACCTAGAGACAAAGACAATGAAAACAGGACGATCCAAAACCTATGGGATGCAGCAAAAGCAGTTCTAAGAGGGAAGTTTATAGCTATACAAGCCTACCTCAAGAAACAAGAAAAATCTCAAGTAAACAATCTAACCTTACACCTAAAGGAACTAGGGAAAGAAGAACAAACAGTACCCAAAGTTAGCAGAAGGAAAGAAATCATAAAGATCAGAGCAGAAATAAATGAAATATAAACAAAGAGAACAATAGCAAAGATCAATAAAACTGAAAGCTGGTTCTTGGAGAAGATAAACAAAATTGATAAACCATTAACCAGAGTCATCAAGAAAAAGAGGGAGAAGACTCAAATCAATAAAATTAGAAATGAAAAAGGAGAAGTTACAACAGACACCGCAGAAATCAAAGCATCCTAAGAGACTACTACAAGCAACTCTATGCCAATAAAATGGACAACCTGGAAGAAATGGACAAATTCTTAGAAAAGCATAACCTCCAAGACTGAACCAGGAAGAAACAGAAAATATGAACAGACCAATCACAAGCACTGAAATTGAAACTGTGGTTAAAAATCTTCCAACAATGAAAAGTCCAGGACCAGATGGCTTCACAGGTGAATTCTATCAAACATTTAGAGAAGAGCTAACAAACACCCATCCTTCTGAAACTCTTCCCAAAAATTGCAGAGGGAGGAACACTCCCAAACTCATTCTATGAGGCCACCATCACTCTGATACCAAAACCAGACAAAAACACTACAAAAAAGGAAAATTACAGACCACTATCGCTGATGAATATAGATGCAAAAATCCTCAGCAAAATACTAGCAAACAGAATCCAACAACACATTAAAAGGATCATACACCATGATCAAGTGGGATTTATCCCAGGGATGCAAGGATTCTTCAATATACACAAATCAATCAATGTGATATGCCACATTAACAAATTGAAGGAGAAAAACCATATGATCATCTCAATAGATGCAGAAAAAGCTTTTGACAAAATTCAACAGCGATTTATGATAAAAAACTCTCCAGAAAGTGGGCATAGAGGGAACCTACCTCAACATAATAAAGGCCATATATGACAAACCCACAGCAAACATCATTCCCAATGGTGAAAAACTGAAAGCATTTCCTCTAAGATCAGGAACGAGACAAGGATGTCCACTCTCACCACTATTATTCAACATAGTTTTGAAAGTCCTAGCCATGGCAATCAGAGAAGAAAAAGAAATAAAAGGAATCCTAATCAGAAAAGAAGAAGTAAAACTGTCAGTGTTTGCAGATGACATGATACTATACTTAGAGAATCCTAAAAATGCCACCAGGAAACTACTAGAATTAATCAATGAATTTGGTAAAGTTGCAGGATACAAAATTAATGCACAGAAATCTCTTGCATTCCTATGCACTAATGATGAAAATTCTAAAGAGAAATTATGGAAACACTCCCATTTACCATTGCAACAAAAAGAATAAAATACCTAGGAATAAACCTACCTAGGGAAACAAAAGACCTGTATGCAGAAAACTATAAGACACTGATGAAAGAAATTAAAGATGATACCAACAGATGGAGAGATATACCATGTTCTTGGATTGGAAGAATCAATATTGTGAAAATGACTATACTACCCAAATCAATCTACAGATTCAATGCAATCCCTATCAAATTACCAATGGCATTTTTTATGGAACTAGAACAAATCATGTTAAAATTTGCATGGAGATACAAAAGACCCTGAATAGCCAAAGCAGTCTTGAGGGAAAAAAACGGAGCTGGAGGAATCAGACTCCCTGACTTCAGACTATACTACAAAACTACAGTAATCAAGACAATATGGTAATGGCACAAAAACAGAAGCATAGATCAATGGAACAAGACAGAAAGCCCAGAGATAAACCCACACACCTATGGTCAACTAATTTATGACAAAGGAGGCAAGGATATACAATGGAGAAAAGACAGCCTCTTCAATAATGGTGCTGGGAAAACTGGACAGCTACATGTAAAAGAATGAAATTAGAACACTCCCTAACACCATACACAAAAATAAACTCAAAATGGATTCTAGACCTAAATGTAAGACCGGACACTATAAAACTCTTAGAGGAAAACATAGGAAGAACACTCTTTGACATAAATCACAGCAAGATCTTTTTTGATCCACCTCCTAGAGCAATGGAAATAAAAACAAAAATAAACAAATGGGAGCTAATGAAACATCAAAGCTTTTGCACAGCAAAGGATCCCATAAACAAGATGAAAAGATAGCCCTCAGAATGGGAGAAAATATTCGCAAACAAATCAATGGACAAAGGATTAATCTCTAAAATATATGAACAGCTCATGCAGCTCAATATTAAAGAAACATACAACCCAATCCAAAAATGGGCAGAAGACCTAAATAGACATTTCTCCAAAGAAGACATACAGATGGCCAAGAAGCACATGAAAAGCTGCTCAACATCACTAATTATTAGAGAAATGAAAATCAAAACTACAATAAGTTATCACCTCACACCAGTTAGAATGGGCATCATCAGAAAATCTACAAACAACAAATGCTGGAGAGGGTGTGGAGAAAAGGGAACCCTCTCGCACTGTTGGTGAGAATGTAAATTGATACAGCGACTATGGAGAACAGTATGGAGGTTCCTTAGAAAACTAAAAATAGAATTACCATATGATCCAGCAATCCCACTACTGGGCATATACCCAGAGAAAACCATAATTCAAAAAGACACATGCACCCCAATGTTCACTGCAGCACTATTTACCATAGCCAGGTCATGGAAGCAACCTAAATGCCCATCGACAAATGAATGGATAAAGAAGATGTGGTACATATATACAATGGAATATTACTGAACCATAAAAAGCAACGAAATTGAGTCATTTGTTGAGACGTGGGTAGATGGAGAGACTGTCATACAGAGTGAAGTAAGTCAGAAAGAGTAAAAGAAATATCGTATATTAATGCATGTATGTGGAACCTAGAAAAATGGTACAGATTAACCGGTTTGCAGGACAGAAGTTGAGACACAGATGTACAGAACAAACGTATGGACACCAAGGGGGGACAACCACGGTAGGGTGGGGATGGTGGTGTGCTGAATTGGGCGATTGGGATTGACATGTATACACTGATGTGTATAAAATTGATGACTAATAAGAACATTCAGTATAAAAAAAAATTATGAAAAATGTTATATAATGTGTATGCTTTTTGTTAATATTAAATAGTAATCTTTTCTAGCATGTTGAATAACTACTATCATTTTGAAGAAATGTGTGAACGATATTTTAATATGTCTGCAATAACTGAAAAATGATATGAATATATCTGTGACCTCTCTCGGTGACAAAGGCAGAAGTACTTGCTAATACCTACCGCTGTAGTTTGTTGCCTAGACGCATAAAGGAAATACAGAATTTGAGTCTGAGGTCAGTGAGAATAAAGATATGATTTTTTTTCCCACCCAAGTACACAGACCCTAAAGTCTGCTGTGTAAGAACCCCCGCTCTAGACCCATATAACCTCTTGCCTGCTGGACCTCTCACCCTCGTGTCCCACAGGCAATGCTATTTCAAAAAGTGGAGGGAACTGGTCCTCTTCCTCTCCACCCACACTCCCTCCCTCTCTCCACAGATACAGCATCCCTCACCCAAGCCCCAAACCTGAGAGTAGTAACCTGAGCTGCTTCTTCCTCACACTCTCACTCTCCTCCTTGGCGTTCCTTGTATGTGGCTCCTTTTCTTCCCTCTGCCCCTGTTCCCTTAATGGAGTCTCACCTGGAGGGTCCCTTGCAATTGTCTGCCTGCCTCAGCCTCCTGCCCTTCAGTGTGTCCTCCACACAGCTGAGGGAGTGACTGTTCCAGAACACCAGTGTGTTCACAGTCTGAATATGCTTAACCCTTACGTGGCTGTAGGATAGAGTCCAAGCTCCTTAGCGCAGCACAGAAGGCCTTCTGGAGTCTGGCCCCCGCTGCCTTTCCATCCCTGTCTCTAATTCCCTCACCAACACTCCAGGTCCGCACCTCAAGGGACCTTACAGTCCTCTCTCTCACGTCCCAGGATGCTTTGCACCTCCAGGGACCCCTCCTTGAAACACCCTTCTCCACCCTGGGCCTCCTGGTCTGTGCCAACTCATCTCTTCAGCATGCATCACCTGTCCCACACCACCCCTGGCCTAGGTGTGCACACACATATACACACAATTGATACACTGTTTTCTCCTTGGCTTCTTCACCACTTGCAGTAAATACTTCCATTAATAGCAACTGCAAGATCTTATTTGGCTCTTTTTATTTTCATCTATCTTTTTCTGATAGGAAGGGTGCTTCAAGGGCTGGTATCAGCCTTTTGTTTTTGTTCGTTTCCTCTTTGATTCTTTAACATTGAGCATAGTATGTAGCGTGTATAATATGCTTAATAAATGCATGGAATTTTTAAGAGATAAATAACCAAAGAGCAAATGAATTAATTAATGAGAAGAAAAAAATGCACTTGTAGTTTCTTGCATTTAAAAAAGGTGTCAGTTGTAGCACTGACTCATGATAAAGAATACAGTGGGACTAAAAACACAGAACCCCTGGCATCTCATTTATTCTTCAGCCCTTCTGTTGTGCATGCTCCTCAGAGACGAAGGAACTAAGGGACGGAGGGGGCCTCTTATTCTGCTTCGCATCTGAGGTTTGGTGGAGAGAATCCAGGACGCCATCTTTGGTCAAGCTGCTGACTTGCTAGGAAATATGTTCTGAGAAGTATAGGCATTGCTGGTCCCAGGAACTCGTGTTTTCCCGCCAGGGAGTGGAAATTCTGATTCCTATTTGAAATAAATTCCAGGTTTGGAGGTCATTGAGTAAAAGTCTCATGATGTCTCATAGAACAAAACCATCATTTTGGCTTTCCACTCTATTAGGTCTATGCTTACTATCTTCAGGGACCAAATGCCTGACATTCTTCCTTAATGACCTGCTCCCTCACTCTCGAAACCTGTATTTCTTCTTTAAATGAGGAAGCAAATATGACCTTTTCGCTTTGTTCGGCTCTGTGCTCGGTATAATATTATTCTATGGGTTAATAAAGAAAAGAAGAGGGCTTCCCTGGTGGCGCAGTGGTTGAGAGTCCACCTGCCGATGCAGGGGACATGGGTTCATGCCCCGGTCCGGGAAAATCCCACATGCCGCGGAGAGGCTGGGCCCGTGAGCCATGGCCGCTGAGCCTGTGCATCCGGAGCCTGTGCTCCGCAACGGGAGAGGCCACAACAGTGAGAGGCCTGCGTACCACAAAAAAAAAAAAAAAAAAAAAAAGTAAAGAAGATGTTTGTGAGTTTTTATAATCATTATTTAGGAACTGCTATCTTTGAAAACGTTATTGCATCAATATCCTGTTACTGTGTACCTCCAGCCAGCAGGATTCTCCCTGGCTGAAAACTGTATGTGAAGTAGGTGGGCAGAAGCAGTGGCCTTCAACTAAATCACTAGAGCATTTGACTTCCTTGTTCAGAAGACCCTCATTATCACTAACAGGAGAATTGCTGCCAGTTAAAAGACAAATGCAGTGTTGCTACAGTCATTCATCACACAAGGGAGACAGTGACCCTTGCCATCCCTTAGGATGAGATGGAAAGCTTTGGTGCTTGCTCAGTTAAAATGGTACACATGCCCATGCCGACCCCTTCAAGTCCAGAGTCAGGGGATTGCCTGGAGTCACTTGACTGGGCTTTCTGCTTCTGCCCAGAGGAATCTATACATAATCCAGTCTCCAGTTCCAAAAGCCCAAAGCCTTTCATTGTCACTTGCCCTGTGAGAGACTTCTCGTTCAGTGCTTTTCATGCTTTTAAGGAGAGGAGACAGCTTTTGCTAAATGCTGTTGGAATACATAGACATTTAGTTGCAGCTTCTTCAAAAACAAAAACAAACAAAAACAAGAAAAAACAAAGCATCTCCTACAAGAGCTAGCTATTCTTAGCGAGGTCTCCCCTTTTTCTTTTTTTGGAATCACAAAGCACACATTTCTCTGGGTAAATAGTATTTCAAAAGCAAGCTCAGAGACAAGGCAAGGAATCCAGAAAGTTTTTAACTTGCAGAACTGTTTTGTTTTTGATGCAGCCAAGGCAGCTTAAACACACGCTTTATCAGAAGCAGGAAGGCAGTGGGGAATAGCACATGCCCACAGGACTCTGGCTTTTTCTCTCTCCTTTCCTCTTCTCCTTCTGTGTGATCTCATCCATCCCCATGGCATCGATGCTGATGAAATAATGATCTCCAAAATCTATGACTTCAACCCTGACCTGGTTTCTGAGCTCCAGTCTTGTATTTCATCTGTCGGTTGGATATCTCCATCTGGATGGCCCAGGAACTACAAACTGGGCAAACCCATAATTGAATTCATTCTCTCTCTGGTTCACTAGTTAGAAACTTCAAAATCATCTCTGACTCATTTCACTCTCCCACACACCCTCACCCCACACACACCTGGTCAGCAAGCCCAAGCCCTATTGATTTGTGTCTCTAAAGTATCTATCAATAGATCCCCCTTTCTCCCTTCCAGTGTCATTGTCCTAAATCAAACCCACACTATCTCTTACCTTGACTTTTACAGTGACCTATATGGTTTCCAAGACTCCTCCCATCCATCCAAATTTCAGACAACATAACCTTTTAAAAATAAACTGTGATTATGCCCTTTCTCTGGGTCAAACTTGTTTAAAGCCCAGCGCCCACCCCCCCACCCACCATTGCCCCTAGTATGAAGTCCAGACTCCTTAGCAAGGTACACAAGGCCTTAGACCATCAGCCCAATCTCCATCCCCTGGTCACATCAGACGTTCTCACACTTCTGGGCCTTCACATTCTGTTCTTTCTGCCTAGAATGCCTTCCTCACCCACCTGTCTGACTGGTGAACTCTTACTCATCTTTCAATGCCCAACATAAGCGTGAATGTCCCCTCATTACCTACTCCCAGCTCTGGAGCTAACTGTCGCATTATCTGTGTTCCCACAGTTTATGGCCCAAACCTTAATAATAATACTTACACTGTGTTATAGTTAGCTGTTTATTCATAAATGTTTCCGAATGAATAACGCATTCTAGGTGTATAGTGAAGAGGAAAGGCATATGATCACACCCACCAAGCTCTGCAGTCCTGGTCTTTTTTTTCAGTGATCCAAACCCCTGTTCTGCCTTACAGACAGTAAAAGTTTTATTTCAGTGTTAAAAGTAATAATAATAAATCATCTAGGCAGAGTCTTGACAGTTAAGGCCATAAGCTCATCTAACAATTGGCTGAAAGATGCTGACAGCTCAAGAACACATTTTCCGTAAGAAAAAAGATCTGTATTTACATCTCATGTCCAGATGAATGCATTTCCATTTATTTTGTTTATAATCAAATATATTCTAAGATTAAATAATTATTTTTGAGACTCTTCTGCCACATCTGTGTGTTAGAAGGCATGGTGCTGCATGGTATAACAATGAAATCTTTTTGTAGTAAACCTGGGATCACCAGGAACCCAGAGGCATTGTCAGCTATTTGAGATTCAGTCTATTAACGTGCAGAGGCAGTAACTCTCATTATCATTCATTTTGCCAAAAGACAAATTTAGGCACACAAAAAAAGTCAAGTTTGACTTAAAGGAAAAGAATTTGATCAGTGTGCTGTATTCCTTGCTCTAGTTTCTAGGACACATTTGCCCTCTTAACGAGGATTAAATGACTTCAAGTGGGAAGAGAACTGATTACTAAAGAAATAAGAATCTTGTTATATAAATGGGAAGACTTAAGGAAAAAAACACAGAAGCAAGGACGGACTGAGGAACAAAAATTGAATCAAACTGGAAGGTTTTTTCAAAATATCTGCCAGTTGTAAGTTCTATAGGACAACATGATCTTCATGTTTAAAATATCATCATACTTACAAATAATTCCCTTTCTTGATATTGTCATTAACATCTGAATGTCCGCAACATGAAAATGAAAACCATCAATAAGCCTCAACTAAATTATAAAATCAAAGACTTGACTCTAGAATGAAGTTACTCATGGCCCAGTCTTGACCTACTGTGATAAAGATCTATGGCAGGAATAGGAAACATATGGAATTTTTGCTGGTTTTTCCCTTCCTCCCATGCCCAAGGTCAACAACAACAAAGAATGACTGCACTTGCTATTGTGATCTGTATGCCAGTCTTCGATGGGGGAAGCCACCAATCATCTATCACTATGGACCAACACATGGTCAACATGGATGGTACACTCAAATGGTGACTTTAGAGGTGGTTAATACAGGGACGCTTGCTAACCTTTGCCACTCCTAGGCCTGGAGGGAACAATTGGTTTGAAGAATCCAGAAGGAGTGGCTGTGTGGAATGGGTGTTTGACAGGAGCTGTGGCCTTTGGTGGTGAAGAAGCCAAGCCTTTGCAATCTGGCAGGGGGTGGGGACTGGGGAAATAAATACTCAGGCTTCCCTCTTCTCACCCCCTCCAGTCTCCTGCCAGCGTGCTCCATTAATCAGGCCCAGTTGGTACAGTCTGTACTGGTCAGCCCTTGTTGCGTGGTGTGGAATGGAGCAGAGTAGAAAGTAGATCTAGATGGGAGGATGGAATATATCTGACTGAGGACAGATTGAAAACATGTTGCCATTTATAGCTATCCGATTGTGCTGTCTTCTGTATGGGGGTGCAAAGACAAAGCAAAACAGCCTGGGCCGCTGATGCTAGGATACTGCTGAATTTCAAGTCTTCATTTTCCCACTAGTTAGGCAGGAGTGAGCCTGCAGACTTCTGAGCAGGATAATGCAACTCTCCAAGTTTAACATTCTAAACCAACTGAGTTGTTGGCAAGAGAGTACCAGCCGATGTTGTGAGAGAGATGTGATAGACTATTTTGTTTCTAACATGTCTCAAGCAAAGCACCCAAGGAAAATTCCCCCATTTCTCATCTGTCTGCAGATGGGATCCTTGTTTCTCTGGAGTCATCTGCAGGTGTTACTGATCCCCCATCTGAATCCCCAGCCAGAAGAGAAGCATGAGCTTTCAGGAGGGTTTTTTCGTATCCAGTCTATATATTTTTTATTGAAACCCGATACCTTGACTCCAGAGCCAAGTGTCTTGTGATCTGCCATCACCCAAATGTGTTTTTAAGACATCATCTCCGTGGTGTTTTCTTCTGCTGCAAATAGGATGTTGTTGGTTCTTTTCTGTTGTGGAAAATGTCTTGTATGCCAGTTTTCAAAAATAAAAATTCTAAAACTGTCCATGGAATGTTCTAGGAGGACTCTGAAGAGTGGAGAAGGTCTTGTCCAAGTAGTGTTTGTGTTCGCATCTGGTCTGTGTTTAAACGATCACATTAGGAAAGCAGCCTCTGGGATTTCAGCTTAATTAACTATAATATACACTATTCATGCAAAGAGGAATGGGGAAAAGTGAGGAAAACTGATATTAAAAATGAATGTAATGTAATGTATTGCTCCCTCCACCCCCGCCACTTTGGTAAAAGGATAAGTAAAGCAAAAAGGTCCAAATATGTAACTATACATAATTTATCACTGTTTCTCATCTGGTCATTTAAAAGTTTATTCAATAGATGTTTACAGTCAATGTGGTCAGTGTATCCTATTTACACAATGTTTCATCAGGAAAACTAAAGGAGAATCTTACATATTTTCTAGTTGCATTTAAAGACATTCGTCTCACTTTAATATTTAAAGACTACATATGAAAGAACAAAATCCCTCTCTTTCTTATACGTCATGTTTGAAGATCTTCCAAATCTATATAAATAATAACCTTCCAAGTATTGTCATGAAATTTGTTTTATTCTCCCTGGGCCATGAAAATTACATGAGAGAAGCAAAGGCTCAAAGCCATGGGACAGGAGCTAGGACTCCCCTCTTTTCTGTTACCTGCACCCCTGCCTTCTCGCTGACTCTCCTCACTCATGTTTCCTGCCATCCCATAAGTTGGAGTCAAATTTGGGAGGCGCTTGAGTCTCTGAATACTCAGCGGACCCCACTTGCCTTTCCTGTCAGTTCAAATGGATCCAGTCTACCATGAGAAATACCCCACATTCAGCAGGTTGGGGGTAAAAGGGTGATTAAAATATGGTGCCTGCCCTACAGAGCTTACAGTCTAATGAGGGAGTTAGAAATACACACACCCAACCATAGTTCAAAGTAATAATACATATAATAATAAGGGCAGAAATGGGAATCTTTATAGAAGAGAGGTGTCCCAAGGAAAAGCTGAATTCTGACCAAGGATGGATAAGACTGGAAGGCTTCATGGAGGAAGTGGCGTTAAGGATGGGCCTCCACTAGAGGGGGTGGGAGCAGGGAGACCTTCAGCCAATCAGAACAGGGCCAGGGGCTGGAGATGTACCCATCACCCAGGGCAGAGGGAGGGCTGTGGGAGAGTCAGATCTCTGAGGGAAAGAAAACAATGGGAGAGGGAAAAAGTGAAAGGCAGAAGCTTGGAGACTGCCAACATTTAAGAAAGAGAGGCCGTTGAGGGGGCTTAGGGAAAACCATCAGAGACCGAAGGAGAATCAAGAGTTCAGTGGCAGGGAAGCTAAGGGATGAAAGAATTTCTAAAAGAAGGGTTGGCTAATAATAATTATGAAGTGAATAACAGCTAACATTTGTGGACTCTTTACCATGTGCCAGGAATTGTATGAAAGCTTGAGTTAGGACTTGTACCCGGGCCTGACTGATACCAACACTCTTAACTCTGCAGATGCTGAACAGAATGGAGACGTAGAGCCCGCCGTTAATGGTCGTGATGGGGAGATTGCAGTAGAAGGGTCAGGACAGGTTGCTATAGAAGGAAGTAAAGGTGTCAAATTTAGCATTCCTTCGCAAAAGCTTGGCAATGAAACTTTAGAAATGGGGCAGTAACTTAGGGAAATAGGAAGTTTTTTTTTTTTTTTAACATCTTTATTGGAGTATAATTGCTTTACAATGGTGTGTTAGTTTCTGCTTTATAACGAAGTGAATCAGTTATACATATATCCCCATATCTCTTCCCTCTTGTGTTTTTTTTAATGGGAGCTATTTAGACATTAGCTTGAATATGAACTTGAAAATGTGAGAGGAGGTTCCCAAGGAAATGAGAGGAAGTGGGATAAAGGACACATTGAAAAAGGTTATCGTGGAAACCATGAGGGACACTGCTTCCTGCCTCCGAGATAAGAGAAAGGAGGACAGGGTGAGTGTTGAGCAGATCTTGTGTCCAGGGTGGGGGAACTGAGGAAGTTGGCCGAGGATGACTCCATCTCGCGATGGTGCTGATGAAACGGGCCGGGAACTCTGCAAATAGAGAATAGAGTGGCCGCTGTAGACCGTGTGCTCGGAAAAGCTGACCTGTAAGAAGTCATAAATGTCCACTTGGAATAACTAAGGAGTCTATTTGGGACAGAGAAGGCAGAGCAGGCAAACATCACCGCCATGGGGTAAGATGGAAGTTGTTTTTGAAAGTAAGGAATCCCAAAGACCAAAAAGAAAGAAAGAAAGAAAAAAAAAAGCAGATTCCCATTCCAGTTGAGTGCCTAGACTTCTGCTCTTACTGGTTTTTTGGCTAGGAAAACAGTAACCGAATAGTTTGGGCACCTATATACCAGAGGGACCTCTGATAAATTAAAAGTCACCTTGGCAGAAAGCGAGGTTCTGAATGCTGGTGGTGTAACAAAAGGTCCTTTGTAGCATAAATCACACAGAACGGAGGTTTGAAGTAGGAGTTTCTGAATTGCCTGGAGAGCCAGCGCAGGGACAGAGCAGGGAAATCCTTTCTCACGTACCGACACAGCATATTCCTTTCCTAACGGACTGTAGAGCAAAGTATAGTGAGAAGAGCATGGCCCTGAGCTCTGAGAACCCAGGGTTCAAGTCTGAGTCCTCTACTTAACCAGTGCGTGGCCTTGGGCAAGTTACGTACTCTCTCTGAAACCCATCTATACGGTGGAGATAAGAACACCTACCACCCAGAGCTGTCAGGATGGGATAAGGTCCCCCATCCTGTTTCTGCTCCTTTCCCTACCTGCCTGGAAAATCTCAAATTCTAAGTTGTGGAAAAGGGTGTATTTATTACATCCATCATAGTTCTATGGAGTCCTCTCTCTCAGAGATTTAAGCAGCTCTCTTTTTTAAACGGAAGAAAATATTTTATTTTTGCTAAGCAGAGAAAGAAATGATCAGGTCCAGTGAAAACCTAGGAAAACTGCGAAGGTGCAGGCACCTGGCTGGAATTCCCCTGGGGTCTCCTCTTGCTCCACTATCGCCACTGCCGTCTCCAGAGCATGCTCCCCTAAACATCTGCAAAGAGATTTGGCAGAGCGGGGGAGCCGCGGAGAAGAGAAGAGGCAGGTCCTCAGAAAATCAAGGTTTCGTGTCTCTTCCCCACCCCCCGGCCCCGCTCCCGGGAGGGACAGAATCAGGTGTGTGAGACTTCCTCGGAACCATCTGATCTGCTTGTCAGGCATGTGTTTCCAGAAAGACAGGCCTAGACTTAGGATAGTGGAGCCCTCTTCTTCAGAGTGTGATAAGTTAGGCACAAAACTGAGAATAGCAGCACAACCCTTGTCAGGTTTCCCAGCCACAAAATTCTCAACACTCCTTAGCTTCACAAAAATGTTGAGAAGTAACCTCTTTGCTAGAAGCGCGCACTATTTCGGCAAGAAAATGGAAGCGATCAGAGACCTGTCCCAAGGCACAACCTTACACCTACCAACCCACCTCCTTCTCTCCTGTGGCTGTCATGACGTGGCCTTGCTCCTGCCTGTGGCCTGTGTCTCCATCTGGGCACTATCCCGTCCCCTCAGCCCTACCTAAGGATGTTTTCTCCAGCAATTCCCCCCCATCCCCTGCACCTTCAAGTCTCCCCTCTCTACAGAATCATTCCCTCCAACATACAAACATGCTATTAAGCCGGCCATCTTAAAAAAATAACCCACTTCCTCTTCTAGTTATATACTATTTTTCTCCATCCCTTTAGAGAAAAGACCCTGGAGACTGGTATCTGTTCTTGCAAACTCCAGTTGCTTCTCTCTCCCTCTCGCCTAAACCCACTCAAGGCAGGTTTGAGCCCCATCCCTCCCCTGACATTGCTCAAGGCCACCAATTAGCTACAGGATTGCTAAATCTAATGTAACCTCTCAGACCTCATCTTGATTGACCTACAAGCAGCCTTTGACCAAGGCAATGCCCCTTTCCTCCCGGAAACACTTTCTTCTCCTGGCTTCCAGATTCTCCGGGTGTTCCTCCTACCTTACTGGTCAGGGTCTTCTTCATCTCTCCAAACTAAATATTGGACTTCCCCAGAACTCAGCACTTTTTAATTACATTTACTCTCTTGGTAAATGTTTCCGGTTTTATAGCTTTAAGTACCATCTCTGTGCTGATGACTCCCAAAATTGTATGTCCCACAGGAGCAGAGATTTCTCTGTTTTTTTCACCACGTTATCCCAGCAATTAGGACAGTGCCTGGCACATGGTATCTGTTGAAAGTTTGAATGAATGGATTTTATTAATTGAATGTATTTGAATAGCCAAAGAAATGGTCATCCAATTTTTAAAAAGGTGTTTGGGGAAAAGGTGGCAGAATTCTAGTGATCTGGAGTATTTAAATTCATACCAGAGATATCACCCAGTAGAAACTGTGCCCATGGTCACTGAGAGTGAGATAATCAGAGATAGCATTTTCTTAGCTGTGTGCTGTTGCCAGGTCTCCAGCCAGAGAGCTTCCTGCTGCCAATGAAGAACCAGCTTTATGGTTCTAACATTAAGAATAAAATTGTGATGGTCACGTTTACCAAGCAAGGACTCCTGGGCAGAGTGGCATCATTCCTTCATGATTTATAAAATCAAAACGATGAAAGAACATCTCGGGGCAGTGAGGAAAGGCACCATGTTATGATCTTGGTTGTGGTTATGGATGGGAAAATTTCTTCTGTCAAGTTTGTGACCCAGTCACATTTCTGAGACTCAGAAATGTGAACTGAATTAGACTGAATGTTTCTTTTGTATGAGTGAAATGTGGCCTCCTTTTTTTTTTTTTATGAAGGAAGCTGACTTCAAGAACCAGATACGAGAGATTTATGGATAATAAATATGATGTAGCAACTGAAGTTACAAAGAAATTCAAAAAGTTTTTTCTTGAAAATATTCATTAAATAGCTAGCTTGTGATGTTAGGTAAGTATCTTGGCTTTTGGGAACTATGGTATCTGCATAAGGTATGGTCATTAAGGTCAATTTCTACTCCTTGGACATGATATCATCTAACCCTTTTTCCTATTAAATAAGACAAGATTTGTCCTCTATAGTTCATCATTTGCTTATAAGGATCAAATGAGATAATATTTTTGAAAGCACTTGGTAAACTAAAACACTCTGGCCGTGTAGAGCTTTTATTATTACTATTCCCTATTAGTTTGATAAGCTGTGTTCAGAATGTTATTGTCCCCAAAATATTTTTAGGAAAAGAGAAAACTAGTGAAGAGCGAATTTGACTATGTTAATACATAAAGTACTTGGATAATTGTCCTTTGAGTTCTTTGAAAGGAAAGTAATTTTTTTAAAAGCAATATCAGTTATGATTATTTTGGTTGTATGTGACAGATGACATAACTCAAATCAGTCCATGTAAAAACTTGAATGAAAAGTGGAGAGTCTGAGGAGTATCAGCTTCAGGTGTGGCTTGATCAGGCTTACATGATGTCACTATAGACTGATTACTAACCTTTTTTCACATCATCTTCCGACATACCAGGTCTAATCTCAAGCCTTACGTAGTCATAAAGTGTCTTCCAGCAGTTCCCAAGTCTTCATCCTTCCAAGTTTGAATTCAACAGGAAATAGCAAAGCCTTTGTACATCCTGTATTAGAAAGTATCCAGTGATTCACACATAAACATCCTGAACCAATTTCTGTGATCAGGAGAAAAACAGTATGTTGATTGATTTAGGCCTGGATGTAAGCTCTATCCTAAGGCCAGGAGTGGAGCTCTGTTTCGTCCTTCTGGACCAGAAGAGAGTAGAAGTAGATCCCCCAACCAAAACTGGCCCATTGACCCAGGAACAGAGGGTCATTGCTGAGGAGGCAGGCCATGTGTAGACATTTCCTAAGAAAAATATAGGCATCACGTCTTGCCATTGCTGCTGTACCCTCTCTCCAGTTGCCAAGAGAGCAGCACATCCTTTTCCTGAGCCAACGAGCAGGCTGTAGGGAGATCATGTTAACTTTTGTTAATAGAAAGCTCTGAGTTTGCCGAGTAGAACCAAGTCTCCTTCAAGAACCTGTGCAGTCGGCTGTGTTTATCTTGTCCTCGCTTTCAGGTAAAGCTGCCTGGAACAGATAGGCCAAGCCACTAACAGCCATAAAAGTGCTGTATCGTTCACAAGTTTCGGTGTGGATGTTTTCCGGGGCTCCGGCATCCCTCTTGCACAGTTCAAGGGGGAGAACTCAGTCTATCTTCCTAGAGCAAATTAAACACAACTTTGTGGATTTGGTAGTTAGCTGCCAACGAGAAGACTGATCCCTGAATTAATAGTTCATGACAGGATGACTCCGGAGTTCTTGGCTGCAAGCAGGGTTTCCAATACTAATGCTCCTTATGGCAAGAAAAGGCATCTCCGCTAAGTGGTCCATAGTCACGGGTAGTATTTGCATAAAGGCTCAGCTCTATTATTTTATTCAGCTCTAAGATTCCCAAGATGAAGGAGACAGTTGATACTCAGCATGAATATGGTAATGTAGCTGAGCCGCTACAAACCCTGTAAACAGTTTAACTGCGGAGGATGTACCATCAACGTGACAGGTTTTCACATGAGATTCCACTCTCCTATGAATATGAATTTCCCTCTGTGGCATATGAGAATGGAATCTTATAATGGAAGCCCTGCTACAAGGAGATTTGGTTAAGCTGTCAGACAGTTAAATAAATGATCTCTTACAATTTGTTTATACCTCTACTGAGCACATTTCAATAAAGAAGAAAAATTTTCACTGCCTAAAGGGAGATAGGAAAGAGATTTCTGAGTCTATGTTGGTGGCTGACCTTTATTCATTTCAGGAACTTAATTTTTCTTTTTTTTCTTTTTTTTTTTTTTGCGGTACCCGGGCCTCTCACTGTTGTGGCCTCTCTCGTTGCGGAGCACAGGCTCCGGACGCGCAGGCTCAGTGACCACGGGCCCAGCCGCTCCGCAGCATGTGGGATCTTCCCGGACCGGGGCACGAACCCATGTCCCCTGTATCGGCAGGCAGACTCTCAACCACTGCGCCACCAGGGAAGCCCAGGAACTTAATTTTTCTGAACATTGAGGAGAGAACAGTAAAATAGTTGTTTTAAAGATTCGGGAGCGGGGAACCCACATCTGTTAAAATAAGTAAGTGAGGTCTTGTTAGCCAAATCAGGGTCTTTCTCACATAATTTTTATTGGAAATAGAAATCAAAGTCTGTACTGTCAAAAAAAAACCTTTGTCTTTTTCCTCCCTTCATTGTGATGACTCTTGATTTAATATGACACTGCACCATCCCTCGTGTGAAGATCAAAGAATAGAAAAGAATGAAAAATCCTAAGGTAGGAAGTTCACATTATTTTCCTTGCAAACTGTTGGCCTGCCTAAAAATTTTGTTGTTTTTGGTTCGTGAGATTGCTAAATTTTATCCCAGCACATTGATCACCAGAACCACCACAGGAAAATTTGACTAACGAAGAAGTCTCAAAAGCAGCTGCTCCAGCTAACTCCAATGTTTTCAACAGCGAGAACCAGCTGTTCTCCATAAGAGACTTGTCTCTGGCCATGTCTCTATTCCTGTATACAAGACCCGTGGGAAGCGATTGGCTGAAGCATGCCAGTGTAACCCTTTATTTATTTATAATGGGACTGGCAAACACATCCAAAGCAAGCTTTTCCTTGGAAAGTTCCAGGGGTACAGTCATTCGCCATTTGTCAAAGACAGGCGGGTGAGTGTTGTGGCTGAGTGTTCAGAGGCTGGGATCAGATAGATCTACCTAAGCTGTGTGACTTTAGGCAAGTTACTAAGTCTCTGATCTCCAGTTTTATCGTCTCTAACATGAGGATAATACGAGTATCTAACACAGCATTGTCTTGAGAATTAAATAAGGTAGTGGGCATAAAGATTTTAGCATAGTTTCAGGCTCAAATGCTCACTAAATGTTAACTATTATTACTCAATTTATCTTAAATATTTCCTTTTGCTCTTATGAGTTGAAAACTGTAAAGACAGCAAAAAACTATAATAACATTGGAAGATACTTGCCTCCATGTTTTCAGAGATGAAGATAACCAATCTGTTCTTCTTTAAAATATAAAATATTAGAAATCCAAGGTTTTAATCCCAAGAGCCGTTAGATGTAGTGTGGGATTTTAATTTAGGAGGTAACATAAGGCTTGTTCTAGGATTACCCTAGTGGAATACAACAGTTGTTTACTTTTACTTTGAATATACTGTTGCAGAAAAAAACTTCTAAAAAGTATTGGACACTGCTGTGAAGATAAAGTATAAGTGTAAAAATTTCCCAATCATCATACACACACACACACACATACACACACACACACACACACAATCTAAAGAACTGAATTTTCTCTCTGACCAGAACAGCTACCTCTTTGTGCTACTTCTGGATTTGCTGAAATGTTTCTCTTGATGGTGGTCCATCTGAAAGGGGGTTTTAAAAACATACAGCTTTGTCTTCATGGACTTGGCGAGAGCCAGTCATATCCTGGGGACACAGGGAAGGGCCGTGGCTGAGATGAGCCTTCCTGAGATGAAGGACCTAGTGCCTGGGGAGCATCAGGCAGGGCCTGCAGCTGATGGAGAAGGAGTGCCGAGCAGCTGGGGCTGGCCACACAAGTCCATTTTGCCTGGCTAACAGGCTGACCAGATATCCTCTCCCCCAAATGATGTAAAAGAAATTACAAATGCATACATGCACTCTTGAAAATTATCCTGTGGACACAGAAAAAAAATAAGATTCCCCTTGCCCTTATTTTAAGAGAAAAATATCCTTCCCCTTTCCTTTTTGTGAGACAGATACTTCAGTAATATTAAGTAGGGAAAATAGGTGGTGAGATAAAACAAACTTTTATTTCCTTGGCCAATGAGCTTTGAGTAATTGGAATTTGGGGGAAAGAGTTAAAACGGAAAGTAAGTAAAAACGAAAGCCTCCTCTGCCTTCCTTTTTTACCCTGCGCATTCACAGCAGCTGATAGGGTGGCCAAGGCAGGACGAGTGCTGGGCAGTGATGGGGGAGTCCTGGTCTCAGGTGGTGCATTGAGGGTCACGGAGGCTATGGCCTGCAAATGGAAGGAGCAGGCCGTGTAACAGTGTGGGGCATTGCTAATTAGTGGCAAATTTGGCTGGTGTCTGCCTGTGAGAATCTTGAGCTGACTCTGGCCCCATCTGCTCTGAAAATAATGATGAACAAATTTGACACAAATGCTTTTCTTTCGCAGGGAACCCCTATTTGGTCTTTCACTGGAAAACGAACTACGAAGATTTTTATTCTCGTCGTTGCAACTATTTTTTTGTTTTAATGTACAGGGGATGTTCCTCCATGATGTTTTTGTCTTGGGGCTGGTTAAAAAGCCCACCGATTTGAGGAGAGGTCTCCATTTTCTTTGTTAAGCTGATTCTCCCTCAAAACCTAAATCTGTGGAAAATATTTTAGAAAAGGAGATATACACTTAGCCCTGCAGCGTCCAATAGCTTCCCTGTATTCCATCTGCCTCTGTTCATCTTTTACTGCTGTACAGGAGCCATGCCTCCAAAAGCCGATTTATTGGGAACTGACTTTTCTTAGAGAAAATGTCGGGAGACCCTCCCTATTCCTACAGTGGTTTCTGACATGGGAACTCATTTCCTCTTGTTCCTGTGTGTATGTGTTCATTTATTTTTTAGTCAGGCAGCAATTGCTCACCTTTTCCCGTTTAATCACAGTTATCTGGGATTAAAAAACAGAAAAAAGTAAATAAACAGGAAAACAAACACACACAAAACAACAGCGTGCAACTTTTCTCAGATCCCATGTATGGATTCCAAAAAATAACTGAGTAAAGCAAAGGCACTGATCTTTATAGTTGATTTATAATGTTTTGTTCATTTCTACTATACAGCATGATGTTTTTCATTTTTCCTCCCTTTTCCTAAAAGACTGAGCAGAGAAGTATCCAATCCCATTATGTGTGTATGTATATAGTTTTGATTATTCTTGTGTCACCTAGTCTCTTTCTGGCTTTTCTTGGAGCTTTCATGCATAATTCTCATTAGCTGAGAGCTCCTGATAATGTCCAGCAACTCATTTTCAGCAACATTAAAAATGAAAAATCCAGTAAGAATGCAAGAGTCTTGTACCACTTGCAGCAAGTAACTATTTCTTGGTTAATTATGTTGTTTTGGTTTTATTGCTCTGAGAAGGATTTTGCTTGCACATCCATCCACTATGTAGCCCAGCACAATGAAAACTCTGCAAGAACCTTTGCTGATGGATGTACCTTTGAGTTTACAAAGATTAATTATTTTAAAATGGACTCTGCAGACCACTAGCAATGAAATTGACCATATCCAATTTTGAAAGCCCTAAGACCTGAGAGAAACTGCATATTAACAGTGCAAAGGTAGCATGTTTCTGGAGATGTGAAGCCCAGGCTGATATTGGTCCAGTGAAGTGTTGCAGAATGCAGCAGTTTAGGTTAATATTGTCGTACTAGGTCAGAGGTCAACCTGGACATGAAACGTGTGGGCAGCCTTAGGAGACAGTCATTTGCAACTCCTAAAGAACCAGTGACAGGACAGTGAGCATATGATTAGACTAGTTACAGTGATTAGTTATTACGTCCTACTGGCATGAGATACGAATGAAAAGAAGGAAGTAGTTGAGGTTATTATCTTGCTTCTATTGAAGTAATAATAATGGTGACCATAATACTAGCTAATATTTATTGAGTGTTTGCTATGTTCCAGGCACGAGGCTTAGCATTTAGTACACATCATTTTATTTAGTTCTCACCAGAACCTTGGGTGGTACGTGCTGTTATTATTGCCCACATTTTACAATGGAAGAAACTAAAACTTAAGAAGGCTAAGTAACTTGCTTGGTTTAATCCGCTGTCAAGTAATGGATGTAAGAGTTGAACCTCCATCTATTTGATTCCAAAGTAAAAGCACTCAGTCACTGTCTTTTACTGCCTCTTGATAGAACACTGCTGCTCTATTGTGTAGGGTCACATGACCGGGAAGGGGTAGCCAAGATGGCTGCTATGACCAAAGCTTTAGTCACTTGAAGGTCTTTTAAATAACATCTCCAGCTTCTTGTGAGAAACTCTTTAACAAACAACTTAAATTCCTTACGCTGTCCTTTCAAACTCTTAGCTGTCATTTCCTTCCCCTGTGCAATTAGAAGCTCAAACAATGGGGTTCTCTACCTTCTTCGTAGAAAATAGAAGGAAAGATAAGTTTTATGGCCTCTATACTTCCTTAGTTAGCATCCCCAAGCTCCCATCCAACTCTCAACGACACCCTTCCCGTTGAAACATTTGGGCACCTTCCTGGTCGAGGTATGTAACCTGTGGCCCTCAACCAAGTGACTGTAAATGCTAAGGTGCAAATCCCTGCAAAGTAATGTGTGTAGAAGTAAGAAGTAAATCACTTACTGTTCTCATGTAAATCAATTTCCCCTTCAAATATTACAACACGGGATTTGTAATTCAACTTGTAATTCAAGTGTTTTCTCAAGTACAGTTTCTCCTAGTCGTCATGAGTTAAAGGGAAAAATGCTATTTTGAAGACTTACCTCTGTGAGATCTAAAACTTTTTATGCTCTCCTGTTTCTCTTCTCTTCTCTCCCCACGCCCCACCCCATTTAGCATTTCTCAATGGCTCTATTCTCAGCAATACCACGTTTAAATTGAACACGTGCTTTTCAGTGACAAAAGCTAAAGAGTGGTGTTTGTACTGGATTGATTTTCAATTTCTTTTCAAGAAAAACTAAGAAAGCTTGGCTCAAAATAAGGGCAATCAGAATAGAACATTCTGCCTATTTCTCTCTCAACACTCAGTGCTTGGTTTGGGTGCTTTATCTTATCGCTCTGTGAATCTTAAGACTTGTTTTGGACTCTAGTCTCACCTGTACTACCCCTTGGACTTAGCAGTCTCAGTCGTGGCCAGTCTCCAGGTGAATTCTATTTATGCGATATACCATCAGAAAAACAAAAGTCATTTGTCATTTCAAGCACTAGAAACGTGTGCCATGTCACTCGACTGTAACCCTCTCTTTTCTGTACTTCTCCCCCAGTCCATTAAGTTTCAGGGCAGCTAGAATACCCAGGACTAAGTGTTCACTATAAATGAAGCTCCCTCAAGTCCAGAGAAAATAAAATAGAACAGACAAATGAGTTCTTCAGTCTTTATTTGATAGCTTTATCGGTTACAAGAGCCAGATGAAACTGCAGGTTTGCATTTCCATCTCATGGAAGATGGCATAATTTTTTTTGCAGTCACGTCACAGTTCATCTAAATCTGAATATGTGAGACATAAGAATCTCAAGTTGGATTTTCTGACTTATTTCTATAGCAACTGGAGTACAGTGCTATATACAGGGAGCAACTCTTTAAATGTGTGCCAACTGCAGCACCTCTCAGCCTTACAAAGATGCTGGAACGTTTAAGAAGATCCAAAGGGAGGTAGGTGAGAATGATGAGCACGAGAAGGCAAAAGTGATAGGCTGTTGCTGATATCTTAGCTGCCTGGAGCCTCTGTAAGTTACAAGAGCGTGAGCTGATATCAGCTACTGATTGCTATGGAAAATTTAAGGGGGATTCCAGTGAATCCACCAGAAATAGAACATTTCTGAGACATATTAAAATATGTAGCTGGAAGCATAACTGCTATTGAAAATTAAAGGATGAAGAACCGTGACCAAAATTTGATAATATCATTTAGTTCGAAAATATTAAAATATGCACAGATGACTATCAATAGCACCGCTAAAATGTTTGTGCACAAATTAAAGAAGGGCTAGGATGGGGTATCGGTTAAGCCTGGACAAAGGAACATGGAAAGGGAAGTAGCAAAACCACACAAAAAAATGTGTTTTTATATCTTATGGTACTTCAGCCTTGCCACCTTCCTTTTTCCCTCTGAGTCAGTCACGGTTTGAAAGCGGGGACTTAGAGGTCTTGAGCTCTGGAGACAAAGTAGCAGAGAGAAGAAGTAGAAGGAAGGAGTGAAGAGTTTTTACTAATCAAATATGCATTTGGAACCGTAGGCTCCTCTTAAAACCAACAACAATCATTCCTTAGGGAAAGTGGCAGAGTGGAAAGGCACAGAAGTAACCGTCTGGGTCCTGGCTCTGTGACTGGGATGAGGAACTGAACCGTTCTGAACTGTAGGCTCTTCGTCAATCAGGGCGAGATCAGGCATCTACTCTCCCCTCCTTGGGAAGATTCACTGGAATAAGGGCTGGGAAGGTACTCCATGCTCAGCGGGCCCCTGGGATTGTGGTGGCTGGGTCTACTGGGTAGTCTCATTTCCTGGGGCTGCCATAAAAAATGATCACAAACTGGGTGGCTTCAAAAACAGAAATTTATTTTCTCACAGTTCTGGAGGCCAGAAATCCAAAATGGACGTGTCAGCAGGCCAGTCTCCTCCAAAGGCCCTGGGGGAGAATCCTTCCTCGCCTCTTCCAGCTTCTGATGGCTCTAGCCATGTGGCTTGGCTGCATTGCTGCAAGCTGTCTTCACGTGTTATGCTCTTTTGTGTTTCTGTCTTCTCCTCTTCTCGTAAGGACACTTAGCATTTGCTTCAGGGCTCACTCAGTTAATCCAGGATGATTTCGTCTCAAGATCTTTCACTTAATTACATCTGCAAAGACCCTTTTTCCAAATAAGGTCACATGCAGAGGTACTGGGGGTTAGGACTTGGACATATCTTTTGGGGGGGCCACAATTCAACCCACTGCACTGGATTTCCAAGTCCGAAGACTTGTTGGTCATTCATAGCTCACTGTGAATTAGACAAACCAAATAACAACTGTATGTAAAGAGTGATAAGAGTGTTGCTCTGTTGAGAATTGAAGGAGAGCTGTTTTGGAACCAGGGTCATTTTGGAAGAGGGAAGACGAGAGTGGGGTTGCACTGGTGGTGCTGGTGATAGAGTCAGGGACACTGTCCTGGCATTGAGGGAGGGGCATAGCAGGAGCAAAGGGGATGGGAAGTTAAAGACAAACATCACCCTCCTTACCTTCCTTCCTAGGGCCCTGGTGATTGCTTCTGTGCTGCTCTGGAACACCTCTGCCACTTAGATCTTAGGTCTGGCCTGTTACATAAACGTGAAGTGAGATACCTTGGTCTCCCTAAAGAACAAGTATGCCTTTGAATCAGGTAGCCAACCCCTGTGGCAGCTGGAATGATGGTGCCCGTACATTAATAAACTCTCAAGGGAGTTCCTCATTGTGATGAGCAGAAAGCAAGGGTGGATCTGGATTCCAGCCTGTGGGAGGATGCTCTCTGTTAGCCCCTCACACCCACTGCCTAATCCTGCTGGGAGCTGCAGCGAACACATAGCATCTCTTAAACCAGTAATTCCTTTCTTAAAAAAAATTTATTGAAGTATAGTTGATTTACAGTGGTGTGTTAATTTCTGCTGTACAGCAAAATGATTCAGTTATATATATATTCTTTTTCATATTTTTTCCATTATGGTTTATCACAGGATAACCTGTGTTATACTGTAGGACCTTGTTTATCCATCCTATATACAGTAGTTTGCATCTTAGAATCCCAAGCTCCCAGCCCTTCCCTCCCTCCCTCCCACCTCCCCCTTGGTGACCACTAGTCTGTTCTCTATGTCTGGAGTCTGTTTCCATTTCATAGATAGGTTCATTTGTGTCGTATTTTAGATTCCACATATAAGTGATATCATAAGGTATTTGTCTTTCTCCCTCTGACTTACCTCACTTAGGATGATGATCTCTGGGTCCATCAATGTTGATGCAAATGGCATTATTTTATTCTTTTTTATGACTGAGGAGTATTCCATTGTATATGTGTACCACATCTTCTTTATCCATTCATCTGTTGATGGACATTTAGGTTGTTTCCATGTCCTGGCTATTATAAATAGTGCTGCTATGAATATAAGGGTGCACATATCTTTTCGAATTATAGGGGGTTTTTTGTTTGCTTTTTTTTTTAAATACATGGACTCCCATATTTATTTATTTATTTATTTTTGGCTGTGTTGCGTCTTCGTTTCTGTGTGAGCGGGGGCCACTCTTCATCGCGGTGCGCGGGCCTCTCACTATCGCGGCCTCTCCTGTTGCGGGGCACAGGCTCCAGACGCGCAGGCTCAGTAGTTGTGGCTCACGGGCCTAGTTGCTCGGCGGCATGTGGGATCTTCCCAGACTAGGGCTTGAACCCATGTCCCCTGCATTGGCAGGCGGACTCTCAACCACTGCGCCACCAGGGAAGCCCCCGAATTATAGTTTTGTCTTAAACTAGTAATTCTTGACGTCGTTAGGGACCTCACCTTGGCAAAGTCTGCCAGTAGGGCCTTAGGTGATCTCTGGGGGTATTTTTTTACTGACTTCGACAGCTCTGCCTATTCCTAGCACTCCTGGAATAATTTTGAATTCCAGGGGGCAGCTTAGGAAGAGGGATCTGGACTCTAAAGCTCTTCCTTGTTCTAATATCTGTGATATACATTCATTTATTCTAAATCATAGTTAATATGCAGTGAACATTCAGTTACATTGTAAGCACTGTTCTAGGTGGTTATGATGCCTTTTTTTTTTCAGTTCTTACAAGAATCTTGTAAGGTGGATATATTATTGTCTCCACTTTTAAGGTTAAGAAACTGATGGCCAGAGAATTTCGTTAACTTGCCCAAAGTCATACAGCTGGTAGGTGGAAGCTCCAGAAATCAAATCCAAATGCCTCTAACAGCAAGGCCCTTGCTGTAAGCCGCAGCCCTGGGAGGGGAGGTGGGTCCCTGGGGCAGCAGTTTGCACAGTAGAAGGAACTGGGGAGGCGTGCAGACAAAAGGAAGTTTCTCACAAGGAAGAAGCGCTCAAAGACCTAAGAAGTGAAACCAAATTTTCAGACTATGTGGCGGGTTCAGTTCTGTGATGGCTCAGCACCCTGCCGCCTATGTCCCCCGCTGTCAGCACACAGCCTCCCTGGAACACTGATGGGACAGAGTGGAGCTGCCTTCGAGAAGGTGGTGCAAGCTGACAGTATGGAAATGTTTCAGGTCAGCCCTTACTAGAATTTCTGCTTTGAAATGAGGATAGCCTGGAAAAAAACAAAACAGAACAGGACAGATGGTAGTTATCAGGAAAGCTTCGTTTAAAGAAATGGGATTCTGTGTCCTTGTTTAACACAGAGCAAATCCTTTCTTTGGGTGTCTTGGGTCTCTCCCTGGCTACAAGTATTACAACTTTTAAAATATAAGGCTGGCCGCTCCACAGTGATGCTGGGAAGAGAGCAGCACAGCTGGCTAAGAGGAATTCAAATACATGTATAAATGCTAGTTGATAGAGACCCTTTCACCACTTGCACAAGTTGCTGTGAATCATTCTGAATCTGAGACCCCTAGTTATTTAAAATGTGCAGCGATAATTGAATACAGCTGTTTGAACATTTCTAAATGATTTCTAGTTCAGAGTTAGGCACACCAGAGAGACTTTTGTTGCTCCAGCTACAAAAAAGTATTTCTTCTTGGGAACTCTAGTTCTAGAAAAATAATTGTATATGTGTTGGAGGAGGAAAACCATGCAAACCTTTTTGACATGTAATATATAAACAGCAGTCCCATGCCCCGCCCATCAACACATAAAAGAAAAATATAATTTAAAATGTCTATTTTTCAGGTTACTCCCATGGATTATTATAAAGAGGGTAATATTTGCTGTTAACCAAAAAATAAGTTTTTTCACATGTTAACTCCAGAAAACTTTAAAATCATGGAAACTTTTCTTTGAAAGAAAGTGCTCCAGTCACTATTGCTACATAATAAATTACCTCAAAATATAGCAGCTTAAAATACCAGTCATTTTTAATATGCTTTTGGATTCTGTAGGTCAGCAATTTGGATGGGGCACAAAAGGGATGCATTGATTCTGCTCCACAGTGTCAGAGAGCTCAGCTAAGAAGGCTTAAAAATGGAGGAGGATTCAAAGACCGAAGGCTGGAATACTCTGGAGGCTGCTTCACCCCCATAATTGGCACCTGGGCTAAGATGACTTGAAAGCGAGACCGCTGACCGGAGCACCTACGTGTGGCCAGTCCATGTGGTTTGCCTTCCTCACGGCATGGCGGCCCCAGGGCTCTAAATGCAAGCATTCCAGCAGACAAGGCAGACGCTGAATTACCTGTTCTGACCCATAACATCACTCCCACCACACTCCACTGGCTAAAGCAATCGAAAGCCCACACAGATTCGAGGGGAGGGAGATACCACCTGTCGATGGAGAAGGGGCAGGTCACTTTGCAGAGGCCCATGTGAGATGGGAGTTATTGTTGCAGTCGTCTTTGGAAAAATACAATCTGCCACAAGAAGAAAAAATGCCAAAGTGATTCAAAATGTGCATTATCCAAGACATGAGTTGATAACTGGCAGGAAAATCTGAATCGAAATTAGCTCCTTGAAGGAATATGTATTTTATCCAGGTTACAGACAACAGCAATAGTGATAATGATAGTAATGAAATCTTACAGTGCTCGGTATGTGCCAGACACTGTTCCAAGTGTCTATATGAATTCAGTTCATCCTCTGTGGAAAACGGGTTACAAAGAGGTTAAGTAATGAGCCCAGAGTTATACAGCTAGCAATCAATGAAACCAAGCTTTGAGCCCCGGCAGTTCAGCTCCGCTTGCTGTGTGCGTTAACCACTCCCCTGTATCGCCTCTCCAGTCCAATGGGAAAAACAGGTGGAGTATAATTAAAAGCAAACTATAAACTGACGTTTACTTCTAGGCTAGACTAGGGAATGGGGACTGATCTTTTTTGATTACCCAACACATGCCAGGTATTATGCTCTACATGTTACCTCTCTTAATTCTTACAATGACCCCATGAGGTAGGTGTTATTCCTGCCATCTCTCAGAAGAGAGAACTGAGGTTCAGAGGTGTTAAGTAACTTTCCCAAAGTCACAGAGCTGGCAAATGGTGGCCGTGGGATCGAAAACCAGATTTATCAATTTATTTGTTCAACTTATCTGTTCTTTCCATCTTTCCATAGCTACAGTCTACCTACTCTCAAGGGTTTTTGTGTAAGAGCCCGTTCAAAATAATTCACTATGGCGTCTTTTGCTTCCCAGTAGCATGGCATTTGGGGAATATAACTGAGTGATACAGAGCAGCTAAAATCCCTTGGTTTGATTATGGAGTTTTGGGGACTAATATCGCAACATTTGTGCTTGTCTTTGTAAATTCCTGCTGGCCATGACCCATGACTTTTACCTTAGGTAATAAGCCCAAATTCTGGGAGGATTTGTTTTCTCTCTCTAAGAAAATGCCTTATTGAATACCCAACATTTTCAAGAATTTATCCTTTGCCCTATCAGACCATGAAGTGAGCAGTAACTGCTCTGGAAGGTCTGTGTTTTGCTTGGTCTTCAGCTATAATGTGATAGGCAGTCAACCGTAACACTATGATTGTGAAGCACTTAGGGAGGATGCTGTCCACAAGGTGCTTTCTCAATATTTTCTCCTCTTGTGCTTCTCCCTCTAAGTCTCCAGTTCCAACTGTGCTGGGGCCCTTAGCTGATTCTAAAAGAGTTCCCTGAGCTGTCATGGGGGAAAGAGGCAATTTGATTTTAGCATCCAGAGATATTTGTATACTCTTCTTTATTCCATTAATGTGACTGACGGCTTCAGTCCTTGTGCCAGATTGCTCTTTCGACTTGTTTCCTGTGCTGACAACTGATGTTTTAACTCACTCATGATCTGTGGATTCAGAGGGTTATGCTGTTTGCCCTTTTCTTCAACAACAAAAATGACATCAAATGTATCATTGCTTAAAGACTGACACCATGCTTTCCTTGACAAGGACTTAGTGGACTTGCCTAGAGTTAATTCACAAAGCAAGTTGAGGGTTTTCAGTTATTAATGCTCTTATCAAGTTATAATGACATTATTTAGAATCATATCTGTTCTTAACGGGATAGAATTTAAACTAATGACAGGAGATGAAGGAGAAGTCACAGAAGTCTGAAACAGTTACAGAACCCACCAACGCAACATTCAGGCATCAGTACAAAGAGGAATCTAGTATGTGAATGATATTTCTTATCAGGATATAAAAGCCATTTGCATGTGTTTAGCTTAGTTCACTTTCTAGTTCAAAAACTCCTTGACAAGGAGCCCTTTTCATCTTAGTGTATGTTTGGTGCCCAGCACTTAGCGCATTTTAATGAGAGGTCTATTGAATTTTTCAGAATTATCTCAGAAACTTGCTCACAGGACTTTGTTTAAACTTGGAATCCCTTGTCAAAGAAACTCAGGCGAGGAAGGGCTGAATTTTTTATATGTGGCTCAAATCCCCCAACTCTCCAGCCCAGGGCTCTCCATTTGAAATCATCCTCAGAATTCAGTGGGCTAAGGCACATTATATAATAACTGTGATTTACTTATAGTCCCACTGGAAACTTTATTTATAGCTCACCTAATTACCTTGAGGGCTCCAGGACTATTCACAGTACTTAGCACATATAGTGGACACTGAATACAATTTGCTGAATGATTGCAATGCCTGAATCATCCATTTTATTAAGAAAAGCTTTTCTATTAAGTTCCATTTTTGTCACAGAAGTTACTCATCAAGGTCCATTCTGGATGAAACAGCTGTTCTTTGCAAATATTTAAGATATGCACACAGTGGTGTTTGCCTTCTATTTTCTTTAGGGAGCACTGGACGCAGTGGAGACCGTACCCTTCTTTTTTTTTTTTTTTTTTTTTTTTTGCGGTATGCGGGCCTCTCACTGTTGTGGCCTCTCCCGTTGCGGAGCACAGGCTCCGGACGCGCAGGCTCAGCGGCCATGGCTCACGGGCCCAGCCGCTCCGCGGCATGTGGGATCTTCCCGGACCGGGGCACGAACCCGTGTCCCCTGCATTGGCAGACGGACTCTCAACCACTGCGCCACCAGGGAAGCCCCCCACTTCTGTCTTTTGAGGCATACTAAATACAGTTTATCCAGATTAAAAATATGCACATAAGAAACATAATTATCTTAATCTCATCACAAGAAAAAGAAATACTCAAGCTAGTTGAAATAAAGAGGAATTTATTTTAAGGGTCTGAAGAAATCCTATGAATCTAATAGTATAGCTGGGTGACTTATGGGAACCCTAACATCTTCAGGCAGGTCATTTCTCTTGGTCTTTCTCAGAACACTGCCTTTTCTTCTCTTTGCGTGTCAGCTTCATCTTTCCTGTGGAAACCAGTTTCTTCTACAGGCCTTTTAGGGTCTGCTTCCCCATAACTTCAGCTGTATCTAACTTCTCATTTAGCTACGTTTTAATTTTGGCCATAAAGCCGATTACATTACTAATTCTGTATGACCTTATTGCTCTGGAGACTAAAGTGTCAATTAATTCAGTCTCTATCTTTCAATTTCCAACGTTTCTAGGAGAATTTGAATGGCTTTGCCTGAGTCACTTGCCCACTCTTGGTCTAATTACCAAGGGGACGAGTCATATGCCTTTAGGGCTGCTTAGCAAAAATGTTCTCCACAAAGGTGGAAAAGGTGGTAAAGGTGATGTGGGCAAGTGGAAGTCGTGGATATATCGAGAATATGAAGCTTCAAAAAATCTGGTTTTGGAAGAAGGAGATACTTTTGATTATATTAATTGTCATGAGAACATATAAAATAAAAATGATAAAAATTCATTCTCATTCTTTGTACCTGATACCACTTCAGTTTTTATTGCTAAAATACATCTTCATCTCTGAATCTGCTATTTCTCTCCCGCAAATTATCTTGAGAGGATAATTTTGTGAACTCTTGTCTTGTAGGCCCTAAGTTAGAAGCCAAATAACAAGGATAAATTCTTCAAACATTTCTCGCTGCTTCTGGCAGTTTCATTTGTAATGATCACTTGGCCTAAATTAAAGTGAGGTTGAAGATAGTGGAAATCAAACTCCAGGGAAAAGACTGAAAAAGCTGGGGATACTTTTTGAAGCTTAAGAAGATGAAAGAGATTGTAAGTAGTCTTGAACCTTTCTTTGATAATTTACTCATTTAAAAAACCTGCTCTTTTCAAAAATAACACATGATTTTATTGAAGAACTAACTTTGGAAGCTATGGATAATCTTGCATCTTAAAGATTAAAATAAAGACTATCTAGAAATGGCTGTAAATTTGAACATTTAAAAAATCTTTAAATGGTGTTATTTTAATTTAATTGTATAAAATGTATAATGTTAATACCCTGTTACCAAGAGCTTGCTTCAATTCAGCCCCAAATAGCCTATATACGCTAGACATGTTTACAGCACCTACCAGCCTTTCAGCTTACAGGTAAGCTGTGACAAAGTGAGAGAGCGGCATGGACATACATACACTACCAAACGTAAGGTAGATAGCTAGTGGGAAGCAGCCACATAGCACAGGGAGATCAGCTCGGTGCTTTATGAATGCCTGGAGGGGTGGGATAGGGAGGGTGGGAGGGAAGGAGACTCAAGAGGGAAGAGATATGGGAACATATGTATAACTGATTCACTTTGTTACAAAGCAGAAACTAACACACCATTGTAAACCAATTATACTCCAATAAAGATGTTTAAAAAAAAAACAAAACAGAGAGAGAGAGAAAGAGCCATTGGCAGCCATGTTTCCTACCTTTTGACTTGGCTTACCACCACAGCTGACTGGACCAGGAAAGACGACCCAGCCTAAACCTGACCTGTAACCCCTGACCTGGTATTCAGAAAACATGTTGAGCCAATCATATTCCCTCTCTCAAGAATGTGAACTAAGAACTGCCAAGTGAAGGAATTCAGGAAGTATTAGGAGCAGAGATTGAATCATTATACCATAGAGAGACTTGATTTTCAACGTGCACTGCAAAGTCAGAGGGAAGGAAATATGACTCAGCAGAGGAAACCCACCTAGAGAGAGAAAGAGGAAAACAGCAACACATCAGGAATCAGGTATCTTCTAAGGGATGGACAGCTCCCTGGTCCCTAGAGCTGCCCCAGTGCCATTTTTAATCCACGTGGAGACTTGCAGAAGAACCTCCCCTTTCTTAAAGTATCATGAGTGGCTCTCTATCTCCTGCAACTCAGAAAGTCTCACTTCAGCACCATCTTATCCTGGGTTCATAAAAAAGGCCAAGGGCTGCCAACTTACCTTAGACAATGACACTTGATAATGATGTTCATGATACTGACATCGATCCTTTTATCAATGAAATTTGAGAAAATTTGGGGTTAGCAGCAAAGCAAAGCATTTGCATGTTGGCCTGCTTTCCCAGAGCAATGAGCTTGGACCTCCCCCTCCCCCAGGCCGATGCAGACAACCTTAGCAGCTGGCTTAGGACTCAGCTACAGATGATACACCCACCAACAGAGAGATGACAAACTTGTGTTGTTCAGAGCTGACGGGACCATTCCAGTCCAGGGTCTATTGAGTGCAGATTCGGGGATGAACGGGATGCCTTTCCAGTCCCTGAACAAGCAGGGCAGTTCCTAGGCAAAGCCATGAACTCCTGTCCTCGGTGTGAGGGGTCAGAAGGGCACTGAAGTTGAAGCAAGCTGTATTGTACACTGTCACCCTGTGTACAGTAGTCACTCTGGTAGCTTGGGCAGAAGCGATCAGGGTAAAGCTAGATGTGCCAGTCCCTCTTTAAGAATACAGTCCAAGGGCTTCCCTGGTGGCGCAGTGGTTGAGAATCTGCCTGCTAATGCAGGGGACACAGGTTTGAGCCCTGGTCTGGGAGGATCCCACATGCCGCGGAGCAACTAGGCCCGTGAGCCACAACTACTGAGTCTGCGCGTCTGGAGCCTGTGCTGCGTAACAAGAGAGGCTGCGATAGTGAGAGGCCCGCGCACCGTGACGAAGAGTGGCCCCCGCTTGCCACAACTAGAGAAAGCCCTCGCACAGAAACGAAGACCCAACACAGCAAAAATAAATAAATTCATAAACTCCTACCCCCAATATCTTCTTTAAAAAACAAAACAAAACAAAAAGAATACAGTCCACTCCTGAGTGGAGTGTATGTGTGTGTGGTGTCAAGGCAGTAGAGCAGTAAGGAAGAATGAGCCTCTAATCACTGGTATTCTCTAGGAGAGAAACGGTTCTTTTATGCGCTCAGGGAGAGTGGTGGGCGCCTCAGATGGCCTCAAGAGCTTCAAGCTCTTACTAGAGGGTCCACCAGGATAGTTATGGTTCCTCCACACGGTATATTGTGAATAGGCACCTCTGGCCCTGCGCTTTTAGTCACTTGGGGATGAGGAAGTACTTCCAGTTAGTTAAATGGATACGGATACATGATAAAAACTGCTGCCGCTAATTGACATGTTAAAGGACATTCAGCCTAAACTGCCAATAGGTATAAATTAATTTTTTAAAAATTTAAACAGTTAAGAGGCACCATAGCATATGCGTGGATTCTGGACCCAGATATTTTGGATCTAAAGCCCGGTTCCACTGCTTTCTACCTGTTTAACCTTGGTCAAAGCACTTAAATTCTCTATACCTCAATTTCTTCATCTATGTAGTGGGGATGATGACCATAGCACCTACCTCATTTGGTTATCGTGAAGACTAAATGCTTACTTGTATAAAGCCTTTACAACAGTGCCTGGCACATAATAAACATTCAGTTAATGTTGTTGATTATTATCTACTGCACTTCAAGAATAAGCCATAGAGAGAGACTTATTGAAAGCCATGATGATCAAAACAAAGTTCCTGTTTGACACTGGTTCTTTAACACTAAAAGAAAACCAAATGTTACCCATACTTTATCCTCAATTATAGATGAAGAAGACTGAAGAATGGAAAGTGAAATTTTACACTAAAGGTGATGTCCCTCTCTAATTTGATTTTTTAAAAAACAAAATTTGTGACTGAGTTGTTATGACTTCGCTGTCATTCTTTCTGCAATGACACACAGGAGTAGCGTCCCTTGGCAGCCTTCCAGCAGTGTTTACCCTTAAGATGCCCTAGAACCACACCATGAAAACAATCCCAGTGCTCAGCACAGGGGCTGGCACGTAGCAGACGTTCACGGTCTATTCACTTACTTTAAGTGACTGAATGTCAATTTCTCTCCTGCCATTTTAACCTCATCACCTCCTGTCTCGAAATCTTCAATAAAGGGCTTCCCTGGTGGCGCAGTGGTTGAGAGTCTGCCTGCCGATGCAGGGGACACAGGTTCGTGCCCCGGTCCGGGAAGATCCCACGTGCCGCGGAGCGGCTTGGCCCGTGAGCCATAGCCGCTGAGCCTGCGCGTCTGGAGCCTGTGCTCCGCAAAAAATCTTCAATAAGACTGCTCTTTTTCACGTTTAAATTATTCATCCTATATTTCAAATCTTTCAGGGATCTCACCTCTTCCTTATCTCCTTTTATCTAGTTGGCCCCTTTTACTGCTCCCTGCTTACTTCAGTTAATATATCTTCTTTTGCTCTGTTCTTCTTACTCATTTTTATCACCCACGTGGTACTAAATATAACTCCTTCTATACTTTAACATTTTGTTTACACTCAAATTTTGCTGCTTTCTCCCCATTGGAATTATAGTTGTAGTAGACAGTTTAGAGGCGCTTTCCCAGCCCACCTCCTGTCTTCTCTAAAACTTGCTCCCATAGCAGCTATGTTTGAACTTCATGACCCTAACCGTTAACCCTTAACTGCCCAAGGGTGGTTTTTGTTTTTGTTTTAAGGCACTAAGTTTTGAAGTGTTTTGTTTTGCAGTAAAAGATAAGGGATTCAGGACTTCCCTGGTGGTGCAGTGGTTAAGAATCCACCTGCCAGTGCAAGGGACACGGGTTCGAGCCCTGGTCCAGGAAGATCCCACATGCCATGAAGCAACTAAGCCCGTGCGCCACAACTATTGAGCCTGCACTCTAGAGCCCGTGAGCCACAACTACTGAGCCCGTGTGCCACAACTACTGAAGCCCGCGCGCCTAGAGCCCGTGCTCCACAACAAGAGAAGCCACTGAAATGAGAAGCCTGTGCACAGCAACGAAGAGTAGCCCCCGCTCACCACAACTAGAGAGGCTAGCCCACGCACAGCAGCAAAGACCCAACACAGCCAAAAATAAATTAATTAATTAAAAAAGAAAGATAAGTGATACATCATTGTTCTCAAAAGTTGCTTCATAAAATCTCTAATTGTGAGTTAAAAAATATGCTTTAGAGCTATAGTCATTTCAACTTAATAGTCGTATGATTTTATTATAAAAAATTATAGAGTACAAGAAACTTCTCTACTGAATATGATGTATAGTACAAAACATATGGTAAGTCTGTGATAAATGCCAGGAAGATTATGATTTTTTAAATGCCTAGAGGACGAGGGAGAGGGCAAGGGATCTGATTTTTTAAGAAGTTTTTTTCTAGCTTTCAGCATCTGCTGGCCTGGTCATAGAAGAGGATATAGTTAATAAAATGTTTATAATTTCATAGAAGAAATAAATTTGGTTTGTTTGGTTAAGATTCTTTACATTCCTGTTGTGTATTTATGGCTTGTTTTTAGTCAACTGCCCATCTTTCTGTCATATTGACTTTAGCCAATGACAACACAGGGATTGAGCTCAAGAGGGGAAAGACCCCTCGTATACGTGACCAGTATGCAAGCAAAGAGCAAGGTTAATAGGAACTTAAATTGACCAGGCAGGTGGATGTTTTATGACTTAACACTTTTGATTTTGTGGGTCTTAAAGTGTTTAATTCCCCCATTACTGTGATTAAGTTGCCACCACGGTTTAAAGTTTTTCGAAAGGTATGAAAAATATTTTGTCTTATTATTTAGCTTAGGGGAGCAGTGATAACTTCTACGTGTTATCAGGTGCTTTGTTCCTACTGCAGCTGTTGACCATGGGAGTCTGTTCCATCTGTGCTGAGCTTGTGTGTCAGCGTGCCCTTGGCTTTTTGTGTGTGAACTGGCACGTGGTAATGGAGATTAGGTCGCTCTGCTTCATGTGTTGATTTTGCAGCTAAACACACCCAGTTACTTCACACGTGTGATTGTAATGGCTGAATTTAAAAGATTAGGAAGAGGTAAAAAGAAAACAAATGCATTCAGAATAACTTAAGGTCAAATGGACATTCATAAGCATGTTGGAGATGGATGAAACATTAGCTCAAGATGTTAGACTGAGCTTCCTGCTATCAGCTGATCTTTTAGCACTCCCTCATAGTCCTGCTATTATATAGCACCTTACAGTTTGGAAAGCATTCTCATTTGGGTCCATTTCTTATTTAGATTCCAATTTTCTAGCTGCTACAACCGGAACATTTCACAACTTGCAAGAAAGCCACAGATTGTGGGGATTCTGCTGACTGGAGTCCCACAAGCTCCCTCACTGTACCTCATCTGAGATCAGGATCGTACGTCCAAAGTGGGAGCCTGTGGGACTCCAGATTTCCTGCTGTCTCACTTGCAGCTATGGCACTTGCTGTATCTATCATGGTGCCTTAACATAATAGGCCCTAAGTAAACATTTATCAAATTATCTTATTACACGGCTGTACAAAGCCAGCACAGGAACCTTTCAGCACCTATTTATTGATTCATTATTATTTAATATTTCCACATCCCCATCCCGCAATATTCTCCTGTAGTTGTATTTAAAAATGACAATACTGTGTATGTTTTAATACTTTGCAGTACATAATTTACTGTCACATGCATTATCTCATTTGATTTTCTCAAAAACCTTATGAGCTATACAGGCAGGAAATTATTATTCCTATTTCACAGATGGGCTAACTAAGGAAGGCATAAAGACATTAAGTGATGTAGAACTGAGGTCTCTGTCTCGTTAACTAGCCTGTTTTCTGTTCTTTGAGGATGCTTTTCTCTTGCTTCAGTTCAGCCTCTTTCCCGGAAGAGTCCCTGTCTCAGTGGTGAATGAGAGTAGGGAGGCCCTCTTCCAGAACAATCTCATTGTTACAAATACCCTTCATTGTTTGCAGTAACTCTGGTCTGGGGCAAAGAACATAAAAATGAATACTTTATTCCAAAGTCACTTATCATGTAGCTTCCAAAATGTGTATATTGATTTTGCATTTTATAGTCTCATGATGCCTATGTAGGTAAAATTATTACAAGATTTTGTTATTTATTGCTTCAACAACCCTACCCAACTCTCCAGTGATTTCCAATGTCAAAGAGAAGCAATCATTACCCTGATGCCCTGTATGACCTGGCTCCTACCTACTTCTCCAGCTTTATCTTATACCCCTCTCCTGTTCATGCGGTAAGCTCTGGCAACATGAAGTTCTTTCTGTTCCTAACATATGCCAAGCTCAGTACTACCTTAGGGCATATGCACTTGCTGCACCTTCTGGGTGGAATATTATTCCCTGAGATCTTGCACAGGTGATTCTGTTTTATCATTCAGTCAACTGCTCAAAACTCTCCTTGAAGAAGTCTTTCCTGGTCTCCTTGTTAAGTGAAAAAAGCTAGGTACAGAATAGTGTTCATAGTGTGCTGCCATTTCTGTGTGTTTTTAAAAGAATATTTACACAAACATATGCAGAGAAAAGTGCTGGGAAGATACACAAAAAATTGAAAACTGGTTTCCACTAGGGAGGAGAACTGCTGGGTAAAAGTAGGATTAAAATATTTTTCACTCTTTTTATTATTTGAATTGTTTACTATCTATATCTATTACTTTTTGAAATAATAAAACCTCTTTAAAAGAATGAGAAAAAAGAGCCCATTGGATTGTCTAAACCTAACAAATTGGAAATAAAACAGAATAAATATTTAATATTTCACTTAGATTCAATAATTCAAGTATACAGGTCTTGGTGAGATGGATTCTTCTTCAAAGCAGTTCATCTGACAGAAACCTAAAATTCTATTGACCACAAGCTCAATAGGACCCAACCATAGGGCTGTTAGAAGACTGAATGCCTCCTCCCAACAGCAGCAGAATACATATTCTTCTTAAGTGCACATGGAACATTCTCCAGTATAGATGACATATTAGAGAACCAAACAAGTCTTAACAAATTTAAGGTGATTGAATTTATATCTAGTATCTTTTTTTACCACAATGGACTGAAACTAGAAATCAATAGCAAAGAGAATTGGAAAATTCCCAAATATTTGGAAATTAAACAACACACTCTTGAACGTAAATGGATCAAAGAAGAAATCAAAACAGAAATTAAAAAATATCTTGAGACAAATGAAAGCAAAAATACGAATACCAAAACTTATGAGATGCAGCAAAAGCAGTACTAAGAGGCAACTTTATAGTGATAAATGCCTACCTTAAAAAAGAAGTAGAATCTCAAATATAAAACCTATTTCTATACATCAAGGAATTAGAAAAAGAAGAACATAAGCCCAAAGCTAGCAGAAGGAATGCAATAAAGATTAGAACAGAAATAAACAAAATAGAAAATAGAAAAACAATAGATAAAATCAATGAAACTGAGTTGCTTTTCTGAGAAGATCAACAGGGACTTGCCTGGTGGTGCAGTGGTTAAGTCTCCATGCTCCCAATGCAGGGGGCCCAGGTTCAATCCCTGGACAGGGAACTAGATCCCACATGCATGCCGCAACTAAGAGTTCACATGACACAACTAAGGAGCCCGCCTGCCGCAACTAAGACCAGGCTCAACCAAATAAAAATAAACTAATTAATTAATTTTATAAAAAGAAAAAGATCGACAAAATTGATGTCTTTAACTAGACTAAGAAAAAAAAGAGAAAGACTCAAAATCAGAAATGAAAGGGGACATTATTACGACCTCTGCAGGAATTAAAAAGATTACAAGAGTACTATGAATAATTGCACACTAACAAATTGGATAACTTAAAAGAAATGGATAAATTCCTAGAAACATATAACTTACAAGATTGAATCATGGAGAAACAGAAAATTTGAACAGACCAATTACTAGTAAGGAGATTGAATCAGTAAAACAAACAAACAAACAAACACCTCTCAACAAAGAAAATTCCAGGACTAGATGTCTTCACTGGTGAATTCTACTAAACAGTTAAAGAAGAATTAATACCAATCCTTTTCAAACTGTTCCAAAAAATTGAAGAGGAGAAAACTTTTCTAAACTCATTTTATGAGGTCAGTATCACCCTGATTCCAAAGCCAGAAGAAGATGTTACAAGAAAAGAAAACTATAGGCCAATATTCCTGATGAATATAGGTGAAAAAATCCTCCACAAAATACTAGAAAACTGAATCCAGACATACATTAGAAGTCTCATATTCCATGAACAAGTGGAACTTATCCCTGGGATGCAAGGATGGTTCAACATATGAAAATCAACCAATGTGAGACAGCATATTAACAGAACAAAGGATAAAACTCTTATGATGATCTCAATAGATGCAGAAAAAGCATTAGACAAAACCCAACACCTTTCTTGATGGAAAAAAAAGACTCAACAAACTAGGAATAAAAGGAAATTACCTCAAAGTAATAAAGGCCATAAATCCCACAGCTAACATTATACTCAATGAAAAACTGAAACATTTTCCTCTAAGATCAGGAATAAAAGACAGGGATGCTCACTCTTGCCACTTCTATTCAACATTTCTATTCAACTGGAAGTTCAAGCCAGAGCTATTAGGCAAGGAAAAGAAGTAAAAGGCATCCAAATCTGAAAAGAATTAAAAATCTCTGTTCACAGATTACATGGTCTTATACGTAGAAAATTCTAAAACTTTCACGAAAACATTGTTAGAACTAATAAGCAAATTCAGTGAAGTTCAAAGACACAAAAATCAATATGTAAAAATTTGTTGTGTTTCTATACATTAACAATGAACTATCTGAAAAAGATACTAAGAGCACCATTTACAATAACTTCATAAAGAATAAAATACAAAGGAATAAACTTAACCAAGGAGGCAAAAGACTTGGACACTGAAAACTACAAAATATTAATGAAAGACATGAGAGAGGACACAAGTGAATAGAAAGTCATCCTGTGTTCATAGATTGGAAGACTTAATATTGTTAAAACGTCCATACTACCCAGAGCAACCTATAGATTTAAAGCAATCTTTAGCAAAATCCCAATGACATCTTTTACAGAAATAGAAAAATAATCTTAAAATTCATATGGAACCACAAAGGACCCTTAATAGCCAAAACAATCTTATAAAGAACAAAGCTGAAGGTCTCACACTTCCTGATTTTAAACATATTACTAAACTATAGTAATCTAAACAGTATGCTACTGGCATAAAAATAGACATATAGACAAATGGAACAGAATATAGAGCCCAGAAACAAACCCATGCATATACAGACAACTGATCTTCAACAAGGATGCTAAGAATACACAATGGGAAAGGAGAGTCTCTTCAATACATGGTGTGGGGAAAATTTTGCATGTGGGTATCCACATGCAAAAGAATGAAAATGGACCCTTATCTTACACCATACACAAAAATCAACTCAAAATGGATTAAAGACTTCAACAGAAGACCTGAAACTGTAAACTCTTAGAAGAAAGCCAAGGGGGAAATCTTTGTGATACTGATCTTGGCAATGGTTTCTTGGGTATGATACCAAAAAGCACCAGCAACAAAAGCAAAAATAGACAAGTGGGACTACATTAAATTAAAAAGCTTCTGCACAACAAAGGAAACAGGTAACCTACAGAATGGGGGAAAATATTTGCAAACCATATATCTGATAAGGGGTTAATATCCAAAATATATAAGAAACTCATATAACTCAAGAGCAAAAAACCAAATAACCCAACTTAAAAATGGGCAGAGGTAATGAATAGACAATTCTCCAAAGAAGATAAGCAAATACAACAGATATATGAAGAGATGTTGAACATCACTATCATCAGGGAAATGTAAACCAAAATCACGAGATACGACCTCACAGCTGTTAAGATGTTCATTATCAAAAAAACCCAGAAAATAGCAAATGTTGATGAGGATGTAGAAACATTGGAACCCATGTGCCATGTTGATGGAGATGTAAAATGGTAAAACAGAATGGAGCTTCCTCAAAAGATTAAAAATAGAACTACCATATGATCCAGCAACCTACTTCTGGGTATTTATTCAAAAGAACTGGAATCAGGATCTTGAAGAGATTTGCGCTCCCATGTTCATTGCAGCATTGTTCACAATAGCCAAGAGGTAAAAACACCTAAATACCCATAGATGGATAACTCGATTATGTAGTACATACCTACAGTGGAATATTATTCAGCCATAAAAAGAAGGGAATCCTGTTATATGATATGTCATGGATGGACCTTGAGGACAATTTACTAAAAAATAAGCCTGTCACAGAAGGACAATACTGCATGATTCTACTTATATGAGATATCAAAAGTTGCCAGACTTATGCAAGTAAAAAGTGCAATTTCTCAGAGCTGCGGGGAGGGAGAGACGGGAGTTGCTGTTCAATGGGTATAAAGTTTCAGTCATACAAGATGAAAAAGCTCTAGAGATCTGTTGTACAACATTGTGCTTACAGTTAACAAAAGTCTACTGGAGTCTGAAAGTTTTGTTGAGGGTAGATCTCATGTTATGTACTTTCTACCACAAGTTTTTAAAAATGTGAGCGCACCTCATAATAGCAATCAAAGAAATGCAAATAAAAATTATCACCTGTCACATTAGTGAGGGTTTAAAAATGCTACCGAGAGTTCCCTGAGGCAGGCTCTCTCTCATTTACTGATGGTTGCAGTATAACTTGGCAGCTATAATCATTTTGAAAAACAGTTTGGAAATATGCATGGAAGGGTCTTAAAAATGTTTATATCATTTGATGTAATAATTTCCCATGTAGGAAATTGTTCTCATGCAGTAATAATGAATATAAATATGTTCATTGTTTAGAAGACCAAAAATTAGAAATCTTCCCAATGTTTTATAAGAGGGAGGATGGTTCATAGATATTGATACACATGATGGAACAACAAAAATGAAGTTTTAGCGACAAGAGAAAACTGCTCACAATTGTAACATTAAGTGAAAAAAGAGGAGATAACAAACTGTGTGAAAGGTGATTATACACAGTATTATCACACTATGTAAAAAAATTAAAAATAAAAAAGATGAAGGAAATAGATAAAAAAATGTTATACAGGGTTGTTTCTGGGTAATGAGACTATGGATGATTTAAATAAAATAAAATTTTTAAAAATCTCTTTTTTCATGTTTTCCAAACTTCTGACAAGGAGCTCATATTACTTTCCTAATCAGGAATATATATATATATCTATATATGTGTATATATATGTGTATATATAGATATATATACGTATGTATACAGAAAATTTAAAAATAAAATGTGATCTAAGTTTTCATGAAAAAAATGACTAGTTTATCCAAACATATTTTTTTAAAATAAATACATTTATATATTTATTTATTTTTGTCTGCGTTGGGTCTTCGTTGCTGCATACGGGCTTTCTCTAGTCGTGGTGAGCAGGGGCTACTCTTTGTTGCGGTGCGTGGGCTTCTCATTGTGGTGGCTTCTCTTGCTGCGGAGCACGGGCTCTAGGTGCCTGGGCTTCAGTAGTTGTGGCACAGAGGCTCAGTAGTTGTGGCTTGTGGGCTCTAGAGAGCAGGCTCGGTAGCTGTGGTGCACGGGCTTAGTTGCTCTGCGGCATGTGGGATCTTCCCGGACCAGGGGTCGAGCCTGTGCCCCCTGTATTGGCAGGCAGACTCTTAACCACTGCGCCACCAGGGAAGCCCCAAACATATATTTTTTGAAAGGATCTTCTTACTCTTTAGTCTTTGCAAACATAAACATGTAAGGTAGACTGGAGAGTTACTAAAAATTAGACTCTTTATTCTAGAAATACTGGAAGGCATTTGATTGATTTTATTTAAGACAAACATAAGCTTCTTCACTAAATCTTTTCATTCTAACTTAAAAGAGATAGACCTAACTGGGGGGTAAAAATCAAGAGAAAGCCTTACATTATTTATTTGTGAAGTTAACATATGGCCTTAGGTAGCCCAAGAAGTAGCATCAGCTCCCTCTGGGATGCTGTGGGTGGTTCATCCTCTTCAGGAGAGTGGTTTCGGAGAGACACAAATGGAATGGCAAGCAGGGAGGGAGGGTGGTGGTCTGCCCTGGCAGCCAGGTCAGTCAAACCCACCCTGGCTTTCAGTGGGTTGGCAGATGGCACAGCCAGATTGTCCCACCAGCCTGGAGCTACTAACTAAAACAATTACATTCAAGACGAGATAAATTCATGCTACAATCAGATTCCTAATATTAGCAGGGGATGGTGGGGGTAATGTTCTAACTGGCTTAAGTTGTGAACAGAAAACTCTAATGAGGGATGAACAGAGAAAGGTGCAAGCTGGCTTTTATAGGGATACAAGCCATGGACTCTCTGAGAAAGTCAAGTTTATGCCCCACTATTCTGTTCCCCTCCCAGCCCTGCCATTTGATTCCACTTGAGAAGTGTTCTTTTTTTACCTTCGCTTATATATTTCCTTGAAACCAGACAAAGCAAATTTGGGGAACTTGGGCCCAATCTAGAAAACAGACATGGTTTTGGTGGGTCCATTCTGTGTTTAAAACAAAACAAAACAGAACTGGAATGAGTTGCCTATAGTTACAAGTTGGATTTGGCATAAAACACAGGATTTGCACTTAAAAAAAAATTAAATTTAGCAACAGTAAGCTGTTATTGTCACATGGCGACAATTAGCTGGAGAGCAGTGTCTGATGCGCCTCTGAGATGGCACAGTCTCACCAATTTGCCACAGTCCTCACTTGGCCATTTTGCTCATTTGGATTTCGATTCCTGGTGCCTGTATGCATTCCTGAGGTTTTCAGGTGTCAGAATAATTCCCCAAACTGGTCTGTGAGCCCTGCGTTACCTAAGATAAAAAGCCTCCACTGCTACAAAAACTTGATTCAAAGCAACACTTCCTGTAAGTAACTGATAAAGACAGACCTGATGAAGAACTTTAAACAAGCTCAAAGACATGCAGGGAGAGCAGAAAGAGAGAGATGGCCCTCTGGAAGTCAGAGGCGTCCTGGGCAAACAGCTAGAATGGAGGTCCTGCAAAGACTGAGACATCTTATGGGAAACTCTCAGCCTAGTGTTTGGAACTTAGTAGGAGGTTAATAAATGTTTGTTTCCATCTTCCTAAGAGCAGATGCAGAGCACAGCAAGGAGGAAATGGAGCCAGAATAGTGTAATGCAATGCACAAAAGCACAGCATGCCAAGGGAGAAGGAGGAAGGGGGTAATCGCAGCCTAGAGAGCAGTAGCAGCAACAGAACAAGCCTGGAGAAGTTAGAATGACAGATCCAGGTACTATAATAACTGGGGACTTCATAACCAAGGCATGATTCTGCTAGACCTTTGCTAGCCACACATCTATAAGGTAAGTAGGAGCATGGAGTAGATAAATGAAGTCAACATTAATCAGGCAGAAATTCAGACAGAAATTCACACCAAGACCCTAGTGATGAGAAAGCATTCAACTCTTTAGTGAAGGATTGTTGGTTAAAACTAACTATACACACATACATATTACAGAGAATATGTAAAATATGCTGAATAACGGTGTTCAGATGAAGTATAGAAATTTTATACTTAGGTGAAGTATGTTGTTTAAAAAGTTTTTGTGTGTTTGACTAACCAATGGTGTGGCTTTAGTTACTTTGAAATAATTTATTTCTAAAGCCCCAATTAAAAACAAATTCGTTACTAACTGAAGTAACATTTCCTGCAGCATCTTGTCACTATAGTAATAACCTGTCAGAGAATGTTAGACAAAGGGTGCTGAACGGTGCAATGGAAGGTTACTGATGCAATTATTTCTTTTTCCTAGCCCTTTACTTAGGGTCATAGCCCACCAGTCAGTGTTTATACATAGGGTGGCTTTGCAGTATTTATTTCTTTGAAAATTATTTAACAGTCTTGAGAGGCAGTGACTGACAATAATATGCAGAGTTTCCAGTATGAGTGCTTAATAAATGGGAAAACAATAAAATCCTGTATGAGGAGAAACAGCAGTCAGTAAAGCTGTTATACTCTAAAATATTTTAAAGCCATAGTAGTGACTATTTAGAAAAGCATAAAAAGCAAACAATGCATCGGCTAAATTATAATAAAGGAACTTTTATATCCATTAAAATGTTTACCCAAATAATTTCCTCTTAAATTCCTTAGGGGATTGAGAGAAGGTATGGGAAAGCGGACAGGGTCTGGATTAAAAAAAAACAAAAAAACCCCCAACAACAGCAAAACATTTTTTTGGAACCATGTGGAACTCTGCTGACGACAAACCGGGTTGTTACATCCTGCACCACGGCAGTGTGCTCCAAGTGCCTTCAAGACTCCCTCTAATCCAGTGCCAATTGGCGAGCCCCTCCAAATTTCTAGACGTCTTCAAGCTCTTAAGGACTTGGTTTTGGAAGAGGAGGCACCCAGGTGCGCCTGTGCGACACCTCCGGATGTGTGCCGCGACACAGTGACACCGGGAAAGCAAATGCTCTCATACCCCGAGAGCAAGTTCTTTATTTACAGCTAACTAACCTGGGGAAACTAGGCTAGGCTTGGGAACCTTGACCGCTGTGCTTCCGGGATCCTGCGCAGCCTTCAGCCGCTGGAGAACTCGGCGACCAGGGCTGTGGACCCCGCGCTGTTAAGTTTGGGAAAGGAAGCGAGAAAAAAAAAAAATAGAGCTGCTCCTTTAAGAACTTCTTTTCCCTTTTACTCTATGTTTACATAACACCCGGGCGATCCACCGCAGGGCCCGAGGGGGGCGGGGAGGGGACGTGGGCGGCCCCCCGCGCCGGGGGAGGGGGCGCCGGGTGGGCGGGGGGGCTGCGGGCGTCTCGCGGAGGGCCGGGCGGCTCCCACCTGCCCGCGCGCCCGCGGGGCGGCTCAGCGGTCCGGCCCCCGCCCCTCCCCCTCCCCCGCCCTTCCCCCGCCCGCTGCCCCCGCCCCTCCCTAGCTTTCTCGCTCTTTCCCTTCCTCCCTCCCGCGGGGCTTCGGCGGCGGCTGCGGCTCAGGCGCTCGGCGCGGGTAGGTCCCCCTGCTGCCTGGTTCCATTTGTTGCCGAGTCCGGCTCGGGGCAGCTGCGCTGCGCGGAGCTCCGGAGAGCCCGGCAGGGCAGCCGCGCAGCCACGACGGAGCAGCCGCGGGATTGGCCGCCCCGCGCCCCCTTCGCCGCCGTGCCCTTCCCTGGCGCGCTCACTCCCTTCTCGGGATGGGATTGTAGCGGCGGCGCGGACTCGGCGGGGGTCGCGGCGGAGGCGACGGCGGCGGCCGAGCAGGGCTCCATGTTTTCCCCCGGCCAGGAGGAGCACTGCGCCCTCAACAAGGAGCCGGTGAAATACGGGGAGCTGGTGGTTCTGGGGTAAGTCCGGGGGTCCCCGACCCGGGGAGATTTGGGGCGGGCGGCGAGCGCTCCGGGCTGGGTGGCAGCAGCGCGCCCGCATCCCCGAGCAGGGCCAGCGGGGTGGCTCGGGGGCTCTGTGGGGATCGCCTGGGCGCTTGGGTCGGCGCGAGCGGCTCGGAGGGCTGGGACGGCGGGGGCGGGGAGGCGCGCGCGGGGCGCTGCGGCGGGCACCGGGATGCGCTATCCGCTCCGAGGACGGTGGCGAAGGAAGTGGCGGGGACTGGGGCGACCCCGCGCCCCGCGGGGCTCAGCGTTCGGGGACCAAGTCGTCGGTGGTACCGCAGGGATAGGGGTTCGACTTCCCTGCGCGCCCCGGGCCGGGTAGCGGGGGTAGTGGCCAGGGCTGAGGCACCGCCGTCGCAGGTACCACGCGGTGTCCGAGGACACCCCCCCCCACCACCACCTTGGCGAAGCTGAGAGGCCCCCGGGGGCCCTCTGACCCAGCTTACTGTGAGCCCGGGGCCCGGAACTCCAGGCGCGGCACCGCCGGCTCGGCCGCAGCGGGCGGTGGGATCCGCGCGGGGGGCGTCCACGGGCAGCGCTTTGCATATTGTTATGGTGACCGCCACGGGTAGCCGCAGCCCGAGGGCACTGAACTGTCTGTGACTCGGCCGGGAGTGTCCCGGAGTGGGCAGGAACGCCGCTGCCCCCCACCCCGGGCTCCCCGGCACGGGACCGCATCCCTTTCGTCCCTCGGTCCTGGGATTCGGCCTCGCAGATGTCCTCCCAGCGGCGGGGAGCTCGCCAGCCTCACCCGCCTCGACTCCCTCTCCGCTTGTGAAAACCACATTTTGAAGATAGTAATTATCTACAGTCGTTAAACGGCAGCAATTAGAGACTTCATTTTCTTCCTGAGTTTCCTTGTGACATTTCTATTGTTTACCCTTAATAAGACAAGAGAAAGGCTTCGCCAGGATTAAAGCAGGGTAAAGTGGGCAGTGAAAGGGGAGCGGAGTGGGGAGGGGAAAGTGCGGGGAAACTCCGGAGAAGCAGCAACTTGGGTTTAGTATTGGAAGAGAAAGGATTATTTTTCCCTTTGGATCTGTCACTCCTGAGAACCCGCGCTTTTGTCCTTCTCTCTTGAAAGACCTGTATTCTTAACATTATGGGTGCTGAAAGGTAGGCTTAGCACACACGCGAAGAGTCATGGGTATGGAAAAACTCAGGGCACTCTGAAAAATGTGTTTTGATAACTGAATACTTTGAAGTAAGTGCCGACTTAAACATAATTTTAAAAAGAAGAATTTTTAAGAGGAGCTTCCAGACACAGCTCAGCTCTAAGTTGTCCAGTCCAACTTACCTTGTTGCTACAGTATTAGGTGGAATATCATTGTAAATCTCATTACCTATTTGGAAGCTGTTTGCAGATAAGCATTTTTCTCACCTGCATCTAATTGCACTTAAAAGACAGATATCAGGGTTCACTGGAAGGAGAGAGGAATGGGAGGAAAAAAGCCAGAGTTTAGCTTGTTTTATGTAATCTCAGCCCAGCCTAATATTGTGCAGTTTGGTTTTGTTTGTGCGGCTGGCTTCAAAGTATGTTTAACATTGTGAACCTGACACGAAAGATTAACTTAGGCCAGGACTTTATTTCATTATTTCCTTTTGAGGAAATCGTTGTTGAGATGTTTCATGAAAGCAGTGTGTGAATGGGCCTGGAGAGGGTTTTGTGTTCACAGCTGGAAGTGCTGGGCATTCCAAAGCCCTGAAAGGGATTTATACCCTGGATTGTCCTAGTATCACAGGCTTACTCTAAAGTAGGCTGTGTAAATGCGTTGCCAATTGCATGTGCTCTGTCCTTTAAGAATGCTTTTCCAGGAGACACTTCATATGACAGAGTTGGCACTTACATCAATACTTTGGGCCACTCAGCAGTTATTTGTGCACCTACTATGTGCCAACACTGTTTAGGCATACCGGCTCCAGCAGTGAACAAGGAGGTTTCATTTTAGTGTGGAGTGACAGGTATAAACAGGAGGAAACATGTAAACAAAGGAATAGTAGATGGCAATTTTGGGTGCTGCCAAGTTCTCAGCAGAAGTGGGTCAGCTTGGGAAATGTCTGTTGTAGGCAGGTCTTGCTTCTTTAGCTGGGAGGTCAGGGAAGGTCTCTCTGAGGAAGCGAAAGGTGAGTTGAGACCAGGTTCTGAGAAGATGCTCGTCTGGATTTTGAATACTTCAGAAGAATTGTGGCCTTTTTCTGTTTCTGAGAGTAGTTTTCTGACTCTCTAGCGATATTGAACACATTTGAAGAGTGCGGGGGGAAAGGGTGAAAAGGTAGGGAGACTTTAAAGAGACCCTTATTAATCATTATCCTACCCTTAGGACTTGAGACAGGGCTCTCCCTTTTAAAACAGCAGTAACAATCAAATAAAAATTATTATCAGATTTGCATGTCTGATCATCTAGAACATAAATAATGGCAGACAATTCTAGTAGGTTTTCTCACTGATAAAATTAACCTTGAGATCTAAAAATGCCCAATATTGATATTGATAGAAGCTTTTTGCTTGTAAAATACAGTGTGTTTTTCATTTAAAAAATAAAAAACGGTTGTGTGGTAGTCCTTTTTGTTTGCTTCTAAATTTCATAGTGAAATGTTGCTAAGAGGTCCTGGAGAGCAGACTGAGGAGCTATATATGTATATGTCTATATCCATATATAGATGCTTCTGTGTCTTTTCGTGCTTTACACGATATTAAGAGAATTGCCAGCTAGTCAGGATTTTAGTAGGGTCATCATTTTCTTGGCAGATTGGTAGAATTTAATTATTTCTTGATTTCAACCAGTGAATGCATCGTAGCCACAACTCATTGTTGTGTCCATTATGTAATGGAAGATAGACAAAAGGACTGGTCTACCTGTTTGGTCTTTTTTGCTGTTAATTTTAAACCTGGCCAAAATGTTGAAGTTGGGGAAGTGTGTCAGGATTTGAGAGGCAGTTCGGTATAGTTCGTGAGGAGAGGATGAACCAGCAGTCAGGAGACCTGGATTGAATTCCTTTCTTGCCCACTGGATTTGTGATAGTGACTTAGGCCCTTACCCTTTCTCTGTTTCTTTAGAAATAATGAAATATGATTAGATTAGGTAGTTGTCAAGGACCTTTCTGGTTTATACCCTGTCATATTGCTCATTGGCTGAAATGTTGAAAACATATAGTTAACATAGTCTAGGTAGCCCAGCATGTGTTGATTTTGTATATTCTTAAGGTGAAGGTGTTAGGATTCGAATGGGAACTGTGTTTTAATAGCAGAAAAGATTGATGCTGTGATTACTTTTTTGGAAGTAGAGATGTGCAAAACAGGCATTTTTAAAAGTTGTAATGGTATACGTATATTTGGTACATTGGTGTTAGGTTGTACATGAGGGTGTTCAAAATTTGGTAAAACTTTCTGTTCCAAGTTTAAGGAAGGCAGTGATGTTTTGAAATTAAGCTCAGTGGGCTGAAATAATCAACATAAGGAAGAGATAATTTGATGCTGAAATTTTAGAACTGAAAGGGCCCTGAGAGGTCATGGTACATGTTCAGCTCTTTAATTTTACTGATGAAGCAACTGAGGCTCCCAGAAGGAAGGGGATTTGTTCAAGTTCATAGTTGAGCTGGATCACTACACTGCCGGGTCACTGTTTCCCCACTTCAGGGCAGAGTCCAGCAGTGCTGTTAGCAGAGTCCAGTCAGTTCCTCAAAGCTTCAACTTTTCTTGTAACTTTTATGAGGGGAGCTGAATCTCTTTCTGGATTCAATTTAAAGCATGCAGCTCTCTTGCTGACTAATGGCCCATCATGGTTTCTGGAAAAATATTGCTTATTCTTAGTTCCCCTCACCTCACAGTTGCATGGATAATGCATTTTGCAAGACTTTCTTTTTCGTTTGATGCGTCACAAAATGTATTTTTATTGGCTCTCTCATCCAAAGGTTTTTAACCTAGGGTCCACAGATGGAATCCAGGGAGCCCTTGAACTTAGATGGGGGAAAATCATCTTTATTTTTACTCTATTCAGACTGAGATTTAGCATTTCACTCCATTATGTGTATAGGCAACAGATAGACCTGCTGCTAGATTCGTTAATACATTAATCCAGAAGTACATACGTTATTGTATCACAACTTAAAACTATCTTGATAACCAAGTATAATTGATTCCATTTTTAATCCTTTGTGTTGTATTTTATGCATTTAAAAATATTTTTCTGGACTTCCTTGGTGGCGCGGTGGTTAAGAATCCTCCTGCCAATGCAGGGGACACTAGTTTGAGCCCTGGTCCGGGAAGATCCCACATGCCGCGGAGCAACTAAGCCCGTGTGCCACAACTACTGAGCCTGTGCTCTAGAGCCCGCGAGCCACAACAACTGAGCCCACGAACCACAGCTACTGAAGCCCACGTGCCTAGAGCCCGTGCTCCACAAGAGAAGCCACCACAATGAGAAGCCTGCGCACTGCAATGAAGAGCAGCCCCTGCTTGCCGCAACTAGAGAAAGCCCACGCGCAGCAATGAGGATCCGACGCAGCCAAAAAAAATAAATAAATTTATTAAAAAAATTTTTTTCTGAAAAGGGCTCAGTATACTTTACTAGACTGCCAAAAGGATCCTTCGCACAAAAAAGGGTTAAGAATTTCTACAGATATGACTCAAAAATATTGTAATTGAAACTGACCAAGATCTGCAAACGGCTAAAGGTCAGGGGTACGTGCCTATTTCCCTTTGGATTGTGTAGCATTTTATCAGGTAAGACAAAGAGGACTGTTGCTGGAAGAGTTTATGGCCTTTATTCTTTGAAACAAGCAGCTCCGATTTCTAGATGCCCATTTTTGTCTTAACCTTGGCATTTTGCCTTGACCCCTCCCCTTGGTAGTAATAAGAAACCTTAAAATACATCCTAACACTTTTCCTTTTCTCATCGTCCTCTCTAATTTGGGCCCAGACATCAAACACTCGTGTCCTTTATAGACTAAAAGGTCTTTGAACTTAAAAAAAAAGATACAAAACAAAATCTTTGCTGCTGCTCAGCATGTAGGGTCATCTGCAGAGCTCGGCTCTGTTTGTGTGGATGGAGTGTCTACTTCTGTAGGCTATTAAGGGTCATGATGTGACTGGCTTCGGGTTGCTATATTTTCCTTTACTAACTTTAGCCTTGTTTGGAGTATGTGGCTGTCTGTGTGGTTTCTTGTCTGGCTCGCTCAGATTTATTTGTTTCTCTCTTTAACACACCAAGCCTGAAACCTTCATTAGGACTTTTCGTTTTCAGCTGTATTTCATCATATGATTAATGTTTGGGTATGCTTTAGGTAAACAAAAGTAAAACCAGGTTGATACAGGTTCCAGCACCTTTACCAAAACATATTTTATCAAAAGGATAAAACATGTACACAGAAAAGACCGAAAACCAAAACCATGCCAGTTGCTGTATTTGAGGGAGACCAGTATTGTCACATTGAGGCAGTGGTTTTGTGTCTGTTATGTGGGGATCAGCAAGGTGGGGCCATAGATTGTCTTTGGAATGGAGACAGTAGCTCTTGATGGAGCTCCTTGGTATGGGAGAAAAATAACTGAAAAGGAATTTCTGACATCTCTTGATTTAACTAAGGGTTTCCCCTGGCGTGAGCAGAGTCTATAAGAAGAAAGTCAGTCGAGGGTAAGAATGATTCTGTTAATGGTTCTTATTGAGCTTACTGTCACTTTTATCTTCTGGAAAATAAAAATAACGAGAGCAGAAAGTGCTTCACATTTGTTAGCTTTGTCTAAATCAGCTGTTCTCAGCCGCCTTAGTACGTGATGATCAGTTTTGAGGTACATGGCCGGTAATTTATGACACGTAATAAAGTATGGATCTTTTAAATGATTCCAAAATGTCCCTTTAATAACGTGATTTTACGCACTCGCATCTGCTATGTTTTCCCAAGTGGGAGAGAAAGGGGTGGAGTTACATCAGGCAAGCCAGGGATTTATTCATTCAGCAAATATTTATTGGGATTGTGCTCTTCCAGGCATGGGAGGATACAGCAAGACAAGGCAGACACGTGAATTGCTGTCTTATTCTTGTCACAGCCCTTTAGGGAACAGCTAGTACAAATACACAGTTCATTCATTTATTCCACAAATATTTGAGCATCTGCTACGTGTCGGATGCTGTCCTTGGCACTAAGGGATGTAGTGGTGAACAAGACAGGTATCATCTCTGCCGCTGTGGATCCTCCATAGAAAGCAGTGTAGAGTATAAGCTGTGACGGGGGGCACATTAACAGGGTCACCTAACCATGTGCCAGGATGAGAAGGGGTTAGCCAGGTGGAGGTAGAGGGAAAGATTGCTCTAGGAGGAGGAGTATTCTAAGACCCAGAGGTGAGCACACATGCTCCTTTGAGGAATGGAGAAAAGCCCCGAATGACTAGAAGAGAGTGGTTGGAATACATAATGTGAGAGATGAGGGTGGGAGGGCAGGTCCAGCAGGATTCGGGACTTTATCCTAAAGGCCTGGGAGACTGTAGCTGGATTTTCAGCTCTGAAACTTGGAGTGGAGAAAGCACTTCTGCAAAGAGGGCTGCAGCAGCGCCGGTGGAAGGAGAAGCCCAGGCAGAGAGGGACCGGGGCGTATGGGAGCCAGCTGCTGTCTGGGTTCCAGTTTCTGGTTCCTGTCCCTCATGAGATCCAGTTGCACCCACTGTCCAGGGTTGCAAGTGACCAGCCACTCATTCAGTGACTCAAAAATACTGACTGAGGGCCAGCACTGCCCCAGACACTGGGCTGCATACAGTAGGAGTGAGACAGATGGCCCCACCTGCAGGGAGCTCACCTGTGAGTGGGGGAGATGGGTGGTGCAAATGAGACGGCATGCAGGTAGATGCAGCATCTAATTTCAGAGAGTGTCAGGAGGAAGATGAAGCAGGATAAGGGGAGGAGAGTGCTTGTTGTGTGTGGGGGGGAACTAGCCAGGTCAAGTGCTGGAGATAAGGTAGTGGGGGCCCTTGTAGACAGGAAAGTCAGGGGAAACTTTTCTGAGAAAGTAACCCTGTATCCTCTGAGAGTCCCCCATCTTTTTCAGTTTTTATTTACTTTTTTCCGGTTTAAGCCACCCTGAGTGGGTTTCACTCTTACGCCAAAGGGTTCCGAGTGTCCTGTTAGTTAAGGAGGCAAAGTATGTAAACCATTTACTAAAGGTAAAATAGAAGATCAAACAAGTAGAAGGACATACATTTAACGTCCCTAGACACACGCAGGGTTCAGTCCGCTGCGCTGCTCGCCACGTGCCCAGAGTGGTAATTGCGTTCCACTAGGGCTCATTGAGAAGATCTGCTCCTCCCTCCAAGAAGAGTTGACCCTTTGAGGACAAGGGGTGACGTCTACCCCTCTTGGAGTGCGAGGTATGCCTTTTCAGGTGCATGGGAGGTTGGGTTTCTCTGGCACACTGCAGTGCCCTGCTCAGCTCAGAGGTGTCTCTGGGGTTCAGTGACTGTTTCTCGATTTGGAAGGAATGCAGATTCTGGTTCTGTAGCACAGCTGCAGTTTTGTAAACAGTCCTCTCAACCTTAAGGGCCCAAGTTAAAGGCTCCCTGCGATACTAAACATGTACTTTACTGACGTCAGATATTCCTGTTTCAACTTTTGTTTTTCTTTTTGTCAGCCACCTAACAGTCATTTTGTCACCTGCAGAAAGTTCTGCCTTGAAGGGAAGCAGGCCGTCTGTTCCCATTCCACCAGCTGCTCGGAGCTGCGTTGCAGCGCGCTAGGGTGGTGCTGCAAGGCCGCGGTCATTAGTGCCTACTAATGACTAACGACGGCTGGGGGGTACAAGCCTCTTGGATGACAGACCTAATAAATATGCATTAGGGGTATTTTCGGCAGCAGGTTTAAGACTACTGCAAGTCATTCTCGATTGAGGTTTTATTTCCAGCCGTCCACATAATGCTTCTCACTTGCAAACACTTAACTCCGTTCGTACCCTGCTTTTCTTGCTCGGTGTTTAGGATGAGAATCATTATTTCAAGCTCCGTGCTCCCCTTCTAATTAGTACTGGTTTAGCAGAATCCAACCAGAGCAGGCAGTTGTGTGTTTGGCTTCCAGGCTGTTGGTATGAAACGGCTGTTTACTATTACCAAGTCCCTTCGAGGAGCCCCCGAGGCCCCTCCTCCTTTCCGGTCCATACCTGGCCTTCTCGTGCTTCCTGCTACGCAGTTGTGGAGCGCTCTAATCGTAATCAGAACTTGGGATGGGTGAGCAGTGAGGGTTTTCTGGAGCGCTCGACTGATGAATCGATGACCTTGAGGAAAGGTCCTCTTTGCACAAGGACCACAAACACAAAGAAGTGTGCTTCTTGCCAGATCCCAGAAACTTACAGACTGGGTCCCTGCTGTGGTACTTGAGACTGCATTAGGGTTTGGGTGCTTTTGTCTTTACATGCTCTTGGGTAGAATTCAGAATGGAGTCTGTAGCCTTGCTCTATGGCTGTTTGTGTAGGGTATGCAAGAGAGCTATTGGAGCGAACAGGTAACTGTACTATGTGTGTCAGCAGTTTATGCTTCTCAACATAAACTGCTTGAGAACTATTTTCACATTCTTGAACTATTTTCACATGATAAGCATTCAGTTGTTTGACTCTGTAAACCATTCAATGAAAGAGTTACATCTAAAGGCCATGTATTGAGGTGGACATTACCCAACTTTCCCAACAGGATTTGCAGGCAGTTGGAGATCAGATAAGAGAACTCAGGGTTTTAACTTAGTCCCACATTCTTCCTCTGTCATCTTCAAATACAGCCAGCGTGCTGGACCTCTCTCAGGAGGTGGATCCCCTCCCCGTGCATCTGAGCTAGTTTTGTGATTTGCTCTGACCAGTCTTTGTGACAGAGGTCTGTGACTTTTGGATGTTGCCTTAAGGGGTGTTGTAGCTTCTGTTTTTGTTCTCTATATTAGTCTGCTGGGGCTGCCATGACAAAATACCACAGGCTAGGTGGCCTAAACAACAGAAACTTATTTTCTCATAGTTTTGGAGGCTGGAAGTCCAAGATCGAGGTGTTGGCATGTTGGGTTTCTCCTGAGGCCTCTCTCCTTGGCTTGCAGATGGCTGTCTCTCACTGTGTCCTCACGTGGCTTTTTCTGTGTGGGTGCCCATCCCTGGTGGTCCTTCCTTTTCTTATAAGGACACCAATCATATTGGATTAGGGCCCACCCACATGACCTAATTTAACCTTAACTACCTCTTTCAAGACCCTGTCTCCAAATACATTCACATTCTGAAGTGTACGGAGGGTTAGGACTTCAACATATAAATCCAGTCCTCAACATCTTCTTAGAAGGCAGCTGCTGTATAAAGACGTCTGACTACCCTGCTGGAGAGGGTGGCCCGGGTGGGTGAGAGATTACAAAAGGAGCGGAGGCCTGGTCATCCCCCAGCCATTCCAGCCACCCAGCTGTGGCAGCTGACCTGTGAGTGAAGCCATGCTGGCTTCTTGGTCCATCAAGCTTCCCCAGGCCACACTGCATGGAGCAGAGATGAGCCCTTTCCTTCTAGTTCTGCTGAATTAACGAATTCTAAGTGCCAGTTGTCCTTTGAAGCCATTATGTTTGGGGGTGGTTTGTTACACAGCAGTAGACAACTGAAACACCACAGTATTACATTTGCATGTGGTTCGGTTGTCAGATCTGACAGACTAACAGGAAATAATTCACTGAGTTTTTGTTTCTTTCAGGTTATTGATTATTTTAATAAGCACAATTTCAGCCTTTTAGGTGAGTTATTCCAAACATTAAGTACTGTACGGCCTGAAAACCGTAGCTAACAAAAGCAGTTGTGGAATAACTTTATCATGTGTAAGTCATCTGTGATCTCTTTGCGTTCATTAATCTCCATAATCAGTATTATCTCCTGAAACTCATTGAAAGCAGGCAGTTGAAGAATGGCCCGGTGGAGCTGAGAAGTGTGCTTCTGGAGGACGGTAGCGTAAGCAGCTTTGAGCCAGGACAGCTAGTGCCTGATGCCGATCTTCAGCCTTTTAAAGGCCACCCAACATGAAATAATAGTACTAACAGAGGTTTGTGGAGGGGAGGTCATCTATACTAGCATCCTGCAAGTACAGGGCGATGAAGAGCTCATCTGTGTGGGTTGTACCTGTCTGCGACTATCAGCGGTAGGAAGGAGGTGCAGTTCCTGAAATACTTCCCAGGTCTCATCGACCCCGTGGAGCCAAGTTATGTGCTGGGTAGGAAGCGAGCAAAGGCAGAAGGTGGCTGTGGTGTGGTGGAGTCTGGGCTGGGCCAGTGTTTTCCTTCCAGAAGGAGACAGTTGTGACAGCAGCCGAGCTGCCAGCCACGTGCATGGTCCTCGGGGTGCAGAGAAAGAACTACAGCTGTAGATTCTGCCAGCGACTGCCTTCAAACTGAGCATCTTGCCGAAAAAAGGATTCCCGTAGTAGCTGAAATGAATGGAATGTCTTAAAATTCCCCAAATCCTGTTTGGGAAGTTTTTAACATTTGACATTTTTAATCAGAAGGACTGAAACATGTAAAATGAAAACTTTTGCATTCAAAATTTGTAAACTAAGTGTAAAAGAAATTTAAATACACTCCCAAATGGTGTATTTTGTAAGTTTGTAGCTTTTATAATTTTGGAGATTTTAAAGCTTAAAACTACACTAGAATCTTTGGGATACCAAATATATAGGTAGCTATATGTTACTGCACATGTATTCTGTATGGACATATTTAATTAAATGTGGGATTCACTGTACATACTAGAAATTAGGCAGTATCTAAACATGCAGTAAACTTTGAACCACTCAGTACGTGTGAGGTGATTGCTGTTATGGTTGCTGTTTCGGTGACGCCAGTGATCTCACATTTAGGAACCCACATAAGAAAATGCCCTCCAGGGGCCCTACATCTAAGGGCAAGACAAATAACTAAGCAACAAATCATACATGGTGTTGAGGAGGGGTGGATGGAGGGAGCCGTTATTTCAGGTGCACCGCGTGCCAGGTTCTTTTCTTTTTTTCTTAATCAGTCCCAGGAGTTAGATTTCATTATTTGGGACATGAGGCCTCAGTTCAGGTAACTCATCTTGTCAGTGGCAGGGCCTGATTGGAAGGTAGGTTTGTATTGCTGTGAAGCCTGAGTCTTTCCACCAGGGTGAAGGTCAAAGGCATGTGTATTGCTAGGAGACTGGGAAGATATCCTGGAGAAGGCAGCCCTTGAGCAGAGTTTTAAAAGGTGGCCTGAATTTTTATAGAGCAGTAGTAGGAAAGCTGTGGGGTTTAGGAACTTTGAAGGATTTGGCTGGAGGCTGAAGTGCTTGGGGAAGGAGATGAAGTTGGGAAGGAGATGAAGTTGGAGTATCATCAGCTGGTTGGCATCTACTTGCACTGGGGATACAGAGGGTAATGACGCAGTGGTCCCTGCCTTCCCGGAGCTTATCGTTCATCAGGAAAGAGGGACTTTAAGCAGATTAAGCTGGCCAGGTGCTGCCACGAGGTACAGGGCTTTATGAGGGTATACTGTAGGCGTCGGAACTTGTTTTTGTGCAGAGGGAAGAATCCCATTTAAGCTGAGATGGAAAGGCTGAGTAGGAATTAGCTGAGGGTCACGAGGGAAAGAGCAGTGTGCATAGAAGCTGAGGTGCTGAGAGACATCAGTGAGTTTGGAAATCGTGGGGTTGGAGGGCCAGTGTAATGAGAGAGACTTGGAAGGCAAGGTAGCATGGACCCTGTAACGATATAGGCTGCCAGGATTGGGAAGCCTTGACAGCATTTCGAGGAGTTATTCCATATGGAGATAGCAGGCACATTTCAGCTTTCTGATCCACAGGTTGGATCTTCTTTGAAATCTCCAAATGGGTCTGCGTTTCCTCTTTCGTAGTTTATTTCCCCCCTACCTTTGTCTCCCTTCCCCACCAAGGGACAGTGGCTTGTGCTGGGAGGAGCCCTCTCCTGAGAGATGGCCGTGGTGGGATAAAGCCATCGCTCGTTCACTCAGTAGCATATTTTGGAAACTTGTGCTGGAACCGATGGGTATTTTGGGGTCAGACCCCACCCAGGAGGGCAGTCAGGGATCAAAGAACCTTTACACACTCAGCCAGCTATCCTCTAGAGCCTCGCTTTCCCCAGATGCCCAATAGATGGCATCCCACATGCATTGTCCCCTGGGCAGAGAGGACCTGCAGCCCCACAGCCCTCCTTCCCCTGCTCCGAGGAAGCTGAGTGTGTAAACCATCCAGTGACTCGCCCTTAGGGAGGAATACCAGGTGCTTCTCCTGGCTGTTAGTGAAGCCCAGGGTCTTGACTGTCTCTGGCTGAGCTGGACCAGCAGCAGAAGTGTGGGCACGGGACCACATTGCCCACAGACCAGTGTCTCTGGTTGCTCGGAGAGCAGAGCAGAGTAGACTTGTATTCTTGCGAGGTTGGCAGTTTCTTCGGGGTCTCTGATCACTGCCCTGCTCGCTCCTGGCTCCCATCTCAACTTTTACCTTGTCCTCAGTGCCTTCCCTCCTTTTGAATTGAAGTGGAGGTCCCTGGTCAGACGCCTGCAGTTTAAAATCATCCTTAAAGAGGGAGCATCGGGATCTGAGCTTTTTATCTTTTTTTTCTGCAAGGATGAGGAAATTCCAGGTAGGCTGCTGCTGCTTAGCAGCTGGTTTCTTTCTCTCTTTGGGGGAGGCGCACCCAGGGCTGGCGCATGGGTGGCGGTGATGGTGTCTTGCTCTTAGCCAGGTCCTGTGCAGAGCCGCTCTGGCCGGGGGAGGTGGGTACCATCCCTCACCGTGTTGTAGATGAGGAACTTGAGCCACGCATGGGGTTGAGAAGCTCGCGCAGGGTCGCTGGACTGTATTATGTGGCAGAGCTCTGATTCGAACCCATGCCTTTCTGACTCCCGCACCCTTGTCCTTAGGTCCTGCCTCTACTGTATGTCTGAGCAGTTTTGTACCTTTACGTTTATTTTTTAGCCAAACCCTTTCCATACTGGGTATTCTCTTTAAACACGGTGACACAAAACTTGACTCGTTTATGTAGTTACCAGTGAGGTTGAATTTTGTTTTAAATGTTTCCAACTTACATGAACTTTTGAGGCGGGGTGGAAATTGCCTACATATGTGCTTTGCCCACTTAGGCATTGCGCCTACTTACATATTTTCAAAAAAATCAAATACATGATCTCCAGAGAATAAAAACACGAATCCTCCTCATATCTGCCTTCTTGTACCTGAATATATTACAGTTAAATTAATGCTGCAAGGAAGAGCTGCTTTTGTAAATCCAAAATAATTCAAAGTTCATTTTCTCTAGTTTCAAAGCCAATTCAACGAGTTATTTTTCTAATCTTTAATCTCGTTAGTTGTGGCATGCACCCCTGAAATCTTTTTTCTTTTGCCATTGTCTGTGATGATTTAGGCTCGAGTTTGTATTTTGTTTACAGCTTGGAAGAGGAGCTGCAAGCCCTTCTCTTCTCGAGTGAAGATCTGCCTTTGCCTGGGTTCTCACGTCCCTGTGTGTTGATTTTTTCCTTTCTTGTCTCTTGATCTTGCTGTTAGTGTCGACTAAAGGCAAAGACCTTCCCCACTCCTTCCATCTCCTCCCTGACAGTCCTTAGTGCAACCTATCGCAGCAGTGGCACTGGTTTAGTTAATCCGAAAACCAGAGGCCAACAGCAGGCCAGGAAAAGTGCCTTTTATTTGCTTATTCTGAGTGTTAACTTAGACCAGATGCCAATTAAGGCTTTGATGAAACTGTTGACTTAGACCCTTCTGGAAGCTGGTGTAACTTTATGTTGTACAGTTTCGACCTTCCTGTGAGGGCAGTTAAGCCTTTTTGGTTACAGATGTGGTGAGATGCACACGACCCAGGGTTTCTAAAAAAAGGTCCTTAACAAAGAGGTGTCCTTAGATATCAGATGGTAAAATAGCAAAGGACAAATATAGCCTCTTGATAAGCAATATTAGATGTTATATGGGGGGAAAAGCAGAGCCTTGGAAGCTCTGCAGGGAAGTAATTCAATCAGGAGGTTCTGATAATGTAATAAACTACACAAGGGTGAAACTTGAGTGGTTTACACACTAGAATGCCCTTCAATTGAATTATTGTCTTATAACAGTTGTCTGCTCATGTGCTACTGTTTTAAACATTAAAAAATAGCACAACTCATCTTTTCCCCAGATGGGAGAGAAAAGACAGAAAGCTTCATCACCTTAATAATTTGTGTGCCCTCCTCCCACCCTGCAGCCGCACTTCCCTTGACTGTCAGAGCTCATGTTTTGGGTTTATTAGTTGGAAATCCTGTCCCTGATATTTAAGCATACAGACTCCGTGTTGGATAAGAAATACCACTGCTCCTCGCGTGTGCCGAGGAGTACAGTTTAGCCGGGGTGGTGAGCCTGCAGCCTTCCTTAGCTCCCAGGGGACCCCCTGGAAGAGAAGACGTTCTCCCCTTCACCCATTCTTCAGGGGCGGCTTCTTCTGTTGGTAGTGGGGAGGTCGCAGCAGGGCTTTCCCCTCCGTGCCTTCTCCCAGCTGCTGTACCATCTACTGACTGCAGGAGGCAGTAAGAACTCCGGGTCCCTTGCAGGGTGTGGGACGCCTGCCAGGGCGCCCCGCCCCTGCCAGGTGTTCAATTTCCTCAGGCCTCAGAGGAGGTGATGTCACCGTCCTTGGAGAAATGGGGAAGCGGAGATGCCTGGAGATTGAGCTTCGCCTAGGAGCCTGCACAGTCAGTAAAGGATTTGCAAGCTCAGGAAATTTGAATCCAGGTCTCTCAGATTCTAAAGCTTATGCATATTGGACTTCTCAGAGCCTATACATCTTACATCGTTATCAGTAATGCCTTTTGATAGCGTTCTGAAGGGTAGAACGCTTAATGTTTGGCATTAGATTCTGAAGTTGGGATTATAACAATAGAAAGGCTGGTGATTCCCCTCTGGACCAGCCAGGCTGGGGTACACAATGGTGTAGGCGACAGCCCCGCGGGGATCTGACCCTTTCTCACTGCTTGATGGCTTGTCCTCTTACACTTCCCTTTATGTTCCTCTCCTTCAGGGCCACGGGAAGGGTCAGAGGATGCCTGCCCCTGTTTTTCCTGTTGCCTTCATTCAGATTAGATTCAGACAATAGAGCTGCACTCCCTCAGGAGAAGGGCTCTCCATAGCCCTTAACTCTCAGTTGAAATGAATCTTTCTCTGATCTAATTGGGTTTTTTTTTATACACCTGAATCCTCACCCATGTTAGTTACCATAAATCACGTACTCTTCCATTTTTCTTGTGTAATTATTTCACCCCAATTTCTTTTAGATTTAAACCAGTTTTATTTATTTTTTTAACATCTTTATTGGAGTATAATTGCTTTACAATGTTGTGTTAGTTTCTGCTGTACAACAAAGTGAATCAGCTATACATATACATACATCCCCATATCTCCTCCCTCTTGCATCTACCTCGCACCCTCCCTATCCCACCCCTCTAGGTGGTGACAAGGCACCGAGCTGATCTCCCTGTGCTATGTGGCTGCTTCCCCCTAGCTATCTATTTCACGTTTGGTTGTGTATATAAGTCCATGCCACTCTCTTACTTCGTTGCAGCTTACCCTTCCCCCTCCCCGTGTCCTCAAGTCCTAAACCAGTTTTTAAGTTGTGTGTCAGATTCTTGTAACTTTTAGAGGTTAGCACTAATCATTGACACTAATCATTTAGCTTTCCTCCACTGATAAATTTGTAAATGGAATTTTTTAAAGGCAGACCATTTATATTCAGGTAATATGGAATTAATTTAAAAAGCTGTATGCTGAGAAAATGATATATAGAGAATATTAATGAAAATTTTGGAAAAAGGAAGAAAAATGCTAATTATGCTGTTATTTTCATTTTTTGAACATTCACTTCTAATATCGTCTCTGCTGAAAAATATTTTATATACTTCATTTATACGTAGTATATGTGCTGCTTTTTAAAGTGTTAACTAACTGACCTTCATTTTAAGAGAATTTAATTAACATCAGAAAAACATTTAAAGTAAGCCAAACATATTTTTCTTATCAGAGTAGATATGTGTGAATAGATAATCTAACACAAATTCTGCTTTTTTTTTTCTTTTTTTTTTTGAGGTGGGTTTGCAGTATTAGAATTGCCATGTGATTTCTAAGGTCTCTGTTCTAACAGGATACATCGGAGGAGGAGAAATACAGGGTTATTCTAGCCATTGTTTGAAGACTTTAAAAGATCTCTAAAAGGCTAGTATGTATGCTAAGGGCGTGACTTCTGAAAACAAGTTTCTTAGGTACTTAGAGAAAAGGACGCTTTGAAGGATACCAAATTCTGCATGTGAAATGCACAGTCAGGCCCAGGATAACATACTTCGTTGCCCTTGGGGCCTACTTTCTGGCCCCCTCCATTATGCGCCCCCAAGCCCCCCCACCCCCCGTTATGAGTTCGTAGAACTTTCTCTCTCTTTTCTCAATTGCTTTCATGCCCGTGGTTCTCTCTGCTTGCTTTATCCCGCTCACCTGCTAAGGTTGAGCTCAGGTGTCATCTCCAGCAAGATGCCCTTCCTGACTCCTCCTCCCTTTCCCTCCCGCCAGAAGCAGTTATTTCTAGTGAGCTCTCTGTGCCTTGTAAATGTTTATTCCTTTAGGACCCCGGTCCGGGCAGGGCCTGGGGCTCCCTCACCTGCACTCTGTCGCGGCGCCTCGCTGGAACCTGACACTTGGTGGCAGGTCAAGGATGAGGATGAGGAAATGCCGCCCTGGAAATATCAGCATTCTGACGTGGACGGCCTGCTCCACCTTTTCTTTGCTCCCTGCTCTGACTTTTAAGAAGGGATTATTTACTTTTCAGTAAGTATTTTGTGTATTTATATTTCTTTAATGAGCTTCCTAAAAGTATTCTCCTGTTTGCATCTTCCAAGGTAAATTGCAGAGCTCTTCGGTACATGAACGTGATGAGCACTTGTTGACAGTTGACTCTTTGGCCCTGAGATGCGATGGTGGTGAATTTAAAATTTTCCTTTTAAACTTAAAGAGGAGGGGTTAAAGTGGCTGAGTACAGGGATGTGTTCTGAAGCTGACAGGAATTTCAGCTTTCAGCTTTAAATGTAGTATTAAAAATCTCCCTAGAAAAGTGAACAAATCCAAACACACTTTGACAGTGATAAATCTTTATTTTTACTCAAAATTAGTTGCTCTGGTTTCTTATCTTTCCACTCTGAAGTCACAGATAAATATTCTTTCCATTATTTTTTCCTGATATTTATCACAGCTGGCTTTTGTGTTTGCATGCTGGCGGGGTTTGTGTGCTTTCTCACTCTGCGTCTTCTACTTTCCAACTCCTTTCCTTTGATTTTTAGAGAGCCTTCTGCTTATAATGTACATATGATGTTTGCTGTTCAGCCAGTTTCGTGATGTGTTCTTTTTTCATGTCCCTGCAAACATCCTTGCTGTTTGTTGACTTTTCCTCCGTTCTACCATGTTGAGTACAACTCGTTATACATTTGAAGCAAGACAGCTGGGGTGCTCTGGAAGCCAACTTGAGTTTATTTTTTCGTTCCTTTTCTTTGTTTATTTTTTAAAAAGTCGTTATCACGAGGAACCAGAAATCTTGTCATTAAACTCTTATTTCTTTTGCCGGAGAGAGTTGTGTAGAGCGGGGGAATATAAGCCATCTTTCTTCCCTGGTTTTCCTTTTTTCTGCCTCCCTCCCCCTCCCAATCCAATTCCCCACCCTGCCTTCAGTTTAGAAGTTAGAATTCTCCAATGAATATTTGTCTCCTTTCTCCATTCCAACTCCAGTTCTTAGAGGGACCATAATAGATAATGAAATGTCTAAAATTCAGGTTATTCATGGGATTTATAACAAATAAAAAGGCAAATGCGGTGATACTTTTAAAAAATCACCTACACATTGGAGAGCAGCGTGGCGGTTATACATTATTTTGAATTAAGGTCCTTCCTCGTGGTGTCTCTGCAACTCCAAAGCTGTATTCTAAGTATCAAACATACACAAACCTGGTTCTGTGAACAGAGTGCTGACTTATGACTTACCAACAAGGAGAAAGGAAATGGTCTGCTTCTCAGCGTGTACACGATCTTTGGGAGTAAGCTGCAGTCCATATGATTTGTGGATTGTGGTTTTATAAAATGGCTTAATGAATTTGTTCATTTGATTGGGTTATAATAAGAGAATGTTTTATGGTATTTGGCTGATTGTTTTTGCCTTGTAGGTTTTCTTTCTGGTGTATTATTGGGCACCTGCTCTCAATAAAAGTAGGATCTAGAAATTGCAGATATTTTCTCAAAATGGGAAATAATGTTTAGGGATGGTAGCTCAGTGATTTTGGTGGAATGTTGGTGGTTGATGAGTCAATGTATTACTGAAGATCGGTCTAAAGTGAGGTTTCTCCGAGAGCTGACATTTTTGGCTTTCTGTTATAAATGTATTAGCTATACATGGTGACTATTACTAAACTGAAAACAGCCTTTATTTTTCTCGTAGGATACATTTCGAAAGCTAGAACTCTTGTCACTTCTGTACCAGAAGTAACTGGGTAAAAGAAGACTAACAATGTGCCGCATTTTCTGCTTATCAAGAAAACTTAGCTACGTAGTTAATAACCTCAGCTTTTATAGTACAGACCTCAGAATGCTTCGGGAATGGCATACTTATGGAACGTGGAAGTTTCATGTTAACTGATGATTAAGCAGAAGTCTCTCTAGAGTATTTTTTTTAAGTGAGATATAATTTGACATATATAACATAGTAGTTTCAGCTGTATAACACAGTGATTTAATATTTGTGTGTATTGTGAAATGATCACTGTAGGAAATCTAGTTCATATTCATCGCTATCCATAGTTACAATTTTTTTTCTGGTGATGAGAACGTTTAAGATTTGTAGATTAAAAACAAATTACAGTTCATGATGATGTTTTTCCAGATACAATATTATGGAATCTGCTTGAGTCTGTCTCTGATGGGTTAGGCTTGCCTTATTGATTTCTTCTTAACCTTAGCAATCATTGAATAACACTGTAAATTTAAAAGGCAGAAAACTGGGACTCAAGGGAACCCTCTGTCACCCCTTCTCAAACATTTTATTCCTATAAGTAAGATTTTTTAAAATAAAAATCACCTTAGAGGTGACTGAGCTCTCTATAAGAGCCGACTGTAGGGAAGGCATTTCTGTTGGCGGAGGGCTCCACTGGTGCCCTTACGTTCAGCATATTTGGGTTTTCCAGTATCTCCCAGAGGGTGGGGTGGAGTGTTGAGGTCCACAGCTTCTTGGATCACGCCCCGAGGCTCTGGATTTAGATAGTGTGGCAACAAAATATTTGCTTCCGTGGAGCGTATAATTTAGAAGCATCACTGCTAGCTGCCAGATTATATTTTTAACCTTTCAAACTGGTGGTTTTGCTTAATGCATTGGGCTGTTGAAAACAAGATTAAATCAGGGTTTCAGCTGAGGAGAACTGGGACCAGAAAGGAAAGCTAGAGGCGTCATACGTGATATATCATTCTCCAGGGCCCTTCAGTTAGAGGGATGCCTTTGTTTGAACGAGAATAAAAATAATAATCGAGTACTCCAGCTCACTGACCTTGGTAATTGTGACATCCTCTGATGTAATTTATTGAGTGCCAAGTGTTTTTAATTGATGGATAAAGCATGGGATTTATATGGGACACCTGCCAATGGTCTCACTCAAGTTGAATGCCTGTCTTTCTTCTACTCCTCTTTCTTTTCGTCCCCTCCCTCTTCCCCTCCTTCTTTTCGTAGGTGTGCGCTCTGAGGTCATTCCTTTCCAGGGAGACCGTGGCAGTTTGCCTTTGGCAGCTTCCTCTAGGAATCTCCTGTGGAGAGCCAGCCAGTTTAGTTAGTCTGTGTTCCATCTCCCCCTCGAAAAGCCCTGTTGCTCTTCCCTGCCCTCCGGATGGAGGTGATGGTCGTGTGGGGCTGGTCCTACATCAGCTGGGAAGGTTTGGTTGGGTAGCAGCATAACAAAGTGAATTTCCCCCACCCAGTGGAAACTAGTCTTCATCTGCTGCTTACTGCAGTATTGGTGAGGGCATCAAGTTTATAGCCAGGAGCCTAAGATGGGGTCTATAACGTCTTCCAGAAAGTGGTTTATGGCTTTCATGAGCCTAAGAATCCCGCAGTAACTTTTCTTTCCTTGGGAGAGGCTGTTGACTGCGCGTAGAAAGATGGTTTGCTCAGGTGAAATTTGAGAAATTTCAGTCATCGGACTGGGTAAGAAGAGGGAAAAAAAGAGCTGTTTGAGCCATGTAACAAGTAATTGCTTTGTATCTGGATTAAGGTGGAGGAAAAGCATGATAAACCTAAGCTGTAGGGAGCCATTGGATCCTGTTCTGTGGCCAAGACAGCAGACTATTTCCCAGGTCCCCTGTCAGGTACCCTGGCTCCTTGTCACCTCCAGACTACTGTGATCTGCATGTGTTAGGGTTGATTCTTCTGCTGAAGATGAAGTACACGTGTAGTAAGGGTGGTTTGTGCTTGCTCCCCTTCTAGGGTATTTAGCAGGATAGTTAGGGTAAGGAAAACGACTACTCACGTTCGCGTGTGATCTCTAACTTCATCATCAGCTGTTTCAAAGTCAGGATTGTCTGTGTGATCACATTTGAGGCTGGTGGTTTGAATTTAAGATCTGAAACCGTTCTGAGTTCATTTAAGCTGCCAGTGTGCTTTATTTAGGGAAGTAAACACGGGTTCATTTTTGCAGAAAAGTTCAGAAACCTGTAAGAGGGATGCTTAGATCATTCTCACGGAATGTTACACGATTGCAGACATTTCAGTTTGAAGTGAGGACCAGCTGATCTGTTCTGGGATGCAGTTGCGCTCTGACCATCACTTCCTTACCTCCGTGGTTTCTGGGAGGCCCTAGAATGCGTGCTTCCCGCATCCGCTGGGGGAGGCTGCTCTGTGTACCCTGCTCTCAAGGGTTTGGATGTGCCCCGGCCCGCCCCTCTCGCCCAGCAGCCTGTGTCTGTTCTGTGCTCAGCAGAGCATCACAATGCTCAGAAAATTGCTTTCACCACGAACTGGCTGTTTTTGTTTAGAGTAGTCATTTTTCACGAGGAGGTAGAAGGCAGTTCAGGACCGTTCTCTGAAAACTGTACATGTAGTTAGCAGAAAGTGCCGAATCCCCAAACAGATCGTGTATTTTTACGTAGGTTTTGACACAGAGCACCTTAGGTTTAGAGTTTTAGTCCTACCGTGGAATTAGCAAAGCATTTTTCAGGATTTGAGCATTTCCTCTCTTTGGAATCCCCTATAACTTTTAAATCGAATCAAAGTACAGGTGATTCTGAGGGGTTTTTTCTTTTGTCTTTCAGTAACTGAAAAATATTCATGAATTATTATTTCTCTACAGAAAAAGACTGAAATGGCAACTGCTTAACAGGAATATTGTATAATAGGGTATTTACAAATTTGAATTTGTAAAGCCCTGACCTTGGAAACTTCGTAAAGTAATTCGGCACATTTAAGAAAAAGTGGGGTCTTATTGTTAGAGATGTGTGCCCAAGGATGGATTATTAAAATTGTAAAGGTTTGATCCACCAGGTTAAAATAGCATTCATTTTATTTCCAGCTGTGCTTGATTTGTGGCATAACTGAAAGCTACGCTGAGCAAATTGTTTTCAATATCTTGTCAGTCTAGTAATGTCTATTGTTCATTCATCCAACTTGTTTGAAGTCTCAATAGCGTGATTATGGAATACCTAGTTCACGTTGAAACAATTATTTCTCCTGTGCTGTCGGTGTGTTTGTTTTCTCAGGTGCTTTTTCCCAGCCTGGCTTTCACTTCTTTCCTGCTGACAAAATTGATGAACCTGTGGGGAGGCTGTGGGAAAGAATGGGGGTTACAAGTGATTCAAGCTGGTCCGGCTAACAGGGTGCTGGAGGGATCTTCAGGATGTAGGCGACAGAGTTGCAGGGACAGCTGGGTAGAGATGGACTCATTGGATAAGCCACAGAATCCTTAATTGTCTAACCGCAGGCCTGGCTTCTCGGGTGCCCTGCATGATAGGGCATTACATACCCAAATTTGCCTTGGTGTGGTGCTGGCAGGGGGAGCGACGGAGGGAGGGAGGAAAGGGAGACAGACGGGCAGGGCAGGTGGACCGGTCGTGGAGAGGCGAGAGGAGAGAGGCTTGTGGGGCTGCTGAACAGAGTGGGATTGAAAAATATTGAGTTTTCTTTGTATTTGGTAGTTTGAAGATTTATTTGTCTTATACTGATTATGAAACTATAATGAAAATTAGTGTATCTGTATTTTGTGTGCAATTGCTTATTTACTAAGCAGAGTTAAGCAAAGTACCCTGTAGTTTTTTGGTTATCGCTGCATTAAAGTTAGTTTCTTCTTGAACCAACTCCTTTTTCCCCTCTCTGTTCCTCCCCTTCCCATTGTTTACCTTTCCTTCTTTCCTATTCTTTGGGTACCTTTGTATTTTCGTTTATTTTTGTAAATCTTAGATTTACTTTTGAGTCAAGTGCCTGAGGGCCTTTTCTTTCATGCTTGCTTTTGTGTTTCTGCTTGCCCTTTTGTTGTTGTTGTTCTTCCATGTTGCAAATTTGTTTTTTAAAGTTATGTTTCTGGGACTTCCCTAGTGGCGCAGTGGCTGGGAATCCGCCTGCCAATGCAAGGGACATGGATTCGATCCCTGGTCCAGGAGTACTCTACATGCCTCAGAGCAGCTAGGCCCGCACGCCACAACTACTGAAGCCTGTGCGCCTAGAGCCCACGAGCCACAACTGCTGAAGCCCCTGCTCCTAGAGCCCGTGCTCCGCAACAAGAGAGGCCACCACAATGACGGGCCCACGCACCGCAACGAACCCGCTAGCCACAACTAGAGAAAGCCCGCGCACAGCAACAAAGACCCAGCACAGCCAAAGATAAATAAATAAAATTAAAAATAAAGTTAAGTTTCTAAAAATGTAATTCTGGTAACCAGGGAGACTCCCCTAGCACAGATGGAAAACAGAAAAGCTCAGGCCAGAAGTCCTGACAATAATCACATCACACGCTCTTCCCATTTAGTTAGCAAGCTTTCCAATTGGTAAGATCAGGCTTTTTTTTTTTTTTTTTTCCAGAAAGAGTGGTACCAACCAGCTTCCTTATTGAAAAGGGGAGGTGGGATCTTAGGATTTGAGGTTTGTTATTGGTCAAGCATGTCACTGCTGCTTAAATTGGCTTTCATCAGAAATGAGTACTTGTCTGAAAAAGGGCCTTTCCTCCTTCCGCCTTCTCTCGCTCCTCCCTTGTTGACATCTTCATGCACATCTGAGTGAAACGAAGATGCAGCCCTGTTGGTTATGGCTAAATCATGCATCATGCCTCAAGTGTGTAATTCAGAGCAGGGTGTCTCAGATATGAGTATGTGTATATCTGAAAAGTTTGTAATTTTACAGAACTGATGCATCTTTCCCATTAATGTCTTCAGGACTTGTAAAGAATAGTTAATAACAACCCTTTTTCCTCCAAGTACAAACAAACTCCTTCCAATCCCGGGTATCTATTTTAAATGGTTTTAAGAAGGTACTACTAGTGGTTGCTTTAAGTGAATGATTTGAATACATTCTTGTTAGGTACAAATTAATCTAACTTACTGAAAGCAGCAAAAGCAAGGGTACATACAACAGTAATGGATCCTTAATTTGTATTTTACCTTTACAGTGAGGGCTACAAAGAAAAAGACATTAACTTTAAACAAATGTTTGAAAATGACTGCTTTGGAAAGAAGTTGCTTTTGAAAGTTTCTAGGTAAAGACTGTTACTTAAAGGGTCATGTGCTGAGGCAGCGCAGCCCTCCGCAAGATCCCAGCCCTCTTTAGGAGGGTCTTTGTCAAGCCCTTCTCATGGAATGACAGCAGGAAAAGAGAATGTTCAAGGCTTAAAATTATTTTTAGTTTTGAACTTGATACCAAGGACTCAGTAGTGTTTTCAGTTTGAAATTTTGGTTCAACCACAAGACGGAAAAACTGATGATGCAAGTGCTAGAGCCGATGGGGTCTGTGGACAGGTCGGGGGTTGACTTGTTATCGGGAGATGCCAGTTCCGTAGGTGAGGGAGGGAAGGCCAAGAGAACGGGCAGATGCATGGAGCTTGGAAGTTTGCTGGCCAGAGCGTGTGGAAGTTGACACAGCGGCCGAGTGTTTATTTCTATCCTCATTCCCCTTGTACTTTGTCTAGTTGTTTTATCAACCGAAGAGAGTGTTAGTTCAGTCATAAAAGAACAGTAGTCTTGTCTGGTTTGGTTGGAATGCAAGCTTTGGTGGCAAAGCTTGGACCACCAGGCTGAGATGGCCAGTGCATAGTCCTGAACTGTTTCCTTGTCATCTGGGGTTCCCATGGATGAGATAAAAGTATAATTTGTTTTTTGTTGTTGTTTATTTTCTTTCAGTTTTATTGAGATGGCGTACAGCACTGTGTATGTTCAAGGTGTACAGCATAGTCGCTTGACTTATATACCTTGCAAAATGATGACCGCAGTGGGTTTAGTTACCACCCATCATTTATAGAAAAGTGTAACTTGTTTTTAATCAGTTTAAGACAAAGTGATAATATGATTCAAAAACTAAAATGTTTAACACTTTTCAGGTATTATTAGGTCTCCTGTGTGTAGCATAGGATCTAAATGTACATAGGTGTTGTTTGACCAGAACCTTGCACGCGCCTTCAGCGCTCTTGCTTCAGGAGTGTATGCGTAGGACCAGCTGGCAAATAAACACCTGTTCTTCTTTTGTCTGCTAAGACTTTTCTGAGGTGGAATTCGCCTCACGGTTCTTAGGAGGTAATTTGTTTCATGGGCCGTAGTCATGAATTTGAGGTATTGTATTCAGAGGCAAGTGCCTCGTCGCACTGTACAAAGGCATCGGCTTAAACAAACGTGAGGTGTGTTGTGTGCAGCCATCTGATGCAGCATCAGCGTGTTCTGATCTCTGCCAGTTCTAGAGAGTTCTTTCTTCAGCATTGATCTCTAATTTACCGTGGCTTGAAATCGCCCACCCCTCTTTAGCGGCCTTTGAAGTAAAAGGTAGCTGTGTGCTCAAGAGCAGAACTTCACATTGGCAGTGGTCTCTGTTCTGCCTTTTACATTTCTGCCCGCCCTTTAAACGCAAGTTTTCTTGAAGTCAATAAGCAATAAATATATTATCCACTTATAAACCCGTGGTGCAGAATTGGGACGTGCTGCGTCTTGAATGCGATAACCCTCTAACGGTGGCTTTGTTCCCTCCACTGAGCTGAGACCATGTGGCGCTTTGGCCAGGAGGTTGCTCCCATTTACCAGTGACTGTCCTCCCGTGTCTCACAGCCAGAGTTTCAGAGAGTTAGGAACGTAATGCTTAGGTAGATGTGATAGCTTTTCCACTAACTCTGAGTTTCTTAGCCAAGAGATATTAGACTTTAGAAACTTTTGGAGTATGTTTCATTTAGAGCCATTTCTTCCCAAATATGAAAATGAAATCATTTTCTGTCCTGTCATTTCCCCGAACGCCATTCCTAGAAGAAGGGGTTGCAGTGGGAAATCTCAAGGTTACTAGAAACCTGCAGTCACAGCAGTGGCAAATTGAGGTACCTCCTCATCCTTTTTACAAATAATTGCCTTTTCTTAACGAAGCTGTAATGTGTTCATTGTTGAAGATGTGGAAAATACAGAAATGTATGAAGGGGGAAATAAAGTACTCAGGTCGCACCACGTGAAGGAGACAGTGTTCCCCTGACCGTCCCCAGGTCCCTTTCTGCTCCTCTGCCGGGCACACTCAGCAGGTGGAGAACCAATGTGAATCGGATCATGTCATGTGTCTGCTTACACTGTTCAGTGACTCCCAAGGCTCTGGTGATCCAGCATATGCTTATGTGTTCTCCTCTCCTTCCCCCTCAGTTTCTGTCACAGCATCTCATGCCCTTTATAGACCATATTTATGGGCCATATCCTAGTTTGTTTTGTATTTTTTGTTTGTTTACTTGGGTTTTGTCTGTCTCTCACAGTGGAATGTGAGTTCTGCGAAGCATGAGGGCCGAGTCACCATAGCATCCCTAGGGCTGGCAAGTGCCTGGAATATCGTGGGGGCTTAGAGATGTATTTTGCAATGAGTGAATCTTTCAGGTCCTCTTCTTTGCACACTCATGTATACATAATTACATATACATTTGTCCATTACAAAATTCTGTTTGGTTTTTTTTCCAGATTAGTACAATTTCTTTTCTTTCTAAGTGAAGAGGATGGGATTACAATGGCATACTTCTTTTAAAAAAAAGGCACTTGGGCTTTCCTGGTGGCACAGTGGTTGAGAGTCCGCCTGCCGATGCAGGGGACACGGGTTTGTGCCCCGGTCTGGGAAGATCCCACATGCCACGGAGCGGCTGGGCCCGTGAGCCATGGCCGCTGAGCCTGCGCGTCCGGAGCCTGTGCTCCGCAACGGGAGAGGCCACAACAGTGAGAGGCCCGCGTACCGCAAAAAGAAAAAAAAAAAAAAAGGCACTAAAGATTGATATGATGTTTTTAGTAAAAATAGGAGCATACTGTCTTTCTATTTTAAATTAAAAAGAGGAATAAAGACGCAGACGTAGAGAATGGACTTGAGGACACAGGGAGGGGGAAGGGTAAGCTGGGACGAAGTGAGAGAGTGGCATGGACATATATACACTACCAAACGTAAAATAGATAGCTAGTGGGAAGCAGCTGCATAGCACAGGGAGATCAGCTCCGTGCTTTGTGACCACCTAAAAGGGTGGGATAGGGAGGGTAAGAGGGAGGAGATATGGGGATGTATGTATATGTATAGCTGATAAACTTTGTTATAAAGCAGAAACTAACACACCATTGTAAAGCAATTATACTCCAAAAAGGATGTTAAAAAATGAAAGTCCAAGAAAAAAAAATTTAGGCTAGACTTAGATCTCTTTTTTTGACCTATAGCTCTTTTTTTTCTTTTTCTTTTGAATAATTTTAATTTTACATAAAAATCGTAAAAGTAATATGGAGAGTTCGTGAGCACCCTTCACCCTGCTTCCTCTAATATTGTCAACTTTTATAACCATAGAACAATTATTGAAACCAGGAAATTAACCCTGGTACAATTCTAGAAGCTAAACTACAAACCTTATATATTATGCATTTCACTCGATTGCCCCTTAATGTCTATTTTCCGTTGTGGGGGCCAGTCCAGGGTCACATTGCATAAGCTGTCACATCTCCTTAGTCCACTCCAATCTGTTGACAGTTCCTCGATGTTTCACGACCATGACTCTTGATGAGTACCGGTCAGTTGTTTTGCAGATTTTCTCCCAGTTTGGGTTGGTCTGATGTGTTCTCATGTGTGGATTGAGGCTATGCAGTTTCATCAGAAGTAACATGCTCTACTCAGTGTTGCCTGTCAGGAGTATGAGAAGATGAAATGTCTTACCTTTACCACTTGGCTAAGGTGATAGCTGCATAATTTATCCTCTGTACAGTTATTATTTTTCCTTTGTAATTGCTCAGTATCTTGGGGGAGACACTGAGACTCATTTTCATGTTTTCCATTAACATCCATCTTGCCTGCAGCAGTTGGTACTGTGACGTCTGCCTGATGGTGATTTTGTGTTCTCGTCATTCTGTTTACATTTATTAATCGGAATTCTTCTGTAAAGAAGAGTTGTCTCTTCTTCTCCATTTATGTATTATTCATATCAAAATGAAGTTATGGATATTTATTGTATTTTATGGGTTATAATCCAGAAGTGTTACTTTTATTGCTCCTGCTGTTTTATTATTTTATTGCTCCTGCTGTTCCAGCTTTGGCCACTGGGAGCTCCTTCAGGGTGGCTCCTGTGTCCTTTTGTCATACCTTAACCTTTGTCGAGCACTTCCTTGTTTTCTGGCACCACAAGATGTTTCAGGTTTATCTTGTATTTTTCCTGCCTCAGCCCTGGAATCAACCACTTTTCCAAAGAGCCTTGGTTCCTTTTATTGGAGAATGATACTTAGAAACCAAGTTTAGTGTTGGTTTTAGTGTTCAGTGAGCTCATTGCTACTGGGGTGTCGTTGCTTCTGTGCCCTCTCAGTGGACAGAACTAGGAGAAAACACATCTATATTACTAACCTATGCTTGATACTAAGCAGGGCCCTGTGGGGCTCCTGGGCACAAAGCTTTTCTGTGTCCCCCAATTCTTTGATTACAGGAAATAGCCTTCATTCAGTCTCCATGACCTTCCCTGAGTTCCAGTGGGCATATTCAAGCAGTTGTTAGTTAGGGAAGGGAGGGGATGGGAGACCAGGGAGAAACAAGCAGTCAAGAGAAACAGTAGTGTGACCTTGGGGCAAGGTCCTGGTTCCCCATCCACGGATACACACAACAGTATCTTTGAGCTGTTCTGCAGATACTGAAGCCCCCTCCAGGTGGCAGAAGTGAACGATTAACGATGGTATGCTGCCTACAAGCCTGTAGACCCCAGACCAGTTGGAACCTGAAGGTTGATGATGCTGACTCCTACTTACCTCACCATCAACCCATCAGAACAATGTCCACGAGCTGATCACACCCTCTTTGAACCATTACTATAAAACTTCTCACTATTCTCTCCAAGTTGGGAGACACAGTTTTTCGAGGCAGGAGGCTGCACTGTCCCCCTTTGCCTGGCAAAGTAATAAAGCTGTCCTTTTCTACTTCACCCAAAATTCTGTCTCCGAGATTTCGATTCAGCACCAGTGTACAGAGAAGCTGAGCTCTCAGCATCAATTTTGCATGGAGATCTGTATTTATTTCTTTATCTCTCTGTATAAATGTATATATTAAGAGCCATTAGTCTGTTTTGATCCCTCTGATTCCAATCCAGCACCACATGGTCATTCTAATCTTCCTTATTTCTAACTTTTTTCTTAGGCAACAAGAAGCCTGGTTCTCATGGTCTACAGTATATTTAGCTTTTTGTTCAGTCCTGTTGTGTCATTGAGGTTTCAAGCTAGAGAATCCGAACTAGTAGAAGATCTGGTAAAAGTTTTATTGCAAGGAATTGTCTTATGTGATTGTGGAGCCTGGCTAGGTGAGTCCTAACTCCATAGAGCAGTCCATCAGGAAGGGCGGGCTGGCACTCTTGGGTGTGAGCTGAAGCTGCCATCCACAGGCAGAATTTCTTCCTTAGGGAAGCCTTAGCTTTGCTCTTAAGGCCTTTCAACTAATTGAATCAGTCCCATGCAGATTATCTGGGATAACCTTCCTTTTTAAAATCACCTGATTATGGACTTTAATCACATCTACTGGATACCTTCACAGCAACTCCTAGAGTAGTGTTTGTTTGAGTAGGTGGGAACTGTAGTCTAGCCAAATTGACTTATAAAACTGACCATTACACCTTATATGTGAATGAAGTAGCGACAGAATTGCTAACCCATACTTCTATGAGAAACAGATACGGCATCGCTTGGTTTTTAAGCACTCTGTTTTCTGTGTAAAATTTATAGACACAATGGTGAATATAGAATAGCATTTGTCATAATCTCCAGTTATCCCTGTTATTTATAGTATTGTTTATTGTTTGTCTTCCTCACTGGACCCCTATTCATTTTTGCCCCGTATCCCCAAGACTGGGTATGGTGCCTGGCACGGTGGCTGGGTGTGAATGAAAAAAATGAGTAAGACCATCCATCCTAATTTTTTTTTTTTTTTTTTTTTTTTTTGCGGTACGTGGGCCTCTCACTGCTGGGGCCTCTCCTGTTGCAGAGCACAGGCTCTGGACGCGCAGGCTCAGCGGCCATGGCTCACGGGCCCTGCCGCTCCACGGCATGTGGGATCTTCCCAGACCGGGGCACAAACCCGTGTCCCCTGCATCGGCAGGCGGACTCTCAACCACTGCGCCACCAGGGAAGCCTGCAGACTGTCATTTATTCAACCATATTTTATGAGTGTTTCTCCTATGCTGTGCATTTGGGCTACAGAGAGGAAAAGATATGGACTTTGCTATTCATGTGTATATGTTCTAGTGCATTGTTTTTCTTTTTCTTTTTCTTTTTTTGGCTATACTGTGTGGCATGCGGGATCTTAGTTCCCTACCAGGGATCGAACTCGTGTCCCCTGCATTGGGAGTGCGGAGTCTTAACCACTGGACTGCCAGGGAAGTCCCAGCACTGTTTTTCTAACTTTGGTAATATATAGTTCTATTTCAAAGGGAAAAAAATTATTTGGCATCCCCAGTGTTGACTTACATTACTTTTGTAATGATGTTACTTAGGTACATATAACCATGTAACTAGGAATAAACACATTATGCTTATAGCTCTTTTACCGCTAGAAGCCAAAGCCAATCTGCAGTGAAATATAAAACTACAGGGTCACTTAAATCCATATTAACTGTATTAAATTAATGTGACAGATGATGTTTTGCTAAAACAAAAAGCACCATTTCTGATACAAAATATTGCATTGACTCATAAGGGCCGAGGTTTTGGAGCTCTGTGTGCTTCTGCTTCCCACCAGCAATTTCCTTTTGGAACTACTGAAGTCTTTGCTCTTGTTCAGTGCAGTGTGATTTCACTGGGCCTCCGCTTGACCCAGGTGCACCATCATCTGCATAGTAGGTCTGCCTCCGTTGGTTTCTTATTAGAGCTAAACCATGAAAATGGGAATAGTTTGCACCAGCTTGATTCTAAATGCAGAACAAACCGGGACACTGAAAAAGAAGATAGCAGATATGCTTCTTGATATATCACGGACCCCCCAAGGATATGTCCATGAATCCCCACTGGGAAAACACTGGTTCTCTAAAGAGACAGATGTACAAATATAGTTCCCATATGAACACAGTGCTGTACTGGAGTCATGTGTAAGGTGCACTGGGATGGTAGGTAAAGATGTTAGTGATTCAGGGGAAAACTTGAAGGATAAGAAGGAGTTAGAGAACTGACAGCATGTAGAAGGTCATGGGGCCTGGTAGCATGGGTAGTTCAGTACTGTTGGAGTATACATACTACAAGTGAGAACTTTTGAAGTTGATGGTAGCATTGTAACACAGTGGAATTCTGGTGCTTACATGCCGACATAAGTTCTGCTTGTGTTATAACACTCAGTCTTCATTTTTTTCTGTTGATGAGTAGTCTGTTTTCCTTTTTCACAGCTTTATTGAGGCATGATTTATATACCATTCCATTTACCTATTTCAGTGTGCAGTTCAATGGTGCAGTAGATTTATATATTCATTTATAAATTCATCACCGCAGTCTAGTTTTAGAAAACCTTCATCACCCCACAGTGTTCCCTCATGCCAGTTTGTAGTGAATTCCTCCTCCCATCCCTAGCTCTAAGCAACCACTGATCTGCCTTCTGTCCCTATAATTTTGCCTTTTTCTAGAATTTTCCTTGGATCATACCGTATGTAGTCTCTTGTGTCTGGCTTATTTCATTCAGCATAATGTTTTTGAGCTTCATCCATGTTGTAGCATGTATCGGTACATCATTCCTTTTTATGACCAAATGCTATTCCGCTATAAGGATGTACCACATCTCGTTTGTCCAGATGATGGGCAGATACTTGGATTGTTTCCAATTTCTGGATAATGCTGTTGTAGACATTTGCTGGCAACTCCTTGTGTGGACATACGTTTTAGTTTTTCTTTGGTAGATACCTAGGTGTAGAATTACTGGGTCTCGTGATAAGTGTATGTTTAACTTTTTAAGAAACTGCCACATTGTTTTCCGAAGATGCTACACCATCTTCCTGACTGTATAGTCTTACTGGCAACACGTCATTATGTATTGGGGGCAGAGGGAAGGAGAGGATGTGAAAGTCACTGCGGTGGGCTGGGTTGCTTTGTCTCCCACTTGATGTCCCGAATTCCTATAGCAGCACCAAATTGTGCAGGATGGCATTCTGAGGATACTGCTTTCTTTCTGTTTGACCTTAATTATTTTTTTCCCTTTACGAGCTCTGTTTTTTTGTGAACTATTTGTCAGACACTGGAATCTGGAAAAATACCCCAATAGTAATCTCCAACTGGGTTAAATAAAACAGCACCCTCATAACTGTCTGTCTTTCAATAGACCACTCTGGCCCAGCTTCTAGGAAGTTAGGAAAAAGCCAGAGACGTGTAGGAGTGTGAGTGGATATTTTTAAGTGTGTGGTTTGGGGGTGTGTTGAGAAGGAAAGCTAGAGTATCCTTACGTCATTACCCGTGCTGTATGTTGACCACGGCATCATTAGTGTGGCAAGTTGTCTCTGAATCAGATTTGGTAGGAGACTGAATATTCTGTTTGTCAATAGTCCAGGGACAGACAGGTTGACGTTTAAAGTTTTAAGAGCATGAGATGGGAAGTACAGATTACTTCTTACTTTTTTGGTCACAATACGAAGTTCAGCACTCAGATCACTGTCTCTCTTCCCCCTTAAATCTGCCTCCTTCCCCTGGATTCCCTCTCTGTGTCATTGGCACCATAAGCTATGCAAACCAGAACCTGGAAGTCAGCCTAGCTCCTTGCCTCACCTCCCACATTGTATGAGTCACTAAGTTTTAAAAAATTCTCTTCCTTATATCCAACCTGCTTCCTCTTTCCCATCCCCACAGTGTCTGTTGCCTCCTAATTGCTTTTCATCTTCTCCCCGTTCCAGTTCATCCTTCACCGATCTACTGGAGAGGTCTGTTAGCAATGGAAAGCAATTTATGTGACCCTGTTAGGATTTATGTAACAGTGTGTGCGTGTGTGGTTGACTATAGGATAAAGTGTAACCTGTGCATGCTTTGCCTGCCCTGGCTGCCTCTGGTCCCCGTGCACAGCCTGCAGCCTTGTGGACCTGCTGCTGGCTGCTCGGATGTCCCTGCCTGTCTGGGGCTTCCACCCAGTGCAGGTCCTGCTCTGGTGTCTGGGAGGCCGTCCTTCCCCGCCCGTGTCCGTTCTAAACACAGAAGTTCAATCTTCCCAGACTTGGCTTTGGCGCCCAGGCTGCCCGAAACCTTCCCAGACACGTTCCCGCCCCTGCCCTCTCGTCCTCTTGCCTCACAGCGCTTTCACAGACCTCGCTGTGTATTTGACTGTGTTTCAGAGTACTGTCACCTTGGGCTGCTCTGTCGCCCGCTGGGCCGTGTACCCCTTGGTAGCAGGGCTTTTATTATACGTGTATGACCTCGGCATCTAGTGCAGCGCGTGACATCAGGTGTGCACTAGGTAAGGCTCTGCAGATTCGAGAGCTGAGGAACCTGGGCTAAAGCTGGGGGGAGTGGCAGCTACTTGTGGGAAGTGAGAGGCTGTTATGAGCGTGCCAGAGGGTGTGCTGGGTCGCTGCATCTTCTTGCAGCTTTAGACCCAGACTCACCCACTGGCTGAAAGAGCTTCATGAGAGGTGCCCCCTCCTTATATTGTTTCAGTAATCAAAGCCCTCATTCTCAGAAAATGGAGACATATTTTACCCAAATCGTTTATACTAGGGCTTAAGCCTTTATTTTCAGCCTTAGTATACAGTACGTCCCCTACATACGAACAAATTCTGTTCTGAGAGTGCATTTGTAAGTCCAATTTGTTCGGAAGTCCAGCAAAGTCAGCCTAGATACCCAACTAACACAATCGGAGGGCAAGCTGCAATTTCACTCACGCCTGATGTTGATGGAATGCACGTTCGCATCTTCGAAAGTTCGTAACTTGAAGGTTCGTGTGTAGGGGACTTAATTTATATGGATCCCTCTGTGAAGGTAAACAAAACATTTAAACCAGTGTTGTAATAATTCATAAAACTGAAACGAGAGTTGTGAAGTTAGATGCCAAAATGTGTGAGCTTATGAAGTAGGCTTTAAACCATGTATATCCGTAAGTGTTGAAGAGCGAGGGTTTTGCATACAATGTGCTTTTTCCCGTTAACTTTCTCTTTACGCACAGTTCTGCTTTATTCTGGTTAGATATTCTGGATGCAGCAGTTCATTCTTGTTCCTTTTTTATTTCTACAACGTGCCCAGTGTAATCACACGTGGAATTATGTTTTATAAAACAGCGCCTGCCTGTAGGAGCATGGGAATCTGCAAGGACAATGCTATGAGGGAGGAAATGGAAGGAGAATCTATCTCATCACCAAGTATTTCTCCATTTGGTTTCAGTAGTTACAGTTTCCTTGGAGATTGGAGCCCACTTTTTACTCTTTTGTCGTTTTAAGCTATATCACAGTTATGAAGAATCTTTTTGTCATTCTACTAAATAAATTTTTACGTGACCTTCAGGAGTTGTATTGCCTCACTTCATTTCCAGGTTATAACACTTCTCATACCTTTGCAGCATCCGTGAGTGAGGTGTGCAGATGTCTATTTAATATAGCATATGCTTTATATTTTTGCTCTTGGTTTAAGAGCTTAAGTATCTTTCAGGGGATAATGCAAATATTTTGTGTTTTACTTTTCTTATTTTTAAGTGAAATTTAATGTCTTTCATGTACAGAACACACATTTTTCCTGCCTTCTTACTTTTTTTGGTGATGGGGGGAGAATTAACAGCTCCTGCTTCCCTATAACTTTCTGTGCTGGCCCCAGCTACATTATGGACATGACTGATGGCTTTTCTAGAAATCCATGGCATTAGACATGACCAATATTGTTAAGAAGAAACTTGAATAACTTAGACCTCTAAAATTATGCTTGTTACCTTCCTTCTCGAGGCAGGTGTAAGAATAAATAAGGTATTTTGCTTTGATCCCCTCGAAAGCAAAACAGTTTGAGGAGGAATTATTATGGGGATTACGTCCCTGGCAAAAAGCACTGTGTAACTGTCAAGCGTGTTTGGTGGTTAACATTAGGATCCAGTGTTAACTGCCAAAATGCCAACTTGAAGGAAACCATTTCCCCACGTGTAGCTAAAGTAAAGAAATTCATTTAAACAGTGTTTACGAATGAAGATGTATTTTAATAAATGCCATGCATGTTGATTGATCCAGTATAATCTTATAGTTGATTCTATTATCTGTTGCTTATGTTTAGTTCTTTTTTTTCTTTTACTATTTTATGTTTAGTTCTTTTTTTTTTCTTTTACCATTTTGAGTAAATACATTGAGTAGTCACAAAGTAGTTTTTTCAGCTTAGTCTGTAGATCTGACGCAATACTAAGTGGTAGAATATTTATTTATTTATTAATGAATTTTGGGAGTGGATGCTTTACATAAATAAGAATGTTTAAATATTTGTTTACATATTTTTTGAAGTGTTTGTGATACCTTGGAAAATACCTTACAACCTTTTGTTTCTACGGTTCTAAATATTTGAAAGGCTAGCTGGTAGAAAAGGGGGCAGACTCAGGTGTGTTGCTTGAAGAGACTATGAGATATGGAAAACTCGATAAAGGGGCCAAATTTAATGTAACGTAGGGAAGACTTTTATGGACTCCACCACAGACTGGCCTCCCTTGTGGCCGTGTCCCAGTAGTGGACGACTGGGTGGTTTTCTGTCTCAGGCACAGCAGAACGGGCTGTTGGTGGCAGTGGGAAGGCTGGACCAGGTGATGCCCAAGGTTCCTTCAACCCTAGATCCTGAGAAATCTGGTAGAACTTTATATATAAGAAGACTGAAGTCTTAGGAGATTAAATGATTTTACCTTTTGGGTGTTAAAAACTTAAGGAAACAAGAGCTTCAAGGACCTTTGTCATGTTTATAGCTGGAGCTTAGGAAGAAGAGACGAAAATGAGATTGAGGGTAAATTGGGTGCTGACCAGTTTCTGGCAGTGACATCTGCCCACACCCACCCACGGTACCGTGTCGCCTCTTTGCAGCTTCTTGGTAGCTCTGGGAGCAATTTTAGGGGTTTAATGCCACATGGCTTCTGCATATAGAGTCCCTTCTGCTTTTTCCTGCCCCCTGCCCCCATCCACCTGGTGAATTTTTACTTCCCATCCGGTGCGCTGCTCTACAGCTTCCTCCGCCGTGACCTCTCTCTCGACCTCTGTGTCTGTTTGGCCCATAGTTGACTGGCACAGGTGCTCCATCCTTGGTGCTCCCTTTGCACTTTACCCAGACCCATTTTAGAGCAACACTGTATTGTAAGTGATGTATGTTCCTCAGGGGACTGAACTTGCTAACCATGAACTTGATAATACCTCAACCACTGGAACATACCTGTTCTGCTAGGACTTATTCAGAGTATTTGGGTTTTCACCCCAGCTCTGTGACGGTAGACAGGTTGCTTACCAGGGCCTCAGTTCCTCATCTGTTGGGTGAGGATATTAACAGTCCCCGCCCCCCCAATATAGATTTGTTAAGAAGATTAGAGGAGTTAATACGTGTGCTTAGAACAGTGTCAAGTAAGCATTTAATAAGTTATAGTTATTATCTGGACCAAAGCTGAGAACCAAGTTATTAAGAAACAAATTATTAATAGAGTTTATGTAAGAAAACAAAGTATGTTTTGAGCTAAAACAAAATGAGGTTAAGTATCTCTTAATAAAGAGATTATCTCTAAATAATATAGGTGTACAAAATACACCTAAATACAAAATACACCTAAATAATATAGCTGAAATGTAATAGATGTTTCCTCTCTCATGAAAAAGCCCAACATGGAGCAGTCCATGGTTGCTGTAGTCCACAGGGTCATTCAGAATCCCAGGTGCATTCATGTTACTCTTGGGAAGCTGGTCTCTCAGAGTACAAGCGGTCCTGTCTCCCATCTGTGCTCCAGCCTCAGTTAGGGAAAATGGTTTCAACCTTAAGGAGAGGAATCAGAAGTTGTATACATCATTTATGGCCCCGCTGCATTGTCTCAGTCACATGACCACACCTAGCTGCAAGGGAAACTTGGGATGGACTGGTTAGAGTCCCAGCTCTGCCACTGAATGGCTGTGAGACTTTGGGGAAGTTGCTTCACCTCTCTGTGCCTGTTTTCTTGTCTTTGAAATGGGGGTAGTAGAAGCACCTGCCTCATAGAGATACGGTGAGGATTCATTCCATTAAGTTAATATGTGGAAAGCATTCAGGGCAGTGGCTGGCACAAAGGAAGCATCATATACATGTCAGCGATTGTGATTATTTTTCTAAAAGGTAGAAGGGAGTATGAGTATTGGGGGTCAGTGAGCAGTCTCTTGCATGGAAGGAAAACCAGAGGCGGGGGCTCTCAGCCTGCCTCATTAGCCGAGGTTTCTGGGTAGCCACAGCTTTATTGTAAATCACTGTGGGTCCCAGGAACTGTTAGGCTCCTGCCTTGCACAGGTCTTGTTCAGGCCTCCCTTGAGTCAGTATGAGAAAGGTTTATGAGCTGTGTGTATGGCTTTGACCACTCAATTTCTCATTTCTAGCTCTTCCTTCACTGTGGCTTGTCATTAATATACCAAGGAAGTAAATTAAACATTCTATTTATAACTATATTAATTTATAACATTCTTTCTTCCTTATAGTAGTTGTAGTACTAAAAAGACGACTGTAAAGTGAAGTCCATTTGCACTTGATGTTAATTAGAAAATGTTTATAAATGGGAAAGGCAATATACAGTCCAGTTGTTTCTAACTCCTGCTTTTTCTCCAATACATTATCCCATGTGTTTGTAGTCACAGTGGGCCGCATGGTTTATGTGCACAGCTACCTTGGCAGTTCCCAAACTTGACCGCTTAGAGCACTATTCCAGGAAATGGTTGGCTCTGCGTGTGTGCCGTGAGAGTGGGATGTTAGACCAAGTCAGTGGGAAGTACTGCCTGCCCTGTCTTCTGCTTGGCGATTCATAGGGCACATTAGCATATTAAAAGCTGTGAAGGGTGTGAGCAGAAAAACCTGCTTAATTTTCTTTAATTCACTTGACAGACTGACTTGAAAATGCATTTTTTGGATTTATTGATTTGACTAGTGACGCTATAACTATTTCTGGAAAACGGAGCTCTATCTGTACTAGTTTGGGCAGTATGAAAGATCCTGATCTGCCTCAGAGTTTAATGCAGATCATGCTGCTAATTGTATGAGTTGCCTGCAATTCCTGCTCTTAATTGAATCAGAGTCGAGGTGTGAATGTAAGGCCTAATACCCTATTCATCTGGAGAGAAACCATCAGAAAGACACGAAAGTTTGACATTGCCTGATGAGTGGTGCTGAGAATTCTCTCTTTTAGGAATTAATCTGGTAACAGAAGTTTCAGATTTAAATTTTTCAAAAGTTTCTGTCTTTAAGCCCTAGACACTATTTTCATAATCCAATGATAAATTACATGAGTTAGAAGTTTGACTAAGATTATACATAAAATAAATAAGTATATATATGTCATGAATATCTCTAGTAGAAGTAGAAAACTTGGGAATTTTTAAAAGTTTTAAAAGTTCAAGAATGATAGGTGCGAAGAGTTTTTTGTAAAGTAACAGCTTCCCCAGCTGTGAAAAACCAAGTTCTACTTGTGTGCCAGAGATACCTGTGCATGAATGGTGTTTTCAGTGTGTCCATTTAACAATTTAGACACATTGTGGCCTTCTTTTGAATATAAATTTATTCCTCTTCCCATCCTCAGGGTTGATTTTATTTCTGGGTCTTGTTTCAGATCTAAATTGATTAATACTGTATTAGAAATTAAAACAATGAGTCCACCTTTATTTAATGAAATATATGCTTTTTAAAATGTTTAATTCTGATTTAAAAAAATACTCAATATAGATGTTTAGAAGATATCAAAAATATAAATAAGAATTAAATCACATAATGATACTTTCTAACAATAATCACTATTAATGTTTTGTTTTTTATTTCAGTTTCCCTATGAATCTTAAATATTTTGAACGTATTAGACATGATACCATTTGCACATTTTGTATTCTCTGGTTTTCAAAATCCTTTCTCATTGCTATTAAGAATTTGTAGTAAATGTAATTTCATCATCTAGAATTACATTATCTACTTAATCCATTATTACTGAACATTTAGGTTATTCCCAGTCTTTTGCCGTTATAAATAATGACATAGTTAACATCTTTGTGCATACAGCTCTATACTGTGTTTCAAAATTATGTCGTGGGGATAGATTCCCTCAAATTAGAATTACTAGGTCAAAGAACATGAGTACTTTTATTAAGGGTGTTGATACATATTGGTAAATTATTTTACGGAGAGATTGTACCAATTCACATTCTCACCACTGGTATATTAGAGTAACTGTGTCATTTCAACAGTTTTGTAATTTTATTGGCAAATAATGAAATCTTGCTTTAATTTGTATTTTTTGATTACTGATGAGATTGAACATTAAAAAAATATGTTCATTAGCCATTGTTTTTTCTCTGTGAATTTTCTATTCATGTTCTTTGCTTATTTTTCTATTGCATATCTTTGGGGATGTCTGTTTTATCTTTTACTTGTAAAAACATTGACCTATTAACGATGTTAAGCTTTTGTTTTATTATTACCAATGTTTTTTCTAGTTTTGTTGGACATGTAATTTTACAATTCTTGACATGCAGAAGTTTCAGATTTTTACATATTTAAGTGTACCAATCTTTTTCTTTGCAGTTTCTTTTTTTTTTTTAACTGAGTTTAGAACATTATTACTGACTCAAGGATATGATAATCAACTTTGTTTTCTTTGGTTTTATGACTATTTTTCATATTTATCTTTTTAGTATTTTAGAATTTGTTTTGTGGTAGAATGTAACATGCAGATCTAAGCAATTTTTTTCTGTCAAAGTAGATAGTTGGTTTCTGTACACAATTGAATAAACCAATTTCTTTCCCATTGACTGGTGGCCCTTTCTTCATCTTATATTACTTTCTTACATAGTCAAGGGTCTATTTCTGGGACATTTCTTCTCCATTGGTTTGTGGTTTTTGTTCTCAAGTAATACATTGTTTTAATTATTACAGCAATAATACTACCTTAATATCTTCTTTTCCTACAGTTAATACCCCTTATTTCTAATTCACTGTTTTTAGTTAGACTAGGATTTTTTTAGAGGAGTGTTTAATAAAAATGGTAATAGTAAGCATCTTGTTTTGCTCCTGATTTTTAATATAAATGCTTTTATTTTACTCTTTTGCCTTTAAATAATTATGGGAAGGAAATATTCTTTTATTTTCAACTCTTAGAAACATTAATCTGAAATGGATGGAGACTTCTATCAAATGCCTTTTCAATATATGAATTAAATCTGAATTTAGAAGTTGTTTATAAAGTGAATTTTTATATGTGAATCACGCTTTGCCAGAACTTACATTGCACATTGCAAAATGTGTCCCTAGAGAAAATGTTTCAGCTTCAAACAAAATAAATTTTTTGATACCACAATTTTTTTTTCCCCCTCAAAAGGCAGTAGGGCATTTTCTTTGTTTTTTTTTTTTTTTTTTTTTTTTTTTTTTTTGCGGTACGCGGGCCCCTCACTGTTGTGGCCTCTCCCGTTGCAGAGCACAGGCTCCAGATGCGCAGGCTCAGCGGCCATGGCTCATGGGCCCAGCCGCTCCGCGTCATGTGGGATCCTCCCGGACCGGGGCACAAACCCGTGTCCCCTGCATCGGCAGGCGGACTCTCAACCACTGTGCCACTAGGGAAGCCCAGGACATTTTCTTAACTACCTGATAGACAAACATCTTCAAGCGGAGAGATGGAGTTTGACAGTGCCTTCTAGACCCTGGCATTATTCCAAGGAACTCTTTTAGAAACACAGTGTCCCCAAACTGTCAAATTCTAGAAATCCTGAAGACAGAATTGAACTAGGTATTGGCTGGGTATCTTGAAGATGCTCGTGATTTGACTTGCTTGAAATCTATGCCAGCACTGTGCAGTCGAACTTTCTGTGATGATGGAAATGTTCTGTAGCTCTGCTGTTCCGTATGGTAGCCACTGGCCACATGTGGCTGTCAGACACTTGTAATGTGGCTGGTGTGAACAGTTTTTAATTTTATTTAATTGTAGTTAAAATTTGAATAGCCTCATATAGCTAGTGGTTACCATATTGGACCGTGCAGATCTATGCAGTGCACCAGTGTATATCTAAGGTCATTTGTAACTCTCAAACTGTGCTTTTCCGAATATGGCTAGAAATTTCCTAAGAATCTTCTCATAATTCAAGAATTGGTAAATTGGGAAAGTTGCGTGGGTTGGGGGAACCTCTGGTGTGTTCCAGTTCTTGAATTCTTGATGAGATACTCCCTGAATCCAGGTGATACCCATGGCTGTTCACTGCCTGCTGGTATCCATTAAAAATCAGGTATTATTTGTGATAATTGACAAGTTAATATATTTTCAATATGAATTTTTTTTTCTTTTGCAGCTGTTGGGTTAATGCTCCAGACCAAAATTAACTTCTAGATAATAAGCTTCTGTAGCACTGAGGGAGGGGTTGGTTGTACGAAAGTCATTTCCTACAGAGAGGCTCAGAAGCCCTTTTGTGTGATTGACCTGATTCACCTACTACTGGGCTGTTATAAAATGAGGTTTTAGAGAAGGCTTCCATTTCTTGAAATAAACTTGATTTTTGTGCACATTTTTATTTCTAATATTTTCTAATCGTGTTTCAGCTATTAGTTATGTGTAAATGTTCTAGAAATAAAACAGTCTTCTTTAGAAAAGTTGTACGAAAGGGAGTGAATCTGTGTCGCATCAGCGTACATGATGTAAAGCCACAAATGGCTTCATGCTTTGTGGTTCATTAAAAAGTATTTATGTGTGTGATATAAAATCATCCCCCCATTCTGCCATGGGCAATTGAATAAAGCTAATATATTTTATAACAAATTGTCTTGAGAACTGAATTTGCATACAATATCAATTACATATCTCTTTAGTAAGGAATTGTCAGGGCATTGCCCAGGAATGTTCAAAAGTTGGATTTGCTTGCTCTAGCTTGTCTGTATTTCTAGGAATTTCTAAAAATTCACTGTGCATACTCAAAGTTTAAAGTAAATACACATTAGTAAAAATAAGACATACATTAGTGTGATTCTTTTTAGGAGTAGTAAGAGAAGCATGCCATGAAATTTAAAAAAAGGAAAAGATTGGAAGGAATTATTTTAGTAGTTAGGAATAGTTATAATAAGTTATAAGTATATAAGTTATAAATTAAGAAGAGATTCCTCTGCTAGTTTCTACTTCTAGCTTTAATACTTACATAAGTACTAAGGCGAGAAATCAGATTTCTTTGTACCATCAAGTTCTTTGTTTGAAATGCCTGTAGTTTAGTACATATTAGACGATGGGCCCAGTGCTAGTTTAAGATGCTTCCTTTTCGAGCATCCTTTGAGATGCTCACTTTTTAGAGGCCTCTTATAGTAGAAGTTGTGTGTAAACAGTTTGAAAAAAATCAGTGCTTTGCCAAATAATTAGTAGTTTTATCCTAATTCTTTTATGTCTAAATTTGACTCTTAGAGAGGAAGTCCTTTTCACATACACATCATATAGCTTATTTGGGGGACCACCGATTTTAGTTGACATAATGATTTACTGAAGAAAAAAGAAAGGACATCCAATTTGGTATTTTGTCTCCCTCTTGAAGAAGTATACTTTTTTTTTCTTTTCTTTTCTTTTTTTTTTTGCGGTACGCGGGCCTCTCACTGTTGTGGCCTCTCCCGTTGCGGAGCACAGGCTCCGGACGCGCAGGCTCAGCGGCCATGGCTCACGGGCCCAGCCGCTCCGCGGCATGTGGGATCTTCCCAGACCAGGGCACGAACCCGTGTCCCCTGCATCAGCAGGCGGACTCTCAACCACTGCGCCACCAGGGAAGCACGAAGTATGCGTTTTTTAAAAATCTCATTCTTTATAGCCAATTTAAAAAGCGACACATTTGGAATTATCTCTAATTTTAGACTTTTTCCTTCATATTGAAAGAGTATTCTTTATATAAAACTTTGAATGGGTATATATTTTGTATTTTTGTGTTTTTAGTCCACCAAAGTTTTTGACTACTGAAGAAGCTACTTAAGTTAATTTGCTTTTGAAATTCATTTACTTTTTGCCGTATAATGCTGTGTGACCAATCATCCCCAAACTCAGCGACTTGAAACCACAGTCATTTGTTCTCATGACTGTGGGTTGTTGAGGTGGCTCTGCACTAGGCTGTGGTGGAGTGGCTTTGCTTACATCGCATGTATGCGGCTTGGATCTCCTCCCAGTGTCACTCGTCCTCCTCGGCAGGTTGGCTGGGACATACTCTTCCTATGGCCATGACAGAGGATAATCCCAACCGCCAACCACAGTGCACGCCCTTGCTTGTGTCCCATTTGTTTTTTTTTTTTCCCCTGGTGGCACTGTGGTTAAGAATCTGCCTGCCAATGCAGGGGACACGGGTTCGATCTCTGGTCCGGGAAGATCCCACATGCCGCAGAGCAACTAAGCCCGTGCACCACAACTACTGAGCCTGCGCTCTAGAGCCTGTGAGCCACAACTGCTGAGCCCACGTGCTACAACTGCTGAGCCTGTGCTCTAGAGCCCGCGAGCTACAACTACTGAAGCCTGCGTGCCTAGAGCCTGTGCTCTGCAACAAGAGAAGCCACCACAATGAGAAGCCCGCGTGCCACAACGAAGAGTAGCCCCCACTTGCCGCAACTAGAGAAAGCCCGTGTGCAGCAAAGAAGACATAACACAGCCAAAAAAATAAATAAAATAAGTAAATTTTTAAAAAAAGTATACTCATCCTGTAGGACTTAAAAAAAAATCCCATTGGCTAAAGCAAGTCACATGGTCCAACCCAAAGTCCAGGGCAAGGAAGTTAACTGGAGGTATAAAGTCATGTCAAAGGGCATATCTTCAGGGAGGAGTGAAGAACTGTGACCAGTATTTCAGTCTACCACATACAATTTATATACCTGTCTTCATTTAGGTGATGAGAGGCTAAAATAAGCAAATGTTGGAGTGATTAAAAAAGGAATGTGTGGGATTTAATTTGGTTTTCAAAATTATTAATTGGTGAACTATGTAAAGCAGTCTGGAGTGTAAAGTGGTACTAATTCTAGAGATTATCATATTAAGTGAAGTAAGTCAGACAGAAAGGTAAGTATCATATGATATTGCTTATATGTGGAATCTAAAAAAATGATACAAATGAACTTATTTACAAAACAGAAATAGACTCACAGACATAGGAAACAAACTTATGGTTATGGTTATGGAATTGGGGGGGAGATAAATTAGGAGTTTGGGATTAACAGATACACACTACTATATATAAAATAAACAACAAAGACCTACTGGGAACTATATTGAATATTTTATAGTAACCTGTAATGGAAAAGAATCTGAAAAAGAACAGGTGTGTGCGTGTGTGTGTGTGTGTGTGTGTGTGTAACTGAATCACTTTGCTGTACATCTGAAACTAACACAACATTGTAAAGTAACTATACTTCAATTTACAAAACAGGTAAAACACATAGCTACTAATGGCAGAGCTATGACTCAGACCACCCCCCGCCCAAGAAGAAGATGGTACTAATTCAGGAATAGGATAAAATGATGTCTTTACCTGATTCGTGAATTGTACAAATCTTGTACTATATCAGATTCATTTCTTGCTATACTTTGGCTTTTTCCCTTTGTGTGATATTTTCTCTTTTAGGAATCAAAAATTACTGCAGGGTAATACTTGAAAAATCTTTTTCACCCATAGGGTAAAAAAGATTCTTTGACATAAATGACTAATATTATATTAATATGTATTTAATCAGAGATATTTTGGACTGTTGGCACCAACGGCAGAATAAAAGACGTTAGTCGTCAGTGTTTTAAGAGTAACATAAATAGCCTTTTCTATTCCTGATGTTTTGCGTACCTTCCGGTATCCAGTAAAAACGCTCTACTGTTGGCCTCCCAGCAATGCTCAAAAATCAGAGATTCAATACAGTAAAAAAACTTTATCTTGTGTTTTTTAGTGACAGTACCAATTTGAGATGACAAAGGGAGGAGAATGACCTCAAAGAACCAGATGGCTAAGTATTAGATAAGAAATATTTTTCTTTTCATAAACAGTTCCTCTGTTTTAGGTGGACTGGATTTGCTTTCCATGCTCTTTTCTTTCGTATGGGCTGGTTGGAGGAAGAAGCAAGTAGGGAAGTGTGGCCTTCAGAGTCATAGGAGTTGAATGAATGCAGGAGAGAACAGAGTCCCTGCCCTGGTCATTGCAGATGCAGTGCTGATGAGGCTGGGGTCAGGGCCTTTCTGGATAGCTTTGCCCTCATCTCCCACCACCACGCTGCTCCAGAATCCAAGTGGTAGAATGTTAGGCCTTCTTCCTACTTTATGGGGAGGGAAAGTGAGGTTCTGAGATGTTCAGGGACTTGTGCAAATATGGGATGGGACGCAGAGCCAGGATAGGGTCTCTCTCTGGCCTTCATGCTGTACCTTTTGCTGTAGTGGGGCTGGATGAGAGTGTGTGGGTGTATAAATCCTGGAAGAACGGCTGAAAAGCTGCGTGTGGGAGCAGTACTGCATTCCTGATAGAAAGAACGTTTTAATGTTTTGCCTTGGGAACTATTTTGGTCTGGGGAAGCTAAAAAACCTCAAGATAAGGCAAACCTCAACCTGTAGCTGTAACTGCCACACCTCAACTGCCATAAAGATTTGAGGGGTCTTTGGAAGTGTAGCAGCAGATCAAAGCCAGTTGTTAAAATGATAGCCACAACCTTCACCCTTCTTAGACAGGATCCTGGTATTTGAGTTGGATGAAATGCCTTCTCTGTCCATATCAAATTGAAATGTTTGAAAGAGGTTTGGGAATCTCTTTTTAAAATTGAACTTGTTATTTTGTGTTGCTGTCTTTGTAGCTGAGGAAACAGTCCCATCTTAGGTAAGTTCATGGCACCAGCTAGGAGAAGAGTTGGAGCTAGAAGTCCTCTCTTAATCCCTTACACCACTATCATTATTTCCATATTAATGTGGCGACTGTTTCATCGATCCCCTCCTTGGTTTTAAGGTACCACGTAGAGGTGAAGGGAGGGTACACAAAGAAATAGGAAACTCCTCAAAGAGCATCCAGTCCAAACGGTGTGAGATAAATGGGAGATTGACTGGTGGTGTCACACAGGGTTGGTGAAGACTATTAGTAAGGTTCCATGACTTGAATCACACATGTAGGGCATGCCAAGACTTACGACCGTGTCCTAAAGTAATCCCAAAGTTACTGTTCTGATTTTTTTTTCCATTGTGTTTTCTAACTCACTTTCATTGGCGCTTATCAGTACTGTTTTATAACTATCTGTCACCTGATCTGTCTTCTCCACCTGACTGAGTCTGTTAAGAGACAGGGTGTCTCGTATCCTTAGCCCCTCAGCACACAGCCGTGGGCCTGGCTCACCCCATGTACTTCGCTTGATGCTATCTTGAATGAATATATGCATCTACATATTTTATATATAAATATATTTTCATATTCAATAGCTCTGAAGTAGCTACTTGGAGCAGAGACCATTTCCAACCAGAAATGGGGCATTGAGAATTTTCATTCGGAGGCCAAGCCCAGGAAGATTTTCTGAATGAATTGATGTTTAAAAAGCTGCAGCAGGTTATCCCCAGAGGGAGTAGACTGTAATGGTGCTGCCACAGTTCGCTCTCTGGCTGGAGATGAAAGTCTACTATTTATTTTATGAAACCGTACAATACGCAGCATTTGTTAGGCACAGGAAAATAGATATTGTTGTGTCCCTGGGCTTTATGTATGGAGTTCAGTCGGGCAGTGCAAGTCCAGATGCATCTGATAGCTTAAATAATGAGGAGTTCGGGCTGTAATGATGTAAAGCCAGTGTCAGGCACTTACTGGTTTACGTGCATCTTCATATGCACGGTTGCGGCAGTGTGTTAGTGCATTCACTATCGTGGTGAATTGATGTGCACTCCTTGAGACCGGGGGGCCACGGTGCAGGGGTTTATCAGACTCCAGTGCCCTTCACATCTCTTGTCTCTAGTGTCCCCGGCCTGTTCATCTGCAGTGTACAGTCTGTCTTAGCTACAGTAGTTGCTTGTGATTTATATGTGCAGGTGACAGAGATATTGCTTTCGAGGGAGGGCAGAGGCTTCAGTCTATAATGGGAAGCTGGGCTGCCTCTGGAATGTGGCCGTTTGATGCTGATGACGCTTCACTTCTGTAGCCCACACAGGTGCTGCTCCGTGAGTTCAGACTGGTTAAGATCAAATGTGATGCCTCCGAAGTGTGGCTGGGAGCCCCTGGCACGCCCTCTCTTGCTGTTATTTCCTATAGAAAATTCTTTTTGACAAATGCATTTTTTAGGTGGCAGGCGTCTTCTCAAGAATGTATCTTTGTGGTGTTTGCCAGGAAATGCCTTGAATTTAAAAATCGTCAGTGTTGGCTACTGGAAAGAGTATGAAATATGGAGTCAGACAAAACCAGATGTGGGCTTGAGTCCCATCTGCCCCTTCCCAGCCGTGCAATTTATGCGTGTTCCAGTCATTCAAGCCTCTTATCTGCCCACGAGGAGCCTCCCTTACAAGGTTTCTTGGCACATAGTAAATGCACAGCAAATGCTATTTAAAAGAATTAATGTGTGAACTCTGAATTTGAAACCAAGAAACACCATTTCTTACCTTGTGAGGTTTCTTCCAAGGGTTTTTCATTGTCCTCTGAAGCTTCCAAATACCTTTACCACCTATTTGCCCTGCGTGTATGAAGAGCTACATTTTCATCACACATTTACTAAATAAGTGGATTTTTTTAGTCTCCAGAATTTTTTTTTAATTTGAAGCTTGAAAGGCAACTTGTGGGTTTGAATCAAAATACCCTTGTTTAGCAGCTGAGACAGGTATGGCCGCAGCACTTGGAAATCTTATTTCTGCAAACTTGCTGGCTGAAAAGCTTGCAGGGCCAGACAGCATTCTGACCCTCTTTCATGGAATAGTACTTTTTTGCCTTTATGAGCAAATGTACCTTTAGATTTGGAGGCAAACAACGGTGGGCTGAAGAGTCAACAGGTAGGGAATTGGGACGGTGGGTGTGGAGCCCTCTTTTGAGGTTCTTGGCCGTGAGAAGCTGGGAAGGAGAGGGTAGGCTCACAGTGAGGCTCGGCGCTGGAGGGCTTTGCTTGTTTTTGCGTTGCTGGTTTGCTCTGAAGGTGGGTGATGTCACCAATGACCTGTTCTTTTCCAAATCATACTTGCCCATTTCTGACTGGCCTCTTAACTGATTAAACACTGTTAAAATTCTCTCTTCTCCTATCTTTGGTAATGCAACTTTCTACTGGTCCTGGTCCTTCTACCTATGACTAAGAAGGGTTTATTTCTTTATTTTTTTGAAGATATAAAAGGTATTTATTTTGTTTGAAATTTACATATGTTGAAAGTCACTTTTTTGCCGAATAGTTCTGTGAATTACGGTTTATTTCTTTAAATGGTCATCTTTCCCAGGGTCTGTCCTTGCCTTCTTTACTTTATTCTGTACATTTCCGTGAGTAATCTCATTTGCTCTCATGATTTTAACTTCCACACCTGTATGGTGCAGGCACCCAAGTTTATAACTTCTCTTGCCTCATACACGGCTTCCCCTGGATGTCCCTGTAATTCCTATTTCTAATAGTGCCGTCGCCTTGGCCTTGGCCTTGGCCGGGAGCCTATGTGATATTCCCTTTCTCTGTCCCTCACTTGGTGCGGCCACATCATAGGTCACCAATTACTATTGATTTTTTGCCTTTAAAACCAGGGTCCTCAACTGTAGCTGCAAGTAAGGATCACCTGTGGAACTTTTAAAAGTTCCGTCCCAGAGCTACTGAATCAGCATCTCTTCTGACTTAGGCACGCATATTTTTATGAAGCTTCCCTGGTAATTCTCATGTTCATCTAGCACTGAAAACAACTCTCAGCAGAATTTGTTCTCCCACAGTTCCGGAGGCCTCACGTCTTGGAATCAAGGTGTCCGCAAGGCCGTGCTGCCTCTGAAGGCCTTGGGAGAGGGTTCTCCTATGCCTCTTCTCGCTTGTGGTGGCTCCAGGCGTTCCTTGGCCTGTGATCGTCTAACTCCAGTCTCTGCCTCCATCTTCACCTGGTCGTCTCCTCTCTTTCCCTGTGTGTGTCTCCTAAAGACATTAGTCACTGGATTTAGGGCCCCAGGAATCCAGGATGATCTCATCTCCAGATCCCTAACTACGTCTGCAAAGACTCTTTTTCCAAGTAAGGTCCCCTTCACAGGTTCTGGGACATGGACCTGTCTTTCTGAGGGCCACCCACTACCTTCCTCCTCAGGTTAGGACAGTTCTCCCATCCAGTCATCCTGACTCTAATCCGGATGTGCATCTTGCATGCTGCTGCCCTCATGATTACTTTATATGCAATCATGTTAGTCCTTTGCTTACATCTTACCAGCTCCCATTCTTCTTAGGGTGAAAGGCCATGCCCCTCGTCATGGAGCATCAGGGGGTTGTAATCTGGGCCCTGCCCACCTTTTACCCTCCTAGCCCTCTGCGTCTGTCCTCTTGAACTCTACGCTCCCACAGCGCTGAACCACTCCTTGCCTTTGTACATACGATTGCCCTGCATTCCCCATTTAGTCATCTTGTTCAGATTCCAAGAAAGTTCACACTGTCTGCTCTGTGAGGGCTTCCGACATGGCTCTTCCCATGTGCTTTGAATGACTAGTGCATCTTGTTGCACAAGTGTTTTATCATGCTTGTTTTTATGTCTTTCTCTGCTTTTAAGTGGAGAGCTCTGAACACGGGTTGGTTGATATTCATCGTTGCAGCTCTAGTACTTGGCATTATAAATATTGAACGAATGACCATGTAGCTTAACCTGATTCGAAACTTTTCTCATCGTGACACTGTTTTCTCCACTCTTACCTTAATTATTTCCAGCACGGTTTTTCACTGGGTGTCATGTAGATGTATTAAGTAAGCAGGCATATTAAGTGGACTGGCATATTTGCTTAACCTGAAATATCTGTGCATCTCTGCTCAGGCAGTTGAAATGAAAATGCTTTTGCATACGTTAAGGTTGACATTTCTGGTTTTTGTGTTTTCAGCTTTATATTAGATATGGCTTTGGGGTTGCAAGTAGCAGAAACCAACCTGAGTTAGCTGAAACTAAAAAGAATTTCACCAACAAGGGTCAGAGTACATCTGGGCCAATAGAAGCCCTTAAGGACCCTCTTTCCATCTCTTTTTGTTGCTTGTCTCTGTTCATCTGTTTCACTCCTCACTTCTCTGCTGCTTCATCACGGAACAGACTGTGACATCCCCACAGCTCCCGTGCTTCCAGTTTGCAGCTCTGGCCACCCACGCAGACTGGCGGTTGTCTCTCGTCCAGCTTTGTGTTTTCCGGGATGAGAATGTCATTGGCCAGCTCGGGCCGGATGTCTGCCTCCAGCTAATTCAGCTCCAGGGTGGTGGGGAGGATGCTGGCCTGGCCGTTTCATTCAGACATGATGCCGGGGGCTCCCCTTAGGGAGTTCAGGGCTGGATTCCTGAGAAGGGATGTCATGGTGAGCAGATCTCTTCAAAAGCACCTGCCGTGCTCTTACTAGGTTCGCTATCCTTGACCAGCAGTATATAGTTGAGAGAAAGATGCAGCGGAGAGCTGGGCAAGTGTGAGGGTCACAAGGAACCTTGCCAGATCTTGTACCAATTGCCTCTAGGCCACAGTGGTGAAAATGTCCCTTAATTGTTTACAGCCCTGCCTTTGATTGAGTCACGTATGTTTCTCTTAATACAGGATGCTCATCTTGGTTTAAGTGACACGGAAATACATTAGGACAAAGTGAGTTTATAATGGTTGTTTACTCATGGATATGTTCTTTGTAGTAGTGATCACAGATATGTTTAAGAAAACAATGCACATTATTCTGATCTTGCCTCAGAAAAAGGAGAGGAATAAAACTTGAAACAAATTATTTTTGTATTCTAGAGGCATTTTCTTGTTGCTGACGTTCCTTTGTGATGGAAATGGAGACATTAAAAACACAGCAGGAATAATTTCTGGTGATAATTTAAATCCATTGTCATACTATAGCTACTGAATTGTAAAACAAACACCACAAACCCCTTGTTCTGACTTTCACTGTTCTCAGTGGGCCTTGTGTCCCACCCAGAGATCATGGCCACCATGATCTCTGGGATTGACGGACAAGTGGCAAAGGCAAGACTTCCGGGAGAGGGTGGAGCCGCTACACCACAGGCACTGCCCCTGACTTTGGTGCTCCGAGGGAGCTTTGGAGCTGTTATGTTTATCCACACAGATTTGAAACAATTCCCTTCCTTCTTTCGGTTCTCTTCTTGAAAAGAACTTCTGCCGAGAGGGAGTTGGAGAATAGACATGGCAGTGTGGCAGCATGAGAAGCGGTCAGAACGTACAGGGACCCTTAATCCAGAGTTAGAAAATACAGGTGAAAACGGAAACCCTCCTGCAATCCTGCATTTCTTTTAAACACTGGTACCGGCTTAAGGTATTAATTCAGGAAATCTGCTAAGGACAGTAGTGTTTTCCAGGTGACTTTTAGAGATATTTGTTAGTTTGTGGACTAAAACTCATCTTTTTTATTTACCTTTGGGCTTTTTAATGGTCAACATTCTTGTAGAGTCATACTTTATGTTTAATTTTGCAGGCTAGTTTTTGCTAACCTGACAGTATAGGGTTCAAATAGCAATGGGAATGAAGGTGGAGAATTCGGAACTTTTAAGAATGCAAGTAACTAAATTGGGTCTTACAAATAAAGATCGTACAGACATTAACATGATTTGCGAGTGAGAGATGAGGTTTAATTAGAATGCTAGTTTCTAACTAGTTCATTTAAAAATATTTCTCGAGTGTTTCTCCGGGGCCCATTAGGACTGCGCTTGCTGAGTTGAACCAGCACTAATACGGCCTCTGCAGAATTTTCATTTGCTTATTTTATACTCGGTCTCTTCTGAAAAGATTTGAAGAGTCTGACTTTATAGAATAGGAAACCTGTAATTACTTTGTACATCACTCTTCAATTAAGTTTCCGGAAGTGATTTGAACTTCATCATAGCTGACGTCTGTGAACCGTCTGTTCTATGTCCCTTTTGTGGGGCGGTTAGTGGGCAAGTCTTTGTGAGCATTCCTGTCTTTTCCCTTAGGCCATCGAACTTTTATTCTTAATGCCTGGAAAATCTACAAATAAATGAACCCTCTCATCCCTGTTTATAGGTACAATGGTGCTTTACCTAATGGAGACAGAGGCCGGAGGAAAAGCAGATTTGCTCTCTACAAGCGGCCGAAGGCTAACGGAGTCAAACCCAGCACGGTCCATGTGATATCCACGCCGCAGGCATCCAAGGTAGGGGCTCCTTGGAGCCGCGAGGGCCGGCGGTGACTAATGGTTATTCCTGATCAGCTGCTCTTCCCTTTGGGTCTCATTTCTCTGTGGGACAGTTTCTCAGCCATTTGAGCCGGATAATCTTTGTTGTGAAGGGCTGTCCTGTGCATTGTATGTTTCGCAGCATCCCTGGCCTCTGCCCACTAGATGCCAGTAGCACCTCAGCCCCCCAACCCCCAACTGCCACCACCATGGAGACAACCAAAAGTAGCTCCAGGGCTTGCCACATGTCCCCTCCCTCCCCTCCCACCCCTCCCCTCCCCTCCCACCCCTCCCCACCCCTCCCCACCCCTCCCGTCTGTCCCCCAGTCCTCACCCCATAATGAACCACTGATTTAGGATATAGTGGAATCAGCATATTATCAATTTAGAATAGTTATGGTTGAAAGATAAATGATGTTCTTTATCCTGAAGAGAGTTTTTATGTTAGATTTTGATATAAACCTAAGATTTGCTGTTTCCCTTCTGTTACTTAAGGAGTGGGTGTTTTCACATAACCTACATGTACATGGAACTGAATTTGTGTAATTATTAGAAAGATTGGAAGTAAACAGAGCTAAGTGCTATAAGAAGTCTGTGATACATATTCCTCTTGTAAGTTTGAAGTATATAAAATGTTCATTTTTTTATGATTATTTCATTTGTTTTTTGATATATAAGTGGAGGGGAACCCTGAATTTCCATTCTGGCTGATATAGTCTATTAGATTATCTTTTAATTAAATACATTACTTAATGTGTAATATAGTTTCCTTTTTATTTATTTATTTATTAAAAAAATTTTTTTTTTTTGCGGTACGTGGGCCTCTCACTGTTGTGGCCTCTCCCGTTGCGGAGCACAGGCTCCGGATGCAGGCTCAGCGGCCATGGCTCACGGGCCCAGCCGCTCCGCGGCATGTGGGATCTTCCCGGACCGGGGCACGAACCCGTGTCCCCTGCATCGGCAGGTGGACTCTCAACCACTGTGCCACCAGGGAAGCCCATAGTTTCCTTTTTATAAAATAATTATATTTACCTGAGGTATTTCATATGGAGCACTGGCTCTACATGTTTGTTTATCATAATAGGTTTGGACCATGTGGAATAAATAAGAGACTTGCTTCCCATTTTTTACTGAAAACCCATGGTTCAAAGAGAAATGAACAGCTTCATGGAAGCATATGTGGTATTTATACTCAGTCTTAGCAACAGATCACCTCTGTTAACGTTGTTATAAAAAGTTCCTGTTGTTCTTTCTGAGGCAGTGCCACGAAAAAGTTTGTGAGAATGTGCCAATTCGGATTGTCTTGTATTCGGGAGGGAATGGTTAGATGAGAAAATATCAAACACCAGGGAAACAGGAAAGAATAATACATAGTGGCCAAGTTTTAGGCTAGAAAAAGGGAAATAAAGTGAAAGTTTTAGGAAGGAAAGGACACTTGACAGGGTAAACAAAGGAAATCAGCCTTACAAAGATTCTGAGAAAAGGAGGAAGTGAAATGGCCACAGAATCTTGGAAGGTCAAGGAAGTATGAGAAATGTTTTATAGTCCCAAAATATTTGGAGGGGAAGGATACCAAGACAAATGTTTTTAAGCATGTGATGATGCCAAAAATATTCTGATATTATAGACACGGTCTTTATAATTTTGTCTATATGTTGATATTTATCTTTCCTTTCTCTGGCTCTGTACCTTTTTACATTTACTTTTTTTTTAATCCAAATTTTATATTAATACAATGGCTTCAGATATTTAAAAAAAATTTATAGAAATCTTCCGTTACACAGGCTTCATGTTACAATAGAATATGAACTATATCCTCCGCTAGCTACTATTAGAAGATCATGGCTCTTCCAGACTCATTAGCCACCTCCATCTCCAGTTTTAGCTTTTTCTGTTTTACCTTTATACCTAGATTTTAGCTGACGTTATTTGGATTATAAGTCTTTTGGAAGCTGTCTGTCTAAATCTGTTTTAAAAAAAATCGCTGAGAGTAGTGTAGTAGGGACAGTTGGGTTTTGGTCTTTTTAAAAAAAATAAGTTTATTTGTTTATTTTTGGCTGTGTTGGGTCTTGGCTGCTGCGCGCGGGCTTTCTCTAGTTGTAGCGAACGGGGGCTGCTCTTCGTCGTGGTGCGCGGGCTTCTCACTGCAGTGACTTCTCTTGTTGCGGAGCACGGGCTCGAGGTGTGCAGGCTTCAGTAGTTGTGGCTCGTGGGCTCTAGAGCACAGGCTCAGTAGCTGTGGTGCACAGGCTGAGCTGCTCTGTGGCATGTGGGATCTTCCCGGACCAGGGCTTGAACCCATTTCCCCTGCACTGGCAGGCGGATTCTTAACCACTGTGCCACCAGGGAAGTCCCAGGTTTTGGTCTTATAACCTGTAAAAAAAAATACATTCTCAGGGCCTCCGTTTCCTCATTTATAAAATGAGTTAGCTATGGGCAGAAGCCATGTTAAATCAGGAAAGATACTTTGGTTATAAGCAACAGAAATGATTCTGGCTAAAACAAAGCAAACATGGAGACATTATTAAAGGTTAGGGTAGGCACAGCTCTCAGAATCGGGGGAAAATCTGAGTAACCAGGTTTTGTGAGAGAAGAGAACCAGAGTATCCACAGGAGTGAACATAGATGTTCTTTCCAGGGTGTTATAAAGTGGCTCCAACTACCTTCAGTCACTTTGAAAGGTTTTTAATTTTCAGGAAAGAGAATCTGATAGGCCCGTACAGGGTCAGTCAACCATGTCCAAGGGAGATGAATGGACCAGGCATATTTATTGTGAGCTGATCACTTACCCCATATCGCCTTTCTCTTATTTATCTTGGTACCTGTATGTTGGGGGCCTTGTGCATAGTATGTCATCCTACCTGAACCTAGCACCTTAGTCACAAATCCCTCCCTCCTCCTGTTCCGCCTCAAGCTTCCATCCCCGGACCGTGTCGCCCGGCCGCTCCTGCTGCCACCTGCTCTGCTGGCCCCCTAGACAAAGTCTCTTAGATATTTAACCTTTTCTTCAAATGCTCCTTCTACTACCTCACCTTAACTGAATCCTGGTTTTTCAGTAATATGTCCTTTTTCCATCTTTTCCAGTTCATGGCATTAGAAATGATTTCATTTTGTTTCCATTTCAGTCTCTTCTTTTGTAACCCTACATTATTCATCTAAGCTGTCTCTTCCCCTGCCTCCTGCCCTCACTGACCTATAGATCACCCTTCTGCATGTTTCGCTGACTCCGTCCCCACCTTAGTCTCTGTGACTCCCCAGGCTGTATTCAACCGAACATGAGCATCCGCGGTGCATACTGCTGTAACTCTTTCAGTTTCAAGGACTGTCACTTCTGTTCCACATTTCCCACAGATACAGTGGACCTTATAGCCCATTGTCAGTTGTAAGTTACCATAACCTCCAGTTCATTCTACTCGTGTACACATACACTCTCCTTATCAGATCTCATCAGAGCATCCAGCCCTTTAGCCTGTCCTTATTTGCCACGGTTGTTGGCCCACTTGGCTCTTCCAGTTATGTGTTAACTTCACCCCAGATTCCCTTTCTCACCCTTCTTTGTGCGTCCCTGGCTCTGGGCCCTTCCCAGGCCCTTCCTTCTCTCTCACCCTGTTTCCCATCAGAAGGCCAGGGTGTGTGGTAGTACATGGCAGAGGCTGTTTGATCGGAACCAGCAGTGCTTTCCTGTGAAATTGGTGATTCTGCAGTATTGGTAATGAAAGGGTCATCTTTCACTGGAGGTGTGCAAGTGAGCTCTGGAAGGGTGGCGTGGTTACCATTGTTAGAATTGGAGTGCTTGGCCTCTGACTATGCTTTTTCTTCCCTCTGCCCCAGTCATTCCTTTTGCCCCACAGTCTGGGGGCAGACCAGGGAGACCCCTTTGCTGATGGCAGTGGCAGCTGGGAAATGGGCCCTCTTAGTCTTCCATGCGTCCCCGTGTCCAAGCTAAGTCAGATGAGGGTGGCAAATATGTGCCACTGTTGTGTAATTGCTATTTGTGTAATCACGATTTGTGTAATCTTCATTTGTGTACATATTTGCTCTTGAAATAGTAATACTCAAAGATATTTCTTCTGTTATGTAAGGTGTTAAAAGAAAAACCTGAAGCCCTGTTTTACTTTTAGCAGGTCTATTACATAGATATAGGGCATTTAGCAATTTATTCATCCACGTATATTTATCTAGTCCTTTTCTGTGGCCAGCCATCATCTAGGTATTGGATGTACTACAGGGACCAAAACATGTCCGCGTGGAGCTAATTGTCTCGTGTGTAGGCAAACAATAAGTAATCACGTGGACACACATTTATCTGAATATTTTGAAAAGCATGGTGCGGAAAAAGAATGCAGCGCTGTGAGAAGAGGAGGCACAGAGTTCAGTCTGGGTGGAAGGGGGAGGATCTCTGAGGAAGTGGCCTGTGAGCTCCGAGCTGAACGGTAAAGAGGAGTTAGCCAGGCTAGCAGGGAGGTCTAGAGCTCTTGGGGTCCTGCTTGGAGAATTTGGATTTTTTTCCAAGGGGAAACATTGAAGGGTGTTTAGCAGAGGGAGTGGCAGAATATGACTGAGAATTTAAGTCGATTTATGCTTGTTCATTTACTTTTTAATGATGTGGGGCAACGATTTTGCTCTTATTTAATCAGTAAACAGTAGATGGTTGTGGTGGGGATGGTGATGCTGCCTGATAAGTAAATATTTTGCTGGTAACGTGGTTTAAATTTAGCAACATTACTGTGGAAAACTCTTCATCATGGTTTTCCCTTCTTAGATTGTGCTTTATTGAAATCTCCTTTTTTGGGTGTTTTTACTTTTAAGAAGTAATTGAATATCACTTTGTTCCAGTTGGCATTATTTCAGAATGGAAAATATCAGTGGTCTAGGAGTGACAGTTCAGAGAAGAATTGGGGCTATTTAATGTAGTTGTTACAACCAGGACTGCTCTTAAGCTGTTCCCACTGGGATGGCTCTACTGCTTGATGAGACATTAAAACTCTTCCTTATCAGGCAGTGAATAATGTAACAGTAACTGGGAGAAGTGGTAAAAACTAATAATACAAATTTCAGTGTGAACTCATTAGTTCAAGCTAATTTTGTAGACTTCAGTGGGGTCTTTTTGCAGCACTCACTGTCTGTCTGTCCAGCCTGGCTCTTAGACACAATGGTGGCATATCTCCACTGCACATTCATTGTGAAGCTGGAGCCTTCTGTTCTTGCAAAGAATCATCTGTTTATCATTATCCTCGATTTTAAAATTGCTACAGCTTTTTTTTTTCTTTTTTAACATCTTTATTCGAGTATAATTGCTTTACAATGGTGAGTTACTTTCTGCTATATAACAAAGTGAATCAGTTATACATATACATATGTCCCCATACCTCTTCCCTCTTGCAGCTCCCTCCCTCCCACCCTCCCTATCCCACCCCTCTAGGTGGTCACAAAGCACCAAGTTGATCTCCCTGTGCTATGCGACTGCTTCCCACTAGCTATTTTACATTTGGTAGTGTATATATGTCCATGCCACTCTCTCACTTTGTTGCAGCTTACCCTTCCCCCTCCCCGTGTCCTCAAGGCCATTCTCTATGTGTGCGTCTTTATTGCTGTCCTGCCCCTGGGTTCTTCAGAACTTTTGATTTTGTTCTTTAGATACCATATATATGTGTTCACATACGGTATTTGTTTTTCTCTTTCTGACTTACTTCACTCTGTATGACAGTCTCTAGGTCCATCCACCTCAATACAAATAACTCAGTTTCGTTCCTTTTTATGGCTGAGTAATATTCCATTGTATATATGTGCCACATCTTCTTTATCCGTTCATCTGTTGATGGACACTTCGGTTGCTTCCGTGTCCTGGCTATTGTAAATAGACCTGCAATGAACATTTTGGTGCATGACTCGTTTTGAATAATGGTTTTCTCAGGGTATATGCCCAGTAGTGGGATTGCTAGGTTGTATGGTAGTTCTATTTTTACTTTTTTAAGGAACGTCCATACTGTTCTCCATAGTGCCTGTATCAATTTACATTCCCACCAACAATGCAAAAGGGTTTCCTTTTCTCCACACCCTCTCCAGCATTTGTTGTTTGTACATTTTTTGATGGTGGCCATTCTAATTGGTGTGAGATGATATCTCATTGTAGTTTTTTTTTTTTTTTTTTGCCGTACGCGGGCCTCTCACTGTTGTGGCCTCTTCCGTTGCAGAGCACAGGCTCCGGACGCGCAGGCTCAGCAACCATGGCTCACAGGCCCAGCCGCTCCGCGGCATGTGGGATCTTCCCGGACCGGGGCATGAATCTGCGTCCCCTGCATTGGCAGGCAGACTCTCAACCACTGCGCCACCAGGGAAGCCCTCATTGTAGTTTTGATTTGCATTTCTCTAATGATTAATGATGTTGAGCATTCTTTCATGTGTCTGTTGGCAATCTGTATATCTTCTTTGGAGAAATGTCTGTTTAGGTCTTCTGTGCATTTTTGGATTGGGTTGTTTGTTTTTGTAATATTAAGCTGCATGAGCTGTTTGTAAATTTTGGAGATTAATCCTTGTCACTTGCTTCATTAGCAAATATTTTCTCCCATTCGGAGAGTTGTCTTTTCATCTTGTTTATGGTTTCCTTTGCTGTGCAAAAGCTTTGAAGTTTCGTTAGGTCCCATTTGTTTATTTTTGTTTCCATTTCTCTAGGAGGTGGGTCAAAAAGGATCTTGCTGTAATTTATGTCGTAGAGTGTTCTGCCTATGTTGTCCTCTAAGAGTTTGATGGGTGTCTGGCCTTACATTTAGGTCTTTAATTCATTTTGAGTTTATTTTTGTATATGGTGTTAGGGAATGTTCTAATTTCATTCTTTTACATGTAGCTGTCCAGTTTTCCCAGCACCACTTATTGAAGGGGCTGTCTTTTCTCCACTGTATATTCTAGCCTCCTTTATCAAAGATAAGGTGACCATATGTGTGTGGGTTTATCTCTGGGCTTTCTATCCTGTTCCACTGATCTATATTTCTGTTTCTGTGCCAGTACCATACTGTCTTGATTACTGTAGCTTTGTAGTATAGTCTGATGTCCGGGAGCCTGATTCCTCCAGCTCCATTTTTCTTTCTCAAGATTTCTTTGGCTATTCGGGGTCTTTTGTGTTTCCATACAAATTGTGAGATTTTTTTGTTCTAATTCTGTGAAAAATGCCAGTGGTAGTTTGATAGGGATTGCATTGAATCTGTAGATTGCTTTGGGTAGTATAGGCATTTTCACAATGTTGATTCTTCCAATCCAAAAACATGGTATGTCTCTCCATCTATTTGTGTCATCTTTAATATCTTTCATCAATGTCTTATAACTTTCTGCATACAGGTTTTTTGTCTCCTTAGGTAGGTTTATTCCTAGGCATTTTATTCTTTTTGTTGCAATGGTAAATGGGAGTGTTTTCTTAATTTCACTTTCAGATTTTTCGTCATTAGTGTATAGGAATGCAAGAAATTTCTGTGCATTCATTTTGTATCCTGCTGCTTTACCAGATTTATTGATTATCTCTAGTAGTTTCCTGGTAGCATCTTTAGGATTCTCTATGTATAGTATCATGTCATCTGCAAACAGTGACAGCTTTACTTCTTCCTTTCCAGTTTGTATTCCTTTTATTTCTTTTTCTTCTCTGATTGCTGTGGCTAAAACTTCCAAAACTATGTTGAGTAATAGTGGTGAGAGTGGGCCACCTTGTCTTGTTCCTAATCTTAGTGGATGGTTTCAGTTGTTTACCATTGAGGACGATGTTGGCTGTGGGTTTGTCTTATATGGTCTTTATTATATTGAGGAAAGTTCCCTCTATGCCTACTTTCTGCAGGGTTTTTATCATAAATGGGTGTTGAATTTTGTCAAAAGCTTTCTCTGCCTCTATTGAGATGATCATATGGTTTTTCTCCTTCAGTTTCTTAACATGGTGTATGATGTTGATTTGTGAATATTGAAGAATCCTTGCATTTCTGGGATAAACCCCACTTGATCATGGTGTATGATCCTTTTAATGTGCTGTTGGATTCTCTTTGCTAGTATTTTGTTGAGGATTTTTGCATCTATGTTCATCAGTGATATTGGCCTGTAGTTTTCTTTCTTTGTGACATCTTTGTCTGGTTTTGGTATCAGAGTGATGGTGGCCTCATAGAATGAGTTTGGGAGTGTTCCTCCCTGTGCTATATTTTAGAAGAGTTTGAGAAGGATAGGTGTTAGCTCTTCTCTCAATGTCTGATAGAATTTGTCTGTGAAGCCATCTGGTCCTGGGCTTTTGTTTGTTGGAAGATTTTTAATCACAGTTTCAATTTCAGTGCTTGTGATTGGTCTGTTCATATTTTCTATTTCTTCCTGGTTCAGTCTTGGAAGTTTGTGCATTTCTAGGAATTTGTCCATTTCTTCCAGGTTGTCCATTTTGTTGGCATATAGTTGCCTGTAGTAATCTCTCATGATCCTTTGTATTTCTGCGGTGTAAGTTGATACTTCTCCTTTTTCATTTCTAATTCTATTGATTTGAGTCTTCTCCCTTTTTTTCTTAATGAGTCTGGCTAATGGTTTATCAATTTTGTTTATCTTCTCAAAGAACCAGCTTTTAGTTTTATTGATCTTTGCTATCGTTTCCTTCATTTCTTTTTCATTTATTTCTGATCTTTATGTTTTCTTTCTTTCTGCTAACTTTGGGTTTTTTTGTTCTTTCTCTGATTGCTGTAGGTGTAAGGATAGGTTGTTTATTTGATATGTTTCTTGCTTCTTAGGGTAGGATTGTATTGCTATAAACTTCCCTCTTAGAACTGCTTTTGCTGCATCCCATAGGTTTTGGGTCATCGTGTTTTCATTGTCATTTGTTTCTAGGTATTTTTTGATTTCCTCTTTGATTTCTTCAGTGATCTCTTGGTTATTAAGTAGTGTGTTGTTTATCCTCTATGTGTTTGTATTTCTTACAGATTTTTTCCGTAATTGATATCTAGATTCATAGCGTTGTAGTTGGAAAAGATACTTGGTACGATTTCAATTTTCTTAAATTGACCAAGGCTTGATTTTTGACCCAAGATATGATCTATCCTGGAGAATATTCCATGAGCACTTGAGAAAAATGTGTATTCTGTTGTTTTTGGATGGAATGTCCTATAAATATCAATTAAGTCCATGTTGTTTAATGTATCATTTAAAGCTTCTATTTCCATATTTATTTTCATTTTGGATGATCTGTCCATTGGTGGAAGTGGGGTGTTAAAGTCCCCTACTATGATTGTGTTACTGTCGATTTCCCCTTTTATGGCTTTTAGTATTTGCCTTATGTATTGAGGTGCTCCTATATTGGGTGCATAAATATTTACAATTGTTAGATCTTCTTCTTGGATTGATCCCTTGATCATTACGTAGTGTCCTTCTCTGTCTCTTGTAATAGTCTTTGTTTTAAAGTGTGTTTTGTCTGATATGAGAATTGCTACTCCAGTTTTCTTTTGATTTCCATTTGCATGGAATATGTTTTTCCATCCCCACACTTTCAGTGTGTATGTGTCCCTAGGTCTGAAGTGGCTCTGCTGTAGACAGCATATATACGGGTCTTGTTTTTTTATCCATTCAGCCAGTCTATTGGTTGGAGCATTTAATCCATTTACATTTAAGGTAATTATCGATAAGTATGTTCCTATTCCCATTTTCTTAATTGTTTTGGGTTTATTATTGTAGGTCTTTTCCTTCTCTTGTGTTTCCTGCCTAGAGAAGTTCCTTTAGCATTTGTTGTAAAGCTGGTTTGGTGGTGCTGAATTCTCTTAGCTTTCGCTTGTCTGTAAAGGTCTTAATTTCTCCGTCAAATCTGAATGAGATCCTTGCTGGGTAGCAATCTTGGTTGTAGGTTTTTCTCCTTCATCACTTTAAGTATGTCCTGCCACTCCCTGTGGCTTGCAGAGTTTGTGCTGAAAGTTCAGCTGTTAACCTTATGAGGATTCCTTTATGTGTTATTTTTTGTATTTCCCTTGCTTCTTTTATTTATTTATTTTTTTTTTGCGGTACGTGGGCCTCTCACTGTTGTCGCCTCTCCCGTTGCGGAGCACAGGCTTCGGACGTGCAGGCTTAGTGGCCATGGCTCACGGGCCCAACCGCTTTGCGGCATGTGAGATCTTCCCAGACCGGGGCACGAACCCGTGTCCTCTGCATCGGCAGGCGGACTCTCAACCACTGCGCCACTAGGGAAGCCCACCCCTTGCTGCTTTTAATATTTGTTCTTTTTATTTAATTTTTGAGAGTTTGATTAATATGTGTGTTGGCATGTTTCTCCTTGGATTTATCCTGTATTGGACTTGCTGTGCTTCCTGGACTTGATTAACTATTTTCTTTCCCATATTAGGGAAGTGTTCAACTATAATCTCTTCAAATATTTTCTCAGTTCCTTTCTTTTTCTCTTCTTCTGGGATCCCTATAATTCGAATGTTGGTGCGTTTCATGTTGTTCCAGAGGTCTCTGAGACCATCTTCAATTCTTTTCATTCTTTTTTCTTCATTCTGCTCTGCAGTAGTTATTTCCACTATTTTATCTTCCAGGTCACTTATCCATTCTTCTGCCTCTGTTATTCTGCTATGGATCCCTTCTAGAGAATTTCTAATTTCATTTATTGTGTTGTCTGTCACTGTTTGTTTGCTCTTTAGTTCTTCTAGTCCCTTCTTAAACGTTTATTGTATTTTCTCTGTTCTATTTCCAAGATTTTGGATCATCTCTACTATCATTATTCTGAATTCTTTTTCAGGTAGACCGTGTATTTCCTCTTCATTTGTTATGTCTGGTGGGTTTTTGCCTTGCTCCTTCATCTGCCGTGTGTTTTTCTGTCTTTTCATTTTGCTTATGTTACTGTGTATGGTGTCTTCTTTTCGCTGGCTGCAGGTTCGTAGTTCCTGTTGTTTTTGGTGTCTGTCCCCAGTGGCTAAGGTTGGTTCAATGGGTTGTGTAGTCTTCCTGGTGGAGGTGACTAGTGCCCGTGTTCTGGTGGATGAGGCTGGATCTTGTCTTTCTGGTGGGCAGGTCCATGTCTGGTGGTGTGTTTTGCGGTGTCTGTGGCCTTAGTACGATTTTAGGCAGCCTCTGCGCCAATGGATGGGGTTTTGTTCCTGTCTTGCTAGTTCTTTGGCATAGCACTGTAGCTTGCTGGTCGTTGAGTGGAGCTGGGTCTTGGTGTTGAGATGGAGATCTCTGGGAGATTTTTGCTGGTTGCTATTTCATGGAGCTGGGAGTTCTCTTGTGGAGCAGTGTCCTGAAGTTGGCTCTCCCACCTCAGAGGCACAGCCCTGACGCCTGGGTGGAACACCAAGAGCCAGTCCTCCACACGGCTCAGTATAAAAGGGAGGAAAAGAAAAAGATAAAATAAAATAAAACATAAAAGTTATTAAAATAAAAATTATAAAGAAAAAAATTTTTTAAGTAATAAAAAAATAGAACAGAACGCTAGGACAAATCATAAAAGCAAAGCTATACAGACAAAATTACACATATTAGCTTACACATACACACGCACAAAAAGAGAATAAGGGAAAAAAATATATATATTTTTGCTCCCAAAATCCACCTTCTCAATTTGGGATGATTCGTTGTCTATTCATGTATTCCACAGATGCAGGGTACATCAAGTTGATTGTGGAGATTTAATCCGCTGCTCCTGAGGCTCCTGGGAGAGATTTCCCTTTCTATTCTTTATTCGCACAGCTCCAGGGGTTCAGCTTTGGATTTGGCCCCGCCTCTGCATGTAGGTCGCCTGAGGGCATCTGTTCTTCGCTCAGACAGGATGGGGTTAAAGGAGCAGCTGTTTCTGAGGCTCTGGCTCACTCAGGCCTGCGGGAGGGAGGGGTACGGATGCGGGGCAAGCCTGCGGCAGCAGAGGTCGGCGTGTGTTCTCCCGGGGAAGTTGTCCCTGGATCATGGGACCCTCGCAGTGGCAATCTGCACAGGCTCCCGGGAGGGGAGGTGTGGATAGTGACCTGTGCTTGCACACAGGCTTCTTGGTGATGGCAGCAGCAGCCTTAGTGTCTCATGCCCGTCTCTGGGGTCCGTGCTGATAGCCGCGGCTGGCGCCTGTCTCTGTAGCTCCTTTAAGCAGCGCTCTTAATCCCCTGTCCTCGCGCACCAGGAAACAAAGAGGCAAGAAAAAGTCTCTTGCCTCTTCGGCAGGTCCAGACATTTTCCCAGACTCCCTCCCAGCTAGCCGTGGCGCACTAGCCCCCTTCAGGCTGTGTTCACGCCGCCAACACCAGTCCTCTCCCGGCTTCCGACAGAAGCCCAAGCCTCAGCTCGCAGCCCCAGCCCGTCCCGGCGCGTGAGCAGACAAGCCTCTCGGGCTGGTGAGTGCTGGTTGGCCTCGATCCTCTGTGTGGGAATCTCTCCGCTGTGCTCTCCGCACCCCTGTTGCTGCGCTCTCCTCCGTGACCCCAAATCTTCCCCCCTCCGCCCCCCGCAGTCTCTGCCCACGAAAGGGCTTCTAGTGTGTGGAAACCTTTCCTCCTTCACAGCTCTCTCCCAGAGGTGCAGGTCCCGTCCCTATTCTTTTGTTTCTGTTTTTTGTTTTTTCTTTTGCCCTACCCAGGTACGTGGGGAGTTTTTTGCCTTTTGGGAAGTCTGAGGTCTTCTGCTGGCATTCAGTAGGTGCTCTGTAAGAGTTGTTCCACATGTAGATGTATTTCTGATGTATTTGTGGGGAGGAAGGTGATCTCCGCATCTTACTCTTCCACCGTCTTGAAGCTCCTCTCCTGCTACAGCTTTTAAATAGTTTTTATTTTGGCTTCTTTCATTGTTACTACACTACAATTCTTGAGTTAGTAGTGCCTGGTGTTTTGATATTTATAAGTACAAGAATTAATTTTATTATTTTATTATAAATGAAGAGGCAGCAAAGTTTTATTCTTTTAGATATCATAAACGTGAATATTCTGAATCTGTCAGAGAAGATAAAAAAGGAATGTTAGAAAGTTGAAGTCCAGAATATCTCTTGATACTATACAGGAATACAAACCTAAGACAGATAATTTGTATTTTTAGGATGAAACACAGTTTGATTATTTTGACAAAAAATATAAATATGAACAACTTATCTTTTTTTAAATTTATTTTTTACTGAATTATAGTTGAATTACCGTCTTGTGTTCATTACTGCTGTACAGCAAATGAACAACCTATCTTTATACCTCAAGAGACTAGCAAAAGAACAAACTAAGCCCGAAGTTAGTAGAAAAAGGAAATAATAAAGATCAGATCAGAAATAAATGAACAAGACAAAATAGACAATAGAAAAGATTAATGAAACTAAGAGCTGTTTTTTTGAAATGTAAACAAAATAGACAAATCTTTAGCTAGATTCAACAAGAAAAAGAGAGGGGACTCAAAATTAGAAATGAAAGAGATGTTACACCTGATACCACAGAAGTAAAAGGATCACAAGAGACTCGTATGAACGACCGTACACCAGCAAATTGGTCAACCTAGAAGAAATAAATTCCTAAAAACATAAAACCTACCAAGCCTGAATCATGGAGAAATAGAAAATCTGAACAGACCAATTACTAGTAAGGAGAATGGATCAGTAATCAAAAACCTCCCAACAAACAAAAGTCCAGGACCAGATGACTTATGGTGAATTCCACCAAATGTTTAAAGATGAATTAATACCAGTCCTTCTCAAATTCTTCCAAAAATTGAAGAGGAGGGGACACTTTCAAACTCATTTTATAAGGCCAGCATTACCCAAATACTGAAACCAGACAAGGACACTACAAGAAAAGGAAAATACATGCCAATATTCCTGATTAACATAGAAGCAAAAATCCTCAACAAAATTTTTTTTTAATAAAGGGAATTTCATACAGAGAACTGACTGTACATTTGCCAGAGGTGCAGAAGAAGAAGTAGAGGTCCTGGAGGAGTAAAGAGGAAGAAGGAGTGATACCTAAGGATTAGAAGCTGCTAACATCCCTGAGTTGAAACCCATTACAGCATCTGTTGCAGTTCTATTGGAAACGCTATCTCAGTTGGTTCTGAATACATCAAAAGGTGCTTTTTTTGTGTGTGATCTTTATCATATATCAAGTCTTCTTTTTTTTTTTTAACTTTTTATCTTATATTGGAGTGGAAGGGTAGCGGGAGGGATAGTTAGGGAGTTTGAGATTGACATGTACACACTGCTATATTTAAAAGGGATAACCAACAAGGACATACTGTATAGCACAGGGAACTCTATTCAATATCATGTAACAACCTAAATGGGAAAAGAATTTGAAAAAGAATAGATGCATGTATATGTATAACTGAATCACTTTGCTGTACACCTGAAACTAACACAACATTGTTGATCAACTATACGCCAATATAAAAAGTCAACAAAATTTTAACAAACCAAATTTAACAGTACATTAAAAGGATCATACACCATGATCAAGAGAGATTTATTCCAAGGATGCAAGGATGGTTCAACACCTGCAGATCAGTCAGTGTGATACACCACATTAACAATAGGAAGGATAAAAACCATATGTTCATCTCAATAAAAAAACTCAAAAAAAAATCTCAAAAAAAAAGCATTTGACAAAAAATACAACATCCATTTATGATTTTTAAAAAAACCCAACAAACTGAGTACAGAGGGAATGTACCTCAACGTAATAAAGACCATATATAATAAGCCCATAGCTTGTTCTGTAAGATCAGGAGCAAGACAAGGATGCCCACTCTGGCCAATTTTATTCAATATAGTACTGGAAGTGAAGTCCTAGCCAGAGCAGTTAGGGGGAAAAAAAGAAAAAGAAAGAAAGGAAGGAAGGAAGGGAGGGAAGGAGGAAAGAAGGAAGGAAGGAAGGAAGAGGGAGGGAGGAAAGAAAGAAAAGAAAGAAAGGGCATCCAAACTGGAAAGGAAGAAGTAAAATTGTCTCTATTTGCAGATGACTTGAAATTGCATATAGAAAACCCTAGAAATTCCACCAGAAAACTTTTAGAACTAATAAATGAATTCAGTAAAGTTGTAGGGTACAAAAGTCAATGTACGAAATTCAGCAATTAATTATCAGAGTAATGAAGAAAAAAATCTCATTTACAGTTGCATCAAAAAGAATAAAATACCTCAGAATAAATTTAACCAAGGAGGTGAAAAATCTATACACTAAAAACAAAAGTCATTGATGAAAGAAATTGAAAAAGACACAAATAAAATAGAAAGATATTCTGTGCTCATGGATTGGAAGAATCAATACTGTTAAAATATTCATACTACCCAAAGCAATCTACAGATTCAATGCAATCTCTATGAAAATTTCAGTAGCATTTTTCACAAATACAGAACAAACTATCCTAAAATTTATATGGAATTACACAAGACCCCAAATAGCCAAAGCAACCGTAAGAAAGAACAACAAAACTGGAGGTATCACATTCCCTGATTTCAGACTATATTACAAAGTAATTACATAGTAATCAAAACAATTTGGTATTGGCATAAAAACAGATACATAGATCAATGTAACAGAATAGAGAACAGAATAGAGAACCCAGAAATAAACCCACACACATATGATCAATTTATGACGAAGGAGCCAAGAATACTGCATGGGGAAAGATGGTCTCTTCAGTAAATGGTGTTGGAAAAATTGGACATTCACATGCAAAAGAATGAAACCAGACCACATACACAAAAATCAACCCAATGGATTAAAGGTTTGAATATAAGACCTGAAACCATAAAACTTCTAGAAGAAGATAACTTTTTTTTTTTTTTGAAGACAGCTTTTTGACATTAGTCTTGGTGATAATTTCTTGGATTTGACACCAAAAACAAAGGCAATAAAAGCAAAAAATAAACAAGTGGGTTTATACCAAACTTTAAGACTTTTGCACAGCAAAGGAAACTATCAACGAAATGAAAAGGCAACCTACTGAGTGGGAGAAAATATTTGTAAATCATGTGTCTGATAAGGGGTTAATGTCCAAAATATATAAAGAACTCATATAACTCAATAGCAAAACAAACAAACCCAAACAATATGATTAAAAAATGGGCAAAACATCTTAAAAGACATTTTTCCAAAGAAGATATCCAAATGGCCAATAGGTACATGAAAAGGTGTTCAGCATCACTAATCATCAGTGAAATGCATGTCAAAACCAGAGTGATATCACCTTGTGCCTGTTAGAATGGATATTATCATAAAGACAAGAAATAACAAGTATTTGAGGGTGTAGAGAGAAGGGAGCCCTTGTACCTGTTGGTGGGATTGCAAAATGGTGTAGCCACTGTGGAAAACAGTATGGAGATTTTTCAAATAACTGAAACTACAATTATCATATGATCCAGCAATCTAACTCCTCTCCTGCGTATGGAAAGGAAATGAAAACAAAATCTTGAAGAAATGTCTGCACTCCCATGTTCATTGCAGCAGCATTCACATTAGCCAAGATATGGGAACAACCTAAGTGTTCATCAACAGTTGAATGGATAAAGATGTGGCGTGTATGTATATACAGTGGACTGTTGTTCAGCCGTGAGAAAGAAGGACATCTTGCCATCTGTGACAACATGGTGGGATCTTAAGGGTATTATGCTGAGAGAAATAAGTCACACAGAGAAAGACAGATACAGTATATCACTTACATATGGAATCTAAAGAGCTGAACTCATAGAAACAGAGACTAGAATGGTGGTTACCAAGGGATGGGGGAAATGGGGAGATGTTAGTCAGTGTACAAACCCCCAGTTACAATTTGAATAAGTTCTGGGGATCTGATGTACAGCATGGTGATTATAGTTAATTATGCTGTTTTATATACTTGAAAATGGCTAGGAGAGTGGATCTCAAATGTTCTCACCACAAAAAAGAAGTGGTAATTTTGTGACATGATGGAAGTGTCAGGTCTAAGGGTGTGGTGGTTATAATTTTACAATATATAAAATATCAGATCAATATGTTATATACCTTAAACTTACACAGTGTTATACATCAAACATATCTCATTAAAGCTGGAAAAGATAAACATAAATCAGTTTTCAAAAAAAAATTAAGAAAATAACTTCCCAAAATATTTTATCAGAGTATTTCTAAAGCAAAGGAAAAAGTATTTATGAAATACCAACACAATATACTGTATGGTTTAAAGTAACTTTCTGACTTGAAGTATTTATTAAGACTTCAAAAAATAGTTTTTATACAAATGTATCATGGCAGTTAGAGTTATGGTTCTGATTGTTGTAAAACATATCTATCGAGATGAGAGAACAACTTTATGGAAAACTTATAAATCAGGACAGTAAAATTTTAGCCATTGACAAAGCTCCAACCATTTCACATAGAAGTGGTTTAATAATTTACTTAAAATGCAGTATTCAGGACTTTGAAGATAGGTGATGGTTTTTGTTGATTTCATGGAGCTAAAAGGAACATCTGAAATATATTAAACTTGATTGTCATACTCAAGAAAAATGGTCTCAATGATAAATATTTACATGAAAACTTTATGAATTTTGTACAGGTGATGCAAGTATAGTGCTAAGGAGAAAAAAAAGTCTGAAATTCTAGAAAAACTTCTGGATATTTTTATTTGAGGTTTTATTTGTTACTTTAGTTATGTCTGGATTATGGCATAAAAAGATAGAAACCAAATAAACCACTTAACAATTTTTCTTGATATTTTTATATTTGTGAGCTTACGTTATTTAATAACTGGTATTTATTTGATATACCTAAGAACTTGGAATTGAAATAACGAAATACGGTTGATCCTTGGACAACACAGGTTCACTTATACGTGGATTTTGTTTTTTCAATAGTCAGTACTGCAGTAATGCACAATCCACAGTTGGTTGAATCCCTGGATGCAGAGAGGTCATGTATATGGAGGGCTGACAATAAGATACTCAGATTTTTGACTGCATGGAAGGTCTGTTCCCCTAATCCCCATGATGTTCAAGGGTCAACTGTATTAGCCTTTGGATGGACAGCCTAGGTATTATTGATGCAAACTCAGTTTGGAAATCCTATAAAGACTTGCATATTTAATAGAAATTGTGAGATAGCATTTGAATAATTACATTTTTTAGAGATTTAGCTTCATTACATACTATTCTAACCATTCTTATTTCTTTGGTTTTATAAGAAAGAAAATTTCTGATTATTAAAATGGATAGATTTCTTTGACAAGTGATAGATAATAGAACATATAAAACAAAATACAGGAAGCTGTGGTAGAAAAGCAGAGAATATTAGAGAAACAAGCAAATTTGAAATAAAGTAAAATATTCCAAGAGAAAAATTATTAAATTATCCAACAAGTTACATGAAAATACCCTTATTTGATGACAGATCTGAAGAGTATAATTAACTTTTAATAACTTCTTTTTAATTTATTGGTTCTTAGAATTTGGCCAGTTGATTGTTTTCAAAGCACCACAGATTGAAGGTGAACAGAATTTTGTAAAAGTAAGCTAGATAATTGAATATGACAGTTCAATAAGTGATTTTCATAATGGTGATAGAAATAGTGAATATTATTAAGGCTAGAAAAAAATCTAATTTAATTGACTTTAGTTCACCATGAGGTGTAATATAAGATTTACCAAGAACAATCTTATGTTATGGGGAAAATCTATATATCAAGACTCATCTTCTGTCAGTTAAATAGGGGATGTTACTGGAAGAGTTTGGTTTGTTATATTGAATCATAGCTCAGACATTACTTAGCTGTGACAGATATACATCAAATAAAGGATCACACCAGTATTTTCTAACAATTAACAGATGAGTTAGAAATTATTAGCATGATTTGATGAATGGTTGGTGCTCTAACTTACAGTTTTATACTACGTGTAGTTCATATTTAGAGAATAAATGGGAATGTTAAAAATTTTTTGATTTATATGCTTAATAGTTTTTATTATAATTCTGATTGTTAAATATTGTCACTCCGGACATGAATAATTTTTTTAATACATCTGTGATTATCTCATTTTATGTTTTACATGGTGTGAGTTTTAACATCAGTAATTGGTTATTAGTAACTACGTAGTACATTTCTGTAAATTTTGACTCAGTACTTTTAATGATGTTTTTCTAAAGTTTTTGATAGTTGTCATTGCAAATAGTGTTAAGTGTAGCAACTTGTGAGTCGCTCTTCCTTTCTTGTTTTTTTGGTTTAGCTTTGTTGCTCACAAAGTAAACAACAGTAGGCTTTCTTGTTTAAGTACCTTTTCTTTCAAATCACCTAAATAAAGTGTTGAGATTTTTTTACTGCCGTGTTTAAGCGAGGCCGCTTGACTTGTACTGGTACTTGTACTTGACTTAGCATAGTTAACACCATTTTCCCATTCAGATTTGTGTGAGTGCCTTTAAGGTAGGTTCTAAGATATTTTATAGTACTTTTAAAATTAAAGTTTGAAGTGTGATTCACTGCCTACGGAGAATAATTCCATGAAGTTGAAGACTATTACATTTTTCTTAGTTTCTGCAATTAATATAGTTTGGCACTGACATTTTTGTTTTCTCTAACCCTTCTTCCAGCATACATAGTTTCCTCGTCTCAAACACTAACGACTGGGGTTTTTTTGTGTGTGCAGTATAATTACAAGGTCATTGCTGCCTTCCCTTCTGTTCATTGATATTTAATCAAAACTTCTGCTTTGCTGTGTGCTGTGGGCAGAATTATTCATTGGTTTCTAGCAAAAGAGACATTTTTGTCTTCTTTAGGATGTGGTCGGCAGACTAGTGCCCCCCTCCACTCCCCAAGATGTCCATGCCTTGGTCTTTGGAACCTGTGAATATCTTACATGGCAGAAGGGACTTTGCAGATAGAATTAAGGTCGTGGAACTTAAAATAGGGAGATTATCTCGGATTATTGGGGTGGGCCCAGTGCACTCACAAGGGTCTTTAAACGTGGAAGAGAGAGGTAGAAGACTCAGATGTGAGGGAAGAAGGAATTGGAGAGTTTGAAGCATGAGCAGGGGCTTCCCTGGTGGCGCAGTGGTTGAGAGTCCGCCTGCCGATGCAGGGGACACGGGTTCGTGCCCCGGTCCGGGAAGATCCCACATGCTGCACGGAGCGGCTGGGCCCGTGAGCCATGGCCGCTGAGCCTGCGCGTCCGGAACCTGTGCTCCGCAACGAGAGAGGCCACAGCAGTGAGAGGCCCGCCTACTGCAAAAAAAAAAAAAAAAAAACCAGAGAAGCATGAGCAGGACTCAACTTGCTGTGCCTGGATTTGAAGATGGCGGAAGGGGGCTATGAGCCTAGGAATGCAGGCAGCCTCTAGAAGCTGAGTGCAGCTGTGGCAGACAGCAGCATGGAAACGGGGACCTCAGCCCCTTAGTCACAGGGAACTCAATTCTGCCAACAACCTGAATGTCCCTGGAAGCAGATTCCTCCCTAGAGCCTCATAAAGGAACGCAGCCCTCCTGACCCCTTGATTTCTGCCTTGTGGGACTTGGGGAGAGAAACCAGCCAAGGCTATAGACCAACAGACCTGTGAGATGATACATTTGTGGTGTTTGTAGCTGCTACGATATTTTTTACAGCAGTAAGAGAAAACTTATATATGCTATTTTATGGGACATGAAATACAGAGCATCTTGAAATGCTGAGCAGCTCTTAAGCTTGTGTTGTTGGAAACAAAAGGATGGGGAGGCCATCAAAGAATTAGGAGGCAGGGAGGGAGGTTTTTGGTTCTTTTCTTTCAAATCCAGAGTGTTGGAGCAGGAGAGCTTGACTCTAACACATAGTAACTTAATTATCAGTGTAATTGGCTGCATTACTGATATATAATAATTACACTGTTGACTCAGTTCATGTATTAGTTGGAAAAATCGTATTTAATTTGTGTTGTCCTGAAAGCACAGTTTTATTAAGGAGTTGCTTTTAACATGTCAGTGTGGGAGAATACTTGTATTTATATTTATAATTAAGCCTTTGCTTAAACTTATTTGAATTATGGCTCTGATTCAGGCATTACACCTGTCCTGTCTTTTCATGGAGGGAAAGAATCTCTTGCTGTAACTTTCTTTAATAAAAACATGGAACATGAGAGTTAGAAGGAACTGTATTCAGACTGACTGATTTTACACATGAGGGACTTGAAGTTCAGAGAAGCCCATTAAGCAGTCTCAGATCACTAGGCCAGGTGTGTTACCCAGAAGGGTCCAGAAGTATCGGTCTGTAGCTGCAGGTAGCAGGTGGAAAGTGCCGTGAAGGAAAGAACCAAGCTGGGTTCTGCTCTGAGCCTCCCACCTTCCAGGAGTGTGACTTGGGAAATCCATTTATTTCCAAACTAAGACTGCTCTAATGATCAAATAAGTGAATGTGCTATTTGTTCGTAGAAATGGAAGTTACTCTGTCGACTTAAGGATCATTAGCATTGTTAGGATAAGCTGTCCAGTCAGAAATCAGGTGCTTTGCAGAGAAAGCCTTTCCTACAGAAGGAACAGTGACGGAGACTTGAATTTAAGTAGCTGGTTTGTTTGCAGCGGTCATTACGGCAGCAAGTGGTAAAAGGTACATCAAAATGACTTCTGTGCAGCTGAACAGAAGTCACAGCCTCCGAGGGAGAGGCACGGAGGTATCGTTGACTGACTTGAACTTGCTGTGGCCTGTTTTGTTACAACTCTGCCTTTCACACTGAAGTGCATGGTTGACCTTATCTTTTGTGAGAAAGTGCTTCAGCCTGTTTGAGATCCTGTGCTGCTGACAGATTCACAGGATACCTACTTACAAGCTAATTATTGATCACACCCCTGTCATGGGTGAATGAGTGGCTTCGGGAACCTTTGGTTTTGCCCCACCAGAGTTAGACTTAACGGGAGCTCGGAGGAGCCTGGGTGCAGGAGCTCTCAGGTGGATAACTCCTGCTCATCCCTGCTTTGCCATATACCTTATCCTGCCGTCAGGGGAGCCGTGCAGGACCATCCCTCTCTTCTCCGCGTTTCAGCCTGATGTTCAAGTTAAATTCCCAGGCTCCTCCTCATCGCCCACGTTCTCATTTCTGAGAACGTGCTCCAGCCTCGTATACTAACCTGTACCCCGCCCTTCTCCTTTAAAACACAGCTCAGATGTCATTTCCCCCTAGAAACTCTCCCTGACGCCCCTCACTCCCAGCCTTAGTGAGAAGTCCCTCTGTGAACTCCTAAAGTTCAAAAAACGTGTGTAAGGCTCCACAAGTGCTCTGGCACTGTGTTAAAGTTGTTGGCTTGCTGCTGTAAGCTCCTTGAAGGCAGGGGCGCTCTTTCCTGTCTGTGTTCCTGCTGCCCAGCACAGTTTGTGGGGTAAGTAACCAGATGGCGTGACCTGCCCTGGGCATGTGCTGGACAGCTGGTTGTTCTAATGGGTCAGTGGCTAATGTGTTGGGATTCTGCAGACCCACAGGCACCTGCACAGGTCAGTTGGTATTTCAGGCACGTTTGGTAAATTAAAATAATCCTTTTCCTATTGTTTCCAAGTTTTCTCTATTATAAATAACATCATGATGAGCAGCTTTGTACAAAAACTTGTGTCCATCTCTGATCTTTTTTCCTTCTGATCTCAGGAATCATGTATTGGTTATTGAGAGTTTTAAGAAGAAATAGTTGTGTAAAATTTGAAAGTGAGAATTGAATGACAAGTGTGGGTTTTGGTGTTTTGACTTCCTGAATTCTTTGTTTCCTCCATTTACTAGCTGTCGACTCTTGGGCAAAATACTTTTCTGTGGCTCACTTTCCACTTTCATGAAACAGAGATTTGTCTCAGTCAGTACAGGCCAGGTTATCCTGCAGTAACAAACAACTCCCAAACCTCAGTGGGGTTATAACAACACAGCATATTGATTACATGGGACTACATGATTACTACATTGATTACATGGGACTAATCTATGAGGGACTACATGTCCCTCATGGATTAGCATGGGTGCTGTGTTCATTGTGGACATTCAGGGACCCCACTGGAAGGTACATCTTGACTTACATTCCAGAGATCATGGAGGGAGGAAAGAGAGAGAACATAGGTCTTAGAGCTTCTGTCTGGAAGTGACATACTTGCATTTCACTGGCTAAAGCAAGTATCCTGGCTGAGATCAAAGGTTGGAGATACATAATCATTTTGTAGGGAGAGGTATTAAATATTTGCAAATATGAGTGCAGTCTGCCTCCAGGTAGTGACTCATGAAGGGAAACACTTGGAATATATCGTGTGCCTAGTATATGGTAGCCATTGATTAATGGAAGCTAATGTTATTAGTGATTGGTTTCTCTGGAAAGTATTAATTATCTGTTATAAGAAGTTATAAATGGGCTCAGGATACAATGAAACCTAGCGTCCATACTTAATTATTGGCAGTTTGGTTATATTAAAAACTTTTATTTAAAATATACTGACAGGTTAAAAATTAAAACTGCAGCTTCATGGTTTGAAGATATAGGAGTTAAATTTATCATTTTCTTTAGGTCACAGCAACGAAGGTTTAGTAATGAATAGTTTCTGAATTATTGAACCCACTAACATAGAAAATCAGGGTATTGCCTCATTGGAAGATGTACTTACCAATTAGAACATTTTGGTAAGGCATTCATTCTTACGTGAAAATGCTTCTGGCCTAAGTCGTTTTGGTGCCTCATGGGTTCTGCAAACTGCCAACATTAGTTTCATTCCTTGCTTTTCGAACAAAGGAGTAGTTCTGTATTTTTGTCAGTGTAGAATTAAACCTCTGTTTCACATGAGAAGGTAAGTCAGAACACTTTGTCTTTCCATAGTGCCTGGTTGAAATTTTTAACATGAATATCAGTGACTTCCCCCCCATCACCCCATCCAGCATTTAAAAAAGTCATTTTTATTATTTTACTCTGCAACTAAGTATCATAATTCCAAGAATATTATTTTTTTAAACTTCTAAATACCGTTGATACACATGTTTTATGAGCTAGGTATAACTAATGTAATGAAATTTGGTTCCTGTAAAATGCAGAAAAATGGGAATTCTGGTCAACACATCTCACCGAGCATTTTTCTATTTTTAATATGTTCTTTAAAGTATACAAACCGTAAGTGTAGAGTTTGATGGATTTTCATAAGGCGAACACACCCGTTTAAGTAGTACTGAGATCAAGGAACCGCATTGCCAGCACCCCAGAAGACCTCCAGGCTCTCCGTCCCAGTCACTCCCCCCATCCCCGACCCCAAGCAGGAACCAGGTAACCACCGTCGTGACCTAACGCCATAGACTGGTTGTCCTGTTTTTGTACTTTATATAAATTGGATCTATATATAATAGTAAGCACATTTTTATTTCTGATCAAAATAAATGGAAGTCAGTCATAGCCACCAGCCTTCCACATACATAGCCTGCAGCAGTTTAAAACCTAGCTACTTGCTGCACAAGTGAGAAACGTATCCTCACTTAGAAAACTGGTTAGCTTACTAAAACAGTAATGATTTTACAGAATTGAATATCTGGGGAAAGAACTCTAATTTTATAGAAAACTTTGAATTTTATGGTGTGTTGTTTTCTTCTCCTGAAAAACTGACTACTGTGTTACAGCTAGGGGCCTGCATACCAAGTTCTCCTCACTTTTCACATATGTGCAGTAGACAGGCGGCCTGATGTAGACGGCAGGAAGAACACAGACTTCAATGTAAAATGAATCTAAGGGAGTCTTGGCTCTTCTCTTTGCTAGCCATGTGGCCAGGGCAAGCCACAGAGCCCCCCCCCGGGTGTAACAGTTGCTTTCAGAGTTGCTGTGAGGGTTCCACAGAACGGCCAGTGCACACACCTCCTGGCCAGGTAGGCTCCCGGGGAGTTAGTAGCTGTTCTTTTAGTTACTGAGCATGGAAGTTGTAAAGATGTGATGGAATCATTTGGTCCTTTGAAAGCCACTGTGTACCCCTCCAGTACCCCTCCAGTATGGCAGGTTTTGCTCAGCATGAGCTGAACCACCAACTTAACATAATCAGCGACTTGAAAAGACTTTTAGAATGATTCCCTCCTCGAGTGCCATGGGTGCTCATTCTCACTGTGTAGATGGATTTCAGTGTTTAAAAATGTAAACCCATCTTTAATATTTAATTCCTCACTTAATTGCACACCAAAAAAAAAAAAAAAAAGCATCTTTGAAACTTAATTATGACAGTTGAGTGCCTGCCCCCAGATGCTTCTCCGTGTGAAATCTGTGTTCTGGAGTCACTCGCCCCACCTTGCGTCAGACCTGCCCCAGCGAGTCTCTGTTCCCTGCAGACTGTAAGCTCCCCGAGATCAGGCCCTACCTTTATAGGCAGGGCGCCCACGGAGAATGTGCAGTTGCTGATGAAATGAACAGGAGTCATCCCGGATTTTTAGAATCCATCGCTTCTCAGTTAATTTACATGGTTTCCTGAAAGTGCCGAGGAGTTTGGTAACTTTTGCCTAGAGACGGATGAAAGCTTTTCTCAGAAAACACATATTTTTAGCAGTCTAGATAGTTGCACTGGTTGAAGTGTTTTCTTATTTGTAAAAAAGTAATCTGTAGCTGACACCCAAATAGAATCCTTAAGTGGGAAAATGAAGTATGGCTGCTGGCAGCAGTGAGTCCACATGGTGGGGGGGTGAGGGGAGCGGGCTCCAGCAACAAGGCCAACCTCTGCAGTAGAAGTGCTGACTCGGTAGGCATGCAGTGAGGAAAGCAGCAGAAGTCCTCAGCTGCCAACGTCTAGATAGGTTGTCTACGGCCAGCCGGTAGAGGACCCCTACCTGAGGGGTGTCGCTGGTACCCGTGAAGGGCCCCTCTCTGCCTTGTCCCCCTTCTGTGCCTGTGAGATTAGACAGGGACAACGTGAATTCCTCTAGTGGAGTCCTTACTCTATTATATAGTCATCAGAATTTGGCGACCCAGACTGTAATTTGAGAACTTTTCTACTTGCGCTGTGATACAAAATCAGTTTTTCAAAGAAGTTTTGACTCCGGTTGCTATCTTTTGTTTTGTTTTTTTAGAATATAACACTTATTTTTCTTAATGGGGAGCTGTTTTTGTTTTGGTTTTAACTGAATAAAGCTTTTAGTGCCAATTTACTGACTTTTCTTCCACTTAGTCTTTTTGTACACTGATGCAGTATTTCTAGTGTTGTATGTTTCTCGTTCTTCATTATTCCCTACACTGACTCATATGGAGCAGCGGTAAAGGAGGGAAGGATTATTACGAAGACTAGGAGTACTTAGGTCAGGGTTTCTCAGCCTCAGCACTATTGACAGTCTGGCTGGACCAGTTTGAGGCAGTGCTGTACGTTGTAGGAAGTTTAGCAGCATCCCTGGCCGCTCGCTACTCAATGCCAGTCGTCGCCCCCAGTTGTGACGACCCAAACTATCTCCAGACATTGCTGAATGTCCCCTGTGGGTGCAGAATGACCCTATTTGAGGACCACTGATTAGACTCGGATTAGGTCAGTATGGAGTTTAGTTCAGAGTGTACGCTCTGGGGTCACATTCCCCAGGTTGAAACCCCAGCTCTTCTTTGGCCAAGTGATAACCACTCTGAACCTCAGTTTACTCATCTCCCAAGTGACAGAAAATACTAATATTACTCAGCTCATAGGTTGGAATAAGTGAGCCAATACATGTAAATTTCTTAGCTTTTAGAGTGGCATCTGGCACATTTTAAATGCTCGATAAACGTTAGCCATGATTATTATTTCTGCTTATAAGAATATTGGGTATCATTATCACCTCTTTCCTTCCTTCCATTGCTGCTTATTTTCACCGTGTCACAGAATGGAGACCTAAGGAGAAATCATAATCGAGAAAGTTTTTCAGCAAATTAATCTTCATTTGTAAAAGCTGCGTTGCCGTGTGCTCCGGCAGGCAGTGTGGCACGGTGAACTGAAATCAGATTCCTCTTCAGTGACTGTGGGCCCCTTGGCAGAAACCCTTGCTCGAAATTAGCCTTTGTGGAGACAGAGGGGGATGCTTTACAAGTTGACTTTCAATATGAGGGTAATCTGTCTCTGGCCTGGATTAAGAAGGGATTCCAGATGGGAGTATGGGGTGGAAGGAACACTGTTTTCTTTGTTACCCCGGTCAGTTGAAGCCCCATCTTTCTTGAATTTCATCCGTTATCTAATCTGACAAGGACAGATTCATTTTGCCAGAGCCTTGATTACGGCTGTGGTTGTTAATTTCATAGAATAAAATAAGCAGCATTGGGGATGTTGTGCGGTGAGGCAGGAGCTTGGATTGGGGGGAAATGGAGGAGAAGCAGCAGAGATTTTTCAGAAGGGAAAACAAGTCTCTAAAATCTGAGGATGGAAAAGGAAGGGGAGGAAGGGTTGGAGACAAGTATGTAGTCGTACATACCAAAAGAGCCTTGAAACCATTTAAACCAGCGGTGCCTCCTCTGCTGATTTATGCCATTGAATTGCATGCACTTTATAGGTTAAAAAAAATCCATATGAGTTAACCCCAAGTCTGTTCATGACAGGGATTCTTTTAACATTTTATTGGGTTTCTGACTCTTAAAACACACTTTTGATAAAGAATAGGAATTTTCAGTTTCCAAAAATATTTTAAGGAAATATGAGATTTTAAAAGGTAAGCTAGCTTCCTTTTTTGTCAGAATAAAGGAGTGTGTAATTTGTCCCTGGTTATGATACCATTTTTCTGTAGTATTACGTTAGGAAGATTTGGGTTCCTTCTGGTCACTTTTCCCATCATGAAAACTGAGGCCTGGAGTTACAGGACCTTTCCAGAATTGCTTGACGAGCTTGACCCTAAGGCGTTTAATCCTATTAGGTGTTTTGTTGTTACATTCTTAATTGGGTTTTTGAGAAGGCGATAAATGTCTTTTACTATTTTGTTCTTTTTTATTAAAGTAGTCATTGTTTCTGAACTCTGTGGACTCTTACGTGGTAAAAAGCACCTAGGAAAACACAGCTGAGTGTAAGCTGTTCCTCATTGCACGATGTGGAGCACAGACCGTGAGCTCCCAGTGTGTCTCTGCCTCCCTTCCTGTGGCTGTCCCTCTGTTCCTGTCCTAGCATCTGCTCCAAAACACGCTTCTCTCCCTCCCGACTCTTCGGAACTTCCTGTCTTTGGTTATAGTCCCATCACCACCTACCTCATAGTCTAAGTGAGAACCTTGGTATCGTGCTTAACCTTTTCTTTCCCCTAATAACCCTGGCACCACCCCCCACCAGTGAGCCCCCAGATCCTGCAGAACCGATGTCTGCACCGACCCCGAGCTCCCCTCCTCCCCATCTCCATTGCTGATCCCTGGTGTTGACATTTGCAGTGGTTCTTGAATGGACGGATGGATGAAGCCCTAATAGTTTTACCTTCTCCCCAGGCCATGGTCCCTTCATACTTATTAGGCGCCACTGAGGTGCTAAAATGCTTTTAAGGTCACGTGAAGCTCTCCTTCATACCTCTGGGTCTGCTCGGTGACGTCACTTCTCCCAGTTGAAACCATGAATCCTTCTCCGTCACACACAAGATAAGGCCCGACATCCAGAGAATGGCATGGAAAGTCTTTCACAGAATGGCCCCCGCCGTACCTATCCAACCTCCTTTTCTCTCTTTCATAATTCAGTCAGTGGGGAGTCGTAAGGGGTCATTACATTTAAGATCTTGTCCTTTACATATGTAAAAATAAGAACCGAGTGTTGGTCCTGTTTATTAGAGTTCAAGGGCCAGCCGTGTAAAACTCAGATGTCCCTGCACTCACAGTGTATGGTGATGACTTTAATGAATGAAGGAGCATTCACGTCCCGCTGATGAGAATTAAATCTGAAGCTGTAAACTGGGTGCTCATTAATTTATCGTTTTTCCTTGATACATGTTTCTACAGCTTTCCATAAAAGCATTCTCAGGCTTTTATGCACACAGAAGAATAAATGCAAGCCAGAGGTCAGTAGTCTAGAAATGAACGTAACTCCTGTTTGGTATTCCCTGTAACCAGCCCTGTAAAAGCCCCACCCCACCCCCAATAAAAAGCTCCGTATTTCTAAAAATCTACTGTGGCTCAGCATTCACACTGTTTACTTGTAATGTTGTGTCTTTATGTTTGCTTCTTACCATTTGACCATCACCTGGTTTTCTAGTAGGATGTGGAGAGACAAACACTGCCCATCCCGGGACAGAGCTGTGCTTCACCCTCCCACACGCAGCCCCCTCCTGAGGTGCCCTTGCTCTTTTTAAGGTGGTGCTCCCGTGGCATCATCCATTCTCACCTCACGGCTGGTTTGAGGCTGAAGCCGTTTTCAACAGCATCTGTTCGCTAAGGCAGTTCTGAAGCTAGTTGGGCATTTTAATGGCCATAAAACAGAATTACTCTGTGAGAGACCTTTCAGCAATTTAGCTAAAGGCTTTAGAGGCAGTGGACATATTTTCACTTAAGAAAATTGGCACTAATGAAACAAGTGGGGATACCTTTCCTCTAAATGCCACCACTTTCTGTATTAAAATCCTGAAGACCACACAGCGGAAGAAACTTCCCCTCCTTTGCTGTTTTAGTTTTTATTATTAAACCATTTCTTAGGTTTTGGGGTGGTACCACAGAAATCTTTTGGTTGTTTAAATGTGAATCAGGCCCAAAGCAAACTGCAGATTTAGTATAATCCCTATCAAAATTCCAATGGCATTTTTCACAGATAGAAAAAAAAAATCCTAAAATTCATATGGAATGGTAGAGATCCCAATAAACAAGGCAGTCTTGAAAAAGAAAAAACTGGAGGTACCATGTTTCCTGATTTCAAACTATATTACAAAGCTATAGTAATTAAAATGGTGTGGTATTGGCATAAAAACAGACACATAGACTGATAGAACAGACTAGAGAGCCCAGAAATAAACCCACATATATATGGTTACTTTACAACAAAGGAGCCAAAAATATACAATGGGGAAAGGATAGTCTCTTCAGTAAATGGTGTTAGGAAAACTGAACAGCTACATGCAAAAGAATGAAACTGGTCCCCTATCTTACACCATAACAAAAATCAACTCAAAGTGGATTAAAAATTTTAATGTAAGACCAGAAACCATACAACTTCTATGTATGGTTTGTATATGACTCCATACAACCCCCAAGAATACATAGGGGTTGAGCTTCCTGACATCGGTCTTGATGATTTCTTGGATTTGACACCAAAAGCAAAGGCAACAAAAGCAGAAGCAAGTGGGACTATATCAAACTAAAAAGCTTCTGCACAGCCAAGGAAACCCATCAACAAAATGAAGAGGCAACCTATGGAATGAGATAAAATATTTACAAATCATATATATTCTAGGGGATTAATATCCAGAATGCATAAGGAATACAACTCAATAGCAGAAAACAATTTGATTTAAAAATGGGCAGAGGGCTTCCCTGGTGGCGCAGTGGTTGAGAGTCCGCCTGCCGATGCAGGGGACGTGGGCTCCTGCCCCAATACGAGAAGATCCCGTATGCCGCAGAGCGGCTGGGCCCGTGAGCCATGGCCGCTGAGCCTGCGCATCTGGAGCCTGTGCTCCGCAACGGGAGAGGCCACAACAGTGAGAGGCCCGCGTACCGCAAATTTGAAAAAAAAAAAAGGGGGCAGAAGAACTGCGTGGACATCTTTCCGAAGAAGGCATCCAGATGGCCAACAGGTACATGGAAAAATGTTCAACATCACTAATCATTTGGGAAATGCAAATCAAAACCCCATAAGGTTGCACCTCATACCTGTTAGAATGGGTACCATCAAGAACACAAGAGATCAGTGTTGGCAAGGGTGTGGAGAAAAGGGAATTCTTATGCACTGTTGGTGGAAATGTAAACTGCTACAAGCACTATAGAAAATAGTATAGAGGTTTCTCAGAAAACTAAAAGTAGAACTACCACATGACCCAGCAATCCCATTTCTGGGTATACAGCCAAAGAAAATGAAAACAGGGTCTCCAAGAGATATCTGCACTCTCATGTTTGTTGCTATTGCATTATTCACAATAGCCAAGATGTGGAAACAATGGAAGTGTTTGTAAGTGGACGAGTCAGTAAAGAAGATGGGTGTGTGGGTGTGTGTGTGTGTGTGTGTGTGTGTGTGTGTGTGTGTGTATTTGTATGAATATGTGTGTATGAGTAGTATTCAGCTATGAAGAAGAAGGCTATCCTGCCATTGGCATCAACATGGATGGACCTTGAGGGCATTACACTAATTGAAATAAGTCATACAGAGAGACAAATAATGTATATCACTTATATGTGGAATCTAAAAAAGCTGAACTCATAGAAAAAGATATAGACATACCTTGTTTTATTGCACTTTTCTTTATTGTGCTTTGCAGATTCTGTGTTTTATTTTTTTTACAAATTGGAAGTTTGTGGCAGCCTAGCATCCAGCAAGTCTATTGGCATCATTATCCCAACAGCACTTGCTCACTTCATGTCTCTGTGTCACATTTCCATAATTCTTGGAACATTTAAAAATTTTTTGTTACTATTATATTTGTTATGGTGACCTGTGATCAGTGCTCTTTGATGTTACTACCATGATGCCCTGAAGACTCAGATGACGGTTAGCATTTTTTAGCAATAAAGTATTTTTTAACTAAGGAATGTGCGTCGTTGGCTTTTTTTTAGATACAATGCTATTACACACTGAATAGACTAGAGTATAGTGTAAGCATAACTTTTATATGCACTAGGAAGCCAAAAATTTTGTGTGACTCTGTTGTGAAACTCGCTTTATTGTAGAGATCTAGATCTGAACCTGCAATATCTCTGAGGTATGTCCACGATAGAGTGGTGGTCACCAAGGGCTGGAACGTGGAGGAAATGGGGAGATGTTGGCCAAAGGTACACATTTTCAGTTTTAAGCTCTGGGGATCTAGTGTACACCATGGTGATTATAGGAAATAATCCTGTATTATATACTTGAAAGTTTTGCTAAGAGAGTAAATCTTAAATATTCCCATCACAAACAAGAGATGATGATGATTTGACATGATGGAGGTGTTAGCTATAGCTGTCATCATAATCATTTTGTAATATATGTGTATCAAATCAACAGGTTGCACACCTTAAACTTACACAATGTCATATGTCAGTCACAGCTCAATAAAGCTGGGGAAAAAATGTGAATCAGTTGTCAAAAAGCTTAATCTGTCCAGCTGGCAGTTTTGGACACCATTCTCAGAGGCTGAGGACCGTCGCAAGCTGCAGTTTGCACGTGTAGTTGTCAGGCAGAATGTGAATGGTGCTCTGACAGCAGAGCACCATTTCTGAGAGTGTATTCCCAGTTGGCAGGATGTAGTTTTCATTTGATTCCAAAATGTTAATTTATGAATACCAGGGTGGGGATATGGGGAGATTCTGATAGAATTGGGCATTTACTCATCTTAAGAGATGCGTAAAATAGAATACAAAAATGCTTAAAATAGTAGCTGTGATTTTTAAACATAATTTCCAAGATTGTTGGAGGTTGTATTAAATGAACAGAATTGATACCAAGTGAATCTAAAAGCTAGAGCGAAGCAAGAGATTCCTTAGGAGTAATTTCCCTCCTTAAAATAACTGTATCTGTTTCCTTCGAAAGCATTTTTTTGGGAGCGGGGGGATGCACGTTGTGAATTCTGAAACTACTGTGTTTGGCATTCATTTCTGAAGAAGGTCCTTCTGAGTCTGTGTTTACTGAGGAATTCAAGCCACAGCAAAATTTTAGTCCTTGAATTTTTGCTATCTGGTGATGAGACTGTAATTATGTCACTGTCTCTGGGTTGGTGATCTTTGCTTTGGGAAATGTGTAATCCCCTAGTTCAAACAAACTCTGTGGATTCATTGCAGATGTGGCTGTAAGGAAACGATCTTCAGCCCCCTGCTTTCCCACATTCCTTTCTCTTGCCGAAGCTGTCTAGCCCACAACATTGAGATTGTACACAACTGCCCACTTGAAAAGTGGCCAAGAGAACCAGTTTTAAATCATTATCTTAAATCTTGAAAAAGTAGTTTGTTTTTTGTTTTTTTTTCGGGGGCTACTCTCCCTTGTGTGGGCTTCTCACTGCCGTGGCCTCTCCCGACGTGGAGCATAGGCTCCAGGCGTGCAGGCCTCAGCAGCCGTGGCACGCAGGTTCACCAGTTGCGGCACACGGGCTCAGCTGCTCCGCGGCATGTGGGATCCTCCCGGACCAGGGCTCGAACCTGTGTCCCCTACGCCGGCAGGCGGATTCCCAACCACCGCGCCACCAGGGAGACCCTATTTTGTATTTTTATTTGTTCAATGTCAGTTAATTTTTGCCAATCTGATGGGTTAAGACTGGAATTTCTGCTAATTTCCTGGTGTTTATTAAATATCTAATGTTTAAATTCCTTGCCTATTTTTAAATTGTATTGTTTGACATTTTTTAATTTATAGGACCTCTTTGTTATATATATTGCATATATTTTATTTGTCTTTTAACTTTGTTCATGGCATCTATCACATATTTGAGGTTTTCAACCTTAGCGTAATCATATGTGGATTTTTTTTCCAGTTATGATTTATAAGTTTCCTGTTTTGTTTAAGAAGTTCTCTGTCTCAAGGTTTATGTATCTTCTTTTTTCCCAAATACTGTTTTTTATATTTAGATATTTTTATATTTTGTTTTTTTATATTTAGAGTTTTCTTCTGTTTGAATTTTCTGCTATTTTAAAATTAATATTGATTGAGCATCTCCTCTGTGCCAGGCCCTGGGCTCTGCAGTGATGAGTTAAACAAACATGGTCCTTGCACTCGTGGAGGTTAGAACGGCAGAGGCAGGCAGTAAATAAGTAACCGAACAAATAAATACGCGACTTTCATCCTGCTCAGTGCTGTCAAGGAAACCGTGATGGAGAATACTGTGCGGTCCAGGGGCACAACCCTTAAGTTCTGTATGTTATGGAGGAATACATGGACATTAGCTTTGCAAAGAGAGGGGGGAAAAGTGTAATCGGCAGCAGATTCCAAGATCCTGAGGCAGATTTGAGGGTTGGTTAGCAGAGTTGGAGATGGGGATGAGAGGAAGGTCCAGAAATGATGACCCTTCAGGTCTTGGTAAGGAGCCTTGGTGTTAATCTAGGTGCAGTAGGAAGCTGTTCGGCGGTTTAGAGAGAGATCTGCGAAGGTTTTTGGCTTTGGTATGGAGAGTAAGGATGGAAGCAGAGAAGTTATGAGGCTACTATAATAGGTTAAACCAGAGATGAGGTGGCTTAGACTAGAGTGGTGGTTGATTTTACATGTTAACTTGGCTGCGGGGCCCAGATATATGGTCAGACATTATTCTGGATGTTTCTTTGAGGGTGTTTTTGGATGAGATTAAAATTTAATCAGTGGACTCTGAAGAACAGGTTGCCCTTTATGATGCTGGTGGGCCTCATCTAAATAGATTGAAGACCTTAACAGAGCAAAAGACTGACCTCCCCAAGCAAGAAGGAATTCTGCAGCAGACAGCCTTCAGACTTGAACCGTAGCATCGGCCCACCCCACAGATTTTGGACTTGGCAGCCTCTGTAATCACATGAGCCAGACAAACAAAAACCCTCTGTAAACACACACACACATTGGTTCTGTTTCTCTGGATAATTCTGACTAATACAACAGAGGTAGTAGCAGTGGAAATACAGAGACGTGAACATATTTTTGAGGAAGAAACAATAGGACTCACTAGGAAGAATAAATCGTAGTTGAACAGATGGCGATGCCATTCACTGAAGTGAAGGCAGTAGAGAGAAGCCAGTGCAGGAAGAAATTCAAGAGTTTGGTTTGGGACCTGTTTAGTTTGAGGTGCCAATGAGGTATGAGTGGAAAGGTTGAGGGTACAAATTGGGGATGTGATTCTGGAACTCAGCAGTGTAGAGGGGCAGAAGATTTAGGACTGAGCACTGGAGAACCCAGCCTTTAGGGAAAGACTGACAAGGAGTGACCAGAAAACTAGGAGGAGAACGAAGAGAGCCTGGCGTCCTGGAAGACAAGAGAGGAGTGTCTCTTGAGCAAAAGGGAGACTCTGACAGTGTCAGATGCTGCTGAGCGGGACAAAATGAAGATTAAGGAGGGGCAACTGTTGGATTCGACAACTTGCAGATCAGTGGTTACACGGGTTAAAGCACAGCGGAGGAAGGAGCAGCCTGTGGAGTGAACGGGAGTTGCAGTATGAAGAGCATACCTGTGGCCGCTCTTTGGCGAAGATGTGCGGTGACGGGGAACAGCCACACCAAGAGACCAGTAATTGAGGGTTCAGGGGGTCAAGAGAGGTATTTTTTTCCTTTTTATTGATGGATGATAGGAGGGCATGTTCACATGCTGATGGAGTTGATTCAGTAAAGTGGAGGATTGATGAGAAGGAGAGGGAGGGTGTGTAACTGAAGGAACAGGTCCCTGGGGAAAGGAAAGATGCATCTCTGAGCACAGACGGATAGGAGTCATGTGATAGGAAGGGAGGGAAGGAAAGGGCCCAGCTGCAGGCAGGTGTGCATACGCGGCGGTGGGGGGGGGGGTAGGGGGGATGAGGGTGAGATTGGGAGGGGGGTTGGGGGTGAGGATAAAGGAGCTCCCTTGTGATCAGTTTTCCCTATTAAAAAGGAATGGGGTAGTAGGAAGGCAGCTTGAAGAAAGAGGTAAGGTAGAGTGGGAAGAAAGTTAATTCAATAAACAATTGCCGGGTAGCGTTGAGAGCCCACTTGAGAGTTGAGACTGATTTAAAGTGACACTATCTGTGTTTTTCCAGTGTAAATAGTTTGCCGCTGGGCTGTGGCTATGGAAAAAGAAGAAAATTGGATTAGAGTCCGACAAGCAGGACAGAGAGAGAGGTTTTTACAGGAGAGATTAAAGTGATGAATAGAATTTCAGTTTGATGAAAAGGGCACTAAATGGATAATTAAGAGACATCTAAGAACTGTGGTGAAGGGATTTGATGAGAAGTTTTATATGTATGGTGTGAGGCAAATAATAACAGCTGCATTATTTTCAGGAGAAGCAGTTGTGTCCCAATCCTTTATTGAACAGTCCAGCCTTTTTTCACTGACTTTACTTGCCACTGTTGCCATATATGAACTTTCCATGTAATACTGGAGCCCTCTTTGCCTCTCTGTTCTATTCTGTTCCCTGGATCTCTCTGCCTCTTGCTCTGTGGGCACACACTCCTTTACTGTGGGGCAGAGTAGCTTCCTTCAGGCCCATGTGTAGTATTTATTCAGACCCACCACCTGGAATGGAGTTTCTTGGTAAGAGGTTAAGTTCATCCTCCGCCATTAGCTATTGCTAAATTGTCTGCAAGATGTTTGTAGCTGTTTTACACTCCTACCAGCAAGATACAAGTTTCTACTTCTCCACATACTTACAAATACTTGATGTTATCAGACTTAAATTTTGGGGAGGGGATTTTGTTGACCGTCTCACTCCATCATGCTGGAAGTCGGCAGTCATAAGGCTTTAGGTTTTAATGTAGTCAGATAAATCTGTTTCTCCTCCCCCCACTTTTTGTGACTTTCGCTTCTGTGTCTCTTATTTAAATAAATCTTTCCCTGTGCTGATGCCATAGACATTGTTTCTGATACTGTCTTTTAATATGTTTTAAAGTTTTGCTTTTTATAATTAGGACTTTAAACCATCTGGAATTGATTTTATGTAAGTTGTAAGCTAAGTAAAGATCCAATTTTGTTTTTCCATGTTGACAACCAATTTTCTCTGCCCTTTCCCCCATTAACTTTCTCAGTCGTATACTAAATTCCTACATAAACATGTGGACCCACGTATATAGCTCTCTGTTCTCTTCCATTGGTCTGTTTATCCCTGTACTAGCATACCTCGGAGATATTGTGGATTCGGTTCCAGACCTCCACAATAAAGCAAGTATCGAAATAAAGCAAGTCATACAAATTTATTGGTTTCCTACTGCATGTAAAATTTATGCTTACATTATCTTGTAGTCTGTTAAGCATGCAGTAGCATTATGTCTAAAATAAATACCTTAATTTAAATATGCTTTATTGCTAAAAAGAAATGCTAACCATCACTAAGGCTTCATCGAGTTGTAGTCTTCGCAATAGTAACATCAAGGATCACTGATCATAGATCACCGTAACAGATATAATAATTTGAAAAAGTTTGAAATATTGTGGGAGTTATCAAAATCTAACACAGAGACACAAAGTGAGCAAACACTGTTGGAGAAATGGCGCCAGTTGACTTGCTCAATAAAATGCAGGGCTGCCACAGACCTTCAATTAAAGAAAAAATGCAGTATCTGCAAAGCGAAATAAAACAAGGTATGTACTAACACCACACTATTTTAATTACTGGACCTTATGATAAATCTTCATGTTTTTGGTAAGATAGGTCCCACCCACCTTGTTCTTCAGGAGTGCCTCGACTGTTCTTGGCTTTTCTGTCTTCCAGATGAATTCTAGGATCAAATTGCCAGGTCCTGTCAAAAGGCATGTTAGAGTTTTGATGGGAATTGCATGTAGTTTCTAGATCAGTTTGGGATAAAAGTTGTGCAATATTGAATATTCCTGTCCATTAACATGATTTCTCTTTGTTTAGGTTACTTTCTATGATTTTCAATAAAATTTATTTCCATAGAGATTTTCTCTTTTTAAAAATTTGGTCCTATGTAACTTTTGGTTGTAATTGCTATCATAAATATCTCTATTTTTTAAATTATGTTTGTTTGAAAAATGGAGTGCTGTTGATTTTTATATATCCATGCATATAGATTTTAGCTCCTGTTTTCTACTTATTCTTTAATCAATTTTATATTTTCTTTTGAATATCATGCCTTTGCTCTGGAATTATTGACAAAGTTATCCATAATATACACTTATATTTCTTTTAATCATTCATATCTGTAATTATATCGTTTTCTGTTCCTAATGTCATATATTTTTGTTTATTTTTTCTCTTTTTTTTTGCTTAAGTATCTTTTACTCATATTTTCAGTCAGATTCTTACTTCACTTATATTTTCTACTCTTATTTTCTTAAATTTCATTAGTTTTAGCTCATATCTTTTCTTACAGAGTAATTCTGTAAACAAAAACAATTTTATTACTGTCATGTGTGAGCCAGAAGTTTCTATCTTGCTGCTCAAGGCCTGTCACGTGAGAATGATCACACGATGTTTCTGAGTCATCTTTAGTGACTGTCCTAAATGTCCCCACATATCCATGTCTGGAAACTGAATGTCTCAGTCCTGCATGGGCTCTAATAGAAGCCATTTAATTCTGTTCCATTTGTGTGTTTATACTGTGTTTAGTCTGGGTCATTTCTTCTCATGTTGCTGCTGAGGTGGAAGCCAGTTAAAGAACTAAGAACTTGGAGAATGACAGTGTCCAACTGATCACCCAAGATGGCAAATTCCCAAACTTAATTTAAAACCATTCTTTATTATCAGCGATATTAGATAAACAGCTCATGCAGCTCAATATTAAAAAAACAAACAGCCCAATCCAAAAATGGGCAGAAGACCTAAATAGACATTTCTCCAAAGAAGACATATAGATGGCCAAGAAGCACATGAAAAGCACTGCTCAACATCACTAATTATTAGAGAAATGCAAATCAAAACTACAATGATGTATCACCTCAGACCAGTTAGAATGGGCATCATCAGAAAATCTACAAACAACAAATGCTGGAGAGGGTGTGGAGAAAAGGGAACCGTCTTGCACTGTTGGTGGGAATGTAAATTGATACAGCCACTATGGAGAACAGTATGGAGGTTCCTTAAAATACTAAAAATAGAACTACCATATGCCCCAGCAATCCCACTACTGGGCATATACCCTGAGAATACCATAATTCAAAAAGACACATGCACCCCAATGTTCATTGCAGCACTATTTACAATAGCCAGGACATGGAAGCAACCTAAATGCCCATCGACAGACGAATGGATAAAGAAGATGTGGTACATATATACAATGGAATATTACTCAGCCATAAAAAGGAACGAAATTGGGTCATTTGTAGAGACGTGGATGGATCTAGAGACTGTCATACAGAGCGAAGTAAGTTAGAAAGAGAAAAACAAATATCGTATATTAACGCATATATGTGGAACCTAGAAAAATGGTACAGATGAACTGGTTTGCAGGGCAGAAATAGTGACAGAGATGCAGAGAACAAATGTATGGACACCAAGGGGGGAAAGTGGCAGGGGTGGTGGTGGTGATGTGATGAATTGGGAGATTGGGATTGACATATATACACCAATATGTATAAAATGGATAACTAATAAGAACCTGCTGTATAAAAAAATAAAATTCAATTAAAAAATGGAAGATTATATTTAAAATAATACTCTTAATTAAATCTATCCAGTGCTTCATGGTTCTTCCTGTTGATTTCTCAGGGTTTGGTTAGCAATGAACCAAGGTTTATAACTTGCAGGTTAGAGTGAAAACCCTGTTATAAACAATTAGATTTAATGGTTTACAACATTTTTGACATATTTATTCTGATTAACCCCAAACCCTACTGGTTACATAGACAGAAAAAAGTTGTTTTGGTAAACTAAAGTATGTGAACATACATGATAAACCAGCCTCTCAGCTATTTCTTCGAACTGTATTGATGTATAATTTGCACTCAGTTTCCTGGGATCCAGGATTGCATTCTGCTCCACTGCAGGTTCTGTGTATGGTCATGCCATGTACACAGGCGGTGCTCCATAGATCTTGCCTGACCTGATTTGATGGAGTGTACCTGCAGTTTACCTTCTCTGTAGAAGCCACCCTACATGTGTGGCAACACTTGGTGTATTCACCTTGTAGACAGCTGGTCTGTATCAAGTCTAGGTGTCTTGGCAGTCAGCAGTTTAAGTGATTAATTGAAGAATTTGTACAAAACAGGGAACAATGATTTAAAGCCAGAATTCAAGGCCTTGAAATAAATGTTTATACTCTTTGCAATCTAGTTTGTAATTCATTTTCCAAATATTTGTTGTTGTTGTTTTTGTTACTGGAGGAAAACAGAATGTACTTCTAGCTACTTTCCTTTGCTTTTCCCATACCACAGTGCCATAATCGTAGTGAGAGCTCAAGGATAGGCTGCTCACTGCGTGCCAGATATGGTGCTGAGGGCTTTTCACATATTTCCTTATTTTCCCTCTCAATGGTCTTATGAGGTAGGACTTGATCATCTCCATTTTTAGGATGAGGAATCTGAGGCACAGAGTGATTAAATAACCTCCCCACGACCACACAGCTGGTGAGAAGTGGGGTGCAGACTCACACCTGGTCTGTCTGATGCCCAAGCCTGCTTTCATAACGATCGTACTCTGTGTTGTTCCTGTATTGGGGTACAATCATGCCTAAGAAGGAAAGAAATCTTATTAAAAGATGGTGAAATAATCAATATAACTACCATTCAACCAAGAATACAATCCTGTGTGTTAAAACCTTGGATATTAGATTTCTGGAATGTTGATGACTGTAAGTGAGCAGCGTCCAGTCCAAGCAAAGATGTTTCTTAAAAAGAAAAAGAGTAACTGAGTTCCTGACTCAGGTTTCCGTATTAAAGTTCCTGTCAGACTAGTTTTTACTATCAAAGCAAGATTTAGCAGAAGAACTATTGGCATTTTTATTAATTCTCTTGCGTTTGCATTTCAAACGTTCTGATCCTTTGGCTCACAGATTTCGCCTGGTCTTGAGGCCATTAGTGATCGTTAGTAAATGAAGTTGTCAAAGGATCCCACAAGTATGTTTGGATTTCCCAGGACTTCTTTTTCACATCAAAAAGGCACATGTGGTCATCTTTAGTATTAAAATACATCTAATCTAGGCATAAACACCAAATAAAAGAGCAGTAAGCTTCGGTCTTTAAATGTACACCCAAGGCAGAGCACTGGCCTCTGAACTTACAGCTGTGGAACTTGCTCCCTGCTTGGGACTCCAGATACGTGATTCACTCTCTGAGCCTCAGTGAGGAAGCTGTGAAGTGAAACTGTAAATAAGTCCTGTTTCCTGCAGTTGCTCACATTTCATTATTCCATCAAGGGATGATTCTGGGTTTGCTGGCTGTTTTTTCATGAAGATGTTACTTAGGAGGAATGTAGAAAATATAGAGAAAGATAAGCTGGAACCCATGACAGATGTTTTTCATTTCTCTTTAAGTAGGCTTGCAAGGTGCCTTCTACTTAATGTAAGATAGCCTTTCATCCTGGGGTTTTGGACAATAACGTATCCAGTGGTGACAGTTATCCAGGAATGGGTTAGGGATTTTAAAAAGTATAACAGGACCACTGTGTACGGTAAATTTTACGTGCATTTAACCAACAATTACTAAGGGCCTACCATATAGTTTTTTTTTTTTAAGAAGATGTTGCGGGTAGGAGTTTATTAATTAATTAATTTATTTTTGCTGTGTTGCGTCTTCGTTTCTGTGCGAGGGCTTTCTCTAGTTGTGGCGAGCGGGGGCCACTCTTCATCACGGTGCGCGGGCCTCTCCCTATCGCGGCCTCTCTTGTTGCGGAGCACAGGCTCCAGACGTGCAGGCTCAGTAGTTGGGGCTCACGGGCCTGGTTGCTCCGTGCCATATGGGATCTTCCCAGACCAGGGCTCGAACCCGTGTCCCTGCATTAGCAGGCAGATTCTCAACCACTGCGCCACCAGGGGAGCCCATTTTTTTTTTTTTTTTAAGAAAAATATACTTCTCCCTGTATAATTTGGTTGCATTGTATTGTCAGACTCCACCTGAAACCATTCCGTTCTCATAGGCTCTCATCCATGTAAATTGCAGGGTACTGTGAAGTGAAGTGATGCCTTTGAGCTGCTGCACGTCTCTGCTCTTTCAGTGGGTGGCTCAGTGGCACTGTGGTTTACTAAGATGCAGTTAGGAATGTTTACCAAGAATTCGGCTAGCTAAGTACTGACAATAATCTCATGAACCCACGGTCAGTCAGTACATATTCTTTTTCTATAAAAGCTGAATTTTCACTGCTGAGTCGTTTTAAAGTTCAAACAGGTTTCTTAGCCTTACAATACGAATAATATTCACTATGACTGCAAAAACATATTGAACGTTCATTATGTACTAGGTATTGTTCTACATCTTTGACGTGTTAACTCATCTCATTCTCACAATCCAGTGAGGTACGTTCTACTACCCCTGTTTCATAGATGAAGAAACTGAGGTACAGAGACACACACGGGGTAGCTTGCCAGGGTCACACAGCTGGTAGGTAACAGTGCCAGGTCTCCAAATCCACACTCTTAACCAACTTAAAATGACCCAACTGGAATCATGTGAGGTATTTTCATAAAGAAATACTCTTATTGTCACCGAATAACAAGGAGGATGATTGTAAAAATGGAAGGGAAAAGTAAATAGAAGTCTTCCCTTTAGCAAAAAAATTATTTTAGGAAAGTTTGCCTGAAATGTAAAAATAACCCTGTAGTTAATAATTACTTTTTTTTTTTGCTTAGTTTTTGGTTTTTCTAGAATGGCTACCTACTGCCTCTCTCCTGTAGAAGTGCAAATCTCCTAGATCGTCTGACTCATCAGTTACCTGTCAGCTCTGTTTTTCTTAGTGGGGACAGGCCTCCTGGAACCTCCACTCATTCACTTCACTTAGAATTTGTTACTCTCCAGGTCTGCTCACTCCCTGCCAGCAGCCTGCTTGCTGTCTCTGGAGGCTTCCCTAAATGTCTGATGGTACCTGACTGTCTGTTCTCACGTGAGGCTGGGATCTGGGCATGGGGAAGGTGCGGACTCCTGTGGTTTGGAGCTGCACTGCAGTCGATGGAGTCAGGACAGGGCCCTGTCTTCTGGGGGATGTGTCTCCGGGTGTGACGCAATGAGGAATACACAACGTACCACCTGGGATGTGCTCTTGACAACATCTTTAACCTGAATCTCACCATTGAGACACAGCCAGACAAGTCCAGATCAGGGGGCATTTTAAAAAATACTTGGACTCTTCAAAAATGTCTATTGTGGAAGACCAAAAACTTTTAAAAAATGAATGGCAGGGGAGTGGTTCTTTATTAAAAGAGATTAAAGAGGCATGAAACTGAATGTAGTGCGTGATCATTCCTTGGATCCTGGATTTGTTAAAAAAAAAATGCTATTAAAGTGCAGTTTTTAAATACTTGGGGAAGTTTGAATATGGGATGGAGTAGATAATCACTGTATGAAGGTTAATTGCTTGGGTGTGGTAGTGGTATGATGAATATGTGGGAAACTGCTAAAATATCTAGGAGTGAAGTATCATAATGTCTGCAACTTACTCTGAAGTAGTTCAGCCAAAGAAAATGTGTATTTGTGTATATGTACCTCTTTTTCTGTCCACACAAAACATACACACTATATCTATAGCTCAAAGCATACACACTATATCTATAGCTCTCTCTATATATAGACACTACACTATCTATCTATCTATCGAGAGAATGGGTGCACATGAGCAAATGTAGCAAAAATGTTAGCAATTTTGTATCCAAATGAAGAATATCCAAAGTTTTCTGTAGTTTCGAATATGTAAGAATGAAGTTGGAGTGGAGAATCAGCCTAGCATATCTGTTATGTTGAGTCAGATGGCTCTTCCCCTCAAGGACAATTCTGAGATTAAAACTTTCTCTAACTTTGTGGCAAAACACATTTACAAAGGAAATCAAAACACAACTTGCCGTTTAAAATGTAGAAGAGTTAGAGTTTGAGATTAGAAGATGGGATTTTATTGATTCTAAGAAATATTTTTTCACATTATAGTAACTGAAATTAGAATATGATGTTACAAAACTTCACATCTTAGTATTGTGTTGTAGCAGCATTTTGAAATTTTGTATCTTAGTGGCACATTGAATTGTGATATGCCTTTCAGGAAACAGTGTTCTTAGATTTGGAATATAGTATTTAGCGGAAGACCTGATTTCTGGACATAACAGAACCTGAGGATGGGAGTGGTGTGTGTTTTGCTCCTCCTATAATGCGGAAGGAATCCTGATAGCAGGGCCTCGTGCACAGAAGGCGCTCAGCAGAGTGCTGATGAAGGAGTAAATGAATGACGTGTTGATTTCAGATTTCTGCAACTTTTAACTGTAAAATAATGAGTGACATTTGTTGATTAACGATGACTTGATGATTATCGGACTTAGTCCAATTTTTGTTGTGAAAATTATCATTAAGCTAAAATTGTTGATTGAACTTCATTTCGTACATCCATTTGTAACTGAGGGAGTCCTGTCGTTAAATTGAAACCTTTGGTATCAATTTTTGGTGGGCATTTCAGTAGTTGTGATTTGGCTTTCTTTTGAGTTGTGGCTCATTCCAGAGAACAGATAATCTGATTTTTCTGGATAATGAGATGGGGGCTAAAGGGGGTTCTGGAATTAGGCTGAGGATCAAGGGAACGATGAGAGCTTTTTTTTTTTTTCTTCTAATTGAGGGAAAATGGGCATGCTGAGAGGGTTTCAGATAGCTGGTCTTTAATGTTTTGATGTGTGTATGTATAATACATATCTGTATACTTACATATGTATGTATATGTGATGTATCGTGTGTGTGTGCAATGTATATATGTCGATATCCTCCATATCTGTTAACTTCTGGGAATTATTTGATTTGTTGTAAAACACTAATGTTTATTTGTCAGAGTTGGACAATGAAGGACAAAGAAATGATTCAGAATTCAGTGAAACCAGTTAAAACATGATGTTTATGAGGACACTTTCTTTATAATTTATTTAACAAAAACTTACTGGGCACCTGTTAAGGGAGGCTGTACTGTGCCAGCTGCTTGTGAAAGGTCTAGCCCTCATCCTCGTTGAACTTGCAGCCTGGTGCAAGATCCTATGAGTAATTATGGGTGATGTTTCTGAAAGAGATCATGCCCTCTTTAACCCCCATCTCATATATATACAACAGGAGCTCCCACCCTACCCTTAAAGGTAGAGAGAATCAGCTTCTACGGAAAGTGACTTTTGAGCTGAGTCTTCTGAAGAAAGATGAGGAATTAACTATGTTAAATGGAGAGCTGGATAGAAGGATGGAGAGAAAGTGTAGAATGAAGAAGAAAAAGCCAACGCAAAAGCCTTGTGGCTGGGGAGGATGATAGGGCTTCCTGCCTTTGGGAGGGGATGGGTACAGAGACCTGAGCTGCAAGCAAGGCCGAGCTCCCCAAAGGACTTGTCAACCCCAGTATCGGGCAGGCATTAGAGGGCTTTCAAAAGGGAACCCGTGGGATCAAAGTCCCATTTTAGAACAGTCACGCTAGTGATCTTGTGGCATTGCAGAAATGATCAAAGATTTTGAAGGTTGGTGAATACCTGGAGGTCACCTGGGAGCTGTTGTAGCAGCCCAGGTTAAGAGGACGTGATGTTTTAGACTGAGTCAGTGACAATGGGAATAGAGAGAAGTGGACAGATTAGAGTGATATGCGGGTAGTAGATTAAGCAATCCTTCAATTGGTTGGATGTGGCAGGTGAAGACAGAGCAAAAAGACTGGGATGACTTCTGAGCAGAAGAAGACTTGTGGACCTGGAGGGATGGTGTGAATCCTGGAGAAGGGCCAGGAGGGTAGGAAGAGATGATTTCTGTTTGGGATATGCTAGATTTGAGGCGTTTGTGAGACTGACAAGTGCTGGTTTTCCGAAAGCTCTAAAATGAATGGGTCTGGGGCTCAGAAGTGAGGTTGGGGCATGATGAGGGAGTTGACAGAAAGATGGTTTTGGGGAGAACACATGCCCCTGGGGAGAACTTTTAGACTGATAAGAAGACTGGTTGTATCCGGAGGGCCTATTGGAAAGGGAGGAGCCTATGAAGAAGGATCCAGAGGGTGGGAAGAGAACTTGGAGGGGGCTCCAAGACCAGGGAGGGAGTGGGGAGCAGGCTCTGAGGCTGCGAAGAGGTCAAGCAGAGTGGACTGAAAAAGCCCCACGAGGTGTACGTGTGTAAGGGTCACGGGGGACCTGACGGATGTTGGAGAGCTGGGGGCGGTGTGGTGTAGACTAGGTCAAATGGAGCCTCAGGTGGTGAGGAGCGAGCATAGCAAACTCGTGCAATTTGACTGAACAGGAGACGAGAGTGTGGTATTGGCGGGGGAATGGAGTCAAGGAAGGGTTTATTCATATTTTTTAATATGGAAGAGTCTTGAACATGCTTAAATGCTAAGAGTCATGAGCCTGTGGGGAAGGGGAGATTAAAAAAATTACCTACCTTTCCCCATATTTTCAATTAATTTTATTTATTTTTGACTGTGTTGGGCCTTCGTTGCTGCGTGCGGCCTTTCTCTAGTTGTGGCGAGTGGGGGCTACTCTTCGTTGCAATGCGCGGGCTTCTCATTGCGGCGGCTTCTCTTGTGGTGGAGCACGGGCTTTAGGTGCGTGGGCTTCAGTAGATGCAGCACGAGGCCTCAGTAGTTGTGGCTCACGGGGTCTAGAGCGCAGGCTCAGTAGTTGTGGTGCACGGGCTTAGCTGCTCCACAGTGCGTGGGATCTTCCCGGACCAGGGCTCAAACCCGTCTCCCCTGCATTGGCAGGCGGATTCCTAACCACTGCGCCACTAGGGAAGCCCCGGAAAGGTGGGTAGTTGATTGGACAAGCTCCTAGAGGAGGCAGGAGGGGCCTGAGCAAGCGTAACATCCTCGTCCATTAAAGCAGGAGGAAGGAGGAAAGCTTGGAAGCAGAGATAAAGGTAATGACTCAGTGGAAGAGTAAAATGAATATTTAAAAAGTAAAGCCATTCAGTGGTTTGGAAAGTAAATAAAATTTTGTACCTTCAAATACTGTTCATGCAGAGCCAAAGATAAGGCAGATGCCTCTGTCGAGTACAGCAGGGACCTCTGATGGCTGTTGGGGGACATTGGTGCCCCGGGAAACCCCTGGTGCTGAATCTCAGGGTTAGGAAGGAGTTGGGAGAGGAAAGGGAGCAGTTAATTAAATGCAGTTGAAATACAAGGCTATTCCAGGTTGCTTCCATGTCTTGGCTATTGTAAATAGTGCTGCTATGGACGTTGCAGTGCATGTATCTTTTCAAATTACAGTTTTCTCCGGATATATGCCCAGGACTGGGATAGCTGGATCATATGGTAGCTCTATTTTTCGTTTTTAAGGAACCTCCATACTGTTCTCCATAGTGGCTACACCAATTTACATTCCCACCAACAGTGCAAGAGGGTTCCCTTTTCTCCAGACCCTCTCCAGCATTTGTTATTTGTAGACTTTCTGATGATGCCCATTCTAACTGGTCTGAGGTGTTACCTCATTGTAGTTTTGATTTGCATTTCTCTCATAATTAATGATGTTGGACATTAGGAAGTAACCTAAATATCCATCATTTCGGAATGAATAAAGAGGATGTGGTATATACATACAGTGGAACATTGCTCAGCCATAAAAAAAGAATGAAATAATGCCATTTGCAGCAACATGGATGGACCTAGAGATTATCATACTAAGTGAAGTAGGTCAGACAAAGGCAGAAATCATATGATATCGCTTATATGTGGAATCTTAAAAAAAAAGATGCAAATGAACTTATTTCCAAAACAGACTCTCGTATGGCTCGCAGAGACTGGCTGTTAACCTTTGATGTGATGTGGAACCCTGTCAAATGTTTTCTGAAATTCCAAGATCACTGCTACTCCTTTTATTGAAGTTGTCGGCGCTATCCTCAGAGGTGTTTGCTGCGTGCGCTGTGAGGATGGCGGGCCACGCCCGAAAGCAGGTTGCCTGTGCCTAATCAAGATGTGCTCGACCAGTTATCAAATAAGGGCCCTTGGTTTTCAGTGATTACGTGGCTATTGGATTGTGAGTCTGCAGTGAAATCCTGGGAAGACGGCGGAAATTAATAACGAGAATTACCACCCCAAGAGCAGAGGGAACATGGGGTTTTAAGATTCCAGAAGTGCCTCGTTCCTCATGGCACTTAGACACATGCTAAGATGACGAGATCCTAATAAATAATATTCTTTGCACATTGCCAGCGAGGCCAGTAGAGCAAAAAATTACTGAATAATATGTGTAAACCCTAATATTGTTGTCATTGTCACCATATCACAATCAGAACAGCGTCCACGGTTGGCTCCTGACTGTGTCACAGTCACGGTGCTAAGAACTTTACACACACTATCTCATGAAATTGCCTCCGCAGATATTTTTTGAGCATCTGCTATATTCCAGGTAAGCACTGGGGATATTGGGCTTGATAACCTCCAGGAATTTATAGTTTAGTAGGAGGTCCTTGCAAGAAAATCAGAAGTCCCACTAAAACATGATATGGCTGAGTTGCGTTAGGAACAGGGACTGATTTTCTAGCAGGTTCATTTTCCTTCCCCAGACTGTATTTCCGTAGAAACGTAGTCTCACACGGTGTGGATAAAGCACGATAAAGCTTTATTGTCACCTAGACCCAGTGGGAGGAAAGGGATGGGGAGGACTGGTAGCAAAGGAGGGTTGGTAAGGGCTAGCATGGCATCGCTCCCGTGGGCGCTCAGCACCAGCTGACGGCTGAAGGGGGGCAGCTGTCAGGAGAGCTGAGGCCTTTCTTGTCTGGCCAGAGTGGAGGGTGCCTACATTGGCAGGGTCTGTGGTACAGGGCAGTGGCCCGCCCAGGAGTGGACCCTGTTGCCTTTGCTGTCCTGGGGCGATGGCCGTCATGCTTTGTCTCTGGAAGGAGTCTGGACCCTTATCTAGATGACAGGCACATTGGGGTTGTCAGGAGTACAGGACTGGGACTCACACAGCAGACCTAAAACTCTCATCTTTTTCAGACTTAGAGGCGATAAAGCCAGACTCCTCTTGCATGTCAAGCCTGGCCTTAGTGCCTGCGTTCAGAGTGCTGTCTGTGTTATCATGTTGTATCAGCCAGCTTTATAGAGAGAGCTTTAATTTAGGTTTAAGAGTCAGTCTGAGGACTTCCCTCGTGGTGCAGTGGTTAAGAATCCGCCTGCCAATGCAGGGGACACAGGTTCGAGCCCTGGCCCGGGAGGATCCCACATGCTGCAGAGCAAATAAGCCTATGCGCCACAACTACTGAGCCTGCGCTCTAGAGCCCGCGAGCCACAACTGCTGAAGCCTGTGCACCTAGAGCCTGTGCTCCACAACAAAGAGAAGCCACTGCAATGAGAAGCCCACGCACTGCAACAAAGAGTAGCCCCTGCTCACTGCAACTAGAGAGAAAGCCCACGCGCAGCAGCAAAGACCCAACGAAGCCAAAAAAAAAAAAAAAAAAAGAATAAATAAATAAATTTAAAGAAAGAGTCAGTCTGATGAGCAAAGAAAGAATCACTGTTGAGTGCCTGCCAGGATGGAGGCAGGCACCAGTGGGGAGCGGGTTCTCAGCAGCTCCTTCCTAAACTCCCTGACCATAGCGGACAGGCGCTGTGGGAGCGCCGAGCAGGGCAACCTGACTTGTTCTAGAGGACACGGCTCCAGACCTGAAAAATAAACTGGGGGGAGATGGGGAAATGACAGTTGAGGTAAGCACAGCAAAACCTGCTCCAAGAATCAGAAGTATTTCCATTTGACTGGAAGGGGTAGAGAGAGAGGAGATGGTTAGCAAACTGTTGCATTTGCTTTTGTCTCCATGTTGACATTTGCACTTACAGGGCAGAAGCAGTGGTGGGTAGAACTGCTGGCACCTTAGCATGAATTAAGGCACTGGCTCCAAACTGGTCATTTTATTCATGGCCACAAAGCACCTACAGTTTTAAAAAAAATACAATTTCCCTTGTTGAAGCAGTGAACATTATTTTTATTAAAATAATGAATATGCACGTATTATGCACAGGTATCATCTTCGTATTATGCGTGAGGAAATGGGAAGTACAGATAAAGAACTTCTGTCACCTACTGAAGGATGATACTCGTCTCTAGGAAAAGCACTGGTGCAGAGTGTGGATTTGCATGCTGGCCTAGCCACTCTGAGGGAACGCCACTTTCACTTAAAAGAATGACATATATAGGGCTTCCCTGGTGGCGCAGTGGTTGGGGGGTCCGCCTGCCGATGCAGGGGACACGGGTTCGTGCCCCGGTCCGGGAAGATCCCACGTGCCACGGAGCGGCTGGGCCCGTGAGCCATGGCCGCTGAGCCTGCGCGTCTGGAGCCTGTGCTCCGCAACGAGAGAGGCCACGGCAGTGAGAGGCCCGCGTACCGAAAAAAAAAAAAAAGAATGACATATATATACATGGTTATTCAGATTTGGGTATTTGGCACCTATATTCTAAAGGAAAGCTGTGGAGAGCTTTTGTTGCCTATGTTAAAATTCAAACTTCCAAGCAAAAATTAGGATTTGAGAAAACCTGTGTCTGCTACCAAGTCTTGAAAGTTCCTAATACTTAAGACTTTTCTGATGCTTAGGGACGATATTAATAAATGTGAATTTTGATATATGTAATGAAATGTGTCAACGTTTGGAAGAGCTACATAACTCAGTGAACTAATATTTCCCAAATGACCAAAGCATGATGTTACATACATAACTCATGTTATATATTAGTATATATGTAGATGTATACACATAGCTGAAAGATCTATTCAAAGTATTATTTAGATCAGTGAATTTTTTTCATATAATTCTATTTTTAATGTTTTGAGGACTCAATATATATATACATACATACTGCCAACCATAATGGCTGCACCATTTTACATTCCCGCCAACAGTGCACAAAGGTGCCAGTTTCTCTACATCCTTGTCAAAATATATTTTCTGTTTTTTTGATTATAAAAATCCTAATGGGTGTGAGGCGGTAGCTTATTGTCGTTTTGGCTCGCATTTCCCTAATGATTAATGACGTTGGGCATCTTTTCATGTGTTTGTTGCCCATTTGTATGTCTTCTTTGGAGAAATGTCTATTCAAGTCATTTACCCATTTTTTCATCAGGTCGTTTGGTTTTTGTTGTTGAGTTATAGGAGTTTTTAGCATATTCTGGATTTTAACCCCTTATCAGATATATGATTTGCTAATATTTTCTCCCATTACATAGGTTACCTTTTCACTCTGTTGATTGTGTCCTTTGATGCACAGAAGTTTTAAATTTTGATATAATCCAATTTATCTATTTTCACTTTCGTTTCTTGTGCTTTTGGTGTCATGTCCAAAAAATTATTGCCAAATCCAGTGTCATGAAGCTTTTCCCCTATGTTTTCTTCTAAGAATTTTATAGTTTTCACTCTTATATTTAGGTCCTTAATGCATTTTGGTCTAATTTTTGTATGTGGTGTAAAGTAAGGGTCCAACTTCATTCTTTTTAGGTAGATAGCCAGGTGTCCCCACACCATTGGTTGAAAAGACTATATTTTCCCCATTGAATAGACCAATGGATTTTAATGTAACACAGTAAGAAAGGCTCATTGATGTGATTTCAGATGCCACATTGCAACAAATCTTTAAAAAGTGACCAGTTGTCCAGTTTTGGTGCTGTGTCACAAGAGTGTGATAATAGTATTGTGGTTGTGTAGGATGAATGTCCCTGTTCGTATATAAAAGCATTCTAAAGTAGATGGGGGTGAAATGTCACATTTCAAATGGTTTAGCAAAAGAAAAAAAAGTATACATAAAATGAGAGGGCACATGTGGTATAATGTTAATCATTGGTAAATTTAGGTAAAGGGTATACAGAGAGATTTTCGTCGTACTATTTTTAAAACCTTGTTTTAAACATAGTACTATTTTTTAAAACTTCTTATGTAGTTTTGAAGTTTTTTCAAAAATAAAATGTTGAGGAAGAATACAACAGCCAGGAAAAAAATAAATCTATCAAAGGTTTGGAAAATAAAAATATCTCCTAGAATGTAAAACAGAAAAATAAAAGTGATGGAAACTAAGGAGGGAAAAAAAGGTTCAGTCTAGGAAGTCTAGCATTGAGTAAGTATGAATCTTAGAAAGCAAACTGGAAGGAAAGGAGTTAACCAAGGAATAATGGAATAAAATGGGATTAAAATATCCCAGAACTGATTAAATGAATCTCCAGATTGAAAATGCATCCTAAGTGCCCAACCCAGTGATGGAAGAAAAGAGCCACATCAAGGCATATCATTGTGAAATTCACAACAGTAGACAGTACTTTTCACTGGGATGGGAAGTTACTTTTGAAGAGGTGACGGAGCTGAGGTTTCTGTGTTTCATTTTAAGCCTTGCAGAATGACTTGATTTTTGTGTGTTTTAGACTATGTATGTGTGTTTCTTAAACAAAACAGGAGTTTGTGATAAGATTAGTTCAAATTTAAGATTTCCAGGCATAAAGAAGTGATGAGACCTAGAGAATGGCCTTGGGAGTGGTGAATGGAGTGAAAATCTTTACGATTAATGAGGTCAGAGGATTGAAAGGCTAAGGTTCCATCTGGCTGCCAGGTGTGTTGAAGTTGCCCACAATAATGACAGGATTTGGGGTGCCAGGCGGACAGCGCCTGGGGTCAAAGTCTTCAGTCTGGAGCCCCATGGTCAGTAGGTAGAGGTGGTAGGACTCAGCTATTTCTGTCTGACCTATGGCTAGACATGTACAGGGTTTTCCCTTTACGTGAATGAAAAATGAATGTTTATTTCTAAATAATTAAAAATAATTTGAGTAAACTGTTGTTGCTTTTGGTGGTAGGTATTGCTCATTTCCTTGGTCCTAAGTAACTACCAAGAGTGTTTGGTGCGGCTCACACTTTCTGAGCATATTGTGTGTGCAAGATTTCTAAGCTGTTTAAGCCTGTCTATGATTCTTTTTTTTAAAATAAATTTATTTATTTATTTTTGGCTGTGTTGGGTCTTCGTTTCTGTGCGAGGGCTTTCTCTAGTTGCGGCAAGCGGGGGCCGCTCTTCATCGCGCTGCCCGGGCCTCTCACTGTCGCGGCCTCTCTTGTTGCGGAGCACAGGCTCCAGACGCGCAGGCTCAGTAGTTGTGGCTCACGGGCCCAGTTGCTCCGCGGCATGTGGGATCCTCCCAGACCAGGGCTCGAACCCACGTCCCCTGCATTAGCAGGCAGATTCTCAACCACTGCGCCACCAGGGAAGCCCAAGCCTGTCTATGATTCTGTATCCTGCAACACACCCAACTGAGAAGCCACCATAAAGGAGGATAAAAATCTCAGATCTTTGGGCATTTGCTCCATCGCCCCTGCTGAGTTCTCTTCTCCTCCCCGTTGACGGAGAAGGCAGCTCCCAGCCCTGAAGGAGATCTCACTGGTCACTTTAAGTGCTGCCAAGTCTCTAGTTGCTGGCCGGCTGGCTCTGGCCACCGGGAAGGTCAGCACAGAGTCATAAGGTGATGGAGTTTTTTTGGTTGGTAGGTGGGCCTCTGAGTTCAGATGCCACATCATTGTTGTGGCCTGTCACCTCCTGTGAAGGCTGTCCTCAAGTTGCCACCTCTCTTCCCCTGAATTCCACAGGGTTAAATGCTGGAATAGTACTTCATGTGCACGTCTTATATAGCAGCTCGTGTTTTGTATTGTTTTTCAGCCTTGTGAGGGTAGAGAACGCATTTTATTGATTTCTATGTCATCTGCTCTAACTATAGTCCTCAGCATCTAGTGAAAAAATACACATTTTTGGGTGGACGGATGGGTGAATATAAATAAGATAGGCATTCGACTTATATCAAAGTTTTAGAGAAATTTCATTATAAAAGTATTAAATGTGTTATTTTTGTATTTGTTATTTCCAGCTGATAAGGTTGCCAGATTCCAAGAATTCCAAGTTGGAGGCGGTATGGGGATACTATTAAAAAGGAACTTCAGGTTTTTTTTTTTTTTTTTCTTTTTCATACATCTAGCTAAGTTGCTTCTTTTCCTTTTTTTAAGAGGAAAAAAAAAATCCATGTTTTCAAAACTCAGAATCCATGCAAATGCATACATGTTGGCTTTCCCATGGGAGAACAAGTGTAATTCTGTGGAGCATTGAAATCAAAAACCCAGAGTCAAATAGCTGACTAACACCGTAATTTAGTCAGCAGCAATGTATTCAGAAGAGCCTGTTACGTGCTAGGAACAGCTCTGGCGGTCACTGTTCGGGACAAAAAAAGAACAGAAACAAAAAAACCTAACAGAGAACCAGCTGTAGACGTCACCAGAAAAGAGCAAGGCAGTAAAATCAGCTGGAGGACAGTTTGTTTGAACGTTAAGTGTGTGTCCAAAACAAACGGGGGGCCTGTCTCTGAAGTCCACGAAACAATCCATTCTCTCACATCTCAGCAGGTCCTGAGCAGAACGGATTTTTCAAATTTGACATTGCTTTGCCTTTCATAGGTATTACTGTGCTGTACTTTATTTTTTCACTGAAAAAATCCTCACTATTTCCCCCTGAACTCTTGCCAGGACCAACTTTCAGTAGGTCACAGACACTGAGTCTCTGCTCCTTAAGAAACCCTGCCCTGGGCTGGGATAGGGAGGGTGGGAGGGAGGGAGACGCAAGAGGGAAGAGATATGGGAACATATGTATATGTATAACTGATTCACTTTGTTATAAAGCAGAAACTAACACACCATTGTAAAGCAATTATACTCTAATAAAGAAGTTAAAAAAAAAAAAGAAACCCTGCCCTGGACACAGCTTGCCCCTGGCAGACCGGCCCTGGCTCCCCGGGGTGAGGCTCTGTCCTGGGACCCTGACCCGCGTGGGTTTAGCTGAGCTCCTGCAGGGGAGTTGGAAGACACGATATATGAGGTGAGGAAGGGGGGGGTACAGGTGACGGGCTTTCTGAGGACATCTGAAGCTCCTCCCTGCTGCCTTCTGGATCTGCTTTTGGAGGAAGAGGGTTCTGACTTGGAGGGGTTCTGTCACAGTCACGCCGGTGGGAGCTCCACAGCCAGGCTCATGCAGTAAATGTCTGAGGCTGTTATGGAAAGCAGTAAGTCTCACCATCACTCTGTCTTCCATCAGCACCTCTTTTCTTGCAAGTGTTGTGGAGGCTGGAACAGGACGGGGACACACACATTCCAGTGGTCAGTCTGGGTGTGTACCATGCAGGAGAGGGGAGGCATGAGCCATGGCTCAGAAATCAAGCTGAGGCCGGTGGCCAGAGGCACCAGAGGTGCTGGGGGTAGAAGACAGGGGTCCGGGTCTTGTCTGCACATGCTGAGTGTGCCCCTTTGGGAGCCCCGGCTTGGAAGGGAGTGGCGAGGGCCTCTGCCTAGACCTGTAGCCCTTCACAAATCTTATGGACTCTAAAACTAGAAAGTGACTGTCCAGGCAGACACTTGGAGTATCAAATGATAAAGAACGCGAACTTAGGCCTTGGGAGACATCCTTATCGCTTCCTCGGGAAGTAGAGAACCTGCCCGGATAATGATATCTTTTCTCCTCCAACATGTGGGGATGAAGTTACAGTTTATATCACTATGAGTTCGTTTTGTATCTGCTTTGCATCCCACCTTTTGGGCCCAGGCCAGAGTTTTATACTGTAGAGGCAGAAGGAGATCCGGAAAGGAATTAGCCTGTTGGAAGTCCAGGGAGCCGCATACTTCAAGGGCATAGAAAGCAAGGTCAGGCTTAGCCGGGGAAGGCAGAGGCAGGCCCACCAGGCAGTTTAGCGCAGTTCCCAGAGCGCGAGAGGCAAAGGCCAGATCGCAGAGAATAAGTTTAAAAAGAGCCGGGATTGAAGCAGTGGGTAAACTGTCATCCCTGAGAGTTTGGCAGTTTGATGATGAAGGGAAGAATGATGGTGATGCTGGTGGTGGTTTTAGGATGGAGGGGGCAGTAAATGAGTTTGTGGGTGAGGTTAATAAGCCAGTAGCGTTGGCGGGGACAGGGTCCGCGTAGCAGGAGTGGGGCTCGGGGTGAGCATTATTGATAACGGGTAGGAAGATGCCAGCAAAAAGCTTAGCTTTATTTATTTTGGTGGTTTTCTCCTGAGGGAGATATCAATTTTCTGAACAGCAAATGGGGGTCCTGTGCAGTGGTAGTTTTTAAGGATTCATTTACAAGGCTTGTCCTAATGTCACCATGAGTAAAACTTGTAGATCCCAAATTGGGATCCACAGGGATGTATAGTCTTAAATTAATTGGGATGCAGAGCCAGAAAGTCTTGTCTCGCTCTCTGACCCGGGCTCCGGGGCCAGGGAAGCCAGCAGAGATGGGAATCTGCCAGTGTGAGGCATGGAACTCGGGGGTCGGGGGCATGGGGTGAGAGGGGCTAGGAGGCAGTGAGCGGAATCCTGCGGCTTTGCCAGGTGCCAGGGTGAGTTGGTGTTTGAAGATGATGCTGGTTTTCCCCTGAATTCGTGTTTGGATGTTAATGGCATTTGCCACTTAGACTGATTGGGTTTGAGGAGTATTTGCAGTCTCCACAGATGATGACATGCCTGTGGTCATTGCTTTTGTAGAATATCCTCATTTTTAGTCTCTCTTCCTCTTTCCAGTCTTCCTCCTGAGTGTGTTCAGTGAGGTGAATTTTGTCAATTTCTTCTTGGTTTGTTCCCTTGGTAGGAAGAGGATTCAGACCCACATGTCCTAGAGGGAACTGAACTTGGAGTCAGCTGTATCAAGGGTAGCCTTGGAGGGGGCTGGTGGGCATGGCAACCTCTGGAGTTTAGGAGATGGATATTCACCGTTTTTGTTTCTTTTTTTTTGCGGTACGTGGGCCTCTCACTGTTCTGGCCTCTCCCATTGCAGAGCACAGGCTCCGGACGCGCAGGCGCAGCGGCCATGGCTCACGGGCCCAGCCGCTCCGCGGCATGTGGAATCTTCCCAGACCGGGGCACGAACCCGTGTGCCCTGCATCGGCAGGCGGACTCTCAACCACTGCACCACCTGGGAAGCCCCTGTTTTTTTTTTAAGTGGAACATTTGAAGTACTGTGCTTGATTAGCAGGAGAGGAGGTTGGTTGGAAGGGTAGACTATCAGGGGAGACATTGAGAATGTGTTGAATGCCACACAGAGGGTGTCCTTTCAGATATCTCCTCCCACGTGTGGAGTATCAGGGCGCTGGGCCCAATGCTGGGGATAGCTAGGCTAAGACGGGTCTTACCCTCAGGGATTTCACAGCCTGGGGAGAAGCGGCCAAGGAGATAAACAGTGCAGCACTGTGTTCTCTCCCCACTTTGATAGAGGAGCTCATGGATGGAGTTGACTGCGTGGGGTTGGTAGTTTATCTGAACATCTTCTTTTTTCTGATTTTTTTAAAATTAAGAGATACTGGGGGTCCTATTAACTTGTTTCACTTAAAGCAGTATTTTGTAAATTTTGGAGTGATTGTCACACACATGGTTGATCAGTAACCTGAGAAGAGGATCTATCAGTAATTAATATCTGCCTTTTGCTTAACTTGAAGCTGCTGGCACACCTCATTCATGAATCTCACGCTTGTGACCATCTATGGAACAGTCTCACTTTGTAATACAGATGATGTCAAGATAGATCTTTATCAGTTTGATTTATTTTGATTTATTTTAAGACTCAGCAATTGAGATTGTTCTCTTTCTCATCCTGAGAAGTGTATTTGCTCAATAGGAAACAATTCTGTAGTGATAGACTAACGTGGCTTGCAGGCTAAACCCTTTTCATGGAGCACCAAGGGTTTCGGGAGAGGGTGTTTGGGGATAGATACCCTTCCATACTGTTGCTGAAGCAAAGCAGCACACAGAAAACCAGCTGAAGGGAGATGATGATTGCACTGTGAGTGAGTTTACTTTGGTGCTGTTCTCACACAATTTGGGGTTTCCTCAAATAGGCAGGCAGAAGGAAACGATACTTGTTTTCTAGATTTAAGACTTATTTAGAGCTTTTTAAAAGCATTATTAGTTCATGAATCAAGACTAAATGATTTGATCAGAAAGAAAATAAATCAGTGGTTGAAAGTTCACGTTAGGCATAAACCTATACTACTATTTGAAATGAAGTCTACATTTTGGTAACAGAACACAGGAGTTAAGGAGTGCTTTATTTTCAAAATTAATTGGGTCTTAATAATCAGTCTTAAAATGTAACCCAGGGGTTTCCCTGGTGGCGCAGTGGTTGAGAGTCTGCCTGCTGATGCAGGGGACATGGGTTTGTGCCCCGGTCCGGGAGGATCCCACATACCGCGGAGCGGCTGGGCCCGTGAGTCATGGCCGCTGAGCCTGCGTGTCCGGAGCCTGTGCTCTGCAGCAGGAGAGGCCACAGCGGTAAGGGGCCCGCGTACCGCACACACACACACAAAAAAATGTAGCCCAGTTTTGCAAATACAATTTCTAATTGAATTCACAGTTGTTTAATTACACCCGTCAGGTCTGGTCACTGTCACCAGTGTGGAATTTAGGTACCCAACGTTACTAAGCTTCAGTCAGTAGCTTAAAGCATGCATAGTGTGACGGCAAAGTAACAGCACTGTGGTGGTTTATAGAAATCATGCAGTTTTATTTTGTACTCACACTTCACGTTGTTGAGTATATGTCACATTTGTCCTAATGTTATAATTTTATTTATTTTAATTTATTTTAATTTTTTTTTTTTGCGGTACACAGGCCTCTCACTGTTGTGGCCTCTCCCGTTGCAGAGCACAGGCTCCGGACGCGCAGGCTCAGCGACCATGGCTCACAAGCCCAGCCGCTCCGCGGCATGTGGGATCTTCCCAGACCGGGGCACGAACCCCTGTCCCCTGCATCGGCAGGCGGACTCTCAACCACTGCACCACCAGGGAAGCCCTATAATTTTATTTTTATATGGGAAATACATGTCCACACTACTCAGGAACTTGCTTAATCTGGCTTATGTTTTGCAAAGAGGTCACCTCTAAGCTTCCAAGGTAGCATTGAATTTTGCTTTGCTATTTAACGGCATTATAGAAAAATTAAAACCAAGCAAACAAGCAAAAACCTTGGATACAGCTGCTGATGCATTTGTGTTTTATGTCCCCGTGAAATAATTGATCTTTTATTTGGTTTGGATTACGTGTGCGGGTGCGGTGCGGTGGCTGGGGGCTGTTGAAGGTTTTGGAGTCACTGAACTGCTTTTGTTTGCTTGTGGTGTTATTTGTTAAGGTTCTTTTCTGTTCTGCTTTGTTTTCTGCTTTCTAAGCCAGTTGTGGAGTTACCGTGTGCTCAATTTTCTCTCCATTCGTTTCCAAGTTTATTTTTTTATTTTATTTTATTTTTTAATTAATTAATTTATTTTTGGCTGCATTGGGTCTTCGTTGCTACGCACAGGCTTTCTCTTTAGCTGCGGCGAGCAGGGGCTGCTCTTTGTTGTGGTGCGCGGGCTTCTCATTGTGGTGGCTTCTCTTGCTGTGGAGCATGGGCTCTATGCGCGCGGGCTTCAGTAGTTGTGGCACATGGGCTCTAGGTGTGCGGGCTTCAGTAGTTGTGACTCGCGGGCTCGAGAGCTCAGGCTCAGTAGTTGTAGTGCATGGGCTTAGATGCTCCACAGCATGTGGGATCTTCCTGGACCAGGGCTCGAATCCGTGTCCCCTGCATTGGCAGGCGGATTCTTAACCACTGCGCCACCAGGGAAGTCCCCCAAGTTTATTATAACAGTATATTAAACTACTTGTTCAGCAGAGGGTGAGCTAGCATAGTCGGCTATTCAGGCAGGACTGTTATTTTATAAAATACACATGTTCATACCCAACAAGGCATATAGGCTGTTTCATGCCACAAAAACATAGTAGCTCCCAAATGCAGATATTTCACATAATTTGTATCATTTTTGTCAAATATATAATTCTCTGTCTTAGTTGCAGTATCTGAGTTTTCATACATTTGATGATAGTTTTTCAACAAGTACTGTTAGGCAGTTGTAAACCAGTTGTAACTGCATTCATTTGCATCTAATTCAGAGGGAAGAAAGCAACAGAACTCTACAGGGAGGGGCCGTGTTCAGAGCTCCACTGCTATCAGGATTCACGGCATCAGGGCTCAGTTTTCTGGCTCCTCTGAAAAGCTAATTCAGTTTCTTTAGGCACCGACTCACCCAGCAGACAGTTGGCTCTTTGCCACGAGCTGCTGGAAGTTACTGCTTCTCCTCAGGTTGATTAGCATGCAGTGTTACAGTGTCCCGAAGAATCATTTTGCTTACCTATAGAATAATTGAAATTTTAATGTCCTAAGTTATTCAGTCCTTTGTCAGCGTTTCATTTCGGTCCTAGAAGTTTATTTTTTAAGCATCTGCTGTAGGCGTAATAGCGTGTTAATACATTGTTTCCAAATAGGTGGTTGTTTCTAATAATAGAATTCCTTCCATGCTTTTGCTGCTTTATAGTTTCAGACACACCTTACTTGATGGTAACAACAGTCTGTGAGGCAGAAATATTAGCAGGCATATGTCCCCTTTTCACAGATGAGGAAACTGAGGTCTGGAGAAGGTGATGGGTTTGCCCAGACCACACAGCTTGTAAGTGTTGCAGATCGGCCTGCAACCCAGCTAGTCCTTTTGCGCCAGTGAACTGATCAGATAAGACGAGGGCTGTGTTGTCATGGGAGCGGGAGGACTCCTGGCTTTGGAGGGAGGGCGTCCAGCCTGACCAGGGCTCCACTGGCTGCTGCCACTTCTTGAGCGACAGCCGAGGCGCAGATCGTTCTTTCCCCGCCCCTCCCACCCGCAGTGCCTTGGGAAGCCTTTCACACGTGCCATTTTTGACGTTTGTGTTAAAGAAAACACTTGATACCCTTTTATTCAGCTCCACGCTGAAAGCTAGACATATATTTCGTTACAGGAAAAATAAAACAAAAGGCATGTAATAGAAAAAAGGTAATTTATGTATTTTATCATCGCCTAACCTTCGAGACTTGAACATTCTGTTAGCCATCGCCGTTCTCTTCTGCTGTCGCTGGTTTGGTCCGATGTGGTGGCATTTCTCCTTGGTAGGCGTGCCTCTCTCCCTTCGGCATGCCCTTTTACATCCCTGTCTTGCAGGTCTTTCAGGGAAGCATGTCGTCTTCTCAAGCCCTTGCTCAACCAGCTAATAAAGAGCTCCCGCTTATTAAGGGTCATTTTTCCGGCAAGCACTTTGCTGAGCAGGTCTCACATGGCATCCCATATCATTCCTGCCAGCCACCCCATCACTTGGTGTTCTTGGTGTTCAAAATAGCCCATCCCTATTTTGTAGCTGAAAAAAGTGAGTGTCGTGAAGACACCTGCTCAGCATCACACAGCTGCTGATAAGTGACAGAGGTGGGATCCGCCTGTTTTGTCTGCCGCCATAGCCAGTGGTCCGATACATGAACAGCCTGGCACTGTCCCTGCCTGTTCAGCAGCTGTGCGCTCTCATTATTTTCTGGGACATCTCCTTTCACAGAATATAATCTGGGGTGTTTGTTTGTTTGTTTAAATAGCTAGCTGATTTTGCACTTGGGTTTTTTTGTTGCTGTTTTAATAGCCAGCTGATTTTGCACTGATTTTTTTTTTTCTATTCTGATGGTCAATCATGCAAAATTAGTCTAGTGTTTAAAATATAAGCCAAGAATTTCATTTTCTTCTTATTTATACCTTTACGGTTGTAGAGCAGAGAAGTTTTCCAGGTGGAATTGGTATTGAAACCCACATTGCTACTTCTTTAATTGTTGCACATTTGGACATACTTGAGGACTAGGTCGAAACCTTCTGTTGTATAGAAGTTAATGTTTTGTGCCAAAGTTTAAGGCTAATTTATTGCTGTCTACTCTTGGACCTCCCAGAAGTTCTCCTTTATTTTTCCCCAGAGACGGAAATGTTATTCTGCTTTGTCTTTGTGGGTAATAGGTTTAAAAAAAATCAGAGCCAAGACTGTGCATGTGTGTTGGGAGGTGGGCGGAGAAAGAGAGAGAGGAGGGGGCAGGAAGAAAAAAGAAGAAGGAGAGGGGGAAGGGAGGAAGAAGGGGAGGAAGAAGAAGGATGGGAGAGCAGGGAGAGAGGGAGACAGAGAGGACTTGATTTGCCAAGATTACAGACTAAGCTACAAAAAGCTGGTGGTCTGAAGCCATGTCTGTAGTGTGCAGTATGATTCACACAAAGAAAAATAGATAAATAAAGTTGTTATGGGGAAAAAAAATTAAATGTGAAGAGAGTTTAGTTCTCAAAGACGATGAATATGCGGAGGGTGGTCCTGTGGCGCTGTGTGCATGTGAGAGCACATTGGGCAGCGTTCTTGTGCTGCTTTTGCCTGGACCTTAGAAGACGCCTGGTCCTTCCACTTTCTTGGGCATGACCAGGTGGATCACTCCTTCCTTCCCTTTACCTTCTTTACTAATGGTAAGCAGATTCCTAAGAAGTGAAGGTATCTTTAGGCACGAGCCATCTGGGGTATCCTTGTCTCTTAATTCTGCATAGACTTTTTTCGTTAATGTTGACTTTGCCTAAAGTTAAAAACTGCTTCCAACTCCAGTTCAACATTCTAGTTGTTTTTAATGTTCGGGCCCCTACTCTTTTACCATTCTTTTCCTCTCCCAGTAACTACAAGATGATTTGTTTTGCCCCTTAGCGCTCAGCTCTTACAGCCGTATCTCACCTTCTGCAGTCACCTCTTCATCAATCTGGAGCAGGTTGGAACAGTCAGGATCAGCAAGGAAGTCACTCAGGGGTCCCTGAGCTGCCAGGTGCTCACAAGGGGCTCCTTAGCCCTACTCCCAGGGCTCATTTGTTGTTTCTAGATTATTCTTAACTGATTGATTATTCCGTTTCCATTTCTGTTGCCAATTTAAAAGCCGAAAGTTAGATGGGGAAAATTATACTTCGGTTGGTAAACCAGAAAGTGACACCATATACCTTCATTTTATTCAGCTAGTTTCATTTGTTTATTTCTACGTGCTCGTACCCTGCCCCGTTTCGCAACAGATTGGCGGCTGCTGACGTCCTTACAGAAAGTGTCCCTTGCTGTGTCTTTAAGGGATACAGGCTCCTTAAAGAAGCTCAGGTTGAAAAACTCCTGCCACACAACAGATAACTTAAGTGTTCTGCTAACACTTTCTTTCTTTCTTTTTTTTGAATTTTTGAATTTTATTTTATTTAATTTTTATACAGCAGGTTCTTATTAGTCATCCATTTTATACACATCAGTGTATACGTGTCAATCCCAATCTTCCAGTTCATCACACGCCCACCCCCACCCCCCGCCTCTTTCCCCCCTTGGTGTCCATACGTTTGTTCTGTGCATCTCTGTCTCACTTTCTGCCCTGCAAACCAGTTCATCTGTGCCATTTTTCTAGGTTCCACATATATGCATTAATATATGATATTGTTTTTCTCTTCCTGACTTACTTCACTCTGTATGACCGTGTCTAGATCCATCCATGTCTCTACAAATGACCCAATTTCGTGCCTTTTTATGGCTGAGTAATATTCCACTGTATATATGTACCACATCTCCTTTATGCATTCGTCTGTCAGTGGGCTTTTAGGTTGCTTCCATGACCTGGCTGTTGTAAATAGAGCTGCAGTGAACACTGGGGTTCTGCTGACATTTTCTACTGCTCCATCAATGCCTGCTGTGGGAATCCTATTGCAAGCAGTCCAGGTAAACAGTGAGCCAACACAGACACTGAGAACTTTGCTATTTCACCAAACGTGTTTCTTGTCTGCAGGCTGCAGACATTCAGTGGTCGCGTGCTCCTTGTATCCGCTCTCTTCTTAAGGCACCGGACAAGGGGCGCCCCACAGACGTGTCCCCGATGCTGACTCCCTGTCTTGGAGCACAGGCACCATCACCAGGGCGATGGAAGTGGGCCGCCTCACGGCAATGATGGTTTCACTCCCTGCAGCTTAAAAATCAGATTAATTGCATTTGTGCACCAGCACACGGGCAGGGGAGTGCTTTACTGTCTGACACACAGATGACAGTCTGGCTGGAAGCTAGCAGTTGGGGGCAAAACAGCTGAAAACAAAATGATAGTTTTGAAGCAACGTAGTTATAAGACACAGCATGTATCTAGAGTTTTCTTCTGAAAAAAAGCCAAAATTTTCACCATGGAAGAAACACCCAGAAACCAAGCAGTGCCCTCCCTGTGTTTTGGCATTTGTATAAACAGTTTGTATCGAAGGACAATAAAAGCGATTCCAATATGGCTCATTAATTGCGCCAAAACCGTGAGACGAAACAATTGGTATGTTTGCTCTTTTGGTTTGAAAATTTTAAGAGTATCTCAGTGTAAAGTAGGGAGGGAGGGCGAAACCTGTCCTGTGATTGAAGGGGACAGTCATAGCTTGGTGAGGGTGTTACCTTGAAAATCCAGCTCTCTGCATGAATAGTTGGTAGAGAGCCACCTCCAAGGTATGGAGGGGCGTGAAGTGGGGAATAGGAGGGTGGAAACATCCCCAAATAGTGCCAACCTCGGTGACTGAGACCCAGAATCCTATAAGGATTTCTGGAAAATACAACTGCATCGTTGAACTTATGCAGATATTACACTTATTCACACTTTTTAGAAACACACGCTCCTGCCCCTGTAAGAGTGCTGTGAAGGCAGTGAGGCACACGTCACCTAGTTGATGAGACAGACGGACAGTCAGGCCCCTGCGGTTCTGTGACATGGACAACAGAGCAGACCCAGACAGAGACCGCCCTCACCGCTGGCCGTGCTTTCCGGGAGCTGAGCAACGTTTCGTAGACTACACCTGAGAATGGTAATCTCCAGCCCTAAAGTGAACACACACCATGAGGGAGACTTCGTTTAGGCAGCTGAGGAGGAATGAAAAGCCTCCCTAGGAGGAGTCTGGGCCCGGGAAGCATCGCTCAGCCCCTGAGATTCTGAAAGGAGCAGCTCAAGTGACCAGGTTAAGGAGTGCCGGAGCAGGTTGGGATGAGGAAACATCAGAACAAGCACACTTTTCTTCAATATCCCAGTCTCCCCCTACCCACAGCGCTCAGGAAGAATCATTTCATTTCATAAAACAACCTGCAGAAACCTCCTGTTTGCCGGATCCTAAACCGGGATTGGTGCCTTCTCTACAATGTCTCTCGCTGCCAGGATAGCAAGTTCTCACAGCCTTTGGTGACACTGAAATACAAATCCAGGGGTGCCAGAGATACCGGCATTGAAAGTTCTCCCTCCTTTTGCTTTTGTGTCGATGAGCAAAGGAAAATGTTCCTCAAGGACACCTTCGGTGATTGAAACATCAGTGACGAGTGATTCTGTATAGATGAGTTTTATAAGTAGTTGGTGGTGTAAGCGTTCACATTTTATTTGAATCTTCTCTTGGGTGGGTATGTTCTCCCTCAAGACGTGGTTCTTATTTCCCTTTTTGTGAAAGAAGGCTCAGCAAGTAGAGTTGTGACGAGCTCAGCATACACATCCCGATAGTGCGTGGCTGCCAACTCCGAGAAGCTTAGCTCCCTGCTTCATCCCTCCCACAAACAGAACAGGGATGGAGCAGTCATTGGCTGCGGTAACAGTGATTTGTGTTAGGGTATCTTCCCTCTAGGCATAATGGCCCTCGGCTGCTATCCTTTTTTAGAGGCGCACTGCTTTTGAATTTTTCTGCCTCCTTCCCTTAACTTTGTAAAATGGTTAACTGAGCTCCTGCTGTATTATGCTAGGAGCTTTTATCTATATCACCTCATTTAATTTTCACATCAAGATGTCCTTTTCATCGGTTTTCCTGTGTGTGGCTTAAAATTAAATACATTTTGCAGCTGTGATACGTTTTTCCAGTTCCAGCAATCATTCTGCCTGATATGGCTCGGAGGCAGCAAAGACTTCGTTCTCTCAGTTCATCTAAGGTAGACCTCTCTCACATCACTATTAAAAGTATTGGAAATGCTAGGTAAAGCCAGCATTGAATGGCACTTTAAAAGGTAAGAGTAACAACATCTCATATGTTTAGTTGGAGCTTACCATGTGCCAAGCACTGTTCAAAACCCTTTATTTATTCATTTCTTCCCATTAAAACAGCTCTATTTGACTTAAAGAGGAACTGTCCACGGGAAAAGATATACTAACGTAATATTATGCCTTAAAATGAAAAATACTTTTATCAAAGAGAATTCAAAAAGAATTTGTTTTGAGTGAAGAATGGTCTTTTTAGTTCATAATGCTGACATAAAGGGGCAGGGAACGGAGCTAGCCTTAGCCCTACAAAGGAGAAAATGATGTCCTCTCTGGGCAGATACGGCCCCTGGGCCACAAGGCTTGGTGAATGGATGGTGCTTCTGTGCAAAATAGAAAAAGAGCTTAGTCTTAGGGAGCTGAGCTTATTCTTAAGGGGAGGGGCTTATGCTTAAGGAGTGGGACCTATTCCTAGGCTCCCAAGGCTTTTGGGGAGGCACAGAATTAGAGACACTGGGGGGGTGGTATGAAATGTGGTGGCCCTTTGACATTCTCCCCCTTGGTCGTAGGTGGGGTTCTCTAGAACCAACTGACTCCCTGCTACTAAGTTTTCCTCAGCCCAAGGGTAGTGAGAGCTGGCTCTTGGTCTTTGAAGAACAGCCTGGTCTCTCCCCCCATATCATTCTGTTCCCGTGTGGATTGCAGATGTTCAGAGAAAGGCCAAAATTGTGGGTTGGATGCTGTGCTGATAGTAGGAAAACAAAATATGGAAGCAGATATGGATTGGATGTGGAGAAGGGAAAATCTCATTGTAAAAGAGCCTTTTTATAAGAGGATACACACCTTGATTATTTCTTTTCATACTAGAAAATATTTGATCATTCATTAAGCTTCACTGAGGGCCAGATGCAGATTTCAGTACCACATGTAGTAACTTTGTAAAGTTGCAGGAGGGTGCAAGAAATCACAGTAAGGTTTTTATTCTTTTTTCATGTTCACAAATCGTTCACTCAAATTTCACAAGAATTAATGCTGTTTGCTACGATTCTAGAAGAAGATTAATTTGTGTTTGTATCATGTAATACCTGTTTTCCTCCTCCCATCCCCCATTTTGGCAAGTGGAAATGAATGAGGATGGTGAGATCAATGTAGTTTACGGTGTATTTCTGAGGAAAAAAATGACTTCATAGTCTGCAAAATAATGGGGCAATATAAATTGGTCTTAAGTGGGAATATGGATGGACATGGCTTTTAAAAGGAGAAAAGAAAGAGGACTGAAGAATGTGTGTCTGCACTTTAAAAGTTCTGGTTTAGAACTCATGACAGGTTCAGAAGTATCCAGAACAATACCTGGATGGTTTAGGTATTCATTTGAATGGACTGGTTTCAAGCACAGGGCTCCATGTCCATGTTCAGTTGTAGGAATACTCCTCGCTTTGGTAAAGTAAGTGATTTAATATTGCTCTCAAATGTGGAGACTTGGGCTTCCCTGGTGATGCAGCGGTTGAGAGTCCGCCTGCCGATGCAGGGGACACGGGTTCGTGCCCCGGTCCGGGAAGATCCCACATGCCGTGGAGCGGCTGGGCCTGTGAGCCATGGCCGCTGAGCCTGCGCGTCCAGAGCCTGTGCTCCACAACGGGAGAGGCCACAACAGTGAGAGGCCCGCGTACTGCAAAAAAAAATTGTGGAGACTTGTGATTTAGACCCAGGGAAAAGCATATTGTCTGCTCCGGCATCCATTTACTTAATCTGTCCCAAATCTCATATCCCAGCAAGGGGTGGCTATGGCTTGGTGTGCTCTGCAGTATTTGTGAAGTTGGGATTTCCTAACTTGGAAAGTCCACTGCTATCTTGCCCTCTAGTGGCTTTTTAAAACCTCCTTAATAGTTTACTCTGAAACTTAGCTGGTAAAAGTGATGCTCTTGAGAAAAGGGTCATCTGTTCAAAGTTCAGTAAGGATAGAATTCCTACAGCAGAATGTAATGTGTTTTGTGTCTTTCCTCTTCGAAGCTGAGCTCACAGACAAGTTACACCCACTCTCGTTTGTCAGAATTTTGTTTTCATTATTAACCCTCAAAGGCAACTCACAATTTCCATAATGTTTTTTATGTGTAATAGAGGTTTTGCTACATTTGTGCAGGGCTTGTTGTATTGTATTTTAAGAAGGTAATCTTTTCTTCATTGGACTTGGGAGACTCCTGAAAATGTCAATACGTAAAGAAGGTATAGTTGAATCAAAATGTAAAGATCTGGTCCCACACGCATTCCACTGTCTGCCTCCGCTGCCTTCTCTGGGTCCCCTCGCGCTCTGTACACAATCCTGTCCCAGCAGCAGCCGCCCTGCCGATCTGCCAGTTGTTTTCTCCCTTGGTGCTCTGCCTAATTTGGAGGTCTCGGGAAGTGCAGATATCTGTGTGTCTTCGGTGTATGTGCCCCCAGAGCCTACCATAATGCAGGATGCTTAGTACACAGCAAGTGAATAAATACATGTATCCGTGTTTGGTAAAGATGACCAAGGGAACAGAGCCTGACCCTGGGAGACAGGGAAAGGATAAAGCCCGTCCAGGGATTCCGAGCAGCTGGATGAACTTGGGCTCTGGAGATCCAGGCTGAGCTGGGCATCGGGCCGCCGTTGGGAGAAGTTTTGAAGCAAGGCAGAGGGGCTGGCTTCTCCAGAAATCCGGGTGTCTGAGAGCTTCAAACTAAGCACAGTGTGGAAGGAGGTAAAACAACCAGAAGTGACAGTGAACCCAAGGCTCCAAGGGCTGTAGGAGCAGCTGGAGATGAGAAGGAGCCACTGCCTTAGGCCTGCACGTGCTGAGCCCTTCCCGGAGCTCCCTGAGTGGTGGGGGAAGGACCCGTCATTGGCCTGAACTGGGCGTGCTTTCCGGTGGAGGCCTGTGCTGGTGTGTGATGCGCAGAGGCCTGGGCTGTGCCCCTGCGAACGCACAGGAGAGCTGCCGTGAAGGAGGAGGGGCGGGGCCGTGGGCCCGGCCAGCAGTATTCCCTTCGCAGGCTGCTTTGGGGCTTCTCCATTCTATCTGTCTTGTCCTAGAGCAGCAGAAGCTAGCAAGGAGGGGCATTGGGCTAGAGAAGACTTCTGACTTGAGGCAGCCCCCAAAACCACTTCGCCACAGCTGCCCTTCCACGGTCCCCCACTTCCCCAGGGTGAGGCGGGGACTCCTTGCTCTGCCGGTCTCCCCCGCCTCGCCTTCCGCCATTCCGGTGTTTAGCATCCATGTGTCATGTGGAGGTGATGAACCTTGCCCAAAGTCATTCAGCTAATTTGGCGTGCAGCCTGGATTTGAACTCAGTCTGGCTTCGGGGTCTGTGCTCTTCACGCTAACCTTCACTCCCTTTGCCAGTGTAGGAGCCGACTGCCCCAGTCAGGGCTGCAGGAGCAGTCAGCACACAGGTTAAAAAAGCTGCCTCTGCTGAAAACGGAAGGTCAGGGGAGCAGAACTAACTCCTAAGGTATTCCAGTCGCCCGCAGATCCTCTGCCGGTCTGGTGTCGATTTGACCCTCTGTCTCTTCTTCCCCTGCCTCTCTCCCAGCACCTTCCTGCCCCACGAGGACTGACGGCTTGTTTTCCGCTCCGTCTTTCCTTCCCATCCTCGCTCACTCACTCACTGCGTGCCAGCCTGGCCTGCAGCCCAGGATTGCTGCCCTCCACCTGCGCGATGGGTCCCTGCCATCCACCAGCCTCCCAGATTCCTTGATCATCGGGGGCAAAGAGGCGCTCCGTTCTTTCCTGTTTGTGCCTTTTTTCTAACCCACTTGGATGGATTTCAGACCAAATTTCTAAATAAGTAGACAGATAATTAAATATCCCTACAGTTCCATTGATTGCACATGCTTGCATCAAAGTTACTTGAATTCCTAGTTTAATTTCCCCCTTCCAGACTTAGATGCATTGACACTTGGGTTTAGATGACAGCTATTTGTGAGCTATTAAAAACTTCCTGAGTAGGCCCTTTAATTCATTTTACTGGGGAAAAAAATTATGCTCTGGGGCTTCTATGTTACAGTGGAATGGTGTTCTGCTTTGCTTGCTTAGGCGTAAGTTGTGAAATTCTAGGGTACGTTGACTAGTATTTAGTGAACTTTATATCTTTAAGTACCAGCACTTGAAACGACCATGTTTGGTGAAAATCAACTTTTGCAGAACAGACACATTAGGAGGGATTATTCACACTACAAAATGACTTTTTGCTATTAGTTGTTGTGAAATAATGCGCCACATTGTTAAGTAGAAGGCCCCCAGGGCTCGAAAATGTGTTTGCTGTATAAAAACTTAAATGTCTGTGGAAGTTTCAGGACTATTATATAAAATGAAAATGTACCACCTGTCATTAGCTATATTTTATTTGTTAATTTTACCTGCAGAGATTTCAGAGATGTACCAATCTGGCATTTTTCGTATACCATTCATCTTTTATGTTGAGATTATTACCAAGTTCTTCCTCTTCCACTTCTGCAGCAGTTCAGCTCAGAAGCCACTAGGTGGGACCAGACAAGGTAGCTGTCCATGCGGGGATGAGGTGGGCGTGGACCATGGTGGTCCAGCTGGGGTGAGGAGGGTGTCATCTTAGGAGGACGGCCCTGCACAGCTGTCAGAGCCTAAGGAGGGCAGCCACGTGGGCGGAGGGGGAGCACAGCTGTGGCCTAATTTGGGATGAGGAGGGAGGCCTGGTGTTGGGTGTCAGATCCTGAGGGGCGAGATGGGACCTGGGCGGTGTGGGGTGTGGCAGTATTAGCCTGACTCTCAGTATTGAAGCCTGAGTAGAATGAGGAAGGTACTCCACTGGGATCAGTGTCAGCAGTGAGAGATTACATACATGTAGGGAGATTGGCCAAATACATGAGCATATCAAGGAAAATGGGAACCAGATTTCCCACTTCCAAGAAGGGAATTACAGTTATGCAAAGGGAGAAAACTAGAATGAATGCTGTGGTGTCAGGTGGAAATTGGAGATATCAGCATGAATTCATGGATTTCTATAAACCTAGACATACAGGAACACATATGGCTATCTCTCTCTACCTAGGTGTGGTCCCCTGCTATGCTCACTGACAGCCTGAGGGCATCAACACTCCAATGGCAGTGAGCACACCTAGGAGGCAGATCTTAGCTGCTAAATACCATTCTTCTCTGAAAGGAGCCAGGGCCATTTGGAGAAATAATCCAAGTCTGGGGCCGGGGGAGGGGAGGTACAAGCCTGAACATTGTGTTGTGTGAAAAAATAAGGAAGTGCTCAAAAATGATGAAGGCATGTCAGAGGAACTCAGAAGCCAGGTTGGTATATCTGGACAGTATGAGCATCAAATTAAATAAGTTCCCCAAAGAACTGCAGGTCCAGACTGTGAAGTGAATCTGTGCGCTGGCTAGGAATGTAACTAAAAACTGGGATGTTACCTCACACTGCTTCTAGGGGTCCAAAATAATTGATCACTCCTAATAGCTAGAGGGCAGCGTTTTAATAGTTTGACCTGAATTTGAAGCACTCCCTCATCCTGTAAAACTGTTTCACTTCAAGAAATGATAGAGAAAACAATAGTTGTGTGTAAAATACATTTTTATTTAAAATTGGTATCTAAATATTACCAATCTGTGACAGGGACATTGTTTTATGCTTGTCACAGTGACTGATCTCACCGTGGTCCGTGCTCTCCCTGCTTCGCGTCACGTAGCCACTTCCTACTGCCGCTCTCGGAATCGATGAGGAGAGTTACAAACGTGGGCAGGGAAAAGGCTAATTTAAAGAAACTGAAAAGGTAGACTTCTATTCTGTATGTCCAAAAAAAATCCACATTTTTTTCCAAGCCTAACTATAATATCCCTTTACTCATTTTTATTTCATTCACAGTTAATCCTGCTTTTTTAATTAACTAAAACACTCAATAGGGCTTCCCTGGTGGTGCAGTGGTTGAGAGTCCGCCTGCCAATGCAGGGGACACGGGTTCGTGCCCCCGTCCGGGAAGTTCCCACATGCCGCGGAGCGACTGGGCCCGTGAGCCATGGCCACTGAGCCTGTGCGTCCGGAGCCTGTGCTCCACAACGGGAGAGGCCACAACAGTGAGAGGCCCGTGTACCGCAAAAAAACCCAAAACAAAACAAAACAAAAAACACTCAATAACTTTATAAAATGTAGGAAAAAGCAGAATTATAAACTTAAATTTTGAAGAACTGGATTTAAAAAAAATGAGTTTGCTAAGTGTACATTGAATTTAGATTTAGAAAGTAAAACCTGGTCAGGCCTGGCAGTGTGCTTTCCTCCACCAGGGAAGCCGGAAGGGGCAGGGAGGAAGGCACTGGGCAGTGGGGCTGCTTTGGGGTGTGCAGAGCGTGTGAACTGAGCAGGGGTCCATCTGGGGGGCCTGGCTGTGGAGTGTTTGCGGGGGTCTTTCATTGCCTGGATTGGAGAGCAGGGACTAGGAAGGGTGATTTTCCCAGCAGAGGTTAGAACGTATGTGTTTTCCTTCCCATCACTTTACTTCCTTTCCTGAGGGTGACTTGTTTGTTTCCCATCTAAGAAAGTTAGGCAAGGCTTAGAAAAATACATTAGGAAAACAGGGGTAGGCTCTACCTCAATGTTGGGTAGTTAATATTCCTTTCGTATCACCTCTTGACAGAAAGCTGATGTTGTAGTGAATGAGTTGTTACCTGCTGCAGAAGCAGTTAGTAAGACCAAGACCTTAAGAAAAAATACTAGCGTGATAAATATAGTATCAGAATATATCTCTCAAATATTTGGGTACTTTCACAGAAATCCTTAAAAACGCATATTATCCTTAGAGGGAGAGAGAAACCTTATTGTGATCTATCAGTGTACATGGTCAGCTCTCCTCAGTGGTGCTGTGGTAACTTTGACAAGGCTTTACTGCTTTAGGATTTGTTACACAGTCGTCTCCTGTGTTCTAAGGGGCCTTTTCCCAAAATAAACCATCCTGTCTTAGCTGAAAGATAACATGAATATTTGCTTTTGTTCCCCAGCAGTTGATCATTTCCTGTGTTCCCCGAATGAAATATTAGAGGGTTCTTGCAAGTGTTGATTCTGACCCTTCTCTCTCCTCCCTTGAACAGAATCCTCTGTACAGCAGCAGTGTATCAGTTGAGGATCTTGGCCTTTGTGATGGCCAACGTGACAGGTCAAGATTCCAGGGATAGTTGCTGTGTTGTGGTTGGGATTCTTTTGATGCCAGAAGAAACGCCCTAGAGCTAGGTCAGGTGGGGTTGACCCCGGGCAAGGAGCTGTACAGTCACCACTGAGAGTTCTGGGGAGAGTTCGGGGGCAGTTGGGCCCCTCTCTCGTTCTTGCTGCTTGTCTTTGTGAATCTGCTGTGGTCTCATTTCTCCCTCTGTCTCTCTGCTTTGTAGGTTCTCCACTCTTGTGCCTTCAGCCTAGGGGTGGCCCATCTAATCTGAAACCCTGGTTCACTTGCCAGTTTTCATCTTCTCTCTACGTTGAGGGGTGGTATGTCTGTGTGTCACGTAGGTGCCTTTTTAGAGCCAGGCCTAGAGCCACTGGCTAGCCTGTGGACTTAATGCCCTAGACTCTGACTGCCAGCCCTGCTGTGGTCACCCGTGCACAGGGCCCGGCCCTGCCAGAGTCGTGCTGCCTGAGCCTCACTGCCTGGGGAGCAGGCAGCGGGACCTGTTCGTGGAGCATCCTGTTCATGGCAGATCTAAATCTTGCAGTTTTACGAAAGGGTGGAAGATGAATGTTTTCATTGCGTTACGGCATTTCTCATGCATGAGCATCTCCCCTGCGGACAAGAGCTGTCTGGCCAGCTTTTTTGTTGGCTCATCCCGTGCCTGCTTTTAAACCAAGGAGGAGACGCTGAAGGGAGAGGCATTTCTGCATACTTTAGGTGCAAAGGCATATCCTGTTTTTGGATGCTGGCTTAGATCTCGTGTGTGTGTGTGTGTGTGTGTGTGTGTGTGTGTGTGTGTGTGTGTGTGTGTGTGTGTGTGTGTGTGGTGGTTTTAATTCAGTTGCATTAGCTTTATGATTACAGGAATCCTTGGAATTTGCTTTTGCTTCTGTTTTGGTGCTAGTGGGGTTCCACCCCCTCACACCTCTTTTTCTGCATTTATCTAGATATTTGGTGGGATATTGTAAGAGGTTGCATTAGGAGCTGTAGCTGCATAACCTTCTTCTAAACTCGACTGAACATTTTGACAGATTTAAAGCTCTAGTTTAACGTTTGTTCTCAGGTGTACTGCATCAAACAGTCGAATAAACCTACTTCTATTCATCCCTCTGATTCATCACCATCAGCTTTTGAGGGTTAGTATTGTTTGGACCATGGCAGACCTTTCCGGAGAAGGAAACATATGAGGCAACCCCAGGGTCCTGAACTTCTAGCAGCATCTGGTATCTTTTCTGAGGTCATTGAAATCAGTGGAATGAGACTGCTGCTGCCCTTGGATGAGTCTGTCTGACACGTGTTATGTAAACGCACATTAGCGCTAAAGTGTGGAGCTAAGGAAAGAGCATTGGGTGATGTACAGTCCACTCTAAACTTTGGTTAGCCTCTCCGTTTTATAGTGAAATTTCCCAATGTTTAATTTTGTTTCGGTACCACATTCAGTTAGCTGAAGACTCTGACTTGGAACCCGTACCAGTAGGACCATTTCCCACTTCTTCCTCGATTGCTTTTAGCAGTGAAAGTGGCAAGTGGGTTTAGAGTGAGGATTACAGTTTCCAAGTGGCAATATCTGCTGCAGAATTCAGGTATCACTCTAACACGTTTTGTGTGTGTTGTAATTTTTTTTTAGTCAACTCTTTTGTGAGTTTGATAGAATTGAATTTTTAGAGTTTATAAATATGACCACTTTTACCTATGCTAGTATGTTTCAAAATAAGCATACTTGGTGTTGATTTAAAATACATGTACATAGGCACGTATAGATAAGAGTTTACATAGCCTTGTTCTGGCTATAGCTCTTTGTACAGAAATAAGCTGTAGTCTAATGAATACCAGGAAGAGACTTTTATCTCAGGTTTTAATTATGCTTTATGTATTAACTTTTACAGCAACTCTGATAGTAAGATGCTTTTGAAGAATGAATGAGATTTCAGCATATGCAGAATCCTAGCCAGCTTTGAGTATCCTGTGTGTGATGCGTGCTTATACATATCTTCGGTCTCAATTCTGTTTTTTGATAAATGCAGTAGCTAAAGCTTTTGTAATTCTGATTCTCGCTGTGTTGTTTTTGCTGGCTCTTACTCATGGTGCCTTGCTTTGGTGTGTGTAGGGGGGTTGTTTGTTTTTTTTGTTTAGTTTTTACCATGAGTTCCTATTTCTTAGATTTTATCTGTGGGAATTTTCTGCCACCAGAATTGAGGGTGGATTTCCCTAGAGAGAAATTGCCTTTGCTTCTCTCAGATGGATGGAGTCACTCCCAACCCCCAGAACCACTGGAAACTCAGCTCTCAACTTGAGGTTTTTTTGGATCTCAAGTTATTTCTGGCCGCAAACTTGTATAAGGCCTGGCTTGTGGTGCTGAATTCTTGGAGGTTCAGGAATCTCCCCCTTTCACTTAGCACCAAGATTTGAGGCAGGCAGTTGTCTTTGTAGTCCTGAAGTGTCAGTCTCCCAAACACTGAGGGTGTGGTCCCTGGTGTGTCCTAATAGATGCTCCTCTTTGGGAGTTGATTTTTTTTTTTTCCTGCCTATAGCACCACTATGAGGCTATGAAAACAACAGTAAAGCCCACCCAGACCAGCAAATGCCCCCAAGACTGAAACCACTTTTAGTCTGTTGCTTACCTCTTTCAATTTCCTGCTTTCAGTTAATCTTTGGCTTCTAATATTCCTTACTAACCAGCCAGGTCATGTCCAACTATCTTTTTCTTTTTCTTTTTCTTTTTTTTTTTGTGGTACGTGGGCCTCTCACTGTTGTGGCCTCTCCCGTTGCGGAGCACAGGCTCCGGACGCGCAGGCTTAGCGGCCATGGCTCACGCGCCCAGCCGCTCCGTGGCATGTGGGATCTTCCCGGACTGGGGCATGAGCCCGTGTCCCCTGCATCGGCAGGCGGACTCTCAACCACTGCGCCACCAGGGAAGCCCTCCCTCCAACTATCTATTTTTAATGCTTTACCCAACATTTGTAGGTTTCAGTGTGAGGATCAGTCAGAGTACCAACTTGGACAAAACTCCAGAAACTGATAGAAGTCCTCAGTTAATTCTTAATACTGCTTTGAACCTTTCTCGATTTCGCCTGCCACTGCAGGACCTGGCATCTGTTTTATAGAATTCATGTCAGACAGGCATCCAGACCCCACTATAATAGTGCTCACTACTTGTTCAGAATCCCATTCCATTCAGACACCTCTGATTTTTAGATTCCTTTTTCTTCCACAGAACTAAATTCTAGCTCTCTTTAATTTCTCCCGTTGTTTAGTATTCTGCTCCTTGAAGCAACACAAGGCAAATCTCCCTTTCCCGTGTGGCATGATTTGAGATCTCCATCCCCAAACATCAGGATTATAGATGATTCCCCTCTACCTGGAATCTAGTTTGTCAGCCCCCCAGGCATTGCATATTCACAACTGCATCAGATATTCCCAATATGGCCCAACCATGTCATAGTGTGTGGACTCCCTAGACACTTCTGGCCGTGCTCTCTGTGGCTTTCTATAGTAGATCTGTCACCAGGTTCATTCCAATTCACTGAGCTAATAATCAGTTCTTCTCTCCCCACTCTCTATTCCTCCTACCCCACCCACGCTGACCTTTTTCATGTAAACTGTTGTAAACCAGATCTTATTCATCCTGAAATTATGAATAATATACATTTTAAAAGGTAAATGATGGGCTGATGTCTGGTTCCTTTTGGAATGGGCACATTAAACCCTGATATGGTTTTATTTATCTTAAGAGTAATTTCCTTGAATGTAAAATAATCTGGGATCTCACAAACTCCTCAATTGTTGGTTTAGAAACCTAGCACTTTGACTTGATACGTTGCCAGTCAGTTCTGTCTGCAGAAGTTATTCATTTATAATTAATAACTAAATCTGTTGAATTAATAATATGCCTCTTGCAATTATAGTGACTCTTAAAAGATATTTTACAGAGGTGTTTCATTTACTATCTTTAATTTAAGGGAAGAGATTAAAGTTCTTAAAATTTCATTTTATCCAACATGTGATGTCAATTGCTGTTTTATAGTGACTGCATTAAATAGATTTCCTGCTGACCTCAGTCTTCTAGTACATAATATATCAAAAAGATCTATTAGTTATACTTTAGATTCTTGTCGTACATACTTTTAGAAGGCTGTTCCAGCAGTGGTAGTGGCCGTTAAAGGTATTCTAGTGTTCTTAACTCATCTCCACAATTATTTCGCTCTTCTCAAAATAAAACCTTGGTCCCTCTCTTTCCTGTTGTGATTTCTCGACTTCTGACTACGGGGCTCACCAGTTTTGTGTAGATTTACTGTGCTTAAATTTCTGACAAGATATATTCTGAATTTCAGACAATGAATTTGGTGTCTAATTAATCAGTTATTCAGATGATTCATGAAACTAATTGTACAGGGACGTAAAGCATGTGTCTAAAAACCGCTGAGTGGCAGTTTCAGTGCCTGTGAATATGTTTGACAAAGATGTTAACCAGGAGGATTTGTGGGTTGAAGTTATTTTAAGGTTCACATGAAAGGATTTGCTTAGTGAACTAGGAAGAAAAAATTCTTGCCTAGAGATGAGAGCAGAAAAGCAATTAGTTAGGAAGGTAGCTGAAAACTTCCTTGAGGTGATTAAAGCAACTCAAGCAGTAAATTAAGCAAGATTTATTGTTGATGGTGGAAAACGTTCTTTCATTGATTTTTGATTGGAAGCATGAATTAACTGTAAATCTTATCACCTATTTTTCGAAGGGGACTTTTTATGCTAATATTTGTTAGTGACCTGAAGATAGTATCTTAAAGTATAATTCATCTTAATAACAGGGCTAAAATAATGGAAACATCAGTTATTAAACCACAAATGATAGTTATGGCTCACCTTGGTCTATATGGGTTCAAAGTTGCAAAACAGTTAGTTGCCTTAATCAGTTTTAGATAATCTAGAAAGATAAAGAATATTTATGTGTTCTTTCCTTGGAATTGAGAATAGGGAAATAATCTTCAAGAAGAGAATATCTTAGAATATCTGCTTGTTTAGATTTCTTGATCGACTTTACAGGAGGTAGCCTGACTTAACCTCTAACTCCTTTGAGTTTGGTAGTCTTACCTGACAGATAAGAACTGACTTCATAAAGAGTAAACGGGAATGCCGTTATGCCCTCTTCGGTTAAGCGTGCTCTAGACTTTTACTTTCAAACCTTCCTTTGTCAGTACTAATAACATATTTGTAGAGTCCTTTCCTGTTTCTCTTCTCGCTTGATTTCCACAAGAGCCCTGAGAGGCAGAATAAGCATTATGTTTATCCTGTGTACGTGTGTACACACACACAACACACGCGCACGCGGCAGTATTGCAGCTCCATTTAACAAATGAAGAAACCAAGACTCAACCAAGTGAAAGACTTGAATAGTTCTACACAGTTAGTAGACTAGAGCCCAGGTCGTCTAATTCTGAGTTCAGTGCTCTGTAGATGCCACCCTCCGCCCAACTCTGTACCTGTGGAGAGAAACTACCCTGCTCAGCACCTGTGATTTGGGAAGCCCTCTAGAGAAGCAGTTGAAGCACAGAGCTCAGGGTGAGTCATGCTGGGCCCCTGAGCAACTGGGTGTGACCTTCAGCAAGTTCCCCAGCTCCATCTATCATCAACTCTTGGTCCCATTTCTTAATAGAAATGACAAGGAGGATGGATCATGTAGAATAGACAATAAAGGAAATCATCCGGGCTTCCCTGGTGGTGCAGTGGTTGAGTCCGCCTGCCAATGCAAGGGACACGGGTCCGTGCCCCGATCCAGGAAGATCCCACATACCGCGGAGCGGCTGGGCCCGTGAGCCATGGCCGCTGAGCCTGCGCGTCCAGAGCCTGTGCTCCTCAACGGGAGAGGCCGCAACAGTGAGAGGCCCACGTACTGCAAAAAAAAAAAAAAAAAAATAGTAATAGTAATAGAAAGAGGTAATAGAGGTAATAGAGGTAATAGAGGTAATAGAAAGAGGTGGGGTTTAGAGATGAGGACCTGGATTCAGGCTCTGCTCCCTGGGCTGGTGAATCGTCAGTGGCAGCAAGTCTCCTGACCCTCTGAACGACCAGTTTCTTATTCTGTAAGAACTTTGGGCCAGCTTGTGAAGGCCTTATAAGTTATATTCAGGATTTGGAAAGTAATTTCGAGGGCAGTGAGATGCCACAGAAGTAGTTTAAGCAGGGATGTGACATGATCGGATTTGTTTTAGGAACATCATTCTGGGTACCGTGCGGAGGGCAGGACTTGAATTTGGGAGATCTGTTCGAGTAACCCAGCTGTGAAATGATGGAGAAAAGTGCATGGATTCCAGTGGTGTGAAGGAGGGGAAATTGACCAGCTCAGTAAATGACCGGACGTGGGGGGTAGGGGAGAGGTTAGAGACAAGGATGATGCTGAAAGTGTGGACAAGCTTGTTAGTGATGTTGGCAAGAACAGTTTCATTGGAATTATGGGAGTGGATGCCACATTTTAGAGAACTGATGAGCGAGGGGTTAATGAAGTGGAGAGAGTGCAAGAAGACTACTCTTTATAGTTGGCTTTCAAGATGTTAGACAGTGTAGAGTGACAGGTGGAGAGAGATGAGAGTCAAGAGGAAGTTTTTAAGAGAGGCAAGTCCTAAGCATGTTTGAATGCCAACCTAAGAAGGCAGTAAAGGAAAAAGGGAGACGCTACAGAAGAGGGAATTAGTGGGCAAAGAGATTGTGATACTCAGGAAAGGAAGGGTCCGAAGTTCAAGCGGAATGGCTGGCCTTGGATGGACTTGCATCTCTGAGGCAGTGTACTTATGGGTAGATGCCAAGTTCTAAAGTCTGCCAACAGTAAGACACTTACTATTATTACTGTTATTAATAATAATGATTATTTCTTATTCTTCTCTGTATTCTGCTGTTACCCACAGTTTTTTTAATATACAGCAGGTTCTTATTAGTTATACATTTTATACATATTAGTGTACACATGTCAACCCCAATCTCCCAATTCATCACATCACCACCACCAGCACCCGCCACTTTCCCCTCTTGGTGTCCATATGTTTGTTCTCTGCATCTGTGTCACTATTTCTGCCCTGTAAACCTGTTCATCTGTACCATTTTTCTAAGTTCCACATACATGCGTTAATACACGATATTTGTTTTTCTCTTTCTGACTTCACTCTGTATGACAGTCTCTAGATCCATCCACGTCTCTACAAATGACCCAATTTCATTCCTTTTTATGGCTGAGTAATATTCCATTGCATATATGTACCATATCTTCTTTATGCATTCATCTGTCGATGGGCATTTACGTTGCTTCCATGTCCTGGCTATTGTAAATAGTGCTGCAATGAACATTGCGGTGCATGTGTCTTTTTGAATTATGGTTTCCTCTGGGTATATGCCCAGTAGTGGATTGCTGGGTCATATGGTAGTTCTATTTTTAGTTTTTTAAGGAACCTCCATACTGTTCTCCATGTGCCTGTATCAATTTACATTCCTACCAACAGTGCAAGAGGGCTCCCTTTTCTCCGCACCCTTTCCAGCATTTGTTGTTTGTAGGTTTTCTGATGATGCCCATTCTAACTGGTGTGAGTGATACCTCACTGTAGTTTTGATTTGCATTTCTCTAATAATTAGTGATGTTGAGCAGTGCTTTTCATGTGCTTCTTGGCCATCTGTATGTCTTCTTTGGAGAAATGTCTATTTAGCTCTTCTGCCCATTTTTGGATTGGGTTGTTTTGTTTTTTTAATATTGAGCTGCATGAGCTGTTTATATATTTTGAAGATTAATCCTTTGTCCGTTGATTCATTTGCAAATATTTTCTCCCATTCTGAGGGTTGTCTTTTCGTCTTGTTTGTAGTTTCCTTTGCTGTGCAAAACCTTTTAAGTTTCATTAGGTCCCATTTGTTTATTTTTGTTTTTATTTCCATTACTCTAGGAGGTGGATCAAAAAAGATCTTGCTGTGATTTATGTCAAAGAGTGTTCTGCCTATGTTTTCCTCTGAGACTTTTATAGCGTCTGGCCTTACATATAGGCTTTAATCCATTTTGAGTTTATTTTTGTGTATGCTGTTAGGGAGTGTTCTAATTTCATTCTTTTACATGTAGCTGTCCAGTTTTCCCAGCACCGCTTATTGAAGAGACTGTCTTTTCTCCATTGTATATCATTGCCTCCGTTGTCATAGATTAGTTGACCATAGGTGCGTGGGTTTATCTGTGGGCTTTCTATCCTGTTCCATTGATCTATAATTATCTTTAACTCAATACATATTTCTTAAAAATAACAAGAAAGCAGAAACCAGTGAGGATTTTTTCAAAGCCACTACTAATTTAAATAAATATTTTTCAAATAACCAATCTGTATTGTGGCGTGCCATGCACATTTTCATTACTGATCTTTGTGGTTGGGAACTGTGCCCTCTTAGGGCGTCCTGTGGGTGATCTGTCTCAACATGTATAGTAGCATCATTTGTACTGTGCAGCTGCCCTATGAAATACTGGCTTTGTAGTTCTTTTTTTTTTTTTTTTAAGTCCTCTTTATTTATTTTTTGGCGAAGCCCACATGGCTTGCGGGATCTTAGTTCCCCGACCAGGGATCAAAACTGGGACCCTTGCAGTGGAAGCGTGGAGTCCTAACCACTGGACCACCAGGGAATTCCCCGTAGTTCTCTTTCTTAAAGCCATATATTTATACTTTTAAAAATTTTTTAAAGTAATGCAGAACATATGCATACTCTGTACCAGGAGGAAAAATCTCTATAGCAGGACAGAGCGGGGAGGCAAGAAATCTTCCATCCCATGGCAGAGTGAGCCATTTCCAGGCATGCGATTTGGGCTATGGTATGTGTACATCCAGGTGTCTCAAAGTGTCAGGTGAGGCTGAGTGGGAGGAGATACTGATTATTTGGAGTTGAAAGTTGCTGGAGAAGGGTTGCTTGTAGAGAGTCCAGAGGCCTCTTGGGAAAGGACGGACTAAGGCCATCCCTTGCCCCCTGACACTCAAAGTCACGGAAGTATGTCAGGATGTGATAGTGACCACGGCCCATTCATTGTCGGGGTATGCTTGGGTAATGACCAAGGCCCCTAGTCATTATGGGGAAGAATAAATCTGGCTCGAGGGCAGGCCCATGTTCTCTTTCAGGAGTGTTTGCTGAGACAGAAAAATGGTATCTTATTGAAAATCGGGGATCAAGTGAACGCCCACGTGCTGAATAGTGAGCTCTTTCACTATCTTCCTTCTCTTGTTCCCCTGAAACACTGGAAGTGAGACCAATAACGTCAGCCAGGAGATCTAAGGATTCTTCTCTGAGGTAACCAACCAGACCTAGAGAAGAAAACTTTATAGATGCCAAGTTTTGGAATTCTGTCCCCCTTCAGTGAAACAGATGGGACTCTTGACTACTCAGAGCTAGGCATGCAAGAAAGAACGAACTAAAAACTAAATATTTGGTAATCAGAGGTTAAAGCAGCTTTCGGTGATAGGAAGATAAAGGTGAAAGAAATCTCCCAGAAGGGAGAACAGTGAGCGGGGGAAAAGAATATTTGGGAATTGGTCAACTCATGAGTCTAAGCCCTAACTAACGTGAGTTCCAGAAGAAGTGGTGGGGAGAAAAATTATAAAGCAGTAGTTCAGGAAAATGCATGTGCCTCCAGATTAAACGGGCCCAGCAAGTACAGACAAGCCTTGTTCTTTCAGTCTAGCTAGATTTATTGAGCACCTGCTCTATGACGGGCACCGTTAAATGCACTGGAGGTACAGGAGTGTGGGAGGGGCACATTCCTTCTGTTGGAATTACACTAAAAATTAAAAAATTATTCACACCAAGGCACTTCATTATGAAATTTCCGAACACCGGGGATAAAGGGACGATGGTAAACATTTCCAGAGAGGAGGAAACCAGGTTATATTGAAAAGATCAGGACTCAAGTAGCAATGAACTTCTCAACAACAAAGCAACGTGCTACTTAGGAGGGGAAATGAGTTCCAGCCTGTGGTTCTGCACCCAGCCAAACCATCCAGTGGGAGAGCAGAGCCAAGACATTTTTAGATATGCGAGGACTAAAAAATTGACCTGCGCGGGATGTACTCCACAGAAATGAGGAAGGAAAATGAAGAGGAAGACACGTGATCCAGGAAACAAGAGCTCCAACACAAGAAGAAAGGTAAGGAAATTGGCAGGATGGTGAGAAGGGAACACAGCTGTGTCCTCCAGGTCAGCCAACCCTGATGCGTGGAGGCCTCTGGAAGGAACCCCTCTGTGTGAGGGGAGTGGGGTCAGGAGGAACGGCTGAGAGATTCCCTGATGGGATTCCGTAGGGAGGAGTTTAATAGTCGTGTCAGGTTTGCGGACAAGTTAGTGATGGGAAAATAGAAAACGAAGCGAACATAAACAAAGTAATTAATTCCAGGAGAGACAAAGTTATTAAGAAAAGAAAGATAACTCATGGTATAGACTCAGCTGTGAACATTATGTAGATAGTCATAACCATGTCATAACCGTGACAACAGTGAATATCTATTTAATAGAAAATTAGGTTAGCAAGATGAGGGAGGGGAGTCTGCCTGAGAAAGTTAAAGGCTCACCTTGCAAAATACGAAGTCAACACTAACTTGTAACTGAAAACCAAGAGAGAGTAACGTGGTAGGTAGGTCATGTCACACTAAACGAACTTGCCAAGGAAGTCTGTGTAACTTCCACCCTGCTGTGACTTAAGACAGGATGGAAAGCGATCTTTCAACCCTTTGGCTGATGACTCCTATAAACAGATTCCATCTCTGAGGGAGGTGGATGGCTTTATCACAGTGAGGTTCCTGAAGGAGCTATGCAGGCTTCTTGGGGCAAGCTTGTTTAACATACCCTTTCTAAGGAATACCATTGGGTTACAAGGACTGCATCAGTGCATTTATTTTACCTAATAAGCCCTGATTTCTCCTAGTATGTTTTTCTCCTATTTGAGAAGGAACATAGTATGGGAAGAATACAGGCTCTCGAGCCAGACTGCCTGGTCCCAAATCCTGGTTCTTTGTGACCTTGGGCAAGTGAAGTCACACCTCTGTTTCCCCGCCTGTAAAATATGGATAATAATACTACCTCCTTCCTAAGGTGGTTGTAAAGAGTAAATCAGTTAATATATGTAAAATCTTTCAACTAGTGCATGGCACGTAGCATACAGTTGTACATTATAATTTTTTATTTTGTTAACTTTCATTTTTTTGCTATTACACTTGTGTTGTTTTCTTTATTCAGTTCACAAAAATGGATCAGTAATTCAGAAGTGGTTCACTGATGTGTAAAAGGACTGACAAAAATAGGAATATAATACCACAGTTCAGAATAACAGCATAAACATCAATAGCGAACAGAAACCCAGAGTAATTACAGAATGTGAATCTTTTTTTTTTAACATCTTTATTGGAGTATAATTGCTTTACAATGTTGTGTTAGTTTCTACTGTATAACAAAGTGACTAGGCTATATGTATATGCCCATATCCCCCTCCCTCTTGCATCTCCCTCCCTCCCACCCTCCCTATCCCACCCCTCTAGCTGGTAACAAAACACCGAGCTGATCTCCCTGTGCTATGCGGCTGCTTCCTACTAGCTATCTATTTTACCTTTGGTAGTATATATATGTCAGTGCTGCTCTCTTACATCGTCTCAGCTTACCCTTCCCCCCCCGCCCCCATGCCCTCAGGTCCATTCTGTACTTCTACATCTTTAGTCCTGTCCTTACCCTAGGTTCGTCAGAACCATTTTTTTTTTTTTTTTTTTTTTTAGATTCCATATATATGTGTTAGCATATGGTATTTGTTTTTCTCTTTCTGACTTACTTCACTCTGTATGAAAGACTCTGGGTCAACCCACCTCACTACAAATAACTCAATTTCATTTCTTTTTATGTCTGAGTAGTATTCCATTGTATATATGTGCCACAACTTCTTTATCCATTCATCTGTTGATGGACACTTAAGTTGCGTCCATGTCCTGGCTAGTGTAAATAGTGCTGCAATGAACATTTTGGTACATGACTCTTTTTGAATTATGGTTTTCTCAGGGTATATGCCCAGTAGTGGGATTGCTGGGTCATATGGTAGTTCTATTTTTAGTTTCTTAAGGAACCTCCGTACCGTTCTCCATAGTGGCTGTATCAATTTACATTCCCACCAACAGTGTAAGAGGGTTCCCTTTTCTCCACACCCTCTCCAGCACTTATTGTTTGTAGACTTTTTGATGATAGCCATTCTGACTGGTGTGAGGTGATACCTCATTGTAGTTTTGATTTGTATTTCTCTAATGATTCGTGATGTTGAGCATCCTTTCATGTGTTTGTTGGCAATCTGTATATCTTCTTTGGAGAAATGTCTATTTAGGTCTTCTGCCCATTTTTGGATTGGGTTGTTTCTTTTTTTGATACTAAGCTGCAGAGCTGCTTGTATATTTTGGAGATTACTCCTTTGTCAGTTGCTTCGTTTGCAAATATTTTCTCCCATTCTGAGGGTTGTCTTTTCGTCTTGTTTGTAGTTTCCTTTGCTGTGCAAAAGCTTTTAAGTTTCATTAGGTCCCATTTGTTTGTTTTTATTTCCATTTCCATAGGAGGTGGGTCAAAAAGGATCTTGCTGTGATTTATGTCATAGAGTGTTCTGCCTATGTTTTCCTCTAAGAGTTTTATAGTGTCTGGGCTTACATTTAGGTCTTTAATCCATTTTGAGCTTATTTTTGTGTATGGTGTTAAGGAGTGTTATAATATCATTCTTTTACATGTAGCTGTCCAGATTTCCGAGCACCACTTATTGAAGAGGCTGTCTGTTCTCCACTGTATACTCTTGCCTCCTTTATCAAAGATACGGTGACCATATGTGCATGGGATTATCTTCGGCCTTTCTGTCCTGTTCCATTGATCTATATTTCTGTTTTTGTGCCAATACCATACTGTCTTGATTACTTTGTAGTATAGTCTGAAGTCCGGAAGCCTGATTCCTCCAGCTCCATTTTTCCTTCTCAAGATTGCTTTGGCTATTTGGGGTCTTCTGTGTTTCCATAAATTGTGAAATTTTTCATGCTAGTTCTGTGAAAAATGACCTTGGTGATTTGATAGGGATTGCATTGAATCTGTAGACTGCTTTGGGTAGTATAGTCATTTTCACAATGTTGATTCTTCCAATCCAGGAACATGGTATATCTCTCCACCTGTTTGTATCCTCTTTCTTTCATCAATGTCATAGTTTTCTGCATAGAGGTCTTTTGTCTCCTTAAGTAGGTTTATTCCTAGGTATTTTATTCTTTTTGTTGCAGTAGTAAATGGGAGTGTTTCCTTAATTTCTCTTTCAGATTTTTCATCATTAGTGTATAGGAATGCAAGAGATTTCTGTACATTAATTTTGTATCCTGCTACTCTACCAAATTCATTGATTAGCTGGAGTTTTCTGGTAGCATCTTTAGGATTCTCTATGTATAGTTTCATGTCATCTGCAAACAGTGATAACTTTACTTTTTCTTTTCCAATTTGGATTCTTTTTATTTCTTTTTCTTCTCTGATTGCTGTGGCTAAAAATTCCAAAACTATGTTGAATAATAGTGGTGAGAGTGGACAACCTTGTCTTGTTCCTGATCTTAGAGGAAATGGTTTCAGTTTTTCACCATTGAGAATGAGGTTGGCTGTGTGTTTGCCATATATGGCCTTTATTATGTTGAGGTAGGTTTCCTCTATGCCTACTTTCTGAAGAGTTTTGATCATAAATGGGTGTTGAATTTTGTTGAAAGCTTTGTCTGCATTTATTGAGATGATCATATGGTTTTTATCTTTCAGTTTGTTAATATGGTGTATCATATTGATTGATTTAAGTATATTGAAGAATCCTTGCATTCCTGGGATAAACCCCACTTGATCATGGTGTATGATCCTTTTAATGTGCTGTTGGATTCTGTTTGCTAGTATTTTGTTGAGGATTTTTGCATCTATGTTCATCAGAGATATTGGCCTGTAATTTTCTTTTTTTGTGACATCTTTGTCTGATTTTGGTATCAGGGTGACAGTGGCCTCGTAGAATGAGTTTGGGAGTGTTCCTTCCTCTGCTATATTTTGGAAGACTTTGAGAAGGATAGGTGTTAGCTCTTCTCTAAATGTTTGATAGAATTCGCCTGTGAAGCCATCTGGTCCTGGGCTTTTGTTTGTTTGTTTTTTTTTTTTTTTTTTTTTTTTTTTTTGCGGTACACAGGCCTCTCACTGTTGTGGCCTCTCCCGTTGCGGAGCACAGGCTCCGGACGCGCAGGCTCAGCGGCCATGGCTCACGGGCCCAGCCGCTCCGCGGCATGTGGGATCTTCCCAGACCGGGGCACAAACCCGCGTCCCCTGCATCGGCAGGCGGACTCTCAACCACTGCGCCACCAGGGAAACCCTGTTGGAAGATTTTTAATCACAGTTTCAACATCAGTGCTTGTGGTTGCTCGGTTTATATTTCCTATTTCTTCCTGGTTCAGTTTCAGAAGGTTGTGCTTTTCTAAGAATTTGTCCATTTCTTCCAGGTTGTCCTTTTTATTGGCATAGAGTTGCTTGTAGTAATCGCTCATGATCTTTTGTATTTCTACAGTGTCACTTGTTACTTCTCCTATTTCATTTCTAATTCTATTGATTTGAGTCTTCTCCCTTTTTTTCTTGATGAGTCTGGCTAAGGGTTTATCAATTTTGTTTGTCTTCTCAAAGAAGCAGCTTTTAGTTTTATTGATCCTTGCTATTGTTTTCTTTATTTCTTTTTCATTTATTTCTGACCTGATCTTTATAATTTCTTTCCTTCTGCTAGCTTTGGGTTTTTTTTGGTTCTTCTTTCTCTAATTGCTTTAGGTGTAAGGTTAGGTTGTTTATTTGTGATGTTTCTTGTTTCTTGAGGTAGGATTGTATTACTATAAACTTCCCTCTTAGAACTGCTTTTGCTGTATCCCATAGGTTTTGGGTCATTGTGTTTTCATTGTCATTTGTTTCTAGGTATTTTTTGATTTCCTCTTTGATTTCTTCAGTGATCTCTTGGTTATTCAGTAGTGTATTGTTTAGACTCCATGTGTTTGTATTTTTTACAGTTTTTTCTCCTGTAATTGGTATCTTCACTCATAGCATTGTGGTTGGAAAAGATACTTGATATGGTTTCAGTTTTCTTAAATTTACCAAGGCTTGATTTGTGGCCCAAGTTATGGTCTATCCTGGAGAATGTTCCATGAGCACTTGAGAAGAAAGTGTATTCTGTTGTTTTTGGATGGAATGTCCTATAAATATCAATTAAGTCTATCTTGTTTAATGTGTCATTTAAAGCTTGTGTTTCCTTATTTATTTTCATTTTGGATGATCTGTCCATTGGTGAAAGTGGGGTGTTAAAGTCCCCTACTATGATTGTGTTACTGTCGATTTCCGTTTTTATGGCTGTGAGCATTTGCTTTATGTATTGAGGTACTTCTACGTTGGGTGCATACATATTTACAATTGTTATATCTTCTTCTTGGATTGTTCTCTTGATCATTATGTAGTGTCCTTCTTTGTCTCTTGTAATAGTCTTTATTTTAAAGTCTATTTTATGCGATATGAGTATTGCTACTCTGGCTTTCTTTTCATTTCCATTTTCATGGAATACCTTTTTCCATCCCCTCACTTTCAGTCTGTATGTGTCCTTAGGTCTGAAGTGGGTCTCTTGTAGACAGCATATATACTGTCTACAGTATGCATACTGTTTTTGTATCCATTCAGCCAGTCTCTCTCTTTTGGTTGGAGCGTTTACTCCATTTACATTTAAGGTAGTTATCAATATGTATGTTCTTATTATCATTTTCTTAATTGTTTCGGGTTTGTTATTGTAGGTCTTTTCCTTCTCTTGTGTTTCCTGCCTAGAGAAGTTCCTTTAGCATTTGTTGTAAAGCTGGTTTGGTGGTGCTGAGAATAATTCTCTTAACTTTTGCTTGTCTGTAAAGGTTTTAATTTCTCCATTGAGTCTGAGTGAGATCCTTGCTGGGTAGAGTAATCTTGGTTGTCGGTTTTTCCCTTTTATCACTTTAAATATGTCCTGCCACTCCCTTCTGGCTTGCAGAGTTTCTGCTAAAAGATCAGCTCTTAACCTTATGGGGATTCCCTTGTATGTTATTTGTTGTTTTTCCCTTGATGGTTTTAATATTTTTTTCTTTGTATTTAATTTTTGTCAGTTTGATTACTATCTGTCTCGGCGTGTTTCTCTTTGGGTTTATCCTGTATGGTACTCTCTGTGCTTCCTGGACTTGATTGACTATTTCCTTTCCCATGTTAGGGAAGTTTTCAACTATAATCTCTTCAAATATTTTCTCAGACCCTTTCTTTTTCTCTTCTTCTTCTGGGACCCCTATAATTCGAACGTTGGTGCATTTAATGTTGTCCCAGAGGTCTCTGAGACTGTCCTCAATTCTTTTCATTCGTTTTTGTTTATTCTGCTCTGCAGTAGTTACTTCTACCATTTTATCTTCCAGCTCACTTATCTCTTCTTCTGCCTCAGTTATTCTGCTATTGATTCCTTCTAGAGTATTTTTAATTTCAGTAATTTTGTTGTTCATCACTATTTGCTCTTTAGTTCTTCTAGACCCTTGTTAAATGTTTCTTGTATTTTCTCCATTCCGTTTCCCGAGATTTTGGATCATCTTTACTCTCATTACTCTGAATTCTTTTCAGGTAGGTTGCCTATTTCTTCTTCATTCATTTGGTCTTGTAGGTTTTTACCTTGCTCCTTTGTCTGTAACATGTTTTTTTGTCGTTTCATCTTTTTTTTTTTTTTTTTTTTTTTTTTGATGGGTGGTGCTGTATTCCTGTCTTACTGTTTCTTTGACCTCAGACGTCCATCACTGGAGTTTGCAGGCAATTGGATAGAGACGGGTCTTTGTGCTGAGATGAGGACCTCTGAGAGGCCTCACTCCAATTAATACTCCCTGGGGTCTGACGTTCTCTGTTAGTCCAGCAGTTTGGCCTCGGAGCTTACATCACAGGAACTTGGGCCCGACCTCTGGCCTGGGAACCACAATCCCACAAGCTTGGTGATGTGGTTAAAAAAAAGAAGAAGAAAAAAAAAGCAGTACAATATCAAAGAATACAAAACAAAATAAAATTAGAAAGATAAAAAATATATTAGGAAAAATAAAACTATAATTGAAACAACTGCAACAAGTTAAAATAAAACCACAACAGAAAAAAGAAAGAAAAAAAAAAGCAGTAGGGAACAAGCCAAAAGGAGAGAACAATAACAAACTATAAAGAATAGAATAAAATTAGAAAAATAAAAGATTTATTAGGAAAAACAAAAATATAAAAGAATCAACAACAGTGAATCAACAAGGTAAAACAGAACCCCAATCTAAAAGGGGGGAAAAAAAAGCCTTGGCTATGGGGGCAGAGTTTAGGCAGAGGTGGAACTTCGGCAGGGGCTGGGTTTAGGGTGGGGCAGGACCTAGCTGGGTGGGGGGCAACGTTCAGGCATGGGGCTGTGGCCTCTGCTTGGGACCTGCAGGGAAGGGGAGAGGCAGCATGTGGAAAGGAGGGCCTCTGGTGCGTGGAGTTCTGGAGTTTGGAGGTAGGGCCCTGAGTGAGGGCGTGTGGGTGGGGTTTAGGCCCCGCTCATTGGAGGGGGTCTCCGAGTGTAGAGGTGGGGCCCTGGGTGGGGGAGGAGGGGCGGGGCTTGGGCTCTGCGCAGCAGGAGGGAGGCTCCGAGGGTAGAGGATTAGGCCTGGGAGCCCAACAGCCTCCCTGGTGCCTAAGTGGACAGGGAAAGCTCTGGCCCCGTTCCCTTCCGTTCCTCCGTGCCCCTCCCCCGCCATCTCCCCCAGAGCCTCCCCCATCCTGCTGGACCCCTAACCGTGGGTGGGTCCCGCTGGGTGTAGGAACTCCTCCCCTCCCCCAGCGGCCCCTCAGGGGTGCTGGTCCTGTTGGTCTGGCCTTTACTTTTGCTCCCCTTCCCTCCCTCCCACTCAGCACCCAGGTGGCTGGAAGGGTCCTTGGTGGGCGGAGGATCAGGCCCAGGATCTCAGCAGGTTCCCAGGGGCCCAAGTGGGCAGGGGAAACCTGGCCACACGCCCTTTTGATCCTCTGCCCTCCCGATGGTCCCACAGTTTCCCCCTTCTGGTATGGGATCCCTTCCCTTCCCCCAGCCGCCCCTCAGGGGCTCCAGTCCCCCCCCCTCCCCGCCGCCACTTCTCCTCCCCCCTCATTCCCCCTCATGTCGTACCCAGTTGCTGGGGGTTCTTCCCGTCCCCTTCGGTGTCTGTGGTCCCCCAGCAGTGCCTGGTAGGTGCCCTAGTTGTGAGGAGATGCGAATTCTGCGTCCTCCTAGTCAGCCATCTTGACTCTGCCTCTAGAATGTGAATCTTGTTGTCCAGAAACCAGAGAACCTGCCAGGTTGATAGTTTTACTCAAGTGACAGAAAAAGAAAAATTGTAAACAGAAAGTACCATCATGACTGTCTGTGAATTGGATTTTCCTTGGCAGGTGATTGATTTGTCCCGAGTCTCCCGTGCTTCCTCTGTTATGAAACTTTGTCATGAGTGGCATGAAACCTTCAACACTTCAGAGTCACTTTCAGGCAAAGTACAAGTGGCCTTTCTAGTGAACCAGTTGTGTCTTCCCAGATCAAGTACAAAATAATGTTTTCCAGGGTGAAATTGATGAATGTTGTTGCTGAGGGCCCAGAATAGAACAGAACCTCAGAGGCATGGTTCAGAATTCCATCCGTCACAGCAAAGGCAGATTTGCTAAGAAGTTCGTAAAATCAGCCTCAAAGCTGATGGCAAACATACTCAAACGGAAAGAGGAACAAGCTTTTGGCGAAATATCTTTATCAAATGCTGCTGTTGCCTGTCACATAATATCAGTGGTATGCAGTGTGGGAGAGCAGTCACGTGTGTGGGAATGAATACTTTACTTCATAGTTTGTTGAAATCACTAATGTGCAGGGTATGAGTCATAATAACACGTCTGATAACACATACCAGGGAGAAGGGTCCAATGACTTTTCATTGAAAACCTTTGCTTCAGACGGAGAGATTTTTTTTTTGCATTTTACTTATTTATTTATTTATTTTTAACATGTCTATTGGAGTATAATTGCTTTACAATGGTGTGTTAGTTTCTGCTGTATAACAAAGTGAATCAGGAGATTTTAAGACTATATCTAGTCCATCCTTCCTCAATAGGCACAAATCTCCTTTGCAGCACACCTGACACATTCTGTGAACTTTCCCCTGTGGGACGAGCAGAGGACGTGAAGCTTGTTATGACCTGGGAAGGGTGGCAGGCCCAGTGCTATACAACTGGGTTCCATTTTCAATAGCTGTAACTCTTGCAAGGTTTATCTTTCTGTACCTGAATCTGATTCCTCTCTCCCATAACTTTATATATTGGTTTTGGTTCTGTCCATCAGAGCCAAACAGAAAAAGTCAAATTTTTCTTTTAATTGTATAGCCCATTAATTATTTAAAGTCAGCTATTACTCCTCCACTAAGACATCACTTCTAGGGCAAGTTGCTCCAGTTCTTTGAACCCTTCTTGCTGTCCGTTTCCCATTTCGTTCTCTGCTTTGGCCCTTCTGTGTCTTTGCATTTGAGTGCTCTTTAGGACAATCGTGGTCTACCTGCATTGGTTAGAATGGTTTCTGTGTTATGCAGTGTTTACTGAGGCAGGCCAACTGTGTGCCGGAAGTGTGGGCTTGGCATGGTCCTGTGTTACTTAACCCATATAACTTTGCAAGTAGGCTCGGTTATCAACAGTACACTGATAAGAAACTTAAGACTCAGATGTTAAGTAAATTGCTCAAGGTAACTTACCCAGGAAGTGGCAGAGCTGTGTCTCCTATTCCCTTTTATTATTTCATTGCACCATTGACTCATATTACACAACCTTTCTCATACTTGGTGCCTCAGCCACATGCCTTTTTTTTTTAATTAAAGAGGTATTACATGCTTTCTGAAAACCTTTAAACTATACACAAATGTATGAAGGAAATCTTTTCCCACCCCAGGAATTCTGCTGGTAGTGTGAAATGTGATTGCCTTTTTACATTCTTCCTCCACCACTTAACTTCTGTACCTAAATAAAATAGAGATGTGACTATGTACATGTTTCATTATAAGGATTGAACAACAGAATATATATGTAAAGGACATATAGAATAGTGTCTGGAGCATAGTTAGAGCTCAAGTATTAGTTGATCTTAAATATACAAAGACACAAACTCATGCAAACTCTTGTATATGAAAATAAACATATATACATGTCAACTAATGTTTGACAGGGGAGCCAAGAATACTTAATGGGAAAAAGACAGTCTTTGAAATAAAGGTGTTGGGAAAACTGGATAGCCACATGCCAAAAAGAAAGAAAAGAAACTGGACTCGATCATAACCACTCACAAAAATTAACTCAAAATGGATTAAAGACGTAAATATAAGACCTGAAACCGTTAAACTTCTAGGAGAAAACATAAGAGAAAAGCTCATTAACATTGTCATGGCAACAATTTTTTTAATATGACACCAAAAGCACAAGCAACAAGAGCAAACAGGTGGGACTACATCAAACTAAAAAGCTTGTGCACAGCAAGAGAAACAGTCAGCAGAATGAAGAGGCAACCTACAGAATGGGGGGAGGGGAATATTTGCCAACCATACATCAGAGAAGGGGTTAATCTCAAAAATATATAAGGAATTCATACAACTCAAAAGCAAAAAGACTAATAATCCAATTAAAAAATAGGCAGACAACCTGAATAGACGTTTTTCCAAAGAAGACATAACAAATGGCTAACAAGTACATGAACAGATGCTCAACATCACTTATCATCAGCAGGTCAAAACCACAAAGAGATATCACCTCAGACCTGTTTAAATGGCTGTCATCAAGAAGACAAGAGATGGGCTTCCCTGGTGGCGCAGTGGTTGAGAGTCCGCCTGCCGATGCAGGGGACGCTGGTTCGTGCCCCGGTCCGGGAAGATCCCACATGCCACGGGGCGGCTGGGCCCGTGAGCCATGGCCGCTAGGCCTGCACGTGTCCGGAGCCTGTGCTCCGCAATGGGAGAGGTCACATCAGTGAGAGGCCCGCGTACTGCAAAAAAAAAGAAGAGAAGAGATAACAAGTGTGGGTGAGGATGTGGAAAAAAGAACCCTTGTGCACCGTTGGTGGGAATGTAAATTGGTGCAGCTGCTGTGGAGAACAGTATGGAAGATCCTCAAAAAATTAAAAATAGAACTACCATATGACTTAGCAATCCCAGCTTCTGGGTATTTATCCAAAGGTAATGAAATCACTTTCCGGAAGAGAAATCTGCACCCCCATGTTCACTGCAGCATAGTTTACAATAACTAAGACATGGAAACAGCCTAGGTGTCCATCGATGGAAGAATGGGTAAAGAAAATATGGTATATATATGCAAGGGAATATTTATTCAGCCATAAAAAAGAAGTATGAAACAACCTGGATGGATCTTGAGGGTGTTACGCAGTGAAATAAATCAGAGAAAGACAAATGCTACATGATACCACTTACGTATGCAATCTTAAAAAAAAAGCTGGGAATTCCCTGGTGGTCCAGAGGTTAGGACTCAGTGCTTTCACTGCTGGGGCCAGATTCAGTCCCTAGTCAGTTGGTCGGGGAACTAAGATCCCACAAGCCGAGTGGTGCAGCCAAAAAACAAAAAGCCAAACTCATAGAAGCAGTACAATGGTGGTTTCTTGGAGGTGGGGGAAATCAGAAGTTGTTGGTCAAAGGGTACAGATTTCCAGTTATAAGATGAATCAGTTCCGAGGATCTAATATAGAGCATGTGACTGTAGTTAAAAATACTGTATTATACTTGAAAGTTGCTTAAGAGAGTAGATCTCGCTAAAACAAAAATAGTAGTTAGACGATGGATATGTTAACTAACCTTA